>NC_136256.1:13802500-15005000 GCF_053564925.1 Oryzias latipes | reverse complement strand
AGCCATTTCTAATATAGTCAAAATTTCAAAGTTAAAGTATGAACATTTAAAGTAACTTCTGTCCTTTTTTTTCTTTTTTGTCTCCTAACTTTCCACATCTGACAATCCTTAGAAGTTGGAAAGGGGGAAAAAATGTTTCTCACAGAATCAATATCTGTGCAAAAACACAGCAGGTTAGTTATATCGGTGATAAAACATAAAAAGTCATGATTATAATGGCATGCCAAAACCGAGTGTTGCATCATTATGGATTCAGGGTTCTGCAGCTCCCCGTTTGCAGCAAAGCTCCAAGTGGAATTTGAGATTGGCTGCGGCTGTGTTTGCAATCTATTTCTTGCTACACCCCTCTCATTAGCTGCCCATTCCAGTGCAGAGATGGATGGCAAAAGACACTGCAGAAGAGTGTTCATTTGTAAGACTCGTGTTTGCTGCTACTGTGGTTAGTGGCTCAGCTTTGAAAATTCATGTCAAATGATGGTTCATCTGCAGGTTCCTCTCACTGCTGGATAACAATCACTTTTGGGATGCGCACAGATCATTTGGCTCCAGGCTAGGTCACCCCCATTCCACATACATAAAGCTTTAATCCGACTTCAGTGGGAGAACAATAGCCTTCATTTCACCTTTGCTGTCAGACTCGCTTTACTTCTTGGTAGGGGTTTGTTTGATGAAACATCAAAGTATGTTCACTTTTAAATATTTAGGGAGCTCTGAAAACACCATTAAAACTTGTCAAGCGAGTTAAAATCAGTCTAAAAGGCATGCTCTTTAAGGCTTCAAAGAGCCACACAAGGGTGGAAACTTCAAATAAAGTAAAATGCTTCACTATAGCAGTTAAACGTTTTTGTTTTTTTCAGGTTACTACTCTCACAGCACATGAAGATGGTCTTACAAAGGTTAAAGCTCTCACCAAACTGTAGTTTTTTTTACCATGTCGTCCGTTAATTTCAGATGATAGATGACTCTTCTGGCATTGGGGATATCCAAACCAATCATGTAATCGGAAATCCCACAGTTTCTGACTCGATGGGAATCGGCTGTTGCATCCCGATCAGGAATCGAATATTTATTTTATTTTTATTATCCGCTTTATGTTTCGAACCTGTTATATAAATTAGATAAATTATCTACTGGAAGTCTGCATACTGTGAATGAATAACGATATTTTATTATCATTAAGAATATGAGACAAGTCTGAGCAGGAGGAGCATAAAATGTCTGGACTCAATAACTCAATAACAGTTTATTAAACTCAATAAAATTTATTTTATTATTTTTATTTTTAGCTAATTCAACTAACTCTTAACCCTTGTGCTTTCTTAGATGACCCCACCCTTACATTGACGTGTTCTCCCTACCATGACAAAGGTGGATAAAGGTGGAAAGATTTCATGTAGTCCATGGACACCAGTGAAGATCACAAATCATTGAAGAAAAAAGGTTCAGTGCACTGTCTAGTGGGTCTAGATGACCCAACTCCCAATGTTAAAGTTCCTAGGATAGCACAAGGGTTACAGCGAACCCACACTTCCATGAAATGGAATGAGGGGGGCTTCCTGCTCTCTCACACCTGGAGCAACATCCTCCAGCAGCAAACGGACATCAAGGGGCGGAGTCACCTGTCAAAGTTTGAGAGGTGGCCCCGCCTCTTTCACAATCATCTGGTTTGATATATGTCACATCACTACTATTGGACGACTCTGACGAAAACGGTAGACATCCGTTGAAACATGTAAGGTATGTGAAAAAACACAATAGTCTGATAATAGAGGAACCTAAGATGTCAGTTATCGTCACAGACACCATGACCTTTTCGAACTAACTCTTAAAAATGTTTTAAGCTGACAGCAGGTGTCGATAGTGGTTTGTCTCAACGCAAACGACCTACAAAAGTAAAAAGATTGTTGTTTTTTGTTTCTTAGGAAGAATTAAGTGGAGAGATGGCAGTGAGACGGCTACAAAGTGATTAAAAGAAAAAAATCACATTGAAGAGACAAGACAAGACAAAAGCTTGTCAATGTATGATATAAAGTTCATTATAATTTTTAATGGACATATAAATCACATATGATAAGTCAGGTTCAATATTTCTGAGGATACTTAAGCTACTTTTTCACATCACTATATATCACCTATTTTTTCTGGTTAATTATATGTTGTAGCTGATACTTTCTTTCGCCTGATTTTTGAGGCTTCTTTGCTTTGTTGAAGTGCAAATTTATAAAAGAATGGTAATAAAATAGAAACTATGGGAAAAGCTGGATCTGTAAATTAGATTTGTTTATTTTATTTATTTTTTGTTTCTAAAATATCAGATAGTACTCAGTATCAGTGGAGACGCAAATGACTCAGAATAGGATCGTGGCTAAAAACACCTGATCCCTGTCGAGTATTATACCTTACCTCTGGGGAAGTCAATGTATCTCACACCAAGTGTAAGAAGTTAACTGCACAAGAAAATAGGTTTGGTAAGATTTACGAAGTTTACAGTTGATGCTAAATTACTTCATATGGGTGGAAGAAAATACTTGTGTGTGATAATAAAATTACAGGTTTAAAAATGCAATTAACTTGCTGTGGCACTTCATTACACTAAGGTAATTAAGGCCTTGTGGTTGAGTGTCCAGCTTGAAACTGGAAGCTCGGGAGCTCAAATCCACAGTTGAGTCATGCCAGAGACTAAAAATAAGACCCTATGCCTCCCTGGTTCGACATTCAGAAGGAATAGGGTCGATTGGTGGGTTGGGTCAAATGCAGAGGACAGAATTCAAACACTTAAGTGCATGAAAACTAATAGGACTTTTTACACAAATCTCAATTATCTTTGTTCAATTTTTTCTCCCAAAAGCGTTTGAGCATTTATTTCTGCTTTCTGCTTCATAGAACAACTCATGGGTAATTTTTCACTGCCTCAGTGCACTCAGAAAATATTTTAAAATGAGTTGCCATGTTTAAAAAAATATCCTCCCCCTTTTTTAAATCGCATAGACTGATTTTTCCCCAAGATATGAATCAGTGCTTTCCCAACATGTTCATGATAGTCTTTAAAAGGAGTCACTAAGGTAAAATAAGACCCATTTGTTTACTGCGTCCGGGTGGATTCCAAGAAACCACTCGTGCATGAAGCATTTGTTTCCAGCCCATCAGAAGTCTTTTATTATTGTTGCCAGCAATTTTTTGGATTCGACTTCTCTTGTTGGCCTTTATTTACCTACAATTCTGCCAGGATGAATAAAAAAAAAGTCAGATGTTGAACTTGATATAAGCTCCAGAGCCTTAGTTTCCAATCTGACAATGTCCTGTCTGTCTTAAAATATGTTCTGACAGAAAGATCCAAACGTGCTGCGGTACTTGTGACACTGATTAGAAATGTGTTGTGCCAAACAGTCTTCTCTGGCATGGTCTCTTGAAGCGCTGCCCAACACTTCCCACTGCAGCTGCACAAAACTTTAAGCCATCCAACTGTATTCCCCAGCCAGTCCCAGGTGTTATCTGTCAGATGTTTAGCGCTACAGGTGATGTATCTGATATTAAAGATCTTCTCCTGTAATTGAACTGTAGAAGCGTTTTAGGTTAAATAAAAATCGTAATCATCAGAAAAACTAATTTTAAATGTTTTGGCAATTCCCTACTTGAGCAGTTCTTGGATAGCAGCCCTGGCAGTCAGCAGCACAAGCGTTTTTGTAACTAAAATGCGGTTAACAATGATATAATGCTTTCTTTGCTTGTTGTCGTTTTCAAAAAAGGGTGATGAAATGCAGAGAAATCTTCAGAGACGTGCCTACAAAGACTGCTGGATAGTTTTTCTTTCACTTTTATTTATTTTTTATTAATTTTTTAAAAATCAAAAGTACTTTTGAAGTTGCTGATGAGAACACCAGGGAAACAATGTTGATCTACGAACAAGACAGTAGATAATACGTACAAGTATATTGTTCCATTTCATCACAGAAACGATTGGGGTTTTCTGCGGCGAGGGGTGTTAGGGGTGTTTTATGGCTTAAAAAATAATTTCAAGTGTTGCATGTTGTAAAGACTGCGAAATCTATCTGTTCAAGATACTGACTTGTCTATGTCTTAAGTGGGCATGTGATAAATGTTCAAGAATGCGCATTTAGCCCATGGTGTTAACACTGGAAAGCAGGGAGGGGCTTCCTATTTTTCTTTTTCTATTGTTTACTAGCCCTCATTCATAGTTGGAAGAGGCTTGGTGTGAAATGTTGAAGTGGTGCAAATCTCGCTCCAGGCTTTTGTCTTTTACAGGTCTTTTCCGATAAATGAAAGACTTAGGCTGAATCTGAATAATTCCCCTACCCCTCCGGCTTCTCCCTATCCCTCCAGTTGTAGGGGCATTTTGGAGAGATAGGGGTGTCCGAAATAGTTTTGTGAATGGGCTCTGTATCCCTCCGCCTTGAGGGTGAGGAGAAACGCATTTCTTCACGTGGATGTGCTCTGAAGCATAGAGGTTTACATGTAAATGTAAGTAATTAAGTATTGTTTTATCATGACTTCTTAAAGTTATAAAACTGATGTTATGTATTTTCTGAGCGCTGGCAGCTCAACGGTCACGTAGATGACCTGCAACTATTAGTGACATCATCGAGTGGGAGTAACCTTATAATTAAAAGAATTAGAAGACTGCAATTATAAATTTTTCTCCTCCATGATCAATTTTCAAACGTTTGAAACTTCCATGTTTTAAAGGGGACGCCATTCATACGTCACTACCAAAACTGAGTCCCTGATTGGTCAAGGTTTGTCCTTATTTCACTTTCAATGCACATTAGATACGTTTTGTACGTAGCCCCAAAAACTGTTGTAGAAACTTGCACAGCTAGCATGAACACAAGAGTTTATTTACGTAGACTTTGCATTGGAAGTGGCTGCTTGAGCGCATGTTGGCGATGGCCGTGTGATCGCTTATAATATTGTCTCAATAACGTTTTTGAAAAACAGTCTTTACCTTTAAACAAAGACCCAATAATCAAAGCACCATTTGCTGTGTTTTGTCATGAAATTGTGTTTCAATAAAATCAATAAAATTACCGGTGACTACATCAACTTAATTCAAAGATGACAAAGCAACACTAATAGAACTTTGAACAATGAGGGAGAAATTGGTGATTATTTGAAGCATCTTAAAAAGACAAACCAGAATTCTGACTTTTAAAATAGATTTTTAATTGGCTGCCAGTAAGCAGCTCAGTTCAGAACACTTGAGAATGGAAGATAATTTGCCCAAAAGTCAAAAACAAACCAAGAAAACAAAACTGAAACAGGAACCAATCCTCATATTAACAAAAGCAACTTTTGTTAGATAAAACTTTAAATCACAAGAGTCAAGACTGTGAATTAAGATTGACTGTAATCACAGAGATCTCCAGACTGTAGCCTGTTCTGCTTTTTTTATAGTAGATTTTTCTTTTTTATTTGTTTGATGGTGAAACTGTTTTTTTGTGTAGTAATTTAGCAAATCAAGACAAACAAAGAAATGATTAATACTTTAAATCACCACCAATTTCTCTTACAGTCTAAGAAAACCACACATTTTCATCGTATGACTATATTTATAACTTTTTCCAAATACCAAAAATTTTGAAAGTAGAGTAAATTAAACTAACTGTTAAATGTTATGACAGAGAGAAAAGATAAATTAAAGTTGCTTATTTGTCATCAAGGATAAGACACAAAACCAAATGAGCAAATAGATGCTGTAGTGGGACCAAGATATTTACTGGAATAGGAAGTACATTGAGATGTTTTTGGCCATGTCTGAGAGCTGCAAAACAGTGATGTAGGTCTGACAGGACTTCAAGGAGGAGGTGGGACTCCACCAATGTTTAGCTTTGAGCTCCTTCTTGTTTGTTGTGGTGACTGACAGTTGGGGTTACACAACAAGCTCTGTGGATCATGATCTCTGCAGATGACACTGTGATCTATTGTGAGAACAGGATGCAGGTGGAGGAACACCTAGAGAGGTGGAGATTTTTTCTGAAAAGAAGGAATGAAGGTCAGCCGCTGCAAGATAGAGTATCTGTGTGTAAATGAGTAGATGTCAAGTGGAACAATGAGGTTACAGGAATCAGAGGTGAAGAAGGTAGAGGACTTTTAAGCACTTTGGGTAAACAGTCCAAAACAATGGAGATAGAGGTAAAGAGGTGTGTGCACATAGGTTGGACCAGGTGGAAGAAGGTCTCAGGTGTGATGTGTGACAAAAGAGTGTCTGCGGGAATAAAAGGAAAGACGTAGCAGACTGTGATGAGAGTCTATTGTTGGTTTAGATACTCTGAGAAAGAGACAGGCAGAGATGAAGATGTTGAGGTTCTCTTTGGAAGTGACCATGATGGATAAGATGGATGGAAGGATAGGGAAGTTGTTGTTGTGAGTGAGGAAGATGTAGAGAATAGGATTAGATGGTGGAGGAGGATTTGCTGCCCTACATGGAGCACCTGAAAGACAAAGACGAATCTGGAACCTGCCACTCTTCCTACTAGTATGAAGTTTATGTGGTTTGGTCTAATCAGGCTACACTTATATATTAACACTACATTTTCTAATCATGATGAAATTTCCATTTGGCAAGTGCTCAGCATTTATATTCGATTTTATTCTTGGTCTTTAATTATGTAAAAAGGCCATCTGTGTTTGCGGTGAGACACACAAATGCCTTCATTGATCACAAAACATAACAGAAGAATGATTAGTGAAAGAATTTGAAATGGGGCCTAGAATAGATTATCCAGTTTCATCAACTTATATTCTAAGCTTATTAAATCAGACAAGGAATTTCTCACCTTGAATGAAAGCTAATAGTGAAGAGAAGCCTTGCAGAAAGTTAATAGAATGGCAGAAATATATGCTCATCATGGCAACTAATGGAGGAGTCAGACGACGGTCTGGACTTTTATTGTTTTAGTCTGTAAAGCCCATCACATCAGGGAATAGAAAGGAAAATCTTTTTTCTAAAAGGTTTTTTAAACCCATTGATGAAATTCACCAAAAGAAGTCAATATATTGGTATAAAATATGATACTTTGGGTGATTTGGTAAGTTTTTGCTCACAACAATGTTACTTAAAGATGCAAAAATATTGACATGATTGTTCAGGGAACAAAAGCACCTTATTCACCCACTGTCTAAAATTTGATTCACACAATTGTAACATGGTGTAATTTTATTATAGAGAATTATTTATCAACGACATTTTCATTCTTTCAATACAGCAAATAGTAAATTTAAAAAAGGAATGACAATAGATGAGTTATTCTCAAATAGTTTTGAAAACTAGCAAAACTTTTCCCGCCAAAAGTGTCATGGAAGCAGCCATATTAAAATGAGCAAGAAAATCCCTCTACCTGCCCCTAGTGGAATGAATATGAACTGCAGGGCAGAAAACATGAACCAAGTTGTACACAATGGTTTTTTAGGGAAAGTTTTGATTATGTTAATAAGAAAGCGGTCTCAGAAATGTGTGTATCAAATATGATATGAATGGTTATATAGGGTTAAATCATTAAAAACAAATTTTGAAATAAGAAGGCAATGCAGGACAAATATGAAAGAAATATTTTTTTAAAAATTTGCCAACAAACTTATCTTTTTATAAAGATTGTAGTCATGTGCCACATTTTATTTAAATGATAATTTGATTGGAAAAACGGAGGAGACTGGCATTAATGTTGTATGCATCTATGGATGGATGTCTTCATCTTAGAAAAATAACCGAAATTAGACAGAAACAATAAAACATTGCTCGTTATCATCATTAAAACCCAAAGTAAAAATGTATGGTAAAAAACACTTTTTTCTGTGTAATTAGGCCTTGTGAGATTTGAAAACACGAAGCACAAAAGATTAAAGTCACACAATTCCCAGAACAAGCTGTGAAAATGCATGTCCAACAGTTTTTCCAGGGATATATGAGTGAAGAGGGACCACAGAACTCACAGCCCAGTAGCCCAGGGCTCTGACGGAGAACGGTTAGAAACCTAAATACTGTGTGTGCGTGTGTGGGGGGGGTTGTAACTTTGTCTGAGAGAAACACTTTAGCCTGATATGTGAGCTGTGTCAGACTACTTGACTCACATTTATTTTTAAATTACAGCGGGACGGGGGGAGATACCTTAGAGTTGTCTCTGGCAGAAAAAAAAAGATTCATCTTAGCATGGTAAAATTCAACATGAAAGAGTCCGTGTTTATCACTGCAGCAAACGTGGCACTGCTGAAAGCTTTGTGAGGTCACACAGGGAACCATCTGCTCAAACAGCTTCAACTCAAACAAAGACACAAGCAGCTGGCAGGTTTGAACAGTTTTTTTTTTTTGTGTGTAAGTCATCCCTTATTATAGCAAATACAAAAAAATATATATAAAAGTGGAAGCATAATGCTTTTTTGTTTTTCCACACTGCCTGATTATAAGGCATATTAGGGCATATATCAGACAAAAGATTCAGAGATAAGTCTGTCAGTTAGTCAGTCAGTCAGGCTATGTTAACTGCGTTCACAGTAATTGTAGACCTAGTTCAGGGGTCGGTAACCCACGGCTCAGGAGCCGCATGCGGCTCTTTAGCGCCGCCCTAGTGGCTCCCTGGAGCATTTTCAAAAATGTTTGAAAATGTAAAAAGATGGGGGAGAGAAATATAGTGTAGCGACCTGGGGGTTAACCACTAGAGCTCATGGGAAGTGGGAAGTTTTAGGGTGAAACCTTGAGTCAGAGAGATGTGAACTGAAGTGATGTCCATGCTGTTGGGGCTGTTTGTGTGCAAGAATAAACGGTCTTGTTGTTCAAAAGGAGACATTGCCTCTGTTCTTGATTATTCCTTCCTGAAACTGTCTGGGGTCATGCAGTGTATGGGGCACGAACAGCTCTCACATGAAGCCTCTTCATGAGCAGTTTCACTGTGGCTACCCTGTCAAAGTGACGTCCCGGCTGGGTCGTTATAATATTCTAAGGTTTTAACATGGTTTGTGTAAGAGGAAAAACATGACACAAACATTCTTAACGTTTTCCAATGCTGTAAGAATGTGTAGAAAAAAATATTGTAACGCCCAGCAGGTACGTCACTTACATTGCCGTGCATTGCTTGATGAAGTTCAAAGCGAATATTCTGATCTCCTGCTACACAACACAGTCCGATGGCTGTCCAGGGGTGAGGTGTTGCGTCACTTTGTCGTCTGTTTAGAACACGTGAAAACATTCCTGAAAAGCAAAACCTGAACTACCCGCAACTGGAAGTGCCACTCAACTGGAACTGAGTGGCTCGAAAAGCTACACTTTTTGGTGGATGTGACTGTGACAAGCCACCTAAACGAGCTGAATGAAAGTCTCCAGGCGCCGCAAATGCTTGAAGCTGATCTGTCATTCGAGCGTAAGCTGACTGTCATGGGTCAGGCACGTTCCATTTAATTGCTTTTTGTTCAAATCCTCAAAATAAAAATGACATCAAAAATCGGATTTCTTAATTGCATTTCTTTAATTTTATCAAAGCAATGAAACATGATTCATTGATATTGTAATGAAGTTAAGCTTGCACAACAGAGCATTCACGTGACGCGTCGTTCTCCGCAGAATGCACTGCAGGGCAAACAAACATTTAATCGTTAATAATGCTCATTATGTATTTGTAACAACTTAGTCATTTTGATAGTAGGCTAATATAGCTAATATAGATACATACTGCATGTGTTGCCTTCATTATAAGGCTTAAATAGGGCTTTTAATATTTTGCGGCCCCAGACATATTTGTTTTTTGTTTTTTTTGTCCAATTTGGCTCTTTCAACATTTTGGGTTGCCAACCACTGACCTAGTTTGTTACCTACTATATGTTAGCAACTTAAGAAGCTTTAGCTGCGTTAGAGTATTTACAATACCGGTAACTCCCAACCTTGTTTGCAACATGTAAAAAAACAGACTAATACCACTAAAACACACATTACCATGAATCCGGTAACTCCCAAATTTGTTAGTAACATGAAAAACACCACGGTCTGACACCACTACACGTTATCCAAATTAGCCTATTCACAATACCACCCATCTAAGTATTTTGACAGAGTGCCACGTACTTCTCAAACACTTCAACATCAGTAAACACAACCAGAATTAATCCATATATAAAGTGCTTTGGATGATAAGATTACCAGTCGTTTTTGGGGAAAAATTGTACTTTTAATTGGACCTTATGGTGCGGGAAAATAATTTTTTTTTAACCTTTTTTCGTTTTCTTCTTTTTCTTTTTTTACCAAAAAAAAGGTAAAACTACGAGATTTAAAGGCATGAATTTACGAGACTTAAAGTAAAAGATTTACACGTTTTTTTCTTGTAAATTTGCAACGTTTTTCGTGTAATTTAACAGTAGTGACTTTTTTTATAAACTGGCCCTAAAACTCAATTGTACTTTTTGCTGCCTATAAGCAGTGTTAGCACTTTTATCTCTACTTAACTTTTATCGATCTTTATCTTGAAATGGTCTTTTTCAAATTCATTGCCCATGTTCTTTGTCTTGTCTTCCTTTTTTGCCCCTAATAGAATTCCAAACGTATCCAATAAGGTGCTCTTGTTTTCTTACTTCCTATCTGATGTCCGTCTCTCTGACTTCACTTGTTCCTCACTCGTTACAAATTTGTAGCCATAGACAACTTGCCATTTCCTTTCAGCATTCTGCCATCTCTCTGCCTGTGTGACGTAATCCAAGTCATTCAGTTTCCATTCTCTGAGTAGGTCAGAATACTCAGTGCCGGTGGCTTTTACTTTTCCATCCACTTCCTCAGTTGTTCCGCCTTCCTGCACCTCTGTTTTTGACCTTTACCACACATTGTTGGTTATTACCTAGAAGGTCATTTCCATTTCCTCAATTTAACTCAGGGCTTTTCACCTGCAGTTCACCTGCTAGATTTTCTTCCAGCCGGCTCTTAGTTAACAAGGCAGTCAGAGGAGTAAAACATCTCATTGCCCGCTAACATGCACAATAACCCCTGGAGGTCAAGTTCTTGGAATTTATTTTTTTTCCCCAATACCCATTGAGGATTGTGAAGCATTTTACTTGATGCCTAAAACGTTCCTGTCTCTTTGTTATTTTTTCTGATTAATAATTTTATCAACTTGAGGAACCTTAGCAAATGTACACAAGTGGGCCCCGCCCTGATGAGAGTCTGAGAGTTTGAATTTTGGGTCAGAAAGTGTGACATCCTGTAAATACGAATGCATTACTATTTATTTTCTGTGTTGACACAAAAACACCATGACAAATTAAAATGTAAACATTTTTAACAAGAATGAGTTGAAATATAATTTTTGTATGTTGAATTGTTAATTAAAAAATGCATTTTTATTTGAATTATGGTACCAAAAGCCCATGATAATTCAAAATGCAATTGATTTTGCTTTTATTTATAGTTTTATTTTTAAACTTGAGTTTTGTTGTTTGTATTAAATTTTATATTTTTTCATATTAAATTCTAAATTGCAAATTGCATATATAACTTTAAATTACGAGTGGAAAAGAAACTTACGTAGAAACGTCACAGATTTCCCAGTTTTCCTAAATGCCAAATTTCCCATTTTATCCTTAAAAACAACAATTATTTCATTTCATTGAAATAATTAGTAATATTGTGTGACAAATTCCAGTCATCCTGCATTATCAAACCTGGTATGGAAGTATGTGTCTCATATTTCAAAATAAAAGTCTATACCAGAATGCTTTTTCATTTTTACAATAAAGCTGCGTTTGTTGACTCAAAAATAAAATAATGCAGTATATGTTTACATACCAGGTTAACGCCAGACTTATACACTTATACAAATACAATGTTTCCATTTTTCTTTTTCTTTGCCATTTTTTTGGCTTTATGATGTAATGTTTATCAATGCATTATCTATATTTGCTTCATCATAAGTGACGTGGGTCATTGGAGGATAACCTAGCAGTCATATGGTGAAGAGCGGGTACAGCTTCTCCTAGTACATGAGTTATTATCCATAGACAACAACACAGTTAAACCAAAGGCTAATGCAGAGTCACCCATTAACTCCTAGACACGCTTTTGTAAAGGTGCATTAGTGGAAAAACAACACAAGAATAAACCTGGTTGCAAACTCAGTGCAGTCCACCCTGTGACACCTGCAGTCAGACGCTAAGTCAGGGCAAAACAAATCGACAGAGCCAGAGCATCCAAGGATTTTCTGCTTCACTAAGTGTTTTTGGAACAGATTCACTTCAAAAGACTGATAACAGCAATGAGGCCATGCTGATTTATTCACAATCCATTTTTCTGGGGGGGAAAAAAAAATCTTTTTACTAAAGCAAAATGTTTGATCAATCAAGTTTTTAACATTTTTATTAAAGTTATTTTGCTGCAGTGGGATTCTGCTTTGTTTTCATGTACCATATCTATAGGATAATAAGCCACACCATGAATGAGTGACCTTTTTTAAACGTATATGTCATATATAAGACGCGCTGAACTTTAAGGTGCATTAAGCGAGATAGAAGAGTCAAAGATAGGTCAGTCAGACTCTGCTTCACCGTAGTCACGTCAGTCATGTTACCATATTTACAATACCTGTAATTTTCAATCTGGTATGCAATATATTAAAAAAAAATACAGCAAACACCCAACCACACATTATGACGGAGCACCGTGTACCTCCTAAAATTGCTTTGACAACAGTAAACACACTTGGTGACAGACTGGTGACCTGTCCAGGGCGTATCCCCGCCTTCGCCCAATAGTAGGCGGGACAGACTCCGCCAACCCTGTGACCCCGAAAGGGATTTAGCAGGTTAAGAAAATAGATGGATGGATCAGTAAGCAGAGTACTCCAGTTTATAAAGTGCACTGTGATCAGTTGAGGCTGTTTTTAAAATGTGCTATAAACTACCTGATCGATTGATGGATTGTTTCAGAGGGAGTAGATACAATAGAAGGTTTATTCATTTGGTTTATTCATTTGGTGCACCCGCTAAACCCTAAGTGGTTAACCTAAAGCACCAAATGAATAAATGGATGAGGAATTGTGTGATAGACATATTCATTTAAAAAAGATGTTTTATTACATTTCTTGGAATCTTACAGTTAAGCTGCTTGTTCATTCCTTTATACTCTTCAATTATCATGCCTGCTCAGGGTCACATGGGGGAGCTGGAAGCTGTTGTGTTTATCATAAAACGACATGTGGGCGCACCTTGAACATGTTTACATCACTACAAAAAGGCTAGTCCACTACCCAGCAGCCTCCACTCTGTGAAATCACACATTCACAGACCAGGGATTACAAAACAATGAAAAAGAGGAACAATGTAAGCCGAACACTCGTTTCTGTTTGCATTTTGAATGTAAATTAGAAAAAAAAAACATGAATGCAAAGTTGAGGGAAACAACCCTCACACAAATGTGAATATGATTAACTATTGCAGCATCATGAAGGATGAATCACTACAAGCATCTGCAGGTAAGGTTTGTCACCTCTACAGGTACCAGCCTGTTAAGATAATGAAGAGAATGAAAGCCATCCGTCACCTAATGACTTTAGTGCTGCTAGCACAAGGTCCCTTAAAGGTGCAACACAAACAGAAAATGGATTTGTGTTCATTTGGAACGTACTACTACATAAATCATCTACAAGAATGTTCTGAGCAGAAGTATCATAATGTAAAACACTTTTTTTCCTTGCTGCTAAAAGCCTTTTGGTAAAATAAGCCTCATAGGACAATACGATTCTGATCAACTTGGCATTGATTTTGACTTTATTTCATGCAGACTGGACTAAAGGAGGACGAGGCAACTTCATGCATGGTGCTACGGTGTTAAATCCACTTGCTGTTTGAAGAATACAACAAAGGAAAACTCATGTGAAGTACAATGAAGCTACTTCTTTAATTCAGAGAAGTAACACTTGATCAGTTTCAATTCATACCTACCTCCTTTTTCTAAAACAGCTATGCTGCAGAATAGACTTTCAGGTTTAACACTGTTAAAGTGATTATGACTGTATATATTTTCAGTTTTGGTCATAATAGAAGTTCCAGAGCCTCTTCTCTTAACCCTAAAGTACTTTCACCTGTGGATTTTTACCCGGCCAAAACTATTCTATTCATCACTATTCATTTCAATATGTCGCGTGTCAAGGAGTCTGTGCGTTCGCCATGAAGTCTCACCTGTTCCAGGAATGGGTGGACCTATCACAGCTGAAAACAAAAGAAAACCCCTCTAATTTATCATGTGTTGTAATGTTTGGATCTATTTTTTATGACGAGTACTTTTTGTTGGGGAAAAATTACCCCGCAAAAGTGATGGCAGTGTAACTTTTTCCAGTGAAAGTGTTCTAGGGTTAATAAACAAAAATGCATGACAGTTATTGAAGCAACAATTTTGACACACCAGGATGTTGACCTGTCAGACTTTTCCAATTTTGCTTAAACTTCATAATTGAAGAAACATTTGTTCGCAGGACCAGATTGTTTTGTGAGCTTTTGCCCCTGCCACATGCTCAAAACCTCACAAAAAATTACATGCACCTAGTGTCTGGTGAAAATACATTTTTGATTTAGTGAATGCCCCCCACTTCCCCCCACCCCCCCAAAAATTGATGACATCACAGCGTGAGTAACTGTCAAAAAATGAACGGAGAAAAATAATAAATGAATGGAGCCGAGATCTCTTATGAGGCTCAAAAAATATATTTCAAGATCTACTGACAAGATGAAAACACAGATGTCGGGGGTTTCCAAAGGACATTTAGAAATTATTATCGGATGGCCACAGGACTTATAGCTTGGTGGCCATTTTGTGGCAAAGTGTGAACTTTGATGATTTCCACGTTTTCCCACAATATGAGAAAAAGAAAACTTTTCTTTGAGCAATCTTTACAAAATTTCACACACATGCCACCATAAGCCTACAACCACAAGTGTAGTTTAGCCTTTGACCTCAGGAAGATAATCTTGAATTAAAAAAATAAAAAAATAGCGAACGAGTTCGCCTTTCAGGCAGCCAAAACTCTGCAGTCTCTTCCCCCCCCAGGGCGGTTGTTAATTAACTCACCTGTTCAGCGTTCTATTTAAGTCCAGGTGTGCAGCCGTTCATTCTCTTTCTTACCCCAGCGCTGCATTCGTCGCCCCACCCTCCTCCCCGGCTTCCACCTGTGGGCTCCGTTCGGGGTTTATGGAAATTATCTCATGGAATTGTACGGAGCCTTATGCCAATCAAAGTTTGTTAATGCCAACTAAGATGTAAATTAAGTATGTGAAAATAAATGTATTCTACTGCAAGAGTTTTGTCTGACTGAAATCCTGTTTATTACGTACTACAAATTTAAACTCCTCCTAGCGATTTCGATCTATCACCTTGAGCATCATTGGGAAGCTTCCTGAGAAAAAATGTTGGAATTAGAAGTTGTAGATTTTTAGTGTTAGTGTGGCAAGCTTACAAAAGTGGCGTTCCTATCTTGCTTGTACATTTTTTACCAGACTATTGCAAAAATTTTAAACATGAGTCGAATGTGGGTGTGGCTAATAAAAAACCTCAGTTGCCAAGAAAGAAAAAAAAAAAAGTTTATTGTTAATTTTTCTAAAAATTACAAAGACATGAACATCAACCCCAGACAATCAATAAGTAAAACGGTTACTATGGATGACATCACACCCACTAGACCCAGCTCTCTCATACAGTCAATAGTTCAAACAGGATATCATACGTAGCCTTATGGATGGGTGTCAGTCAGATTTAACTCAGATCCAGAGGTGAAATTCAAAATATATACTTAAGCTCAACTAATAAAACAAAACAAAAAAGATTTGGAACGTTTAAAATTGGAGTTCCTAAACACACAAAAACAAAATAATCAACAAAAATGTGCAGGAAAAAAATCTTTCTACCAGAGGTGGAATTCTGGGAATTATTTTTTTTACGCAAGAGAAAACATTGCTGCTGCAATTTTGTTAAATTAATTGCTTCCTTGCAATGCCAACCAATTAAACAAATACATTAGTCAAATAAGAAAAATTATGGAAGAATCCATTTGATGAAGTATTTAGAAGAGAATAGGCATCAGAGGAGCATAAGTAGCCAAACATTCAGTGGGAAATAAGAACATTTGATCACCAGTGTGAAAAAGAGAGATCTACCGTAGAACTCTCTCAATAGGGCTCTTCCTGAGGCAGCACCCATGGGTGTGGGCGTGACAAGAAATGTATTTTCAAAAAAGAGCCAAACAAAATGGTTGAAAAAGAAAATTAGAACATTTTTTATGAACTGAAGAAACTGATTATTGTTCCTTTAAGACAATCATAGGTTAGTATCATAAAACAAACCCTTCTTTATGGCAAAACAGAAGGGAAGTTAGGCTCATTGTGCATTAGTGTCTATGTGTTTCTGTTTCAATACAACACACCTATGAAAATGATTGAAACAATACAGTGCAGCCAAGTCTGAGACACACCTTCCTGGATCACTATCTCCCCCTGCTGGAGAAACTTTATCCATACCTTAAGACTAAATCAAAGAACGAGCAGCCAACCATGTTATGCTAATACATAATCTCTACCCTGTAGATTAGTTTATAGATTGCGATTTACAGCCGGCTGCACTGTGAAAGGGAGTGCAGCTGCCGAACTACAAAATTAATAAACAAATAACTTCAGTGCGCCAGCTTTCATGCAACTGCTTCATCTCAGGAGCTGGCTCCTTTATTTAAATTCCACTCCATGCGTCTATAACCCTTCAAGCACTGACTCAAGAGACTCCCATGGGGTCCGCTTGGAAGAACTGCTGCAGGGCCTCCCGCCTTCCTTTGTCACTAAGAGGCGCACTGTATTTCAGTTTTAGAAAAGGGATCCTGTGTGGAGTGAACATTGCTTCCTGGGAATATGAAGTTATCACAAAACCTGCCCACCCCCTTTTTTTTTGTTCTCACTTCTGGTGGCTGTGTTGTTGGATTCCAGACCACTCGTGTTCTAATTTGGAAAGATGATTAATGGTATGTCTACTAATGAAATTTGGATTTTTTTTTCTTTTTTACAGAAACGGTGGCATACAATTAAATGTTCTTCCTTCCTCCATCTTTTAATTATGAAATTTGAGAAGTGTGAAGCGTTTGAGAGGACATGCGGGGTCATGACCTCAGATCTTTGCAAGGAGGGTGATTTCCTGCCTGCCACCATCCTGCCCCTTTCAACCTGCAGTGAGCCAATTACATTCAGCTGTGTCCTCTTGTCCCTTTACATCAAACCAGTCGAATCAGTGAAAAAAATAAAACTAAAAAATACACCAACCGGCTGTCTCAGAGGTTAGATGGTGGCCCAGCTGGATCGAAAAATCACCAATGACCCTCGGGGTCAACATGCAACGAGGCCTACAACTGCTAATCATTAAGGGAAACTGCTAAGACGGAGTTTGCAACAGATTTTTACAAACAGCGGTTTCTAAATAGAAAAACGATTGTAAAAAAAAAGAGTTACTTAGAGAGAGAAGAGGAAATTCCTTAAAGCTGAAAACGAAAAAAAAACAAAGTCATTTCTTCCAGTGCAGTCATACTTGCTGGTGAAAACACAGGATGTACGGCGTTCCCTCACTGGATTATAGTGGTTCACCTTTATTGGTATCACTATTTGTTTTTTTGAGTGTTATTTTGCATCCTCTTTTTTTTTTTAACAGCTCTCTGCGTCCCCAATTGGCTATTATCTATTATCGCCAATCAATCTCCTCCGTGCTCTGTCTCCTGTCCAGGCTGTGTTCAGTTCACCAAATCTACATCAATCTTTGATTGCGATCATATTTTTCAATTCATTTCTATTCACTCATTCATTCATTCAGATTCATTCTATAACAATGGATTGATTTTTCAATGAAGCTTTTAACTTTGAGAGTTTAAACAACAGAGAAAAGTGTACAAATTCTCAAAAGTGCAGAAAGTGTGTAGTGTAGGGTTTACAGCCTTAGCACATCTGTTATTCTACTTCACAGATTTCCCCAATCACGGGTTACAGACCACTGGATCTTATCCTTAACTATTTCAGTCAATTGTTGCTTACAGACTCTACATCCCTGTAGTTTGCACTGCCTCGTGTGCTGTGAATCAACAACAAATGACTATCTCAGCATAAACTGGAACATACCAACAAAGGCTTATTTCTTTAAAAAACTGTCAGACGGATCTTCTGTTAATAGTTTTCCTTTAACCCTTGTGCTATCTTAGATGACCCCACCCTCACATTGACGTGTTCTCCCTACCATGACAAAGGTGGATAAAGGTGGAAAGATTTCATGTAATCCATGGACACCAGTGAAGATCACAAATCATTGAAGAAAAAAGGTTAAGAGCACTGTCTAGTGGGTCTAGATGACCCAACTCCCAATGTCAAAGTGCCTTGGATAGCACAAGGGTTACACAAAGCCTGATACCATTGAGTGTAGATAAGACCTGGACCAATTGACTGTCACATCATCTCATCCGGCTCCAACGAAATGAAGCTAAGTTAGATGCCATTTTTGGCATGTCAGACATCGCCATGATGGAGCCTGATGGCATCAGTAAGCGGTGATTGGTCCGAGTCCCACTGGACGTGGGACCCAGCAGGAACCACATACCTTTGAGACATCTGATTGGTCAGTTTAAAACTTAAATAACTTACACTACAGAAAAAAATAGCCTGAAAAAATTGTTTCAGCAAGAATATATTTTTAAAAATGTATCAGAGCAAGAGTGGTTACTCTGATCAATAGAATGACAGACTGATTAGCTGATTATTTCTCTAAAGAATTTTGGCTTCTAGGAACCAGCCGGTACTTCCTGTTTGGAACGCAAGGGTGAAAGGGTCACTTAGTCCAGTCCTCAAATACAAATTTAAAAAAAAAAGAAATGACTAAGATAAAAATCCTTAAATTTGATTTAAAAAAAAAACCTTACTTGACACAGCATTTGATCAAATCCAAAAAGGTTACAAACAAACAAGTGTTAAATACAGAATCAGGGCTGATCATTTGTCGGCATCATTAAAATTGTCAATATATTTCCGGACCCCTTTGTGCACAAGATAATAGAGAGATCATCTCATGGCTTGGTAAATGTATTGACAGCTTGCGTAAACAAGATGTCACACGAGGAGAAATTTGATATTTGCATTAGTTTGACAAAACGAAGAGACAGAAAAAATGAGTCAGCGACAGAAACGGTGTGCAAAACAAAAGATGTGAGTTACTTGCTGCTGTTGTTGACCCTGTCAGCAGCGATTGCTGGCTCTCATTAGATCTGACGTTTGTCACAGAAAGGTTGAACAGCCATCCACGATTAATTAGCATGTTCCCATTACTCATAAAGCATAAAGCAATTAGGGAATCACCAGGGAGGCAGCTCTGAGGTAAAAACGGAACTGGGTCTGAAGCTATGTTTACACCAGACGTGAATGCGCTAAATGGACATTCTTGAACGTGAGTTGCCCATTGGATTTAGACTGGGCAAGCAAAGAGAGGTCTCTCTTCTTTATTTTTTTACTGGTTACCAGCGCATGTCCGCCACTTACAGTTGGAAGAGGCTTGGTGTGAAATGTCAGTTTATTTGTCCCTAACAAATCCGAGTCCCTAATTGGTCAAAATTTGATGTGGTTTAACCTTCAACTTGCGTTCATTAGAGCCCGAAACATTGTGAAAACTTGCCTAGCTACACGTGAACGTGAGACTTTAAGAAGGCGGAAGCCCAAACGGCGCATTTAAATAGACTTTTCATTGGAAGTGGCCGCTTGAACACGTGTTGCCGTGGTGAGAGCGCAGCACAAAGCACACCGGGCATGTGTGGCACATTCAAGAACGTGCTAAACGCAGGTTTTTGAATGGACTTTAAACTTCTGGTATTCAAACAGGTCTGTCGCTACCTGATGCTAGCACATCTACTCATAGTTGCAAGAAGCTTGTCAAAATATTTAAGGGGTGCAACTGTACAGGCTTTTTCTTTCACAGCTTTTATTCATATATGAAAGACTTGGTGTCATAAAAG
This sequence comes from Oryzias latipes, assembly GCF_053564925.1. Classification (NCBI taxonomy): domain Eukaryota; kingdom Metazoa; phylum Chordata; class Actinopteri; order Beloniformes; family Adrianichthyidae; genus Oryzias; species Oryzias latipes. The sequence continues at coordinate 14,985,009 of NC_136256.1, read as the reverse complement.
TCCGAGAGGAAACAAAATGATTAATTTCTACTCCATGATCAATCTTCAAACGGTTGTTACTTCCGTGGAATAAAAGCAAAACACTTTACTTTTTCTTCTGTACACGTGTTGTCTATTAAAAAGTGGGTCACATGATCTTCTCCTCTTCTTGTCTTTTCCAAACCACGTTGTCGCCATCGATCAGCAGTCTCCATTTCTGCTTGATGAGCCAGGTCAGGCTCTGAAAGATGACGAATAAGAAAAGGCAACAAAAAAAAAAGAGAAGCAGAAAGGTTTCTGCCTTGACTGAAATGGGAAGGAGAGGGAGCGGGTCAGTCCAGAAATTGTCCTGGAAAGGAGAGGAGCTTCTGTGTGAGAAAGAGCAGGGAGCATATCTGCTCTGTTTGCTTTGGACTGATGGTTACCATCTTCCTTCCCCCTGTTCCACCGAGGAGACAGGCTTCCCCTATGAGCCGCACCATCTTCTTTGAGGTAAGTCACTGAAAAGTGAAACTTGAATTTGATCACATTTAGCTGCCTCTTTAGAAAGTTTATTGACAAAATAGAGTTTCTTTTGGTTTCAGATCTTTTTAGTGCTAGAAAGTCAGATAAACTTCAACCAAAATCTAAATTTGAGAATGCGCTTCTTTCATTTATTTTTATTAAGCCTTAGAAAAGTTTCTACAGTTCCTGAACATCTCAAACTGAAGCCCTGTTGTGAGTTCTCTCTTGACTTCAGCCTCGTCTCACAAGATTTGAGTTGGGCTAATAAAGTAGACAAGTAATTTGCTGTAAGTGCAGCAGGCCTGAGAGCTGGAGCTGATTGCAGCCTGCTCTGGGCTGTGTGCCATGCTTTTTGTGGCTGCAACAGCAAAACTGTGAGATTAATTGGCAAATATTTAAATGATTCATGTAGATGTTTGTTTACTCCCAAGAACATGAACTCATAACAACTACCATGATAGATTTAAATCTAAATGAGCTCCTACACAGAATATTAGCCCATATAAAATAGACACATAGATATTAGGTAAATGTTGTTTTATCAATGTAGTGGTGCAACATTAAACAAATGTTGAAAGTTGCCATGAATCTGTTATCTTGATTTGTTATTTCACTGTTTTCCAACCTTTTGTTGTTAAACCAAGGTATAATTTTTCCTTGCCAAAAATCCTGCTGCACAACAGCAACCAAAAATGAAAAAAAGAGAAACTCTGTAGTCTGTATTGATCTACAGTCCCTCAACAATCTCACAAGGATTTTCTTGTAAGATTTGAGGCACAAAATATTTGAATTTGCAGCTGTTTTTCCTAAATGTTGCAATGGTTTTTAATAATTTTCAACTACATTTGTCCAAGTTTGCCCCATATTACCTTTGGTTTTTGTGATCTCACAAAAACCAAAGACATTCTTTCTAAATGGTAATTCACTTTTCAATATTTTTTTTAATGCTGGTGCAAGAGCAACCGTACTTTTTGAAAAATACCTAAACACAGCGTGTTTGAGACATTTTACACAAAAAAGATTCATGTTCATAGGTAGACAAAAAGTGAACACGCTCAAAGTTTATTAGTTTTTCTTTTGTCTGATTCAAAAATGTAACTAACAAATTTTTTTTTCTTTTTGACTTATTGAATATTTTTAGTTTAGTGTGTCTGTTGGCCACTTCACCTTAATGATTTTTCTTTTACTTTGTTATTAATCATATTTAAACTTAAATTTTTAGTTTTTTAAAAGTGAAAGTATAGCCTGAAATTGAATTTGTCCTTCAAACATACAGTACATTATTAGAAAACCTTTTTTCCTTTTTTAAAGATGACTTTGGACCAAACATCTGGATCTTTGACTTTAATTCCTTTGTTCTCCAACAAAACGCTTAAAGGAAAACTTAAAAGTTTATCTCTGATTTCATGAAGACGATTTGGAGACTGTTAGAACAGATGTTTGCCTTTTTTTGTGCTTCAAAACAGTTAAGAGCAGCACAGTAAGAGACACCATCACATTAACCCAATGCATCATGGCAGTTGTTGTGAAATGCAGTAGTGCTGATGCCACACAGACTTACGTCACTCAGAGCTTCATTATTTTATTCACTTCTTGCACGGTCCGACACTGGATCCCACGGGAAGCTGCTATAGGGGCACGGACGATTTGTGATTCGCACGGATCACTAGCCCCGGTTCTGCACAGACATGTGCCACGGATTGCCTCCCTCACTCCCTTGGTGCACTTCATTTAAATCAATTGTCTGTTTACATTAAACGTTTACATCAAATTTGCGTCCTCCATGCATCAAAGTTGCTGCTCGACGCTTGTCCAGAAGTGTCTTTAGTGTGAACGCAGTTTTACTTACCCGTATACGTTATTGAGGTGTTCTCTTTGACCTGCAGCATGCCTTTGCCCAAATACACTTAAACATTTTTGCTAATGGGCTTACCTTTTACAGGTTTGCCTATTTTACATCAGCAGACACAGTCAGTATCTCCCCTTTACAATAAGAGATAACTTGTAACTGGAAGCATGAAAAGAGCCAATTAAGTGATTAATGGAGTGCTTTATTCGGAGAAAAGTGACTGTGAAAGTAAAGGGATGATAGCTTAGAAAAGTAAGTCTCAATCCCACTTTGTTCTGTGTGCATAGCAATGGTCTTCTGGTTTAACATAAGTCATTATATTTGTTATCTCCCAAATTATGAGCACATTTATGGCTGGGAGACTACTTTGTTCAACAGATAGCTGAGCTCTAAATATTTTATCGAAGCTTCCTCTTTATAAACTACATGGCAACAGCGGGGCTGCTACTTTCCCTAATGTGAGATACTCCCATTAAGTAGAATACGATATGTCAGAGGAAAAAAACGTTTTTACAGCTTTAAGAGAGGATTTTGTTTTCCCTTGTATTTTACTGTTCTGTAGAAGATCTACATCAGCATATATTAGCTGAAATAATGACTAAATGGTTTTATTGTCAAAGCAGATTCACCAATGTATTTCTTCCAAACATGCTGACAACATAGAGCCCATTGGCTTTAAGAGATGACTAGACTGACTAAGTGTGGTGTCATCCAAAGAAAATGAATTATTTCTGGCTCCAACGACATGAAATCATTTCAGTCACCATTTTTCGCGATACAGATGCCATAATGTTGGATCCAGACAACGTCAGTAAGTGTTAATTGGTCCTAGTTGGTATGAGTCGATGTTTCTATGACACCACTCTTGCCAATCCGGAATGCGCTTGTTGTAAGTCCACACCCCTACCACTTAAAAGCAGGTAAAAGAAAATGTTTCAATCAAACGTTTGGAGCGTGGGAACCAGCAGAAACCACAAACTTTCATTAAGGTATCGGATTGATTAGTTCATACCTTTAATAATGTGCAAACAATATCATGAAAAAAGATAGTATGAACAACAGCCTGTTAATAAAAGGTATCAGAGCTAGAATGGTTATTCTGGCAAATAGAATTACTGACTAGCTGTTTATTTCTCTATAGACGTCTGAGGGATTTTGGCTTCTTGGAATGAGAAGGTACTTCCTGTTTAGGCCACCAGAGGGGAGGGGTCATTCAGTCCAGTTCACAATTAAAGTCCATGATAGAGCTAAATGCCAAATCTATCTGGCATTTAGTGTTTGATTTGGTTCACAAAGACTATTTAGTTTTGATGCAAAGCATTTGGTGTGACTGTTCTTCATTTTCAGTCTCTCCTTCATTACTCTACACTCATATCTTTAGGTATCCATTAGCAGGTTATTACGCTGTCCAGTAGGCTGGGACAGCTCTGCTGAGCGCTGCAGTCCAAAGTGCTTTCGGGGCAAATTGTGGCCCCCTCCTTGTAGATGTTGTACATTATCACTGACATGGTCTAATTAAGATGGAAAAGGAAAATGTGTACTGGAAGAGAAGCACACCCTTGCTGTTTATCCAGACACGCTGAAAAGTGCCGACGAATTCATGGATCTCCACTTGAAAGTAAACCTGCGAGACTTTTTGAAGAAAAAAAATGGAAAAATGATGCTCTTATGTGACGTGTTTGCATCATCGCGTCCTTTTCAGAGCTGTTTTAATTTTTATTCTTCTGTAGGTGGAGGTTCTGGACGCCAAAACAAGGGAGCAGCTTTGTTTTTTAGATAAGGTACGATCAAACATCCATTCTGTCATCTCTTATTTGAAAATTATTGACTTTATAGCAAACATCAGGTTCACATGTCCTTGTGTTCTGATCAGGTGGAGCCTCATTCAACAATAGGAGACATAAAGAGCCTTTTTTACAAATTGTGTAAGTGCTACTTAAATCCCTAAATTTTGAATGTTTAGGTAGATTGATTTAACCTTTTCATTGTTTTTACTGCTATCATTTGACTGAAATCTTGTATCGCAGATTGTTGTGCATGTGTGAAATCATTACTTTGCCTCATTTACTAACCTTGTGAAGCCCAGTACCTCAAAAAATTATTGACAGAAAAGTGTAATTTTTTTTAAAATTGAGATGTTTTTAAAACCCTTTGAAATCCACAAAATAACAGAAACATGATTTTTATGAGATGTAGATATAGTATCAATTGAGTTACGTCGGGTGATTTGGTAATTTTTTGCTCTCAACAGTGTTAATATACTAAAACATTGACAGGAAAAGCAACTTATTTATCCACTGTTTTTAATTTGATCCAAACATTTTTAACATGGTGTAATTGTAATATAAAGAAATAATTATCAACACATTTATCATTTTTTTCAATACAATAAGTAGTTATTTAAAATAATGAATAACTATAGATGAGTTATTCTCACCATAAAGGTATTAAAATTAGCAAAATGTTTTCCCGCCAAAAGTGTTGTTGAGATTTTATAGAGGCAGGCATTTTGAAATGAGCAGGAAAAGCCCTTCTACTGCCCCTAGTGGAATGATGATGAACTACAGAGCAGAAGTCATGGACCAAATTGTATACAATAGATTACTAAGGAAAGTTTTTAACATGCTAATGAGACAGGGGTCTCAGAAATGCATGTATGTGTATGGTTACACTATAGAGTTAACAAAATGTTTGTAATGATGTACATTATTTGTAATGTAACTGAAGCTGTTTCATGTAATTCATAGATTTTGGTGATGATGAATATACTTCCGGAGTTGAAGTAACTCCTCCTGCAGCTCCTCATATTGCATCAGTTCTTTATTAAAAAACGTTTCTTATTATCTTGCGTTGGTTTCTGTCGTAAGCTTTTCTGCTTTTAGAGAGGCTCCTGAATGTGGGCCAAGCCTGAGGCTGCCAGTACCCATCAGTGTAGCACAACTCAACTTGATTCCATTACGGTCAATTATTATAAGGCTTGATGCCAAAAACAAAACTTTACAACTGTGAACAGGCAGTTTTTGTATGTCAGTGTAAAGAGTGTGTTTGTTTTGATCTGCTCAGATCCTCGCTGGTATCCAGCAAGACAGTCACTGACACTTGATCCAAGTAAGTGTCAACGCAAAAGTTGCATTATGCACTCTTCCTAAATATTTCAGCTGTTTTTTAACACTTTTTTTAATTGCTTTTTTTTTTACACAGAGTTATTTTGTTTTAAGATTGTTTTACCTTTTTTTGTTGTAATTTGTATTTTAAGTAAAAAATGGTTAAACAGTTAAACTTCTAACAGATTCCTTGGAAAATTCCAAAACTTCTTCTTGCTTTCAGTGGTTGCTAAAATAAAAGCATAATGATCAATAAAAACAATTCTTTCAATGCAAATATTTTTAGCTAAAAAAAATGTTTGACCAACATAGAAGATGAATCAATTGAATATTTCAGAAAGCTTAACGGCAGCTTATCTTTAAAGAAAAAGTTATTTCTATTTAAACAGGGCAGAGAGGGATCGAGATGAGGAAATTTCCCAATCAAATATAAAAAAACAACACAAATCCTGTTAAAGTGGGACACAAAGAATGAGAGAATGGGCAAACAAAAAGAAACAAATGATTTTAAAAAAAGACATAACTATTGAGACATTACAAAATATTTATGAAATCATGGAGAAAATCCAGCAATATTCAAATAAATATTGGGATTTACCTAAATATGACCTATGGGAAAATGAACTTACAAAAAATTAAACTAAAAGTAAAAGTAAAAACATGGTTTAGAGAAAAAATCAAATCACAAAAGATGAATGGGTTGTAGATTCTTTCATTTGATCAAAGTGACTTTTATTCACTTAAAACAGTGGAGGCAAATGCAAAAATACTGGCTTAGTAAAAACAAAGTGTTACTACGCATTAGTTTAGAAAACTTGGACATACTGCTTTAGTCTCGTATAAAATATAATGAAAAAATCCGTTGTCTGACGACTACTTTTTGAAAGTTGTTAAATATTATGCTGTGGCAATGATGAGGAGACACGTCTTGACCATAATACGTAAAGCTTTATTCAATCATATGCCAACAACTGAAATAAGGCGGGCAAATCATCATATACATAAACACAGAATCAGACCACGCCCATAGCAACTGCAAAGCCTGATGGGTGTGAAGCCCCCACCCCACCCCCACCCGAACACCCAGAAAGGAACTCAACCTTCAACACCCATTCTGCGTGGGCGTTTAATGAGTCTGCCAAAACGGCTATGCTGACCTGCAGCCTGGGGAGCCAACCGTGGGACGATGTCTGTAGAACGTGGGAGATCTGGGGGTCTGGAAGGAGGATGCCCACGGCGAGGAACTTGAGCTGGCTGCACAGCATCGTCTGTCAACACAAATGCTGGTTTAAATCAAATTAAATCAAATCAAATCAAATCAACCTTTATTTATATAGCACTTTTTCAACAACATATGTCACTCAAAGTGCTGTGCATAAAAGACAATAAAATTTGAAAACAAGATGACAAGACAAACAATGCGACAACCCCCCCCCCCCCCCCCCGCAAAAACACACACACACACACACACACATCAATCAATAAATAAATAAATGAATAAATAAATAAAAAAGTGATAAAATGATAGAATGTAGAGACCAGGCTTTGTCCTGACGTGGGGAAACGATATTTTGGGGATATGTCCACACCAGCGACCCCCCAACCCAAATTCACGGAGAACACTACCACAGAACCCCCCAGATCCGATCAAAAGAGTCAGACCCAGGAGATCCCACTGCAGCGTCCCCGCTCACTGAGAAGGGTCAGTCACTGATGTGGAGGATCCCTCAGAGGAAAACACTGGAGTGTAATAAAATGTAAAAGGAATAAAATTAAAATATGTATAAAACATGGACAAAAAACAAATAATTACATAAACCTTAATAGGCATATGAAATAGTAAGAGCGACTTAAAAATTAATAGAATAAATAAATAAATAAATGTATTTACATACACATATAAAACTAGTTAAAAGAAAAATAAATAAATAAATAAATAAATAATTAAAATATTTTAAAAATAATAATAAATAAATAAATAAATAATAATAATAAGAAAAAAAATTAAAAATCCTAAAATTCAACTAAAAGCTAAATTAAAAAGGTAGGTCTTAAGCCTTCCTTTAAAAACATGAACAGTCTCTGCGGCCCTGAGGCTCTCTGGGAGGCTGTTCCACAGGCGAGGTCCGTAAAAACTGAATGAGGCCTCGCCGTATGTCTTTGTTCTTACTTTTGGAATAACCAAAAGGCCTGTATCAGAGGACCTCAGGGTCCGCGAGGGCTCATACTTTAAAATCATGTCAGATAAATATGAAGGCCCGAGACCATAAAAACATTTGTAAACCAATAAAAGAACTTTAAACCGATTACTGAATTGCACAGGGAGCCAATGCAGCGATCTTAAAACTGGTGTAATGTGTTCCCGCCCCCTGGTCCTCGTCAGAACGCGTGCTGCTGAATTTTGCAGCAGTTGAAGATTTGCTATTCTTGTTCTGGGAAGACCAGAGAGCAGGGCATTACAATAATCTAATCTGCTGGTAATAAAAGCATGCATTAGCACCTCTGTACTGGCAAGAGAGAGAAACGGGCGGACTCTGGCTATATTTTTTAGATGATTAAAATCCTGTTTTTGTGATATTTTTAATTTGTGGGATAAAATTCATCTCAGAGTCAAAAATGACACCCAGGTTTCTCACACACTGAGAAGTTTTGTAATTCTTTAGTTTAGATAAAACTCTCTCTCTCTTGTCTTCAGAACCGATTACTAAAACCTCTGTTTTGTCCTGGTTTAGCTGTAGGAAGTTCTCTGCCATCCATGACTCAATGTCTAAAATGCATTTTAAGAGTGTGTTGACCGACTCTTCATCATCAGGAGACACAGCGATGTAGAGTTGAGTGTCATCAGCATAGCTGTGGAAACAAACGCCATGCCTCCTGATGACGTCCCCCAGTGGCAACATATATAGATTAAAAAGTAGTGGGCCTAAAATTGAACCTTGGGGGACCCCACAGTTGATGTCGAAGACCCTTGAGGAGCAAGTATCCATACTTACGTAAAAACTTCGATCTGCGAGATAGGAATAAAACCACTTTAGTACGGTACCAGATATGCCCAAACCTCTCAGTCTGTCGAGTAAAATACTGTGATCTACAGTGTCGAAAGCAGCACTGAGATCCAGTAGTACCAGAACTGAGAGTTTCTGACAATCCAGGTTACATCTAATATCATTTACTATTTTAACAAGGGCCGTCTCTGTGCTGTGGTTTGTCCTAAAACCAGATTGATATTTTTCAAATATGTTATTTCTATTTAAAAACTCATTAAATTTGATTAAAACAGTTTTTTCAATCATTTTACTTAAAAATGGCAAGTTGGATACTGGACGATAATTGTTATAGTTGTTTGGATCTAAATTACTCTTCTTCAGAAGAGGCCTCACCACTGCCGTTTTAAAGGCAGCAGGGAAGACACCTGTCTGAAGAGAGTAATTTACTATATTTAAAAGCTCAGACTCAAAGAAGTCATAAAATGTTTTCAACAACGATGTGGGGATTGGGTCTAAAAGGCAGGTGGTTGGCTTTAACTGGGAGAAAACCTGACCAAGTCCCACAGTATCAACCAGGACAAAACTTTCCAGTGTTTCCTCTGATAAATACAATGCTATAGATTCATTAAAAGCAACACCTTTTTGAATTAAAAGAGTAGATCTAATAGCATTGATTTTACTCCTGAAGTGGTCTGCAAAACTCTCACATACAGCATCTGAGGCTGCTATGGAGGACCTTTGAGAGTCTCTTTTAGTTAAACTGTCTATTGTTTTAAAGAGAACTCTAGGATCGTTTTTGTTTTGTAAAATTAAGTTTGAGAAGTGGAGGGTTCTGGCTTTTTTTATTGCAGGACTGTACCTCATTTGCTGTTCTTTAAAAATTTCGCAATGTACAGTTAACTTCGTTTTTCTCCACTTCCTCTCCGCTCTCCTGCATTCAAGTTTCAAGGCTCTGATTGGTTCGTTCTTCCACGGTGCTGTAGCTTTAGTTTTCAACGTTTTAGTTTTAAGTGGAGCTACAGCATCAATGGCTGACTGTAGTTTGTTGTTAAAATGTTCAACCATAAAATCACATGATGCAGGTAAAATATGAGCGGGAGTTTGATGTAGAATATTGATAAAATTTGCAGCCACATCAGGAGTTATGTATCGTTTCCTCACAGCTCTCGCTGGAGCTTCCTGTCGAGTAAAACTGGTGATATTAAAAAATATACAATAGTGATCTGACACAGCCATGTCAACAACAGAGGACACACTGCAGGACAGGCCATAGGTTATCACCAAGTCTAGAGTGTGCCCCCTGCCGTGAGTAGGCTGTGTGACATGCTGTGTGAAATCCATACAATGCAAGAGGTTAAGAAACTCCTTTGCATGAGCATCACTATCTTTATCAACATGTAGGTTAAAATCACCAGTTATTAAAACTCTACTATATTTGGAGTGTATTACTGATAAAAATTCAGAAAATTCTTGAATAAAACAGGAGGGAGGCTTTGGTGGTCTGTAAACAGTAACACATAAGATAGATGGGCTGTTAAAAGAAAATGCATGATGCTCAAATGAGGAGTAGCTATGTAGCGTGATTGTTTTGGTTGCAAATGAGCCACGAGCAATCGATGCAGTGCCACCGCCTTTTTTTATCTCCCCTGGTAGAAAATAAAAAGTTTAAATTTAGTGGGGAAGCTTCAGTGGGAACAACAGGAGCATCAGTACCCAGCCAGGTCTCTGTTAAAAGAAGGCAATCTAAATTGTTGTCTAAAATGAGCTCATTCATGATAAAAGATTTGTTTAAAAGAGAGTGAATGTTTAAAACAGCAAAGTTCAAAACGGTGTGTGTGTGCAACTGGATTGATTTATCTTTTTTGTCCGGTAATGTGTGAATGTGATGGAGATATCTAATTGTGGATCTGGTGGATCTGATCTGGGGATGTTTGTGAGATCTGCTTGTTATGTGAACTGGAATTTGTTGTGTGATAACCGTGGTTTTAACTGAGGATGGATGCCGGTGGTCCAGTCAGTCAGAGAGCAGTTTAGCAGAGCGGAGTGTGAGTTCAATGTTCATGGATAGAAGTTGAGATCCTGTTTGGTTTGGGTGGATGCCGTCTGGTTTAAAGAGATTTGGTCTATTGAAGAAGGTGGTGAAATTATCAACATATGGAATATTATTAGAAAGGCAGTGTCCTTTAAGCCAGATGTGAAGTTGTCGCAGACGGCTGAATTTAATGTCTCCAAAGCGGGGAGATGGAAGCGGACCGGAGATGATGCACTGTTTGTCCAGCTGCTTGATGGAGTGGATGAGAGTGATGAAGTCCTTCTTGAGGGTCTCAGATTGCTGAAGCTTTAGGTCATTCACTCCTGCGTGGACTATTATTGTGTGTGTGGAGGGGTTACGAAGGGAGAGCTGGTGGGCAGAGTTGGTGATGTCTCGTACGAGGGCGCCTGGGTGACAGAAGGTGCGGCTCCCGTTAACGCGAACATGCCTGACCATAGAGGTTCCTACGACGAAGGAACCAGGGGGGTCCCCGCGGCCGCGAGATCTTGCCGCCGAAGTGAGCGGGCCGGTCGCAGCAGGAGGGCAAGCGGGAGTTGGCGTTACACCTGTTGCGCGAGCCGGGGAAGCAGCCGATGAGGGGGGCGAGCCGCCAGGAAGAGGAGAGGTGGCGGCGGTCACCGCGACACCTGCCGCAGGGGGAGACGCAGCAGACTTTGAACCAGACGCCCCGGTCGCGACCGCAGATGGATACCCCGCATTATTTGCTGATCCCACGAGGACGTGGGTTAGGTTCGGGCGGCGGCGGCTGTCAGGGCGTCTACTCACTGCGTCTCTCAGAAGCTGTCGGCGTTTGGCGGACGATGAACCTCCAGAGGCAGATGCCGGGCGGCTTTCGTTCTCGGGCCGAGAAGCAGCGACAGGGCGAGGGTTTTCTCCGCTGAGTGGAGGAGCAGCTTCCAGAACGTCGTCAGATGTTGGACCCGACAGAACATCATAGCGGTTGTAGAGAAGGAGCCCATCATGGTCCAAGGGTCTTTTCCTGCGGCACACCACCTCAGACCAAAGTGGTTTTGGTGTGGAGCTCGAGGAAGGCCGCGGCGAGGTGTCAGGATCCCAGTGAACCGTGTCTTCCACAGCCGCTTTCAGGGAGGCAATGTGCATGGACTGTTGATGCGCCAGGTCCAGCAAAGAGTTCAACAGATCATTCTTGGACTTCAACTCATCAGAGAGTTTCTGGATGTCCTTTTTGAGGTTAGTGATCTGTCTGTCAGGGTTTGTTGGTGCAGACACGGCAGTGGAGGTGGACGCAGACGTAGCGGCGGCAGCCATCTTGTCTCTCCTACCTCGATTAAGCCGGTCCACTGTCACAAAGTCTCTGCGCCCGCCAATGTCTAGAACAAAACATTTGTCCCCCTTCTTCAGGACACAGAACGGACTATCATAGGGTGGATGAAGGGGGCGAGTGGTGGGCGTCATGTCGGACAAAAACAATCTGGGCCAACTGGAGCGATGCAGGCATTCATGACTGTGGGACGCAGTGGTGCACTTGGCCAGGAGCTAACGGTAATCGGCGACCCGGGGCAGACGACTCTAACAAAAACTCCCCTGGAATTTGGAGCGGCTGTCCAAACACTAACTCAGCAGAGGACGCGTTTAGGTCTGTCTTAAGAGCTGAGCGTAGCTCTAGTAGGACCCACGGCAAACGAACCAACCAACAGTCATCTGTGAGTGCTGCGCGGAGGGAAGCCTTTCGAGAACGGTGGAAACTCTCACACAACCCGTTTGCTTGAGGGTGATAAGCCGCAGTATGGTGCACCTGCACCCCTAAAGATCGCGCCATTCCCGACCAAAGTTGTGAAGTGAACTGGGGGCCCCTGCCTGAAGTGATGTCTTAGGGTGGACCAAAAAGGGGCAACCCAGGCAGAGAGAAAAGCACTGACCACGTCAGCAGATGTAGTGGAGGACAGAAGAACTACCTCAGGCCACCTGGTGGTCCGATCCCCCATTGTTAACAAATGTGTGAAACCCTTTGAGGGAGGCAGTGGGCCAACCAAGTCCAAGTGAACGTGGTCAAAACGCTTGGCCGGGATCGGGAAGGGTTCTAGGGGGGCTTTTGCGTGCCGGTGAACTTTGGCATGCTGAAATGCAGCGCAAGCCGCGGCCCATCCCTTCACATCCTTACCCAACCCAGGCCAGACAAAACGGGAACTAACCAGCTTCACTGCCGCACGTACACCTGGGTGCGAGAGGGAATGGACAGATTCAAAAATGCGTTGCCGCCATCTCGCAGGAACTATAGGCCGAGGCCGTCCTGTGGAAACGTCACACAGGAGAGTTAGACCGCCATCTTGCCACACAACCTCCTCAAGCTTGAGGCCTGAACTACCGGAGCGGAGGGCAACAATGTTTGCATCACCAGGCTGCTCGACGGCCATAGCAGAAATATCAGTTCCAACAATCACCGGGGAGACGAGTACACATAAGAGGCAGTCTGCAACGGTGTTGGGGTTTCCGGCTACGTGACGTATGTCAGTCGTAAACTCTGAAATGGCTGTCAGATGGCGCTGTTGGCGCGCAGACCAAGGTTCACTCACCTTAGCCATGGCAAACTTAAGTGGTTTATGATCCACATAGGCAACGAAAGAACGAGCTTCAAGCAAAATACGGAAATGTCGAGTTGCAAAATAGAGAGAAAGCAACTCGCGGTCAAAAACACTATACTTGCGTTCCCGAGTCTGCAACTTGCTGCCAAGCGTCTGCCACTCGCTGCTCTACCACAGCACCAACTGCTATGTCTGAAGCGTTGGTAGTCAGCGCAATCTCAGCATCTGGGTCTAGGTGCGCGAGGAGAGCAGCCTTTGCTATGACTGACTTAGCTCAGTCAAGTGCAGCAATGCGGTTTGGTGTCCAATCCACAGGGTCTGTGGCTTTCTTGGAATGCAAGCCATCATAAAGCGGTTGTTACAGGTGGGCAGCGTGGGGAATGAACCTGTTCACCATTCCCAAGTTCACCATCCCCAAGAACTCCTGTAGGGACTTAACCACTACAGGATGGGGAAAATTTGCCACGGCCTGGACTTTGGTGGGCAGAGGGACCGCACCCTGCGCCGAAATTCAATGACCCAAAAAATCAATGGCTGACAAACCAAACTAGCATTTAGCTGGGTTAACATTCAAGCCATGGGTTTCCAACCGCTGGAAAACTGCCTTTAGGTGCACGAGATGCTCTTCAGGGGAGGGGCTGGCCACCAAAATTTCATCTAGGTAGACGAACACGTACTCGATAACGCAGAGCACCGAGTCCATCAAACTTTGAAAAGTTTGGGCTGCACCTTTAAGACCACAGGGCATGCGCAGGAACTCAAAAATTCCAAAAGGAGTGATCACCGCAGTCTTGGGCACGTCTTCGGCCCGCACTGGAACCTGATGGTAACCGCGCACCAGGTCCACTTTAGGAAAAATTGAGGCGCCGCACAAACGAACCGAGAAATCTTGAATGTGGGGAATGGGATAACAGTCAGGTGTCGTCATTAATCACGTCGCGGTCACCAATGTGGCAATGATGAGGAGACACGTCTTGACTATAATACGTGAAACTGTATTCAATCATATGCCAACAACTGAAATAAGGCAGGCAAATCATCTTATATATAAACACAGAATCAGACCACACCCATAGCAACTGCAAAGCCTGTCGGGTGTGAAGCCCAAAGGCAAGGGTAACACCACAATGCCAAATATTATGCCAAATAGTCGGTGCAGTAAAAACAAAATATTTAAGTCCATTTTCATCAGAAATGTGAAGAAAGAACATTTCTGACTGATTTTTTTAATCATCTATTAGTTGATAATAAAAAAACATTTAGCAAACAAAAGAAATTGTAATTCGTTAAAAAAAGAGGTATAAGGAATTTAGATGCAAACATTCCAAACTGACAGTGTCTTTTAAAAAAAAAAGAGAGAAAAGGAACCAAATTTTAGGCAATTATATATCTGATCACAGACTGTAGAAAATAATAGTTTAGTTTACTATTTAAACAAAATTTGACAAAGTAAGCTATAAATGTAACTTAATGGAAAGAATTTTATTCTGTTTGTTTTTAAGACATATTAGATCAACCAGTTTTTAACCTATGGAAGATTTTGAGCACCCCTTAAATTGGTGTATTTGGGTCAGTTAGTTAATAGGACATTCCAAAAATAATCTATTACTAGTTCAGCCCATTATCTGTGACTCTGGTACCATGAATCTTCAGGCAGAGATAATATGTGAAACATCAGTTTAAACAATAACACCTGATACCAAATGAATATGCCTGAACGATTGCTCTTTTACTGGAATTCCACAAAAGTCTTCATGGTGAGCTAAAAGAAGCTCTGTGACAAATCTGAGGGTGTTAAAGAGGTTTTTTTTCCTTTCTTTCAGAGGGAAAATTCCTCAGGGATGAAGAAATATTGCAGAGTCTACCAGTGGGAACCACTGCCACCATGTACTTTAAAGACCTGGGTCCTCAGTTAGGCTGGACTACAGTAAGAAAAGCACATTTTAGCTTTACATGTGAATTTTATATTTGTTTCAACTGATAGCTTAGCTCTAAATATTTTAACAAAGCCTCCTCTATATAAACTACATGGCAACAGTGGGGCTGCTATTTAACCCTAAGGTGTCATGGAGGCTCAGGTTGCTCTTAACCCTTGTGCTATCTTGTGGGGTCCAGATGACCCCCACCCTTACATTGACGTGTTTTCCCTACTATGACAAAGGTGGATAAAGGTGAAGAGGATTTCATGTAATTCATGGACACCAGTGAAGATCACAAATCATTGCAGAAAAAAGGTTCAGCGCACTGTCTTGTGGGGTCTAGATGACCCCACTCCTAAAGTTAAAGTGCCTTGGATAGCACAAGGGTTAAAGCAGCTTTCAGTATCTGCATTGTTTGGTCTGTCTAAACAACGCATCAACTCACGTGCTCTAAACCACATAATCCTTGAGCAATGTAGACCAAGTGAGTTTAATGTCCAGTGAATCCCACCCAGAATGGGTGTGGGCACGTCCCAAGTCCTATCAAAAACTGAGATCAATGTGTCTGAAATGTAAAAACTGCTTAAGGACGCAGCACTGACACCAGACCAGATGAAACACCAGATATGGACAAACACCAAGATATGATAAGGATGCTCTAACCTCAAGCAGAGTCCACTCCCTCTAGACTCAGAAAGGTGTTTTTCTTTTTATAAGAAGAAATTTACCTCAAAATATACTTTACTTTGGAAAGAGAACATTGGAACATTGGACAAGAAAACAGTTTTTTGTTTTTTTTCTGATGTAGTTGTTTGGGCATCCCTTTGTGTGGTGGCCCTGGAAGCTCCAACTCCTGCAACACTCGCTCTCTAGGATTCTCTGACAAACTTTTGAAAAGATATTTTGAATAAATGCATGTTTTACTTCCTTAAGAATCTTTTTTATCTACCTCATTTTTTTCCCTTCACTGTCAACAATCTAAGCATATGTTTGGATACAGCACTCTGTGAACAGCCACCTTGTTTAGCAAATATATTTCTGGTCTTGATACATGGTGTCAACACGTAACACTTCTGCCAAATCCACACATCTGTGAATTGAATGGCCCACAACCCCACCTATAGACCATTTAAAGGCCAAAAACCGTAGCAGGTGCTCTAAATTAAATATCAAACTGGATTGTAGCATCCTATAGGGATATGATGAGTCTCCAGCATTTTTATATCTACATTTCCAATGAAATGACTATTTAAAGTTTCATGAAAAAAATTTAAAAGAATGAATGTCGTAGTACATTGGGCTAACATAAAACTTTAAAGCTACGTTCACAACGCACTCAGCAACGTTCCTTCACAAAGGGACCAGGCTGCAGACAAGATCGCGCCTGACATCAACAACCGAAAGCAGAAATTACCTTAACCTTAACCTTAATCCTAACCCTAATCCAAACAGTTACCCTATCTGTGACCCTCAAGTGTTCAGAATTGTAGAAAAAACTTTTATTAAAGCTTAAAACAGGAAAACTGTAACTGTTTAGTTCACCAGTTAAAACAAAGTATTTTCTTTGAAGTATGTGGAAGAACTTCTGGTTCAGGACGTTGTTGTCTACAGCCAGGTTGTCTTGCACATTCAAGCGACTACTTCCAATTGATTTCAATGTAATTATGCAGAAAACGTGAAATGCATATAGACACATATTTCAGGCTTTCGTGTTCAAAATTCTCGTGTTCAGCTATGCAAGTTTTTACAACCTTGTACAAACACATGGCCTCTGAACACACAAAAGTTAAAGTTAAACCAGATCAAACTCTGACCAATCAGGGACTCAGATTTAGTAGCAACGAGCGGATGGTCTCCCTTTTGATTTAAGGTTGTACCAACCATTTAAAAAATTGATCATGGGGGAGAAATTAATAATTATGGTTTTTACCTGGCTGGAATTCTATGACACCAAGTCTTGAAATGTATCAGAACAGAGATAGAAGGAAAAAGCCTGGAACAAGATTCCCAAGATTTATTCTGCTTCAACATTTCGCACCAACCTTCTTCAAACTGTAGGTGAGGGGCATGCGCTAGTATCTGGAAGCGACAATACAGCGTGAACATCATATGCTAAACATGCGTTCAAGAACAGTTTTTAGCGTGTTCTTGAATGCGTGTCATATGGATGGTCTGAAATAATTGTTTCTATCCGATACCTATATTTCCCCGGCAACTGTGTCTGATGGCCGATGTTTGCTGATGCCGACACTGAAGTGTCTACACTGTAGACTCTACAGTAACACAAAGTTTAGATTTCCTTTAGTTTCTTTATTAGAAATGCACAACTTGTCTTTTACTGAACAATCACATTGTTCTTGACCTTTTTAACATACAGCAAAGGATCTCATGAGAACAAGTATCACTGTAGTATCACCATAAGCACCCCTTTGCCAAGGATCTATTAGAAACAACATGTATCTCTATCAAAATTAACATTTACCCAAAAGCAGTCAATTACTGACTATGACTGTAAACATAATCTTCCCAATCTAATAGGAACAAGCTTACTTTTAAAAACTAAAGTGTTTCTGAAAGCAGGCAGAAGAATATCAGTAGATTTTTTAATACTGGACCGATACTGATAAACTCAAATTATGCGGATATCGGCTGATACCGACACTGGACCGATATATTGCCCATCCCTAGCTCGTATCGCGAATATAGATGAATGAGTTCAACTTTATAACGATTGATTTAAACAACTAAGTTTAGGATTAAAATAGAAAAAGTTTTGAAAAAAAGTACTTTTTTGTTTATAAAAAAATATTTTAAATACTTTGCATAGATAATGTGTCTATTAGATCTAATTTGACAGGATCTAAGGCCCAACTTATTGTTCTTTCTCAGGTATTTTTTGCAGAGAACATTGGGCCCCTTCTCATCTACCTCCTCTTCTACTTCCGAGTACCCTACATTTACTCTGACAGATGCGCATTTACCTCCAGCCCCCACAAAGTTGTCACGTAAGTTAATGAATATAAAAGCCAGCCGCAGCGCAGATTCCTGACACACAACAAGCCCACGACAGGTTTTTAACTTGTTAAGAGCCTACAAAGCATTTCCTGTCAGGCTATTCAGCATGAGATGGATTTATTGTTGAGATGAATACATTTCTTTTCTTGGTTGGAGTAATGCCACCTCACATATAGAGTGACGCACACTTGGCAAAAAAAAGAGGTTATATTAAATCAGGACAGACAACTGCATTTCTCATGTCTGTGAACCACCCTGAAATTAAATTTTTACATGAAAGATCTTCACCATACCTTGCTTTGACAGCATATTAAGGAGAGTCCTTTTGTTGCATTCATTTTTGGTGCGTCATTTCCCTGTTTTGGCTTTAATGCTGCTGATTCTCCATCAGCTTATGACAAATTCTCCTTCAGCATCTGGAGCTTTTACTCGATTTACTACAGAATACATTTCCCTTTGATGCATATTCGTGAAGTTATCATGCACAGAAAATCGACATGCTTTATGCTCCAATTACAGTTAAAGTTAATATGCACCTTAAGATCACAGAAAGCTGAATTTACAGTTTGCACCTGAGAATCAGTACCAAATCTATGATTTGTAAAGCAACAATTCTAAGAGTGTACACAATGTTCTGACCAGATCCCTGCTTGTCTCTCAGGATGGCCTGTGTCTGTCATACCTTCCACTATTTGAAGAGGCTAATTGAGACTATCTTTGTGCATCGTTTCTCCCACGGCTCCATGCCTCTCAGGACTATAGTCAAGGTGAGGTCATGATCATCTCTGAAATGAATAGTGTGTTGGGTCGAATATGGGGCGCCAAATGTTAAAATTTACCTCATCAAAATTATTTGATGCTTACATGTGGATCTACATTTGGATTTAACGTTTAAGTTTTGGATTTAGACATATTTAGACCAGTGTTTGTTTGTTTTTTTATAAGTTAATGCCATTTTTAGCCAAAAAAAAAAAAAAACGAGTCGTTTTCTAGGACATAGTCTCTGAAGAACTGCTAGAAATTTAACTCTGAGTTGTGGGCGGGACTGTTGCCGCAGTAAGCCTGCGCCATTTCCCATCATTCAGCTGTTTACATGCTTTCCTTCTAGTCTGGGGAGGGTCTCACCAGGGTCTCTAATTGAGGGTAGAACTGCAACTGGTTATAGTAGTTAAAACTTTACTTTGTTTTTTTCCAGAATTGCTTGTATTACTGGGGTTTCTCAGCATGGTTGGCCTACTATATCAACCATCCTCTTTATACGCCTCCATGTAAGTCGTTTTACTTTCATCCATCCTTGGCTTGTAGGTGCATTTAAGTACTACCAAGGGAAAAGAAGATTTTATTTATTAAGGTTTTGTTGTTAAGTAAATATATTTTGGAGGAGTGTTTGAAAATATTTTCTTACTTAATATGTTTTTTAAAAATCTCCTTTTTGTCGCAACAACTTTATGCATCATTTTCATTGGTCCCTAAGGAGGAATCTTGTGTCACAATTTATTTTAATTTTTTTTACCTTATACAGACACTGGTCTTTAAATTTCCACCAGTATTGTGCAAACAGGCTGAGATCCTCAGGGCAATGAGTTAATGGTCTACTCATTCGTTTGAAGATGCCTCAATCCATTACCTAGAAAGAAGACCCAAATCATTATCCTTCCACCTCTGTGCTTGATCAATTTTAAATAAGGCATTGTTTCATGCCTTCATCACAACTGTCTTTACGGTTGGATATGGACTATCTGCAGGAGAAAAATGGGTAAACCGAGATGAGTGGCCTGTAAGAAATTTTGAGACCGCTCCATGGGCCCATAGAGCAAAAATGTTAATGAAATATTTTCTAAGGGCATGCTTTGGGTAAAGTACGGGTAAATAAGGGGGAAATAATGGAGATGCAACCATGTCATATGGACTTTTTTCTTTTTTTAACCCCCTCTGAAACCTTCACACTGTGCAAAAAGACTCGCCTGGTGATGCTAAAGTGAAAAGTGCTCCTTGTGCGCCCATTGTTTGCTTCTTGCGTGTAGAAATTAGGAAATTAGACAATCAAAGCATATTCACATAGGGGTCCTACGGACACTTATGTATCACCTGCAACACCCGGTGCAGGTATCACCTTACAAACGACTGGAGTGTGGCGTCAGGGACCTGTACGACAGCATCAGATAAACATACATCAACCTCACAAATACTTTATAATACACTTACCTCACGCAAGACAATGGTACGTTCCATTTTCATGACGTCCCTTAAGGTGGCCATGAGAGCCTCAAGAGAACTGCAAGACACACCCACAATTCCTTCAAGATGAAGCCGATCCAGTCTATGACCCTCTACAGGCAGGACAACCTGAAAACCACCAGAGCCCGTACGGGTCATGTGACTAAAGCATTAGTGACCTGCAACGTGGTTAGTTTAAAACTGATTTTCATATATTTTTAACAAACCACCTAAAAGAGATTGGGGTAAAGAAAGATTAAAATATGACAATTCAAAACTAAAGAAATCCCATCTGTATAACTCCCCATCCCCCAAATCTAACTGGTACATGGTACGGCCTAACAAGCTGGTTTCAATGTTTATGGCTACGCACAATAACAGATATAAGAATTTAAAGCCCATGTTGATTAATGTGGGTAATTATATAAAACTAAATGAATTTTGATGCATGTGATATAAGGATCCATAATCACAGCTATACTGAGACTCACATCCAGTATTTTGTCATCTTCTCTTCACAGCATATGGAGAGGTTCAGGTCCATTATGCAATGGTTATATTTGCGGTACGTATATAGACGTTCGTCCCGCTCTAATGCAACCTCCTGCCTCTCATCAGCCGGTTTCTGCTTCAGATCTGTGAAATGGGTAACTTTTCCATTCACCTGAGTCTCAGTCACCTCAGAGGAGACAGTGAGTGAGCCTATCTTCCTGCACATGCTTTGATGCAAATGTATGGACACATTTCGTCAGCTTGAAATGGTTGTGTATCTTCTTTTTTTTTGCATCTTCACCTTCTTTATGTTAGAATAATAAAAAGTGTCTGTTTTGGAAATTGAACGTCAGGATCCAGAGGCAGAAGGTTTCCTGCGCCGTCTAAGAATCCGTTCACCTGGCTGTTTTTTTTCGTGTCCTGTCCAAACCACACGTACGAGGTAAAGACTGCCGCAACTTCCTGTGAGAACAGAAAAGGTTGTGTAAAACCTGTTTACTTTAATTCTTGAACCCTACTTTAGGTTGGGACTTGGGTGAGCTTCTCCATCATGACACAGTGCCTGCCAGGTACATTGTGAGTCACGCATATGGTAAATGTCAGTAGATGTGGCTACAGGCATGTGATGGGACACATTTTTTTCTTGCAGTGGCAGTATTCACGGTACTGGGCTTCATTCAGATGACCGTCTGGGCCAAAGGGAAGCACAGAGCCTACGTCAGAGAGTTTAAAGACTATCCTGCTGTTCGAGTAGCCATCATCCCCCTGATTCTCTGATAGTGGGTGGAGCTTTGAACTTGTGCAGCATGCATTGACTGTATATGAGGACTGGACAGAGTGAGTGTGACATCACACATAGAAATTGGCTTACTTCTGGCTCCAACAAAATGAAGACAAGTCAGTTGCCCTTTTTTTCTTTACAATACAGGAATCGCCTTATTGGAGCCAGAAATCATCAGTAGGGAGTGATTGGTTCGAGTTGTGCTAATTCACGTTTCTGTGGCAACCCTACCACAAACCTATCAAACGTTGGACATGGAGGACAGTGGTCGCCATATACTTTTATTGAGACCATTGATTGGTCAGTTTATAACTTGAATAACTTACACTAGAAACCTCAACCCTTGTGCTATCCTAGGCACTTTAACATTGGGAGTTGGGTCATCTAGACCCACTAGACAGTTCGCTGAACCTTTTTTCTTCAATGATTTGTGATCTTCACTGGTGTCCATGGATTACATGAAATCTTTCCACCTTTATCCACCTTTGTCATGGTAGGGAGAACACGTCAATGTAAGGCTAGAGTCATATAAGATAGCACAAGGGTTACGTGTCATGATGGGTGTTTATTCTGACAAATAGACTGAGTAACAGCTGTTTATTTCTCTATAGAAGTCTACGGGATTTTGACCTGTTGGAACCAACGGGTACTTCCTGTTTGCAATGCCAGGTGAAGGAGTCACTCAGTCCAGTTCTCATATACAGTCAATGGCAGCATGTTAAGAGTTTTGCACTTTGCAACTTTAAGTTGAACTTTAAAAAATTTAAAATAAAAAGCTAAATGGATCAGGAATCAGTAAATATGCAAATTACTTTGTCTGTACACGACTGTACTGTACTGGAAATCCTTTCTTTGATATACAAGTTTATAGAACTTTAGTAGAATATATCTTACGTGCTTTTATAAATTCTTGTGTGCTGCTCCTCCAGAATTTAAAAGACGTTCTCAAACCTGCAGTGATTTTCTACAGCGGGCTGGCTTTAAAGCAAACATGTTTTCACTTGCATTGGTCATGATAGCAATAAAAAGAAAAGGGTTCAATCTTTAAGTGCCTAATGAGGAAAAACGCAACAACTCAGCTATGTTTGCTAAAGTAGATGTAAGGTCACTGTCAAGCTCTCAGGAGTCATGGGAATGTGGAAGACAATTTCATGTTATGACATTTGACATCAAAGTGTATGTTAGATTTCTCACCAGGAAGTTGTTAACAGCTGCTTTTGAAACTCGTCGTTTTAAAACTCAGGTTTGCTTTTTCCCAATAAAATGAACAAATTGTTGAATAAAAGCTCAAACATTAATGGAAAATGTTACTTTATTGGAAATTTGACTTCTCTTAGAAACATTTTTTTCATTGTAATCTTCCACTTCTGACACCAGGTGCAGGTGGAATGCAGAAAAGTCACCAAAGTGCAAAGATTGGACAAAATTGAAGACATAGAAACAAAAACATCACACAGTATCAATGTTAACAGCTGCAACAAGATTCTGTAACTGTCAGGTGTATTGCACTAAAAAAACTTGCTGGTGCAAACTGCGTAATAAATAAAGTGCTAAAACTATGGCTCCTTGGCTGCTTTTTGACTTGACCAAAAGGCAACTAAAGACAAACTTGCATGGCATTGGAAGCAATAAGACAGAAGACCTTTGCTTTCTCCAAACTTGATGAAAAACCTTTCTTTTTTTTTGTTTGAATGAAAGTCATTCTATAGTTTTATTTGCAAGGCCTACAAGGTGAGCAGAACATGGAGCATGCAGCAGGCACTTCCTAACTTTAAAGCTCACTAACCTCATGTGCTGAAAACAGTTCAATAAAGCAATTCAAGTGAACTCTCTTGCAGTTGCATGATCAGAAGGTCAAATGCATACAGTATATTTTCTGGATTTAACGCACTATAAGGCGCACTGAAAAACCTCATTTCATTTTAAGAACGACAGTGAGTACCTTTTTTATTGATTAATTCTGGTCGTGTTTAAAGCGATTTTGAGGCGCTGTTTAAATGTCAGTCTGTTTTCTTTTTGAGTGTTGCAAACAAGGTTGGGTTTTTGTAAATACACTAACAGGGCTAACATGTAGCAGTGTCAGAAGGTGTACCTTACGTGTTAATAGCAATGTTGGGTTCTAGTGTAGAAATAGAATTGGATAGACTAGACTTTATTGTCATTATGACGTGTTACACGCACAATGACATTCCAGTCACCGTACTAGTAGTAGTATCAGTCTGTTGTTTTTACCGGTTGGGAGTTAGCGTAGACATAGTAGCATTTGTTTTAGCGGTATTCTGTTTTTTACGTGTTGCAAACAAGCACGGGAGGTTTAGATATTCTTAATCAATGAGTTATATAGGTTAGAGTCACTACGCTGGCTTGCTGCAGACGCAAAGTTGGATGTGGATAGGTCCAGGTGCTGGCTCACCAGTGTGCTACAATTGCACAAACATAGCTGGACAAACAAGGATGTGACTTTTCACAGGTATTACTGTAAGCTAATAAAGGAGAACTTATAGAAAACGTTTGAGAAAGATCTGAGTGACTTTATTCTCAGAGTAGTGAACGTTTAGGCTGATCTTGTAGGCCTTTCAAAGTCAATGGTAGCTGTAGACTTTGTACTATGTACTATGTCTTCTGACAGGACCAACTTTTGTTTTTGTTTTTTGGAGGACAACCCATTGAATTGAAGCATACTATGAAGCGGAGGAAAAAGAACAAACCAGGATTCCATCGGTAGAGGCAAGCAAAGACCAGGGGGTGTATATCCCCTGCAGCGATGTGTCGCGACTGGCTTCGGCTCGACAAGCTGCGGCGGGCGTGTGCTTTACAGCGAACACTGGGCGGACCTCACCGCACCAGGGGTGCCCCCACTGCGACCTCATTCCTGTCTGCGGGGCCCCCCGGACAGGCACAACTCTCGACAAGTTGCACTGTTCTCAGTCCGCTCCGCTGGACCGGTCCATACACAACGGGCGCAAGCAGTCTACAAAAACATGAATACCACGGCCTGGGTCTTATTTTTGTCATGAGTTTTTTTTCTTATAAAAATCTGACCAAAATTATTCAAATCTCCTGTGTTTACTGCCCTATCCAATATGGCGTTGTTCTTTAGGAATCTTGGACAATGGCAACAGGCTAGAGTAGCGTCTCTAGCATTTTAAATCATTGTTCTCAAAACTCTAACGTGGCTAACATTATAACATTTGTATTTTATCACCACGAGCTAATGGATCTTATCATACATTTGAATCTTTTAGGTTCTGTTTTTATGTAAGCAGTTCTTTAAAGTGCAAAAGTAAAAACCAGCTCTTGTTTTATTGAGGTGACTGAGGCGTCTTCACTTCCTGGAGGATTTGATTGGTATGGTTTCAATGTAACGTTGCACTCCTGCTGCTTTTGGATGCAACACAATTGCGTCATCCTCTCTTGACTGCTGCTTGGCAAAATTCACAAACACCTACAAGGGCAAGGAACAAAAGGAATTGTAAATGAAGCAAAGTCAGATAGAAAAAGTACCATTTTTGGAGTGAATCAAAAAGTAACAATTGTATAATATAACAGAAAAAGTGAATAAATTGAACAACTTGAGTGTGTTTTTGAACTGACCTGGTCGAGCGTGGTCTGTGACACAGAGTAGTCCTCTATGTTGAGTTTGTCCTTGTTGACGAGGACCATTTGAAAGATTCTGGCCAGAGAGGAGGAGGAGATCTTGTACTGCAAAGTGTTGTAGTGTTTTTCTGTTTGGATACAACCAGGGAAGGTGCTCTCCATAAAAGCTTCAGCGCGACTCAAGTCTGGGTTGCAGCCAGGGTTTGCTGTCCTGATCTTCATGGTCACAATGTAACCGTCGCCATATCTGGATTAGGATTAAATCTTTAGTGGCGGCCCTTTTATCAAGAATATGACATAAAGTGTGAAAACGAACTTGTATTTGAGGTGTTGAATCGTTCCCAGACACTTGAAGGAACCATTGACCATGATGGCTAAGCGGGTGCATAAAGCCTCACACTCTTCCATACTGTCAATGCAAAAATCATCGAAGTTGAAAGCATCGAAGTTGTACAAACATGCTTGTATCCTTAAAAATGTTTACCTGTGTGAGGTGAGCACCACAGCTCGTCCGTCCTGGATAACGCTCATGATGGAGTTCCAGAGAAAGCGTCTGGAGAGAGGGTCCATTCCTGTGGTAGGTTCATCCTACAAATACAAAAACAGCAAACATGCTTTTGGTTTGTACAACTTGAAAACAGGTGAAAACTCCCCAAAAAAAAAAAATTAGTTTTTACCAGCAGGACCAGAGCAGGACAACCTATCATGGCGATAGCGGTTGAAAGTTTTCTTCTGTTGCCTCCACTGTAAGTTCCTGCAGTTCTGCTGGCATACTCTGAGAGACCAAGCTTCTGGATGGCCCAGTCTGCAACCTGAAGGTAGGAGGAGCAACTGCATTCAGTAATATGTTTCAAACTAACTATTCGAAATTTAAAGCCAACACAGAAATGTTGCAGTTCCCCAAATGACCACTGGGGGTTGGTTTCAGAAAAGAGATGATTGATGACAATCAGTAGAAATGATTGTCATCAATTTTTTTATTTCAATTTTATTTGATCCTAAACTTGTTTAATATTATGTGCAAGTTGCTGTGATTAACAGGTAGGTGGACAAAATAAAATGTTTGTTTTTTTACTTTTTTTTGCTTTTTTTTTAACCAAACTTTGTAACATTATTAATATAATAATAAACACGAAAACAGTTAACCATTATTCTAAATCCTCTAAATCCTGATGGACATTGACAACATAGGGAAAGCAGGTCCATGGTTGTATTTTTTAAGATCATTTGCAATCTCGTTGCCATACAAAAAAATTAAGGGGACCGCATTTCTGAAAAGTTGGGTTTTATAATATTTGAATCTACATTTGTAGTTAATAGAACATTTGTTGATTAAAGCCACTTTGCTGAAGGTTAAATGCCCTGGAGTGGATGAAAAAAAACAAATGTACATGAGGTGTACATGAGTTAAGGATCCGATGGAGACAGGTGGGATGTGTTAGTTGGTGGTTTTGGAGGTGACACATAGATCTCGGCTGACGGTGCTGTAGCAAGATTTGAAAAGCCCTGGATTGCCATGCTATATTTGAGGCTTCCTGCTTCATACCCTTGCATCTTCTAAGAGGCCGAATCCTGACTGCTGATACTGATGTCAGCAGTGGATAGAGGAAAGAGATAAGGAAAACACATAATGGTACCAGCCATTGAGCCCTAATAATATCCACATCTGCCTTAGGGGGATAAAAAAGAAGGTACAGCTCCGGAAATCCGTGTTCCTGCTTTTGAATCCAAGATGGTCTAAACTTGCAGGCTGGGATAATCCACTGTTCTTCTATTTCAAGATGTCCTTTCCTCCCCTACACAGTGTAGTGTTTAAAGCTAATTTTCAAAAACATACTATTCACATCTAGGCTGGTTTAATAAGATTCAAAACGTGCTTTATTCAGCAAACAATCAGCTGACAGGCATCAAACTGTCTAGTATTTCCTTATGTCTTTTGGTTTTTGTTACTATTGCTAAACAGGTATTTACCCAGCATTTCTCACCCTAAGTGCAGGTATGACTATTTTTAAATCTGGTTTTATTCTAGTTAAGGTAATCAAACTAGAATGTGTTGTGTTTTAATCGGAGTACAAGTTTAACGCTATATAATTGTTCATATTACATTTGATACATGCATTTCTGAGACTCTTAATCTCATTAGCATGATCCAAACTTTCCTTAAAAAACGCATTGTGTTTAACTTGGTTCATTTTTTCTGCCCTGTAGTTCATCTTCACTCCGCTAGGGGTAGTAGAGAGCTTTTCCTGCTCATTTTAAAACGGCTGCCTCCCTGAAATCTAAAAAATACTTTTGGCAGGAAAAAGTTTTTTTAGCTAATTTTCAAGACTTTCTGGTGTGAATAACTTGAATATTGTTAATAATTTTTAAATGACTAGTTGCTTTTTTGAAAGAATGAAAGTGTTATTGATAATTGCTTGATGATCAATTCTTTATAACACAGTTACAGCTTGTTAAAAATGTCTGGATCAAACTTGAGCCAGTGGGGAAATTAGGTGCTTTTTTCCTGAACACTCATGTTAATATTTCTTGTCTGTTCACATTGTTGTGAGAAAAGAAAAATTACTAAATCCCCCAACGTATCTTATTGATACTATAAATCTCATTAAAAAATGAAAAAGCAAGCAATTTTTTTTACCTTTCAATAAAAAGCTTAAAAATTGTCAAATACAATTGACTTCTCTTTTCATTCCTTGATGTAGAAGGCTTTACATAGATAATACTGGAAAAATGGTGTGGACATCAATCTAGTGGACAGCTTGGATCTTTATATCTTATTCATTACATCCCAGACTCTAACTTAAAAGGTTGGGGTGATGACAGAAACCTTCTCACCCTGCTGATCTGGGACTCTGGAACTCCACGGAGCCGGGCATAAAGATGCAAATGTTCTCTGCCTGTTAGCAGCTCATCTATGGCATCAAACTGCGGGCAGTAACCCATGTTCTGATGGACATCCAGGATGTTGGTCAAAATGCTGCAATGGAAACAAAAAGCATCAAGAAGGAGATTTGTAAGGCTATGTTCACACCTATGTGTTCTGAGTTCTTCACACTGAACTGTCGCTACCCAATGCTAGTGCATGTACCTACAGCTTGAAGAGTTCGGATGCAAAATGTCAAAACGGCGGAAATCTCGTCATACATGAAAGACTTGGTGTCATAGAATTATGGCCAGTCACAAACCACGACTTTAATAATAATGATAATAATAGTAATAATACATTTTATCTGTATGGCGACTTTCTTGACACTCAAAGTCGCCTCACAGTACATAAGATAAATACAAGCATAAAAACCCAACAATTACACAATGTGTTACACATTTGTAACAGCAGTTTAAATGTCATGTGCTGAATGCACGATGAAAAAGGTACGTTTTAAGATGTTTGAAGGAACTGAGAAAGTGAGTCCATATTTCGTAGATCAGCTCCAGAGTTGCGAATGCTCTGCCCCGCAACTCTGGAACTGCTAGCATGGAAATGAGACGTGATCGTGGAGCATCCAGTCAAAGGGAGGAAGAGATCTGAGGGAACGAGTGGGAGTAGCAACAGTCAGGCGCTCTGAAAGAGACGGAGTGGCGAAGTTGTGGAAAGCTTTGAAGGTTAAAATAAGGATTGTTTAAGTGATCCAGTGAGGTTACTGGTAACTAATGAAGCTGCTGTAAGACAGGTGTAATATGGTGAATGGAAGGGGTTTGGGTTATTATTTGAGCAGCTGAGATTTGACCCAGTTGAAACTTATGGAGTTCCAGAAAGAAGGGAGTTACGGAAGTTGATAAGGGAGGTGATGAGACTGTGGACTAGGACAGCTGTGCAGTGAGGAGTGAGAGAGGGATGGAGACGACAAATGTTGCGAAGATGGCAGTAAGCGGAGCGGGTGATGTTATTGATGTGGGCAGTGAAGGAGGCAGTGAAGGAGAGAGTGCTGTCAAGGTTGACACCCAGACTCTTAGCCTGAGTGGAGGGAAATATGGAGGTGTTGTCGAAGGAAAGAGAGAAATTACAGAGTATAGTAAGGGTGGACTTAGTGCCAACAACGAGAAGTTCAGTTTTATTGCAATTTAATTTAAGAAAGTTTGTGGTGAAGCAGGATTTGACGTCAAGAAGACAATTGGAGAGGGAAAAATATAGAAAAGTGGAGCCAGGTTTGGAGAAAATGTAAAGCTGGGTGTCATCCGCATAGCAGTGAAAATGGTGTTATGTTTCCGAAAAATGTAACCGAGGGAGAGAAGGTAAATGATGAAGAGCAGGGGCCCCAGGACAGAGCCCTGGAATGGAGCCCAAAAATGAACGTAGCTACACCTCAGTGGGAGAGTTTTGAATGCCAAAAGACGCACATGGGTGCGTTTACATAGACTTTTTATACAAAGTGGTCGCTAGAACGTGCGTTGATGTGAATATAGCATTGACATGCCACCCAACGTATGATTTAAATGGTGGCGATTTTTACATTAGACAATAGATCAAGTTTTCATTCGTCTTTCCTGCTTAACTAATGAAGAAAACACAAATTCTGACAAACATCCATCTGAAATTATTTGTAATGTATACCATATATTAACTGGATATCCGGAACTAAATTTAGTATTTACAATTTCAAGGTAAAACCTAATAGAAATTTGGACTACCCATGTGTTTTGAACTTAATATTTTGTCATAATTTAACTCCAACATATTCTAACTTTATGAAACAAACCTGTGACCAGCCACTGAAGCATCTCCTGAAGTCACGTCAATGTCACCTGTTAGCATCTTAAATGTTGTGGTCTTCCCTGCTCCGTTCACCCCCACCAGACCAAAACACTGAATTTGAAACAAACAAAAAGCAAAACAAATTTTAAAAAAAACAACACAAAACTACCAAACTTCCAGCTTGTGCAGGTCAGTATTTAAGGTCTGTAAGGCAAAATTGCACCAACTTCTCCAGGTAACACTCCAACACAGATGCGGTCCACTGCAGGAATGATTGTTCCTGTGTACGTCTGGGAAAATAAGGATAAATAAATGCAAACAAACTTGTTTTTTGAAAAAAAGTTATTACTCTTTCAATTCTCAGAATTCATTATTATGAAGGAAAGTTTCACCTTGGACAGGTCTTTTATGCGTAAAATGTCATTTGTGTTTCCGCTCTGCTGGATCCGCTTTCTCTCCTCAGCAACATCCACGTCTTCCTCCAAAATGTGGGGCTTTGGGCCATCTGGAATCCTGCCAGTGGGGGTGTGGGAGGGGTGGGGTGGGGATGGCTATTTAGCGGATCAGCCTTCACTCTAGAGGGTCTCATCAAATCATAGATTGTGTTATGAAGCTCTGCTGCACTTGCCAGTGATCCATGAAGAAGCGGTACTGGATGAGAATGTTAATGATGAAATACACAAATCCCTCGGCAGCCATGCAAAACAAGTTCCTTCCGATGAAGACCCAGCTAAAGGGATCAGGACTATAGTCCTCACCTGCAAAAAACAGGTTTGTCACAACTGCGCCGATAGGTGGATACGGGCTAGCTTTCATGTTTTTCCAACCTCCCAAACCCAGTGCAAGGAGCCTGTTAGTGCTCTTCTTTTGATAAGTGTGCACTCCTTGCCCACATCCTGGCTGTTAAAAATGAGCAAATTCGACGATCAGAGTGTAGTTTCTGTGGACATTCAATAGGTCACCTATGAGCACTTGGATATCAGCTTCACATGCGTGCAGCATTTCCGCACGGTCAGAAAGGTCCCAAGATGCATATGTTACTAGTGCCTGGAGCAGGGGTGTCAGAATCCAGGCCTCGAGGGCCGGTGTTCAACATGTTTTCCAACCAATCTGCCACTGGCCAAACACACCTGATCCAGGTAACCAACAGCAGGTTAGGCAGGATTTCTGGGAAAACCAGCTGGAGGCCGGCCCTCGAGGTCTGGATTTTGACACCCCTGGCCTAGAGCAAAGGTGGGCACAGAAGGCTGCATTTTCCAGCATACCCTTCTCTGCTGTGTCCTTATTGGTTGAACACACCTGATCCAGGTAATCAGTATTAGTAGGGCACAGATATCTGGAAATCATGCAGACATTAGGGTTTTGAGTTGCCCACGTCGTGGACTAGTCTGTGGCATAAGACAGCATGACTTGTATGTCAACTGACATTATCCCTACAAATACTCCATGATACACTCACCACAATAGTTCCATTTTTATGATGTCTCCTTAAGGTGACTATACGAGCTGTAAGACATACCTGCACTCCCCTTAGGATGCGGCCGCTCCTCTTTAGGACCCTCCACAGGCCTGGACAACCCAAAAACCCACAGCAACCATACGGGTTCATGTGACTAAGTCATTAGAAGTGCACACAGCTTGATCACCTACTGTAATCAAGGGTTTAACAGGCCTGCTGTTTTCCCAAGAAACTCAAAGAACAGTTGCAGTTCTGAGTCGGGGTTCATAACCCTCACTATGAAAAACACGGACTAGACAAGAATGGTTGTAGGACCTCTCAAAATTAATAGGAAAACATTCTCAGAACTGGAGAAATGCTTATCTAAGTTTATCTGGCATGGGAAGAAACCTAGATTGAAAATTAGGACTTTACAACTGCCATATGAGAGGGGGGGTCAGGCTCTTCCTAATTTTTTATTTTATTACTGGGCTTGTCATGCGCGAATAGTGTCGGGGTGGTTGCACGCTTTTTTACATCAGGGTGAGTAAGCTGTGGACAGTTGGTGTTGTGACCTGTTGTCACCTCTCAGTCTCTTATTCACAGATGTAGTTGGACTCCCAGTTGAGGTTAAGAACAATAATGTTATGCTCACTACAATTAAGGTGTGGCATGACATTGTGACTTTTTGTGGACGAAGGAAGTTTTCTAGTGCAATGCAACCTATAATTAAAAATAAAGCTTTCCCACCAGGTATAAGCTTTAGTATATATGACCAATGGTACACTAAGGGCTTAAGATTTGTAAGTAACCTTTTTGAAAAAGGTGTTTTTATGTCTTTTAGACAAATTCAAAGTAAATATAATATCCCACAGAAACACTTTTTTGGCTTTCTCCAAGTGAGACACTTTGTAAAATCATCTCTCACCTTTCCGGCTGATCAACCTATATTGAATTCCCTTGAAAACTTCCTTCTTAAATTTAATGACGATGCCACAACCAAAAGGAACTTTATTTCACTTTTTCACGAACAATTAATGCTGTTAAACCCCCTCTCAACTGGAGGAACTAGGATTCTTTGGAGCCGGGATCTGGGAGTGGAGCTCAGTAGTAAAACGTGGTCTAAAGCTTTTGTATCTGCCAAGACAGTATTCACATGCAACAGACTTAGAGAGAATCAATATAGAATTCTGCACAGACTTCAATACACTCCACAGCTTCTGCATAGATTTAATCCTCAATGTTCCCCTCTTTGTATAAAATGTAAAACTGGTTTAGGAACATACTATCACTGCATCTGGCAATGTCCTTTGATCATTAGATTCTGGAAAAATATTGTAACAGAAGTCAGTTGTATTTTTCACAAAACAATCCCTCTGAACCCAGCGTTATTTCTTCTTGGCGTGTCAGTGGAGAGACCACCTCTATCTGGTCAGGAGATGGTTTTATTACAGAAGCTTTTACACCTGGCGAGACGATGCATACTGCTGCAGTGGATTCAGGAACAACCTCCTTCTGTCACACAGTGGTATAGAGAGGCATTCAAAGTTCTTCCTATGGAACGCCTCAGTGCCCTCTTACAGGGCAACTCTGATGCTTTTTATAAATTATGTAGGCCTCTGCTTGATCATCTTCCTGGTGATCTAGTCAACATTCTTTATAAAGGCAGTCCAAATGTTGTCCTCTGATTGAACCTAATGATGACTAGGTTCCCCATGACATAATCCATGTAATGTACTAGTTGTATGTAACTAGCTGATGTGTTGCCTCCGTGCTGTGACTTTGTTGTGCTGGAAATGTTCTTGTTTTTATGTTTTTTTCTTCTTCTACTGTTTCTGTTTGTTTTTCTCAAAATAACAATAAAAAATGTTAATACTAAAGAATGGTTGTAGGATTTAATGCTGTCAGATGAAAACTTGAGGCAACAAGTCCAAAAGTGACTCGGTAACATTTTAAAGCCTCTAAAGTTAGCCGTGTATTGCAGACGTGCCTTCAAACTTGCAAATATTTCAGGATACACTCACTGCACGCGCAACAATTGTGCCTCAAGGTGGCCACACGAACCTCAAGGAAACTGCAACTGATGCAGCTGCTCAGGACAATGACCCTCCACGGGCCCAGACAACCCAAGAACCTGCAGCACCAACACGGGTCAACCCCCATGTGGCTCAAACCTCTGAACCTCCAATGGGTGCATTGCTACTAGTGTTTCACTGAAGAGTTGCAGCAGGTTTAGACCTGAACAATAAGTTCAGGCTACCGACTATCTGATGCATAGAAAGAGTCAACATTCAGGTGTGGAGATGGTGGATGGAAGCTAAACATGTGTGCATGCTGTGCTGTCAAAAACGGCTTAGTGCTTACCAAAGCGAGCGTAGACATCAGTCACAGCCTGGTTCATGGCCATGTCTATAAGCCCTCGCCCCAGGCAATAATGAGGAAAGATAAGAAGTGCTGTCTTAAGGAGCTGGTTGAATCCATATAAAGCCTAGAAAGACATCCCAAAGAAGAGATTAACAATGGAATGGAGGGCACAAAAATCAAGTCTGGAAAAGCAAGACAAGCAGGACTTACAGAGGTGTTCTCAAAAAGGTCCAGGATGAAGGTGATGGCACTGCTGTTGATGCCAATGAAGAGGTTGATGCATGACAGAGAGACGTAGGCTGTGCTCGGGACACTGAACACGTAGGACATGGGGTACATCATGGGTGTCACAGACCAGCTGGAACAACAACAGTCAGTCAGACAATGTTAGGGACTATGGTTCCAATCATCTGACTTTTGCTTTTAAAACTCAATTTACTGACATTTAAACATCAATTTTTCTATATTATATCAGATCAATAATGCCATCCATCTTGTAATCCTGTTGAATCCCTTTTGGGGTCACTGGGTTGCTGGAGCCTATCTCAACAACTGTTGGGCAAAGGTAAGACACATCCTGAACAGGTTTCCAGTCTGTTGCAGGGCTCACCGAACCACATGCATGACTAGGGGCAATTTAGAGACACCAATTGAACTTTGAAGCAGGTTTTGACCCAGTGGGAGGAAATCGGAGTTCCCAGGCAAAACCTGGACACACACGAAGAGAACAGGCTAACTACACACAGAAAGGACCCAGCTGGGATTGGACCATGGAATTCTTGCTACAATTCTAACCATTGCGCCATCATGGAGCCTAAGACTGTTCAGTAAATATAACCATTGTGCTATCCTAGATGACCCCACCCTTACATTGACGTGTTCTCCCTACCATGACAAAGGTGGATAAAGGTGGAAAGATTTCATGTTATCCATGGACACCAGTCAGGTTCACAAATCATTGCAGAAAAAAGGTTCAGCGCACTGTTTAGTGGGTCTAGATGACCCAAATCCCAATGTTAAACTGCCTAGGATAGCACAAGGGATAAATCAAATGATGATTTAGAATTTTTGGCATTTTTCTGTCTAATAAAGAGGTATATCAGTGGTTATAAACAAGCAGCACTATTTTGAGTTTAAAACTAAACCTTATGTTACACCATTAAAGCGAAACGTGGCGAAAGTAAATTCATTCCTACTAGACTGCAAGGTTTTCTTTCATTGTTTCTCACTTTTTAGCAACCTATAAAAAGGATTTTTCCAAATGTATAGTATTTTTTTTTGCCTCCCTGTTATTTACACACCACACTCGGCATGTTTGTTACAGCATTGGTTTAGAAAACATGTGTTGCTTAACAGTCTGTATAGAGAAGTGGGCTGTTTTTGCTTTTTCTCAACAACAAAAAAAAGTTTGTGGACATAGAATACCAAAATAAGACAGACGAAAAATGTTCTAATTATTACTTATTATAGTTTTATTCTAAAGTATTTATATTTTAAAAAAATGTTACAAGTGGATTTACAATCTCTAACTTTCCAGCTACATGACAGAAAGTAAAAATTAGCAATAAAATAAAATAAATATATACAAAGCTCAGTTTAGACACAGTACAAAGTCTAAAGTTGTACCTTTCAGCTTCAGAATAAACTACTTCAGCCTTTGTTGTTGCTATGGATGGTCCCTTAAATCAGTGGATTAGAGGCCGCTTCATCTCACAGAAATATTTAACAGTCAGCAGAAGACAGAGAATCTTTGTGTATCCAAAGAGCTCCCATAGGGGATTTGCAGCAAAGTGCAACGCCACATAATCAATAAAATATGAGCAGTGTGAGACAGCGGCTGGCTCTTTTTGGAAGTTCCAACGGTATCCTTAATTCCCCTTTGGGGATCAAGGTAGCACCTGTGAGCTTCCGATTACTTTATTAAACATGAGGTTTTTTTGAGCTGGACATGTTTTCTGCAAAGTTTCAAAACACTTCAATAACTTTTTGTTTTAGCAGAGACAAATAAAAAAACTGGAGCCAGTTTCTGCCGACAGCTGAAACAGCTACAGCTCAGCCAACAAATATTACTTCATTCTCTAAAGTTCCAAACTATTTCTTTCAGTCCCAACGACAATGGTCATTGTAGGGCTTAAAATTTGCACAAAAATGAGCATTTTAGTATTTTCAATTCCTACTACCATTTTGATGACACAAAAGAATTAATTTGTGGCCACAAAACCCTCATTTGTGCCAACAGAATGTTAAATTGTGCCTTCCTACTACCAAAAAAATACTAATTTGTGCAAAGAAAATGCTTATTCGTGCACAAAAAGTACCAAATTGTGAGCACCGAATCCCAATTTGTAATCATAAAATACAAATTTGGCCCCACAAAATGTTAATTTGGGACAGAAAATACTATTTTGTGCCCAAAGGAAATGGTATTTTATGCCTACAAAGTACCAATTTGTAACCACAAATCACTATGTGGCCCCAAAACTCTAATATGTACCCATAAAAGGCTAATTTGTGCAAACAAAAAATTAGTTCATATGCACAAAATGTTCATTTGTGGCCCCCAAGTTTGAAATTGTGGCAGCAAAATGCTAGTTTGTGCACAACAAACACTAATTCGTGGTAAGAAATTGTTAATTTGGGTAAACAATTTTTTTGTCATGTCCAGTGCTCCGTAAATGATGCTTGTTAAGCGTAATTAAAATTTAAGTGGAGCTATATAAACCTTAAGAATTTCAGGAAAAATCCTTTAAAAAGTAGTTTAGTTTTAAGATTTTTAGCTGTTGTATTTAGGAAAATCTTCCACACGAATCCTCCTTTCAACAGAAATTCCAGTTGTGGGTAATAATGCATAAAACATGAAGGTTTCCCGTACATTTCAAACTAAAATGACAACTGACCCGTAAAGCATGAGCAAAGCGATCAGTGCTTGCACGTTGGTTGCAGATGTGTAACACTTCTTGTCAAAAAAGAGGAATATTTGCACCACCATTGCTGCACTGATGGAGTAGTTCACCTGCAGAGGGGCAGAGAAAACAGCCATTGATATAATTACATGGCCTAGATTGCACCAACAGCTCACATGCAAGTGTGTCCTGAAAAAGTAAAGGGGTCACTGTACCATGTCCCACAGAAAGTTGGCCATCCAGTACACCAGTGGACTGACGCCACTGACAAACTGCAGGTGTTTGGCTTGAGTGACCCGCTCTTGGATGAGATAAAGGACAAAGCTGGCTGGGACGAAGGACATGGCGAAAATGACACACATGGCCACCACTGCGTCCACGGACGTGCTCAGTCTGGTGAGAGGGCAGAGAAACATAGACTTCGTTAGGTCAGGTCGGTTCTTCTACGGGGGCCTAAAGGCGGTTTAAAAGGCAGAGGGACCGGGCGAATCCCTCACACAGTGATCTCAGACAGCTGCTCTTTGGTGAGGTTCAGAGGATGGTTGATGACGGTGATTCCAAATTCATCCAGGTTGGCTCTTTCGGGCAGGTGTGCGCGAAGGATGGCGTTATTGGCGACATTCATGAAAGACACCATGGCGTGCCAGCCCTTGTTGTTGTACCACACCTGGTAAAAGCAATGAACAGAGATGTTATGCCTTAGTCAAGACTGCTCTTTATGAGTGGATATGGGCAATCTGCAAGCATTTTTAGATCGTAGACTACTTTGTCAGCCCGTAGAGTGCAAATATTTGTGAACCTTTTTTTAACAGGCATGCTGCAGGGAACAAGTGGTAACGGACACTTAACACATATAAGTAAGGGAGAATTAGGTGAGATGCAAGAGTGTTGTACTATTTTTTTCAACTTCACCAAACCTTGCAGACTTAGTGCATTTCAAGTGATAAGTGCAAGCTCCTTGCCTGGTTGTTAAGGTACGTACACAAATTTAATTTGACGCGCATTTAAAAACTTTCACACTGGACAAGCAGAAAGCAGCTTCTTCTTCTTCTTTTTCTATTGAGACTGTTTACTGCACTTGGAAGAGGCCTGTGTAAATCTCATGAAGTAAAGGAGACACGCTGTAGTTCTGTTCATTAGCAAGCGTCCTTGCAATGGCAGATATGGATTACCATCATGTCTAAACTATGGAATCGTCTTCCCCTGTCAGTGAGATCTGCCAGATCCTTAAATGATTTTAAATCTCTGCTAAAAACGCATCTTTTTACATTGGCTTTTAACAACAGAGAGAATGATAATTAGACAGCTTTTTAGTGTTTTCTTTTATTGATGATTTTATTATCATTTTACTGTGCTTCTTTGAACTTTACCTATGGTTTTAGTGTAATTATACGTGTGCAGCACTTTGGATGTCTGGCAGATGTGAAAGTGCTATATAAATAAAGATTTGATTGATTGATGTCAGGAGAGTGGCTTAGCTTCATCTTTATTTGAAAAACAAACAGTATGTCTGGCTTTGAGAGAGTGTTTTTAAATTTCAGTTTTCTAAATTGACACGTTTTGTGTGTGCCCGAAAACTGGCATAAACCTGCGTAGCTACATGTAATCCAGTACAGGTGCATGTGACTAAAGCCTCATATTGACCGGTATACACATTATGGGACCAGTTTGTGAGTTTCATGTACCAAGAACAATGTGTTTCATCCAACCGTTCATGAACTGACCTTGACATTGTTTGGAGTCTCCAGATACCTGAGGAATGTTCCTATGTCTCTGAGAGTTTGTTTGGAGTATTTGCCCTTGGAATGAAAACATAAATGTCCATTATATGACATTTAAAAAGAGACTCAGAGGAGATTTATACACTGTTGTCCATCATATACAGAAAGTTTTAATTTAAAGCCATACTCCTGTCACATTGAGAAGTTGCCCGAGCTGAGATGCCAAATCCTGGATTGCATTAGGTTGAAGAGATAAAACAGGAAGCTGTCCTCCCACTGATATGCCACCATACCTAAACATCACAGAGCAAAACACCTGTTTGACTTCTCTCCTATTTTGCAGTACAGTAAAATGACCACTAGAGGGAGAAGCACACCACTACATAGACTCCTGTAAAAGATACTTAGAATAGAATAGAATAGAATAGAATAGAATAGAATAGAATAGAATAGAATAGAATAGAATAGAATAGAATAATAAACTTTATTTATCCCACAATGGGGAAATTTTCTTGTCATCCACTCTACGTGGATGTAACATCCATACTTTCAAATCAAATCAATCTCTTTATTTATTTTGCACTTTTTAAATGTAATATTACACAAAATATTAGATTTAAAATATAAACAACAAATAGAGAAACAAGGGCAATCATGTAGAAAAAGAACCCCCCATCTCTCCCCCTCTGCAGACACACACGCAACCAACAACCCAATCACTGATGGAGAAAAACATTTAAAAACAGGCTGAGCACGCTCTGCTTTAAATGAACAGAATATGACTTACCTTTGTTCATTCACCCAATATTTGCTTTTCAGGCTGGAAAACAAATCACAAGTGTGGCAAGTTTACAACAAAAGAAAAAAAACCTCATGATTGAAATATGTTGGCCTTAAATCTCTTTTTGTGTGTCTACTTGTGTTTGATGGCCTCAAAAGTTTATCAGAACCATTACCTGGTTCTGATAAGTTTAGGGTAAGTCTTAACCAGGTAGTCAGAGATGTTTCTACCAGTTAGGTCCATCAGAACGTCGCCTGTTGACTGGATCCTCTAATGAATAAAAAAAAAAGCATGCAGTGTACATGTTGAATGAGAAGATCAGAGGTTTATGGTACATACTAGTTCACATCCTGCCATCAGGAAGCGAGCCTACCTGAGGAGGAGGGAGGCCTCCAGCTCCTTCTGGACACACAGGGAGCATGGTGAGTTTCTTGGCTGTGCTGCACTGACATTCTGGAGAAGGTCTGAGGGAATCCCAGCGCGGGCTCTCCAGCATTTCTATAAGGGCAGGGTTAACCAATGGCATCTCCCATTCTGTTGTGATGTTGTTGCATGGGAAATCTCTGGCAACAAAGACGTTATTTTATATTTAAGGAAATACTCCATGGAACAAATTACGAACAAATCAAAGCGATGATGACGTACTCCAACGGTTCATCCACCATGCAGCGAGTCCCAAAGCCTGGCTTATCCAGCAGCACATTGCCAAAGTATCTCATCGCGGCATCCGTGGGGCGCTCATTGCTGCAATGGATAAACAAAAATACAAATTTGTGTTCAGACGTTTCTCAAGTCACAAACAGAATTTGGCTCATCTACTGTGAGCATAGTGTCCTAATTACTTTTAAAATTCAGGACACTATATCGTTTTTTTAGTGGTTAGGGAGCAGATTCAGACAGCTCTTCAAGATGGCGAGCACACCATATAGTGCACTGAGTAGCGAGTAGTGAAGGAATTTGTACACAACTGAATGTGCACTTCAGACCAGTGAGGCAAACTGATGACGTCATCATTAAAGGACACCTAAAAGTCCTGGGAAAACTGCTTTAAAACTGGTTTAAATTAATGACAGAAAAGGTGCGAACCTGAAAAAGGTGTACTGGCGCCCATACATCCACGGACTAAGCGTCAGACTTGGGTATTCTCCAAATGGTGGCACAATCAGATTAAACATCAGTGAGAAGAACACAAAGCTGGCAGGAAGCACAATCTACCAAAGATCAAAGACCAAAGCAAGAAAGATTTTAGAAAAAGTACAAAAAAACATTAACACAAATTTTAAA
The DNA here is from genome assembly GCF_053564925.1 of Oryzias latipes. NCBI lineage: Eukaryota > Metazoa > Chordata > Actinopteri > Beloniformes > Adrianichthyidae > Oryzias > Oryzias latipes. The sequence goes on along the minus strand of NC_136256.1, from coordinate 14,944,785 downwards.
CAAATATGAAAATAAATGATACGGCACATTAGGATTACAATTATCGTTAAAAATGTGACCTGTGCTACGAAGTCTTTGTAGGAGCGAGTGGCATGGTGCAGTCTCTTGATGAGCAGAGCTAAGAACTGCTTGACGGTCAGGCAGACGCCTCTGACCCGGTATGACCCCCGGCCTGCACTGCCCTCCTTGATCTGGCTTGGGTCCTGGCCATTGGACTCTGCGAGAAGAAGCCCGGTTAAGTAGGCAGGGAGTAACATGTGCCACTGCTGTGCCAAACGTTAATCAAGAAAAGCTAACTAGCTGCCCAAGCAAAGCCGATTTTAACCCAAGGGTGGAACCGGTAAACTTTCGGGACGTCATGAAACAATTAGCAGTTCGTGAACTAGCTGGGAAGGCCAAGCTTTTGCTCTTTGTACTGTGCTGTTGTCAGGAAAAGCTGTCGCTGAAGTTGCTTTGATGCAGAGCTACTTTAATATTGCAATAAATATCATAATGTATTTCAGGGGCGATTGCATTTTTCCACTTATCAAACTTAGTAAACCCTTAGCAAAAAGTAGTCCCCTTAAAGATTCTTTTATAAAGTATACTTCAGTATAAGTATACAAGTGTACTATAGACCAAGTATGTTTAGTGTAAGAAGTAAACTAACTAATATTTTAAGTTTACAATATAAAGATAGTATATAAAAGTAAACTTCAAATATACTGCCTAAATATACCTGTAGAACTTTTTTCCTAGAGAAACACAAAAAAATCATGTCTAAAGAAAATATACTAAATTTTATTTGTATAGCGCTTTAAATGGCACACAAAGACGCTTAATACCAAAGACAAAGTTCTGTTCAGGTCACGCACTGGATGTGAAAAAAAATTGCAATAAGAAATCCTTATCAATCGTTAGAAACTGTGATTATAACATATTTTCCTATTCTTTCAGTAAAATAATTTTTCTTTTCCTTTTTAGATTTTCTACTAAATTTCCCAAATACACGATTTTTGGTGCTTTTTTTAAGCTCAATTTCCCATTGACAAAAAAAAAAATACACTCACTGACCACTTTATTAGGCACACCTGTCCGGCTGCTCGTTAACATAAATTTCTAATCAGCCAATCACATGACAGCAACTCAATGAATTCAGTCATGTAGACATGGTAAAGATAATCTGCTGCAGTTCAAATTGAATATCAGAATGGGGGAAAATGGTGATATAGGTGACTTTTAATGTGCCATGGTTGTTGCTACCAGACGGCCTCCTCTAAGTATTTCAGTATCTGCTGTTCTACTGGGATTTTCCCCCACTACCATCTCTAGGGTTTACAGAGAATGGTCAGAAAAAGAAAATATCCAGTGAACTGCAGTTCTGTGGACGGTAATGCCTTGTTGATGCCAGAGGTCAGAGGACAATGGTCAGACTGGTTCCAGCTGATAGAAAGACAACATGAACTGAAGTAACCACTGCTCAACCTTAGGCAGGAGGGCTACAGCAGCAGAGGACCACACCAGGGGCCACTCCTGTCAGCTAAGAACAGGAAACCGATGCTAAAATTCACACAAGTTTACCAAACCTGGACAATAGAAGATTGGAAAAACGTTGCCTGGTCTGATAAGGCTGAATTTCTGCTGCAACGTTCAGATGGTAGGGTCAGAATTTGGCATCAACAACATGAAAGCATGAATCCATCCTGCCTTGTATCAACAGTTCAGGGTGGTGGTAGTGGTGGTGTACTGGTGTGGGGATCTCAACCCAATAGAGAACCTTTGGGATGTGTTGCAATGGGAGATTGGCATCATGGATGTGCAGCTGACAAATCAACTGTGTGATGCTTTCATGTCAATATGGACCAAACTCTCTGAGGAATGTTTCCACAACCTTGTTGAATCTATGCCAACAAGGATTAAGGCAGTTCTGAAGGCAAAAGGGGTCCAACCCGGTAGCAGTTTGAACCTCATAAAGTGGCCGGTGAGTGAAGTTATATAGATGTATAAAATGTTTGCTTGTTCCACAACAACAGCAGGTACACCTGGAGCTGCAAGCTGAAAGCCAACTTCACCTTTTTGTCCTTCCACATCAACAGCCACTCTGTTGAATCCACACACACTAGCTTGAGACATCTGTCGCAATGATATTTTATCTGAGGCAGTTAGACAAACAACTGAGTTAATAGTGGATTTAAAGGACAAACACACAGTACACGTAAGTATGGGTGAAACATGAGATGCAAATACAAATTCACTAAAAATGGGGAGAATAGAAAGCTTACTATGACATCTCTCAGTACTCTAAAGTACTTGCTTACCTGGAATGCACTTCCTGTTGGTTCCATCTGCAGTGACCTTTAGAAAGATCTACAAGAAAACAGAGCTTTTAACTGGCATCACTACTGTTTTGACTTGGTCGACTTGATTTTTGTTGTTGTCTGTTGTTCCCTCACCTCCTCCAGAGATGTGTCTGACACACCAAAGCTACTGAGACCGATGTCCACCAGCGTCTCCTCCAGCTCCCGGAAGAGGCTGGCGTACGCTCTGGGCTGGAAGTTTTGGTTCGGGAGCAGAAACGTTAGCTCTTGACCTATGGTCTCTATGAGTCGAGCCTGCGGTACATGGTGATGAACTAAGGCCATGATGCTTTCAATGTTACCTGTAGATAAGAAAGCAGTTTTTGAGTTTGAAGATACAGCTCTTGCCTTCTTCCATAGGTAACATCTGTGCTTCTGTTATGTTTAGCCGCCTACTATTTCACACTTGTTGGGTGTGAATCTAAGGATTTTTTGCTGCATTTAACCCTACTAAAATACTAACGGGTATTTATGGTAGTATAGGATAGTGAAAAGAGATTATCTGAATTAGTACCTTGACAACAAACAGACTACAGCAGGGGTGTCCAGCATTGATTTTATGAAAGGAGTCTGCGGGCTGCACTTTGGACATGCACTGACTACATCGTAGTTGAGTGATTTGTAAAAATAAAAATGTGTTGTTTTTTGGGCAGAAGTGATAAAAAACCTACCGTCCATCTGTCTGTCAGAGGTTTTGGTCTCTTCATGGTTGGCTTTAAACTTGGAACACTTTGAACATTTGCAGGAACAATCCTGTGTGCAATCACAGCTGGGCTGCAGCATAAAGAGACACCAAACGGTTCATTGAAAAGAAAAGAAAAATCTTTTTGTTCCACTTCATCTTTTAAGCATTTAGCTAAACAAAATGTTGAGCTAAATGCTCAGCATTTTGTCCAAAAACCACATTTTTTAATTTTATTTCAAATCAACACATCACATTTATTATAAGTTGGAGAACTAACATAAAACCACTGGTACCCTAAAATAGCCATTTCACTCAAAGCTTCGGCTTTCTGTGTCATGCAAAGACAAATGCACAAAAACACACTGGTGGCTTCCTCCCCACCTTTGGCGGATCGTTTTTCATCCGACGCACAAGAGTGAGGTAGAAGCCTGCGCCAAAACAGTTCTTGAGGAAGATGGGGGATCCGCAGCAGTAGAGGCGACCCTGAGAGAGGATGGCCACCCGGTCACTGAGAAGGTCGGCCTCATCCATGTGGTGGGTGGACATGATCACCGTACGGCCTGTATGTTGACAGTAAAAAGTGTTTGAAAAATAGTTGGGATGAAGGAAAATACACTTTTATATTAAATTAGAAGACATTACATGTGAACATTGACGTTGGACAAAAGATATTTGTGCATCCTTCAGGCTGACAGAGTTACCTGTGCGATATTTGAGCAGCAGGTCCCAAATGGAGCGTCTGGAGTACGGATCCACCCCAGATGTGGGCTCATCCAGGACCACCACCTTGGCCCCACCCACAAAGGCCAGCGCAACTGACAACTTCCTCTGCATCCCCCCTAGATCAGAGCCACGAGATGTCACTGATGCACACACCAATCACTGTGGTTGAATGATTTGCCTAAACGTTTTCAGATAGTTGATTCCACGCAAACCTGACAGATTCTGGATCAATTCGTCTCGTTTGTGAGGAAGACCCAAATCCTGAAGCATGTTTTCCACCTCCTCCTCAGCCTCTGCTATTGGACAGCCTTTCAGCAATGAAAAGAAGAGGATATGCTCCGCCACCGTCATGCTGAGAAGCAAGAGATGCAGAGAAAGTTGATCATCCACTTACAGCACAGCAGCCTGTTACCACACTACTGGTCATTTTTCACATGAATCACTCATGGATGGAGGATTTAGGAGTTACATACTGCTGAAAGAGGATGTTATGTTGAGGGCACATTCCCAGAGACAGACGAATGCTGTCCATGTCTGTGCGGATGTCTTTGCCATAAATGGTGGCTGTCCCACATGTGGGAGGGAACAAGCCCGTCAAGATTGACCTGATAGAAAAGCGGGAAAAAAGCATTATATATAGAATTTCAGCCTTAACCCATAAGAACCCATAGTGACATCAGTGTAATGGAAAAATATCTGAAATGTGTTCTGTGGGCCACATGGTCGTTGATATTTTCAAAATAACTGTGTTTTAAAGAATAAGTGAGTCTGGATTCTTATGGGTCAAGCAGAATTAGCCATGTTTTGGGTACAGTTTGAATGACCCACATGGTGGTGGTCTTTCCAGCTCCATTGTGGCCCAAAAGAGAAGTAATGTGGCCCTCGTAGAAGCTGATGGTAAGGCCATCGATGGCTGGCCGCACGCAGCTGCTGAACACTTTGACCAGGTTCTCGATGCAAACTCCCTTCACCAGATTATCTGGCTCTGCTTCAAAGAACGACTGATCTGCTGACAAAAAAACAAGAACAGTCCGTTGTGTTGCACATGTGATCATACTTTTGTGAATATGGCAGAAAAAATATTTTTAAGAACAGATGAGGTTTATGAAACCAGTGAACTGGAAAGTCATCCGATTCTAAAAAAAATAACAACCTAAAACAAAAGTTTCTATCACTTATTGATCAAATATCAAACAGATTAGACAGGTGCAAACACAGGCAAGGACACTGAGTTCCCACAGTCTAAACTCAGTCCCATTGACTGTATGTGACAACTTGACTGCGTGACCCCTCCCCCGTCATGTTCCAAACAGGAAGTACCCCCCTGGTTCCAAGAAGCCAAAATCCCATAGACTTCTATAAAGAAATAAACAGCTATTACTCAGTCATTCTATTTGTCAAAATAACCATATCTTGTTCTGACACCTTTTCTAAAATCTTCTTTAAAATCCTCTTTTTCCTATTTTTTTCTGTAGTCAAGTCATTCAAGCTATAAAATGACCAAACAGATGCTTTATTAAAAGTAGGTGATCTTGCGTTGATTGTTTGAAACGTTTATTTGACAAATTCTTCTGGTGCTGTTTTTTTGTTTTTCGCCTTCATGATCCATTTTCAAACGGTTGGCACTTTCGTTCCATTTAAAGGGATGCCATCCGTACGTCACTCCCAAATCTGAGTCCCTGATTTGTCAAAGTTTTACCTGGACGTGAATTTTGTACGTAGAGCACAAAAAATTAGTTTTGAACGCCAAAGCCCTAAATGCGCAAATGCACTCGCCGAAGATAGTGTTAAAGTTGTCTCAGACCAGTTACTAGTTACTGACAATTTCTGGTTCTAACACAGCAGTGTCCGTATCACAAACTCAGTCCTGCTCTCATTTACAGTCAGAGCTCAGACCTAAGATTGAATGTTTGTCTGTGTTGAATAGTTCCAGGGATACCCTCTTTCTCTTGGTTCTCCTCGCGTTGATGCTGGTGTTCACATGAGGGAACATCTTCCTTAGACTTGGCTTGATCGCCGTTTTCCTTCTCTCCTCTCATTGGCAGCTTTCCTTGCTCCTTGACCACAAGGTTATCAAAGCTTTTTCTATTTATTTTGACGTTGTCTTTTGGGGAAAACAGCTTCCATTAGTATCTTTGTATGGCAAATAAAAGTGACTTTCTCTAGTTTTGGAAAACACAAAAATAATAATAATGAGTACCTGTAACTGGAGCCACACTGTTGAGCCAGTAGCAGGGTAGCAAAGGAAAGTAAAAGGGGCGGCCAATTCCATACTGTCCTGTGATGGAAATGAAGTTCAACACAGTATTGTCATTTTTGTTATGTGCTCTTTGCTTATTTTCTGTGTGGTGTACTGACCAGGGAAAACGTTATCCAGGTACCAGGCCAGCACGGAGTACAGAACCGTGTCCAGAACCATCATACAGATGGAGGTGAGGAAGGAGAATTCGTCTCCCTCCAGAGGACTTGTCTGGATGTTATCCCACTGCAAACCCATCCCTTGCTCCTCATAGCGGGACAAATATTCTGTGCCAAAGCCAAATGCTACCTGTGACAGCAGACTCTGCATGAAAAGGTAAAAACACATTTGTTTCACAGACTTTTAAAACACTTGAATGCAAGGTGGCTTACAGATTGGTTTACATTTGAGGGAACACTAGGGGGGGATTTGAACCCCTAAACTACTTAGTGGCAAGCAGAAAAAAGATGCAAGCTTCATGACAGTTTTATCCAACTAAACATTGAAAAAATAAGGTATGAACAGGACAATCAAATGAGCTTTTAGAATAAAATTGGGCCCTCTAATTAGATCATATCCACACAAAATGGCTTTTTCTAACATGTTTTTCAGTCTATAGCAGAAATGTGGCCACCTTGTTACAGGTCAAACAATGAATTTATAAAGTTAAGATTAAACTGTCTAGGTTAAAGTCTTAATCACAACGTGGCCTGGAGATAATATCAAAGTTGTCGTCAACCCCTCGGTGAGTCCGTACATCGATAATCTTCACGCACATTTTTCTATGGACATTCTGAGGGTGACAGGTTGTAGTGAGTAAGGGTAAAGTAGGTGAGACGCAGGCACATCGTACGAATTTTTCATTTTTCAAGCCTGTACAAGGAGCTCATTAGTGCTGTTCACATGATAGGTGCACGCTCCTTTTGCGCAGCTTGACTCTCAAGCTACGTCTACACCACCCTTGGTAATGTGTCTTCAAGAGACCACTTCAAATAAAAAGTCTATGTAAACATGTGTATATGCACATTGCAGGGTTCCATGTTCAAAACTGTCACGTTCCTATGTAGCGACACAGATTTTTAAGCCTATTTTCTGGCTTTACATGCAAAACACGTGACCACTGAAAGCGTGTTGCAACAGATTCACAACATTTGCACCGCGTAAAAATTTCAGTAGCAAAAGAAAAAGAAGAGGAAGCCCCATCCTGCTTGTCCAGTGTGAACACTATGGGCTAAACGCACAAGCATGTGACTAAGGCATTAGACAGGTAATAGGTACTGAGTAAAAGGTAGTTTTGCATGAAATGTGTCCTTTCCTCATTCTGGAATGTAAATGTCTTTAGTTGCAGACACCCACCAGCAGGATCTTCATGTCTTTGGTGATCCGATCTTGCCATGCGATGCAGAAGACATGCGGGAGGTAAAGTGTGAAGTAAATGATGCCGCAACAGGCAGCTGCAAGTTTGGCCTGATTGAAGAAGACACTCAGCAGGAAGCACTGCATGATGGTTGCAGTGGTGAAGGTGAGCAGGAAGAGGAAAAGAATAAAGGGGTTGCTGTAGTTCAAAACTCTCCCTCCCTGGAAAGGAAACACATAACAGAGGAACTTTACGATTCCTATTTAGTTGCTGGGCAAAACTCTGGCAGATTTCACACAGTTGATGTTTTTATGTACAAATGCTTGTACAAAACGTTTCCACTTGAGGTCACCACTGCCCACTCTGTGGTATTGCAGTGTTTTCAGTGCTTTCAGTAGTTAATCAGTAAGGAGCCCAAGAAACTCCTGCTGGATCCTGCTGTTGACATTCTCACGACGTAATAGTTTCAGCTGTTTTTTTTTTTGTAATGATTCACAGGTCAACTCAATGACCTCACAATTCAACATTTCAAAGAAACAAATGGATTCGCTGTTGAAACAGAAAAGTAAGTCACCATAATGATGGCTGTCAGAAGAGCAGTGCTGGTCCCCATCATGATAAAGCTGTCAATGAACCACGTGGACCAAATGACACCATTGGTGACCCCCATGGTCTTCAGTGTCTCCTTCAAGCGGAGCTCCTTCTCCAGGACGATACTCTTCACTACCATGGACACAGAGTAGACCCAAGCCAGAACCATGAAGACGGGGAAACATCGATTTAGTGTCAGCGTGAAGCTGGACAGAAAGAGAAAAGCAGGAATGAGATAAGGAGGCACTTTGGCATTTGGAGACAGATATACGGTTAGCAAAGGAAGAACAGAAATGAAAGAGGTGTAGTCAAAGTGTCCATAAAATCTATGGTTTGACTCACAGATCATCCACATAGCAAGGGTACGGCATCTGCTGTAGGTAAACCCCAAGAGGCCACTCCTTTCCTGTATGAGTCCTGATTATCCCATGCTCTATGATGTCTTGAAAATATGCAAAGCCCCCCCAGACATAACGGAGGTCCTCCATGGGATCAGCTCTGGGACCTGGGTCCCAATACCTGAGAAAATAATACATTTAGCCTTCGAGGTGTGTCGACATGATGCTGAGTAGCTCACTTCCGATGTATAGTGGATTCCTACCTGTCTTTGACTTTATTGGTACGCTCCACAATATCAATATCCATCCGGATCTTGAACTTAATGTGAGGCGGGACGCTGGTGGTCCAGGGGTGCATGTTCACAAAGATGAGACCTGCCCAGAATTTGCCATCCTCCAGCAGGTTCAAAGCCCGATACGTGACGGCATCTTCATCAGGCAGGGCCACGAATTTGTCAAGGACAACACACTGGGGGTAAAAAGAGGAATTTCATCAAATTTCAATCATGTTTTTGTGTGACTGGAAAGCAAATTTCACACACCTAACTTCGCTTCAACTCAGAAGAGTTTAATACTTAATCGAACCAGTCCAAAAACATCAAAAAAGTACTAACTAATCTCAATTTTTTTTCTCGTAATGGATCACAAATATTCGAATTCAATGGTTTATAGTAGGGGTGTAACGATTAATCGACTTAATCAATGAATCTATTTATAATCCTACAATCCAACCAGATCAATCTACTTGAGGCCAGTTGTTATTTGAATTGAACTATACCATTTTATAACATTGTTTAAAGAAAACATATCGTTTATGTTCATACTGGAAAACACCATACCAATGCCATACAAAAAACAGTAGTTGGCTGAATTGAATCGATATTAACTATGAAATGTATCGTCAACAAATTATGATATGAATGAAATTGTTGGTAAAATTAATCATTACACCCCTAATTTGTAGTATTGCAGTTGTTGAGTTGTATTTATAAGAAACAAAAAGCAAGCCAATGTTGCAATCCTTTAGCTTTGTTACCTAGAAAGGGCATGAAAAATCCTCAATGTTGGCCCAGAACTCAATGAGCCTTACGCAATTACAAAAGTGCTTGTCTCTTCTACTAAAACTGTGACTAATATAGCCTATTCACTGGAGGCTAATGCAAATAAGAAGGGAAAACAAACTTCAAACATTTTAAGAACAGGCTAAACTGAACATTAGAGGAAAAAAAATCCAAATTCAGCTGTGCATCCAAAATATTAATCTATGTGTGCTTTAAATACACAACGTGTGGTTCATAACCCCATAAACATTCTTCTATTCCACAAAGCTTTCAGTCATATAAACATGCTGTCCTACTGTGGTGCGATATGCATGCTTGCCACCATCGAGAGGCAGCCAGCCATTAAGTTCACGGTCATTGTTGGCTCTTTATAAAGGACGGTGGACGGACTGACAGCTGTATCTAATCGGCCACAGTCGATCCAACTCTTCCTGTGGCTCTCAAGTGCTGTACGCTTCAACTTGGACAAAAACAAGGAGCACTACCCATCTACTGAGCCTTGCCCCAGGTACGGCCCCATGTCAGCCCTTTCAGTGCCTCTGCACAGAATGGATTAACTTAGTTGTGAATGCACTGGTGCCCACAAGTGGAGGGCCTACACAGGAGATGGTATGCCATGTTTTTTTTTAAGCCAAATTTGTAAATAAAAGAGACTGTTATAGTCTGTTACTGTAGTTTAGGCCCACCTGCGTGGTAAAAGTTGGACAGGAGAACAAAGTTCAGAAACAAAATCTGAGTCTCCTGGCCTTTCAAAGAGTGTTGCTCCACGAGCTCACTGTGGAATGCTAGGTTCACACCTGGCTCTGAAAAGTGGCCCCTTCCAATGAAAAATACTTAAACTGGTGTGGGTACATGTGCGTTTCAGGCTTCTGTGTTCAAAACTCTCAAGCTACCTTCACACCTTGCGTTTTGGTGGCCACTTTCAATGAAATGTCTATCTAAAAGCGTGTTAACCTGAATTTTAGGTTTCTGTGTTCTGAACGTTCGCTTTCACGCATCGCTACACACGCTTTTAAGTCCGGCCCCAGACACTACACACAAAATGGACGTTTATTGATCGCGCGCTGACAGTTCAACCAGTTGAACTTCTTGACTGCTAATCGCAACAACGCTGTACTGTGACCAATGAGGGACTCATATTTGGTAGTGACGTGCAGATAACGCCCTTTTCAAAACATGGAAATGCCAACCATTGTAAACATGATCATAAATGAGAAATGAATAATTGCAGTTTGTGCCCAGCTGGAATTACTGCATATGACATCAAGTCTTTCTTATATCGGAGTGGAGTTGGGAAAGAAAAAGCTTGGAGTAAGTTTTGTGACTTTTGCACCGCTTTAACATTTCACGTCAAGCCTCATCCCACAGTAGGTGCTGGACAGGCACTAGTTAACAGTAAAAAACTGAGGAAGAAGAAGCCCCTCCCTGCCACTACCTGCATGTCTGCTGTATGAACATCACCAGTTGGATGCGCGTTCATGAAACTGCCTATAGTGTGTTCTTGAATGCGCCACCCACAGCCACTGTGTAGGTACCTTCACGTTTACATATTGCTCTGCAGGTTTCTAGGTCAGTTTTTAGGCTCTACGTCCAAAACGCATTGAAAGTTAAACCAGGTCAAACTTTGACCAACCAGGGACTTGAATTTGGTCGTGACACAGTTTGTAAATTGATCATGAAGGAGAAATGAATAACAGCAGTTTGTGTCCGGTCATAATTAAACGGCACCAAGTCTTTTATATATCAGAATAGAGCTGTGAAAGAAAAGGCCTGGAGCAAAATTCATGAGATTTGCACCTCTTTGACATTTCACCGAGCCTCTTCCAACTGAGTACATTCGTTGGTATCGGGTAGCGAAAGTCAAATGTGGACACCTAATGCCGAAGCCGGGTTCAGAAATTCCCATTTAGCATGTTCTTGAACATGCCCAGTATGTAAGTGGCAGAATAGAGATCAGCAAGTGACTGGGCCTGTGCTAAATTGGATTATTTCATTAAGTGAGCTCCACCAAAACTTCACATTCCAAGTGAACTGAGGACGAAACATAGCTCACATTCTAAATGTTCAAGTGAACCTTTTCAATAGTGGACATGACACTTGATACTCATTTGGAAATCTTGTCAAAAGTTGTTTTTCTGTGAATACATGAACAGTTTTATTGTATAAATGTGTAATAAATGTCATAGCCAAACTTTAAAGCTAAAATACACAGAGAAGAGATAAAAAAAAAATGAACTAGAATGCGGGTTGAGTGAGGGACCTTTGGGCCCAGGCATTGTTTACTCACATCCCCATATTGGTTGAGCATCCGAATGACCCTGTCAATCATCTTAAAGACGTCCCGCCAGTCAAAATTAGGCACGTCGTACGGACGATCCTCCAGTGGTTCGTTGCGCAGGAAGTTGAGGATGTGTTTGGAGGAAAATGGTGCATCCTCCAGACTTTTGTCAATGAAATCCATGACAGATGGATTACGAATGATGTCCTGAAACAACCAAGAAGTAGAGTTACACCATTAAAACATTTATGGGTTTTATGTAGAAATCAGCAAAAAACACAAAAAATACACAAGACTATATTCATAAAAAAGAGAGGCGATGAAGAAGACATATAGCTAGTCTGATAGTAAAAACAACAAAGGATCAAAGTTAGCATATGTTACAAACAAGAGCAAGTGGAAAAGGGAAAGACATTGTATATTATGGTTAGATAAGGTTTCACATTCAAGCAGGAAATTCGTGAGACCTCTGCAAAATGATTCAGGAAAATGTTCAGCACAAAATAACAACATCATTTATCAGGTCGATTGTTGGGCCTTGAAAATAGCAACAATGGGAGAGATCACAATCGAGCACAGTCTAGGTATCAAAGATAGGTATACATTTTGAGAACTTGCAACCATTTCTTCGTTATGTAACAAAACCTCGCCTGTCCTACCCGGATCATTTCGACTTGGATTCCATCTTGGAAAAAAGCCCAGATCTGAGGAGCCACCTCCTCCCAGGCTTTCCCCATCGTCCTCAGTCTCTCCAGCTCCTCAAACGTGGTGTTTGCCTGTAATGGACGTCAATACACATCAAAAACCAAATATTTTGTCAAGATCTGCTAAAAAAAAAAAAAACCTAACTAAGTGGGTAACAATCTGCACAAATATTAAGCCCTTAAACACACACAAACAGTGTCACAGACCTCCTAATCTTCTCTACATACCATTCCCACATCCAACTCTGTGAAAGCGGCCCCATTCAAAATCGCATTCTCATACAGAGAATTCCTGCGGGCATTAACAGATAACCACTGACAAATGCACTCAGTGCCAAATCGTCAAATATTTACTGCACGCTTATCGTTCAAACGCTGGATGTGTACAGTGCTTTGTGCAGCACATATTCAAGGCCGGCTACTTCTGCATTCAGTCATGTGCAGTGGGGGGTGAAAGCACTGAAGAGTACACCCAATTAAACGCCTTCCTCTTCTGTGCGTCTGATTTTGGGTGACAATGGGGACAATGGAGATGGGGTGACAATGGGAGCCGTTGGTGACAACTGGCTGAAAGCAGTGAATCCCAGTTCCCACAAGGGAGAGCTTCCTCATTCACTGAGACAGTTCCAAACGGGAGAAGAAGGAGAGGAGGGAAAACTGGGATTCCTTAAAGGTAATTTTTTTTTCTTTTGTCAAAAAGAGGAATCTAAGTGTTAGTGTCCTCTTCTGAGATCCTGAGTTGGCATACTCACACCGGACGATCAACAAACAGAAAGATTTTGTGCCAAACGTATTAAGCCTTAATAGCCAAGACTTAAAAGCTAAAGTGTTTGTCTTTACAGATAACACAGACATACCTCATTATTCCACAAGAGCAGCCCCGTCAACACAGAAACCTTTTAAAAACATGCCTCTGCACTCAAACGCATCACATGAGAGCGCAACAACAAAGAACCTATGTTTTTAGCTTTGCAAAGGCACAGATCACCTCCATGTTCTGCACTTTCTTAAAGCAATTAAGATCCCATGCGAAGGAAAAGGGAAACAAAGAGGTCAAGAAAGGTCGGATGAGAGGAAAAACACTGGGTTTCTGTGTGTGTGTGTGTGTTATCGCACGTCCACGGACAGACTTGAGCGCAGGTACAACAGTGAAAAAGCCACGGCGCCACTGGACTGTGCAGCAGTCACCACATCCGATCAGCTTGTGCTCTTCCATTGCAATCAAGCCATCCATGACTGCTGCCCCCCCCTCCCCATGCAGGCTTTGACCAATGCTTATCTACATCTAGATACAAAGAGCTGAACATGACATGGGGAAACCTCATACCCTCTTTTTTTTGGTACCACATACATTGTTCAGCGCATTAGACTCACTCATTTTTCAGAAAAACAAGCGCGCCTTTGACAGAAAGAAAGGATCTATGAATGATCCGTAGTGATGGATCTATTCTAGTCGTATAAATATCACCCTGTTGATATTTTTTGATGGCAGGTCTCTAAAATTATAGTTAGATGTGTACCCAAACACAAGTTCGCACAAGAGAAAATTTACAGTAAATTAACCATTTGAAGTATGGCCCGCAGGCGACTCCCACCTCTGCCCTGGCAGCTCACCCTTGCCCTTGTCACCCCAACATCAACCCTTTCTACCTCCCCTCAGTGGCTGAGGTGATGCTTAAGGGCCCTTACTCTCTCCCTCTGCAATCCTGGTCAGACCTGCATGTAACAAATTCAATAAAAAAACACTTTCTTCAAAATGGCGGCTTTTCTGTTGATTTTATCTCCATAGCAACCATTCAATGTTTTGGTCACCTGGGAGTGACAAACAGGTCTATGTAATTTTTAGAAGAATTGCCAAAAGTTACCCATTGGATTTCCTTGGCAACTGAGGTTTTTTGCTTACCACGGCCACTTTCCTATTATAGTCATATCGTATGTTATATCATTTTGATCAGCTCAAGCCAGGGATTTGTGTCTTTAATTTGCGGCAGTGGCTCGTCGGCGGTAGAGCGGGTCGTTCAATGATTGAAGGGTTGGCGGTTTGATCCCCGCTCCCCCCCAGCCAGCTGTCGTTGTGTCCTTGGGCAAGAAACTCCACCCTCCCTGCCTCCAGTGCAGCTCCGCTGGTGTGTGAATGTGTATGAATGTCCCGAAGATGGTCAGAGGGGCCAGTTTTTAATTCAAGATGGCTGCCTCTTTCCGAGGTGAAAGGTCAATAAAACTGTGGCGGTGCTTCTAAACATAAGGTGTGTCATGTCTCGTCAGTCTCATGTTATGTCCTGAGTTGTGGACTTTTGGTCAATGTCTGCCACCTGTGTTGTCTTGTGTTGCACATCCTGTTTTATTTTGAAACACTAAGGTTGTGTCTGAATTCCCACCCTAGCCACTAAAAAAACTATATAGTGCAGCACTATGTAGTGTCGTGAATTTTAAAAGCAATTTGGACACCATTCTCACTACCTTTTTTTTTTAACGGCAGAAATTATCAATTATCAATTTCACAAAGTTAAAATCTAATTATTATGAGCGTTTTGCGACGATTATTTATGAGTCCACTGTCTTCTAAAGATAAAAACGTTGATCCTTTAATAAAAATAAAAAAAACACATTTTAATAAATTTTGTGGGCAAACATTGTTCCGGTGCAATGCATTGTGGTCTATATTCGCCGATCTAGTGAGCATCAACGCACACTGGTTTTTTGCAGAGACTACTGGGAAATTTCTAGGGCACTCGATTTGGGAATTGTAGATTCGGACAGCACTACAAAATGGCGAATGCTCTATATCGTGCACTATATAGGGGTTAGGGTGGGAATTCAGACAAACACTATTCTCCTCTCGTTTCAGGCCTTGTTACTTTCTGCCCTGGCGTGTTTCCCTACAGGTGTGACTGTCTAATCCACCCTGATTGTTTCCACCTGTGATTCCCTCCCTCATGTCTTCTCCCTTTGTCATGTGACAGTGTGTTTGGTCTCATCCTGTACCGCAGCCATAGACATTGGCCGAGATTAAAGCTCTAAACTCTTCATCTGAGTCCAGCCATGAGTTCTGTCCTGGCAGGTGACATTGTGGGATGTTTTTGTGGGATGTTTTGTGAAAATCTGTTGAACTATTTTCATTTTCACAGCTGAGTTTTTAAGTATGTGGCAGGGGTCAAATTCTGGCTTAATGTTGCAGTAAGAAAGAAGAAGAAGAAATTAGAAAAAACAAATGCAATATAGACGATTGAGTGTGTCTTTGTGTGTGTTTTTTTGTACCACACACTGGCAATGTCTGTGTGGACATTTTCGTTCTTTCGGGACTTTTGAGGACTTTTTGGACCTTCTGACATTTTCAGCGAAAACAATAACCCATAACGGGGAGGATGAGTTTTGGTAGCCTGATTAACATGACTTTTATGTTTTCATTTCGTGTTTAGGGTGCAGCTTACATTTTTTATGACCCGCCTGACGGCTGGTGAGTCTGGAGCGTAGAGGATGCGCCCCATCAGCATCGGCTTCACAGAGTTCCACATCACCCTGGTGGCTGGGTTTGACTCCAGTTCTCTCATTAAGTCATTGCAGAAAGGAGCTGCAAGCAGAAGATTAAATATTGGAATGAAGGACAATGAAAGAGAAATGATAAGATACCATTGACTGTATAAGAGTACTGGACCGAGTGAGTTTGACATCACCCATGGACTTATTTCCGGTTAAACGAAATGAAATAAATTCAGTCACCTTTTCTTTTCTTTTTTTTGCTACACGGCCGCAGCTATGTTGGAACAGCATTAGTCAGAATCAGTATTTCTATGGCAACCCCTCTTACCAATCAAGAATGAGCTTATTAAAGTCAAAACCTCTACCGCTGAAAGCAGGCTACAGAAAATCTGTTCAAATGTTTTGAACATTTGACATGAGACCACATACTTTTATTGAGGCTTTTTGGAGCCTGCAGGTACTTCTTGTTTGGAATGCAAGGAGGGAGGGGTCACTCAGTCCAGTTATCATATACAGTCAATGGGAGAAACCAACTTGATGACCAATTGCACAACAATTGGGTTGTTGTTGTTTTTTAAATTATGACGTTTATGGTCAATAAGTTGCAAACCAGAATGGACTTTAGCAAAGTTATGATCAGAAGACTTCAGGGATGTAAAGGAACTAAACAAAAGAAAATGCTCTGAAATGCTGACAAAATTGTTGGTTTCAAGAACTCTGCTTTTATGAAGCTGAATTGACTCACTG
This sequence comes from Oryzias latipes, assembly GCF_053564925.1. Lineage (NCBI taxonomy): Eukaryota > Metazoa > Chordata > Actinopteri > Beloniformes > Adrianichthyidae > Oryzias > Oryzias latipes. The sequence continues at coordinate 14,928,246 of NC_136256.1, read as the reverse complement.
GTGCTGTTGTCGTACGTGTAGTCATCCTTCGCTCGGCTCCTGCCGATGCCCAAGAAAGCTTTGTAGTTATTGTCCTCATACCAATTGAAGGAGGTGACTCTGGAGAAAGCCCCCTCGGTGTAACCACATACGAGGCTGGAGGCAGCAGCCATTACATCCCTAAAGGACAGATTTTTCTGGAAGAAAGGGGTCACGACGTGGATGAACTCCTGGGAGCTACTCCTGTAGAACAGCTGTGAGGAGACAAGACAACAGAGCAAGTAAGAACACGTGCGTTTAAAAGCGCATCTTCATTTTTGACTAAGAGGAAGATCCCAAACTGGTTTCTTATGTTTCTTGTTGGAGTTCTGTTTCAATTGTTTTCACCAATAAGCCCAAAATCATCATTCCTCCACCACCGTGCCTCATAATTACTTCTAAAAAAATTTTGGTTTTGACTAAACGTCATATAAAAACTTATAGGCAAAAATCTCTTTATTCAAAAACGTTCATCTATTTCCACGACTGTAATTAACCTCTAAGATGTCTACTCTTGGAAGGATTTCCACCTTTGATTAAAAAGAGGTAGAAACTTTTGCAAACAAGCATGATTGACAAATCTTTAGCTTTAGTTTGTGGAGATTCCTGCCTTTCTGAGTCATAGGAAGAAGTTGCACTTAATCTTCCGCATTGGGCATGTGCCGTCTCCAGAGACAAGTGTCTCGCCAACAGGATGTCAGAGTGTCAACTAGAAATAATAACCCATGGATGTATCTGCAGGAAAAACATCAGTGTTTCCACTCAGTCATAAATCCTCATGGGCTGCAATGGAAGTGACTAATACAGAATGTAACCCTAAATTTTCTTGATTACTGATGCTAATCCACCACATTCAGTGTGATTAAGATGTCTTTGCAAAAATATTTCATTGTATTACAAGTAATACTGAGTAAATACTCAGAAAGACAATTTTGAGCTTTCCGCACTAAAAGCCTTTTTTTTTTGTTTTAATAAAAACGGCATCCGTGGCACTTTGTGAATTAATTCTGGCTGTTCTTACTGATGTCGAAGCAATTTTGAGAGCTGCTCTGTCAAAATGTTTGGTTGGGTGTTGTTGTAAATATAGTAACGTGGCAGTGTGACTAACAAGGTTAGGAGTTAGCCTAGTCACAGTAAAAACGTTTATTAGCGGTATTAGTCTGTTTTTTGGGGCGTTGCAAACAAGGTTGGGAGTTACTAGTGAAACCTTAATCTAAGTCTGCAGACATTACATCGAAGAGAACTTGTAAACTCTGTTAAAACCAGAAGGATGGCTATCAATCAGCAGGAGATGGAATACCAACCCTGGACAATGCTCAGAATACGGACCCTTTCATTTCATAGCAACACCTTATAATGATTGTAGTAGGTTTAGGGGATGTCATCTGGACTTGGTTTTAAAACCAAGTCCAGATGACATCCCCTAAACCTACTACAATGGAACCAACCTGGATGAATGAGAGTCTTCATAGACACCTTATAATGATAAAATTGCTTAATTAATTATTGAAGGTGGTTAAAATGATCGATCTCTAATTATAACACTTTGATTTGTGATTTTTTCTAATGAAAAATAATTTGCACATATTTTTAACTTTTGATACTTGATCAATATATACTATGAAGATTTTTGAAACAGTTTTATGTCCATTTTTTCCTGATATAGTGCCATTTGTAATCATAGTCATGATTTTTCTAATGAATATAATCTGCATATATTTTAGATAACTGATCTGCATTTGCAATGTTGATTTCTAAAATAGTTACATATATTTTTACATAATAATTAAGTAGTTCATCTTTTTCATGTGGTTTATTGATACTAAAGGATTCTTAATTATGTCTGATTGACGTTATGAACCGGATAATGATAAATCATGTAATAAGATGGTAGAACAGGGGTAGGATTATATAATTTCACTTCCTTCCACTCCCTTTCAAGCAATCTTTAATTTAGTGTCTAATTATCCTAAGTTTGACATGTCTATGTATGAATGTATAACTGCTGATTATATTGTTTTGTGCATTATACTTGCTTTGATTGCTTGAAATAAACCATTTCAAATAAAAAAATCAAATCAAAAATCTGCTAATGCAGCTAACATGTAGTGTGTTACAAACAAGTTCTAGAGTTCCTGTAAAAGCAGTTAATAAAGTCTGAGTGATACACCTATCTCTGACTCTTGTAAGGCTTGATGGGCCTTATAATTAATTCCACTTTATATATGACATAAGTTTGAAAATAGACCATTTATTGACATTGCACCTTATAATCCAATATACCCTACGGTGAGGAAAATATATGCCCTCCATCACTAGAAGAATGCCGTGAGAACATGTAAAAAGATGATTTTCATCGAAGTGGGTTTCAAAGAGATTTCTATGCACACCTGCACAGAAAACGCCGCTGTGTGGTTTTATACGTCACACTGACACAACATTGACCTGAGGGTTCACTTGCCATTGAAGTCTTTTTGTGCCACAGCCATTGTGATGTGTTATCTATCTCGAGGATAAATGAGCCTGATCTGGATTTAGCCTTCCTAATTCACTGTTGTGAGATTCCTCCCCCCACCTCACACTGTCTGTTTGCGTAAAACTGAGGCAGAAGGAAACAACTGCTTCCTGACAGCTAAAAATAAGAAGCTGTGAACTTTGGAATGGGAGCCATGCTGCAGCTAAACAGGTCCTTTACCTTTCTCAGTGTCTCTGAGACAGACGACACAATCCGGACCCAGAAGTTAATGTTGATTCCATCCGAGTAGTTATCCAGAACTCGAGGAAGCTGAAAAAGAAATAATATTCACATTGTGAACACAGTTAAGATTTAAATTAAAAAAAAAATTATTTTGAAATTTTAAGAACAGTTTTGACGTTTGTATTTCTTTCTTCTGAAAATAAATCTAAGTCTGACAGAGTCGACAATGTGGTGAATTTTATTTTTAATCTGCTTGTTTTCCCAGAGAGCTTCCAGAAACATCTCAACACAATAGACGGAATATCCAGGAAGCAGAAGAAAGCCAAGACATTGCACGGCCATCAAAAACATCCTTCCTTTTCTATCTCCGAGCACGACAAGGAGAAATAACAAGGGGGGGGGGGGGTCTTCTTTTTCTTTTATTTTTTTTGGGCCATGCCTGGTTTTGGCGGGGGAAACATTGCAAAGCACTGAATCACACAAACTATAAAGAAAAATTAGGTCTGAGGACAGAAAGAGCTCTGAGACGCAGCACTGCCGGCTCAGAAACACAAACAGACGGTCAGGAAAAGCCCTCTTGGCACAACATCATGGGATTGTGTCTGGATGAGGGCGACTCAGACAGAAATCTTTGTTGTTGTCCGTCTTAATGCGGTTCGTGTTTACTTTCGACTTGTACTGATTGGCAAACACAACGGTGTATCTCCAGTACAATAAGAATCAGAATGTGTGCCCCATGTGTTTGGCAGTTTTTTGTTTCTTTATGAGCAGCAACAGCTTTAAATGAATCTAGTTTTTTTGCATAATTAAGTCCTTGCAGGTAAAAATTATATTTGTATTGTCTTATCTTGTCTTGCATTAGATTACATTACATTATATTATATAATGTTACATTACATTATATTATGTTAAAATAATATAGCAAGACTATCATAATCTATTTAAATGTATTAAAAAAATAAAACAATTATATATAGTTTTCTATGAAACTGAATCTTAAGAAAGCAAAAAGACTTTTGTTTCAAGATAATTTTCTTTTTCTGTCCTGCATGAAAAATAATGTTAAGCCAAGCACCGGTCTACTTAAAAAACCTTTTGCAGCCGTACAATCCCAGCATGTCCCTGAGGTCATGTGACAAGGTTTCGCTGGTTGTTAAGAGAACTCGGTTAAAAACTAAAGGTGACAGAGTCTTTGCAGCAGTGGCCCCATCCCTCTGGAACTCCCTTCCTCTCAGCCTCAGATCTGCAGACTCAGTGTTTTCTTTTAAAAAGCTGTTTTATTGTGTTTTATTGTGTTTTACTGTGAAGCACTTTGGGATTTTTATCTTGAAAGGTGCTATACAAATAAAGTTTATTATTATTAATATTATTATTAAAGTCTTTCCATAGCAAAATAATCTTAGAATATCAAATTCTAATCAAAGAATTTTTTCTTAAAAGAAAAGGTTTTGGTAAGACCATTTTTTTTTACCTACTGGCAGATTGTTTTTTTTCTTTTTTTTTTTTTTTTCTTATTTAAAGAAAATCTTCCAATGGGGTAATAATGGGGCCTGTTTTTAGAGTTCTGCTGCTTTACTGCATCAAAGGACTTTCAGGTTTGTGGCTTTTAAATTTGGATATAGATGTAGAGAATCAGCTGCAAATTCCTGCGGAAAAGCCTTTGGTATCTACTTAATTATGGTCAGTACTAAAGGAAATGTAAAGCAAAATAACAATGCAGGTTTATATGAGTATTTAAACTACTACTATAGCTCGGCCAGCTGGTACCAACGTGATCTTTCAGTAAATGCAGCTGGATGAGTGATGGCTTAAAGTTGCAATTCTTTTTTGGTTGACTGACTACTGTTAGGCAACTCAGCTAACCGCCAACTCCTCAATAACTCTACCTTCAGGTCATTTGGAGAGCACTCAGCTCAAACATGTTTGGTTTGTTTTTTCACAAGTGATCTCATCAAATTGGAAAGCTTCCAAATTGGAGCTGGCCAAATTCTGGCATTTTTCCCTGGAAACATAACAAGTTTCCTCAGCTGCAATATCTAACCTTAAAATGTCTCTTGGTACAAAGACACTGAGGATATTCTGTTTAATTTAAAATGAAAGGAAAAACTGAGCAAACAGGACCCACTGACCAGGCGGAAGAGTTTAAAGAAGTCGACATTGGCGTAGAATTTGTCCTCGATGATCTGCAGGCGCTGTGGAGTCAGGATGCACATGGCATTCCGAACGGCATGGAGGCCTCTGCGGCTGGGAAATATCAGGAATCGCTCCAGCAGGTTCAGGCTGCAGGCGATGTCCTTTAAATGTAAGTCAGGGACCCCAAAGGCAAACTTGAAGAGAATAGAAGTGAAGCAGGAGGGTTAGATGAGGAAAACAAAGGCAGACGTGTGGTAGTGTGTTTAGTTTTATTGTGCTGAAGTGCCTGAGGTCTGTTAACTGTTTATTGATGGACAAACAAGACCTTAGACAGAGGAAGTTTTCAAAAAAAGAGGAAAGTCTTTTTAGCAAAATGTGTAGGATCCTCTTTGACCCAATCCTAAAAGCAGGATGCTTCAGTGTTTTGAGTGGCCATCCTTTGCCATCTATTAACTGATTATTTTTGCTCCCAAATTATTTCATTTGAAAATATTCATAACTTAAAGAAAAATCTCTGCAAGTCAATGTGTGATGTGAAAGTGATTGCTGTTTACACATGTTTTGGAACAGTAAGGGAAGCTAAACTGGATGCTGCAATCCAGCTACAGTATAATCAAGTCATCACGACCTGTTTGTCTGCATGTCTAAGAGCTTGTTCCTACATGTTTGGGCTGCAAATAGCTGTTTTTAGGTCAAAACATGGGAGGAAAAAATACTTTTGTAAATAATGCGATAAATGTAAAGATATAAAGATGCTGTAAACGTTTTGTTTATGTTTTTCATTGTCATGAAAAAAAAGGGTGTACTCAGACTGGAAAAATCCTTTGTTCCGGATCGAGTCCGCTTAATTTGGTCCGGATTACGGGTTGAGTCCTGAACGTGTTTGGTCTATATTCTGACCAAAGCTAGTAAACAAAACCACGTGAAAAAAAAAAAATCTCTTCATTCATTGGTCAGGAATTACGAGGGCAGAGCAAAGCAACTATAGAGACAGAAATATGGAAGTTCTGCGCTTTGCAGTCTTTGTCAGGATAGTTTACAATTTTAAACGCCTGTCTCAATGTCAGCTACAACACTTTTTACTGTTACTTTGGTACAGCGAAGACATGCTGAGGGGAGGACGGCTATGAACTACACTGGTAAGTGTTTATGACATATAAATTGTCGATGATACAGTGAGAAGCAATCTGGATCATGTTAAAAATTGTTCTGATGAGCCTGCATTCATCCGACCACATTTTAATAAATTTCTGTGTCTCATTGTTGTGGTGTTATGAGATTGTTTTTTCAGAATTACAAGGTAGCTTCTAGGATGACTTCACAGCGGCGCAACAAGACACAGAAAAGCATGTAAGAAGCATTTTCAATTTCAAATTAGCGTATTAACAAATAAACAGTTGAACACTTTTTTCTGTTTGATAAAAACAATCTTTGCTTCATATTTGTCCGCAGCTCATCTGTTGCATTATTCCTACTCTGTTGACATCACGTTAACACGGTTTTGGCTGTTTTGGTTCAGTTGCTCCGCTCCCAGGACAGATTGTATTCAGACTAAGCAATCTCAGAGCCAATTAAAGCGCAGTCCGATCAGAAACCTACAGATACCACCTCCAAAGATGGGTCCGAGAGCGGTTTCTGGTTCCGGAGCAGCGTCTGCTAGGGTGTATTCAGACTGAAAATGTGTCCAGTCTGAATACACCGTAAGAGGGTTCAGAGCTAAGCCTATTGTAACCATGATTGGTCACTTTTACTTCATAACTTCTTTCAAAAAATGGTTTAATTTTCCAAAATCTTTGGACACTTAAAATGGGAGTACTTATTGAAGGAATTTGGAACAGCTAAGCTTCACAACCAGGCTTTGTGATCTATAGATACCTGTTAATAAATTCTTATCAAAACAGATTTTTTAATCTGGTTTTGGCGGAAGACTTTGAAAGGGAGGAAAATGAGAACAGCAGTGAGCTTTTGTTGTTGCTTTTGTTATTTTTATAATGTTTAAATGAGCTTGTGTTGATGATTTCTAAGCTTTTGTCATGAAAAATGCTTATATCGACTCAGAAATTGGGGCAAGTGGGAGGAAAAAAGCTTTTTGCTGGGAGTGCAGTTGCCCCCCTGTAGCTCCGCCCCTGACTCTAAGGTTTTGTTCACTTCGCCTTCTGTAATGTGCATTTAAGCCGCCCCTTCCACGGGCTTCCATGTTTTCAGGTCAAACATACATTGAACTTGTGTCGCAAGTTAAACCAGGTCGAACCTTGACCAATCAAGGACTTGGATTTGGTGGTGACGTATGGATGGCGTCCCGTTTAATTCAGGTAAGTGCCAACTGTTGAAAATTGATCATGAAGGAGAAATTATTAAGCCTCTTCCAACTGTAGGTGGCAGACATGCACTGGTACACAGTAGAAAAAAGGAGAAGAAGCCCCTCCCTGCTTGTCCAGTGTGAACACCAAGTGTTCTAGAACCTGCGTTTAGCCACATGTCCGGTATGTCGTTGACAATAAAGAACAATGTTTTAAAGCAGGATTTAGAAAAATCTTGTTTGAAACTGTACAACAAACTTTCAGAATGTGTGTTTTAATATCTATACAGCGAGTAAAATCAAGAGCGGGAGACCAGCCCAGGGCTCTGTCTGGTGGAACACCCAGTCTACACTGCTGAAACTGATATAGCGAGTTAATTAGATGTTCTTGTAATGATCTGCGACTCCTACAGGGTTGTTATGTGATTTCTATGTGTGCTTTTGTGTTTGCACGTGTGTAAGTCGGGTCCCTGGTACCTGTTCAGGCCTGATTTGGGCATGAACAAGATGATACACCACAGACTCAGTCAGAGGAACGTCTCTTAAAAGGAATGCCGTCAGAGTTTCGTCATCCTTCAGGATAGTCTCCACCATCACTCCTCGACCTGCAGTGAGAAAAACCATGTGGTGGAAAGGCCAAATGTATTGTTTTAAAAGTCTTTTTTTAACGATCCGTTGGCTGGTAACTATGCTGTTTTGCAATGAAAAATAAAATAAAATAAACAAGCTGAATTGGAAAAACCTAGTTTCTCCTGAGCACATTTTATTAGCAAGTTGCAACAAGTGTGGTGTTTTTAATTAGAATGAAAACAGGAAGGTGAGTTTCTGTCTCTTCCACCTTCAAACTGTCACATAACTTCCAGTCCCCTGCTTGCCTGTACTTGAACAGAGTTTGCTTTGCAAGACAAAGTGCAACTTGGCCGTTATACAATTGTAGCCCTAATGAACTGATCTTGTGATGCACCAAGTGGGAAAAACACGCTGTAATAAAACAGCGATAGTAAGAAGAATACATTGATCTCTGACGTGAGGAGAAACACAGAAGAGTATCTTTTTCTTGGCATGTCATCACAAATCACAATTAAATGTGAGCAATTAGGAGCAAAAATTCTGTTATGCAACTTTTCTCTCATAATAAGTCAGTTTTCCTTCTGGATGTTCATGGGAACTTCACAGGAATGTGAATGTGTATCTCTGCTAGTCCGTCCACATGCTTCTCCATGAGAGTGTTGGCATGCACGGCGGCCGATCATTCACCGCCTGGAATGCACGCTGCTCCACCCTCATCCCGATAGTCTGTTTTTTGGGTCTGTTTTTTGAGAATTTACAAAATAGCAACCATGTAAACCTGAGCAAAAACATGAAACCAAGCAAATGTTTTGACCTGCATCATCTGAGCAAACAACACGCTCGTGGCATGTTGTACAAACCATGTAGTAAAATGGTATTACAATATCAGGACAGACAGAGAAATGGGTAAGTACGTGAGGTGTGACACACAGGTAATATTTTGCCTTTTTTTTGTACTGACTGTACTTTTGAATGGGGATATCTGAAGCGCTGACCTGAGACCTCCTCAGGACGAGAGCGCAAGGTGTCCATAAAGTTACTCATGGCATTGAGTTCCCTCCAGAGGCGTCCCACTTCCAGGAAATCAGGATCACTGAAGAGAAGCGCTTCAGCATCCGAGTACAACCGTGCCAGTCTGAAGAGAGAAGAAAAAATGACCTTTTAATTTTAAAATATCATCCACTATAAAGTTGTGGGTGAGACTTACATAGAGTTGTTATAGTTGGACACCAAGCCAGGGGATTCACCACGGGTGGGGTGCTGAAAACACGGGTTGTTGGCATTGCAGAAGATCCCCTGGATCCATGGCAGGACACCAGCTGAAGGCATGGCTTTGTTTGGAAAGTGGCCTAAAGGGGAGAGGAGAGGCTGTTGGACTCCTCACATGTCTGTCCAGATTGGGGGGGGGGGGCTGTATGGAAATCAGCCCAGCCCTGGTTTAGAGCCAGTGTACTGTTATGAATTTACTAATTTTTTTTTGTTTTGACTCACATTCATGTTGGCGGTAGAGTGGATTCACTCTTCTGAGCCACACCAGTCCAATGAAGAGCATAACAGGCCACATGATCTCCACAAAGAAACGCATCTGGAGGAAGTAGAAGACATCTTTTTTTCTTATTTTTAATATGCTAGATTAAACCAAATTTTCTTTATTAAAAAAAAAGTTTTCTGGCCATTACTGTATGTACAGCTTAAAGAACCACTCAGATCATATTTTCTTTTGAAAACTTATGTTGTAAAAGCTTTCCAAGAGGTCTTTTGATTATGATTATGCAGTTTTTTGTCATGGTTTGAGTTTGTTTTGTCTTGGTTTTTGCTTTAGTTCGTGTTCTGTCTTATTTGGTTCTGTTTCCTGTTTTATTTTGAAAGGGTTCCTGTTGTGTCATATTTTTGAGTTTTACTTCCTTGGTCCCCATCTGCCCTGATCGTGTTCACCTGTGTCTTGTCTGCCCTGTCTGTATATAAGTCTTGTCTCTGCCTTCCTCTTGTGCTGGTCCATTAACGTCTTCATGTGTCTTCGTCCCTTCATGCCATGTTCCATGTTCCTCGCCACGCCACAGTAAGCTTTGTTTTGTTTTGATTCCTGCTCTGCAGCGCCTTTTGTTTGTTTAATAAACCCTCTAGCCTTGGAACCGTTTGCCTCCCGTCTCTGCATCTGGGTCCTACCTGCTCTCGAGCCCCCCCCACCCTGACATTTTTAGCCAAAATAAAAACAAAAAAAACTTTTATTGGACATAGTTTCTGCAGAGCAGCAGTAGTTCATTAGAAATTCACCTCTGAGTTGTGGATAGAACTGTTGGTGTGACGCTGCCCCTACTTTCCCTCCCCGTTACTAAGAGTTCTGTGTTTACATTTTCATGGATCGTGCATGGATGTAGTTGTCTACAAGTGAATGCTTCAGAATTGGGCGGAGCAGCGAGCTTGTGCCCCGCCCATCGTATTTTTGGTCTTTTTCAAACTGCATTTTTTTCGTCCTGCTCCTGATTTAAAGCAATTTGAATAAAAATAAAATTCTCAGAAAGGCAATTTTAAGCTTAGTTTTGTTAACATGTCCTCTTAAAAATGTTAAAAACATCCGAGTGTCTTAACGTCCCAACAGTATAAGATAAATCAACAGAATTCAAAACTCCACACACAACTAGAAAAAGAAGTGTTTAATTTAATTTTTTAAGGTTTTGGTGGGCAAAAACTGCGTAGCTAAATATATAGAAAGAATTTGAGAGAAAATATGTACCCTTTGTCTCCTACGGATGGTCCAGTTCTTCCACAACAGGAGCCTGACCTGTCCTCCTGACCCCATGGTGCCCTCACGACACCCCCACAGGGGCTGGCTCCACCAAAAGAAACCTGCATTCAACCAGTCTGAGATCATCGTCATCGACGGCAAAATCTCTTTTGTTCTACTAAAACATTGGAGCTTTTAGCGCTGTGGTGACACGCGTCCATCTGGTGAAAGCCCCATGCGAACGCTCGCAATAGCTCACTAATGAGGATAATGAGCTCAAGACACTTTTGAAGACACAGTAACAGTTTTACCACTTTAAATATTCTCCCATTTATATAGAACATCACCAACAAAAAGAGTCAAGAGATTTTAGGTTGTTGTTTCTTTTTTAAACCACCAGAAAATGTTATGGGTAATAAAATAACACAACGGTTATATTTATACAAATGATGAAGCAGAACCTGACATTATGACTTACCTCAGAGGAACCCCGACAACATCTATGGCTGATCCTGATCAAATGAACAAACATAACAGCACATTTTCTCTCAGAGTTTGCCTCCCACTTGCTAACACAGCTCCTTCCCAGACCTTGTGAACAGTTAAGCAGATTGATATAATCTCCTTCCTCTGTTCTGGGAGACGTCTAACACCTCTCTCCATTTGTAGAGGCCCTTCATGACCTAAACTGCATGGCCTTCATTCTCTTACATAATCCAACAACTTCTACAATACTACTGCCATCGTAGGAAACATACCCAGAAACACATTTTCATTGTTTTAAATAACATTTATTGGCATTGATTTAACCCTTAGAAGCCCACCCCATCAAATGTAAAAAAAACAAAAACATTTTTGGACATTGTAAAACCCTTGGAATTAATCCACAGAAAACGTATAGCAATATAATTTCTATTATTAGGCTGCACGGTGGCGCAGTGGTTAGCGCTCTTGCCACACAGCAAGAAGGCCCCCGGTTCAAGTCCTGGCTGGGGGACCTGAAACAGAACAACCTTTTCTGTGTGGACTTTGCCTGTTCTCCCCGTGCATGCGTGGGTTTTCTCCAGGGTCTCTGGCTTTGTTCTGGCACTGTCCAAAAACATGCATAACGTTGGTTAATTGGCAACTCTAAATAGTCCATAGGTGTGAGTGTGATTGGGTGTGTGATTGCGACAGACAGACTGCGACAGACTGGCAACCTGTTCAGGGTGTCCCCTGCTTTCGCCCAAAGGGGCCGGGATAGGCTCCGACAGCCCCGTGACCCAGAAAGGGATAAACGGAAGAAGATGAATGAATTTCTTTTATTAAATATAAATTGTACCAATTAAGTTACGTTGGGTGATTTGGTAAGTTTATGCACATAAACGATTTTAGTTTAAGGTGCAAATTCAAATGAATGAGAAGGTGTGTCCAAACTTTTGATCTGTACTGTACATTTAAAAATATATATTTAAAAAAGAATCCAATTACCGATTACTATTTAGTCAACAAGATTGAAAGAGATATTTATGGATGGGTTTGACACTTTTAAACCTAAATTGCCCAATCAGAGCAAGCCAGCACAGGAGAAATCTCAAGGTTTTGTCTGATTTCCTTCACTACTCACTACCTGGAGCTCTGTTTTCGGTGTTCACAATTTTCTAGAGCTGAATGAATCTATAATTCCAAAACGCAGTTCTCTAGCAGTTTCCCAGAAGTCTCTGTGAAAAAGAAAAAAAAAAGTGCACGTTGATGCTCACTAGACTGGTGACTTTAGACCACAATGCTTTGTTTGGGAAATTTTTGTGGAATTTCTTTTTGGAATAAAATTCTGAAATAAACCATCCACATTTTTACCATCGGAACACAGTGAATCATAAGCAGCCTTCGTAAAATGTTGGTATTTTTTAGATTTCTACTTAATGAAATCTGTGACGTCATATTTGCCATAATAAAAGAAAAAATTAGTGAGCATTGAATTCCAATTGATTAATCCAGGGCACTAGATAGTTCCACACTATATTGTTTTTTGAGAAGTTAAGGAGTAAGGAGGTAATTTGGACTTATCCCAAGACAAGCAAAACAAAAACTAGAAGTTTTGCTAATATTGCCTAGAAACATTCACTATTTTTTAGCACCATAATTTATAAGAATGTGTCTATTTTTTTGCAAATACAGATCAAAAACAACCACTTATTCATAGCAGATAAACAAGTTTTTAAAAGTTCTCATTTATTAACCTCCTTTTGAACAGTTTGGGAAAGTAGAAATGTAAAAAAAAAAACAGACACATACATTTTCAGATATATTTTAATAAGTTACAAAAGGATGTTTGCTTTCATGTACCTGTTTTCTTACTTACAGTGAACCTTTCAATTCTCTGCCAACCGTGTACATTCCCACAAAAAACCCCAGCTTCCATCCAAATAAAACTTCCTATCACTTGCACAGACTGTAAGATTTCGATTAGTCTCATCAATAGGCTAACTTTGGCTATCACAGTAATATAAATGTTAAAGTAAAATGCATCAATAGGAAGGCCAGCACAGACACCAGTGGCATTTGTGAAAGCTTTGAAGCAAAGTGGACACATCTATCTTCAGCAATATAAAAACTAGTTTTTTTAAAATGGTATACAAGGCCTGATATAGCTTTATAGACAAGCTAATGCGATGATCCTACATGTAACAGTTGAAACTTTAAAACACTCAGTCGGGACAAACACAGCCTTGACAAAAATGTGTAGACAGACTTCAAAATAAGTGCGTCAAATCCTTTTCTTTTTTTTTTTCAGCTGCGACTATAATATACACACTAATGTAACAACTCAAACGTGATATTTTTTTGGTATATAAAATGAAGATAGTGACACTGTAGGAACTTGGTACAAAATTAAAAAAACAAAATTGTAATTGCACAGTTTGAATAAAAAAACTTTATAAATATTGGTAAGAGGTGCTCAGTGTAGTGAAGATGAGTGGTAAGGATTTGTGTGTTGAAAGCGTTTAGTGGTTGAAGTGCATCTCGCACAAATGAATATATTTTTGGATGCTGCATCAATCAGCTGATCGTTTGTTAACAATCCAGATGCTTCTTAGAAATCTTTTCTTAAATGTCATGGCACACACATCGCTCACACTCCATCTGTGTTTCTTATGACCGCCCATGGCTCACACAAAATGAGCCTCCCTGTGTTCAACCTCTTGGAGACGACTGGGTCTGAGTCTCTGGTACACCGGTTTAGTCTGGTTTTGACCCAGTTCTTCGGGGCTAGAGCTGGGCGGCTCCTCATCAACGTCCTCCTCAAGAGGCTCATCGACCGACACCTCTATCTCGATCCCCAGCTCCTCCTCCTCCTCCTCGTCTTCATCGTCGTCGTCCTCTGCGCTGTTTGCTGACGCACAGTTCTGCAGCGCTTTGGATTTGCTCCCCGTGGGAGGCTTGTAGAAAGTCCCTGGGGGAGGCTGGAGGGTCCTTGGAGCCCTAAAAGCTGTTGAGACGGTGCTGTACTTGGTGATGTTGTCCTCCCTTTTAAAATTCCGGCTGGGCCGCACCGCTACCGTGTACGGTCTGTTTGGGTAGACGGTGTTGATGGTGTTCCCTGTAGTTCCCAGGGATAAGTTTGATGGCACTGAGGTTGATAAGCTGCTGGGATCCAGCGTCGAGTTCTCAGAGGGTGAACTGGAAACCAGCCTAGATGCTCTGGAAGCAGCATCCTGGTTGTACTGTTTGTCCCACGTTCTACGCAACGTTTGCGTGTCAATAAATGTAGTCCGGAAATGCGTGCCAAGGCGTAACCTCGCGGTCTCCGTCTCGTCGACCTCTTTGATGGACTGGCAGCTGCCTGCCTTGCCGTCAGTGTGGTCCGTGCTGTTCAAGGCGTTGTTCTCTTCCACGCTTTCCTGGCTGGGCAGCCGCTCGGGGGGCATGCTCACCGGCCGGGAGGAGAGCTTCCCGCGAGGGTATCTGAGCTGAACCCTGGCGACTGTGACGTGCTGAGAGCGGCTGAGTCCTCTCTCGCTCGGCTTTGGTACGTCAACATTTCCGTTGAGATTGTCGGAGTCCACGTCGCCGTCTTTTCCCATTAAAAAGACAAGAAAATGAGCGTTAGGATTATTTTTTAGGGCAGAAAATGTGCTTTTTTTGACAATACCAACCAGTATCAAATTCACTTTTGTTTGGCACGTTTTCCTGAACCTCTGCTAGTAAGTGCGATGAAGGAATTATGGAGGAACATCTTTTATACGCCTTGGAGCTTTGCTGTAAGGGTAACGCACAAAGGGATCAGAAACAGACTAATATATATCTGCTGTGCAAATAATAAAAAAAAAAAACATCAACAGCTACCTCCTTAATGTCTCCTAGTGACTTGGAGTGCCTGCTCAGCTGCTGCTCTTTCTCCTGGCGGGTGAAGCCGGTATCCGCCTCTGTGGGCGGGCCAAGAGGACTGAGAGGCGTGTCGAAGACCATCTGATAGTGTCTGATCAGGAGCTCCACAATGAGCGCCTGATAGGGGTAATCGACCAGCGAGGAAAGAGAAACGTCGGCATCCGCCTGCCTTGGCTTGAGCAGAGTTGGGCCAAAGATGATCCCCAGGTTGCTGGCTGTCATCTTATTTTCTTCTGAACACTCGGTCACCCTTTGGAGAAGAAAACGAGATCAATTAAAACCCCGAGCAGCATTGTATGAGCCACAGGCGCAACCAGCCACGCCCCCACTGGATGCTACATGGCCCTCACTCTCCCTAACTTCCTCTGCCCCCCTGGTCAGATCTGCACATGAAATTCATTAAAAAATATTTTAAAAACACTTTTTTTTCTGTTGGTTTCATCTCCATAGCAACGATTTTAGTCCTTGGTCACCTCGGGGTGACAAACAGGTCTACGTAATTTTTTAGCAGAATATGCAAAAGTAAACTTTTGGATTTCCTTGGCAACAGAGGCTTTTTTGTTAACCACGCCCACATTCCTAACATGTTCATGTCATACTGTTTAGTTCAGCTTGAGCCAACGATTCATGCATGACATTTTCTCACGATTCTGGTAATATGCGAGCGACAAAAGAACGCTAAATTTGCAAGATCGCCATGCTAATGCCATTCAACATCTAAAACCCACGTTTTCCTCAAGAAGCCTCCCAATGATGCTCAAGTAGTAAGGAGATGATAGATAAAAATCCTTAGGAGACGTTTATATATCTTTTCTTTTTCATTCAAGATGATGGCCTCTTCCGGAGATTAAAGATCAACAAAACTTCGGTTGTGGGTTTAGACTTAACCTGTCGGTGAAATTCTGTGAAGATTGCTTGAACTAATTTTTTTCTTTACAATATTGTGGGAAAATGTGAAAAAAAAAAAATCACCAAATTTCCCACTTTGTCACAAAGCAGTCACCAAGTTATAGGTCCTGTGACCATATCATAACAATGAATGTGATGTCATCATTTATTTGGAGGTGGGGTCGTTCACTATACGTAAAATTCATCTTCCCCTGGGTACGAGGTGCAAACACATTTTGAGCACGTGGCAGGGGCAAAACTTTTGCTCAGTAAGACGGAGAAATTGCAAAAACAATCTGGTCCTTGCAAGTCGATTGGGTTTCTAGTTCTGCCTCCGCGCCCTACTGACCTGTGAAGATGCTCTATGAGGAACTGCAGGGTCTTGTAGTGAGCTGGGGGCAAATGTCGCAGCAGATCCTTCATTTTGAAGAGGACTCGGTTCAGGTCCACGCTGACCTGGGCCGGGGTCACGGGGTTGGTGTTGAGCCGCAGAGCTTCTAGGTCCTCCACAATGATACTCTGACTTTCCTTGGCCAAACCGATGAAGTCGTTGTAGTAGCGGAACAGGATGAGCGGCTCAGGAAGCTGGAGCGTAAAAGCAGGGCATAAACAAACGATGCAGCAAAACAAACAGTAAGGGCGCACAGGATCAATAAAGAAGAGAAAACACAGAAAAATGAAGATGAATCAGTATTTTCCTTTCATTTTCTCGATGTCTCTTCAGCCCACCTGTCTCAAGTAGAGTTTGAGCACGTTGCTAATGTCGTGGGGGTAGAGCTCAGAGAGCTCCACCAGGTGCTTGCCGTTCTCAAAAGCTTGGCACAACTTCTCCACACGAGACTTGGCACCATTCACGCGGTAGATCCCCTTCAGAGCACAACAAACAAAACAAAAAAACAGGAAACCTAAATGCAACTTTTCAACTCTCAGCTGTGCAGACAGCAACAAAATGAGAAACAATGGAAACATCACTCCACAGCCAAAAAAAGCTAAATCTCTAAGATCTTTTATGACAATACATAAAGACTGCTTGCCGGCCTTTTCCAGTCACAGGCTCATTTAAGACCCACTGTGGTGAAAACTTTGTTTTTGGTGTTTTTAACATGGTATATTTCTGATGACAAAATGAAGCTTAAAATTGAATTTCAGAGTATTTCTTTTTCATATGGTTGTGAATCTGGAGCTGATGAAAAAGGACGTTTGATGTTGTTGTTTCTCTTTCGGCTTTTGCCCATCAGGGGTCGCCACAGCGAACAAGTCGCATGGTAAACTTGGCAATGTTTTACGCCGGATGCCCTTCCTGACGCAACCTTCTCAAAGCAACCGGGCTTGGGACCGGCATAGAAGTAGAGAAGGGAACAGGGAGCAGCCCGGAGTCGAACCCTGGTTTCACGGACGGAAGGCGCCGCAAACCAGCACGAGCGGCGAAAAAGGACGTTTGATAAAGCGCATTTTAGTGACGTAGAAAATACGCTGAGCGGGCCACAAGCTTCCTGTTCTGTTCTATTCTGATGCATCCACTTGTAGACAAATAGATCCACGGAATTCTTTGTTTTCCTCATCTGAGCTGGAATCTGGAAACTGTACGGCTGGATAGCTACGATATTAGTAACATTTTTGTTGCACCAGTAATGTGGGGTTGAGGTTGGGAGGGGCTGTAAGCGGTGGGATAGCATGTAAACCAAGAGCTCTCAACTACAGGAAGGGATTGGCAGTCCTACCCACAACTCAGAGCCGGATTTCAAATGAACTATCATCACTGCAGAGACTATATCCAAGAAAACGATGTTTTTAATTTTTTTTGGGCTATAAACGTGATAATCATTATTTAAAGGACCACTGGGAATGCTTTTACAATAGATCAAAGGATAGTTGGAGTGAGTCTTTAATGCTTTTCTTGACACTTTTCTTTCTAGTGAACAGGCTGATATGCATACAAAATGAAATAACTGCATCATTCCGATCCCATCACTCCAATAACACAGTGTTTAGCTTCTTATTTTGGTACTTGAGTACGATTTGTGAAAATACGTTTCTCATAGATGCAAAAAAAAATGCATAATAAATAAGAAAATAATCGTGTTTAAGTTGCATTGGAGTAACAAGAACGACATTTCTTCCTAAAAGTAAATTATAAATAACAGAATAACTGTTTACACGCTTCACTATCATAACACATTGACGCTTATTTAGGAGGACTCTGGTCTATTAGTGCAACTTACGAACATCTATTCCAATATCCACAGCATAAAGAACATAAAGAAGTCATTTAAACCGTTTATGTCACTTCAGATCTGTTGAATTCTTCATCCCATGTGTTGCTTTGAACAACTCCGCTGAGCCCAGTGTAAGACTGGGCGCTGCTTCTTCTTCTATGTTACTGTCAGTAGCAAACACTGATATAAACATCTACGGTGCCCTCTAGTGGTTGTTTCCTTTTTTTAATCACATAAGTTGCACCCCTGACCAAACTATGCAAAAAACAAAAAAAAAACACAACTTATCCTCAAACTATAAAGGTTTTTAACCAGCAAGAGCGGTGAACCTCTTCACGGACCGCGGTCAGTAGGAGTACCTTGATGTTTAGCGCTCTGTTCTCGATCTCCGACGTGCACTTCCGTATAATGAAGGGGATCCCGTCGGGACTGTTCTTAGCCGCCTGCGAGAAATCGATGCCAAACAGGTGAAGCTTTCCCTGAAGCTTCTTGTGTCCGCACTGGATGGCCAGAGTTTCCAGGCACTTCTTGTGACAGGCCAGTGAACACTGCAAAACACACAGCCAATGACAGCTCTTAGTCGCTGAACAAGCACAGATTATGAGTTCCAACATAAAAGCAGGAAATGGCAAAGAAACCCAGGATGACCTGCAAGATAAATAACAAATTTAAGCAGGTCTTTTTTTAGTGGGTTTTGTCTTTTTTTTTTTTTGGTAAACGAGTAATGTTTAACTCGAAGATAAAGTTTCGTGGGAACTTTTACTGAGGCCTAAAAGAGAAGTGAGCTCTTAAAATACGCGGTGCTGAGTGATTCCAGCGCACAGCAGCGACTTCCATTTGCATGTCAGTTTGCCTGTCAACAGAAATTACATAATCCATTTTCCATTGTTACCGTCTTGTTCAGTGTGTCTAATAAATATGGACAGAAACTTGATCTAAAGTCAATAGTTGAGGGAGAGCGTGCAGGGATGAAGGAGAGGATTCTTCAGCAGACAAACAAAGGCTCTTCAGTTTTCCCTGCCCGTTCCCCTGACTGAGAGCAGCCGGTGTCTGAGGACAGACGCTTGCCAGTTTCAACTTTTCCTTTCTTCCGCCTTCTTTCAGCGCTGTGATGAGGGGAGAGGTGGCTTTTGTCTTTTGTTTTAGTTTGGGTTTTTGCTTGCCATGTCTGATAAAGAAGCTGCTGTGAGGCTTTGGCACCCTCAGCCGGAGTAATGTGGGTGTTCAAATGAGGGAAAACAGTTCGGTTTTTAAACCTGAACATAAAGGGAATTACCTCCTCACACTCTGCTCCGTGAAACACCACCAGGCTGTCGCACTCTCTGCACTTGGAAGGAGCTCGCAGCTTCCTCAGCTTGTGGGTTTGGGCAGCCTTGGACATCTGGGTGTTTCTAAAGGGTCCTGGAGAGCTGGCGGTCTCTATGTCATTTAAGCCTAAAGAGTAGAGGAGAAGTGAAATAGCTTCTTTTTTTTTTGTTAAATCAAATTTTTACTTACAATTGGGCAAATTTGTAGCAAAAACTCTCAATCCAAAACATACACAAAAAAGCAGATGAACTCACTGTTATCAGAAGGTGAAGGGGGCTCCCTGTCGTCCAGGTCATCAGCAGAGGACATAGTCCCTGTGGAAGGAGTTCTGGGTAACCTCCTCTTGAAGTCACCTGAGCAACAAGGCACGACACAGAAGTAAGCCCACATCTTTACAATCATACTGAGTTTCTTCTTGCTGTGTCTGATTATCCTGTGGGAAACACTGCGGGGCCCAAACTGAAGAGGATGTCGAGGATCTGGTGAATTTGATGAATTTAAGGTGTGGCTGTTGAACCAGTAGAGGTAATGTAAGTGATTGGTGGTGATTTACATTTATATGGACTTATCAGCTGATGCCTGCTGATCTTGTTTTATTCTCTGTTATTGTTTTCATGATGAGGCCTTTAATGAAGTTAATCAGGGATAAACTCCTAAATCGTTCACACTTGAGGGGGATGAATCCAATAACATGCCTCCAAAGCAAAAGTCAACCATGCTACCCCTTCATGGAGCAATGGTTATACTAAACTGACCACATAGTGGAGTAGAGTGGGTCTTAAACGCAACTGCTGTTCAAAAATCCCTTTTTTCAGTCAGTTCCATCAAGTTGTCAGGTGCACAATCTGAATGTAAAATGCAGCTCCCGGTGTTTTTTACCTGGACTAGCAGTGGGGGAGTCCATGGAGCGGGACTCGCTGCTGCCTCCTGCACTTTCTGAGTCGCTGCACATTCCCCCTCCCTGACTGGTGGAGCTCCATTGTCGAAACGGGCCCTGGATCCGGCCTGCACAAACATAAAAACAATTTAAAATAATTTATGGGTTGTTCTTGTACAAGAAAGAACATAGAGAGCCGGTTCTAAAGATACCGTCTACGTGTTTTTGAAACTCCTGCCTGTTCCCGGGAAGTCAGTGGGTGCCACAAACCCTGGCATGCATTCTCATGACAACATTTCCATGTATTTTAGCGTGAACTTAGCTTATTACTGAATGCAGCCCAGAACTTTCTGTTCATTGTCTAAGGGAGATCCAGCTTCTTCTTACGAACTTAAAGTTCTACCTCATCCTGCTTTCATTACCAGCAGACACATCAGTGATGTAAACAGTCTCCTTTATAATGTCACAGAAAATCAAAACACAACATAACAAATGGGAATTGAACTGAATAAAGTGACCTTATCAGGGAGTGTGACTTGGACAAATGTACACAAGGAGTGGCTCAATATAAGTTGCATACCGTGGAAATCGGTGCTTCCGTTGGAGCGTCTCTCTGCAACCTTGGCATGATGGGTACTGGCCGAGCCTTCCACCTCGTCTCCAGCTTCAGAAGCCACAGATGGCTGCGTCAGGATGCTGTGAGAGGAGTGGCTGCTGCTTAGCGAGCGCTTCTTGGAGTGAACCCTAAACCGGAAAATAAAAATATAAAATCTCAGATTGTTGAGAGAGTGACGAGCACTTTTACAGAAATGTGCAATCTCCACACTTTTAATATCCTAATTCAAGGAGAGATTTTAGCTGCTGAGAAAAAGCTTCCAAACTTCAACAGATTCTGACAGAATTTAATAATGCAACCATTGACTATATAAAAACAGGACGGAGTGACTCCTCCCCCCTTGTGTTCCAAACAGGAAGTACCTGCTGGTTCCAAGAAGCCAAAATCCCATAGACTTCAATAGAAAGAACAGCTATTACTCAGTCATTCTAACATTTTCTTGCTAATCGGAAATGTTTTTCATGACATTTTTTCTTTAGGGCAAGTTATTCATGTTAACTGATGCCTTAATAAAATTATGTGGTCTCACATCAAACGTTTGACAGATCCTATTGTCAAGTGGTAGGGGTGTGGATATGAGGAAAACCTACGATGTGCGGCATCAGTGATCAATATTGGGATCAATATGGGGATTACTATATGAATTGCAATTCATGAACAAATAACAAAACAAAGCTAACACAATGTATCATTTCAACTTCACTGCAACAATTTAATTACATAAAAGTCAACCTAAAGTTTACAGCAAGTTAGTAGTACTTAACGGCATAAAACTAAAGAATTAAGAACAATGTAAGTAGCGTGCACTTGAATTTTCTTTTTTGAACATAATGGTTTCTCTGTCTATACATGTGTGTAAACATTTAAGGTAACCATTTATTGTGGTTTACGCCATCTTTTGCGTTAGGCGTATTGCACAAGCAGGTATCGCGATGCCTAGTGTGGACTTCCAACAAGCTCATAACTAATTGGTTGACTTGGGCCAATCACTTCTTACTGATGATTTCTCCAACATGGCGGCATCTGTATCTCGACTAAATTAACTTCAATTTGTTCGAACTGTAAGGAAGCCCTTTTCTATGTGTGACATCACACTCAGTCCAGTTCTCATATACAGTCGATTAACTATTTCCACGGGTTCCATAATATTTCCTATGATCTTTTCATTATGCATTACAGGGGTTCTATTATATTTTCTATGTTCTTGTTCTTATGCATTTAATGGATTCTATACATGCATGTATATTGTATTGCAGAAATATGCTTGATTCCTGCCCTCAGTAGCAGATAATATGTGCCGAGGTCACCAATAGGCCTGTTTTTGACTTTTGGCCTCCATTTTCTTTCTGTACTGGAGTGTTTATGGAGCCACCACACCTGCATTGCAGACTAGACAAAAACACACCAGTCTAATGATGTATTTTGTATGTTTTCATCTTCCCTTACTGAATAATAAAAAAAAACCTTTTTGCCTTGAGGACAGAGACAGCAGACAGCCACAAAGCCTAACAGGTCATGTTTCTCCAGATCTCCCTTTTTACAAAAGGTTTGAAAATTCATGCAGACTCTTGTGTGTCTTTTCATTTCCCAAATGCACATTTCATTTTTGGACGTCCTGAACCATCCGAATCCGCGAAGGTCGGACGAGACGGCAACACCACATATACAAATGAGCTTCTGCTGTAGGGAATTGTTAATTACGATTTTAAAGCCCATTAAAACACAACATAACTACACGAGTTTCATAAAAACACCAATTAATTTAAAAACAATACAGTTGAACTGACTCTCGACGGTGGACAGACGATGCCCTCCAATGTTTACCAAAAAATTCCCACAGTACACAAAAAAGTAGGTCAGTGGTCTATATTTAAGATGTTGGGGAGCAGTGCAGTGGGCGTATGTGAACGTGGGTGTGTCATTTCCTCTCTCCCAAGCTAAATTCTTTTGATCAGTGGGATCAGAGCGTGGGGGAGGTGGGGGAGCGGAGGGAGAAAACTAAGTGAGAACAAAGCACTCTCTTATTCCCGCCTGTCTGGAATGTGCGTGTGACCACAAACCTGTGTCAACACAACCCAATCGAAAGAAGTTTTCAACCGCATCCTAGCTTACAAAAGCTGCTCTCCAGAAATGCCCAAATTGGACAGTTGGGTTTTTTGTTTTGTTTACATTTTTATATGAAATTTGGGAGTTCCTGAGTCATTAGTGCTTAACCCCCCTCGACACCCAGCTCTTCTGTTAGCTGACTACAGTCATTTCCACAGGAAGTCCAGACCAACCCAACTGTTAAAGACTTTCCAAAACAAACTCCCCCACTCTGGCACTCCCCCTCTCACCAACGAGGCCTGCCATCTCACAGAACAACACCAATTATATTCTATCCAAATCTAATCGTTATGCTCACTCAGAATCTCTTGATAGTCGCACTACGCTGGTAAGTCTGTTTAGGGACATTCCTTCAAAAGGAAAGCTAGAGATTGCAGATAAATAAAGTTGTTTAAGTGAGAAAAACAAAGACGGTGTCCAAATTCAGTCACTGCTCCCCGGTTAGTGCACTATGTAGGGCCACTGACTGTATATGAGAGCTGGACAGAGTGAGTGTGAATGAAGTCATTTCAGTCGCCATTTTTGGCGACATGGATGTTGCCATGTTGGAGCCAGGCGACATCAGTGAGCAGTGATTGGTCTGAGTCATGGTTTCCGTGACAACCTCTCTCACCAATCAGGACTGGAGGAGGCTTGTTAGAACTCCACACCCCTCCCGCTGAAAGCGAGCTCATGAGAATCTGTCAATCAAACGTTGAAGAATCTGATTGGTCAGTTTGTAACTTGAATAACTTGGAATAAAGAAAAAATATAAAAAAAATCTTGTTAAGCAAAAACATGTTAAATAGAGGTAGAATGGTTATTAAAAAATAAATAAATGACTAATAGCTGTCAATTTGTCAATAGAAGTCTATGGGACTTCCCATTTGGAATGCAAGGGGGGAGGGGTCACCCAGTCCAGTTCTCATATACAGTCAATGCATAAAGCATTTGTCCTATTGTCGGGGTGTCCCAAACTAGAATTCCAAAATCCAGTGTCTTGGAAATTTTCCAGAAGTCTCTTACATAACCTAGAGCGCATCACACTAGATTGGCGAATATAGACAATAATAAATTGTGTTTGAATGATTTGTTGTTTGAAAATTTTGATTCTTTTTTAATCATCCAAGTTGTCATCACCAGAAAACAGTGGATTCATAAATAGTCTTCGTAAAATGTTTATGTTTATGAGGTTTTTTCACTTCAGCAAATGGGTGATGTCATATTCTAAAAAAAGAAAAGTAGTGAGCATGTGAGCAAATAGCATCAAAATCCATGGTTCTAGATTTTCCTGCAACATTTAGTCTTTGGGGGTTAGGGACTAGTGAGGGAATGTGAACAGCTAAAGTGTGGGCAGTAAATAGGAACTGGATTATAGCAGACCTGCCCCCTTACCCTGCGCTTTTTGTTGTAGGTTCATCAATTGAGTGGCACTCCAGGCGAGGAGCATCTGCAGGCAAACTCCGGACAAACTCAATGTAGCGCTGGCCGGGCTCGTACAGCTTGGCGTTTTCGCACAGACTCTGGTGGTTGACCGGCAGAGAGACGACCTGAGCCTGCTGGAGCTGGAACCAGTTCACGGTCACCTGAAACACAAACGGCCGTCATAATCCTCCACTTAACAATCGTCAACTCATTTCTGCTTTTCTATTGAAGCATGCTTTTCATTCCCTTATACAAGTCACCTGAGAAAGGATTATTCTTGCAAATGAAATGTGCAAGCTTACTGCTTTGAGGGTGAGGTCACACTGGGAGACCATCTCTCGGATTTGAGTGATGATCTCACTCTTGGCGTTTGCCAGATCGACTCTCTTCACTCCAACGTCGAGCTGACAGGCCTTACAGTGCTCCCTAGCTTCTTCAGCCTTCAGAGGAAAACCATTTTTACCTTACTGGCATCCATACTCAACATTAAAGTAATCAAAAACCACATGCAAGCATAAACTGTCTCTGAAAGGAGTTGTCATACCTTCTGCAAGGCCTCCTCCTCCAGCCTGCGTCTCTTCTCCAGCTGCTTGGCAGCGGCTGGACCCCCACCTGCATTCTGTTCCTCCTCCAGGCGACTGGTGGCCACCTTGGCTTTCTCGTATTCCTCCTGCCGCTGGGTCTGCAGCAGCCGAGCCTTCTTTAGAGCGTTGTCTGCTTCGTGCTGAAGGGGCAAACAAAAACTTTCAGGTGTCTGCATCTCTTGCATTATAGGAGCTGCAGAGTAATGGTCCAAATTTGTCGTTTTGGAGAATCCACTTACCATTTTCTTCTGCTCTCTCTGCCACTGCTCTTTGACCTCTTTCCTTCGCCTGTCCAGCTCATTTTTTCGGGCCAGAAGAGGCTGAATAGAAGCAAACAGTTACTAATAACTCTCACTTCTGTTGCTCAACTCTAGACAAAGTTTAACTTCAGCTTTACAGCAGGTGTTGGGACTAGTTACCTGCATGAACTTGTTGCTTTGGAGAATGGCTGCAGTGTTTAGTACCAGTTGACTGTATTCGTTGTCATTTTTGAAAGCCGTCATGTAGATCTCACGGAACGGCATGAACTCCTAGAAGGGAAATTAGAATGTCTTGGCATCCATCCAGTCCATCAGCAAAAAAAAAAAAAAAAAAAAAAATGACGCAACAGGTGGAATTAGCTGCAGTGTTTGCTTACCTGCTGACTTGCAAGCCCCTTTGCAGTTTCAGCCATTTTGGCGTAAGTCTTTGCACACTCTATGTCTGCAAAGGGAAGACAACAACAGCTTAAAAAAATGAATCATTTACTGTAGAGTTGGATTAAAAATTAAACTAGTCATTTATGATAAAGAAAGGAAAATAATGAATAATCAGATATAAAGCTGTAAGCAGTATGACCCGCAGGTGCCCGTTGTCAACATATCAACTTTCTAGTAACATATAACAAGCAAAGCTGCAATCATGACTAAGCAAAATGTAGAAAAATGGTAGATTGTTGTCATTCAACTTCATGTTTAGACAGCACCCCATCATTCTACAGGTGTCTTAACTCACCCATATTGAGCCGCTTCTCCACCCAAGTCAGAAGCTCCTTGGTGTACTTGGACCACGCTTTAGCATAGAGCAGCGCCGAATCGACTCCGCTGTCCTGCCGCTGCAGCGCTCGGTCCACCTCCTCTGGGCGAACCGGCTGAGAGGGCCCTTCGATGACAGGGAAATCGTTTGGGGACTTGGACGAGATGGGCTTTAACATTTCTAGCTACAAATGCAACATGCCTGGCACTACATTTGCCTAGCAACAGGTGTGTGAGGGAGTGGGTAAAACCTAGCTGCCCTAGAGTGACGGTAATATGGGTCAATTCCCTCTGAAGCCACGTAAAGCTGACAGACATTTCAATAGAGTAATTGTTTATCACCCCGTGAAAGCCCACAAAAATATTAAAAACAATAACAAAATCAAAGCCTAAATAAAAACCCTCACCCAACCTGGGAAAATTAGCTTTTCTCCCAAAACAGAACCAGACCACAGAAACAGTAGGTTTAATCTGTCCTACCTGGTGGATCATCTTTCTCAGGACCGGATCCTCCAATTTCCACAGAAATGTTCTCAAATGACTGGAAATAAAAGACATTTTTTGAAGTTTTACTTTTTTAAATGAGACTGGAGGGGCAGCATTTCCGAACTGAACCATGGAACGCTCTGCAAACAGTTTTTAAATAGTCCTTATCAGAGCTTTGGCTTCCTATGTACAGCCACTACATGGAAAAAAACAACACTATAGCATTAATTCATCATTGATGAAGGGCAACCTTGTTAACCACACTAAACTTGTAGTGAAAAACTGAGTTTTATACCTTTTACCAGGATAAATGTGAGCAGTGGCATATGGGTTTATGATGAAAAAAACTTCACAAATGGATGGAAAAAGGATATGCAAAACCTTCTTACCCTACTTCTTTTCGTTAGGGGCAGCCCCAACACCGATCCATTCTCTACATCTCCCATAAGGAAGTCAGACACTCTAAAGAAAAACAGGAGCAACAAAATACCAATAAGACAAAGGGGGGAAAAAACTGCACAAGTTCCAACTGCTTTATTCCTTCTGTCGGTAAACCAGAAAAGATATGTTAAATATGCTTCCAATGCCTGGTTTCAGTGTTCTGTTAAACTGCTTCTCGATCTACTGCGCAGGAGATCAGTTACAGAATAGAAAAGTTAAGACCCACTCCGATAAAGATTGTGTTTTTAATATGCTCTTGCTGCCTTTTTCTGATGGAGGACTTATTGCATTTCTAAGCACCTTTTTATTCAAATCAAGCATCAGGAGCAGACAAAAAAAATGCTGTTTGGTGATGTAGAAAATACGCTAGACGAGCTACAAGCTCCCTGCTCCGTTCCATTCTGACAAATGCCTCCATGTACGTCTTTGCCTTCCTCGTCTGAGCTGACATCTGGTTGATAGCTCCAATATTTTTGTTGCACCTACAATATCAGATTGGGAGTGTCAGGAGGGGATGGAATCTAGCAGGAGAGCATGTAAACAGAGAGCTCTCAGCTACAGGGAGGGGAAAGGAGGGCCAGGTGGCTCTGTTCAGACGGTCCCCGGTGAATTCTCGATTCTGATTGGCTGCTGGGCTTGCATTGAAAATTGATAACGCACAGGGATAATGCACACCTAAAAAAGAAGTTCCGGTCACATCGCTTAAATGTTCTATATCACGGTGCTAGCTTCTTTAAAACAATCATTAGCTTCATCTGGACAAAAACAAGCAGTAAAGAGGCGAACTTTTTCTCTGAACTGATGCTTTATTTAACATATCGTGATGATCAGCATATATATATAGCTTTTCTTTGCCGCTGCAGTCGAGGTCCGCGGCTTAGCAGAAGCTTCACGGAAGCACTATCCTTTGCTTCGCGTTGGATGGTTCAGGCTTCCACGGCATGAGTCAATTCCTGATAACACACACTTCATCGGCTATTAACCCTACATGACCTACTGCTGCTCTGCATAAACTATGTACGTTTTTTATTTTGGCTAAACATTGTATAATCAGAATTAAAAGACCACTGGAAACCCTTTGAAAAATTTTTAAAAAAAATAATCGGAGTGGGTCTTTAAAAAGAAAAATTGGTCCTTTAAATGCATCAACTTTTTTCAAGACAATATTTTTTGGCTGCTGTAAGTCTCTAGCTTGTATTTGACATGAATATCCATCCTAATAACACTGCAAGAAAAATCACAAACAGAAAGAGAGCTGCATAAACAGCAGCTCCAACAACGTCGTCACACTTACACATTGCCAAACGTGAACGCCAAGGTGTCAATAGCTGTGTAGACGTCTCCAAAAAGCTCCTGTTTGTTCTCGCCGTTCACCTCCTTGAAGTTCACGCCTATCGAATCATGCAGAAAGGTTTGCTTAAAAAAAGAAAAATACATGGGGGTTTTTTTTTGCAAACCCCTTTAGTCCAGAGACATTCATTTCATCTATGATTCATCATCCTGTTCGTGACGTCAAGGATGCAGTCAAGGAAAATCCTTTTGAGTCATGCTCTTGTCCCAAAGAGTTCGGGATCCGCTCACGCACTGGAATTTGAAAGACACAAAAAAAAAAAAAAAAAAAAAAAAATAGCCATCCAAAAACAACCAAGGTAAATCAGTGAAGATAAGCAGAAACAGCAAGTGTGTACATTTGGCTGTAATCTGGCCGCACAGTAGTTTCCTGCTTTAAGTCTAAACAGTGCTGACCGAGGACAGAGTGGAGAGAAAAAAAAAACAACACCAGTGTATATGGGGCTGTAATTAGTCTTAACAATAAACTTCCCGTACTGACCAAGAAGAATGAAAACCAAACTACAGGAGAGATGCTTCAAAATAAGAATAAACATGCAGCAATAAATAAAGTGACATCCCCAAGCCTAAAAGGTTTAACGTTGAATCAGGTTTCAAGCTTTGACCAAAGAACATAGAAACGAGTCCCTTCTTGATGAGAGGATAAAGAACAGAGGGAAAATTCAGAAACACCAATTACCTACCTGAAAGCAAGCTTCCCTATAATCCACTTGAACATCAACCGCTTTTGGTAAAAAACCCGATTGTAACCCAGCAACATAAAATGTCCACGAAGGAGGACAGAAAGTTGCTAAAAACAGATCCAATTTGTCCTTTAAATGGCAAAACGCAAAGGTTTTGCCACATTAGTTAAAAAAGAGAAAACCAAGCCGGTAACATGTTGCCATGTTCATGGGAAAACATTTTTATCCTCTGTGGAGCTTCTGCTATTACCAATCAAAGCCCACGACTTCTGTGCTGCTGCATCTCCTCCTCGTCTGTCCAATGACCCCCCACCCCCCACCCAAAAAAAAAAAAAAAAAAAAAAAACTCCTGACAGGACATCCTGAGGTTTTCTGGAATACAATGCCACTACTTGCTCTGGCCCACAGCAACGGTTCAAAAGTGGAAGTTACATCATCAGTGAGAAATGGTATTGTTTCATAAGAAAAGCACAACACTCTCCAAACACTCACGAAGAGTTCTGCTTTCGGGGATCGAAGAGTGCAGTTGGACGTGACAGTTAACACAAAGTCAAATTCAACGCAGTGTTTGTACTTTTGACAATGGAGAAATTCAATTGCAGTTTTTTCCTGAAAGTTTCATGTTATTAGAAACCATCAGTGTACATAGATGACATATAAGATTAATATATGCAGTAGAATGTCATCCATAGAGGCTTATTATTGTGTCATTTCAGTAGCTTTTAGACTTTGTGTTGGGGAACAAAAGTACACAGCTGTCTCAGGGAGGGTCAAGATGTGACCTTTTCTGGCCACCTAGTGGCAAAAAGGACATTGAAGTACTACACATGCAATAAACATAAAATGATTAAATGATGCTTTGATTTATTAAAGACACGTAGGAAGATAAAATCTGATTGCAAAAATAAACAAAAAGCACAGCTGGAATTGAAAATATATCCACTCCTGACAAACTTACTGCAACAAATTTAAGAGAACAATATGCTTACTGTATTTTCCACACTACAAGACATATTTTAAAGCCTTATTTCCTTTTATTATTATTATTGCGACAGTGTGGCTCATAATCTGAAAACCCTTCTATATATATAGATTAATTATGGTTCATTTAGAGAGGTGCACTGTCCTCCAGCAAAATGTCCATTATTTTTTTTTAATAGATTCAAACAAGTTTGGGTGTTTTGGAAATACGCTAACATGGCTAACGTGTAGTGGTGTTGGACTGCCCCTTTTTTTATGTTACTACTAAGGTGGGAGTTGCCATAGTGATTGAAACATTTGTTTTAGCTGTATCAAGGCCCGTACACACCGGGACGAATATTCGCCAGGCGTTATTCGCCAGCGTCATTCGCCAGCGTTTTTCGCCACGTTTTTTGTGTTCACGCCCAGGCGATTTTCGCTGACGATGAGCCGAGCGAACATGCAATTTCATTCCCTGACATTAGATGGCGCTTAATGTAAAACAGAAATACTCCAGTACACAAGGTGGCGCTGCACAACTTTACGCTTCTTAAAGTCGCTTTTCACTCAGAAGAAGAGAGCAAGTATTTACGCGTTTGTCAGAATCAAACAAAAAAAACATGAATATTTCAAGCACCGGTAGCTCCAACTGGTGCTTGGTTTGGGGATATTTTAGAATGTTCGTCATTATTTCTTCGCGGCAGTGTAGATGCAACTCGGCGTCTATCTTCTTCGCTGGTATGTGTGCTCAGCAAGGCAGTTTTGTGTTTGAGCGCCCCCAAGTTGCGTTTTACTGTAATTTCAGAGGCTCCAGACACGTGTGCAAAAGCGCATTTCTTATTGGTCGAATAGATTTCGACGCAACGCGTCAAAAAAAAAAAAAAAAACGAACCCGAGGCGTTTTTTTTTTTTTGACGCTTTGACGCGTGGCGTTTTTTCGCATCGGTGTGCACACTCTCATTGGTGCCCTTTGTTTAGTCACGAGGCGTTAAACGTCTGCGAAAATCGCGCGCGAAATTCGTCCCGGTGTGTATGGGCCTTCAGTCTGTTTTTTTTCCCGCAACTTGCAAACAAGGTTCGGTGATAAATAACCTAATGCGACTAACGTGTAGCGTTATTGGAATTTAGTTTTTTTTTACGTGTTTTTACTACTAACTAGGCTGGGGTTTAGCATAATAACAGTAATGTTTGTTTAAGCTGTATCTGTTTATTTTTTTTTAAGTGTAGCAAACAAGGTTGGGAGTTATAGGGATTGTGAATATGCTCACGTGTAGTGTGTAACAATCAAATTCTAGAATTTCTGTGAATGCAGTTATTAAAGTCTGATTGACAGACTTATCTCTGATTCTTTTGTCTTGTTTAATGTGGCTTATAGTTTGTTGCACATTATAGTGTGGAAAACGCAGTACATACAAAAATTTTTTTTTTTTAATATCACAGTTTTTGTGTATATCTTTTGGATATTAAATGCCAAACAGTGACACTCCTGCCTGAAAGACTTGCAACAACTTCATAATTGGCTGTGGCACATGCACACCCAGTAGCATGGACGCCTTCCAAAAAATGTTATTGAAGCCGAGCCCCATTCACATGCAAAGAGCCATCGCTGGCTTTGTTCACCCCATCATGTCAACACTTTTCTATCAAGAGGAGCCTTTTTGTAAAAAAAAAAAAAAAAAGGACATGCAGCTCCTCTGCGATGCAAATTAAGATGAGGAGTACCCAAGGAGATTGCTGTGTGGCACCCGTGCTTCAGTAAAAATGGACGTACATGATGGATTATAATCTCAGAGATTGGAGAGGAATTTTTTCAGCATGGCTTCCTTTGTGTACTAGTGGTATGCTGCACCTTTCACATCTCACACTTTTAAATCTTTGATTGTAAATACAAGTGTCGGTACAGTAAAAACTCACAAAGCCAAAGGAAACCGTATTAGGAAAGCCCTCTGGAGAGCTTTTTCAAAACAGATTTTTAGACTGTGAGCGAGACAAGACGCAGACACAGACAAAGTTCAGGGCAGAAGACTGCCGAAGGGGAAGGGCGGATGAGATAGGTAGAGACAGAAAACAGGCCAAAGGAGAATTTTGAGGAGTAGCTGGTGTGTTTTACAGAAAAGCCGCCAACTTCGGTGTGTGTGTTTACAAGTTTAAGGGAGAGCCCGGTAATCTCGGCTCACCTTTGACCGTGGCGATGACGGTTCCAGCTGTACTGAGGATATCCACAGAGTTGAGACTCTGGTGTTTGTTGATAATAGCCTTCAGAACTCGCAGCAGCTCGCCCAGGCGCTCATGAACCGCATGATGCAGGCAGTCCTGGTGCTCTGGGGAATGAAAACACACACAATAATTGTAACCATTTCCGCCTATGTAAAAAATGTAACAACAACAAAATAACATCAAGAATTGCTTATAGCAGTCAATACTTTTAAGTACAGGTACGTACTTTTCTACAAAAGTCTTTGATACATCTAAGTTTTTACTAAAAACATCAGTAATGGACTACAGGTATACAACAACTGTAGAGTGGAAAACTGGTGGGAGTTCTAAACAAAGTTCAAAGTTTATTTCTCTTTTTTTATGGCCAGATTAAACTTTGCCTTCTAAATTTATGTAATGCAAACTTCTTAAAACCATGGTGTTTTAATTTACAGTTAGGACCATAAATATTTGGACAGAGACACATTTTTTTCTAATTTTGTGTCTGTACATTACCACAGTGAATTTTAAATAAAACAACTCAGATGCCATTGAAGTGCAGACTTTCAGCTTTTATTCCATGTGTTGAACAAAAAGATTGCATAAAACTGTGAAAAACTAAAGCATTTTTTAAACACAATCCCTTCATTTCATGGGCTTGTAAGTAATTGGACCATTGACTTCCATGCTATTGCATGGGCAGGTATGGGCAATTGCCATGTTATGTCATTATGAGTGAGGCAGATAAAAGGCCTGGAGTTGATTAGAGGACTCGTGCTTGCATTTTGAAGATTTTGCTGTGAACAGACAACATGCGGTCAAAGGAGCTCTCCATGCAGGTGAAAGGAGCCATCATTAAGATCAACAGTGTGGTGCATCCTGAGAAAGAAAGAAAGCACTGGTGAACTCAGCAACGCAAAAAGACCTGGACGTCCAGAGAAGACAACAGTGGTGGATGATCGCAGAATCATTTCCATGGTGAAGAGGAACCCGTTCACAACAGCCAAATAAGTGAACAACACTCTCCAGGAGGTAGGCGTATCAATATCCAAGTCTACCATAAAAAGAAGACTGCATGGAAGTAGATACAGAGGGTACACTGCAAGATGCAAGCCACTCATAAGCCTCAAGAATAGGAAGGCTAGATTGGACTTTGCTAAAAAGCATCTAAAAAAGCCAGCACAGTTCTGGAAAAACATTCTTTGGACAGATGAAACCAAAATCAACCTCTACCAGAATGATGGTAAGAGAAAAGTATGGAGAAGCTCATGATCCAAAGCACACTACATCATCAGTAAAACACTGTGGAGGCAGTGTGATGGTCTGGGCGTGCGTGGCTGCTAGTGGCACTGGGACACTAGTGTTTATTGATGACGTGACACAGGACAGAAGCAGCCCAATGAATTCTGAGGTGTTCAGAGACAGACTGACCGAGCAAATCCAGCTGAATGCAGCCAAACTGATTGGGCGGCGTTTCATATTACAGATGGACAACGACCCAAAACATACAGCCAAAGCAACTCAGGAGTTTATTAAAGCAAAGAAGTGGACTATTCTTGAATCAGTCACCTGATCTTAACTCAATTGAGCAGCATTTCACTTGTTGAAGACTAAACTTCAGACAGAAAGGCCCACAAACAAACAGCAACTGAAAGCCGCTGCAGTAAAGGCCTGGCAGAGAATTCAGAAGGAGAAAACCCA
The DNA here is from genome assembly GCF_053564925.1 of Oryzias latipes. NCBI lineage: Eukaryota > Metazoa > Chordata > Actinopteri > Beloniformes > Adrianichthyidae > Oryzias > Oryzias latipes. Next base: position 14,894,606 of record NC_136256.1, on the reverse strand, counting down.
GCATCTGGGGATGTCCATGAGCTCAAGACTTCAAGCTTTCATTGCCAACAAAGGGTTTTCAACCAAATATCAGTAATGACCATTTTGTTTTCAGTTATTTCATTTGTCCAATTACTTACGAGCCCATGAAATGAAGGGATTGTGTTTAAGAAATGCTTTAGTTTTTCACATTTATATGCAATTGTTTTGTTCAACCCATGGAATAAAAGCTGAAAGTCTGCACTTCAATGGCATCTGAGTTGCATTATTTAAAATTCACTGTGGTAATGTACTATAACTAAATTAGAAAAATGGTGTCTCTGTCCAAATATTTATGGTCCTGGCAGTATATTTGTAATCCAGGGTCATAGCTTTTAAGTGGTTGATCATCAATATAGAAACATCATCTCGATCACACCTTTTGACTGTATAAGGCTGATAACCCTGGATCTGTTATCTGGGACTTCCGTTATCCAGTTCCTTTAAGGAACTATAGACGTAAAACCTGGACCCTACTTGTATCCAGGTTATCAACAAATGCGACTTTACTAAATGACACATATCAAGCTGTATAGTACTTTTCAAGATAACATTTTAAAACTTTTTATTAGTCATTTTCAGTTTCTCTTGTATATATTGATTAGTCGGCCAGGGTTATATAGATAAGTTATATTGTTAGGCTTTATGGGTGGATATGGGCTGTCTGCAGGCAAAAGAAAAGGGCAAACCTGATTGGTGATTAAACATTCTTGACATTTTTTTTTAACGTACCTAACTTCACTTCCAATTTTTTTCACATCACAGCAACACACAAGATTATTTGAACAACAGTTGCTGCATTATCTACATGTAACAGGGCAAATAAAGAGGCAGTAATCTTTGTTCGGGCAATATACTTTAAGGCTCTGTGCTTTGCTGGGAATTGTGTCACCCAACACTTAGCTGATAAATGTAATTGGGTGTTTTGCAGTAAACACCAAACAAGCTGAAGCAACAGCCCAGCTATTAAATAAAAGCCCGGTTGCAATGATGCTCATTAACTGGCTGAAGGGTCACCGCGGAACTGTCAACCTTTATCAGTTTAAATTGCGACTGTAATGGTCACGTATGATTTGGGCCAATCATTCACAGCAATGGAAGACTGCAGGAGTTAATATCTAGTCCAGGCAGAAAAGCTGCAAGGGCAGAGACAGCAGAAGTTCTGTACAGGACAGAACCTTTAGGAGTGTACATAGAAGCACCTACACTTGCCTCCTGGTGAATAGATATCTGGTTGCTCACTAATGACAGCATGGAATCTGAAGCATGCAGGTCCATGTACTGGATGTGTCTTTACCAAGAGTGAGTCAACGCCACTTGTAAAGGGACAAAATGCACTTTGTTATCGACTAACCTTGAGAATGTGCCTTAGGTGTGCCTGAAAAATGACGTCATATGAAAAAAAACTAAAGGAGCAAATGAGTAATATTTGAGTAACATTTGTACAGATGAATAGGAACAAAAAAATTTAGAAACAAAAGTTGGATATTTTGTCTCTTCCGTCTGGAAGAGCCCGCATTATCGTCGCTAGGACGGATCTACATTCCACTTCAAGGCTATAATCAAAGTTATCCAGGTTGTATTTGTGATACTTTTTCAACATGTTTTTCTTGGTGTTTAGTGGTTTTTATTTAATGGCGGTTTCTTGGGTCAGACCTCTTTGCAAAACACATTCAGGATGCACACAAGCAGGCTATAATTTGTGCTGACGATCGCCCCTGGATTAACCCCGTTTGGAAAAAGGGATCAGAGAGACTTTAGCCGTCACTCGTTTTGTCTTTTTATTTGTTAGCCCTCTTTTTCGGAGCGGGACAAACAGTGCAACCAGAGAGGCTAATAATGCCGGGCCTTTGGGGCCACCACGACAATATTAGCAGAGGCCAGGGCTGCAAATGCAGCCAACTGACTGGAGTGCCAAAAAGGTGACAGTGAAGTGTGCTTATTGACAGTCAAAATAAGAAAAATAGAAGGGCGTACTCATCGTAAATATATAATCTTAAAAAATCATTCCCATTCAGGACTAGATTTTAGTACGAAATAGTGCAAACTGCATTCCTGCTTGGAGCCTTTTCATTGAGTTTGTATTTGCAAAACATGTATACATTTTTCTATCTTTTAAAACCATGTTTTTACTATTTAATCCCCTTTGGTTCATAATTTTTCTAATAATGCCGGGCCTTTGGGGCCACCACGACAATATTAGCAGAGGCCAGGGCCAAAAAGGTGACAGTGAAGTGTGCTTATTGACAGTCAAAATAAGAAAAATAGAAGGGCGTACTCATCGTAAATATATAATCTTAAAAAATAGAAAAACTTTAAACCTTTGGCTAGGTTATAAACTCTACAGATTATTGACTGAGAGTGAAAAATCTAGTTAAAAGAAAAACTAAACAATGAATTTAGGTACTCAATGTCTTACATTTCAGATAATTTTCAACAATTGAGTATGATTTATTTCCAATACTATTCTTAATTTTTCTACCAAAACAGGCAACAAGAAATGTCAACAAGTTGTCATACAACCTTTATAGCTAGTCATTCCCATTCAGGACTAGATTTTAGTACGAAATAGTGCAAACTGCATTCCTGCTTGGAGCCTTTTCATTGAGTTTGTATTTGCAAAACATGTATACATTTTTCTATCTTTTAAAACCATGTTTTTACTATTTAATCCCCTTTGGTTCATAATTTTTTTTTTGGTACCAAGCGTTGACTGTATTTGAGAACTGGAGAAAGGAAGTGTGATGACACCCTTGGTAAATAGCTCCAACCAAATGTAGTCAATTATGTCGCCATTTTTATTGCGATACACATGTGGCCATGTTGGAGCCAGACGACATCAGTAAGAAGTGATTGGTCCAAATTGTTGTTTCTATGGCAACCACTCTCTCCAATCAGGAGTGGGCTTATTGGAAGTCCACACTCCTAAACTTTAAAAGCGGGATATGCAAAATCTATCAAACGTTTTGAACGTTTAAAGTGAGACCACGTACTTTTATTTAGGCATCTGATTGGTCAGTTTATAACTTGAATAACTCGCACTACAGAAAAAAATATAAAAATAAAGGGATTAGGAAGAACATGATAAAAAGGTAGATCAGCATGGTTATTTTGAAAATATAATAAATGAGCTGTATATTTCTCACTAGAAGTCTATGGGATTTTGGCTTCTTGAAATCAGCAGTTTGAAACGCAAGGGGGAGGGGTCACTCCGTCCAGTTCTTATAGTTTATAGTACCAAAATAAAAATTTCTTTGTTTTTTTTTTTTTAAAACCCTTAGATAAATTAATAGACTACGTTCACACAGACCATGGCAATGTGCGTTCAAGCAGTCAATTCCAGGAAAAGTCTTTGTAATTACGCGTGAATGGATGTTCCAGGTTTCCGTGGCATTTAGCATCAAAACTGAAGTTTTTCGGCCCTTTTTTGAGGCTCTACGCACAAAACTTATGGCCATTGACTGTGAAAGTCAAACCAGTTGAACTTTGACCAATCAGAGACTCAGATTTGATAGTGATGTATGGGTAGTGCCCTTTTTAAGTCTCTTAAGTGCAAACTGTTTGAAATTGTTAATGGAGGATGAATTAATTATTGCGGTTTGTGCCCGGCTGGAACATATATAACACTGAGTCAGTCATATATTGGAATAGAACTGTCAAAGAAAAGATTTACACCGCTTTGATATGTCACACCAACCTCTCCCAAGTGTTGGTACATGCGCTAGGATTGGGTAGTGACAGTTCAGTGTAAACAACATTTGCTAAAAGACAGTTCAAGAAGCTGCGTTTAGTGCATTCTGAAACGTGCAACACATGCAGTAGCATTAAACTGAGTGTCCAGCTTTAGACTTTGGATCATTCTATTAAAGCCAAAAAATATATATATATTTTACAAAAAGATTGAGGAAAATTAAAGATAGATTTCATGTTTAAGCAGCAAACTGACCAAAAACAACCAAAAGATTTTGTTTAGATATAAAAAAAACAAAAACAAAGGTGGTAACAGAAAATTAAAGCTAAATATTTTTGTAATAGGAAGAGTTACAATTCCAGTAGGAAAAAAATGAGGCTGTATTATCCAAAGGATTTACATACAGCATCATTCACCAACCTACAGAACTCCATGCCAACAAACCTGCTTGTTAAAAACCTCTCAAAACGTCTCCACAGGAGGCGAGGAGTTCAGTTTTGTCCATAGCAACCACCCTCATTCATCTTCATTCATTTTCTTTTTTTTTGATTGCTGGGAACATGGTGGGGTCTCGATCCCATCAACCTCACGTTCTTTTCATTTCCACGGAAATACCTGTAGTGTATGAAATAGTCTAGCGATGGGGATCTGGGACTATTGGACACAAATTAAATGAGCCCACTTATAGGTAAACATCTGAGATCAGGTTCCCACAGCAAGAAAATAGTTGGAGGTCCTTTATACTTTTCATAGCAGAGATGGTAAATGTATAACATGACTTTACTTGATTTCCCCCCAAAAGAACTTGGATCCATTGTTGTAAACAGAGCCCCCTGTCTCCCCAAAGACATCTTATATGAAGAACATTCTGGGTTAGACAAGCATTCAAGCTTACAAGGAGGTGCTTCAAATCCATAAGCTTTTAATAGGCCATTTTCATTTTTAGATCCCATTTATGGATATTATCCTTTGAATGATAAACTCCCAAAAAGCCTAATCATCCCCACACAGCCTAAATATCCCATTCATCTCACCAGTAACTAAATCCTGAAACCTGAGGGCATCCCGCTTGAACAAGCTATAGATTAACGTCGTACTCAACCATGAAAGCACCAACAGACAGAGCAAAGCTTCAATCATCAATGGCTGTTGTGTAGACCATTGGAAATCCTGAAAAGCAGGCTAATTAGCACAACATTATGGCGGCATCCACCAGCACAGCAGGACACAGGATAATGTACAGAGACTGATTATTTTAACCCCTTTACTGCCATGCTGGCTGTAGCACAAAGAGAGGAACACCGATTCCCTGCTGGGGAGAGCCCATAAAAAGAAGTTATTTTGGTGATTTCCCAGTAAAAATTAGTCAATCTGAGAGAAATGTCTGCAAAAACTTTGAAAGGGAATTGAATTTGGGAGTCTGAGAAAATAGTGAGGGGGTAAGAGTTTTTTCCTTTTTTGGAGGTAGTACTCTCTCTTGGGATTTGTCCCAAATTTACCCCTAAACCCCCACAGCCCTGCTTGGAGAGGGGGTTACGAGAGCGAGAGACATTCCTGTGCATAATAAGCCGTGGTGAATGAAGGCTACATGGGGATCAGACTCCAATTCTGATGAGAAGGAGGCTGCAGATCAGGGAGCTGCTCACAGACTGCCAGCAACACATTGCCAGGTTTTTACTTCATCAGTGTCATGGAAACGCAACATTCCAGACTGTGTTTTTTTTTTTTTTTGAGAAGGTGGCTCATACAAGAACAGAGATGGAGCAGTACTCATAATGAAACTGAACTTTTCAAAAAGAAATCTTAGTAGTAAAGACTTTGAGCTGACACTGTTGAAAGACATTAAAAAAGTTTAATCTAGAAGGGGGGGACGGTTCATTTGTTCTAGGCGTCACCCAAACTGACACTGATAGAGTAGACCTATCACAATGCAATAGGAACTGCAAATCTTATTTTGGAATCAAATCTATTCTTTCTTCTGAGGCTCAGTGTCCCCTCAGGCCCGACATAAAATGACTTGGCAGCATTCCTTTGGCTGTGATCTAGGCTATGTGCAGTCATGCACTAGTACAAATCATGGAAGCAATCCATTATTTGTGCATCAAAACATCTGAAAACACGGAGGCGCTTATGGCCTTGACGCAGTATGAAGGGGGAAAAAAATAAAAAATAAAGAAATCACCAAACATGTTTCAAGTCCCCTGTGATCGCTGTTCTCAGTGGTCTTTATGACTATGCTGGTTTCATCCAAAACCAAAAAACAGTGTCGTCTTCTTGGACACAACTTCAGTAGTTTATCAGAAATTCACCTCTGACTTGTGGGCGGGACTGCTGGTGCAGATAAAGCCCGCCCCCACTTCCCATCACAGGCTTACCTCCGGCTCCAACCAAATGAAATAGATTTGATCGCCTTTTTTTCAAGGTATACGAACGTCGCCATGTTGGAGACAGTAAGCAGTGATTGATCCAAATGGGTAAAAGTCAACGTTTCTATGGCAACCACTCTCACCAATCAGGAGTGAGCTTGTTGGAGGTCCAGACCACTACCATTCTATCTCTCAGTCCAGTTCTCTTATGCCGTCACTAATCAGAATGAAGCGGTCCAGGGAGTTTGTGGCCCGCCCATTGTAGCCTCTACGTCAACACAACTACGATCTTTTTCAAGCAGTATATTTCTGTCTCCTCCTGATTCACATCGTTTTGAATAAAGAAATACTCAGAAATGCAATTTTGAGATTAATTTTCTATATAATTGACCTCAATCATCAGGAAAATGCCACAAGAACAAAAACACAATTTGTGGGTCTTTAAAGGAACTCCTGACACAGAGGACTAAAGGGACGGAAGCAATGACTGATGTCAGTTAAAAGAAACCCTCATCTTTAGTCCTGCTGAATCAGGTCCCAGCTGGTAAACCCTTTTACTCACTCGTAAACTGGCTCTCTATTAGAATCTGGTTAAGTGCTGCTTTTCCAAAAAGCTTCAAGAAACTCCTTTGAGAGGAGATCCAAAAGTTCATCTCGCTCCAAGACTGGATCGCCTTTGTTTCAAACAGATTCTTTTTGAATAGGCTAGGGTGAAATGTCACATTCTTTAAAAGTGGCATCCCACAGCTAAAATTCAATCCAGTTTTTTAGCTCTTTGTATGTGGTCTTGACAGAAAAGGTCCACTTAACCTTTTAACACCTCGTGGGGTCAGTGCAATGGGTGGCATCTCCTGATACGCTCCACCCCGGCATACTTCCTGCGGTCTCTGGTCCTGTCAGGGAACCACCCTGCAGTTCACAGATTAGCAGATTACATGCAGCGGCTAAAAGGCCGGCCAACTTTGCCTTCCCAGTTCTGTGTGCGCCTAGTAAAGTAGTCCCCGTCGCCCAACCTTTGAAGCCATTTTTCCCATGACTGCCTGCACAAAGGGTGAGCGTTTGAAGAAAAGGACCCCAAGGATAGACACACAGCACCTTCCACCTATGCAGGGGGCTTTTTTTTTGTTCTCTCACTGCAAGCCACTGCCTTTCTAAGCCTTGTTAACTTTTTTGGAGTAAAAATGAAAAAAAAAAGCTGCTGAAAATAAGAAACAACTGAAAGTTGTTGGTTTTTTTGGGGGTTTCAGTCAAAACATTTCCTTGCAAATGACACATTTAGCATCAATCAAGACTTCTTTCTGGTCAGACATATTTGGACAAAGATATTTCCAGAGTTCTTTGCATATGAATGTGGTGGAGTGTGGAGTGAAGAACCCCTCCCAACACACTCCTTCATTTCTCTTTGGAGCTGTCTGTCAACGTGAGCAAAGACAGCCAATGTTTTTCTCTTGATACCCCCCCCCCCCCCCCCCCCCCACACACACACACACACACCCCACACACCCCACACACACACACTGCAGCAGCAGCCACCACCTCCACCACCCGCTGTTGATGCAAAGATCTGAAAGCTGGCATTCCAGCTATCCTTTCTTCAGGAGAGACTGCAGACCCCCGCCGCCACCACCAACCACCACCACGGTGGAACGTCAAGCTGAAAACTGAGACTCTAGTTTATCCAAAAGTTATGTAAAGTTTTGGAATTCTGGGGGGTTTCAGTGAATGTAAAGATGAGCTCCTTTTATAGGTCTGTCAGAAAACAGGACTAAGCTTTGGGGAGTGAAGATGGGGGGCAAATGTGTTAAGATGGGGGGCAAATGTGTTTGAAACAAGTGGGCAAGGTTTTGCTTTACTAGTATCCTAGATATGGAAAGGTAGGCTTGGTACTCTTAAAAGTTGAAAAAAAATATTTTTGACTTGATTCATGTTGTGTGAGTGGTGCTTTATTTTATTTATTTTAGCTTTTTACCTACTTCTAAGCAACATTTAACAGCTTAAGCAGACACACCCACACACAAACAAGTCGTGTTTGTTGATCTCTACTCCAACTCAACAATAATACACTCAAATGATCACGTCAGGGTTTTTTGTGACGAAACACATTTACTGTTCACAATAACAAGTCATCATCCAAACCAAATAAAGTATTAAGAAATATAATCCAGTGGAAAAAAAGATGCTTAGCTGCAACTAAAGTTAAAAAAAATAAGAAATCTAAGAGGCCATCTAGATGATTTTGCTTCACAAAAATATGCTTCAAACTAAAATGTTTTTGTGTGGTACGACAATAGATAAATACAGTTTTGCCCTCATTCTGGCATAGCAGTTAGACAAAGGTAATGAGAGAACAGGGTGTTGTAGTTCAATGCTGCAAGCAAAAACAAATGACCTTCCAGAGATTATGATATTACCAAAACTAGAGCTCCACTGCCAGAGGGTTATAGGATAAATACCATTTTCTTCCACTATGCATGTCTGCGTTTTTTTGTTTGTCTTTCTGTCTAACAAGAACAATTTCAACATACCCAGGACAAAGTCATACACCTTTGTGACACAAAAAAACAAAACTCCACGCAAGTTGCCTCACTGAAATCCTTGGCTTTGTACGAAAGCCTCACTACTCCCAAAGGAATATATAGTGGGGGACTATCCAGTCCCTAGATTTTAACGCAACTCGAACACATGCACAATACTTTTTGAATCCACTGTGTTCGGATTTTAAAATATAGATTTCTTAAAATGACAAATCGTTCAAATGCAATGCCTTGTGATCTAGATTTGCCAATTTAGTAAGCACTGATGCACAGTGGTTTTTCGCAGAGAAAAACAACCCATGTTCCAAATTTCTAGGGCACTGGATTTTGGAACTTTAGATTCCGACACCCTGAAAAAAAATGGCGAATGTCCTAAATAGTGCACCAAGTAGTGAGGAAATTCCAACAAAAACCTGTTTTACATTAAAGACCCTAAAATGGGTTAAAAAAAAAAAAGAGATTCTTATTTCCACAGAGATTGTTGCACTTCCTCAACTTCTCAAAAACCTATTTATTCTGTGGCGAGTGAAACAAATGGCATAATTTCCTATTTCACACCAAAAAGTTCAACTTGTTCAAAACATAAGTGGTAAGCTTATCAAGCAAAGCTCCCTGACTAGATCCCACAATCTGCTCATGAGCAGTGCTGAGCTTAAAGTTAGTGTGTGGCAGCCATCGGCAGCCCCCCCTCTGGAACAAAGCTGCCCCCGCAAAAGCAGCAGTCATAAATATAAATCTTCCCAAAGCCAAGGACAAGAGGGAGCTCCCTTGGGTTCCAGCAGGAACACAACATGCAAATCTCCCAGCTCAGACGGGCTGTTAGACCTGACGTGAACGTGGTCTTGCCATCTGTGTGCCAACATGACCACCACTGCATACATTGTGCAATACCAAATAATGGGTTTTAACTACATTAATAAATTGTTTTGTGCTTTTTTTCCACCTCTTCTCAGACAGAAGGGCCTAACGGAGCTGCCATATGTCACAATACTCTTACACTGCACTTTAATCCTGGGGTTGAGGGGGTACCCGACGACCAAGCGTAGCCCATGCACTAATGCCAAGACAATATCTCTTAAACAAGGATGACCTAGAACAATTAAGCTAATGTAATAAATCCGCAAAAGGCAGCTTAATTGGGAAGATAAGTGTTCAGTATGATTAAATAAAGATCTGGTTTGTGAGCAGTCTTTTGAAGCTGGGAATGTTATGGGATTTTCAGGAAACAACCGAAGCTCGTTGTCTTGTACTTGGGACAATTTACAGTGACTTCAAAATAGGGGGACACAATAAGGACCATAAAAGGAGCTTTTTGGAGGCAAGGCAAAGTCTTGCGGTGCTTTACAGCGGATTCCAGGCTCAATGGGATAGACTGTCCAAACAAAGTGTACTTACAGCCATTAAGTAGGCCTGGAACGGTTCGTCAAAAGCCTGAGCACGGCTAATTTTAGGGCTGGTATTTCACAAGGGAGGACATTTGGAATAAGACGGACAAAAATAGCAAAAAGAAAAATGCTTTTCTCTGAGACCAGAAACTTTTTTCCCACACAGTAGAAACCGTTTATTTTTCCCTTGATCTCCACTATTGAATCGGAGAGATAACAACACATGACATCAGTGTACCAACTGCACCATCTTTTTTTAATGATTCCACATACAACATCCAGAAATATTATGTTTTTTACTCCCTCGGTGGCCAGGAGTACAACTGTGTGTTGTGGCATGTTACATAATAATTTGGGAACATTTTTAGCAAGTACCTGTTAATCATTGAAGCACAGAATGACGCAGTGACTGTAAGAAGAAAGACTTCACATCCCGTACTGATTAACGGAAGACACTGAAGCTGAAGGTACAGCTGACATAAAGGAGCATCCAAGTAATCCATTAACCCTGACATGACTTGGCCATGGTGATGGCATGCTTTTGTTGACGCGATTCCTCGAAAGAATCCAAGACATCAATACCTGTGTGACAATATGTTTGTCTTAAGGAGGCCTTCAAGTTTTAACACATATAATAAGGCCTTGATCTGTCCCAGTTTGTCGTTATCCCATACAAAGTTTTAGAAACTTACTGAGCAGTTATGGGTTTTTTTATCCTTTATCCATTCACAGTTCAGTGAGTGTTCACCATCGGCTAACCACCATACGTTCATGCCTGTCTGGTTTTAGTTTGAGTTACAGCTTGTACATTATAGGCTGTATCTGTTTTAGTCCTTAGTCACAACTGCTCTTATGAGTATTTACGGGCTGTCTGCGGGAAAAAAATGGGCAACTTGTATGGGGGATGCAGGTGGCCCACACGAAATATCATAGTTGAAGATCACAAGGTGATCCTATAGAGCGCGAATGTTCATCCACATTTTTTGGAATAAGGTCATATCGGACGCTTAAAGAACTCATAAGGGTGAGGTGCAGGTATGTTGTACAGAGTTTTTGGTTTTTCTAACCTTCCAAAACTCTGCACACTGCACAAGGGGCCAGTTAGCGTTGTTTAAATGTAAAGTGTGCACTCCGTGCTGCACCCTGACTGCTAGAATTTAGGAAGTTAGGGAATCACAGCGTAGTTTGTGTGGACATAATTGTGCGTGTGATTGAGGCATTAAACATGTAATTATTTGACCGAGGTTAACTGTTTTTATTTTATCTAGACTCAATAGATTTGAAACTGACCTGAAAAACCTAAAAAAAAAAAAAAAACTAGCAAAGAAAGTCAGTGCAAGTGGAGCGGAAATAAAGGCATTTAGGACTAAAACTAAGAAAAAAAAACAAATACAATAATTAACTAATAAAAACGAAGACCATGTACAAATTATCTTTTGAATCTATTTTCTTCATTCTGCATGATCATAGCTTTTCTGTGAGTTTTCAAGTAAACATCTATTGTTTGGTTCAAAAATCACTGAAGTGAAAAAAAGCTTTTTTGTTACAAAAATAGCAATTTTAAAGTGACAAATCAATCACTATTTGGCCAGAAAAAAAACTTATTTTGCTTATTTTCTGTGATATCTTGCCCTGTCTAGGACCATTTTGTTAAAAATATAACAAAAAAAAATGTTGGGAACATTTTAAAATTTTCTATTTGTCCATGTTGATTTTTTACTTTTTCATATGTTACAGACATTTTGAAGATTTATGGGCATCCTTGGAGGTAAACGATGAAGTGTTTTTTTAATGTTATTATTTTGTAGGCAAAAGAAAACCAGCAATTTTCAACCTGAACTAAATGCCATATATCCAGATTTGCAAAGAAAGCATACACCGTCAAAGCTTTTCAAAGGAAAATACTAATTTTAGAGTTTGCATGTGAAGCATAGTGCTTTGAAATGAACACCCGGAAACACCCTTTTTCCCCCTGAACTGTTGTGCTTGTTTAATTGCTCATCATATAAATTGTCCAGCTGCTGACACATCTAAATGGCGCGCATAAAACCGTTCTTCTAAGCACACAAGACGGTCAACAACACCAGCACGCTCCTCGGTCCTGAAACAGATCGGAGGAGTGACCTGCTGCTGAAAAAGCTCAGCATCTAAACTCTAAAGAGATGAAGACATGCGAGCGTCAGATGTTTACCATTCTTAGATGCCCATTCAACCACAAACACAAAGAGGCCACCTCCACAGCTCAACAGGTCTCCAAACGTCCTCCATGGCCTCCTTTAAGACCAAAAAGACCTTCAAAATAATAATCTCATCAATTATCAACATATTCTCCTCAAGTGGCCACTAGACGAGGTCAGGACCCCAACCAACAAGAATAGAAATGCTTGTGGCATGGTGACGAAGACACGTCCTCCACGTCTTCTCAGGCGCGAGCAAACAACAAAACTCGGTCATGCATCACCGACTCATACCACAACTCAAAGGTGTCTGTGTAGTAATACCCATTTAAGGATGACATGTGTTGCTGGACAAATAAAAGCCTGTGGGGATCAAACTTGCATTGCACAGCTATTCCTGACTTTGGAAAGACACGTTTCTGCAAAAGAAGGAGGCAGATAGCAGAGAGCATGCCATTCTGGAGATGCCTCTCAGGACAATGGATGTTCGTCGCACATCACTGGCTGTGAAAGCAGCCACTGTTCCGAGGGGTACAGGCTTCGAAGTTGACCATTATCTCTGGGTAGTTGGGGTGGGGGGGGGGGGGGGTGCCTTTGGGGTAATGAGAGGTTTGAACTATTGTGATGTGCATCAGTGACAACATAGCTATAAATTAGAGGGGGTATTTATATCCCAGCCCATAGCCACAAACTTTGCAGGCTCAATTAAGGCTGCTCGATATAAGGACACAACTTGCGTTGTGCGAAATTAGTGATCAATACTGTAATGATGACATGACTTGCGATACATGATCAAATAGTAAAACAAATAAGAAGTTAACATAACTTAAACCATACTCTGAAATGACACTCGTCTACATAAAAGGGCTCCATTGACAATGTGAATAGGTCCATCCCTTCAGTCAAATGTTTATAGGGCTGCGTTTGATTCATTAAATACTTCAAGGTGCCGTGATATTGTTTTAGCATGTGTTTATTTAATTCCTTTAAGGTATCTATTACCACAGTTTAGGTTGTCTTTTGCGATACACATATTGCACATTTTGATTTTTCAATGACTATAAATTTCAAGTTTATTGTGCAGATAAGGCCTGCACAATATACCGCAAATTTATCGTTATCCCAATATCCAGCTCTGCAATAGGCATATCGCAAAAGACGGCGAATATCGCAATTAATCGTAAACCCAAAATGTGTTAAAACAATCTTATGGCAGCTCGACGCTTTTAACGAATCAAATAAATCCCTTTATGCTTTGACCAATCAGATGGAGGCCTATTATGTTAGATGTTTGTCACCTATGTCGAAGGTCATTTGGAGTATAATTTAAACTGTTTCTAATGAAATGGGAATGATGTTTTTGGCATTTTTCTATTTTTTTATATACCGCAAATTATATCGTTATCGCAATATTAATCTCTAATATCGCATATCGCAAGTTTTCCTCATATCGTGCAGCCCTAGTGCAGATCTACCCTGAATGATGTGTGTCACTCACTACTCGATCTGTACCAGAAACCCGATGAGTACACTACATCCGTAAATCTTACATCACTTCCACTTCCAACTTTGAGACAATTTGGCATTTTGAGTTACATTAGGTAGTTCTCCCTGCTTTACAACTGTCTGAGACATTTAAAAAATAGATACCTCCGTTTTCCCACAAATGTACGCTTTCTTTAACAATGGAGAGCTTCAGCGCCCTGAAATAAAAGAATGGCACCTAAATCCAACACTGTATAGTGTCATTACAGACAATAATAATCTCAGCAATGCACGCCATTCTTCTCTTTGTTAGATTGTTTTAATTTTTAACAGGATATGTTAATGGAAAAAAAAGGGAAGGGCATTATACTCTAAGGAGATGCCCCTGGGCTACTGCAGCCTTTTTTTTTAAAAGCCAAATTTCCTGTTAATAATGTGTCTGTGTTAACGGAGTTAATGTGTACGTTAAGTGGAGGTAACCTCATACACTACAGAAGAAAAGGTCATTAAACTAAACAAAAGCAGAAAAAACATACGTGCACATGCGCTGTACGGATCTTGCAGTCCCAATAAGTAACTTTACTTTTTCTTTTTGTCAACATTAAAATAAAATAAATGCGCTCATTATTATGGGAGAATTTATCAATCAGATGTTTTGAATGTTCAACTACAGACCACATACTTTTACTGAGCTCTGATTGGTCATTTTCTAACTAGATAAACATGCAATACAGAAAAAAATATGATGTAAAAATAGGCTTATCAAGAACGGGGTAATAGCAGGTATCGGGGCAAGAATGGTTATGGTTATGGTGACTTTAGTTCTCTATAGAAGTCTATGGGATTTTGGCTTCTTGGAGCCAGGGGGTACTTCCTGTTTGAAACAAGAAATGGGAGGGGTCAATCTGTCCAGTTCTTATATACAGAGAGTGTTCATAGAAGGCAAAAAAAAAAAAAATGTAGCTGTGATTCCACAAAAGCAGCAGCATCTGATAGCATCTCTTCAAAATAAATAAATAAATAAATAACATGGATTCAAAGTTAAACAGAGTTCGTGGAATTTGCTGCAATGTGATCCTGCCTCTAACAATTCCTTTTTCTCCAATGCACCCAACTTACAGCTGCCTCCTTCTGCAATTAGACAAAACAAGCCATCTTTTGGGAATGCCCTGCTTTTCAGAGAGCCTGCCCTCACCAAACCCATAAGTTAGACAGTTGCATCAACTGGAAAATCGACCAAAACACAGTAAATGGCTCAAATGTAGGGTGTGCAATGAACAGTAATTACAACTGAGGTGAAGATAAACCGGTTTCTCAACAATGAGCAGATAGGCCAAAGTAAATGATAGAAATGCAGCTGTGTGGTAAAGTAAGAACCTGTGCTTACATGCTGTGTTGATATTTAATCTGTGTCGAAAAGTACAAAAAAAGATTGCGTCTGCATCTGATTTTGCTCCAGGCAGACTGGGGGGGTTGGAGAGGGAACTGTCGAAACTAGAGGTGTACGTCTCAAACTGCGGCCTCCTTCTGCCTCGTGAATCTGCAAGCCCAAATCTCCAGCGCATGAGGATTTACAGCTTTGATCTGCGAGCCGGCTGACAGGTCGCTGAAAAGTCGCCGTGGCTGCTCTCGGTGATGCTGAGCAGCCAGGTCAAGCACCTTTACTGACCCCTCTACACACACACACACACACACACACACACACACACAAAAACGTGGATTCCTTTTTCCAGAGCTGTGGGAGTCATGGCAGTACCAATGTAGAAAAAAAAAGAGAGGTTGCACAACCGCATGTACCGTAACATTATCTCATCTACAGCCCTTCTCACCAGGATTAGCAAATCTAGACTCAGAAGCTAACGGCAAACATACCAAAGCGTGAATCAGGCCCTCAAACTTATATTTATGCAGACTCTTTACGCCTCAGTCTTAGCTCCTATCACTAAAGAAACCAGGTTTTTCCTCACTTTTAAAGCGAAACTGATTTGTTAGGATGGCAAAATGTGAAACCTCTTATTCTGCATCGCCAAATGGCTGTCACCTTTAAAGAACAGACCTGAAACTTTCATCGCGTTCTGCTTCAAACGGATCAAACCAAACAAAAAATAAATACAATTTAGATAAGACGAGTTGACTGACCGTGCAGCCAAGGCCACGGCACAACAAAACAGGTCCACAGGCCTGTCAGTGTGTGCACACTGAGGTGAAAGCTTACAGTGTGTACACTGAAGTGGAGCGGCAGCGACATTCCCTTACAAATCCCATTCTAGCTGCACTAACGCCGCTTCAGCATTCCTGGTTCCCTTCCCCACAGCCACAAGCTCTGTGGAAGATCTGTGAAGGGGAAGTGTTCTGCTTGTTTGGAGGCCAAATAAACTGAAAAAGGCAGCACAAAAGGCAGGCATTGTTTTCGGCGGGGACAATGATCCAGGATGCCTCCGCTCTCATGTGAAACTTAACACACCTGAGTCACTGCAAAGCCCACATCCACAATGGTCAACTGTTGTGGCAACAAATCATTAACAGGTTACTTCCAAAGAAATTTAATTAGCAGAAATATCTTTAATACTAATAATAAACTGCTGGATTGCGCTAAATCATAAGGAAATAGCAAAAAATGGTGATAAGCAGACGTCTTTTTTTAAAATAGATGTCGTTTGTGCCTACCTTTAGAGTTGAAGACCTCTTTGAGCTGCAGAAGCACATCAGCAAACTTGCGCACATCGCTCACCAGCTGCATGATGTAGTTTGGGTCCGAGATGGACGCATCTGGACTGTCCGAGCCGTCCGAACCGCTTTTGATGAGCCTGGAGGAACTGCCCGAACCCAAGCTGGAGCTGGATAGCCGAGTGATGCCCAGCGAAAGCTTGGCTCCACTGCCTCCACTACCACCACCACCACCTCCCGATCCTCCGCCAGAGCTCTGGCGCAGCATGGCTGCGAGCATGCCCTGCTCGGTCCTGTGTCCTGAAATCCTGGGATGTGTCCGCTCAGTCCAAAGAATGTGTCACCGTAGAGACGAGGAGCGCTGTCAGACAGAAATGAGATTATCCATTATATATGAGGATTATAATCATGGCATAAGCAACATTTTACCATTTAGTAGTTTCCTGACAAGGAAAAAAGTGTCAGCCTTGACACCTTTTCCTAAGCTATAACAATTTTAACATAAAAACGGTGACCTTTATCCTCAAAAAAGACAACAGCTAGCATGTGCTGTGTGGGTGGACAGCTCCATCATGGCTGGACCTGTCATTTTTGTCACATATTTACAAAGTAGACGGCCATTCTACAACAAAGTAGTTGTGTTGACACAATAGGATGGTGACATAATGTACAAGCTGAAACATATTTTCACTTGTTGATGGACCGTTGAAGGTACATTTACGTCACTCATAAATCCCACTGACGGAATTTAGACGTTTTTAGCTTTTTATAAACATTTAAGCTAAAAGCTAGCTTATCGTCAACTTCGACGAAACAAGTTGGGGGGAAACTATTTAATTTAGTTGAATTTTGCTTAATATAACAAAAAATAACTGTGATTTCGTAAAATATAAATGTAAAAATTGGCTAAAAGTTGGGTATTTTAAGTTTCGTTGAGCGAAAAATCCTAGAGTGTTATTATATTTGCTAGCAAATTTTACTTTAACAAAATATGTACATAAGAAAACGGGATGACATACTTGCTGTTGGATTCCTTAACATTTCAGGGTAGCAACAAAGTGAGGTGAATTTAAAAACAAAGAATGATAGTAAAACAAAAATAATACAATCCGATGAAGGAAACACAGAAAGATGGATTAATCCGCGGACAAAACTATCCCCGTCAGTCGTAAAAACTTCTCTCTTGTTCAGCACAGCCTCACTAAGTTGAATCGAGCCGTCGCTCCATGTGATCCAGACTGTAACTTGTGATTGGTGAGTCTGCGCTCGTGTGTGAATGCGCGCTGAACAGCTTTGTGTGGTTTGCTCCGTGATCAACAGGTGTCTGCCGTCTACTTCCGTCAAGCCTTTCAGAATAAAACAACTAATTTCCTGTGGTTCATTCCAAAATATATACTTGATTCAGTTGATTATAAAAATCTTGAATGAATGCTTCAGTTCATACATTAATAGGATTTTTAGCTATTAAAGTTCTACTGTAAGGTTCCTAATCTATTTTTGTTGCTTGTAACCTGATTTTATATAATTAATACCTTAATAAAAAATTTAAGGATTATAATTGTAATTCACTATTGTTAAGAAGAAAACTAAAAGTTTTTTTTCTTATGTTTCTTATGTTTACGTTGACTTCTTTCCTGCTTTGGAAAAGACAAAACATCAGCGTGAATGGGTCTGTAACAAAAGGGCGACATCTGTTGGTAGGTCTTGTGTACTGCAGTTCTATAATCCTAATCATCATCTCTGAAAAGCAGAAAAACATTTTTTTAAACTATAATATTGTAAGTGACTGAATTTTGATTATACATTTATCATTTTTGCTGAGGTTTTCTTTGCCAGAATAACCACTATTATGCTCTGAAGTATAAATCAGGTAGAGACATTTTAATTTTCGCATCAACAGACATGCACTTTTTTCTTCATGTGTTCTATTACTCTCCATATTCTCTTCCAGTCTCTACCTGTGTATGTTCACAAGCATTGCTAAAGCCCACTCTAACTACATAAGGGATTTGTCCAACTGAAACTCAGGGCAGGTCACTGGTCCACGCACAGACACAAATACACCTAAAATTGAGTCACTGATTAACTTACTAAGTATATTTTTGGACTGTGGCTGTAGTGCCTGAGAAATAAAACTATGCATGCACAGCAAGAACCTCCAAACTCAGCATTTTTATATAATGCTCTTTATAAAAAAATAGCATTTTAATTGTACTTGTACATGTTGCATTGACAATAAAAACAATTTCTTGAAAGCAGGGTCTTTTTTCTGTCAGGAAGTAGTGCTGATCATCAATTATAGTGGGCACATGTGAAATTGTTTTCTTTATTTATTCAAAAACACTTTATTTGTGGGTTGTTTTTTTATTTATTTATTTTTTTTACCAAGTTTGTCTTACAAATACATTAATGACATAAAAAATATAAATTTAATGGTAACTTTGTCATTAATTTGTAACTATTACATTTGCACCCTAATTTAATTTCTTTTAAAATTAAACAATGTCAAAAAATAAGTTATAGATTACCAATTGTCCTTTTTCTACTCTGTCATTATATTATACAAGATTCATATACAGAACAAAAGGCCTATAAATATTAAAACTGCAGAGATTGAAGCTAAGATCTCAGTAGCTCACACTCGCCACTAGAGGGCAGTACATTCAATTATAGAATTCAACGTGATGGGAAAAGACAGGAACAAGTCAAACCAAAATTTGCTTTATTTGTTTATTTGTTGGTATAAGTTTAAGTTACAAGAGTTTGTTAACTCATAAACACAATAAAATAGATGGAGGAAAGCAAAACAAACTGCTTTGGCTAAAAGAAGTAAGAGAAGCTCCAGGATCCATACCTAACTGCTGACTGTCATGACTTTTTCTGAAACCGGTTAACCTACCGGTACATTGTGAATGTTTGCAATAGTCTGTGGGGTTTAAAATAAAACAAGAGAAATAAAAGCATGAATAATCAAAATACACACATACAAAATAAATACATGCATACATTAATACATAGACGGATATATGATTGGACAAGTAAACTTTTTTTTTACTTTACTAACTGTAACTGTACATACAGAAAATAATATAATGACACGCTATGCCTTGTGCAAATTTGTTGGAAGTAACAAAGTAAGAACACAAGTCAATAATCCTAAATTATGAAACTTGCCAGGGGGTTAAATAACCAAAAACCTAATAATAGCTATAATAAGGTAATAAAATTGGAAACAAAAAAACATAGAATAAAGGCACCTCTAAACTTTCAAAAGAGTCCAAGGTTTCAGTGTTTTAACAGTGTTTTTGTTTGGATTTAATACGTTGTGCATACAGTGTCATTTTTTCTGAAACTATGAAATGCTGGATTTTGTTGGCATATTCACACATATGTGATATTCAGCCATGATTACAAGTAAATTAACTACATACATTTTCTTTGGGTTAAATAAAAGCTAAATGTTCATAGAATTATTCGTAATCTTCACACAGATGGGTTGTTATAAATTGAGTCAAATCTTTCCAAAATGTCTGAGTGAATGTGCAAATACAACAACAGATGTGAAGAATGGCAAAATGAGCACTCTATGTCCAGATCCTTTTTTTAAATTCAGTTGGACACATGAATACCTTTTCCCCCCAATAAACTTTATTGCACATTTTTTAAATTTACAGAGATTGACAATTAGCTATGCAATAAAGGAACAGTTGCACATATCAAACACACTTACAAAACTAACCAACAATAACAACAACAGGGGGTTGGACAACATATTACAGACACAAATCTGATTGGTTTTTGCTTCTCAGAACTATTAATATACAGATTGAACTCAGAAGAGAATACAATGAGACATGATTTTCGTCCATAGTTTTTACATTTGTAGATATGAAATAAGAAAAATAGACACATCATTCTTTTTTAAAAGGTGCACTATCAGGGACTTTTATTTTGAAACCCACAGAGAATGGTTTCCGGTCTCGTCGCTCGAAGGCGGGATTTCAGACAGAATGACTGAGCATCAGCAGCAGCTTGACATGCTGTTGTTATTGTCCCCGTGCAGCCAGGAACGGCTCCACCACACATGACTTGCTAGCTAAAGTATCGAGTTTGCGGTTCTTTAGGAAAAGCTTCAGTGAAGCAGCAGCCATGGTGTCGAGCCAGAGCAGCAGCAGCAGCGCTTCGGGCGTTCACGGTCTGCTGCTGAAACTTCACCAATCTCTTTCAGACGAAGACCCGCGAGCTTTAGCTTTGAAATGTCACGACGTTTTCGGGGTTTTGGGGCAAGAGTGCATGCTAACATCCACCGAGAATGAACTTGGTAAGAAGAAGAAGAGGAACTTTTATTTCAACAAAAACTTCTATTTTTTTAAATGTCAGAATAAAATAATTGGTTAGGGTTACCAATTTGCACGTTTTTACATTTACAATACTACTACTGTTCACATGTAGTATTTTTTTCCTATAGTTACAGCGTTTTACACGCATTAGTTCGCTTTTTAGCAGTTCGGCATACATAAACCACACAGATGACGTTTTATTATGGTATATCTTATTTGGCACTTCCGGTAGAAATACCCATGGTGTTGATTCCTCTGCTGGGTGAACAAGCGGAGCACAAAAACACGTGACTCTTGTATTTGGAATATGCCAACCTGAACAGAGATGCTGCAGATTTACTCTGTCTGTGCGAAGTAAACTTTTTTTTTTATATCAAAATAAGTCTGCAAATACAATTCTAATTACATTTTCTGACACCTTCTTAAAGTGACAGATATGAAATAGCCACATCATGATGCCGCCACCACTGTACTTTACTATTGCAATGCTGCTTTTCCAATGCAAACATAGGTCGATTAGTGAATCTGTCATATGCTGAGCCAAATAAATAGCTGCAGTTTAAATGCCCACTCTGATTCTCTTTTTATGTCTTTTTATGATTATACTGTTTTTACCCACAAAAAAGTGTGTTGTTTTTAGGACATAGTTTCTTTTAGGGTGGCAGTAGTTCATTTAAAATTTGCCCCTATGTTGTGGGGTCGACCACTGGGGCAAAGCAACCCCGGCCCCTTCTCCCCTCCCCATTGGTGAGGGCAGGGAGCTTGTGGCCCGTCCAGCAAACACACTCACTCATTCAAACTGTATTTTACATCAGCTCCTGATTCACAACAATTTGAATAAAGTAATACCCAGAAATGCAATTTTAACCATAATCCTCTTTACATTTGTCCTCCATTATTACAAAAAAGCCAAAAGAACATGTTAAAAACACAGTTTTCATCGTAGTGGAACTTTAAATGAGCTACTTCCGTTTGGCCAATAGACATTAAAGTAAGGTTAACAATAACGTTGCCATCTGATTCAGCTTTACAGGCGTCCTTGTTGTTCTCTAAGGACCATGGATTGCTCAGCTTCCTGAGAAAATCGTTGGTATTTCAAGAGGTAAATAACCGGTATTTGTAGAAATATATATATATATATTTTTTTATTTTACATCAAAAGTTAATGTGAACGCAAATGTTTTCCAGCTGAGGGACACACGAGTGGAGATTTTGGTGTTTTTGGAAAAGTTTCTGGACAAAATTTCACAGAAGGTTAGAGGCTGGGAAAAAGCATATGCCACTGATATTAGAGTAAGTGTTTTAGATTTTTTCTTCTAAGCAATATGGAATTTCTGTTGAAATGAATGTAACTTCTACCATCATGTTTGTGTGTTTGTAGGACATGTGCTTGGCTGTGTACACAAAGGAGAAATTTGCCAAATGTAGAACTGCGGTCCTTGAACTTCTTATAAAGGTTGGTAAGATATGAGAAAAACTACAAACACACCGGGCGCAACATGCAAGAACACGCTAAATGTGCAGTCTTGAACACGCACTTGACAACCAGGTTGGGGCTTCTTCTTCTACTGTTTACAAGATGTTTACTGCACCTACAGTTGGAAATCTCACGAATCTTGTTCCAGGCTTTTTCTTCCCATGATCAATTTTCAAACAGTTGGTTTAAAATGGAAGCCGTCCATACGTCACTACCAATAGCTGTGTCCCTGAGTGGACAAAGTTCAACTGGTTTAACCGGCAACGTCAGCTCAATGGCCGCACGTTGTATGTGTAGAGCCCGAAAAACCTCGTAGAAACCTGCGTATCTATGCGTGAACGCCAGAGGTTTGAACGCGAAAGCCTGAAATGCGCATTTACGTGCATTTAAATAGATTTGTCATTGGTAGGGGGCTCCTGAATGGGCGTTGTGGAGGGCAGTGTGAACAGAGCTAATAACTTGCAAAGTGTGATATTAGTGATCAATATTGCGATGACGATATGACTTGTGATACATGAACAAAAAGTAAAACAACTATTACATATTTTCCATTTGACTGCAACGTTGTTGCTCATAGTTTTCTCTGATTTAATTCCGTTTTACTGATTCGACATGTGGTTTTGCAGAGAGTTTTTATTTGTTAATTTTTTATGGCTGATGCCCTTCCTGGCACAACTCTGTACTTTCAAGAGGGGATTTAGCTCGTTGCACATCCTGAGATGTGAACCCAGGTTTCTCGCGTGACAGTCCTACCCCCGACCAACCCCCGAGTTTTATTCAAATAAAATCTTTCCAAGTGACCCAGAAAAACACAGGAGGCAGGCATCTAACATAAAACATTAAACGTAACAGGTTATCACAGTTTTAGCTGTCTTTTGCGATACACGCATCGCACAGGCTGATATTGCAACAACGATGAAGTTTTGTTTTTTTGTGCAGGCCGCATCGCTACGCAATCTGTACTGGAAACCTGATCAGTACCCCACAAGCGCTAATCTTACGTCACTTCCTCTTGTTGACAGCATTGCCACTGACATCACTAATATCGCGATGATTTGATTCATTTTGTTGACCTTCTTGGTAACATTAACCAGGAATGTTTGGGCTCAGATAAAAGGGGTCTACTTGATGACGACGTGATATGACCAATAACTGAAATGTTGCTTTCTGATCAAGTTGCTCACCTTTATAATCAGCACGGATGTTTCTGCAGGTTCTTCAAACAACAAAAGCTTCCAGTGTTTCTGCAGACTTTAGAATCAGTGACATTTTCAACAAATTTTACAGCGAGCTTTGTCAGAAGTCTAAACTACCCGATTCAGGTGAGTGTGAGCTCAGCTTTGCCATTGAACGGTTTCAAAAAAATGTCATTTGTGTCCGTTTTTCTGCTCTTTTTTTTGCATTAGTTCTCGGTAAAATCTATGAGTTGCTGGGAGTTCTTTCAGAAGTTCATCCCAGCGAGATGGTCTACCATTCAGACAAACTCTTCAAGGCCATCCTTGGCGAGCTGAAGGAGCAGGTTTGCGAAGCAGACGACAGATTTTCTCCAGGGCTGGGTTGATCAAATTAATCTGAATCGATCCAAAATGAATAAATCGATCTTTCATGCCTTTCCTTTTCTGGTGACCTAACGCATAACAGCAGTAAACCCAGAGTCTGCTAGCTTGATGCTAACGTATAATGGAATTTCCCATAGGACGGCTAATGCTAATGCTCATTGAACCTAAACATACATTGCTGACTAAATGAACAGGCAGGAATTTTTCAAACTCTTTTAAGGAAACTTTTTTTTTTAAAGTAACAATATGTGGGCTAAGGCACAGATTTTTGCTAAAATCTTCTAGAATAAAGTGTAAAGCTACAGCGTGAGCTCCACCTAGAGGATAAACTGAAACGCCCTCCAGGAGAGGCGGAGCTTAATAATCTGCACATTTTAGGTGGCGCTTCTCCTTTTAAGAAACCATGTAGCACTGTATGGTGCTAACAATCTCAATGGTTTATTATTTCAACAATAACTTTTACAGTGTGTGAACTGCATCAGATTAATCAGAATTACTTTATTCATCCCACAGGTGGGAAATTTGTTCGTTCCCATAGCCAAGGACAGTGTTGTAAACATAAGAAGAAAAAAGAATAATATAAAAAAAAACATGAATACGTTCAAACTATAGTCAGATTATTATTGTATTTCTACACAAATATGTCTAAATATGTAAACCGTGTGAATTAAAAATTGAATCAATTCTGGAAGTGATTGGTGATACCCAGCCCTAATTTTCTCTAAAGATTGATTATTGTTGGACTCGTACAGGAAGTGATGTTTTGTTTTCTGCACAGATGACGTCTGCAACGAGGGAACCCAAGCTTTTTGTAGTTGCTGGATGTTTAAGGGGAATCACAGCTCTTATGGTCAACTTCACTAAAACCGCAAAAGAGGGTAGGTGGAGAAAAGATGGAGCAGTGTGCAAAACCTTTAACAGCAAAAGTCGATTTTTAAAATTAGGAAGTAACACATTTTTTTCTTGTATTCCTGTTGCTGCTTGTCCAATGCTGCCTGTCAGTCAATCAGTCAGCTTTGCTTGTACGACACTGCCATACATATCATATTTCCATAAACACACATGTGCGCAAAAGCTCATACATTTATGTACACCATGTTTGAAATATAAACATTAACAAAGTAAATTAAAATAAAAAATAAAAGCACCAAAAGAAATATGGTAACTAATTTAATGAGGTTGGATTAGTGAAACACTGAAGGAAAAATCAAAATAAATTCATAAGTAATACAAATTCAAAATTGGTAAGAAACAAAATGATCCTATATAATGAACTAAAAATATCCCTCAGTTATTAGAAGTTTCTGAAAATAACCTATGATTGGTGAAATCCACAAAGTAGTTGTCTTTATTTTTTAGAATAATTCTAGATGTTTTAAGTCTGTAAACCGCCTCACTACACACCTTTTACACTTTTCTCAGGCAGATAAGTCCTTCATAGAAATATTAGTCCAATATTATAGAATGAAAACAACATTCTGTAAAGGAGACACAGCAAAGAGGAGACTGATTGACCCGGCCAATCGGGTCACAGAACACAACGGTCCCGCCAAAACTTAGAGGGCAATTTCTAAGGAACTTCTGCCGCTCTGGAGAAACTATGTGCTGGAAATCAACGCAGATTTTTGGGGATTTTGGCTAAAAGTTGCCCAATCATAATTATAAGACCAGCGGGAATGCTTTTTGAAAAGATCAAAAGATGATCAGAGTGGGACTTTAAACACAAAACCATGAGGTAAGGAAAATATATTTATAGGAAAACTTTTTTTCCTCTGAAGTTCTCTGCTGGATAGTTATATTAGAACAATGGCTTTTAAATGATGTGAAGCTTAAAGGTTTTCACTCTTTCAAGATATTTACTATTTAGAAATTTTGCAGTTAGTACTGCAAGTGTTGCTGTTTTTCCCTATTTGGCGTTTTCCCATCAGTCAGCTTCCTTCAGGCCTGGGTTCTCTCTACTCAATTATTGCTTTTTGCTGTCAAAAAATAATACAAGTGTTTGTTTCTGATACGCAGACCTGGAAACATCCAAGGAAATTTTCCAGTATGCCTTGAAGGCCATCAGTCCACAGGTACGTTTTCAGGTTTTCTGTTTGTTAAAATGGCCACACAGAGTGACGCACCGTTGTTTCTGCTGCAGATGGAAATGACCCGCTATGCCGTGACCTTTGGTAAAGTGCTCTTTTGCTGCTTTTCTTTTGGGTAACGTCAGAAAGTTTCAGAAGGATCAGTGTGTTTCTTGCTGCTTCTCAAACAGCGGGGCTCAGGCTGATTGGCAGACATGCAGCCCAGTTCAGCAGCTGCCTCATGGAGCACCACCGAGCTTTGTTTGACACCATGTGCAAGCTGTGTGGTCACATCAACGGCGAGATGAAGAAGACCAGCTACTATGCTCTGGAAGCCTTTCTCAAACAGGTAGAGCTTTTTTCAAATCCTCCATTCTGTATTCTTGATTTCTTTTGCCTCTGAATGCTCTCCCCCTACTTTGCGTCTTTCTTCCAGGTTGCAATTTTGGTGGCTGATAATATAGAAGAGCACAAAAGCAAGTTGAAGTTCTTCATGCAGAAGTTCTGCGGCATCATCAAAACCATGGAGTCCACACACAAAGAGCTGTCCATTGCCATACGGGGATATGGATTCTTTGCAGGGGTGCGTTTCCTCGCCTTCTCTCGTCACTTTCTAGTCCAAGTTCTGCATCACATTTTTCTGATTACACCTGTTTGTTTTCCTCCTGCAGCCATGCAAGAAAGTGTGCCCACAAGATGTGGACCTGATGTACACGGAGCTCATCCAGCGCTGCAAGCAGATGTACCTGACGGAGTCTGACGGGGAGGACGACAGCTTCTACCAACTGCCTAGCTTCCTGGACTCCATAGCCAGTGTCATAATCCACCTGGACAAGGTAACAGACCCATCATTATGGAGGGATTTGGGACCACACATGATGTGTAACGCCTCCTGTGCCCAATTTTAGATTCCAGAGGTGTATACTCCTCTGCTGGAGCGGCTGCTTGTTGTGCAGATTGACAGCTTCCCTCAGTACAGCGAGAGGATGCAGGTAACCTGCAGCAGGTCCATCATTAAGGTGCTGGTGGCCATGGCCTCCAAAGGGCCTGTTCTGTGGAGTTTCATCAGCTCTGTGGGTACGTGCATGGGGATTATTGTGATTTTTGATCTGAATTGTGCATAAAGAATAAGCATTTTTATGTTTGAAGGTTGTGTTTATTTGCTTGTAATAGTAGCGAAAAACCACAGATAAGCTGTTTAATTAAGCTATTTAATCTCACATGGGTTTCTAGAAGCCATGTGAGATTAGAATTTACTGGATTTCTCAGCTCAGCTGAACTGCAGAATAATAAGAATGAGTTTTTTTGTAAATATTTATAATAAAATGAACTGTATAGAATAAAGATAAATATTTATTTTATAATATTTATGCTGTGAAAGAAACAAAGTTTGAATATAACAGCCAAATTCCTAATTTTCTCCATTCCAAAACTGACTTTGCTTAGTTTTTAAAGAGTTTTTATATAAATAATAATAAAATAAATGTAGCAACACAGGATCTGCACCAAACAGGATGCCCAAAACTACTAATTCCTTTTTTCTTCTGTGTTTGACAGCTTTTGTTTGATCTTATTCTGCATAAAATCTGTGATTCACTTTTTTATTTTTTCTCATTTTAGTGCATCAGGGCTTGATTCGAGTCTGTTCCAAGCCTGTGGTCGTTTCTGAGGTCAGTTGCCTTTTGAATAAAATGCCACAATTTTTTATTTTTTTTGGAAATGGACTTCCCTCGTACACAAAACAGAGACAAAACAAATACAGAAAACTCTTCTTTTTGGTCTCTTTCTCTTTGCAGGATGCTGAGTCTTCCCAAGTTAGAACTGGAAACTGGAAAATCCCATTAAGTCAAAACTATCTGCCTCTTTACAAAGGGCTCTTAGACTGTGATCAGTTAAAGGTGCTGTTCCTTTTTTCTTTTTTCATTCTTATTCTTTTTGTTGCTTGCACATATTTATACAGTTGAAAGACCTTTTACCTTACTTTTAGCAGCTTTTTTTTTTTAATTAGCTATTTTTTAAAAACATCAGTTTTATTGGTAGAAATGGGTCAGTAAAACTAAATCTGTCACTAGTTTGATGCAGTTTCTCTTTTCTTGTGTTGCTCTGCAGGATTCTGGGTTTTTGGAAGGAGCTTTTGAAAGTCAGAACGCTGCTCTGGGGTCTTTGAGCCGCCTATTGTACGACGAGCTGGTGAAGTCCATTCTTCGTATTGTGGAGAAGCTGGACCTGTCTGTGCAGAAATTACATGGGGAGGAGGTGAGACGTCTGTCTGCATGTACCAGGTTTATGCTGAATAAAAAATTAGAGTTTTTGTAGTTGTTACACCTGTAGGCTGTGTGGAATTAATTCTCTGGATTTAATACATTTAAGTAAAACAGTAAAAGCTTTATTATATACATAATAGCACTTTTATATATCTTGTTTTAAAGCCCAAAGCGCTTTACAGTCCCTACCACCCACACACATTCATACATGGCAGCTCTGCTGTCTTACACTGACACCAACTTATAACCACCAGGCACGAACTGGTACGATGAGGAGTGAATGAATAATGGACACATTGTAAGCGCTTTGAGCCAATCCATTATTATTTTATCAACAAAAACTAAAGGGTGACCAGAGCTGCAGGTTTATGTCAAACACCCTCCACAGGGTAACAAAAAAGATGTACATTTTGAATAAACTTTGTTCTCAACCATCAGTTTCCTACAAAATGGACATTATTTATGTACATCTGAATGTCAGTGGCCTTATTGGTTAAAAAGAAAAAAGAAAGTGAGGAAACCTGCTCTGTTGTTCTCAGAAACCAGACGACGCTCCCCACATCCTGCCTTCCTCTGACCCCACAGCTCACCTCCTGCCCAACAAAGTCAAAGACTTCACTGCCTTCATCAACCTGGTGGACTTTTGCAGGTACTTTCTTCCTCGGAAGTGGCACATCATAGCTGGAGGGTTTGGATTTTTCCTTCTTGTGTGATGCTTGCAGAGCATGTCCAGTCTGAAAACGCCAGCAGATCATAGAATGCGCATTTAGTGTATGGTGTTCACACTGGAGTGTCGCTACCCGATACTAGCGCATGTCCACCACGTACAGTTGGAAGAGGCTTGGTGTGAAATGTCATAGCGGTGCAAATCTGGTGAATTTTGCTCCAGGCTTTGTCTTTCACACCTTCTATTCTGATAAATGAAAGACTTGGTGTCATAGAACTCCAGCCAGACACAAACTGGAATTATTCATTTCTCCTCCATGATCATTTTTCAAATCGATCATGGACACCATCCATTCGTCGCTACCAAATCCAAATCCCTGGTGTGTGAATGTGTGTGAATGTTGCAGTGGTGGTCAGAGGGACCGTAGGCGCGAACTGGCAGCCACGTCACCAAGTATGAATGAGGAGTGAATGAATAATGGACACATTATAAGCGCTTTGAGCATCTGGAAAAGCGCAGATAAATCTAATCTATTATTATTATTGTTTGACCTGGTTTAACTTTCTTTGTGAGTTCAGTGGCTGCACGTTTTGTACGTTGAGCCCATCAATGGTCGTAAAATCTTGTGCAGCTACACACAAACGCGAGAGTTTTGAACGTGGAAGCTCGAAATGCACATTTATGTTTTTTTACACAACGCATCAAGGTCATAAATCATTCTGTGAAGCAGTAGAGCGAGTTCATCCACAGTTGTTTCTACAGGCATATTGTAAGCGACAGGTCGTGGCGAATACTAAAAACAACATTCTAGGTTAAGTAAAGTCAAAGTAAGTGAGATGCAGGCCTGTCATACCGACTTTTCATTTTTTTAACCGGAGTGATAAGTGCACGGACATGGCAGCCGAACTATTAGAAATTATAAAATGAGACAAACGGAACGTAGCCTCTGTGATCATCCTATGGGCACGTACCCCAGGCACCACAATGGTACATTCCATTTTTACCACAGTCTTGTGCTTACCTTAGGATACAGCCACTCTTCTCTATGAACCAAAAATAATAGATTTTCTTCAATTCAGTTTTATACTAAAGCCCATTATTACAACGATGGTCGTCTCAATGAGCGTCGTACCTGTAATGGGATAATAAACATGAAGGACTTTCTCCCTCTGCAGTGATCTGCTGCTGAATAAACACATGGAGTATTTCCATTCCTGGGTGTTTCCTTTGAGCCACGAGCTTATCCTTCACTCCATCCGAAATCCTCTCATCAGTGGCTTTTACAAGTTGCTCTCTGTGACCATGAAAATCACCAAGAGAATCAAGTACTTTCAGGTAAAACTGCAATATCCGTTCAGTAAATCCTACACTTGAATGCGTTTGTTTCCTTTACTTTAGGTCTAAATGTTGTCTGTTTGCAGAGCTATTCAAGCCTTAATATGAGGCATATGCAGTGGAATTTGAATTTTTTTCTTCTTCTGCAGGGAGTTGGCCTGACATCGACCTCAGGCTCTCAGAATGATCCAGTGAAAAGCGCTTGTTTTGCTCTCTTCTCGAAGTTCGGAAAAGAGGTTCCCTCTCGTTTGTGAAGTTGCTTGTTTGACAGAATAAATGGAAGAAGTGTTTTGGACTGAGAACATTTGCTTTTTTCCCCCTCTCCAGGTGTGTGTCAGAATGAAGCAGTACAAAGACGAGCTGCTGGCGTCCTGCTTGTCCTTTGTGCTTTCCCTGCACCACAGTATCGTGGCTCTGGACATAAAGGCCTACTGTCCCGCCCTGGAGGTGGGGTTCCTCCACTCACACGGATGTTTGTTACATTTATTCATATCTATTTTTATGTGAATAACCTAAAATCCAGATGATTGAAACCATTTTTTAGCCATGTAGAACATCTTGTTTTGATGATGAAAATCAGAAATATTGAGTCTGACTCGGCTTTAATACGAAAACTGTAATTTGTTCATGTTATTTGAGGATTCTGGCTAAATTTATACGATTTTAAGTCATTTCGTTTGAGTTATAAAAGCATTTTAGTTGGATGTTTAAAGGGGCAATTGTGATTTTTGTGTATAGACGGCTTTGAAGTTAGGTTTAAGCCACGCCCCCCTGGCCAGTGCAGCGATCGACGCTCTTGAGGACTGGTCCTTGGGTCTTCCGCTGGAGACGATGCAGCCCGTCTACACTAACGTCCTGCCTCTCCTGGACTGGTACCTGAAAACTTCCTCCACCGACAGTAAGATGGAGAAATTCCTCCTGTCAGCTTTGCGTTTTTTCTTCTTCCTGATCCCAGCCAAACTAAATACGCCGTTCACTTTAGATCAAGATGAGAACAAATGGGAGGTGATGTCATCCCTCTCCTCAAGAAGTGACAGAGGATACAGCAAAGTGATGACAAGGCTCCTGAAGAAATCCAGCCAGCTGTCTGTGGTAATAATGCACACATTTTAGTAAATGTATCATGATGTCCCACCTAAAAGCAGATTGTTTAAATAATAGAATAGAATACAAATTACTTGGATTTACCTTGTTAGCATAGCTCAACTAAAATCAGCAGATAGATAATAAACAACAACATTAATTATTGTCTAGTGTCTATGTCTATATTGTGGAGGCTGATAGCTGACAGGAAGAAAGATCTTCCTTCAGCGAGTTGCTAGTCTGACTGAAGGAGCTCCTCAGTGCAGCCTCAGTCTCATGCAGATGATGATGATGAAGAGGATTGTCCATGATTGATTACAGTTTCTATAACATCCTCCTCTCACCCTCCACATTCACAGACTCTAGGGCAGTCATATCCTATCCCCCAGGCCGCAGAGAAATAGAATACAACCTACATTTCTTTCTGTTTTATTTGTAATCTGATCCTGAAGTAAGTCTTATTTTGGAAAACTACCGGGTTCTTTCCACCACTTCCCACTTATTCTAAACACGTGTCAAGTCACTCGGTCTTGTGTTTGGGGTCGGCTGCTCCGACCACGAAATTGAAACCCCCAAAGCTAGCAAAGTTAACAAAAAACAATCTTATTTGGAAAGTTTCCTTTGCCAAAAAAAGTGCCAAAGATGAAACAGAAGAAGAGCGTTGAACTTCAAAATAAAAGAAATCTGCATTTAAAATGCAAAAACCCGGAGTCTTCACTCTCATTATGCACTGATTTTGACATATGTTCCCACACATCATAATAATGCATAATATTCAGCAACTGGATCTCTAATGTTATGAGGATGCTGCCAATAAAGTTGTTTAAATGGTGGATTCACGTTTATGATTACATTTAGAAAATACAGTTTTTCTGGTTTTGTTTTTGTCCGTTGCACCTTAAAAGTCAGATGAGGCTGAAGTTGGCGTCTGAGTGTACAGATGAAGTTTAAAGCACCTGCACATATTTTTGATGAGGATAAAGATAAACTTTCCCCTCAAAAGTTAAGGGAAGCTTGAGGGAAATATTGTGAAAATATTGTCTGGCATTAAACCGGCCCGTGGCCTGAAAAAGGCTGGAGGCCATCGCTCTAGTGGACAGACCAGAGCTGGAGTTTGTCGATCCTGTTCCTGTCAGTGCAACCGCCCCCTCAGCAGCTCACCTCCATGAAGAGGGCAGGTGCAACAACACTAACATAAATAATAGCTTTAAGAGTCCTGCAAACTCTGACTCTAGTCTCTTCAGCCTATCCTGCGATCTCAGGTTGCATCTTCTCCGACATTCTGTTGTTGCCAAGCAAAAACGGCGTATTATGTTAACGATGCACCCTCAGGCTGCTTCAAACCCAGAAGTGGTGGAAAACAGTCTAAAAAGGAATAGCAGGCATGCTACCGCCCGCGCTCTTAAAAAAAAAAGCTGCCATAGCTAAGACGGAGCTATGATAAAAGACAGCCTACCATGGCATTTTTGGGGAAATAAATAAATAAATGGTTTGAACTTAAAAACAGCAGAATCAGAAACAAAATCTCTGATTACGGTAGTTTCTTTGTAACATTAATCTAAGGGAAAGAATTAACTCCACTTCCTGTATGCTTCTTCTCTAAACTTTTACATTCACTTTTGCTGCAGCTGTTTCCTACAGAAACCCTGAGTCGTAAATTTCTAAGGTGGATGCTTTCAAAACATGTAGACCTTGAATTACAAGTGCTTGACCTTTTGTCCGCTTGCAGGAAGATGCTCCCCTCACTAAGGTTAGACTCCGGGTGGTGAAGCTGCTCGGCCATCTGGGAGGGAAGTTTAACCGGAACCTTGTGACGGGTATGTCTCTATACAAAGACCGGATCTGCAGGATTTGTCAACACTTTAGAGAAATGCGATGCATCTTATGATCGGTCTGCAGTTGTCTCCTCTGAAGAAAAGATGAAGAAGTTTGTCGCCTGGGACTCTGAGAAAAGACTCAGCTTTGCGGTTCCTTTCACCGATATGAAGCCGGTCATCTACCTTGATCCATTTCTGCCTCGCATCAGCGAGCTGGCCCTGTCAACCAGCGATCGACAGACCAAAGTATGTCAGTCAGATGCCACCTTTATAGCTGTCCTCGTCCCCGCGGTTCAGGAACTTGTCCAATGTTCTTGTCTCAACAGGTAGCAGCCTGTGAGCTGCTCCACAGCTTGGTGGTCTACATGGTTGGAAAGAGCGCTCAGATGGTTGAAGGAGAGAACAAACTACCGCCAATGTACAAGCTGCACAAAAGACTCTTCCCTGTGCTGCTGCGCCTGGCTTGCGACGTTGATCAGGTCCGTCCATCAAACTGACCAAACTCCCACAGGGCCCTAAACGTTTCAGACTAAATCAGACTTAAGAGGAATTTCATCATCATTTAGAAGCAGAAGAAAACTTTCAATTAGCTTTCATTTTCTCCCTTTCCAATGAAAAGCATCTATCTGCTTAGAAATAGCAGTTTAAGAGTATATTGCAGTTATTTCAGGAACAATGCAACCGCCCCTGTCTAAACACATCTTAAATTGAACTAAATATGGAACACATGTTCTGCAAATACCTTACTCTGGTAATCATTAAGACCTTTGTGATTCGGATTCACAAATGAACACATTTTAAATCAACACTGAATGAAAAAGAGAAAAAAACTAAATTCCTGATATCAAACAAACCTGAAAGAAGAGCTGTTTTCTGCCTCAAAAATGCAACAAAAAAATGGCATCAGAGGAAAACTAGTCGATGGAGTTTATTAATTGATGTTGCATCTTAGTAAAAATCAATTAAAATTGATAAAACAGTATTTTTTCAAAAACAGGCTGCTTAGATATAAGTCAAAAAAATTTTCCCCATTGGCAGATTTTCTTAAAATAAACTAAAACATTTGCCAATGGAGTAAGAAAAGAATTATTTTTTTTAGAAAAACTTTCTAGTTTTCTCAAACTAAGATTATTTTGCTGTTTAAATTTTTTCTTGGGAAGATTATTTTTCTTGCAAGACGGAAAACAATACTTTTTTTTTCTTTTTTACATTTTTTTCTGCTTTCTGAAGTTTCTGTTTTTGCAGTGCTGTTCTAAAAAGAGCTAAAAATTATCCCAATCTTTGAGCACATCCTCCTGAACTACTTTTTTTTTTCTGATGGATAATTTAGTGGCTTCAAAATGACTTGCGTTGGGCCAACAAGCCTGACGGATGTTAAAATCTGCCCAGTCATGCTATAAAACAGTTGAGCTGATGGTTTCCTGAATTTCTCTTCCAGGTAACCAGGCAGCTTTTTGAACCTCTGGTCATGCAGCTGATTCACTGGTTCACCAACAACAAGAAGTTTGAGAGTCAAGACACAGTAGCTGTTTTGGAGGCCATTGTGGTGGGTGATGATGCTCTATGACCATCTCAGTTGCCCCACCAGCATGTTTATAAGCTTCATTTGAACCCTTTTTTTTTTTTAATTGTTCAGGATGGCGTGGTTGACCCCATGGACAGCACGCTGAGAGACTTTTGCGCCCGCTGCATCGAAGAGTTCGTCAAATGGTCGATCAAACAGACCACCCCCAAGCAGCAAGAGAAGAGTCCTACTAACATGAAGTCCTTGTTTAAGCGCATCTACAGCCTGGCGCTCCACCCCAGTGGGTTCAAAAGGCTTGGGGCTTCTTTAGCATTCAACAGTATCTACAGACAGTTCAGGTCTGTCGTTGCTTTTATTTCAGTTTAAGTTCAGTTTACCTACACATTGCTGGCTTAACTGGACTGTTTTTGATGTCACAGGGAGGAAAACTCGCTGGTGGAACAGTTTATTTTTGAGGTTCTGGTTGTTTTTGTGGAAAGTTTGGCTCTGGCTCACTCGGACGAACGATCTCTGGGTAAATGTTCTTTCAAATCTGCTATTCAGATCTAACATTCAGGTTTACTTTCAGCTGTAAATGTTATCCTGTCATAAAGCTAGAGAAAGTAAATGAACAACAATAGATGCACAGTAATAATCAAATGCACTCTCTTTACTTAATGTCAGGAATTTAGATAATTGCAGTAAATAGACTAAGCCACCTCGGTAATGCCCTTAGGCAGTGTGGAAACGCACACTTTGGGCTTCCGCGTTAAAAACTGTCCTGCTCATGCGACCATTTTTGGGCTTTACCTATATATCGCACGTTGAAAGTTAAAATCAGGCTGAACCAATCAGGGACTCTGATTTGGTAGCGACGTATGGATGGCGTCCCTTTTAATTTATTAGTGCCAACTGTTAGACAGTTGGTCATGGAGAAGAAATGAATAGTTGTGGTTTGTGCTCGGCCGGAATTATGACACGAAGTCGTTCCTATATCAGAATGGAGCTGAGAAAGAAAACGCCTTTTCCACCTGGTGGCAGACATGTGCTAGTAAACAGTAGTAAATATAAAAGAAGTCCCTCCCAGCTCGTCCAGTGTGAACACTGTTCTGAAACTGCATTCAGAATTGATTGCCTTCTTGAGCGCACGTCACATTCCCACAGTGAACGTATCATATCGCTGATAATCTTACAGCTGCTTTCTGAACTGCAGGCACTCTGCAGCAGTGTGGCAGTGCCATCGACCATCTGAAGAGAATCATCAAACAAAAGGCCCCCAGTCTCAATCAGCACAATGCAAAGCGACGCATCCCAAGGTTGGTAAAAATTTTGAGATTTTTGTAGTTGGCCTGACATCGACCTAGTTTTTCCAATAAACAAGTTTAAGAGGGTTTTTTTCTGAGCCCTTTTAGATTCTTTTATTTCTTTTAAATTAATTTAACCTCTAAGGATGATGATGAAGCAGCAGCGAATAAAGACTGTTTATTCTTTGGTATAAAAGGGATTTAAGAAAAGTTTCAGGTAAACATTAATAAATATATAAAGAGTATAAAAATAGTCATTTTAATTTAAGAGTTTCTTTTTTCAGCCATAATTAAAGGAAATAATTTCAGTCATGACTTTCATCCGTTTTTTATGCCCTCAGAAGCAACTTTTTGAAATGCTCTTAGGTTCATTAAGGTTTTTGCAAAACTTTTTGTGTATGGACTACCACCGGGAATGTTCGATTGTCGTTTTTGTGGGGAAGTGTTTGTAAGGAAAATGTAAGCTAAATACATTTCTGACGTACAGTGATGCTGTCAGATGGTGCCATACGCCACACTATAGTCCAGGGGGGGGGCAAACTATGCCCCGGTCGGCATTTGTTAAACTATTTAACGTGGCCCATCAAACTGGAATAACTTATGTTGATAGCCCATATCATTGTTTGATTTTTGTCTGTGACTCTGGTGTCTCCCCATAGACGGTCCTCTACAAGTAAACTGAACTTTTAGGTGCAGAAAGTTATGTGGTGTTGGAAGATTTGTTGTTTTTCTGACATTCGTGTGTGTTTTCCGAGTTGGACGGTCACGTTTCCGATCATTCCAACACCGCATGAACGCAGCATTTCCCTATGTTTGTCGTTTCCCCTGAGGAACATCAACCTATCGGTGCAATTGGCACTAAAATGAGAACAAAAAGTCACACATTTTGAAATAAAAAAATAAAATAATTTTCTGTTTTAAAATATATATGTTTATTTTATTGAATTTTGGCCCAGATTCCATGTTATTTCTTTCTCTGAAACACTCCATGCATCTGCTCCTGGTCCGGCCCTTCTGTTAAATTTTGGAGCCCTTTGTGGTAAAAGAGTTTGCCCACCCCTGCTCTAGTCATTAGTGAGATGCATGCACTGGCTTCTTACTGACCAAGCCCAAATGCTGCACGCACGGGTGTGCAGGTAATACACAAGTGCCAATAGGTTCTCCACACAAACTACTCTCTGATTGTCTAATTTGCTCATTTCTAACAGACAGACTACAAGCACGGAGTGCACATTCATCCCTTGAACTGCGCAAACAGGCCCCTCGCGCAGTGTCTGCATTTCCATACCTCACCCTTACTTACCCCTACGTGTCGTTTAAATGTTCTCTATGACCTGCTGCTTGCAGCATTCCTGTAAAAAAATGATAGGGACATTTCTGCCTTATGAGTCCACCCAGTGATCTATGATCTTAAAATTTAATGCGGGCCACGGGTGGATACAGCCCATATCCACCCGTACAGATGCTTGTGACTAAGGAACAAGACTTCCACCTACTCCAATATGCAGGGGAACTCCTAGACATGGACACATCAAAGAGATGTGTCAGTGTCTCTACAAGGGCTTCATAGATCCAGATGTCAGGCTGTGAGGCCTGAATGGTCATCTTAACAGGCCTCCACCAAGATGAGAAAGAGACGGAAAGAAAACAGTGATCCATAGGAAGTCTGCATGTAACATTACGATCTTGTTCCTTTCAGGGGTTTTCCCGCGGACGTAAAGCTGTGTCTGTCAGACATGGTGGTATGGCTTCTGGAACAATGCGGTCGACCCCAAACTGAGTGTCGCCACAAATGCATGGAGCTCCTCTACGAATTTATTCCCCTTCTTCCAGGTCAGAACGCATCTAAGAAACCTAAATTTGGTCAATTTGATCAAATACAGTACAAGTCGAAGAGTGACCATTGATATTTCCTTTTTGTTGTCTGTGGAACACATTTTACTGTCTGATGGCGTTTCTGTTGTTTTGGGCTCAGAAAAGAGATCCCCGCCTCAGTGGCTGGACGGCATGCTGAAGGATCG
Source organism: Oryzias latipes (assembly GCF_053564925.1). Taxonomy (NCBI): domain Eukaryota; kingdom Metazoa; phylum Chordata; class Actinopteri; order Beloniformes; family Adrianichthyidae; genus Oryzias; species Oryzias latipes. The sequence goes on along the minus strand of NC_136256.1, from coordinate 14,856,846 downwards.
GGGAAATGACCTTCTAGTCTTGTGTTTTGAGGGTGGTGGCCTCCTCTCCCAGCCCACTCTCAGGGATGTGACGAGTCCTTTCAGTGTCCGAGCCACCCTGCAGTGGATGGACATGTTGCTGGCCGTTTTGGATTGCTACAACACCTTCATCAGCTTACACATCATCAAACCTCAGCATATTCTCAGTAAGTTCTGTCTAGAATGTATTTCCTCACCACAGTGTCAAATCATCTTCTGATCTACTGTAAAAAAAAAAAAGTCCCAGGGGTCCTTTAATTATAATTACCGAATGCCGTTTTTAGCCATAATCAAAAAACCTGTTGTGCAGAGCAACGCCGCCGCCCTTCCTGTCACCCATAACTGAAGGTTTTTTGTGCCTCTAGCTTTAACAACAGCGGTAGAACAAAAATGGCAACCCAAATTGAAGCTATCCAGCTGTACAGTTTTGAAGGAGACGCCAGATCGGATGAGGAGACGTAGATCAATTCGTCTACAAGTGGAGACATCATAAAGGCACAGAGCAGGGAGCTTGTGGCCTGTCCAGTGTATTTTCTAGGCCACAAATACTCTATTTCAAACTGAATTTCTTTCGTCTGCTCCTGATTCAAAACAGTTTGAATAAAGAAATTCTCAAAAATGCAGTTTTAATCAAAATTTTATTTAGATATGTCCATCATGAAAAAAATGCTACAAGACTGTGTTAAAAACGCCAAAAAAAACCAAACATTTTCATCAGAGTCGGATATAAAAGCCCTTTTTTGCTTTGTTTTCTAGGCTGTAAGGATAAGTCGAGCTTCCTGAAAGCAACACATTTCTTTCTAACTGAGCTTGCGACCCGGGAGCTTGCCGCAGCAGAGAGCTGCTTCCTTTTCGGAGAGAGAACCTCTCATTTCAGTCCAAGGGAGGTGGATCAGTACAACTACAGCAAGTGTACCATCATTGTCCGGCTGCTGGAGTTTGCCTCCATGATCCTTGTCAAAGGAGATCAAGAGTTTTGGCAGGTATCTACCCATTACAGACAAACAGTAGAGACAAACCTCCTTTGAAAGTTTTATATTCCTAATCTCTTCTAAACGTTCTACGCAGCTTCTGGAGCCAGAGATTTTTTGTGCGATTTTCTTTGAGCTGACTGCTGCAGTGGTGTGTGAGCCTTCCTCTGTCGGCTTCAACATTGCCGATGTGGAGGTGATGAAAAACCTCCCGGAGGTGTGCGTTCCTCTGCTTAAGGTCTTGCTGGCGTCCCCCTTCCGCAGTCGTCTGGAAAGCAGCTTACGGATGAAAATTTCCCGCAAAAGGTGTGAACTCTAGCTTAGCTTTCCTTCTGACCTTACTTAACTACATATAACCATTCGTGTCATATATGATGACCCCTATCTCAATACCATGATAAAAACAGTCCTTAAAAACCTATTGTAATGAATTTGTTCCATGTTTTCTTCCCTGTGGTTCATCATCATTCCACTGGGGGCAGTAGAGGGGCTTTTCCTGTGATTTAAAAATGGCTGCCTCCGTGAAATTTAAAGAACACTTTGGGCGGGAAACGTTTAATTTGTAAAACTTTATGATGAGAATAACCCGTCTATTGTTAATTTTATAAATGACTACTTGTATTGAAAAAAGCCTAAATGTGTTTCTAATTAATTCTTTATAACAGTAAAATGTGTGTATCAAATTTGAGACATTAGGTAAAAAAGGTCAATTTTCCCTGAAAAATCGTGTTAAATATTTTTTCATCCTAAACTAGTATTGTTGTGATCAAAAACTGACCAAATCAGTGAACGGATCATATTTTATACTACTTTAATGTTATTACAAAAATGATTCTGCAAATTCTTTTGTGGATTTCATCAAAGGGTTTCAAAAACATCCTAATTCCAAAAATATTGTATTTTCTTAGCGTTATGGGCTTTACACTTTCCTTTTTCTACGATTTATTTCCGATTTTTGGTACAGTGTGGAGGACCTGTGTGCTGTAGACCTGTATCATTCAGACACTCCGAGTCGCCACGGCCAAATGGAAATGGTGCTTTCTTCCTGTAAACAGATGCACAAAGCAGGATTCCTCAGCTCGATTCTGCACAGCCAGGTGTGAGCTTTAAGTCCACGGTTTGATGTCACATCACAACACTTTTCTGCATTTTTCCTACTCAATACATGATCATGTTTGTGTCCTTATCTTTTTCTTCTTTAAGGATTCGGAATATGCCAAATCCCTTGCATCCCAGCTTCTCATGACGGTGTATAAGGGCATCGCTCCAGGAGAAGAAAGGAAAGCTCTCCCATCTTTGGATGTTAACACCAAAAGAATAGCAGATAGTTTGCTTCAGCTCTCATTTTCTTTCAGCCAGCAGGTAAGCAGACATTCTTAACCCCTTGTGCTATCTTAGATGACCCCACCCTTACATTGATGTGTTCTCCCTACCATGACAAAGGTGGATAAAGGTGGAAAGATTTCATGTAATCAATGGACACCAGTGAAGATCACAAATCATTGAAGAAAAAAGGTTCAGAGAACTGTCTGGTGGGTCTAGATCAGTGTTTTTCAACCAGTGTGCCGCGGCACACTAGTGTGCCGTGGGAGATGGTCAAGTGTGCCGTGGAAAATTGCCCCCATTAACTGATCTAAAAACATTTCCCATCAGGAAATCAGCTCTTTGTTCATCCAAACAGGTCCTGATAAAACACTGAGTAGTTAGGAATATGAAAGATCATAAAATACTTTTTTCTTTGTGTTTATTTGATTCTATTAAAGACATTTTGATAAGAATGATGGTAACGCGATTTAGCTGCAGCTATAACTGTTTTCTGAAAAGTCCTGCAGCTTTTACCGTCTCCACGACTCCACCAATCATTCTTGAAGGCTTAATCACATGTCATCAGTCTGACCAATCAGAAGTGTTTAAAGTATTCACTTCCTTGTTCCAATTTAGCTCATAACTCACTCAGTTCCAACAAAAACACCAGCTAAAGCTCGTCTTTAGCGGTGTAGCTTTCCACAGAATCCGGTATCAGACCGTGGAACAAGTGAACAAAACCATGAAGCTCAGAGAGGAGAGTCTTTCTGCCGTTTTCGGCAACGAACATACAGTTTGTATGTAACTTAACTTTTATTACATCTTTTAGAAAAAAACATCTGCAACTTCCTGCTTTTTCTGCCACAATTATCACAAAAATGCACGTCAGATTGCCGGGGGCGGGGGCTGTAGATCAAAACAGACTATGAGTTTCTGCTTTTTTTTTTTTTTTTTGGGATGCTGGTGTGCCGCGGGATTTTTGTCAAGGTTAAAGTGTGCCGTGGCTCAAAAATGGTTGAAAAACACTGGTCTAGATGACCCAACTCCCAATGTTAAAGTGCCTAGGATAGCACAATGGTTACAGATGCATTCACACCTAACACGATTCGGGCAGCGGGGAGGGCCACTTTCAATGATAAGTCAGTGTACAGACGCACCAGGAGCGATGCGCTGATCGGGCGCATCAATCATTGGTCAAGACAGATCACGTTATCCAATCAGAGCTTTGGCCCATGACGTGTTGATAATGTCATCAGCGGGTGGAGTCCAAAACCAACACGGAGGAGAATCTGATCGTCCTCCTCTGGTACTTTGATCATTTCTTTTTTGCGTTGAGACAATGAATTTTTTTTTTTGTTCCTCGGACTATTGCTGGACGGCAAACTGGGTCACAGAGGCAGGAAGAGAAAGTCCCAGTAAAAGTGGCTGTCATGCAGTAGATGGTGAATCTCACCACACTGGGAGAGTCTCTCTCATGAATCCAGATCTTAACAAAATAAATAAACCTTATCTGTCTGCGTCATTCATGTCTTCTATGCATTGTTAAAGAGATATACGGTCAATGCTTCCATTTAGCGATGAGGCTAAAAACCTTAGTCTACAACAGTCAGGATTTAGAACACAGTGCACATAAAATAAAAGGCACGCAAAATGTGTTGAAAAAATCTGCGAATCAGCAAGACAGCAAAAGTTGAACCACGATATAGCGAGGGACCACCTTACTTCCTAAAACACAACAATCTGAGTCGGATTCTGATATCAAGTCTTCTAATGCATTTTGGTGGGGACTGAGAATCTTCAGCAGCTGGGTAGCTCGGTTGGTAAGGTGAAAGGCTACCACGCAGAAATGCAGGGTTTGATTCCCGGAGGGGAATGAAGAAATGAACAATGGTAATGGGGCAAATACCATATCAAGCCCCTTAACGCTACTGCCTCCCGAGCTCACCGCGGAGAATATTCTGCAGGATTTATATCATTCTGATGTTTATCTGTCTGAGTTGGTGGAAACTTGAGTGTATGATTAGAAAAACTGTGTCTATAGAAAGGCTCTGATCTAGGACGTCTGCTGTGACTGTCGTGGGGTTAACTTCCTTTTTTGTCGTGAATGCTGTTCTTGTGCAGAGTGAGCAGCTGGTGGATTTGCTCCTCAACACCATCATGCTGTCTGTACCGATTTCTGGCGGCCGAAGCAACAACTTCCTGAGCTTCTCACACGGCGAGTACTTCTACAGCCTCTTCCAGGCCACCATCAATGCAGAGCTGCTGAAGAGTCTGGAGTCCACCGTCCCGCGTCTGATGAAGGCCTCCACTCAAAACCTCACCATGGTAGTTCAGCATCGGTGGAAGCATTTCGGCTTTAGACGTCCCGGTTTTGAGGTGGGCATTCTGTCTTCAGGTGAGCATGCTGCTGAACGGCATGCTGGACCACAGCTTCAGAGAGCGCTCTGTGAGGAAGACTCAGGGGAAAAAGCTGGTTGAAGAGGTGCTGAGAAGGTGGATCAGCCTGCAGCCATGGTGGGAGGGATCTTCATCCACACCGGAGAGCAAGACTGCCACTCTGCTCCTGCTCTCCAAGCTGCTGCAGGTCCAGTATTGAGGAGACAAATAATCAATTAAGACTCAGAGAAAGCTAAAAATATTACAAGATTTTGTTTTTGCTCTAATTTATTTCAAAATCTGGAATGAATAGGACTTAAATCTGCTATTTTGTAGATTCAGTTTTTTTTGGGGTTGCAATACAATTTTGACTTAATAATTAGACGTTTATTTTTTAAACAGGAACATACAATCTAAAATTTCAAAAGAAACCTATATTCTCCATTTGTTCTCTCAATAAAGACTCACACCGATCATCTTTTGATCTATTTCTAAAGCGTTACCATAGCTTCTGCTGAGCGGCAGGAGTTTATTAGGTTGTGGGCAGCACCATTGGTGCGGAGCAACCTTGACCCCTTTCCTCTCCACATTCCTGAGAGCTCTCTGTTTACATGCTCTCCCACTAGCTTACAGCCCCTCACACCCCCAAGCTAACATAATCGACACTACGAAAAATGGCGAGCAATATTGGAGCTATCTAGTAGTAACGTTTTCTACGTAACAAATGCGTCTTTTTTTTAAAACTGCCTTTTTTCGTCTGCTCCTGATTCACAATGATTTGAATAGAGAAATAATTACAATTGTAAGCTTAATTTTCTTTATATATGTTCTCTATTACCAGATAAATGCCATGTTAAAAACACCAAAAACACAATTTTCATCAGAGTGGGTCTTTAATACTTGAATATTGTGAGATTTTTTGTGTAAATCTGACTATTTAAGTCTTGTTGGAATAATTATTTGTCATTGACTGTGATTTTCAAATGGTAATTATGAAGGGAAACCTTACTATTTTTGGTAAAATCCTTTATCCTGAGTCTTTTGGATCTTTTTAGTTGTATGATAAATGTAAATATTTAACTATCTCAAGATATAAAACTTATCTGTTGGTTTTTATTTTCTTTAGTCCAAAAAAATGCAGTTTTAGAGAAAATAAATCACTTATTTTTAACAACTTTTATTTACAACATTGATTTACCCTCAGTTTTTTTTGTTCTCGTTGCAGATTGATTCTTCTGTGTGCTCTGACATTAACCATGAAGCATTCAGGCTGGTGTTCTCCACCTTTACCACGCTGCTGGTAGACACGAGTCTGCCTCTCAACCTTAAGGTAACGAGGCCCTGATGCTGTTTTTTGAGTCTGCGTGTGGGACGTCTTTCCTACGTCATGCTTTGGCTGCATCTCTTGCTCAGAGTCAGGCCCTGCTCGTGCTGCCGTTCTTCACCACGCTGCCAGAGAAACCCCTGGATGAGCTGCAGAGAGCCCTCGACTCTCTGGTGGCGTCTCACTTCCCAATGCAGTCCGACGAGTTTGCCAAAGGCTCGCTACATAGGAACAACTACATGGACTGCATCCGCAAGGTAAGGATAAAACTGGCCTGACAGACTGAATTTAAACAGTTCCTTCAGTTCCCTGACCATCTGGCTGGATCTGGCTTTCAGCTGCTGGATGCTCTGGAGCTCTCCCAGAGCCCGCTCCTGCTCAGGCTGCTTGCTCTGATTCTGTGTCGAGACAGTAAACACATCATGGAAGAGCAGTTTCAGACCTGTTTCCAAAGGGTCGCAAAGAGGTTGGTGAAAATTCTTCATCTGCAGGGGTAATTAGATTCAACCTTTTGCCTACAGCCGTAGAGCCCACCTTATGTCGTCTATGAGAGACTCCACTCATTTTTCCAACCAGAACGATTCCTGCAAAGTTCTTTGCACCGATTGATGGTTCACATTGCGAGAGTAGCACGTAATGTCTTATTTTGTTTGGATTTGCACTTGATGGCTTCAAGATCAACTGTTTTTGGTAACCATAGAGGCTAAGCTAAAATAGATCATCTCTATTTAACTTTCAAAACAGAGTTTTATGTGCAACAAAATAATTTTCCCTAAGACCCACTCTGATCATTTTTTGATCTATTGTAAAAGCTTTCCCAGTGGTCTCTAAAGTAGGATTATGCAGTTTTTAGTCAAAGTAAGAAAAACTTGAATGTTGGTGCAGAGCAACCCCGCCCCCTATTCCCCTCCCCGTTGCAGAGCAGAGTGGAGCAGGGAGCTTGCTGCCTGCCCAGCCTTCTTTCTACATCACAAATAGACTCTTTTTCAAACAGCATGTTTAACATCTACTGATTCACTACGATTTAAATCAAAAATACTCAGAAATGGAATTTGAAGCATAATTTTCTTTATATGTCCTCCATGAAAAAATGCCACAAGAGAATGTTAGATATAAAAATCTGTAGTTGTTTATGACATAGCAGAAGTAGACATTTCATATTTACCTTTTAAGATAGGAGCAAAGCACTGAAACTTTGGGCGTTTTCTGACCACTTTCATAAATAGATTTGGGAAGAAGTTCAGAAAGGTATTTAGGATTTTTCGCAGCAATAGCAGTGAATTATGAGGCTTGTGCTGCTGCTTTAAATAATGTCCTCGCTCTGCTTCTCTTTGTTGGGACAGGTCTAGCAGTGATCGGCAGCTCCAGCTGCTTTGTGGGGTGTACGATGTGATCCAGCGGGGTGACGTTCCCATCAGCTCCATGCTGCAGGCCATGATGGAGCGAGTTCTGCTGCCTCTGGCCTCCAACTGCGGCTCTAAGGCCCTGACTGATTTCTTTGTGGCAAATGTCTTTGATATAATCGCTCTTCTGCTCAGCCGTTTCACCAAGGTTTGAATCTCAACACACAAAATACAATTTTCTAACATGGTGTATGAAGGTAATTTTTTCCGTTTTTTTCTTTTACTAATGATTGTTTCAGTCAAGCGATTCGGCTTTTGAGGTGCAGTTACTAAAAAAAACGGGATGCTTCAAGCTCATGGAGCTCCTGTATTCCCGGCTTTCCAAAGATGAGCTGTACTCCAAAGAGTCCCGCATTAACCAAGGTTACTGCCGCGTCGACCAGACAGAGGGGAAGGAGATGTCCAAGACTTTAATCAAGTGAGTTTGCACAAATATATATATTTTTTTTATACATATTTTGGAGCCAATTTAGTGAGTCTGCCAGGCAAGAGGTCTACAGGAAGTCTAGAGAAAGACCAAAGAGGAGGTTTATGGATGCAGTGCACCAAGACATGAAGGTAGCTGGTGTTAGAGGGGAGGACGTAGAAGGCGGGGCTAGATGGAGGACGCTGTGGCGACGCCTGAAGGGAAAAGCCAAAAGGAAAAGAAGAGGATTTAGTGAGTCTGGATTTTGTTTCACGTCTCTCAGGTCGAGTTTTGAGGCCTTCACTGAAAACATGGCGGGCGAGACTCAGCTGCTTCCACTCAGGAGGATTTATCACTGTGCTGCTTATAACTGCGCCGTCGCTGTCATCACCTGCTGCTTCAATGAACCCAAATTCTACCAGGGCTTCCTCTTCAGTGAGAAACCTGAGAAGGTACATCCCTGCATTAGCAAGATTCCTTTTTACATTCCAGCATTTTCTCATTTAAAATATATTTTAACTCTCTTCTTTAGCTGAGAGCACTAAACATTAATATTTTTTATTTGAAACTATATTCATATCTTAAAGTTGGCATCAGTAACCCTATAATACCAAATGTACTTTTATTTTCTTATTGTGTCATTTAAAAAAACAATGCACTCACAATTTTTTTGACAAATCTAGACGGATGCATGAAGTATTGCACTAAAAAAATGTAAATATAAAATAAAAAGATGTATTTTTCTTTTAGCATAAGCAGATGTGTAAATTATCCTTTCTATTTGCAGGTTTACAATTTGAATTAATTTGAATGTTGCAAATGTATCTCTTTTTACATTTATTCTGTAATTCTTTAATATTTTCTTACTTATTTTTAAACAATCATATACAATTTCACAAATTAGCATTTTGTTTCCAACCTTCAGGCTTTTCTAAATACATTTTTTTATTGTGTTGCTTAATTTTGTTGGGGGGGGAAAAATGCTGTTTGTGATTGAACAAAACTTTTGTTAACATCTTTTGTGTGTCTTTTGGTTTAGAATCAGTTCATTCTGGAAAACATCATTGATGTTGAAAGGGCGTACAGCTTCCCCATTGAAATTGAGGTATTAAAAAAGCTTTTGTTTTTGCTTGTTAAATCTTAGGAATTATCATTCCTCTTATTATTTTTTTTTTTTTTAGGTCCCACTTGAACGGAAGAAGAAATACATCATGATTCGAAAAGAAGTCAGTGAGGAGAACGGAGGTCAGAGCTTAATAAAATAGTTTATTTTCTTCATTGTTATTTTAGCCAATAATCTTATGTAATGTCCAACGTGATGAATGTCTACACAGGTCACTGTAATAAATATCTGATGAGTCGTGTTTTTTGGGGGGGTTTCCATAGAGGCGCCTGTCTATCTGTCCTCACAGTCTTACATGGCGGACAGCAGCCTCAGCGAGGAGATGAGCCAGTTCGACTTCTCCACGGGGGTCCAGAGCTTTTCACTCAGCTCCCAGAACCCTGAGGGGAAGACGCGCACCGTTGCTAAAAGAGTTGGTTGTTTTTCGATCAGAACCTATTTGAATTTTTTGCAAAAAAAGCCATTTTTTTGCGTGGAAAAATGACTATTTAACTTTTTTTTTTTAACACCTTGATGTCTCTATGAATTTGTGCCTGAGTTTAGGAGACTGAGGAGACTCAGGCCTCCCAGGATTCACTGGTGGATCTGGAAATGGACGAGCTAAACCAGCATGAATGCATGGCCACCATGGTTGCTTTGATTGGACACATGCAAAGGAACAGCATAACCCCCCAAATCCAACAGGTCACAGATCACAAAAGACTATTTTATTCTTGAATACTGTAATGACTTCAGTGCTGTTTGCATGCAGGAATTTTCAGAAATTCTTCTCTTTTTAACACAGGGAAGTCTTCCTCATGAGCTTCCGCCATGGATGAAATTCCTGCACGGAAAACTGTTGAAGTCGTCAACTCCCCTCAACATTCGACTTTTCATCTCCAAGCTGATCATCAACACTGAAGAGGTGGATGACCCAATGTGTACTTTTTTGTTTTATTCTAATAACTGTAAATGTTTTGCTGCCCTCCTGCACTTGTTGAAGAATCTCATATTTGGGCTTCATCTTTTGCAGGTTTTTCGACCGTACGCCAAACACTGGCTCGGGCCGCTCCTGCAGCTGGTCGTCTGTGGAAACAATGGCGGCGCGGGAATCCATTTCATGGTGGTGGACATCGTGGTGACGGCGCTGTCATGGACGAGCCTTGCAACCCCAAAGGTCGATCATTATACTTTGAAGATGGAACTCATAGATTTAATCAGATTAAACAGAAGTTAGTTTGAAATCGTTTGTTCTCTAAAAAATAAAGTGAAAAATTGCATGACCTCTGCCCCCCACTCTTGCCCTTCCCTACCCGCCCTTATTGGCTGAGCAGCCGCCACACGCCCATCACTCTCTGCCTCTGCCAGCCTGGTCAGAGCTGCTTGAGAAAATTTCATTTTAAAAAAAAATACCTTTTTTCCAAAATGGCTGCTTTTCTGTTGGCTTTTTCTCCATAGCAACCATTACCTTTTTTGGTCGCCTGGGGGTGACGAACTGATCTATGTAATTTTTAGAAGAATCTGCTAAAGTAAACTTTTGGATTTCCTTTGTAACAGCAGTCTATACTAACCACATTCCTTATACATTAGTACTGGATGTCATATCGTTTTGTTCAGCCTGAGCCAACGATTCATGTATTACGTATTCACAATGATATGGTTAAAAAAATGTGCAATCAACAGGGAACTGACACTTTTGCGAGCTCGCCACACTAAATCTGAAACCCAAATTTGAGGTTTCTCAGGGATTGAAATCCCTAGGAGTTTAAATTCCAAGGTCAGCAACATTTTTTATGTGGTTGTAGACCGAACCTGGTGACGTGTGTGAGTTTTCGTGAAGATTGCTCAAACAAAAGTTTTCTTTTCCCATATTGTGCAAAAATGGGAAAATTGCCAAGTTTCACATGTTGCCACAATATGACCGCCAAACCATAGGTCCTGCAGCCATCCCATAATAATTTCAAAGCTTCCCTTTGGATATCCTGGAGATGTGTTTTAGTTTCATTAGTGGAGTTTGATTTTTTTTTTTGCCCTACAGGAGATTTTTGGATTAATGTTTTGGGACGGTTTCACCTGCTGTGATGTCAGCGTTTTTTGGTGGGGGGTTGTTGATCAGTATGCCATTTTCATTTCAGGGAAACCCCAGAGATGAAGTTCTCGCCAACCGACTGCTGGAGTTTCTGATGAAGAACAGCTTTCACCCCAAACGGGCCGTTTTCCGCCACAACCTGGAGATCATCCGCACTCTGGTGGAGTGCTGGAAAGAGATGCTGCTCGTGCCTTACAGGTGGCGCCAACACTCTTTTAACAGTTCCAAGGCACATGTTTGTCGTACATCACAGAGTAACAGACGAAGAATTCTTTTGAAGAAACAAAAAGGGTTTACAGCTTTTTGTTGATAAAATCCTGATTGTACTCCAGTGCCAAGCTCATTTCTGCCTACCTGAATGAAAAGCTTGGAAATATACGCTGCCCGGCTAAAAAGAAAAAGTCGCCACCCGGATTTAACTGAGCAAACAGATGTAAGCCTCCTATTTCTGCAAGGGCGCTTGTATTTCTGCTATCACCAAGTTATTGAACCCCAACTGGTGCAATGAGTCCCTTCTCAAACCCTAAACAACCACGTTTAAAACTCATCCCTTGGTCCTGTTTGAGACGGGTCAAATTATTGGCAGTGAAACCATCTAAGGAGGATGCAGACATGACTGAAATTGGGTTAAGAACCGTCCAGCGCGTTATTTAAAGCTTGAAGGACAGTGGGGGCCCATCGTCTTTGGAGAAGATCATAACACAATCTAACAGTTGATGCTTTAAACGGGAAGGGAGAAGCAAACCTATTCAATCCCTCCCCTAATATTGGACTGTGTTTCATAAGGAAAGTAAAAACAGTTCCACTTGCACTATGTGAAGTGGAACTTGAGACTGAACTGCTGTGTAGCCTGAAGAAAACCAGTCATCCGTGAGGCTAATGAGAAAAAAGGCTTCAGTTGGCTAGATTGGACGCTGGAGCAGTGCGGTTTGATGGGCCCAGATCATTGAATGTATATGAGAATTGGAGCGCGTGAGTGTGACATCACCCATAGAAAGCAACTTACTTTTGGCGCCAACAACGTAAAGTCACATCTGTCGCCATTTTTACGGATGTCGCTGTGTTGGAGCCAGAAATTATCAGTAAGTAGTGATTAGTCTGAGTGGACAGACTAGTCGACTCTCACCAATCAGGACTGAGCTTGTTGGAATTCCACACCCCCTACCACTTGAGAGTGGGCTACACAAAATCTGTCAAACATTTCAAAGCATTCGACAAGGAGACCCCATACTTTTACTGAGTTTTCTGATTGGTCAGTTTCTAACTTGAATAACTTTTACTACAGAAAAAATATCTTGAAATGTTAGAACAAGTTTAAAAAAAAAAGGTATCAGAAGAAGAATGGTTATTCTGACAATGTAGTGACTGGGTTTATTTCTCTATAGAAGTCTATGGGATTTTGGCTTCTTAAAGCCAGCAGGCACTTCCTGTTAGAAACACCAAGGGGGAGGGGTCACTCAGTCCCGTTCTCAATGGTCAATAAGCCAGATTTACCTTGTACCAGACTGATGGGGACATTAGGGTAAGAAGAGAGAGATGAAGTCCCTACTGTTCAAGCCTGTGGAGGCAATGTTATGAGCAGTTGGTTCAACAAGTTCAACAACAGGGTGTGCTTAAAGAATGAGGTCAGGGACAACCCGAATAGGGCAAGGCAAGTTTATTTGTATAGCACAATTCGTACACAAAGTAATTCAAGGTGCTTCACAAAACAGAAAAATGCATTAAAATCACAATACATCATAGAAATAATCAACCTAAAATTTACTTAAAAAGAAAAGAAAAAATTTGAAAATTGATTTAAAAATAAAGGAAGGAAAGGAAAGAAAAGTGCAGATAGGATCTTTCAGTCATATACACGGCTAAACAGAAATATTTTAAGTCTAGATTTGAACATGAACACAGAAGACGCCTGTCTTACGACTTCAGGGAGGCTGTTCCAGATTTTAGCTGCAGAATATTGAAACGCTGATTCCCCTTGTTTAGTTCTGACTCTGGGTATCAACAGGAGGCCGGTCCCTGAGGTCCTCAAAGTACGAGATGGTTCATATGGCACTAACATGTCAGAGATGTACTTTGGTGCGTGGCCATGCAGAGACTTGTACACAAGCAAAACTGCTTTGAAGTCTATTCTTTCTGGTACAGGGAGCCAGTGCAGAGACCTGAGCACAGGACTAATGTGATCATACTTCCTGGTTCTGGTCAGGACTCGAGCAGCAGCATTCTGGATGTACTGAAGCTGTTTTACAGCTCGTTTGGAGAGGCCGGTGAGCAGGCCGTTACAGTAGTCTAACCTGCTGGAGACAAATGCATGGATAAGTATCTCCAGGTCTGGCTTTGACATTATGTTTTTGATTTTGGCAATGTTTCTCAGATGGTAAAATGCTGCTGATGTTACTGACTTGATATGGCTGTTAAAGTTCAGGTCAGAGTCCATGATTACCCCTAGATTTCTGACTTGATTTGAGGGTTTAAGAGACAGAGAAGGAAGGTAGCTGCTGACACTTTCTCTTTGTTTCTGTGGGCCAAAAATAATAACTTCGGTTTTGTCTGAGTTTAGCTGGAGAAAGTTGTTCTGCATCCACGCACTGATCTGTTGGAGGCAGTGGCTGAGTGAATCCACCGGCCCATATTCACCTGTTGTCAGTGACACATAGATCTGAGTATCATCTGCATAGATGTTATTACTGCGTATTAACTGCCCTAGTGGCAGCATGTAGAGGTTGAACAGAAGGGGTCCCAGGATCGATCCCTGGGGCACACCACTAGTCAAGGCCATGTAGTCTGAGACACAACTCCCAATTTCAACAAAATATTTCCTGTCTTCTAGATAAGACTTGAGCCAACTTAGGGCAGATCCAGAGATGCCAACCCAGTCTTGGAATCTGTGCAAAAGGATCCCATGATCAACAGTATCAAAGGCAGCACTCAGGTCTAGCAGGATTAAGACAGAGACTTTGCCAACATCAGTGTTCAGGCGGATGTCGTTGGTTACCTTGATAAGATGGAACCGGGATATTCCATCAATGGATTTTTTTCTTCCCTGATGGCACAGGTTCATCCCAAAATGACAATGTTAGGTTTCATCAAGCTCAAATTGTGATTGATCACCAAAGATTCCAAACCTTAACCCCATCGAGAATCTTTGGGATGTGCTGGACAAGTCAGTGCAGCGGTCAGACTCTACCATCACCAGTGGATGGAAACAAGTCTGGGGGCATTTCAGAAGCTTATTGGCCACAATGATTGTGTGACTGTGCTGTAATCAAAGCCAAAGGCGGTCCAAAAAAATATTTGTGTGGGATATTTTTATACAGATGGCTACTTTTTTGATGTACATGTCTTACCTAGTATATTAACATTAACCCATTTTATTTTTAAAAAATGCAACTTTTTTGCCTATTTATGTAACAGAAAATGAAACATCTCTGATTGATAGTGTTCATTTAGAACACTTGTGTCTTTAGGTTATGATTGTTAATAGAAACTAACTTCTCATGCCACTCATTCAAAGTAAGGAACCATAACAAATCAAAGGATTTTTAAAGCTTTCTCTTCTCTCTGTAGTTTGATATACGAGCGATTTTGTGGCACCGACCAGAACAGCAAAGACAACTCTGTGGGGCTCCAGCTGCTGGGAATCATCCTGGCCAACAACCTCCCCGCCTACGAGGCTTCATGTGGAATCGAATACGACAGGTAGAAAATAGTAAAGGGGGGCTTTCTACTGTAGAACCTTTAAGCTACCATCACACCACCCTCAGCAACCACGTTAATGTGCGTTTCCTGCTTCTGCATTAAAAACTGTTGCATTCCTGCTTAGTTACACAAGTTTGTACAACAGTTTGACAGCTCTACGCACTAAAAGAGTGGCCAATGAACCAGCATTAAAGGTTAAATCAGGTCAAACTTTGACCAATCGGGGACTCCGATTTGGTAGTCACATATGGATGGTGCACCTTTTAATTCACAGAAGTGCCAACTTTTTGAAAAGATTGATCATGAAGGAGGAATTAATGGATGGAGTTACACTGTATGACACCAATTCTTTCATATATAGAGGTGTAAAAGGAAAAGCCCAGAGCAAGATTTACAAGATTCCAACTGTAGGTGGTGGACATGCGCAAGGAAACAGTAGTAGAAGAAGAAGCCCCTCCCTGATTGTCCAGTGTGAACACCATGGGCTAAACACGCGTTCAAGAACCTGTGTTTATTGTGCATCAAATGCCTGGTGTGTCCATAGCTTTACTTTATTCTAGAACACGGTTGCCGCTAATAGTTCCTTTGTGCTTCTGTGTGTCTCAGGTACATCCAGTCTCTGACGCAGAACTTGTCCTTCGTGAGATACAAAGACGTTTACTCAGCGGCTGCAGAAATCATTGGCCTCACTCTGAAGAACATGTCTACAATGGGCAATGTACACACTTTTATTTTTTTTTAAGCACTCTTCAAAGGGGTTTTAAACATTTAAGTACATGACCTGAATAAAAAAAATACACTATTTTTGCTTCAATGTTTCAGGAGCAACAAGAGCTTCTCAACCTGGCTGCAAGTAAAATAACTCATCTGAAGAAGAAGGATTTGGATGACAAGTTCATCATCTGCTTGAATAAAGTCTCCAAACACTTTCCCCCGTTCATGGATCGGTGGGTTTACTGGTTAACAATTTGAGCACTGCTTTTATCCCAAATATGACTTGTTTTGTCAGTAGTGAGGTCCACTTTTGTCTGATTGTGTCTCAGGTTCATCAATCACGTGTTCTCCCTGCTGCCGAAGTTGCACGGCCTCCTGAAGACCAGCTGTTTGGAGTGCGTGCTGAGCCGGGCCGACGTCATTCCAGACATCTTTCTGCAGCTGAAAACCAGCGGCTTTATTCAGACGCTGGGCCGCAGGTGAGTCTGACCACACTTCCTGTTTGTGCGTGATTGGTCCAGCTCCCCCTTCTGTTAGCCTAAAAAACATAACCCTCATTTCTTTCTTTTGCCAGAGATGAAGCAACACAGAGAGTCTGTCTGGACATCATCCACAAAGTTACGGCTCGCCTTTCGCCCCCTGAGCTACAGGAGCTTCTGGGCGCCGTGGCGGCTTTCGTTTCTCATCCTTCACCCGTTTGCAGGGAGAGGATGTACGACATCCTCATGTGGATTCTGGACAACTACAGGTCAGTCTTTTACTACTAGTTTACTTGTTATTGTTTTTACCATTTCAGTAGCAGCATACAGTTTCAGACAAGATATATGTTCGCGTGTTGGTGTCACGTCTTTCTGCAGTGATGAAGAGAGCATGCAAGATGACACCTCTGTGGAGGTTTTGAAAGCTGCCAAAGAAACTCTGCTGCAGGGATTGTCAGAAGAAAACCAAGGCCTTCAGTAAGATCCAAACATGTCTAGTTTTCCCACAGGAGGTATTTGTGAAATCAGAATTATTTCTGTATGGTGGCAATTATGACTTTTTTTAACAATTTTTTTAATATCTGATTTATTCAATGCATTGATATTAGCCAAGAAGTTCATGCGTTTTGATGAGAATTCAAAAAATATTTGACAACTGTAAATTATTCAGGCAAAATTTGGGACTTTTTCTTGGATTAAAACAAAACGGAGACAGTTTTCAATTTAAAAAACTTCAAAAATGTTGTGTTTTAGATTACAAAAAGCATGGAGGGAGCGTGCTGATGCTAGGAGTTTCTATTGAATTATTACAAGAAATGTTTACAAGTTACAATTAGGCTTAATTAGTTAAAAATTACTAAATTGGGCTCTGATGGAAACAGAAGCCGCAAATCTGCAAATAAACTGGAACAGTAACACAATGAAGGACAACAAAAGGCAGTCAAATTATTATTAATAATTGTTATATTAAAAGCTCTACATTTCCACTCAAGTCAAAGCTGCTTTTTGATCATAGTTTTTTTTTTATTATTTCGTTTTTAGCTGACTTAAGAGAAAACAGGATAAAATGAGCTGATGCTACAAAAAAAGAGGGTAAAAGAAAAAAAATGATACAATTTGTACTCTGATCAACTACAAATCATGACAACCAAAGAAAAATAACTTTTTGTTTGATTTTCGTTCAGGAAACCTACATTACAGCTCCCGTTTAGTCACTCTAGAGTTTTTCTTCAACATTTCCTCTTTGCATGAGATAAATGAAGCTTTCATGCGTAAATGTATCCAATCAAAATCAGCTTTTACTTATATTCATATTGGGGGTTTTAGTTGCTAATATTTAAGTTGGACACACATTAATCTGGTATACAGTGGCCCCTTTATGGTGGGAATAAATGAAATCCACCAAGTAGTCATTTTTTATTTAACAACAATTATAGATGTTTTATAGTTTTAACCCCACTTACTTTAACACTTTCCTTAGACAGACATGAACATTTTCTCTAGTTTAAACTCTCAAAGTTCAGAATATCGTTAAAAAAAGGCCCATATATTTTTATTGTGATCAAAGATTGATGTAAATTTTGCAAGGTTGATTCACAATGATCCACAGCCAATCAGGAAGCAGGACCAATCTGCTGTGAAAAAACAAAAAAAAACTTTAAAAACCCACTAAATATTTTATAAGAATCTCCAAACTCTTCCAGTTTGATCTAAGCAGATTGTATTCAGGATGTTTTTTCTTTTGGTTACAAAGTCTGTTCATGTTTTCAGGCTTTATGTCCGTAACTTCTGGAGTCAGGAGAAGCGCCTTCCCACTGCGACCATTGAGCGAATGCTGATGGTGCTTCGATCTCTGTACTCCCGACAAATAGAAAGGTGCTTTCTGAGTCTGGCCACAAACCTGCTTCTGGAGATGACCAGCCAGAGTCCCGACTTCAAACGAAACATGTTTGAGTACCCTCTGTCGGAGTGCACTTTCCAGGTTGATTGCCTTTATTTAAAGCATAACGAAGAACAAAGAAGTCATACACCTAACTGATTTTCTTTTTCTTGTCTTTTTGGCAGGACTACGTGATTGATTCCAACTGGCGCTTCAGAAACACAGTCATGACACCCATGTTTGTTGAAACCCAAAGCACTCAGGGCCCAGAGGGCGTGGTTTCAGCCTCCATGTCTGAAGCCATGAGGGGGAAGCTCAGGGCCACTCAGACCTCCCTGGAGTTTTCTCAAACCCAAGCACCAGGTGTGAAAACAACAAAAAATCTCTAGAAAAATACATTTTTCTTTCTTTAAAGTTTAATATTTCTGGGTTTGCAAATGTCTTTTAAAACCAGGTCGACGTACTGCATATAACTGGATGACGGGCAGCAGCGTGGACACGCTAGCCGATTATTCCCTTAGCTCTGAGTCTCTGTCTTCGTTGCTGGTATTTGAGAAGAAAGCAGAGAGGCGAACAGTGACCAGGAAGCCAGTGGGAGAAGGTTTCGGTCTGAGGCGCCTGACTGCATCAACAGATGAAGTGGACAGCCGCACAAAAGGTCAGTCTAACGCCAAATTATCCACCTAAAGAAAAAAACACACGACCTTGTTTTAATTGGAAAGAGGTAACTTAGTGTTTAAAGCATGGAAAAGGACGGCCTGGAGACCATATTAAACTGTTTTATCTGGCCCGCCAAACTGGAATCAATTGTATTGATAATCCTTATTCATGTTTTTTTCCCCATCTATGTTTCCCCATAGATGAAGCAGTACAGATATATGAACATTTGTTTAGGTGCTGAAAGTTATTGTGCAGTCATGTGGTGTTAGAAAATGTTGTTTGTCTGACATTTGTGTGTGTTTACCGAGCCGAACAATCATTTTTCCGATCATTCCAACACCACATGAACGCTGCATATCTCTAAGTTTGTTTTATTCCCAGGGGAACATCAACCCATTGGTGCAATTGGCACTAAAATGAGAACAAAAGCCAGTTTTGAAATAAAATCTCCAATATGTTCTGTTTTGAGAGAGAGACAGAGGTTATTTTTTTAGAGTTTTAAAATACCTTTAATGACCAGTCATAATTACACAAAGAAAATATTCACATCACAAAGTAAAGAAAACACAAAATCAATAAAACAAACTCAAAAAATTCAGCACTAGAGTCATCCTTTACAGAACAGAGAGAGAGAGAGAGATTCAATCAAAATGAAAGTATATTACTGTCCACATTCTATTTTATTTCTTTCTCTTTTGAAGTGGATTACCAAAACACCCCACACATACTGCCTTATTTTAGAACCCTTTGTGGTCCACAAGTAAAAACGTTTCCTCATCCATGATTTAAGGTGTTCAAATGATGTCTTTGCTGAAATAAGGTTTATTTTTTATTTATTGTTAGCTGAAAATGAGCAGCGCAGTAACATCCTAAGACTGAGGCGCCGTTTTCTCAAGGACCAGGACAAAGTCAGCTTGAGTTTCGCACAAAAAGAGATTCAACAGCAGCGTCAGAAGAAGGTAATTAACTGGCGAAAATAAATCATTCTCTGCTCCATTTATTTTGAACTCGATTCATCTATGATCCTTTAAAATGGGTTCACCCAACAGGAGGATAAAGCTGATCAGAGGCTGCGAAAAGAAGCTCAGGTGACTTTGTATCGTAACTACAGAGTAGGTGACTTCCCAGACATCCAGATCCCGTACAGCAGCCTCATCACTCCACTTCAAGCTCTTGCACAGGTGATTCTTTTTGTTTGAATGCCTACACAAATGCAGACTCAAAATCCAAATGTTCAAATCCATCTCTTTTATCTCATATAGAGAGACCCAATTTTAGCCAAAAATCTCTTCAGCTCCCTGTTTGCTGGCATCCTCAAAGAAATGGAAAAACAGCGCGATCCTGACGAGAGGAGGAGGATCAAAGAGGAGCTGCTAAGCAACATGAACTCCTTCCTGAGCGAGAGTACTCTCTGCTTCCCTCCGTTCATAGCATGTGTGCAGGTGAGAGGCTCCTTGAAAGTCTCCTCCCAAGGTTTAAGGAGTTTTGAGTCAATAATCATAGCGGTCATGACCTGGCTCAAGGGATGGCAAAAGAACTGAATATCAAACAGTGTAGTAAATGCTAAGTACACAGCGAGCGTTTAGTGCATTCCTGAAGTTCTGTGTGTTCACTCTTAATTGTTCGTACCTGGTACTAGCACGTGTCAGTTGGAATCTTGCTCCAGGCTTTTTCTATCGCAGCTCTATTCCGATATATGAAAGACTTGATGTCATAGAATTCCATGGTGACGGGCACAACCGCAATTATCCATATCTCCTACATGATCAATTTTAAAACGGTTGGAACTTGAATCAAGAGGGACGCCATCCATACGTCATTATCAAATCCAAGGCCCTGATTGGTCAAATTTCAATCTGGTTTAACTTGCAACGTGCAATTAATACGTAAATGGCGTATACTTGTAAAGAGCTTTTCTACCTTCCTCGAAGGCCCAAAGCGCTTTACAGTCTCTGGTGGCGGCTCTGCTGCCGAAGACTGGTGCCAGCCTTCCACCACAGGCAAAGTGGGGTTCAGTGTCTTGCCTAAAGACACTTCGACACATGGGCGTGCAAGGTGGGAATCGAACCTGCAATCTTTCAATCAGAAGTCGACCGCCCTACCACTGCACCACGGCTGCACTAGTACATAGAGCCTGAAAACAGTCGTAGAAACGTGCGTAGCAATGCGTGAACACAAGAGTTTTGAGCTCACAAGCCCAAAACGTGCATTTAAATAAAGTTTTCATTGAAGTCTGCCACTTGAACACGCAAAGCTTAAAAAAAACAATTGTATGATGGAAAAACTGTGTAATCATAAGCAGCAAGGAAGATGCAGATAATAAGAAGGCTTTCACCTCCACCCTAATGGAGAATCACCTCCAAAAACCAACAAAAAAAGAAATGTTTCTTTACTAAAGGATGAGGAAACTGAACCCTGAAGATCTAATAATGTTAGCAGTTTAATGTCAGACTCTGATGAAAATATTGTTTTTAACATGTTCTTGTGGCCTTTTTCTTATGATGGAGAACGTAGATAAAGAAAATTACGCTTAAAATTGCATATCTGAGTATTTCTTTATTCAAATCCTAAATCAGTAGTAGATAAAAAAAATTGTTTGGGGTTGTGAGGGTCTTAAATAGCCGGAGAGCATGTGAACAGAGTTTACAGCCGATTTTCTTCTTATTTTTATTAGGAAATGTGTTATCAGCACAAAGAGCTGCAGCACATCAACCCGTCAGCCATCAGCACCACGTGCCTCATGAGTCTCCAGCAGCCATCAGGCATCCTGCTACTGGAGGAGGGCTTGCTGCACGCCGATGGGCCGGACGAGCGTCCCGCCAAACGCTCACGAGGCCGCAGAGAAATCCCTCCAGACACCAACAAATGGATCCAACTTGCAAGGTGGAAACTCAAAACATTAGGGTGTTCAGACTTCCCTTCAGGTCTGTGGTTGTTCTTCTCTAAATAACCAGGATTTCCTGCTCCTAGCATCACGTTAGCATGTTAAATAAAGTACATACACTTTTTAAAAAAAAGAACGTTTACTGGGGCTGCTTCTGCTGCCGGAGCAAAATGGAGCCAGGCTCCACTGTGACCACGACGGAGCTCCCTTCTGCACATGTGAATGTTTGGCATTCAGCCATGGATTGGGGATGCGAGCAGCACTAACCGCCTTCAAGCTGAGTTTTTTCATGACAGAATTTGGACTGCAGTCTTAAATTTGATCACTTTTAGCCTTTTGGGTTGAACACCACTGATCTGATCTTTTAAAAGCATGAAAATGCAGCTCATTTTAAGCACAGCGCTACCACTGAAACCTTTTATTGGACAGCTCTTTTTTGTTGCATCGTTAATGGTAGGTTGGGGTTGTTACAGGCTGTACCGCTCTCTGGAGGATTATGACGTTGTTCGCGGCATCTTCGGTGGAAAGGTTGGGACCAAATCAATTACCTGCTCTGCACTCCAAGCCGAGGCTAACACGGACTTTGCAGAAGCTGTGAAGCTTTATAACGAGGTGGGCGGCTCTAGTGGGGCGGGCACCAAGTCTCATTTAGACTGCAATTCTAATCTGTGCTTCCTCTCCGACAGGCTTTAAACACAGAAGACTGGCCGGACGGGGAACCCACCGACTCCGAAAAGGACTTCTGGGAAATAGCTGCCATGGAGGCCTACAATCAGCTGACTGAGTGGAAGTCACTGCAGTACTGCTCCACTGTTTCCATAGATGAAAACACTCCGCCCAACCTGGAGAGGATGTGGTCAGAGCCTCTCTATCAGGTACCAGCATTTGAAAGATTGCATTGTCCTGCACACCTGCTGTATTTATTATTATTATTTAAACTATGTTTTGGTTAGGACATGTATCTGCAGCACATGATTCGAAGCATGCTGAAGCAGCTGCAGCTGGGTGAGAGGAACCAAACCCTTCTCACCTTCATCGACCAAGCCATGAGGGTGGAGGAGCGCAAGAAGCTGCTGGAGAGCCGCTACAGCCAGGAGCTCAGCCTGCTCTACATCCTGCAGGAGGACTACGACCGCTCCAAATACTACACCAACTTCAGCATGCAGCTGTTTATGGAGGCACGATCCGCTCTTTCCCCCCCATGACCAGTTCTCTCTTAAATCAACACATTTTTACTCATTGAAATATTTCTTCCCTGCAGAGTTACTCCAGTGTGGACACACTGCTGACGCAGAGTCGGCTCACCGTCCTGCAGTCGGTGCAGGCTCTGACTGAGATCCAGGACTTTCTGATGTTTGTGAAAGGAGAAGGTGTCTTCATCTTGCATCTCAGACAAAAGATATAGCAAATCAGAGATCAGTACTTTTACCAAAAAATACATTTTCACTGTTTTAGTGTCTGTGGGCTCCATTAAGCGGCTCGTCAGATCATGGACCGACCGCTACCCTGACGCAAAAGTGGACCCAGTGAATGTGTGGGATGACATCATCACATCTCGGTAAGTAAAAAAACAAATGCTTTACGAGTCTTAAGAACCCTCACGCCTTCAGTTTCAGTCTTTTGGTTCAGGTGTTTCTTCTTAGACAAAATCATGGAGAAGCTGAGAGGCCACACCTCCAGTGACAGCATGGAGGTGGGCGACTCGCAAGAACCGGCGAGCGACATCGAGGCCGTGGTCAGCGAGTGCAAGTTCAGCATGAAGCTACACATGGCGGATAGCGCATGGAAGCAGGTGAACACCTGAGGGGTTCTGGGTAGACCTTCTGTTCTGGTGGACCTTCTCAGCTTCATTGTGTGCTGCAAACCTTTCTAGAAAAACTTCCCAGTTGCCACGAAGCTTCTGAAGGAGCTTCACAAAGAAGCCAAAGCGAACAGGAGCTGGCTGCTGCAGTGGGTCCACTGTTTCAGCAGCTTCAGCCACAAACGCAGCCAGACTCAGGGTCCCGTGGAGCAGATCAGTACCATGCTGAAGACCATCCCGCTCCTCGGTAAGAAGGAAGGCTTTATAAAAGGCTCCCACTGAGGGAAATGAGCTGAAAGGTGTCCTATCACTTCTCTCTCTCACCAGAGGACATTGAGTCTGACTGTCAGAGTGCAGCAGCTAAAGTGTTAAGATACCAGAAGATACTCCAGGGAACGTCTTTCCACATCTTGGCTGCAGCTGTAGGCAGAAGTCCGTCAGTCCTTGACGCTCTGGAAGCTGAAAAATCAGAGAAAGTTGTTTGGCTTTCAGGAAGTACTTCCTCGCCGGTGCGTCCAAAGGTACACCAGTTTTGTGTTTGGTAAAGCTTCACAGAATTTCCCAATAGTTTAGTTATAGGACAAAGATGAGAAATGGTAATGTGTTTATAATCATTTATAAGAACATATCAGACATTAAAAAAGCAGTTTCTTAGCATTTATAAGACATGAATTAGCATAAGTAATGTATTTGTAATCCTTTATAGGGCATTTAGAACACATTTATTAGCATTTATAGATGTCTTACAAATGCATTATATGTTTTAATCAATTGCATATAAGCGATTAATTATAATAACTGCATCTTTCTTAATAGTTTGATTGTTTTGCAGCCCCTTATCTAGAGCGTGACCAATGTATTTATCTTTACAAGGCCTATTTATTTACCCCTTTATAACTGTCTTAATACCATCTTTAAGGTATTAGTGATATACCTGCAAATGCTGAAAAATGTCTCATATACTTTTATAAGCAGCAAATTAACACTTATAAGACAACTATAAATGCTATTTATTATAAATGTTGTATAGAGACTCATAAACACATAACTACTCCTTGTTCATGTCTATTTTAGTCTTTTAAGGGATCCTATTATTTAGTGTTTTACAGTTTTTTCACTTTTAATAAACATTGAGCTAAGAATTGTATTTGTATCTTTTATTGCAGAATTTAAAATTTAAATAATAATAAACATGAACAATATGTGGTGATTTCTTTTCTTTTTTTCAGAGAAGATGGACAAAAGATTTGGTCACATGACCCATCAGTATTTTAAAGAGGATTTAAGGCGTTTTTTACATTTCTGCTTGGGGTTAAAATTAAAATAAGTGTTGGATTAAAATTGTCTCCCGAAACAAATTTTAACAAACATTTTCAATGTGAATCAACCCATAAGTGTGTATATTTTTGTTTAAAATGTTGATAATTTTTACACAAATGCAAGCAGACTGATTTGCAGCCTCCTGTGGATACTTGATGTTCCACATTTATTCCTTCATTCCTAGAGCCGAGGTGTTTTAGATTGACTCGAACGTCTGCATGTGTGGCATTTCCCTGCAGGAGGTGGAGGTGGCTTTGCAGCTGAAAGCCCTGCAGCTGCTGCGGGAAGCATCCAGAAAGGCCGACGAGGAGCAGCAGTCTTACTCGCAGGACTTTGTGGACAGCAGCAGCGTCACAGACACGTACATGACCTTGGCTAACTTCTGCGACAAACTGCTGAGGGAAGAAGAGCAGAGCGGCAACGGTGAAGAACACAATTCATTTAGTACATTTATCAAAGAACTTTGCAGGCATCGAGCCATTTATGAAGCAAAAATACATTTTCTGACATTGCTTTTGGATCCTGAGATCTTCAGAACCGCTGGAGTCAACCCAGCCACTGTTGGATGAAGATGGGATGGATCCTAAGAAGTTTAAATCATTTCTAGCAGGCATTTGCTGCAGTTAGTGCTATGAAGATGTCAGTGTCTATCTATTTGCTGTATGTGTGACCATATAAGTATTATTAAATTAAATTTTATTTATAAAGCAAATAGGTATTATTGGGCTTTGGTGTGTAGGGGGAGGGAATGTGTAACAATTAAATGGGTCAAAGGAGACCCTTTGGAGGAAGGGTCCTGACTCTGTTTGTCTGCTTGTCTTGCAGTAAGCGAGTTCCCAGCCCTTCTGGATCTGCCGGTCCATGTCGTGGAGAGCACGCTGAAAGCCCTGAGGCTGAGCTCTGAGGAGGCTCGCCTCCGGTTCCCACGCCTGCTGCAGATCATCGAGCTGTATCGCTCCGAGACGCTGGACCTCATGACCAAAGAGGTCGGCACCGATGATTTGGTTTGATTGTTTTGAACTTTAACTGTCATTTTACTTGAAATACATACTTTCAATCTACTTTACCATTTATAGCTGCATCAAAATGTAACAGTTAGTCAGACTTATAATGTTGTTTTTTAGAGCAGTGGTCCCAACCCCCCCCCAAGCGGTGGACCGCTACCCGTCCGTGAGACAGTTGGTATCGGGCCGCAGAGGGAAAAAAAATAAAAACACAACTTACATTTTTCCGTTTCATTTCTAATCTGATTCTGAAGAAAGTTTTATTTTGAAAAAACTACTGGATTCTCTCCACCAGATCCGACTCGTTCTTGACTCGTGTCGAGTCGGTCGTGTCCAAAATCCATCTGCTTCTTAATTAAAGCGGCTGCAGCGACCACTGGATTGGAAAACCCCCAAAGGAAACAAAAAACAACATATTTGGAAATGTACTTTTAGCAGAAAAAAAGCCCGCGAGGAAACAGAAGAAGAGCCTTCGACTTCAAAATAAAAGCAAGCTGCATTTAACAGACCAGAAGTTTATTCTCCAAATATGGATTTATTGCTACAGTTGTTCCCACAGACCTTAGTGATAATGCATAATTTCAGCAATGTCACAAGGATGCTGCTAATGAGGTCAACCTCCTCATTCCAATGAAAATAACTGCTGTATGAGTCCTAAATGTTTGGGGGTTATTCATTTATTTCTTTTTCTTTTTGGCATGCAACGTTACTCCAGGATGGACCCGATCCAGCATTCTGTTACGTCTGAGCTTTCCTTTGCAGATGGCGTCCGTTCCGTGCTGGATGCTGATCTGCTGGATCAGTCAGATGGTCGCTCTCCTGGACAAGTTGGAGTCTGTGGCTGTGCAGCACTGCATCAAGCAGTTGGCAGAGAGCTACCCCCAGGCTTTAGTCTACGCCCTCATGATCAGCAGTGAGAGTTTCCACTTCGAGGAGTCCGCTGCAGGTCACCAGCAGCAGGAATTTGTCAACCGGTAGCTCATCCCAGGTTTTATCAGAACCACTCATCATCAAGCCAGCATTCATTCTTCTGCTTTTGCCTCCAAAGGCTCAGGGACACTCTGGATAAAGGAGGAGCGGCGAAGAACTTGGTGGACGCTCTGCAACAGCTGACAAACCCTGACATGATTTTTAGGGTAAGTGATAGAGTTTGTCCATCTGCAGTCTTTCTTTGGAGCTTTCAGCGCTGATGTTTAACTCATGCAGGACTGGTGGGAAGGTGTGAGAAATGAACTGGAGAAGCCAACCTTCACCAAGAAGAAGATGAGAAGCATGTATGAGGAGATGCACTCTGCGCTGTGCAGCCATAACACTAAGGGCCACGGAGGGTTTCGCAAGAAGTTCATCCAGGTCTGTTTGGGCTTTGCTTTTTGCTTTTTCTGCACATACATTTGGAATTTTTAGGTGTGTCGACTCTTTAATAAGTTTAGCCATAATATAAAATAATGTATATTCTTTCATCTGTTTGTGGAACCCCATTGCAGATCAAATGGGAAAACCCCTTTTTTCATGACGAACAGTTCAAAGTAGTTTTTAGAAGATTCTGCAAAAGTACATTTTTGTGTTTCCTAATTTCCTTCCTTTTGGGTTCTATCAATTCGTTCAGTTTGAACCAGGAAGTCATTTATTACACTTTCACAATAATCCCTTAAAAAAGTGTGGGCAACAGGGGAATGCCAGTTTTGGAAGCTCGCCACGTTAACGCCGTTCAAAATCTACACCTTCCACGATTTTTTCCCCAAGTAGCTTCCCAATGATGCTCGAGGAGTTAAGAGGTGATAGATCGAAACCCCTATAGGAGTTCAAATGTGTAGGTGGGCCTGTTTGTGGAAACCTCAAGGTCAAAGGTCAAGGAAACTTTGGCTGTGGCCTCAGACTTAAGCTGACGGCGAGTATGAATAAAAGGCTTCTATTACCATATTGTAAGAAAATGTAATGTTAGTTTCGATAGTGGGTTTGGAAATTATTTTGGAGCCCATAAAAAATCTTTTTGATGATGTCGCCTATTGTGATGTCATCATTTATTCGGAGGGGGGGGGGGGGTGTTAAATAATGATTTTTTTTTCTCCAGGGACTACGTAAAAGTGCATAGCGGAGGCAACAATTTTGCTGAAAAAAATTGCATAAATCTGGTCCTTGCAGGATGTTATAATTATAATTCTATTTTCAGAAATTCTCCAAAAAAGTGGAGGAGCTGTTTGGACCTGGTGGCAGCAAGCTGTTCGAGAAGAGGGGAGACCCAGGCTTTATGAAACAGGTGGAGAATCTGGTGGCAGACATGCGTGGATTTCCGAAGGCCCCGGGGAACCTGAAGGAGTACTCCCCCTGGCTGAGTGGGTTCAAAGCTGACTCCTTCAGCAATGAGCTGGAGGTCCCGGGTCAGTACGACGGCAGATCCAAACCTCTACCCGAGTATCACGCCAAGATCACGGGCTTCGATGAAAGGGTACGTTTGTAACCGTTCGTACAAGAAGACGCGGTCCGGACGCTTAAGTGACCAAACCGTGTCGTCTAGGTGATGGTGATGTCGTCCATGCGCCATCCCAAACGCCTGATCATCCGTGGGGATGACGAGCGAGACCACCCCTTTCTGGTGAAAGGGGGGGAGGACCTGCGGCAGGACCAGCGCATCGAGCAGCTTTTCTCCATCATGAACATTGTGCTGAGCAACGACACGGCGTGCGTGCAGCGAGGCTTGCAGCTGCACACCTATCAGGTCATTCCTTTAACCACCAGGTACACCGGTCTGTTTAGCAACCAAATAAAAGATAATTAACCTGTTTTTTATTCATTTGCTTTTACAAACAAACAGGCGTAGACTCCTTTATGTACATTTTTTTTCCAGGGTTGGTCTTATTGAATGGATGGAAAACACTTGTACTCTGAAGGACTTTGTATACAAGACAATGACAGAGGAAGAGAACAAGACGAGGAACAAGTAAGTAGAGGACAGATTTCTATATTTGCATCCATTTTTCTTTAAAGCAAAATTCAAAAAGTTCGTTTATCTTTTAGAATCTTTTAGATACTACAATTTTGTTTCACAGAATTGTGAAGCTTTTAACCCGAGAACACTTTTTTTTTTCTACAAAACACTACACCATCACTTTTGCCGGGTAGTTTTTACCCAACAAAAAGTACTTATCATAAAAAATAGATTTATTTTCAACTATGGTAGGTGTAACAAAATGATAAAGAAAAACAAAGGAAGTTCCTAAAAAACAAAATCCTCAAAAATGACAGAAAAATTAGGAATTTGAGAACAAAAAATTCCTAACCTAAAAAATAATAAAATGATGCCAGAACCTTGGTCTGTGTTCCACCCATTCCTGGGACATGTGGGACTTCCCTGGTGATCGCACAGAGACTCCTTCACAAATTGAAGTTCATGCAAATCATTTTTTTGGGGGGTAAAATCACCCAGCGAAAGTGCTCTTGGGTTAATATTAAATTCCAAAAAACGTTATTGATCCTTAAAGACCCACTCTGATGGTGTTTTTACGTGTTCTTGTAATTTTCTGACGGAGGACATATATAAAGAAACTTAAAATAGCATTTCTGAGTATTTCTTGATTAAAACCTGTGAATCAGACTAAAATAAATACTGTTTGAGAAAGATCTTATATACTACTAGGAATGCATTTACTAAAGATGAAAAGGTGATTAAAATGGGACTTTAATGGGAAGATTAAAGTTCCATCGATGTTTTTTTTAATGTTTTAAGGCAATACATATATATATGTTTTGTTTGTTCTTTCTTTTCCTCTTTCAGACCTGTTGAAATCTACACATCTTGGCTCTCTACCTTTAAATCAGGACCAGATGGACATCCTAATAAACTCTATTCACTTGCATACAAGTAAGTTTGTGCGACGTGTTGTGTTTTTGATTTTTATTTTGGACTCTAAGAGGTTTTAACGTTTAAACAGGAGAGCCAAGCGTGCCGACGCCGTGAACAACTTCCTGAAGGTGCTGCAGCACGTGCCGGCGGACCTGCTGAAGTAAGTCCTGTCTGCAGAACACGCGTGTGGACGGAGAACCCAAAGTCACCCTGTTGTTTC
The DNA here is from genome assembly GCF_053564925.1 of Oryzias latipes. Lineage (NCBI taxonomy): Eukaryota > Metazoa > Chordata > Actinopteri > Beloniformes > Adrianichthyidae > Oryzias > Oryzias latipes. Next base: position 14,827,354 of record NC_136256.1, on the reverse strand, counting down.
CACTCTGCAGGAGGTCGTTCCTGAGGATGTGCAACAGCCCTGAGGCCTTCCTGTCCCTGCGATCCCACTTCATCAGCTCTCATGCTCTGCTGTGTGTCAGTCACTGGATTCTTGGCATCGGAGACCGCCACCTCTCCAACTTCATGGTCAATGTGGAAACTGGAGGCATGATTGGCATCGACTTCGGTCATGCTTTTGGTTCTGCCACACAGGTGAGTTCATTTGAAACATGCCGGGATTTCAACTCAATCTGGAGAAATCCTTTTTATATTTCTTTAGGCCGCAAATATGACGTCACCCATTATCCGTAGTAAAACCATAATAAATGTGAACATTTTACAAAAATTCATCCACTGTTTTCTGAAAGTAATAAAAAAAAAAAACATTTACACACACTTTTTTTCAAATGAAAAATCGTTCAAACCCAATGCATTGTGGTCTATATTTGCCCATCGATGCCCACTGGTTTTTTGCAGGGACTTCTGGGAAATGTGGAATTGTTGATTTAACACGGCGATAAAACAGCAAATGCCCTATAGAGTGTACTAACCAGGGAGTAGTGAGGGAATTCATACACAGCCTTACCTTCCACACTAGCCACGCCCACTTTACATTTCTGACCAATCATATCAAAGTCCCTGCACAAAACGGGGACCCATCTTAAAGCCAACCCATCTTACCTTCCACATTCTAATAAACGTTTAACCTTGGACCCACAGGGTCAATTTGACTGATCTGAAAAACGTTTTTTTTTTTATTCGAACTTTTTTCATTTTTTTTGGCCGTTATTAATTGTTGCCACCCTTAATTGAACAAACAATCAAAAATAAATGGACTTTTAAAGCTCAGAAAAAAATGGCTCATGGGTTCTCCAGGGTTAATCATCACACTTACCTGAGCACAGGTGCTGACTCCACTCTTGCAACAACACAGGTTTGTATACGTTTGTGTCTTCATTATGTGTGTGATGTGTGTGTTTTGGCTCAAAAATCAGCCCCTTGGTAAATATGTACATGTTTGATCGCTGGAAAGAAATCTTCAGCCAATTTTGTTGTTGTTTTTCTTCTTCTTTTCTTTTTTTGGAGTAACTAAGAATTTTTGGACAAATTTGTTTCAATATTTTGTTCGTTTTATATAGCTTCTTCTTGAACTCTCATGTTTTTGTCCAAAAGTTTTTCTTTTTTCTTTGTAGAAAAATTCAATTCTGTTCAGTTAAGTTCAGTCTCTTCTTCAGTTAAGACAGGAAATGATCCTTCCAGTTTATAGTTCCAGAAGAACCATGTGGGCCGTAACTGACCACCTGCTGTTCTCTCCTCAGTTCCTCCCCGTACCCGAGCTCATGCCGTTCCGGCTGACTCAGCAGTTTGTCAATCTGATGCAGCCCTTGAAGGAGTCCGGATTGATCCAGAGCATCATGGTCCACTCCCTCCGAGCCTACCGGGCCGAGCCTGACCTTCTGCTTAACACCATGGACGTGTTCATTAAGGAACCCTGTTTGGACTGGAAGGTAACCAAACGCCTCTCCTTAAGTTGGATTTGTCATTACAGTATTTTTAAATAAAGTTTCATGGCCTTTCCCTCCCTTAAATGTTAATAAAATGTGCACTTTTGGAGCTTTTGCACTCTATGCCACCTTTTTCCAAAAGTCCAGAACAACATTCACGCAGAGGGAAGGCCAACGATCCCTGTGTCGCATCATTCCCCCTTAAAGAAATAACCTGTTTGTTAAAGCTGCTGCTAAATGTTTATCTGACACAGAACTTTGAGGTGAAACAGCTGAGGAAAGGAGGCACGTGGACCGACAGCGTCAACACCAAAGAGGTCAACTGGTACCCGCTGCAGAAGGTCAACTTCGCCAGGAGAAAACTGGAAGGGGCAAATCCGGCTGCTATAACCTCGTATGATAAAACCAAACTGTAGCACTTTGCTATTCAATTCTTATTGCCTTTGTTGTGCTGTTACAGTTGTGTTTAGTTTGAAAAATGTTTTTTTGTGTGTCTTATGACGTTTCTTTCATCAGTGAGGAGCTGAAGCTGGGTTTCGAGAAGGATGCCTCCTTCGCGGGGATGCAGGCGGTAGCTCTGGGGTCGGAGGAGCACAACGTTCGAGCGAAGCTTCCAGCCTCAGGTTTGTCCGTGGAGAAGCAGGTGGAGTGCCTCCTGGATCACGCCACGGATCCAAATGTTCTCGGCAGAGTTTATGTCGGGTGGGAACCCTGGATCTAATACACATCTAACCTTTTCTCCTCTGGTTGTTGTAGTCAAAAAACTCATGCTTGGGTCCAAAATATGATGAATTCTAGAAAAAATGACTTGATTTGAATACAGATTTGTTCGTTTGTCAAAAAGTCAAATAAAGGTAAAGATGTTCTCTTTTGTAGCCGTGTTTAGATTCTTTATTTTATACATAAACTTGAATCCTTTCAACAAGTGTTTTTGTCATTTTAAATAATCTTAACTTCAAACCAGCTAACTCTTTTAAATGGACAATATAATGTCAGCTAATTTACAAAAATTTACTTTTTGTCTTATTTTGACATTAAAAACACTCATCTAATTTCACAAATCTTTCTCAATACTACAAAACTAAACTTTCTCAGATTAAAGAAAAAATCTCCCTTTAAATGTAAAGGTGACCCCACAATTGTCCCCATTCAGTGGGAAATATTCAGATGCACTATCTCTGTTGCCACTAGATGGCACTGTTTTTCCATCACTCCTGTCATTTGATTAATTTTTAAGCCAGATCCAATAAAAACAAATTTCAAAACTACAAACCTTTTATAGCTCTAAGGAAAAAGTAGCATTGATTAAAAAAAACTACCACATCATGATATAGACCCTTTAAATTGCTGGTTGACCTTTTAAAAGGCCCACCTGATGTCTGAAGGCCAAATGTTTGACAAGACAAAAGATTAATAAAAAATAAAAGATTTGGTTTTATTTTAAGTTCTAACTTTTGGCAACATTTTGCTATTATGAGTCATACAAATAATGTAAGTGTTACTTTATCAAAATATAGTAATCAGCTTTCATCAATAAATAGTAAATAGAAATTAAAGAAACCCTCACAATAATTTTTACATATTGTTTACGCAGTCGGAAACATTTTTGCGTCTTTTAACCCTTTTGCTATCTTAGATGACCCCACCCTTACATTGGCGTGTTCTCCCTACCATGATAAAGGTGGAAAGATTTCATGTAATCCATGGACACCAGTGAAGATCACAAATCATTGAAGAAAAAAGGTTCAGAGCACTGTCTAGTGGGTCTAGATGACCCAACTCCCAATTTAAAAAAAATAAAAAACAAAGTACCTTTAGTACTAATTACAATCGTCACGTAATTTCTTACAATTTACTAACAAAACCAGCAACACTCGTCTGGGATATCCAAAGGAAGTTTTGAAATCATTATGGGATGGCAACATGACCTAAGGTTTGGCGGCTGTTTGTGCCAAAATCTGAGATTTAGCGATTTCTGCGTTTTTCCAAAAGATTTTCCTAACATTTCACACATGTGCCGCTAGCTTAAGTCTAAAACAACCCCTGGGGTTTTGTCGACCTTTGACCTAAGAAAGAGGCTTTTTAAAAAAAAAAAATTTAAAAGCACCTCTAGTACCAGATACAAATAAAAACTTGTCCTAGGTGGTCGCGCCTTCTGATCATACGCCGCTCACGGCTTTAATCATATATTTTTTTTATATAAAAGTAGTTCTTTAACCCTTGTACTATCTTAGATGATCCCACCCTTACATTGACGTGTTCTCCCTACCATGACAAAGGTGGATAAAGGTGGAAAGATTTCATGTAATCCATGGACACCAGTGAAGATCACAAATCAGTTTTGGTAAATATTTGTGTTTGTGTATTGGCATAAACAAAATAAATCAATATAGGGCAAGTAATGGTCATGTTATTGAATCTTTAAATTATCTAACATTTTAATCTTTAACCTCTAACAAATCCCACACTGTACTCTAATTACATTTCAAAATAAAAGTTTTGTTTGTTTTTTTATTAAAAACAAACTTTCTTATAGAAAAATTACTAATCTAAATGTGTTTGAATATTATTTAATTTTATAATATCTTTTTGTGATCCAACTGCTCATAAATGACACACACACTGGTTAATACATTTTACTTATCAAAAACAGGGAAACAAAATAAACTAAAATGGCAAAATATTAAATAAATGCATTTTCTCAGTAATGCTGTTGAACCAAATGTAACAGGAATTTCCAGACAGTTTTAATAGTCCTGAACGCAACTGAACCAGCTTTTTTAAGGTGTAGAGTTAAAAACATGCTGGAAATCATTCAAGGTTTCATTCTAAAAGAATTTTACTTTATTACTTTGATTATTAATTTGCTTTGAAACGGATGCCTTCATTTGTAATTTCCAAACGTTAGTAGATTTTTACAAAAAACAGGGTATAAAACAATCAAAGGGCTTCTTTTACTTAAAAAAAATAACATTAGTAATCAAAGAAAAATCACATAAAAAAACTTTTTTTTTTTAGAAATGTCAAGTAAAATATGTAACAAACCCTTAAAACCTGTGCATATTCTGCATTCTGTCAATAACGAATCAAGAAATCACTGCACCAAAAAGAAAAAGGGCCAAAAAATGACTTTGTTAATAAATATTCGTTTTAGCTAAAATGATCTCAGGTTGAAATAAGTTAAACCTGTTTTTCTTTGCACATCCACGAATTCTTTCAAAACAGTTACCATGACGAGTTTATTATTATTTAAGGGCTGTGGAAAAGCCACTGCCATTGAGAACACCTGGTAAGACATAAACGTACCGTTGTATTTTCACCAAAAATAAAACCTCAGCGGCTCGGCTCTGCACAAAGATCAGTTAAAGTAACAGCGTTCGGAAGAAGAAGACATTGGTTTGAAAACGTAGTGTTAAATTGCATTTTTTTGGGTGTCGTTTGAACACGTTTGTTCATTGAATCAAATTAGCAGCAAATGTAGCTTTTTTGCTGCATGTTCTCATCCCGTGTAGCAGGTTTGGTAAAAGGCACATCATGATGAAAAAAAAACATGAAAAAAAGAAATTGTAATTTAGTGTTCAGATGGATTATTTTGCAGCAAAAAAACAGGCTTTTTGAAGCAAACTATGCTAAAAACAAACTAACCTCGTAGATCACTGCACACTGATCCTTTAAGGTTCCTAATTCAGAGAAATCGGCCAAAGTGCACGATGCGTACTTCGAGTTCAAACGACATTGTGGAGGATTGGTTCTGCCTGGACAAAAGTAAAAAGTGGAAAGTTATGTTTACCTACAACTTTTTCACCTTTAGAACCAAAAAACTAACGGTTCCTTTACATCATGAAGGACTCACATGAAGTCCCGGATTCAGGAGTTTTCAGGCTCCACCCGTTGATTGTAAATGAGACGTGGACCCAGTGAGAGTGGCGTCGCCCATAGTAACCACTTTACTTCGATCCAGTTCTCATATGCCGTCAATGGGAAACAATCGTTTGGAGATTCACTGCTGTTAGAAGAGTGTTTGTCAATAAAGCTTTCATCCAAAGCCACCATCTTTCCATCCATCCATTGTTTCGCTGCTCTATCATACCATTTCAGGAACTGAAGTCAAGTTACTTTCAAGTGCAAAGTGAAGCGTTACTTGTACGGATTGGTTTAAGCCCTTAAAAGAAAAAACCACAAATATTTTACTGACATTTTTGAGGCCTGAAAGCAAAGAGGACACCAGCAGAACGGTGTTTTTATGCGCCCCTGGCTCCACAAAGAAACAAATACTGTCACGTCCATCCTTTGGACTCCACTGTACAATAGCACTTTTACTACTATGTGTTCTCCATTTCACATGTTAAAATGCTCATGTTTCAGCAACACGTCAAGAAACATTTGGGCGATTAGCAGGGATGCACTTCAAGTCAGACCCAGATTTTAAAGACCCACTCCGACAAAAAGGGGGTTTCTGGTTTTAGCCATTTTAAAGGAAATTAAGATTAAAATTGCACTTCTGATTATTTCTTCATTCAAATCGTTGTGAATCAGGAGTAGAAGAAAAAATGCAGTTTGATAAGGATATTTGGCGGGCCACAAGCTCCCTGCTCCGCCCCCTTTTGCTGCATCCACTTGCAGACCAATAGATTCATGAACGTCCTTGTTTTCCTCGTCTGAGCTGGAAGCTGGATCTGCATTTTTGTTGCACCACTAATGTTAGGTTGGGGGGTGTGAGGGGCTGTAAGCTAGCGGGGGAGAGCATGTGAACAGAGAGCTGTCAGCAATAGGGAGGGGAAGAGGGGCGGGGTTGCTCCATGTCAACATTTTGCTCTCAGCTTAGAGGGGAATTAGTAATGAACGCTGCTCTGCTGCTCTGCAGAAACTATGTCCTGTAGAAAACAACACAGGTTTTTAGATTTGGGCTAAAAAAAACAACACTCATAGTTAAAAGACTGCTGGGAAACAGTTTGAAAACCGATCAAAAGTTGATCGGAGTGGGTCTTTAACAAAAAAAAACAATAGTTTGTTCTTCGCATCTTTGCAGATTCGAACACATTTGTTGACTTTGTTTCATGGCAGGAACACTTGAAGGCTGACAATTCAAACAAAAAATGAACAGAAAGTACTCAGAGGATTTAAAAATGTCTTCATAAAAGTGCCAAATCCATTTGTTGAAAAGTTACCCCCCGAAATAAAGTAACAAAAAGAGCTTTTTTGTGGCCTGGTGTGCATAGCGTATCTACTTTACATTATTCAGAGCCGTGGCCTTAAATCTTGGGTCTCCAGCCGTTGATGAACTGCAGCAGTTTCTTCACCTGCAGTTTGCTTAGCTTGAAGTCCTCCGCTAAGATCTCCTCTGTGAGCTGCAGGAGCAGGTTCCCGTCGATCTTTTCGGACCCAAAAAGAGCCACCACCTCGTCTGGGAGGCCGATGAACCTCAGACATTTGGACACCTCCTCGATGGAAATGCCAGCCAAGGAGGAAGGAGGCTGCCACTGAGCAGCGGGGGGAAAGGACTGGCAGCTCCCGACTAATGAGTCTGAGATGGAGACAAGCTCTTCGTTTTTTACCGGTGAGGAGGTTTCTAGCTTAGCATCACACGTCGACTCTGTGGGTGAGTCCGCACACTTCACTGTGGGGGTGGGTTTGGGCGTCCTTGGTGGTAGGATGGGGCAGGAGAGGCTCTGCTTGCTGTTCGATTCCTCTATTGGTTTGCCTCTGTACGCTTCTGAACTGAAGCTGGAAGATTTGGTGTGAGCCTGACTCAGAAGGCCTTTCTGCGAGTCCTTACTGCTGCGTGGCTGCCGCTGGAAGTCCACCAGGCTGGAGGTACACACCTTTGGGGTGCTCGGGGTTCTCTTCCTGGGGTAGCTGTAGTAACTCCTGCAGTCGGCTGGGAGAAACTCCTCCAGGCAGTGGGACTCTCCTCCGCTGAAGTTGTTCGGCCAAGACAGACGAGACGACGGCGCGTCCGACGGCAGACTGCCGACGGTTGACGTGGCGCTCTGCTCCGTCATGGATCTACTCCAGTTACACGGGTAGCAGGCGAGGCTTTGCTCTTGTGGATCCGCCCCCTCAGCTTCACTTTGCCCGCTTCTAATGGAAGGGGGAGACATGAGGTTAAATCCAAATTGTAAAGAAAGCATAAAGTAACGTGTGAGCGCCGGTTCTTACACGCTGTGGAGACCTGAAGAATAATAGGAGAGGGTTGGACTTGGAGAGCGGGTTTCCTGCTGCCGCGGCTTGGACAGGATGGTCGCGGGCGGCGGCGGCGGCTGCTTCAGGCTACGTGGGGGGATCGGGGGAGCATTCAGAAGACGGCACTCCTCCTTCACCTGGAATGACACCGACAGACTTTATCAGCTACAAGCAGCACAAATGAACCCTTTACTACAGGAGATGACACCCAAAAAAGAATTAATACACAAACCGTAAAACTCCACCTGTGTACACAATCGGCCAATTCTGACGCAGAATATCGGCTTTGTACCGTTATGCAACACATTGCTAACGTAAAGTGTCGTATAACGCAGCAAAGAAGACTCTGCTCTGTTTTCTATGAGACAGAATCTGCTGATTTACAGTGACTGCGCAAACGGTTGAAGAGTTACATTGATCGAAGCTCCAGGGGTCAAAGGTTAAAGTGTAGGGGTCAAATGTCAAATCAGGATCAGCTTAAAGTGAAGGAAAAACCAGATTGTAAATTTGACAAAAAGTTTGAAAACAGTTTTAAACTCCAACGTCAACAATTTAAATTTTACGAATATGACAAATAAAATTGTAAATTTGAAAATTTATATTTTAAAACTTGAAAGAAATGTGGAAAATTTGGAGAGAGAAACAAAGTAAAAATCCATCATTCAGCTTTACTTATAAGGGCACTTTTCAAAAGCCAAAGCAACCAAAGTGCTGAAAGTGAGAAACAATAACAATAAAAGATAAAAACAGTCAAATACAAATCATAGAAACAGAAGAAAACAAAGAAGGGATTTAAATCATCCATGGACCTGGTGACATAAATAATAATGTTTATCAGTAACAGCTGCTGGTTTGTATTTTTAACTTTTTCCGTCCCTCCTTCACTGTCAGTCCTCACAGTTTCAATCAATGATTCCCATTTTTCTGAGATGAGCCTAAATGTACGTTGGTGGGCGGGACTTTGAGGCCATTGGCCCCCGGGACACGATTGACATCGGTGACACGTGATAGTGATGGGATCTCCGCTCAAACGGTGGGAAAGCGTTATCACTACTGTGCGCCACACAGACGCTGAGATGCCGTCACCAAAACCTTCCTCACCTGATGTCAATCTGGACCTGGTAGGCTGGTTTTTCCCTCACTTTAAGCTGATCCGGATCTGACCTCACAGCAATGATTACTAAATCAAGCTAGTAGAAGGTCACAAAGAGATCAAACGTCATCAACATCAGCTAAAGGCTGTTGTAACCTTCACACCACGGTCACCCCCTCGTCAGACATTACAGATGAAGTTAGACAAGGACAAACAAATGAGCAACCTACAAATTTGTTTTGTTAAAACACTTAAAAACCCTCTGACTGACTTTCAGGAAGTCACAAATGATTGCTGCGATGCTACGTCTATTTGTCACAAATGCTTAAACCCTTCTGGCTAAATTTGGCTTTTGCTCTGAAAACAAAAAGCGGAACAAAGGAAGCAGGTGACAAAGAGAATGATCAAACTCTTGGGTAAGACTCTGCTCTGTTTGCAGAACTGCTTAAGGCATTAAAGTACATTCTAAATACTTTTATACTGAAACGTTTTTTGGAACGAAGCTGATCTGCAGTCGCGGTGGCTTCCACTAAGTGCACTTTAACAGACGGCACAACCCATGTATGTTTTAAAAGCTACGGCAAGCATCTACAAATCAATGCAAACACAGATGCTACAGCGTCTGGCTCTGCCTGGGAAAAACAAACAAGTTCTACGCTTTAAAATGATTCACAAGCTAAGTTAGCACCTAAATCTGCTCGCAGAGAAAGAATATCAAAAATGCAAACCTGTTTGTTGGATACGATAAACCGTACAAAAACAACACAAACTGCATTTGGACTTTGGTTTGTTCAAACAAACAGTGTCTTCTTTAAAGAATCACTCTTATCATATTTTGATCTATTTTAAAAGTGTTCCCAGTGGTATTTTAAGTATGGTTATGACGCTTTTTGTAAAAATAAAAAACCTGGTGTCGTTTTCAAGAACACAGTTTCTGCAGAGCAGCAGGAGTTCATTAGAAAGTCGGTAGTGGGTGAGGCCGTTAGCGCCGCACAACCCCTGCCCCTCTTTCTGTCACCCATCTGTTCATTGATCCCCTACTGGCTTAAAGCCCCTCGGACCCCCAACTCAACATTATCAGTGCAGCAGAAAAATGACAAGCCATATCAGAGCAATCCAGACGTACGGTTTTGATCCAGATTCCAGCTCAGACGAGGAAAACAAAGACGTCCGTGGATCAGAATGGGGCGGGGCCCAGCGTATCTTCTATGTCACAAATACGATCTTTTTTAAACTGCATTTTTCCCGTCTGCTCCTGATTCACAATGATTGGAAAAAAGAAATACTCAAATATGCAACACGGTCTGGAGTGGGTCTTTAAAGTGCAGAGAATGTTGCACAACTTCTAAAATATTTTTAAAAAACATTTTATTCTCTTAGACAGAAAAGCATCCCCTTTGTTTTTTAGAGAGTTAACACTAAATTGATGTTTCAGTAATAAAACACAATATTGTTTGTGTTCTGATAAGGAGCTGCCACCTAACTAACTGCTGGCGGAGAAAACCATTTGTGCGGCGAAAACTTGCATTCTGAGAACAACGTTCCAGTCATTTCTTTAGGCATGAATGGGACTGTGTGTTTCTCCTTCGCTAATTTGCTTTATTCTTTACAAATGTTCTGAGTGAAAAACCTGTTCCCCAGCCTGGAGCTGTCGGCGGGTGATCATCGCATCAAGCTGAGCGTCAAACACTCCCAGTCGGATTGATGAGTGTCACAACCTAAAAATGTCACTCATCGTCTCCAACAGACAGACGTGCTGTTCTTATGCATCTGTGACACTACAGAAGCAGATTTCCTTTATTGGGAAGTGTTTTTTTTAAATAAAGTTTTTTGAAACAGATCCTTTAAAGACGGTTTTACTCGTACATTGATTGCATTTCCAACAGTCAATTTCAGGCGCTCCGGGGAGTTTATTTTTATTTTTTTAAATAACAAAATTTCTGATGGCTCCTTCTGAAAAATGATGACAGATCCAGTCAGATATAAATATTTAAATCTTAATCATTTCAACACAATCTGCTCCTATGACCTTCCTTCCACAACTGACTCTGGAGTTTCCAGATATTGTCATTGGTGAGTCTTGGTCATTCAGGCGGTGAGTCGTACAAGTTTCATTATAGAGTTTGAACATCTAGACCACACAGGGATCTAAGGTGGTATAAAGGACATGTTTCCTGTTTGGATCTGTTTTCCCACGTTTCTTGTAGGAGTTATGTTCTAAAAATTGCGATAAGTAAAATCCACAAAGTAGTCGTCTTAATTTTAATTTTCCAGACGGCACCCCTGACTACACACTTTTCTCAGCCAGAAATGAACATTTTCACACTTTTCTTTATTGTTTAAACTCTCAAATTTCAAACCTTTGTAGAATAATAGGTCCAGTATTATAAATTGAAAACAAAGATCTGATTGCGATGCATTATTTCTGTAGATTTGGTGAACTGAACACATTCTGTTCAGGAGACACGACACAGTGGAGATTGATTAACAATGGTTCCCGTATTTTGTTAGATAAATTTCTCCTAAAAGTGTGACTTATACTTCAGTACGACTCGTATAGGATTTTGTATTTTTCGGCTGCTGAGGCTTATACTCCGGAGCAACTTATGGTCTGAAAAATTCGTACATAAAAGAACTTTCTGATGGACGTGTTTTAAAAACGCGTGGATTTTTTCTTTGACGTGGCCTGTAAGAACTAGAACTTGAAGTAGGAACATAAAATACTCACGGCTTCAGACTTGGGTGGGACAGGAGGTGGAGTAAGAGGCACATCTAAACTGGCTATAGGACAGACGGGACAAGAGACTGGGAAGGACAGTGGAGCTGCGACAGGACAGCCGTTGTTGACACCTCGTATTCCTTCACTTGAGGAGGGTTTAGGCGTCTGTCCTCTTAAGTGATCCAACCACAGCTCCTCATACGGACCGTCCAGCTTGTTGAAGGTCGGCTGTTGGGTCGTGCTATCCAGCAGCTCAGGGAAAAGGTGCTCGTTTTCTCCCGATTCAGAGTACTGGCCGTCAGAGGGCAGAAGAGTCCAATCTCCACATAGCGCCATGCATCCCTGCAGGTTAACTTCACTGTTTCCGTGCAGGTTGCTTCCGTAAACGCACACAGACAGTCGATGAAAGGACTGGGTGAGTTCATCGCGGGCGTACGTTAAGGAGTTGGGGATCTGTATGTGGCTGCTGCAACCGTTGGAACCGCCGTTGCCTCCACTGCTTCCGGAGCAGGTGCCATTCCCACTGCCTTTGTTGGGACTTTTTACGTCGTCGCTCCAGTCTGTCCGCACATCCCGGACGGCCCGGGAGTAATCGTCTATGTCAAACTGCTCCTGGCAGAAGGAGAACCAGCGATGCACCATTGTCTCCAGCCACAGCTCCCCTTGCAAAAGCTCCTCTGGGACGATGAACCTCGGCATGGCCATATGAAAGGGAAAATGGAAGGGAATGATTTTGTTGTTCCGCAGAATGCAGCACACAACCACCGTCTTTGTCTGGATGTTGACCAGCTTATAGCGGTGACCCTCCCGGACGAGGTGAAGGTCATACTGGTTCCGGGGTGGACTGCTGGGCACGATGACATTGACGGGGAGTCTGGTTTTTTCCACGATGTTTCTGATGGTGTGCTCGCCGTCCTGCATCTGAAGCTCCAGCGGGCTGCAGGTGCTAAACCTGCCTTTGCACTGAAACGGGAGACTGATGCTCTCGTTTGTGCGATGGTTCATGCAGATCAAGCACGGCATCTTGCCCCGGCCGATCTTGCTGATGGAGTGAAGCTTCCCGATCTTCTTAAAAATAGTGTTTAGTCGTGATTTTTCTTTGGAGCTTTTGGCGTAGAGGATCTCTGCCTGGCCCATTAATGTGAGCTCATCACCGGTGCTCAGCGTAATGTTGTAAACTTCTGTCTCTTCATTGCATTCCCCTGAAGCCATCTAGGACAGAAAAACAATTATAGAACATTAACCTAAACTAGTTAACAGCTTCTTTCTATTGAGCAATCAACCAAAAAAAAGACACAGACTATGAAATGCCTGTTTAAAACCACTTTTTAAAAAGTTGTTTCTGTGTTTTTCATGACTGGTTTTTCTCTGAGGGCTTTTACTCCAGGTGCATTGTGGTATTGATAAGGAAGTCATGGAATGCAAGCTGGCAGCTGTTAAGGGCGGTCTGACTTTCACATTTGGTGGTTTAATTAAAACAACTTTAGCAGAAAACAACAACCAGTTCCCCCTTCAGTAAGACGAAGGAAATGGAGGATTGTGCTTCAGAGTTGCCAAACTACCACGTTTCCCAACATCTGGCCACACCAAGTTAAAACATTCATGGCATCAGTTCCACCAACTTCCATTGAACTCTAAGAGAATCAGGTCTAAGTGATTTTTGGTAGAAGTCTCTACAATAAAAGAAACGTGATACACATCATTTCATAGTAATGCCTATTAAAAAAAAGAGATGAACATTTTATGAACATAGACGTGCTATAGCATGTCCTGCTGCTGGAAAAAACTGGAAATGCCTCCTAATTAGGGATGTGGATCATTTCTTAGATCAACGATTCACAGATCAAACCACAATTCTTTCCATTTAATATATTATGAATGAATGGTCGCCTCATGTACGTGTTTTTGTTGGATCTATAAACATCATTTACACATTTGTTCAGAACAGGATACAAGAATCAGCAAAACATAAATAAAAGCTCAAATATTTTAAAAGAAAGAAAAGGTATTTGTCACTTTAAATAATGTCACACTTGTGTAAGTTTTTCTGTAACCTTCCTGGTCAAATTCAGTAGTGTACAAAACATAATCGTCACTGTTGCTTTGGATCGTTTAACATCCAGTCCTGGAAGTGTTCTCCACAGTTTTTCCATCTTCAGAGTTTGGCTGACTAAAGTTCCAGTAGATGGATGATAAGAAAACAATAAATGAAGACACAGCAACACCTCAATAAAAGTGACTCTGTAATAAATAGGAACTGTTCTTTAATCTAAACTAACAGCAGAGTTTCCAGCAAACATATTTTATTAACTCACTGTTTTCATCTTTAGTGGAAAACACAAAAAACCTCCACACTTTAGATGAATATTTTGCAGACATGTTCTGGTACGTCACATAACTGAACAGAAGATTTTAATAATATTTTAAAATGTCCTATTCATTCTAATTTTTCTTTAAATTATCAACTACTTTTTAAATAAAATGTTTTTTTCAGAATTTATTTCAAAATTTTACTCCCATTTTTTGTATCTGAGAAAACACTTGATAGCTTTACTTTGAAAACGAGAACCTTCTCTGACACTTTACTCTGAAAATTTGTTTACTTCCTGTGACAGAAGTCCATTCAGTTTGTTTAGTTTTTAAACTTAAAATCCAACATTTTTCTGTATTTTACAGTGATAATTTATTTTTTATATATATTCCACTATATTTCCACGTCACAAATATTGGTACAGTTTTCTGGAAAAGATGGCGTATATCTGAGTATTCGGATGCTCATCTCGGTCCTATTCATCAAAATGATCACTTTGGAAGGGGAAAGTGTACCTTAACATTAAACGTGATGTCCTCCATGACGTACACTCTTTCGGGGAAGGCTTTGGCCACCTCCTCCACACTGTTGAAGTATTGCACGGGCTCCTTGACATCTCTGTCCTGTTCCAGCAACTTGAACTGGCCTAAGCAGAACACGAATGATTAGTGCTGATATTTTCCATCGCTTCTGCCATCACATGAGAAGTAAGCAGTTGGTGGTTCATCAGTTTCTCAAAATAATCACTCAGAAAACTTTTGAAAGCATACACGATGAATAATTTAGATAAGAAAGAGCCATTTCAAAGGAAGCACCATCTTCATGGCGGCTCCTTACCTTCATAATGAACTGGGATCTCTATTTTAGGCCCAATCACATAATGTCCCTCCTCTAGACTGTGAGCAGTTATAGTTGTCCACTGACGGCAGGAATGAATCAAGAGGTAGTCGTTTTCTCTGAGGCCCTCAACCAACTGAGCTGCAGAAAGGAAGTTTAACAATCAACCAAAGTACACAAAGAGTTTATGATACAATCAGGTCTGGATGAAGCTTTTAATAATATAGTCTATCCAGTGAGTTGCTTCCTGAAAAGGAAAATATTAAGATTTGAATAAATAAATGTGTCAGAAATTACACATAAAAATGTATGTTCAACTTACAAATAAAGTTTTTTAAAAATGAATCAAGTACTGGACACGAGCCTTTTTACTTCAAAACATTACATTATGGATAACCATCACCTGCTAAAAGAGACATTTTAAAAGGTAATTTAAAATCCATTAGACATAATCCCACACAATTTCTGCATGTTTTATACATTTAAATTATGAAATGAAAAACACAAATTTAACTAAGTAGATGTTAACTTTTGTCAAAGACACTTTCTAGTTAAATAAAGTGTAGACATACTAGGGGACTCATGATGTTGTGAAGGCAATGTTGTTGTTTTTTTACACCTTCAGCGTTTTCCTTTGATTAGCAAAATAGCCTTTTCGTTTTTACTTCATGACCTAAATTCTTATTCATTACCATCAAGGTTGCTTTTATATCAATCAGTTTATAGCATTATTGCACTAAAGCGAATCTTTGTTTTTCATTAGCTTAGACTAGAGCTGATAAGCAGAAGCCTTAACTGGCTAGCATGGTAGCTATAAAACTTGAAGTAAGTTACTAACCGTTATCCAGCATGACAATTTGTGGCAACTTGTACGCACTGACCAGCTGGTCTAGCGGCAGAGACGTCGTGCTCCACGTTACATCCTTTAAGTTATTGTACAACATCGTTCCAAGGTCCATTTTGCTAGCTTAAGTTAGTTAGCCACTTTTTGAGCTAACTGGTGCAAAACACGGTCACAAAAAAGCTTTCCCGAGCAAACTAGCTACACAATTATAGCTGCTCTTCATCTATGCAGTTGTGTCATGCACATGACGTTCCCAAGTCGTAGCTGCATAGTTCCCTCTAAGTTTCCCTACGTATCCAAAAGGTTCGTTGTTAGAAAAAGTAGCCAAGCCATGTTTGTTTAGTAGCGACGGCAGTATCAAGCTAACTATTCTAACGGAAATACGTCACTTTCTACAATTTTATTTTTATTAAATAAAAGCCTTTCCCTTTTCCCCCTCCAATTAAAATTGATGAATAACAAGATTTAAATCCCGGAACAACAACTCAAATTATAACAAAATTATACAAGTACATAGCAGGTGATAAAACATTAACAAAAGAAGGGAAAAGGCCAAATAAAGTGCATTCTTTAGGCTTTTCCATTAGGTTTAATTTTTTATAACCACTTCAATAATTTCACTGCGTTTTCTTTTGTTTGTTTTTTTGCTTATTTTTATTTATTTTTTACTTCTCACAAACAATTGAACTCCTTCTGATAAAATAGTCTGGATTACAAATTAAAAATCTATTTTAGTAAATAAAATATATTCCAAAAATTGTGAAGTTTCGTATCATTTCGTAATAACCAATCGATACATTTTCTAACTTTATGGCTTAGCTATTTTATATCTTATCTAATTTTACATCTTAGCTTTTGAAATAAAAGTGTTTGTTCCAACAGATGTAGAAATTGGATTTTAATGGAATGGAAGAAGTATTTACTATTTACTACATACTAAAGAAAATGCATTTAATTAATTCAAGATAAGTACCAGAAAGTATATTTTTGTCTCGCTAAAAGGTTGGGGAAATAAGAAAAATTTTAAAGAGTGTTGGCCAACAATTCAACAATTTTAAGGACAAGAGAAAAAAAATCAAAACTCTAAAATAATTTATTTTCTTATAACTTTGTTAATGTTTACACTAATCTATATAACTTAAAGAAAAAGTCTATTAAAACCTGAGATGTAACCTTTTTTTTTTGTTTGTTTTTTCATTCTATTTTGTTTTGCAGACTGTAATGCCAGATTTAAGCCTCAAACTTTGCTAAATAATGTTAAAATAATGTTTTAATTACTCATAAGTTTTCATTTATCTCTTAAGGCACATAAAATAAAAGAATAAATTTAAAAAACATTGAGGTAATAAAATAACCTGTTCTTTTGTTTTGGCTAAATATATGGGTTCACACAATTTTTATTAATTCATTTTTAATCAGTGAAGTTTTGGAAAATCTTAACTTAAGGTAGACTTTGTGATGAGTAAATGAAAAAAAATGAAAAAAATACGGTATTGCTAATACAAATCCATGTAAATCATAAAATTAACCAAAGATAATGATGAGGTGGGGAGTACTACTATTGCACTTTACTTCATTATTTACTCTTAAAATACTACAGTAAATATTTAAACACCCATAATTTTTTCAGATCAACGATTCACAGATCAAACCACGATTCTTACTATATTGACTTGGACTCAAGAGCACATGGCGTTGATGCAAATTCATTGAACGTTGTCATCAACTTCCTGTTTTTCATGGCATAAATCAGAGAAACTTCCTCAATTCAGTCACTGTGTCTCAGCGGCAGCCAAAATGTCTTTTGTGGACACTCTGCGACAGTGGGATGACGGCGTAACCTGTGCTGACAAACAGGATTTTTCGGAAGCTCTCCGGATTCTCTTGGCCATTCCTGAGCCAAACTCCAAGATTTGTTTCAACATCGGCTGTCTGCATCTGCTTAACCAGAACTTGGATGATGCTGAAAAGGTAAAGTCAAGCATTTCTCAACTATTAATTTGCTCCTAAAATAGAAAACTAGAAATCTGAAAACATCAGTTATCTGGATGCAACCGGTGAGGCAGAGATTGAATTCGATTGTAGTGTAAGTGCGAGTCGCAGTGAAACAAGAAGTGGTGCTGAAAGCGTTTTTGTAAAGGAAGTTGCTGCTGTTTCATAGGCGTTCGATTGCAGCATTCGCAAGGATGAGCATTTGGCAGTGGCTTTCTTTCAAAGAGGAATCACCTTTTATAAGAAGATGAGGTAAGACACACCGGCTTTTTACAAACAACGACCAATTTCCTTCCATTTCATTCCAAATTCAGAACACCTGTTAAGTATTTGCACCTAAACCACAAGTTTTCACTGATTTGTTATGCAATTTATTTGATCACACATCTGTAAAGGTACGAAGAGAGCATTGGTGACTTCCAGAGAGCCTTCAAAACGCTAAGAGGAAACAACCTGATCGATTACAAGGCCCTTGGTCTCAGATATATTCTATATGCATGTGAGGTAGGTGTTTTCAACCTTAGGCACAATCTACTACATCATCACTAAATCATAACACCTTCCAATTCTGCTGTTTGCATGAGAAAAGCTCTAAATAAAATCTCTCCTTTCAAAGGTTCTCCACAACATGGCCCTGGCTGAGGCTCAGCTGGGAAACTGGGAAAAGGCTGAGCAAAACCTCAGGAAGGCGCTTGACTACAAAACAGACGCCAAGCTCAGTGTCATCGAAAAAGCTCAGCAGGCAGTCCTGGTTAGCATTGATCTGATGAAAAACGAGGGTTTCTCTTAAAGTGCCCAATTTACATGGAGGGGGGGGGATCTAAAAAGTAATTTTAACAGTCGACTGGGATAGGCTCCAGCAGCCCTGTGACCCCTATAAGGGATTCAGCAGGAATATAAATAAATATTTTAAAATGTTAATCCACACATTTAAAAACTATTAAACAAAACACATCTGCAGTTTCATCTCTGCTAAGGATCTCGTCAGAGTAAATAATGTCTTTATTTGTCCAGTAAGTTCAGGTCCAACCGTGCCTCCATGGAAAGTTTAGGGACAGAATGCGGTTTTGAAATGTCAGATTTAGGACATCTTTTTGATGCGATTTCATTGACAGAAGGAGAAGCTGTTCAAACTAGTGGAGTTCCCATCAAAAATGATGTTTAAACCAAATAAACATTACGTTGCAGAGCTGGAGAAGAAAGACTACCTGGGCAAAGCCAAAGTAAGAATAAATCTTTTTCATTGAAATAAATCATCTTACATGATTTGGGAAATCTTGAGGGTGAACTTAACAATCTGTGTATTGTTTGTTTGATGATCAGGTTGTTGCCTCTGTCAATCCACAAGACGATTTTTCTGGATTTGCTCCTCTGCAGCCACAGGTGACGGAGATTCGTATTTTTCGTTGCTAAATGCTGTGATGAGGCAACAAAAAATTCTGAAAAATTGTGAAATGTCCACGCAACCTTCCAGCTTGAAAATGAGCCTTAGAAGCATGCGATGTTTGTTTCTCCCTCCTACATTTTTTATTGACACTAAGCTAAAAGCAGTGACAAGTGTAGTACAACTTGTCGGGATCGAAAAAGTATCCATTCATCCATCCGTCCGTATCTCAATCACTTTTCAGAATAACCTGTAAGCAGAAAGTCAGCACATCTGCTATTCAAGCTGTTTAAAAGACAGAGAAGGTCACAAGTCCCTTTTTTCCAAGTCCAAATCAACTCTGAAGTCTCAAGTCTGTCATTTCAAGTCTCAAATTTGAATTTTAATGAAGAGTCTACTAACACAAATTGTCATCACATTTTTGTGGACATTAAAACAGACAGTTTATGTTTCGGCAAAGCTTCTTAAAGATAATTTTTTAACAAACATTATTTATTCACAAGTCCCAAACCTGGAGGTTAAATTCAAATATTTGCATGTGAGACTTTGGTCCAAGTCAAGTCCAAGTCACAAATACAAGTCCCTATCTGTCATTCCATCAGAACCAGAACATCAGGAGGTTGAGTCATGGTTTAAACACAGTCAGTAAACAAAATCTTATTTGTGGCAGGCTGTTGTGAAAAAATTCTTGAATCTTTGGATGTGCATTTAAACATTGCCCATGTATAAAAGATTTTATGCCTTTTAATTTTATATTTAATTTGAAATTAGGATTACCTTTTGTGAGTTTTGTGTGTACATCCCGTATACTAGACAGGACTGGGGAAAACACTGGAGCCCTCAAGAACCAGTATGACTCAGTAAATCAGGGACTGACTGGATAATCTCCTTCTTAATCACTAAACAGGTTGAAGATGGTCCACTTTCTCCAAGAGAACCAGAAGTTTTAAGGTACATCCCAAGTTTTTTTAAAAATCTATCAAGTAGAAATTGATAAAATGTTTTTTAATATCTTTTTGCTGAATGTCTTTGTCCTTTCGTGTAAAAGGGTTTTCTAATTTTCATCAAATTAAACGTCATCTTCCTTCAATGACAAAAAGACACGTGTGTTACGATACCCTTTGTGTGTCTATTCTTCATAGAGCCTTGGAAGGTGAACCCCACACTGTACTGTTTGAGTTTGTTCCTGAAACCTGCGACGAGCTGGCCGTGAAGCCCGGCAACATGGTGTTCGTGCTGCAGAAAGGGGCAGACAACTGGGCCTATGTCATCTTCAATGGAAGAGTAAGAATGCCGTATGCACAATCTGTGATACTTCTTGAGAGTGTGTGCATCATTTTTTTCCCCCAGATTGTGTGTTTAGTAGAGAACTGAGTGCTTATTCGTGGTTATGATTACAGACGGGACTCGTACCGTACAATTACCTGGAGCGTCAGGAGATCTCTCTGGCTTTAAAACAGAAAAAGGTATTGGTACTAGGGATGCAACGATTCACTTTCTCCACGATTTAGCACAAATTTTGATTTTTTTTTGGGTCACAGTTTTGTGTCATTTTGATATAAGATTTGTTTATAAAATGACAAAAAACAAAAAATTTGGACAAATCCTTTTTTTTAATTTGGTAATCAGCGAGTTACAATGAAGTGAAAGACTTCACTTGGCTCATACTTGGGGTTGGGGTAATGTAACAAAACAATAAATACTAGGATGTATTCAGACTGGAGAAGTTAGTTGGTCTAGACCCAGTTTGCCTAATTTGGTCTGGATCAAGTCCTGAACCTTGCATTTGGTCTGTACTCAGATGGCTTTTCAGCTGGAGATTTGTTTCGAACCAAAGCTTGTAAACAAAAGCATGTGATTGAAAATCTCTGCAACCATTGGCAGGACACAGCAAGGAGATAAATAATGAAAGTCCTACAATCCATGTCGGATTATCCAAACTTTATATTTTGCTGAACAATTTTGAACGTCTGTGTCGGAGGCTGCAAGATAACTGTTTATGACACAGATTGTCGGGAAACACTGTGAAAACAATGTGTATCACGTTAAAAGTTATTTTAATGAGCTAAAGAGTTGCTCATTAAATTTAATGAGTTGCTGCGTCTCATCGTCGCTCCACAATTCTCTGCGGCTCATCCGTTTACATCCTGTAAAGATGAGGTAGCCGTTTAGGTTCAGTTGTTCTGCTCTGAATATGGAGTCTATTCAGACTGAGAAAAACTCCAGAAATGAGTCTGATTGGAAATGAACTGAAACCACCTCGAAAGACGGATCAGAGAGCGGTTCCTGGTCCAGGATCAGGGTCTGCTTGCCAGGGTCCTCAGAATGAAACTTGAAATGAACTCTGGTTCTCTTCAAGTTGAGCAAATGTTTCCAATCTGAATACAGCCTGAATGCTTTTTAAATTTAGCACACTTGTTGAACACTTTTAACCTAAAACACTGGTATGCCGTGTTCAACGATTCACTTTAATGGTTTAACATACGGTTTGGTTTCTGATCAACACTTGTGGCATCCCTAATTGATACACAATATTTATATTTTTTATTAAAAGCTCAACTTTGACATGTGGAGTAGTTTCAATCTTTAAGTATCCTGATTTCCTCTCAAATTTTTGCGTGTTGTTGAAAATTGCCTTTAATGGGAATAACTGTCACCAGGGTTTGGTTCCAACTTCAAGTCGAGAAGCACCGAATATACCGGAGAGGACTCGAGGTAGATTTTATGACACACAGGCTTTAAAACATTCTCGTTTCCTCCGTTTCTCCATGTTTGATCTGGTCTGTTGCCGTTCAGGTCTCAGTTCTGGGAACGACAGCAATGGAAATGAAGAGCAGACGGTACGCTGAGACAAACCCAACAGTCAGTGGTCCTCATCATAAACGCCTCGTTGATCATTCGGTTTCCTTTCAAATCCAAGGTTCCAGACAGTTTATACATCGTCAAAGTTCACTTCACATTCACCTTTGCTGTCTCAATACCACGTGAGTCTTCCTATGAAGTGCTGATAAGAAAAATAAGCAAGAAGGTGAAGCTCCCGTCAGACAACATCTCCTTAAGGTAGAGCCATCATTTTAACCCCAAAACTGACACCTTCCATTGATCCTCATCTTTGTATGACAAAAGTTACCGTCGTATTTTGGCTTCAGCTTAGATTCAAGCGGACAACGTGCGATTGATGCAAACACAGACATGGAAACGGTGTGGAGCCAGGTCCGTGCCGGGCGCATCACTTTGTGGTGCAAAGAAAAGAAGGTAAGGAAGTGGTGGCGGCGCACAAACCAGGCGTTTCTGTCAACATCACCATTAAGCAACGAGATGCAACTGAAAGGAAGTTTGGACATCATATTCCTGTTTACTGAGAACTTTTGCTTCATCAGTGTGAATGAGTTCACATGTATGGGGAGGCCGTGGTGCAGCGGTAGGGCGGTCGACCCATGATCGTAAGATTGCAGGTTCGATTCCCGCCTTGCACGCCCACGTGTCGAAGTGTCCTTGGGCAAGACACTGAACCCTAACTTGCCTCTGGTGGGAGGTTGGCGCCAGTGTTTGGCAGCGGAGCCGCCATCAGTGTGTGAATGTGTGTGTGCATGGGTGAATGGGACTGTGACTGTAAAGCGCTTTGGGCTTTCGTAAGAAGGTAGAAAGCGCTATATAAGTATACGCCATTTACCATTTACCATTCTCCAGTTGCCTCCAACGGTCCAAAAGCATGCTTCGGTGACTCTAAATTGCCCGTAGGTGAGCGTTTGTGGCCCTGCGACAGACTGGCGTATACCTTGCCTTCACCCTACAGTAGCTGGGTTGGCTAAGACAACTCCATGACCCCGAAAGGGGGACAGTGGGTGCTGATAATAGATGAATATTGTAAATAACATTACTCCAAAAACTGCATTGCATTCTGAAACCTAGAAGAATTGGTAAAATATTGGTAACTTTTGAGAAATATTTAAAAAAAAATGATAATTTCAGTAATCAGTTCCACTTCTGTGTTTCCCTTTAGAGTGATAAATAAAACCACTTAAACCTCACAAATTAAGTTTGGTTTTGGCATTCGTGCACTAAAGCAGTGTTACCAACCCTGGTCCTTGGGGAACACTGTCCTGCATGTTTTGCACGTTGCCCTGCTTATGCAAACCTGATTCAGCTCAATATCAGACTTTGCAGAAGTCTGACAGTGACAGTCATCAAAGGCAGATGTGTTTGAGCGAGGTAGGATTCAAAGAAATGCAGGAACCTGTTCCCCGAGGACCACGGTTGGGAAACGCTGCACTAAAGTGAACAAATAACATGCAGGTAGAGAAAATGACCTGAATTCAGGTCATTTTCTCTACCTGTTTATCATTGAAAGCAGAAAACATAAATGGCTTTTACTAAAAGAATGTTTCCTGACGATATTCATGTCAACCTAAAACTTATATTAAAAGGTGTGTTTTAAAATGTTATTTTACCTGAAGGATAAATATTTGATCAGGTTGTGTAGAACTACATGTACTTTTAGTGTTTGGGGTTTTCCTGTTGCAGATCAACGACATTTTTATTTGCCTCCACAGGACTATGAAAGTTAAACTGACTGGACCAAATATTAGTTATTATTTTCTTTGCCGAAAAAACACTTATGGATTTGAAAGCTCTAATCTGAACTCACCCCCTTATATTTTGGGATTCCAGCAGGAGGAGGGGGAGGAAACTCACAAAGTGGCGCTTCACTCATACCAGTCTGCAAATCCAGAAGATCTGAACTTTAAGGAAGGGGATGAAATCACAGTCCTTGCAAGAAGTATAAACCGTTTAAGCCATAACAACAACCTTTTTAAACCATTTTAATTGTACACAAATTGAAACAACAGTTTCTTCTTTTTCCACAGTTAACCAGGACTGGCTGGAAGGACGGTGTAATGGGAGTACTGGGATATTTCCTGCATCTTTTGTGAAATAAGTTCCTGTGAATGGCCAGTAATTTGTGCTAATATTTTTTGCACATAATTTCCCACAGTCGTAAAAAAAGATTGGAATGATAGCAGCAGAATCATAGTTATTGTGTAAATAGATTTATTGTAAAAACATTTAGCAGGTACATCTCTTGAAGAATTACTTTAATCCATTTGCATGATTTGTCCACGAACAATGGAGGAGCTCTGCTGGTGATTATGAAGAAGATCCTTCCTCCTCGTAGGCTATAGCGATGCCTCTCCGGCCCTCCACTGCCTTCACCACAGGCGTCTCTCCCAGCTTCTGCTCCAAACCACGCCAGCTCCGACTCGCCAAAAAGGATGCTGAAGAAAATGAAAGAAACACTTCAGTTTTGAGTTTTTTTCATCCTTTGAATTCTTTAAAACCAGATTAACCATTTTGTGCTTCTGTAATATTCCTGTGATAACAAAAACCAAACAATAAACCGTTCTTAGAAACGTGTAGCTGGGATTCCAATGCGTACCAGCGGAGTTGGTGTTGGCTACGGTCATCGTCTGGTTCCTAAGAACCACAGAGGATCCATACGGGCTCTCCGCAGGCTCGCCGTTCGCCACGCTTGAGCTTCGCAGAGCTCCAGTGATCAAAGAAACGTCCGTCTCGTCATCTTCTTCCTGCCTCTCTGCGAAAAGCACATGACTGGGTCCTCCTGTTTGAGGGATAAACAAACTTATGATGCAATGAACACCATTACATCTAGTACGATTAGACAAATACAATTCAGTGATAATTATTATGACAAGTACTTTAAATTGGTCAATACTTTTAATGAGGTATTTATAAAAAGATTGAAGAAATGCATATGCTGATCATCTTTTGATCCATTGTAAAATGTGTTCCCTGTGGTCTTTTAATTATTATCATTTTTATACTATACTATTATATATAATAATGTTTTAATCCTAAATTAAACAAAAAAAACAGTCTCGTTTTCTAGGACATGGTTTCTGTAGAGCAGCAGTAGTTCGTTAAAAATTAACGGCCAAGTTGTGAACGGTACTGTTGTTGTAGAGCAAACTAAAAATGAGAATATATCCAACTGACATGCTTGATATACTAAGTCACTTGATGGTTATTTGGTGAACTGACCCGGTTCCTTTCGTTTTCAAGTGTGCTTCAACCCTGAAGTCAAAGGATTGCAGCGTTTTCCTTTGTCACATCAAATCTTTACAAATCACTTCTATGGATTTATATATATGTGATTATTTTACAAAACTACATCAGATTTAATGTGGTTTCTACTGTATTACTGAGGGGGGGAAAATGAGTAAAAAAGCAATCAAACCTGGCAGGAGATGTCGAAAGTCGGTGACGTACTCCTCTGACCATTCCCTTTTCCTATTGCAGGCCACCTCCATCTCAAACGGCGTCACCACAGGTTTATAGAACTCACTCGAGTCCAGAAGCGAGTTCTCGGGACACGCGATAAGGACAAATATGTCGATTTCAAGAAAGTTTGCCAGCTTAGGAACATTCAGCTTCCCCATAGCAAACACGTAGCTCTTCTTGCCAGCTCTGTGGATGTTCTCCTTCAGCTGCTGGATGATGGTGAGGTAGTCGGCCACCCCCAGGGTGCCCACCAGGATGCCGACCACACTGGCATCCTTGGCTCTTTCTATGGCGTAATACCGCTTCATAAGTGCTCGGTTGATACTTATTGACTCAACTCTTCCCTTCCTCTTCTCTGGGTCAAAAGAGCAAAAAGAGCATCGATTCCAGGTCATCATGAAGTTTCGCAGCGTCGCTCCTTCCTGACCGACGTAGAACATACTGTAATCTGTTATTGTTAAGCCTGTTTTGAGGCAGAACTGCCTTCCAAACTGGTAGACGAGCTGCTTTTCATCATGATCAGAAAGTAAAGAACTCAGTTGATCTGTCCGGTCGTGACTAAAGCACTGCTCGCTTTCTACGACGAGTTTGGATGCAAGAAGGTTTGGATACTCTGGAGACAGAATCCTCACAAGATCATCTAAAAATTAAAGAAAAAAAAAAGCACAAGTTATATTTTTGAGTAACTGTATTAACAGAAGTATTTTTTTCTGTTTTTAAAGACCCACTCCGATTATCTTTTGATCTACTGTAAAACTGTTCCCAGTGGTTCTTTTAATTGTGATTTATGTTTTAAGCCCATCTCGTAAAACCGGTTTTATTTTCTAGGAGAGCGGCAGTAGCTAATTAGAAATTCACCAGAGATAGAGCGGTGTGTTTGCGCCACACTTCCCATCATCCTTCTGTTTACACTCCCTCTTACCCTTCACACCCCCAGGCTTAATATTACCATTGCAACAAAAATAGTGAGCAATGTTAAAGCTATCCAGCTGTGCAGTTTAGATCCGGATTACAGCTCAGACGAGGAAAACACAGACGTACATGGATCTAGTGGATGCATCAGAATAGGGTGGAGCATGGAGCTCGTGGCGCCCCCAGCGTATTTTGTCATAACTATAAGGTTTTTCCAACTGCATTATTAAGCTTAATTTTCTTGGAAAATGCTACAAAAACACGTAAAATTTTGATCGGAGTGGGTCTTTTAGGGGTTTTGTGGGAAATCTTACCGATAGCGTGATCATAGTTGACATCGTAAAGGAGAACTACATGGCTCTGTTTGTCCGGGTAAAGCTCTCGGAAGGAGCAAGCACACATCTCCACATCTAGTTGTCTTTTTTCAAAAATGTACATTAGAGGGAGCCTTTTTGAGGGACTGAGGCAAGCACTGCCGTAGTGCACGATGCAGTCCGCCCCGACGTGCTCGGCAGCCACTTCATCCACGCAGCAGCTGCATGAAAGAGTTTAGCAAACGGTGCTCATGGTTTATATATTCTATACACCGATCAGGAAAAGAAAGCACATTCTTGCGTGTCCTTAAGTAAAAAAAATGACTTAAAAAAATAAAAAAACATAAATCAGTTCTTAGTTTTATTAGTCTATATCACCTGCCATAAGAAGTGTCTCCCAAAATGAATGTTTTGACATTGCAGTTTTTCTCAATCTCCTCTGCTACTGCCACGGAATCTCTCAGCAGCTCATCAGGAAACTGCAGAGCAACCTGTAAATACAAAGCATGGTAGCTGCATTACAGAGTTTGGAAAAAACACATTTTTTCTGTTCCTGTTGATACATTCATTGGAACACAACAATATGGCAATATTTGAAGTAATTTCCTCACCTTTTGGAAATGATGGTCTGTAATGAACTTACAACACTTCTTTATCTCATACAAGTCATCTAGTTTCTCTGCAGGTGTGTTTGCCTTCGAAATTACTTCCAGCACCCGCTGAATTACAGTTTCCGAGCTGCTACTGAATGCATCAGCCATGATGGCAGGAAAATGCACCTGAAGAAATGTAAATAAATCATTTAAGAGCGTAAATTTGTAAATTTTTGATACAGCTATTCAAAGGTCCCAACCAAATATTAAACAGTAATATCTCAACCTTTTAAAAGCCCTCAAAGCAAAGTTATTAAAATCTTATGTTGACTTTAGTCTTTAATAAAATGTTAAATGCTACTCACCTTAACTTGCGTTAGCTTCAATGCTAACCTTTTAGCCAGTATTAGACCATGAACACGGACGTTTCAGTTTAGCACGTGCGACTATGTACGTAAAATACTCTGTATCTAAATTTTTAATATCACTGCATTAAACTGCTCGACATGTCAAAACATCTGGGAAGGTTTGGCACGTGTCTCCTGATCACAAATGAAGCCGCACGCAATCACTTCCGGTTCAAGTACTTTCAAAATAAAGGCAGCGCACTCGTCGATTGTTTTTTTAATGGTGTCCTTCAGTAAATTTAAAACGAGCAAATGAATATTTTAACATTGTTAAGTGCAGTTTTCTTCTATTTTGCGTATAAAAAACAGCACAGAGTATTTTTTAAAGAGTATTTATTGATTCAAAATATTTTTCCATTCAATTAAAAAACAAATAAATGTAAAAATCTATTCTGAAAGCATGTAGGAAAAATACTCAAGTATTACGTTTATGTGTTTCTTTTTCATGCAGTAAAGAAACTAATCCATTTCAGTTTCATACAGCTTTACCCAAGGCAAAGATTCTTCAATAAACATGTCAAAATATTGAAAAATTATCAAATAAAAGTTTGTTTTTACTGATAAGCAATGCATAGCACTTATGTTTGTAAAAGATAGCAAAATATATTTAAAACCTGCCTAACGTTTTATTTAATTTTGGCCTTTAGGCAGCTGCTATAACCCTTTGAGGAAAAAAAAACAAAATTTACTCTGAATACTTTTGAACTTGAAGGTTTCAAAGAAAAGGTCATAAAAAAGTTACACAGGACACTTTTACATCCAAACTCTGTAGAAACCCAAGACCACAGTGAGACCCGTGAATACTGAACCTGAAAAATAGAAAAGGAAAAAAAATACAAATAAAGCCACGGGCTTTAGTGAATTTTTTAAAACTTATTTTATTCTTTTTTTTAAATGTTTTATAAACAGTTTTCCACAATCCTTCCTCTCATTCAAATGTAATAAATCTGAACTCCTCCTAAAGCTGATTTTACACACTTTCTTAAAAAAAAACCACACAATTGTAAACAATTGTTTTTTTTGTTCTCAAAGGGCCACTTCTCACCTGCAAGATATTTGATTGTATCCAGTTTGTGAGACTCCAGCATGGTTTTCAGACCAGCAACTTCAGTGTCAATTTTCATGTTTGTCTCAGTGAAATGCCGGTCCTGCTCTGCTGTCTGTGAAAAGACCCAAAACAAAAGCCTGATCAGACCCTGCAGACTAAAGACAAAACAAAGAAGGAAAACAATGAACAGACTCTGAATAAAAGGAATCATCGCCGCAACAACATTTTGACTGGAACAGGGGAAAAAAGGATTATTTAGAGGAGTTTGGGACGTCTACAAACCATTTCCATGATCTCAGTCCGAGTCTCTAAAAGCTGCTTGTCGTGCTCTGCTTTCTGAAATCACAAAATCATATTTTGACATTCGCGACTTCTTTATCATAAACTGTCCTCCGGCATAAACAGATGAGCAAAATCACATCAGCTGCTCAGAACCTGAAAATGGTTTGGAATTGATTAAAGTCACCCTTTAGTCCAGAGTTTAGTTTCCTGTTTTAGTGTTTGAATTTCTTTATTTTTATTTCTGAGTAAAATCTAGAAGAAGAAAAAGGATGATTAAAGTGCAGCCTAAAAGAGCGGAATGTGTTTTCCTTATTAGGACCTGGACTAAATATGTTTGTTTTATATCTTAATATCTTCAAATGTAATTTAGTTATTTTTAGTGGAATTTTTATAGATGCAGCACTATATTACTTTGAGATGTTCTGTTTTATATTAAAAAATAAAAAACTTTTGAGATACTTGATGATCATTGATGACTAAAACAAGTTTGATCCGTCCTGAAGCTTGCATCCTTTTCTAAACTTTAAAAAAAAAAAAATTATTAGTAAATGTCTGTGAAAATGTTTATTATTTATCACAAACTTTTCTGGTTAATTTGGATGACTTTTGTTTTCCCTCTTTAAATTATATAAAGCCCACAGAGTCAATTCAGAACACTGATTATGCCACAAATACTTACTAGTTCTTTTACGCGGCTTTTCTCCAAATTCATGTCCAACATATTGTCAGAGTGAACCTTTTTGATCACATCCTGCAACCAAAGAGAAGAAAACCAAAATAAAGTCCTAAAATAAGGCAGTCTTTTTAAATTCTCTGAAGAAACACCGACCTTTTATGCTTTCCTATGGTAAAATGTCAAGAAAGATAATATGATACAGAAAATTTTGAGATTTAAATGGAACTCACAGCAAGTTGCTCATTGAGTTCTAACAACTGGATCTTTAGTTTCTGGAAGAAAAAAACACATACAGAACAATAAAGATGCTTACATAAAAGTACTGTGATAAATGTATTTTTCTGAAAAATCTCACTAAGTTATATTGACAATCCATAAAAACAACGTCACCCTCTCCTGTATTTCACAAACATTCTGCTGAAGTTAAACTGCAGCATAAAGTAAACAGTTTTCATCACAATTTAGACAATTTCCCATATTTTATTTAAAAATGTTTATTCTCATTTTCTATTAAAATACAGAAAAACACGCTAAACGTAATATTGTATAGTACTTTTTAATGTTATTTATGATCTGTTGTCTTTAATAGAGCCGTGGTAACAAGTGACTGTCCCCTTTGTGTGATTAATAAAGTTTTATTCTACTCTTTCAGTTACCTCTGGCCTGTGGCTGAGAAATGTGTATATTGGGTTTACATTTTGACAGATGACGGCATTTTTAACCATTTAAACGTAATTATTGACACATCACACGTTGAACTTAGTCTGGCTTTACATTAATTGGATTTTAAGATCAGGCTAACCCAATACACGAGTGTAATCCTAGACAGAGGTGGGGGTTTTTTTTTACTACATAAGTAAACATGGTCACTCATTGCACCCTGGTGTTTGAGAACACAGCAGTTGATTTTATTTTTTTAAACTGTTCATAAAGTCAAATTGAATGAGCTTTCTGGAGGTGCAACATGTTCATGTGGCCTTTTTTAAAGACTCACTGAAAGAAAACTGTGTTTTGGTTAATTAAACATGTTCTTGTGTCATTTTTCTGATGATGGAGGACATTTATTGAGAAAATGAAGCTCAAAATTGCATTTCTGAGGATTTCTTTATTTGTCATGAATCTGGAGCAGACGAATAAAGCGTCAAGCTTCCTGCTCCGCTCCATTCTGATGCATCCTCTTTTAGACGACTAGATCCACGCACATTTTGCTTTCCTCATCTGAGCTGGCATTTGGCTTTTTTGTGGCTAAAAACGGCGCAATCATCATTAAAGGACCACTGCGAAAACTTTTACAGTGGATCAAAAGATAATTCTAAAAGAAAAACCAGCTAAGCTTGAACCTTTCAGATACTAAAGACAGATGGGAGGACAGCAGCGTGGACATTTTCATCAACCCTGAAAGTGTCCGTCTTTTACCTCGTTCTCTGCCAGCAGAGCAGAGAACTCGCTCTTCTCCAGGATAATCATGTCCTTCTTCACTGCTGCAATTTGGGACATCACTCGCTGCAGCATGATCTCCTGTCAAACCGTGAAAACAGTGAAAAACAGTCCTGCTAAAGTCCCAGAGACCAGGCCATGTGTGACATCCCAACATCATGGATGCCACTTTCACAGTGGTCCATGGAAGATGAATTATCATGGAATACATTTATTCTTACATCACTTTCACATTCAAAACTCACTTTTAAATAGCCAATTATTGTTAAAAACAGTCAATAAGGAACAATTGGATATCATTTTTTTTCAAAATTATGTAAATATCTGTCACAAATGTTTCAAATAGTACTTTAAAAATGTCATTTGTCTTAACAATGTGGCTAGAGTGCGATCCATGTTTCACAAGAGGCAAAGTGGGCCTGAGGATCACCTGATGCACCTTGGTGACCATGTCACTATAAACCACATCCATATTTGAGTTTGTGGTCCTCATCAGCACGTTCACCATCACTTCAGCTTGTTGAGTGGAGAACCCTGTCGATGCGGGAAAAAGACAAGAATGCTAAACAATTCTTAAGGAGTCCGTCAGCGTCGAGGGGACAAAATGAGGTGAAGATGCTGGAAAAAAAAAAAAAAAAGCCAACCGTTCTCTTCAAAGAGCCGAACTACTGCGTGGGTGTCAAAAAAGAGCTTCCGGCCCTGAGCCTTGGGTATGTCCGGTTTCATGTCGTACTGGAGGGTTCTGGTGGAGGTACTGAGCTCTGAAATGAATGGATACACAGCTGAGTGGAAAAACAAAAAGGTCCCCGAGAAATAACTACAGAGGAAAAACTTTTCTAGAAAAAACACAAGGACCTTAAAGTTTTTTTTTTCTTTCTTATATTTGACAAACTTGGTCCAATTTACAATAGCGGTTATGTTGCTGGGAACTGCATTATCAGAACATGTGTTTCTGGAAAAACATCCATTTTTTCACAAAAGTGTAAATAGTATACATTTCTAATAATGAATAGATAGTTGGATAGATACAGTACTTAAAAGCAAAGCAGATGGAATATATTCTGTTATTTCATTTGTGAATAAATATATCATAAACTGCATTAAAGACCCACTTTGATCATCTTTTGATATATTTTAAAAGCATTGAGGGTGGTCTTTTAATTATGATTATACTGTTTAGTGTTTATGGCCAAATTTGTCTTCGAAAACTGTTGTTTTCGAGGACATAGTTTCTGCAGAGTGGCAGTAGTTCATAAGAAGTTCTCTTCTGAGTTGTGGGAGAGACTGCAAGCCCGACCCCTCTTCCTGTCACCCATCTGTTTACACGCTCTCCCACTAGTTCACAGCCCTAACATAACCTTACCGGTGCAGTAAAAATGCTGCACAGTTTTGATCCTGACTCCAGCTCAGACGAGGAAAACACAGACGTACATGGATCTAGTCGACTAAAAGTGAATGCATCAGAATGGAGCAGAGTTTGTGATCCACTTTCTATGTCACAAATGCGCTCTTTTTATAACAGCTTTATTTAGTCTGCTCCTGATTCACTTCAACTTGAATAAAGAAATATTTAGGAAAGTAATTTTGCGGTTTATTTCCTTTAAATATTCCCTCCATCATTGGAAAAATTCCACTAGAAAATGTTAAAAAACCAAGAACACAATTTTCATTCATTGCAGTGGGCCTTAAGGCTATGTCAAATTAACCAATGTTGCTTATTGCTAATCAGAATCCATCAGTTTCTTGTGATTATTTATAAACATAGTATAAGGTTACAAAGTAAGTAAATGTAAAGATGAGAAAATACATATATGCAAATCCAGCTTCAGGTTAACACGAATTTTATTTTGAAAATCCAGAAACCATTGTGATCCCGAGTTATTGAGGTTACAATGTCACAATGCCCCAGTTAAAGAAAACTCTTTGTTGATGTACTAAAGTCTGAATAAAGTCACAAAAGTCAAACTTAAGTGTTGAGTTTATGATCTTTTACCTCGTACTGAGAAACGTGACGGAGACAGCTGATTTCTCCTCGCGCGTCTTCCTCCTGAAGGAAACTGAACAAAGTTGCTTGGAAATGTGATGACGGCTCGTTGGAAGCCTGCTAATTCGTCGACATCTGTTACTATTCTCCACCTGTCTAGTGATGCAGGTAAAAAACGATCAACTTTGTCCTGAACTGCTGCAGTCGACTCATACCACTTTCCAGGATAGCTAACAACACCAGAACGTTTAATTGGCGTTTGACACAGTTTAAACACCATCGTGTTAAAACGTCCGTCTTTCAGGAATTAAACTGGAATTGTCAATTTGAGCCAATCACAATGGCATCGTTAGTAGCTTTTCACCCAGTTCCCGCTGTAAATGAAGTTAGCGGATCAACACACTTACGAGCATGCTTTTCAAAATAAAATACACAGATCTTGATTTCACCCAGTTTCCGCTTTCCTATTTAAAGGACCCAACAACTTCCGGCCATAGCTTTCAAATTAAAACACGGCATAGATTTAGGCCGAGATTCACGCAGTTAAGATCAGCAATTTCTCTGACAAGGCAAAAAATCTTGTTTGGTTTTATTCATTATGATAACAAACTATCCTCGCAATTGTTTGTTTATTGTTTCAAAGTTGTGGTTGTTACAAAGTTTCAAAAACAAATACTTTAATCAGAAATTACTACAATATAAAATATGTAGTTTTGGTTAAAGATGGAAGCATTATGGTGTAAAAGGATTTTTCTGGACCTAACTGCCAAAATTCTGACAGTAAATATTTTTTCTCTTTTTTATCTATTTGTTTGCAGGTTAAAAAAAAACCAAACTACAAAAATGCTTTACACAAGCAATAATTCAGAAAAAAATTGACAAAAAATTAAGTGCTTTTCAAATTTAATGTTTAATTTAATATTATTGTTATCACTGTTGTTAGCATAAAGCAAGTAAATGTAAAAAAAATGGCTGAGAAGTTTCATCCTCTACCAAAAAAGCAGTATATTTACATCGCTGCAGTTGGTCTCAAAGTGATACCATGACATAAAAACCACAATTCTGTAATCTCAGATTTAAATTAAATAAATGCTCAAGTGTTTACTTGCATTTAGGGATTAACTTCCTACTGCATCCATCTATATATATGACTTACATTTATTTACTGTCATGGAGCAAATTGTTTACATGAGCGTATCTGTCTCTGGATTTTCTGGCACTTTTGGAAACATAAAATTAATTCTCAACTGTACAATTCAGCATTGAAAGCCCTAAAATCAACAGGTTTCCTCTGATATCTTACCTGAGAATTAGAATCCACATCTACTTTTCGCATATGAAATAAATAGTTGTACTGTTGCTGTTCTCTCAGTAATTTATTGCTTTACCAATGTGCTAGTAAAACAATGGAAAACAATGTCATATCAAAGTTGATACTTTTATGATGCAATGTTTACTATGCAGTTTGATACTCATACAGACCAGATTATGTACAAATTACAAATCTAAAAACCAACTACAAAGCATTGTCCAGCACCTATTGCCTCACGGTGGCAATAAAAAGAAAAATTTGCAAGATTTTTTTTTTAATCAAATGCAAATTTACTTCTTTCAGTGAGGAATATGTGTATGAAATAGTTGCATTGTTGTCATTGTTTCTAAAGGGAAAAGGGTCAAATGGTTCCCTTTTTCTTTAATCAATACATTTTAAGCAATTTATTTCTTGTCCTTGATGTCATCAAAAGCATATGGCAGCTTTGGATTCACTGCAGAAAAGTGACCATTGAAACACAAACTTAACCCTAAAACTCCTTCAGAAAACAAGTCATGACCATAAACCAAATAAGGACTAAATTAAAAATCGAACATTTTTACAATGTTATCGAGAATAATCTGAGGTTGTATGGAGAAAACAGGGTTGAATATGTTAAGGTTGTATTCATGAGAAAAGAAAAATACAGATAAATAAAGTGACTTGCATTAAAACAACAGCAAGCAGCAGTGAGAGCGCAAGGATGCAGCGGTGCTGGTGTGGAATCTGGGGCGCAGGGCCGGGCTGCTCTTCATCTACAGAGAACAGAGCTAAGGAGGTGCTGTCGACGCTGCTGAGCGGGTCTGCGTACTGCGGCCCATGGGGCTCCACCATCCACCGCAACACGTTGACTTTCATCTCCATGTCATCGATCATGTGGTCGATGCGAGTGATCTCCTGCTCCAACGTGCACTGCTCCTCATTCTCCAGGCAGGCAGGGGGGCTTGGTGCCTGGGCTTGGTTCAAGTCAGGTAAACTGAGCGCTCGGGCTGCTACCTCACTGCCTCCTCCTGTATAACCAAAACCAATATTAATTTTTTCCTTGAGTGGATTTAACAATGGCCAGGAACTGTTATGCTACGTTCACACTCCGGCTGCTTTCAATGAAAACTCAATGCAAACATGCAAATATGTATGTTTTTGGGCTTCTTGTATTAAAAACTCTCACATTCATAAGTCGCTACGCAAGTTTTTGAATCCATTTTTGGGCTCTGCGTATAAAACACGCAGCCATTGAAAACATATTAAAAGTTAAACCAGTTGAACTTTGACCTGTCAGGGACTCGTGGATTTGGTAGTGACGTATGGATTGCGTCCTCTTTCATTCACAGAATATGGAGAAATGAATTAAAGGAGAAAGGAATAACTGCAGTTTGTGTCCAGCTGAAATTAAATCATTAACTTATTTATTAACTCATTTTCATGCCTTCCTCTTGCTTAACTTCTGACATGCATTAATTACTAAATCTACAGCTTTCAGTCAATTATAGTTGCACACTAAAAACTGAATCTTAAGAAAGTTAAAAGACGCTTGTCTCCAGAAAAATAGTCTTTTCAAGAGAATTAAACATGTCTTAGTGACTAGAATTATTTTCTTAAAATAAGATTTCCAGGTAAAACTCTTTTTTCATACCGGACAGGCTGATTGTTTTGCTTATTTGAAGAAAATCTATCAATGGGGTAAGAATTTTTGACTTATTTCTGAGGGGCCTGTTTTTGCAGTGACTTTTCCTTACCTTGAACACCAGTTTGCACCAGCGATGTTTTGTTAGCCACTAAGAAAATGTCACTGATGTTGTGAACCTTGCACATGTCAACATGCAGAAGCTCTAGACTGGAGGAGAAGGCCACCCAGAGGAGCTCCATCTCCTTGCGCTGCTCCTCGGGCAGGCTCTTGTCACGCAGACGTGAGGTCAAGTGATGGCAGATGGTCTCTGCCAGCTTTTGGGCCTTTTCTCGCGTTTGTCGGAGCTCATCCCGCAGCTGTAAGCTGTCTGTGCATCCACCAACACACGAAGCCAAATGCCGGTAGCAGGCTACCACCTGTGTTTGGAGAGTGACAGATTTTTAAATTATTAGTAGAACAGGAAAGATGTATTGCATTTCTTTGAGATTAAAAGAAAGATTTTGTACTTTTCACATTAGCAGGAGCCGTGTTTACTTCTAGGTATCGATATGTCCTTGAAGTCTGCATCACCTGATCAAGAATTTACTGGACCACTAATCTTAATTAGAATTGAGCATCTATTAACTGTCTGAGTTGCTATCCGCTACCAAACAACTCAGCTAAATACATGCGCTAACAGAAAACTCTAACACAGAAACAAACACGAGTATATGGGTCATCAAACATCTAAAACTCATTAAAACATGTTTCAAGAAACCAAAAAATGCAGCTGCAGATGTGGTTATGTGTTCATAATCATGTGATCACTATGTTGTATTAACAGCGTCAGGCTTATCTGGGTGGATTAGCAGGTGTGGTTTCATTTATTAAAAATAATATATGTAATCCCATTATCAAAGGTCTATTTCTGGATAAGCCAAAACAACCTTGTGCACTCAAGAGTGCGAGTGGCCCATTTTCATGCTGGTAATACTCTGCACAGCCCATTAGGTATCATTTTATATGGATAAATATGATCTGTAAACATTTTTTTTTAATATTTTAACAAAAAAATGTATTGTTTCACTTTTATTTGTTAGGATCTAGAGATTTGTTTTGTGTAATCTGTCACCAAATGCTGCATGTCTCCTCAGGAAATCTGTTTTCTTCAACATTTTTTCCACAAATACAAGTTCCACTAAGTATCTATAATTAAAGTTTTGTCTCCCAAGATGGCAAATTAAAAACAAACAAACAGTAATTTATGTATTGTGTATAAAAATATCCTCTATTTTTTTCAATTGGGCAACATCAAGCAAAATAGCTTAAAAAGACACTCTTTTTATACAGATATGAAGAAAGCTGTGATGCGTGTTAGTGGTACGATCCACTGCAGCATCACTAGGATGCAGTGGACCGCTAAATTCTTTTCAATGAGAGTGCTTTTTTGCCGCAGGGAGAAACTATTTTCCGTCTTGTTTTTGTGTTTATTCAGTCTGTAAAACTAGAAAAATATTCCACATTTAATTAAATGGTTTTCAATTTTTAAATGTACCATAAAATGTTGATGCAAATCTTTTATTTTGGTGCTCTAATGTGGGGTTTTTCAAACCACATTAAATGTTGTCCAAACAAGCCATTGCAAAGTAAATGAAGAAAGTCGTTTTACCTTGATCAAAGAGTCCACCAACGCTTTTCCATCTGACAGAGCTTTGTCGTTGCCAACTGTGGAATCATCCCCAACTTTGTTATTTACAAGTGGCATGAGGATGACTCGTCCGGAGTCTCAGACTCTGCCACAGCAGGCAAGATGTTGGCCCAACAGCACTGCGCTTCCCTGGCTGCTTCAGCTCCTCTCGTCCTCCCTGGAAGATGCTTCATTCAGCAGCTGAAGGTGGAGAAAGCCTCATTCCCGGGGCAGTTTGTTGCATTACCATATTTCCCTTTGGCAACGGTTTTCCAATCAAACAGAGACATTCTTTGGAAGCCGTGAAAGCAATAAAGAAAAAGTATGATAAACTGATGTAACTCTTAAGCAAGGTGCTAATCCAGTGATTGACCCCTTTGCACTGACGCAGACAAACTGCTAATCTCATTAACCATCGCTGAGACCCGGAGGTGCAGGAGCTGGCTATACTGCAGCGACCCTTCCACCAGATGAGGCTGGGCTCTGTTACCTTAAGTGCTCTGCAAGGACCACCCCTCTATAAAGGGTCAAAATGCTCCTTAAGATGTCCCACCAGCCCAAGGCAGATCTTTTTCCATGCCCTGCTCTGCCTGACGTGGATCATTCCAAGCATAAATACAGACCATAATGCTAATAGTGCAAAACAAATGCGTGGCCTTATTGTCATGGAGTTTCAGAAGATCTGCAGCTTTTCAGCTCTGTCAGGCAGGAGAAAAATACGTGGCCTCAGTTGACCTCAATTAAAAGATAAATTATGTTAAGATTTTAAAAGTAAAACACTTTTTGCTTCGTGACTGCTAACCAGTGTTTGGATTAAGAGCAGGGGTGTACAAACCTTTTGCAAAGAGGGGCAGATTCAGTGAGGTTGGTGTGAAGCTGCATTCACACCGCATCTGACAGACAGTGTGCATTCAAGAAACCACTTTTAATGAAAAGTCCATTTATATGTGTCTAAATGCCCATTAAAAAAAAAAAAAAAGTTTCTACGACAATTTGCACCAAGCTTCTTCTAACTGTAGGTCATGGATATAAGCTAGTAAACAGAAGAAAAAGGAGCCCCTCCCTGCTAATCTAGTGTGAACGTGACACGTTAAGCGAATACCATCTAGAACGTGGGTTGCATGTATTATGTGAACATACCAGGTGCACATTCAATTCTACATTCTTTTAATCACTTTAAGAACATTAAAATGAACTATTTATCTGCACTGGCATACTTTCTTTCCATAGAACACAAATAGTTCGACCAAAATTGCTGTCAATTTATTTGCACCATTCATTCACTGTTAGCTTGTTGTAGATACTATAGCATGTCTTGTCTGGTTGTGTCTCTTCATGGTGAACTTGCGGACCATTGGAAAGTTGTCCCACAGACCAGGCTTTGGACATGCCTCATTTAGAAGAAGCTCAAAGCTGTTAAGAGAATAAATTATCAAATAAATTATGCATGAATTGGAGTACATTTTATTTACAAAAAAAAAAAACACTACACTGCAGCAATGGGACACACAAGAAAAACAAGAAATAATTACTTCCAATGAAAAGAAAAGAAAAAGAATTTGTAAAAACTGTTCTCCAAAATATGGAAAAGGTTAAGCATTAAAAACAAGCTTCAATCTCTACAATTTAGTTCTGTAAAAGCGGTTCTTTAAGGCTTTGTAGCCTGAACAGTTTTTCTCAAACTTCGGCTACTGGCTCCCTTTCGGGGGGATGTCACCGCTTCCTTGATGTTGGCCAGCAGGCCTCTCTTGGTTTTGACCGGCACCGGGGATTTTTGGGAGACTTTGGCGAGCTCAGCCTTCAAGCACGCAATCTCTCTGTCTTTTTCGGCATTCATCCGTAAAGCATCCTGAATGGTTTTGGCCTATTTGGGGGACAAGCGGGAAAACAAAGTTTTAACAAAAAGGTTTGACACTTTAAATTTGTTTTCAGCCATCTCACCTGATCGTCAGATTTCCTATGCTGAGCCTCCAGATCAGTTGACTTCTCCAAGAATTTCTCTGTGACATTCTTCAGAGTCTTGTTGAGCTCCATCAGTCTTTTCTCTAAGGACAAAATTAACTGAGAAACAAAAATTATGAGCAAGAATGTGCAATAAAGTCAAAGCTACATATGAACTCCCAGTTACCTGCTGCTTCTCTTCACACATCTTCTCCATGACACATTTCTCTTTGTACAATCGCTTGCTTCTTTCATCTGCAGAAATATTAAAAAATTAAATACTTTTTTAAATGTTGTCACTCAAAATCAAAGGTGGAAGATTTTAATGAATGATCCCAAAAAGTGGGAAAAAGATATACACCGTTTTCCAGACCTTGAAATGTTTCAGTCTGGCAGGAACGCTCTGCTCTTGGATTCGGAGAATCCCCTTCTCCACTGGACAACAAGCTCTCCAGTTCTGACACTTTCTGTCTGAGGGCCTGCATTGTTTTGCAGAGTAATGTAACACTCTCAAAATAGAAATAATTAGGATTCACACACATCAATGTGTGTGCAAAACAATTGTTTTTTGTTTTAAACTTTGGCTATTTTTAGGAGATTGTGTCAACTTTTTGGCGAAATGTTAAATTCTTGTGAACATAACACATATGGTGTACCTCAACCTTCTCCTGCTCAGCAGTGAACTCATCAAGTGGTACGTAGTCATCCTCCAGATTGTTCATCGCACACTGATAGGCGTGCTCTTTGATGGCCTCTTTGTAGACTTCGAAAGTGTCCTCCAGCTTTTCTTCATAGCTTTCTTTCAGCTCTTCCAGCTGTCGACTTAAAATTCCATATGATCTTAATATTTTACCGCTCACTTTATAAAAGATTATGCTTGATGAAAACATTCTGTAGAAATTCTTTAAAGGGGATAAAAAGTGGGTAAAATAATAAGTCAAAAGTTTTCTTTAACACCATGATGCCCATTAATGCAAATACCCACCAAACCAATTTCCCCAAAAATAATCTACTTGAAAGCAAAAACATACGTTGTTTTTTTTGCATCTTTGGAAAAAACAGTTAAGTAATGTCAATTAAGAGGAGTTTCTTTTTGCACAAATTTTCTCAAAATGTTGAGGGGAACATACACGCGCAGCTCTTCGCTTTCCATGAGCTGTTCCAACATGGCGTCTCCCATTTCCTTGCGTATTTCCATTTCCTGCACCAAGTTTTTCCGTCGCTCAGCCAACAGCTTCGTTCTTAGATTGTCAATTATATTCAGAAGCTCCTAAGAAAGCCACAGCCAAATCCTTATAAATACAACAAATTTTTTAAAAAAAATTATGAGCTAAAGAAGAAAAATGTAAACTTATCGAGATATTTTACATTCTGTGGAAGCAAAGAAACATCAGCCTCCTCCGTCTCGTCTAGCCGCTCCTCTTCAGTTAAGAAGCTCTCCAGAGTGAGGTCGTCGACAGCGGCCTTCCGCACGAGAAGTTTCCCATCTCGTCCGACTAGACAAGGTGCCAGAGAGTCTGCAGGTCTGTCAGGGACCACCTGCACCACCTGAACAGAAGTGCTGATGAGACTGAACCTTCAGCCATTCCTACTGAATGAGCTCAAACAAACCTCTTTGGCAATTGCAGAGAATTTCATAACGTGCAGCGTCTCATCGTAAGTGGATGCACACTGGTTAATGTTGACGATCATAGAGGCTTTGCCTTTCCCGCAGAAAAAAGTCTGAAAGAGCTTGGTGAGCTTGCTTTCTCGGAAGGGAATGTAACTAGCCTTTGCCCTTAAAGACAAAAAAAACAAACAAAAAAACAGAAATTTATGGACTGTAGAACAAATTTTATGTCTGGAGAACTTGCTTTAAAGTCCCACTCTGATCATCTTTTGAGCCATCATGACAGCATTCCCAGTGGTCCTTTAATTATATTTATGGCATTTTGTTTTAGCAAAAGTCAATTTGTTGTGAGCGGGACAGTTGGTGCGGAGCAACCCCGCTCCCCCTTTTCCTCTTCTGTTGCTGAAAGTACCTCTTCTACACACTCTCCTGCTGGCCAACAACCCCTCACAATCCCAACCCAACATTAGGGGTGCAGCAAAAATGGCGATTAATACTGGATCCATCCAGTCGTACGGCTTTGAGTCAGATGCTTCAGACGAGGAAATCAAAGACGTACACGGATCTATTTGTCTGCAAGTGGATGCATAGGAATGGAGCTTGTGGCCCGCCCATCCGTATTTTCTACATCACAAATACGATCTTTTTCAAACTGCATTCGTTTCTTCTGCCCCTGATTCACAACTTGAATAAAAAAAATACTATCAAAAGCTTAATTTTCTTAACATAGGCCCTCCATCTTCTAAAAAAGGCCACAAGAACATGTTAAAAACACAATTTCCATTAGACTGGGTCTTTAAAAAAGGCAAAAGTTTGAAAGGTTTTCCAGATCAAAGATGCATGTACTTGTCAGTCTGATTGTTGCGTAGAGCAGAAATGCACTTCCCCAGGATAAGAAGAGAGTTGTTTATGTTTCCAGCTTCTTTCAGCCTCTCTCCAAAAGTCCGCGTCTTGTTGCATCTTTCAGAGCCCGCCAGGTCACACAGAGAAAACCTGAGAGACGCAACTTAACTCATTGGTGTGGATTCATTGTTAAAAGGTTAGTCCAGGTAGATACTCACTCTGAGACCCTTTTAACTTCACCTCCATCAATCTTCAGTAACTTCATGGTGAATATGCCATGGCTGTTAAAAAGAGCTGAGATAAGTACAAAAACATAACACACCTAAAGACCCACTCTGAACATAATCTGCTTTATTTTAAAAGCATTTCCAGTGGTTTAATTAGGATTGTGCCGTTTTTTTAACAGCCAAAAATCAATTTTCTAGGACATAGTATCTGCAGAGCAGCAGTAGTTCATTAAAAATTCACTTCTCAGCTGTAGTGTGTGGAGCAACACCTCTCCCCCAGCAGTAGCTCCTTTAAACATAACGCCTGAGTTTTTGGTGGTACTGTTGGCGCAGAGCAACCCCGCCCCCTCATCCCCTTCCTGTTGCTGAGAGCTCTCTGGTTACACGCTCTCCTGCTAGCTTACAGCCCTTCACAGTCCCAATCTATTATTAGGGGTGCAACAAAAACATTGCGCGATCATGGAGCTGTCCAGCCGTAGAGTTTGGAGCCAGATCCCAGCTCGGACGAGGAAAACGAAGAAGTTAATGGATCTTATTGTCTACAAATGGATGATTCAGCATATTTTCTACATCTATTTTACATAACATTTGTCTGCTTTTGATTCACAACAATTTGAAAAAAAAAAAATACTCAAAAATGCCATTTTAAGCTTAGATTTTCAACATCCTCCATCAGAGAAATATTACAAGAACATGTGAACACAGTTTTCTTCAGAGTAAGTCTCTTAAAAAAAGTCTCAATAAAACCACAAAGCTGCTTGCCTTCTGCTGGATGACTGGTTCATCTTTGTGGCTGCAGCGGTTCTGTTCTTATTTCCAAACTGGATCAGTTTGAAGGCTTCACTCAGACTGTGGACATTGATCCACCTGATATCTGGAAGAAAAACAAAAGTGGAAGGAGACTTACTGTTTCCTCCACCCTATTCCTTTGTTTTTAGACGTTGGCACCTTTGACGTAAGCATTTCCAGCTCCATCATCGCAGACCCGCAGAGAAGGCCGCTTCTTGGAGAAGGAAGGCTGCAGAAGGTCGTACACGCACTCGTTGTAGATTTCAAAAAATGAAACCCATAAAGCAAACGTCTCGCCGTTGGCCGAGCGGCTGGGAGTCGCTGAATTAGGAAGAGCCAAAAAGAACAGGATTTTAAAATCATTTTATTTTTTTTAATTGTCTCAAACATGACATTAAACTATTTTAGAATCGAAACAGTTCGATAACATTTTACTATATTAAAGTGTATATATTGCAACCATTTAAAAAAATCTGTATAATAAACTTTCTGAAGTAATCAATTCATTCAAGTCATCTTTAAGGTTTCTCTGACCAAACAATCACAGGTCATTAGTTCCAGATGTCATAAAATTATTGGAAAATTTACATGGACAACTGAGTGAAAGTATGTGGGTACGTGTAGCAAATGGCCATACCTGTCTGACTGCTGAAAGGAGGAGGGGATGCCAGACTGTGGTCAGAAGAGGACTCCGAACCGCTGCTGCTCCTGAGACGATCACATTCCTGGAGAGGAAAGATGGATCTCAGCGCCACCATCCGAGAAAACGGTAATAAAAATTTCTAACGTTTTCCTTTTTTTCTCTCTTACTTCCTTAACCAAAGTGAAAATAGCAGCTTTAGCAGTTCTCTCCTTCTTGACTTGGTCAGCATCCAGACACTGCACCCCACTCCTCAGGTGAGGTTTCAGATCCATCCCATCATACAGATGCCCTTGGATGTGATGGAAAGTGGCCTCCATCACTCTAGGAAGAATTCCGGGTTCCTTCGTCGTGCCTAACAAAGTTCAATGCCATATTTCAGAGGGACTTCAGGACCAGGAAATCAATTGTACTACCAGGTTTACCTTGGATTGTGAAGGTTTTTCCAGCATTTGTGACACCGTAACTGAATATCAGAGCGTTCTTCCCATCCAAGAAATCCACCAACTGACTTCTGACCGTGTCCTCGAACAGCTCAGCTTGTGTCGTTTCTGGTCCAAAGATCTGGGGGCCGACAGAAAGATCAATATCTGCACTTTTCAAAAAAGTAACTGTACGGAATCAGCTCTCACTAACCTGAGAAAAGGAAAACTTAAAGATGGACATGCCAACTCCTTTCTCACTGCTCTTCATGGTGGCTGAACCTTTAGGTGCGTATAATGTCACCAACTGTCTGTTCTCAATCACGACACAGTCCTGAAGAGAATCAGTTGAATAGATATTAAAAGAAATGAATAAATCAATTTGATGAATTGTTTTGTATTCCTAAGTTTTTTTTTTAACATTTTTTGTCCTATTCTTTTCAAAAAAAAAATCAATAAAAGCTGCTCTAACCACAAGCACTTATTGATCCAAAAGTCCAATGGCTGCGTTCAGATCAGTCTCAATAGCACAGTCTGAATTATCCTGAAGAGAGGTTCTAGAGCAGGGAA
This sequence comes from Oryzias latipes, assembly GCF_053564925.1. NCBI lineage: Eukaryota > Metazoa > Chordata > Actinopteri > Beloniformes > Adrianichthyidae > Oryzias > Oryzias latipes. The sequence continues at coordinate 14,782,888 of NC_136256.1, read as the reverse complement.
CGGCCTCCAGGGCCGGTGTGTCTCCATGATTTCCAAACATCCTCGCCCTACTCATAGCTGATTAATTAGAACATGCAAGAGCAGGCCTTGTTGAAAAACATACAGGTATAAAGCCCTCGGTGCCCACCTCTGTTCTAGAGAGACCAAGCTGGACTACAGGAGGACGCCTGAAGACCAGAGAGCCTTTGGGTCCCACTTGGTATGACCCGATTGAGGATATGAACCCACGTCCAACAACCCATTATACTAAACTGGGTGCAATAACACGTCCCATACAGAGAACCGGCATCTTTACGCTGATCTGCAACTGTTCTCTGACCACATCTCCCATGTCTGTCTGTAACCCTTGTGCTATCCTAGGCACTTTAACGTTGGGAGTTGGGTCATCTAGACCCACTAGACAGTGAGCTGAACCTTTTTTTCTTCAATGATTTGTGATCTTCACTGGTGTCCATGGATTACATGAAATCTTTCCACCTTTATCCACCTTTGTCATGGTATGGAGAACACATCATCTAAGATAGCACAAGGGTTAAAGCACAGAAAGTGCTTTAAAATAATGATTTTAACATCTCCAAGTTTTGACTCACAAATTTGTTGAAAAGGATTAAAGAGTCATAAGTGATGTCATGCTGTCCCACCTATAGCTGCAGGGGAGCTACACCAATGTGCCCTTTGTGGATCACAGCTCAGCTTTTTAAAACCCGTTCTACTTTACAAAACAGTGGAGAAACGACAATACAGGTTTCCACGCTTGTATCTGTTTGTATGTTGACAGATCACAGCAAAAGGATCAAAATTGTGCATCACACCCACAAACCTCAGTCACATGGCTGGGTGCTGAGCCCCCGCTCTACCAACACACAGCCACCCTTCCTCCCCGCCATCCACTATAACACCATTGTGAAGTATGTGGACGACACCACAGTGGTAGGACCTTTTACTGATGGGGAATGAGGAGGAGCAGGATGGTGTTGGGAAAACAACCTGTTCCCCAACACCACAAAGACAAAAGGAAGAAACCTTTCCACACCTTTAACAATGAGCACTGTGATCTGAGAGTGGCTGACCTCAGGCTCCTGGAAGTCCAGATAGAGGAAGGTCTACCTGGTGCTCAAACATGTCTGAGCTGCTGATAAATACCCAGCAGAGACTCAGCGGAGAAGAACAGAATCACTTTCTGCTGCTCTGCTCCATTCCTGATGCATCTACTTGTAGACAAATAGATCCATGCACGTCTTTGTTTTCCTCACCTGAGCTGGAATCTTGATCTAAACTGTAAATCTAGATAGCTCCAATATTGGTTGGCCATTTTTGTTGTACTGCCAATGTTGGGTTGGGGGTGTGAGAGGGTTGTAAGCTAGCGGAAGAGCTGTAAACAGAGAGCTCTCAGTTATGGGTGACAGGGAGGAGGGGGATGAGCTTGCTCAACACCAACAGTCCCGCCCACGGCTAGGGTAAATCATTTATGAACTACTGCTGCTTTGCAGACACTGTCTTAAAAAAAAGGCATGTTCATGATTGAAAGACCACTGGAGATGCTTTTTAAAATAAATCAAAAGATGATCAGAGAGGGACTTTAAAAACAAGACAATGACAACAAAAGTCCTTTCCATTCAATAATTTGTTGATGGAAAAGATACAAGTTTAAAAAGAAAAAGAAAAAAAGAGAATCATAGAAAGTTGTGTTTTGAAGAGTTTTCAAGCTTATCAGGTAACGTCACCTTTGAAGGAACGAACAGGGCAAAGATCACTTTAAAAATTTGCCCCATGCAATTATCTGTTAAACTTTCCACAAGAGCAGGGTCAACAGAGTTCTAGTAACCAAGAAAGTTTACTTTGTTACAGTACTCAAGCACACTTCCTAAATAGATTTGACTCATGACTATAGAAGTACATTTTAGAGATAATTATTTAGTCAAATGTGTTTTCTTTAAAACTACGCAGAAAGTAGACACGCCCTATTTAAGATGGCTCCTTGGAGGACTGACTGTTTGCCTGATGATGGACTGAGCACCAAACATTGAAAAGTTTTCTTTTTTTTTGTGTGACACACTGGATGATGTACAGGACTTTTTTTTGTTTTGTTAATGTTAACCCTGATGCTTGTCTATAAGGACTTAGGGTGAGTGCTGTACTGTACCTGATCCTCCTCATCAGAAAGCTCCTCCTTGAAAAAAGGTCGGACTCTGAGGTAAACTCTCATCAGCTGCTGCTGCTCAGGACCACCAGACAATCCGGACTAGCAAAAGCAAACCACAGCAGTAAATGGAAATCCTGAATGTGCATCCTGATGAATTTTAATGTTAAAGAATGGTGACCTGCTGCAACAAAATGCTGCCAGAAGAAGCGTTACACTCCAGATCCATGTCAACGGGCTGCATGCACCCACTCTTCTCTCTGGTCAGGTCAATGACTGGACTCATTATGAAGTATCTAAAACTGCTCCTCAATAATCAAAACTGCACTTTGCTTGCAAAAATCCTTAACTTCTGTATTAAATCCAGAAACCTCGCTAGAAAATGTCTCCTTGAAGCTGCAAATTTTTTTCCCCCACTGAGAAACAATGGAGAATCTTGTCATCACTCTTTATTGGATGCAGGTGTGACCTCAGGTTAGTGATCAAAACAACCACTCAGAGCTCTTCTCTGATGTTGACCAAGTTTTACTCTTTACGATTGATCAATTAGCACATAAGAAAATACGCAAATCATTTATCTGTTTCTGAGTTTTTTCTTAAATTTAAAATAATCATAATTAAAGGGAAAAATTAGCAAGTTTATGCATCCTGGATCCCAATTCTTTTCAATGGTATTTTGTGAAAAGCTGCACTAAAATAATTGGCATGAACCTATATTTTAAAATATATATTACAAGAGGGCTGCATGGTGGTGCAGTGGTTAGTGCTCTTGCCTCACAGCAAGAAGGCGCTGGGTTCAAGTCCTGGATGGGGGACCTGAACCGGAACACCAACACCACCTTTCTATGTGGAGTTTACATGTTCTACCTGTGCATGTGTGGGTTTTCTCTGGCTTCCTCTCACTGTCTGAAGAAATGCTTCATAGGTTACTTGATTACTCCAAATTGTCCCTCGGTGTGAATGTGAGATTTGTGGCCTACCAGTCCAGCATGTCCCCTGCCTTTGCCCACAAGTGATAGGCTCCAGCAGCCCCGTGACACCAAAAGGTGACAAACGGATTAGAAGATTAATATATTACAAGAACTTCCACTTACTTGGAAACAAGTTTTAGCTCTCTGACCCAACATAATCCAATGGTTTATATAGCTTTCAAACTAAGTGTACCAATTTGTCAATCAATTTGTTTATCAATTTGTCAACGTAAACACCAAAGTTTTTACTGCTCTTCTGCAACACAAATCCTGTATTGCTTCCTGATCCTTTGTAGCAGCTGATGGACTATTTCAGGACGGGACAACTATTGGATGCTTTCATAATCAGATAAATAAAATCTATTTCTTAAGTTTGATTCGTTATTCAGCCGCTCATGTTTTCAACTTTATTATTCCAAACAAACAACACACTCGTTCAGGTTAGTCTTTTATTGAAAATATGCAGTTTATGCATCTGCAATGGTGACTTCCACCTCAACACCGGGTTCGATGCTGATGGAGGTGATCTGCTTGACAATTTCGGATGGACTGTGCAGGTCAATCAGGCGCTTGTGGATCCTCATTTGGAAGCGATCCCAGGTTTTGGATCCTTCACCGCATGGAGTCTTTCTGGTTGTAATGCGCAGAGTCTACAGGCAGCAAAATAAAAAAATTAACACAAGCTAAATAAATAAAAGATATGTTATAATCCCAGTTTTTCACTATCAAAAGATCGGCGGCCTTTATTACCTTAGTTGGCATGCGGACAGGTCCTTTCACCTTCAGGCTCTTCTCCTTAGCACCACGGATCAGGTCTGCACAGACTACACCACAAAGCAGATTCATTACACACAAACCGATCAAAAAATATATTTTGTAGCTTCTACTGAAAGCCTAAGCTCAGAATAGCGTATACAAGCATCATGGTTTATCATGGTTAAATTCTTATCCTCATTGCTCAGGTTCAAACTAAAACAAAGAAATCAAATGAATCAAATAGATGAATTACCTTTCTCCAGAGATTTAACATTGCGGCTGGTGAGGGTGATGCGGATGCGATGGATGGCAACTTCTGACTCAACAGGTGCTTTGCCAGTGTCCTTGAAAGCCTGCAAACCAATTGACACGTAAACACAGCGAACAACTGGCTTCAATCAAAGCATGAAGCATAAAACGAAATCATAAGGAGGCATGTGATGTCTTGGTGTTTCTAGTATAGTTTTATGGCTATAATAATTTAAATTAATACATTTACCTTAGAATATACAAAATGAAAGTTAAACGCTAACGTAGTTTTGCTTTTACACAAATGTCGTTTACTGCTCAACAAGGGACCAACTATAAGAATTAAGCGTAGGTACGTTGACCTCAAAATAATTATTCAAAAATGTTCATGTGCTCCAGAGACAAAATAACTGTACATGATCTGTAGATAGATAAAATATTAATTGTCTTCATATTTGCTATGTTTAAGTTTAAGGACTAACGATGATGAGCCTGAAAAAGGCGCTCCTGGCTTATGCTAGCAGTTTGGGTTTTTAAAAAACTAATTTAATTCCAACTATCATCATTATAGAAACCAATCTGCATTAAAATACGTCTTTATTAAATGAAACGTAAACGGACGCACCATTTTATGTATTCCTGACCGACTTATTCGGAAGAAATTCAAGCGAACAGCGGTGAGCCAGGAACAGACACCAACAACGTGGTTAGCTTCGAGGGAAAAGGGCGAATTCGAACTAGTTTCCGGTTGATGTACCCTGCATCCGGGTCCTCTGTTTCTTATTCGTCTGTAGTTTTAGAACTCCCAAAACTCAAGGGCGACATCTAGTGTCGAAACATGGCCTTTAAATCACAAGGTTGTTGGATTTACCACAAGAGGGAACCAGAGCGACTACAAGTGCAGGGATGCGCAAACAAAAAAACTGAAATTGTTTATATACCCGCGTATCACACTATTTAATATTATTATGATTTAAAAAAGGATATAACAGCTAATAATTTAGATACTTCTGCAAATATTTTAGTATCTTAAATGTCTTAAATTTGACAAGGCTTTCCCCGGTTAAATGGCTTAATTTTTTAAGGGTTTGATTTTTAAACAAATGAAAACGTCTTGTAGTTAACTTTAAAAAATAACAAGTAACAAGGGAAAATTAGGTTAAAAAGAAGTTATTTAAAATAAATATATGACAAGGAAATCGCATGAATTCCATTGTAAGGATACAATTATTAGCCGTGCTAAAACATCTCTAAATAGAAAAAATTATTCGTCTTTAATATTTATTTACAAGTATGTTTATCAATTTTTATAACAAAATACATAAAGACATTTGAAGAAAAAAATAATACACTTCCGTTTGTTCTTTTCAAAATAATATAAACTTTTTGTGCTTTTTAAAAATGTATTATGCTCAATTTTGGAAGGGAGGATGAGTTAAATGATTGCTTTTACAAAATATTTAACAAAAATATTGATATTGTTATAGGTAATTCTTTTGCAAGCAGCCAGAAAGGGGTAAAATATGAGATTTTTGAATAGAAGCGTTTATGTATCTTTATTTTGAAAGCGGAAGTCAAGTTTATGTTGTGAAAGTTTTTATAGGAGTAAGAATCTTAAGCAAGAAGTAACGGAACCGGGCAGTACCAGACCGGTGGGTTTTAAGAAAGTCGTTTTGGATTAAGATGTTGGCAGCGGTTAAAAAGAAATTAGTCAAAGTAACTTTTGGGGCGAAAACAAGAGATTTTTACAATAAAGTTAACTCACAGCAGTAAAGTTAGCTGTGAGTCAAGATTTCTAAAATAAGGCCAAGTAACGGGGACGTTTTGCATCGTATTGTCGCTTATGAAACAATTTGAAGTTAATTTGAGGCGGAATAACATCAAGGACAGGCATGAATTTCGGCGTCCCCGCTCATTCTCTGCTTCTCTTTCGTGCCTGTGATGATGGGGACTATGAAACGGCTCGGAGTATCCTGGAACCCGGAGCCTCCAAGGAGTCCGGGCGGCAGAGCAGGCTGCGGTCGGAAGCGGGGTCGGAGTGTGCCGCTGCGGACATGTTGTCTCTGGTACCGGTGGACTGCACGGACGAGGAGGGGAACACCGCCCTGCAGTTCGCGGCGGCCAGCGGCCACGAAAACCTAGTCCGGTTCTTGCTGCGGAAGGGCGCTTCAGTGGACAGCCGCAACAACTACGGCTGGACGCCGCTGATGCAGGCGGCGAGGTGAGGAGAGACGAACCCGAGTCCCCGCTTCATGTCATCCTACATTTTCAATGAGGACTTTCCCAGAATCCTCTGCGACCTAAACGTCTGATTTGTTTATTATCTGATAAAAGCATGTAATCAGTTTTATTCTAACTCAAATGTTCTTTTTATTTTTTACTTATAAAACAAAAGTAATTATAATTAAAAAAAAGAATCTGAAGAAAAAAATCACTGTTTACTTCTCAGTTTTTGCATAAAAGATAAACACAGAGATTACAATCAAATCAATCAAAATCAAGTATTTTCAAAATGAAATGTCCGTCTTCAATACTTCAATAACATGGGGCAGGTCCTGCATCTCCATCCAGATCCTCAGCAGAAGAGAATCATATCAAGTCCTATAGAACATTCTGATAATCTGCTGCAGGAATTGAAGAAAACAGAGTTTACCAACACCAGTGCATTGTATTCGTACCTGACATCATGACTAACTGTGGAGATTTTACACTGGACCTCAAGCATATAGGGTTCTGCTCTTCATCAGTCTTCCTCCACTTAGCCAACTAAGTCAACAGTCCAGTTCTTCTTCTCTTTGGCCCAGTTGGGATGTTTCCTCTGTTTGCACGGGCTCAGAAGGGGTTTGACCCGAGGAACCCGACAGTTGTAACCCGTCTGTTGATGCATCTGAAGGTGGTGTTTTTTGAAGCTGTTCTTCCACCTCATTCCAGTCTTTTTAAACGTATTCACCCCAATAATCTTGTCCCTTTGATAATCGGCTGAAGCCCGAGGTTGTCTTTGTTTGCATTCTCTCCTCTCACATTTTGTCCTTGGATTGGACTTTCCATTGATCTGCTTGGACACGGACCTCTGTGAACAGCCAGCCTCCCTAAACTAGGAACGTTTGAGGCTTACCCAGACTATGGAGTGGATCAAATATGGCCTTCTGGCTAGTTATCAAGTCTTCTCCCCCATCGAACCAAACTGAACCAATTTAATGACCTGTGGGAAACCTGTGTGGGAGAAACTCGCTTTAAAGCATTCATGCTCTGAAAAATCAGGACAGATTTCTCCACAGTATTCTCATTTGTTTGTCTGGGGTTTATGAGCTGGAACCCCAATTTATGTAAAGACAAACAAACAAATACTTGAAACCAATTAAACCTGAAAATACATTCTATAAAAGTTTTTTTTTTTTAAATAGAATTATAGAAATTAATAAATTATTCCATGATATTCTAAATTATTTGAAAAGCTCTGTATAAATAGAAATATTTTGTTTCTTTGCTTGAATCCACATTAGATGGTTAGATTGCTTGTTTCTCTCACAGGTTTGGTCACCTGCCTGTGGCCCACATTCTGCTGGAAAACGGGGCAGAGATCAACGGGCGGAACCGGCTGGGAGCCAGTGTTCTGACCATGGCGGCCCGCGGGGGCCACGTTCATGTGGTCAAACTGCTCCTGGAAAGCGGCGCCTTCGTTGATGACTATGATCACCTCGCTCCTGTGGCAGACGAAGCCTCCAACGGCAACAACAACAACAGGTCCCTCTTTGTTTCGTTGAAGCTTTTTGGAAGCGGTGTGCTTTCTGTTGCTTTGTTTCACCTTTGGGTGCCCATCTCCCTGCAGCACGGTGAGCTTCGGAGCTGGGGAGGGCTGTCCTGGAGGTGGCAGAGAGTTCATGGACATCACAGCGCTGATGGTGGCGTCGCAGCACGGCCACGAAGCCACTGTGCATTTGCTGCTAGAATTTGGCTCTGATGTCAACTTTTCCCAGAAGGCAACGGGCTGGGGGCCACTGATGTTAGCCACGTTGAGTGGAAAGGTGAAGCCAGAGGATGCATGGTTGTTAAAGACACACTCCGATCTTTATTTAATCTATTATAAAACTGATCCTATTGGTCTTTTAATTACGATTCTGCCCTTTTTAGACAAAACCCCCAAATCTGTGTCGATTTCTAGGACATAGTTTCTGCAGAGCAGTGGGAGTTCATTTGAAATTCACCTCTGATTGGTGGGCAGGACTGTTGCCACAGAGCACTCCCGCCCCTTCTTCCCGTCATCCAGAGCTGAGAGCTCCGTTACACCTCCCGCTAGCTTACAGCCCCTCACAACCACAGTCTAGCTTTAGCGGTGCAGCAATTGGGGCTATCCAGCCATACTGTTTGTTATTTGTCTACAAGGGGATTCATTAGAATGGAGTGGAGCAGGAAGCTTGTGCCCCCACATCACAAAGATGTTCTTTTACAAATTGCATTTTTTTTGTCAATTCACAAGGATTTAAATAAAGAAAACCCCCAAAATGTTATTTTAAGCTTAATTTTCTTTATATACGTCAGGAAAATGCCACAAGAACATGTTAAAAACCCCAGAAGAAAAATGTCATTGGAGTGGGCCTTTAAAATCAGGTTCTGGTGATTGGGGTACATTGTAAAAAGACGTGCTGCTGTGTGTTCTGAAGGTGGCTGTGGCTCAGCAGCTGGTGGAGCACGGAGCCGACCCGGACCGGATCAACGTTCTGTCCAAGACTGCCTTTGAGCTCGCCATGCAGTTAAAACAGAGGGACATCAAGGCCTATCTGGACTCCATCACCACTGTCAGACCTCAGACAGGTGCAGGTTCCTCTCAACTGTTTTTAAAGCACAGATTCAAGAATATCCCTCCTAACAGGTTTTTAACTCAATATCTTAATCTAAATTAACTTTCCTAAAGCTCAAAAAAGCGGATTTTGAAGTTTTCTGCATCAAAAAGCTTGAAAAACAACAATTACTCAGTTATTCTATTTGTTAGAATAACCATTCTGGCACAGCTACCTTCATTTAATTTGTTCTTTATAATCCTAGTTTTTTATTATGATGCCTTTTCTTTATTGCAAGTTCTATAAGTTAGAAACTGACCAATCAGATGCCTCGATATACGTTTGTGGTCTCACTTTGAATGTTGGAAACGATTGATTGACAGACTCTTCCGAGCCCACTTTCAAATGCTAGGGGGTGTGGCCTTCCAACAAGCTCACTCCTAATTGTTGAGAGTAGTTGCCATAGAAACAATGATTCACACCGACTTGGACCAATCATTGCTTGCTAATGTTGTCTGGCTCCACCATGTTGGGGTCTGTATCGCCAAAACATGGCAACTGAATAAACAATATGTAGTTGGAGCTGAAGTGAGCCATTTTTTTTATGGGTGACGTCACTCAGTCCAGTTCTCTCATACAGTCAGCGGCTGCAGAGCAGTGCAGACACCTGAAACAGGAACTTTGGACTAAAGTTTCTCATAAAACTACAATTTCTAGCATCATCCTTTCAGATTAGTAAATAAAAAGAAGTTTTCCAACGTTTCATAAATGCACATTTAACCATTTCAAATTCACAAATATGATTCTGAGGAAGTTTTCGATCAGCCGGCACATGACGTTCAGGTGAAGCGTGCTTGTATGGAAATGCCAGTTATCCCTCAGTAAGTGCTGTGGGAACGGGTTGACACCTCCTGTCTGTCTGAAGATGGTGATGAGGAATCTCTTTGATGTTTTTACAGCTTTTCTTACCATTGCTGTCAAATCACAATGCCTACAAAGTTTCTTTCTGGAGCTTTTTCTAGCGTGTTGATTCCTGCCCAAACGGACTCATATCAGGTTCTTGCCTGTGTCTCCACAGACGACTTGCGGAGGAGACCCGATGTGTTCAACGCTCTCAAGCTGGGTGAGCTCCGTCTGTACGCTCCGTAAAAATGGGTGGTGCTCTCATCAGTGCCTCATCTGGATTTTTAACCTTCTCTCAGGAAACTCCCAGCTTGTGAAAGAGATCCTGGAGGAGGACCCGGCTCAGGTGAACTCCTCTAACCAGGAGGGAGCGACGCCGCTCATGATAGCTGCAGTGAGCGGTCAGCTGGAGGTGGTGCAGCTGATGGTGGAGAAGAACGCTGACATAGACAAACAGGACGGCGTTCATGGGTGGACCGCCTTAATGCAGGCCACCTACCACGGGTGAGCTGGAGTTTCGGGGTCTGGTAGTTCATTTGAATGAAAACTGGAGCTCTTATGTGATACTAGCACTGATATTTGGCAACATAAAGCTCCAAAGCACAGAGGCTTTTTTTCTTCCAGCAACAAAGAGGTGGTGAAGTACCTGCTGAGTCAAGGCGCTGACGTCAACCTTCGAGCCAAGAATGGATACACAGCCTTTGATCTGGTTATGCTGCTCAATGATCCGGGTAGGCTTCCTCCTTTCTGATCGTCTTTCCAACCTGCTGTAATGAATAAAACAGCAAACAAGATTCTTAACAGTCTGTTAATATTTACTTAAAGGACTCAATGCTTAATAGTTAAATCATCATTTGATTTATTACGTTTTTAGAGATTAAAATACTGAGATGAGCAGCAAAATGTCTTCCTAATGAAACTTTACAGTCCTGGTGACTTAAGAAAAGTAAAGTAAAATGAAGATAAATATGGATTTAAAGCACATATAGTGCAGTTACAGGGCAGTAGAGGCCCTATTTTACCCTCATTCATGAAGCCTGTCATGAATGAGAATCTTTTAAATACAGTAATTTCAAAGTACATGCCACTTTTTTGGGGCATTGTTTGGCCGGCTGTGGGTGTGACTTATGTGAAAAATGTAAAAAGCAAAGACCACTAGAGGGCACTGTAGGTGTGTATATCAAATTTTGCTACTGACAGCAACACAGAGGGAGAAGCGCAGAAGCTCAGTCTTAAGTTGCATTCTTTGCAACACCTGTTGACGCGACAAATCCACTGAAAAGTCTATGTAAACATGTGTGAACGCATGTTTACGGCTTCTGCATTCAAAACTCGCGTGCTTACACGTAGCTACGGAAGTTTCTCTGACCGTTTTCGGTCTCTACTTCCTGAAAGTACTGCCATTGAATGCGGGTTTCAGTTCAACCAGGTTGAACTTTGACCAATCAGGGAACAACCATTCAAAATTTGATCATATGTGTCTGGCCAGAATTCAGTGACCCCAAGTCCTTTTTTATATATCGTAATCAATAGATCTGTGAAAGAAAAAGCCTGGAGCAAGATTTCAGTCTACTATTGCTATGACTTGTCTGAAAAATGACAGTAGTGTTGTTATTTCATGAAAATGTCTTAAAACATTTGAACTTGTTATCAGTTTGTGTCCATGTTTCACTATGACTCATTTGTTGGCCCCTCCTCCCGATTCTCACAGACACTGAGCTGGTCCGCCTCCTAGCGTCGGTGTGCATGCAGGTTGACAAGGACAAGTCGAAGCAGCGCGGTAAGGCGCTCATTGCGATCTCTAAAAGCAGACAGCCTTTTGCCTCCATCCCTGCGCCCCCTGATGACAAGGGGGGCCTTAAGGTAAAGAAGATTTGAAGGTTTACTGTTACCTGAGGTTGAAATTGTACCAGAAAAGCAGAACTGTTGTGTTCTTTAAAGACCCACTCTGATCTTCTTTTGAAACTTTTAAGTGTTCCAAGTGTTTTTTTTTATTATGACTATGCTGTTTTTAGCCCAAATCCAAAAGCCCGTGTGGTTTTTTTTTGCTGATATTTTCTGGATAGCAGCAGTAATTCATCAGAACTTTAACTCTGAGTTGTGGTCGGGACTGTTGGCGCCACCCCGTTTCCCCTCCTCAGAGCCCCGAACAGGGAGTTTAGGACCACGCCCGCTGTATTCTCTCAACACACTTTTTTTTCCAACTGCGTTTTTTCATCTGCTCCTGCTTTACCACAATTTAAATACATTTTACTCAAAAAACAAATTTGAGTTTAATTTCTTTATATATCAACAGAAAAAGGTCACAATAACACAATTTTCATCAGAATGGGTCTTTAATGGCCGTAGGTCTGAGTTTTTCCCCCTTTAGAAAGTCATCTCAATTTATCCTCTGCTATTGTTATAATTATTTATAGTAAATAAGATAACCTTTTTGCAGATGACACCCAGATTTATTTCACTCTTTCTTAAAACAATTTTTTTTCAATTTATTTGATTTGCAACTAAAGCAAATAAATACTTAGATTCTCCCAAACTTCTTGCAGAAGAATAAAGCAAAATGTATTTTACAAAAAAAGTGATAATAAAAAATTGTTTTATTCAAGATAAAAAGTGAAAAACAGACAAACTTGAAGACTTAAGTCGTCTTAGACAGAGAATCAGAAAACAAGATCAGTTAACAAGATCCAGAAAAGTGTACAAGTGTCCCACTAGGCCCGATGCCCCGCCCCTTTTCCTGATCTCCTGAATCAACCTAATCCCTAATACGGAGTTAAAATGCTTTGATCTACTATAATAACAGTAAAGAAGCACCAACTCTTTCTGCTTTTACAGTGAAGATGAAAATAGTTTTCCTTGTGTGTTTGAAAAGTAAAATAGTGCCTCTACTGCCCTGTAACTGCACTATATGTGCTTTAAATTCATAGTTATCTACATTTTACTATACTTTCTTTTTTCTTTTTCCACATCCATCTTAAAATCATTTTAACTCAGCAGGGAAAACAACTGTTATTTCAAAATAAGAGACTCCTGCTTTGACAACTTGCTGGCAGATTTGCCCCCAGGCATGACACTTAACCCCGCGCTGCCCCCATAATGTGTTCAGTGATGTGCGAGTGTAAAAGAAGCACTTCACTAAAAAGGGAAACACTCTATAGACTAAGAAAGAGCAGCATGCATATGACAAGGGTTGCAAGACTTGAAGGATTAGAAAATAAAATGTCATCTTTTTATTATATTTGATTATTTGTATTCTAATTTTAGCTGAATCCATTTTTTAGGTTTTATTGTCAATCATTTTTATGATCTGATATATTTATTTTATTTTGAAAGGCCTGTTTGCTCTAAATGGGCGGTTATAATTTACTAAAGAAAACAAAAACCTACAGGGATTTCATTTTGTTATTCTGTCTTTGGTTGAAACCTCTTGCAGTCCTGGTGGAGCAGGATGTCCAATCGCTTCCGGCGGCTGAAGCTGACTCACACTTTGAGGAGCGGCCTTTCTGGCGGCCGCCTGGCTCTGTTCGCCGATGACGCAGAGGCTGCGTTGGATGCCACCATGAAGGCGGATGCAAAGGCTGCGGCTGGCTCTAACGGTGTGGTGACGCCTCCTTCTCCGCTGGGAGCAAACGAGGCCGGCGGCGTCTGGGCTGTCAAGACCAAAGATGCTCGTGAGCTTTGCCATTTTTGACTACACAAATAAAATATTTCTGGTTAAGAGTAATATGGAAAAATGCGAATTTTTTTTATTTGTATTCTCCTTTATGCAGCTCATTGCAGAGCATCTTCAGAAAAGGAAGACCCTCTAATAACCACAATGGTACCTGTTAACGTTTTTTGATAAGCAGATTTTATTTTGAAATGTTCTATCTATGTTAATCTCACGTTTTCTGTTCTGATCTTTTATGTGATGTGGTCCCAAGTGGGTTTAAGTTCAAATTAAAATGACTATTTCCTAACAGTTACCTCTTTCTGACAGCTCAGAAGCGGTGCGCCACTAACCCGACTGCCGAATGACAAACTGAAAGCCGTCATTCCTCCTTTTCTGCCTCCGTCCAACTTTGAACCGTGGAACTCGGACCGCCCGCGCCTTCTTAGAGAGGGGAAGAGCGAAGCGCCTCGCCTGCCCATGCCGCCGCAGAGGAAACTCACCAGCAGCGGGAACTCTGACATTGTGAGTGCTGGTTTGGGTGTCAGCAGGTCACATTTGGTGCTTTTTTTTCACGCTCCTCTTCCCTCTTTGATTTAACAGACATCCATCAGTCGTGTGGTGAACAGGTCTTTTAAGTTTCCCAGCATCTCCAAAGGTCCCTCCTCCTCTTCTCCCTCCAACTCTGGTCACTACCACTCCCCCCACTCCTCTGGAGGCTCTAATGGAGTCGCGGGGCTCAACCGGGACTCTCACAACCGCTCAGGTTCTCACCGACACAAAAGAGTTAGCTGAAATAAGAACGCTGAGGTATTTTTATAAAAGGTAATATGTCACTACATGCACCTTTGTCTTTTTGCCACCAGGGGGCAGCGCAGACAATGTTCTGTCCCAGATAGCAGCTCAGCGCAAAAAAGCAGCAGGCCTGATGGAGGGGAAGACCCAAACTGCAGAGAAACAGCCCAGTCAGAGCCAACCTCCTCCACCCACCTCCGTCCCTGACATCAGCCTGCCCGACATCCCCGCAAACCCCAGCCTGGTTGCTTCTGACATCCACTCCCGGAGGGTCTGGGCTTTCTTGTCTGCCATTTTTTTTCTTAATTTAACAGTGGCTGTATATGAGAACTGGACTGAGTGAGTGTGACGTCACTCATAGAAGTTGGTTTACTTCAACGAAATGAAGTCAATTCAGTCGCCATTTTTTGCTATATGGACGCAACCATGTTAACAGTATTTGGTCTGAGTCAGTATATGTCATTGTTTCTATGGCAACCACTCTCGCCAAACCCCTGCCGCCTGTAAGGCGTCTCAGGAGAATCTGTCAAATGTTTTGAACACTTGACATGAGACCAAATACTTTTATTGAGGCGTCTGAGTTTATAACTTGCTTTATAACTTGCTTTTAAAACTTGCTCTGTAAAAAAAATATATACTGAAAATTTAATTGGGATGATTTTAAAGAGGTAGCAAAGCAAAAATAGGTAATCAGACTAATATATTGCCTAAGCAACAGCTGTTTAGTTGTCAATAGAAGTTAATGGGATTTTGGCTTCTTGGAGCCAGCAGGGACTTCATGTTTGGAACTTGAGGAGGGAGGGGTCACTCAATCCAGTTCTCTCAAGCTTTGTTCACACCACCCTCGCGGAAACCTTCAAAGAAAAGTCTATGTAAACGTATGTAAATGCTATTTTAAAGCTTCCGCGATCCAAACTCTTTTGTTCACATGTTGCGTCGCACATTTTCACTCCATTTTTGAGCTCTGCGTATAAAATTAAACCAGGTCGAACTTTAACCAATCAAGGACTTGGATTTGGTAGTGAGGTATGGTCGACGTCCCATTTAAACAATGTTAGTGCTAACCGTTTGATAATTAACGTTGGAGGAGAAATTAATCATTTCAGTTTGTGCCTGGCCGAAATTCTACGAAACCAAGTCTTTCATATATTTAAATAGATCTGTGGAAGAAAAAGCCTGGAAAAAAAAATCATGAAATTTCACATCCCTTTGCATTTCGCACCAAAAAAGTTCTATCACATCCAGAGTACCAAAGCTTTGGACCTTCTTTAACATTTCTCTTCTGTAGAAGATGGATCTGAAAAAGAGACCTCAGTCTGGAAATTCCTCAACTTCTAAGAGCACATCGCCCACTTTGACGCCGTGTCCCTCCCCGACCCCCAAGATTCACGCCGGCCCGGGGGACTCGCTGTCCTCAACCTCCTCCCACCCACGCTCCAAGAGCAGCGGCGGCTCGAGCAGTGGAACCATCACAGACGAAGGTGATACCGCGCTTGTTTTAAAACCCCTGTTTGTGGATAAACTATGACTTCTGAAGTTAAATGTTTCAAAAATTAACAAACTAAGAGTTAACCGATTTACACCTGAATCCTCCTGTTTGCTGATTTGTTCTGCAGATGAACTGTCCAGTATTTTAAAGAAACTGTCCCTAGAGAAATATCAGCCTATTTTTGAGGAGCAAGAGGTATTCAACTTTAAAAAAAATAAATAAATCATGTGTCTGCAACTATAAAATAGTATTTTTTTATGAGATGTTTTCCTTAACATGTCTCCATCGATGGTTTTTCTTGTAGGTCGACATGGAGGCGTTTCTGACTCTAACAGACGGGGACCTGAAGGAGCTCGGCATCAAAACAGACGGTCCCAGACAACAGATCCTAGCAGCTATATCAGAGCTCAACGCTGGAAAGGTTGATTGAACACACTTCTAACACAGCTGTACATCCAACAAGAGAAAAACTCTAAAGAGTCATTGTATGGGATTTGCTAGCAAGATTTGTTAATATTGTTCCTGTAAAATGTTTGCTGTCTGTCTTTAGGGCAGAGAAAGGCAGATTCTTCAAGAAACGATCCACAACTTCCAGTCCTCCTTTGGTAGCAGCGCTAGCAACCCCAGGAAGCCAGGACAACCCCGCTGTGAGTGGCAAAAACTGCCTTTACAATGCGCTTTTGCCCCAAAAGTTCACGCTCCGCATTTCTTTCTTCTCTCAGCACCGACAACCTGGATGAGACAGCAGGTGGGCTCCTCCAGCAAGAGGTGACCTGGCAAGGGAAGTTCAGCAAAGGTACCACAAGAAAGAGGATTCCTTCCAAAGACTCTGACTGAGGGAAGATGGGAGACTGAGCTGTCAAATGTTGGCACCCTGATCCCTCCACTATGTCGTGAGGCAAACTACGTTTGTGTCATATGAAGGGAGCCGTCACATGTAATGCCAAGCGCTGGGAGTGTGAGGTGTTGACAGGCCTCCTCCTGGGAGAAGAGACTGAGATTTTCTGTCAACAAGCTGCATCCGATTTCACATAAAAAACAGATTTTGTTAATAATCTTATGTAAAGTCATATTCTGTCCTATACTTTTGATCCATTGTAAAAAAATCTTTCCAGTGGTCTTTTAATTATGATTATTCTGTTTTGAACCCAAATAAAAGAAAATCTGTGTTGTTTTCTAGGACATAGTTTCTGCAGAGCGGTAGTAGTTCATTAGACATTGATCACAGATGACGTAAATTATTGAGAAATGTTATTAAATGGCGATTAGAACACCTTTGCGATGATATTGGGTAACTGGATTTAAAGCATTTATTTGGCTTTAGAGACATGAATGGATTGAGCAAAACTTTCCACTCAGCATTTTCTTTTTCTTCTTTGGCTTCACTCTGTTGATTATTTTAACAAAGTTTAAAGCAAGACAAAACTGATTTTTCGTTCTCTGTGATCCTGTGGGTCTCATAAACAATAGCATTTATTTTGTTAGATTTCCAAAAAAAGGGAAAACACAAAAATTGTAAGTTTGTGGTTTCATTTTTGCTTTTAGATGGAAATGAGCATTTTTCCTACTGCAATGATAATAAGAAAATGATTTAGAAATTAAAAACAGTTAAATGTAAAAATACTCCGAGGCACATCAAACTTTAAATGTGTAAAGAAATGAGGAAAACATCATGGATACGAAGCTTAAAGCATCATTTCCAACAAGGATTGAAGCTGTGCATCCAATCAGAAGTGCTACAATCAACTAGTTATCTTAAAAGTTGCTTAATTATTTCAAAAGATGCCAAAATCTTCCGCTTTTCAAACTTTCTACAGTAGATTTAATCAATGTCAGTACATTTTCCTTCCACAAGAGGGCAGTGATGTTTTGTTTTTGCAGGAAATATGCAGCATTCATATTCTTCCCTGTAGTAATCTTGTGCATGACACATCCTACTATGTTAATTTTGTTTTTTAAGGTTCTGAAGTCAGCGGCTCATAACCATCCGACTGCTGTCCATGTTTGTGTAAATATGGTTCAAAGGATCCCATAGAAACTTTAGCACATCTTAAATAATGTCAGTAATTGCCACTGACGACAGCTTTCTTCTAAAAATCAGGAAAATGTGAGTCACATAATTATGAAACTGAGTATTTTTGGCCATGACCGGATGCAGCTCGAGGTCCCAAACACTAGTGAAGCTAACTTCCCACCAGGCGCGCGCTAAACACACATTCTTTCAATATATAGCATTCACACTGGACTAGCAGGGAGGGACTTCTTCTACTGTTTCCTAGCGCATGTCCGCCTCCTACAGTTGGAAGAGGCTTAGTGCGAAATGTGGAAGGGGTGCAAATTTTGAGGGCACAAACCGCAATTATTAAATTCGCCTTCATGATCAATTTTCAAACAATTTGTGAATGAAAAGAGATGCCATCATACGTCACTACCAAATCAGAGTCCCTGATTGGTCAAAAATCAACTTTAAATGAAGTTTCAATGTGTGTTCAGTGACAGCACATTTTGTACGCAGAGCCCAAAAGCGGTTGTAGAAACTTGTGTAGCGATGCGGGAACACGAGAGGTTTGAACGCGGAAGCCTGAAACGTGGATTTACACCAGATCACATAGACATTTCATTGGAATGTGGGTTTCTGAAGGTGCTGTGAACGTAGCTTCAGAGAAAACCTTCTGCAGCTTAGTCCTATGTCCAAAATGTTTCATGTGAAACCAACATGGTTGATGAAAGACTGACGGCATGTTTCAGGTGTATCCAGTCAACGGACCAATGGGGTTAACCCTTGTGCTATCCTAGGCACTTTAACATTGGGAGTTGGGTCATCTAGACCCACTAGACAGTGCTCTGAACCTTTTTTCTTCAATGATTTGTGATCTTCACTGGTGTCCATGGATTACATGAAATCTTTCCACCTTAATCACCTTTGTCATAGTATGGATAACACGTCAATGGAAGGGTGGGGTCATAGGATAGAACAAGGGTTTAGGCAATTCTTTACTAAATAAAACAGGTGCAAAAAAGTACAGACATGAAAAAAAGTGTTTTATTACTACAGCGCTTCAATAATATAAGATATTAAAGCATGTGCTGGTGGTTAGTGCTCTGCATTTACGCTGACATTATGAAACAAATTAGCTGCTTTTTTAATGAAAAAGGCCCTCAGCCACATTTTCCAAAGTTCAAAACCAAAAAGAAAAAAAAAGCTTTACCAGTCGCGATCCGCTGGCAACCTTCAGCCGTTGCTGTCATAGTTCTGGATATTGACTGGCCCGACGGGCCGGCTACAGGGCTCCTTTAATGAAGAGCATCGCTCATGGTGGAACGGCCTGCCTATCCTGAACGCGCAGATGTTTGGTCATATGTGGGCTGCTGGGATCTGGAAGAGATAGAGGGGAACATTTGGAGCATATTTGGACGGCTCTGGCATGCAGGCAGCAAATGAAGTGACTCATTCAATTTCCATGTTTTCCCTTTTTCTTACCCCCCTCTTCTCGCATATGGCTCCGATTGCACTGAATATCATTAATAATGGTCCGTGTAGCTGTCAGTGTACAGTAGTAGCGCCTCGTTTCAGAACAACAAACGAATTTGTGACTCAAATTGAAATAAATGTTTCTTAAATTGTTCACAAAACCAACAATTAAGATGTATTTTTATTATTATGCAAGACCCGCTCAGATGAAATTGATGTTCTTGGTATTTCTAACACGTTTTTGAGGCATTTTTCCTCACAATGGAGGACAAATACAACATTAAACAACATTAAGATTAAAATTGCATTTCTTAGAATTTTTTAATTCAAATTCTTGTGAATCAGGAGCAGACGAAAAAATGCTGTTTTAAAAGGGTCATATTTGTGACTTAAAAAGCACATTGGGTGGGCGACAAACTACCTGCTCCACTCAAAACTGTCCGTCTGGATAGCTCCATTATTCCTCGCCATTTTTGTTGCGCCGGCAGTGTTAGGTTGGGGTTGTGAGGGGCTGTAAGATAGCAGGAGAGCATCTAAACAGAAAGCTCTCAGCAAAAGGGAGAAGGGGAGGGCAGGCTTGCTCCACACCGATAGTCCCAACCACGACTTAGAGGTGAATTTCTAACGATCTCCTGCCACTCTACAGAAACTATGTCCTAAAAAAATGACACCGATTTTTGGTTTTGGCTGAAACCCCCCCCCCCGGGATAATCTTAATGACTTAAATGACCACTGCAACCTTACGATCATGGGTCGACCGCCCTACTGCTGCACCACGGCCGCCCCTCATAGATCAGAAGATGATTGGAGTGAGACTTTAAGAACTCAATATACGTATACACATCATAGGAACATTTTGAATGAGTCTTAAGTAACAAATACGCATTACAATGTGTTGTGAAGGCTCAGCCCATTGTTGATGACATCACAGGAAGTGATGCCGAGTTCCTTTTCTTCTTCGGTGGTTTTTCTGGATTTGTTGAGCTAGTTCCTGCTTCCATGTGCTCTGGACCAGCAGCAGAGAGAGAGACTTAAGTTGCCAAAAAACCTTGTCTAACACCACAGTTCATTCCAGTTGCTGTATTTCAATATTAAGTAACTGAGAAAACGTAAGTGTTTGAATCCATTGTTTTATATGCTTCGCTCGTTTTATTCGTGCAGTTATTTTTCTCGGCCGCTAGGTGTCACTGTTGTAACTGTTTCTATGAGGTTTAAAGCAAATCTGATTATATATTTATATATTTTGCCTATTCTGGAGGTTGCCAATTTACCTATCATTTTGCCTATTTGGAGTTTATTTCATAATGACATACTGAGTCAGTTTTCTTGTTTTATGTAATTTATGTATTTACAGCAGGGCTATTTGTGTTATTTATTTAGTGATGAGAGGATTTTTGTTGTTTACAGACTAAATTGGAATATTCAGCAAAGGAATAAATGCAGAACGTCTGACAAGTGGAGTCACCTCTCCTTTTTCCTCCTCCCTGTGTCCTGACCGACACCCCATCTTGTTTACGGTTAAACTCCTAACCCGAATCAGCAATACAGTCCTCCTTCCTCACAGTCCTCCCCAACATTCTGGTCCTTCGAGCCGGAATAACAGTACTCAAGATGGATCTCGCAGAAGAGATGCACCCTGATGTAAGGCCCAAGAGACAGTTTCGACGTCCTGTCAGACTTCAAGATTATGAAGTAGATTATGTGGGATATCAGCCAAGAGATCTACCACAGTGGAGCTCACCACCGCCACTGAGGACTCTCGCCCCCCTGCAAGAGGACCCAGCCCAGATGAGTTTCTTCCAACCACCTCAAGCTCCCTCAGGAAGCTTCATGGAGAATGCTGCTCACTCCGAGACGCCTCAGCTAGCCCCAAGCTGCTTCCAGAGGAGAAATAGGGGATGGGAAACGCTGTCTGCACCCACACGCTCATACCAGGCTGGACCACACCACGGCCCCCACTTCTCTGCAGAGATCAGAGCTATTCAAGAGGAGAATGCCAAGCTGCTTCAGTCACAACAGTGGATCCAGTCGGGCTTAAAGGACCTGCACGAAGCTCGAAGCGAGATCAAAGAGCTAATCAATGTCGCTCGGACACTGAAATCAGAAATTGCTCAGTCCCACAGTCCAGCTCAACATCTCAGAGTTGAAGTTCCCCAGATATCCTTTCCTAAGCTAGAACCTCAGGAGGAGAGTGATTGGCCTGATCCTCCCCCCTGGCCTGAACCTGAAGAAGACCTGCAGCAGGATATGAAGCAGCTAAAGATTGAAGGGGCAAGTAACCAAGCATATTACTCTTTTAGAGACTCTGATAATTCCCCCCAGTGGCCTCCTCCTCCTCCACCACATATACCACTGGCTGCAGCCTCTGTAAATACAAAGCAGTCATTCTTTCAGCCAACTCAGCCCCCATCTCCAGCTATGAGGGCAGCACCACGCATTCAGCCTGCTAACCCCCACATGCCACCTGCAGTACCTGAACAGCTCTATAGAGGTCCTCAACCTACCATTCCTAAGTTCACAAATCCAGACCCCAGTGAGTTTGCCAGGCTCCGCATAGCCCTAGAGAACCTGCTTCCTGCTAACACCACCGAACTGTTCAGATACCAAGTATTAGTAGACCACCTTAAGCTGGAAGAAGCCAGGCTTATAGCGGATGCTTATCTGAACTCTCCAACCCCCTACACCGACACACTGGCAGCTCTCCATGATAAGTTTGGCCAACCCCATCAACTTGCCCTCAGAAAGATAGCCAGTGTTCTCGATGCACCGGAAGTGAAGCGTGGAGATATTGCTGCATTTCAGAAGTTTGCCCTCCAAATACAGTCTCTGGTGGGGCTGCTGCAAACCTTGGGCCCTGAAGGTGAAGTTGAACTGAACTGTGGATCACACGTTGCACGTCTCCTCAGCAAGCTTCCACCTGAACAGCGTGCTGATTTCCGCAGACACCAGTTTAAGCAGGCAGGAACCAGCCACACCTTAATTGACCTGTCAGAGTGGTTACGCTATGAGTCCTGGTGTCAAGGGTTTGACAACCAAACCACTCCAAAGACTTCCAGAGACAGGCCGAGCATGAAGAACGAGACTCGTACAGCCAAACAAAGTGTGATGGTCCTCCATGGCGCTGGTGAGTCAAAACCAACCTTGTCATCTAAAGCTGGTTACATGAAAGAGAAGTTTAAGAGTAAAGTGTACTGCGCCTATTGTGACAGCAATGAACATTATCTCAGTCAGTGTGGTGAAGTTGCCAAACTCTCCAAAGAGCAGCTAAAAGACTGGATTCAAGTCAATAGGCGTTGCTGGCGTTGTGCACGAACCCACCTTGCTGCTCAGTGCACATTAAAGAAACCTTGCAGCTTGTGCAATGGAAAGCATCTCCTGCCCCTTCATGAGATTAATGCAAAGACTGAAAGAGTTTCTCATGAAGTAGCCAAACAAGAAAGCTGCTTAACCAGCTCTGCCTCCAACACCCTCTACTTAGATCGACCAGGAGCAGGAAGCCGAGTCATGCTGAAGGTGGTTCCCATCCTCATCCATTATGGTGGACGGACCCTGAGCGCATTTGCAATTCTGGATGATGGGTCTGAAAGGTCCATGCTGCTACCAACAGCAGCCAAAGCTCTGGGCATTAAGGGGACACCTGAAGATCTTCCTCTCCGCACAGTCAGACAGGATATTCAGGTCCTGCATGGATATGCTGTGACCTTCCACATCTCCTCAGTGGCTCGGCCTCACACCAGCTACAAGATTGAGGGTGCCTTTACAGCTAACCGTCTCAGCCTAGCCCAGCACACCTATCCCATTGAACGCCTGCAGAAGAAGTTCAGCCACCTACGTGGTCTTCCTATCCCTGCTCTTAGAGATGCAGAACCGTTCCTCCTTATCGGTTCTGACCAGCCTCACCTCATCACACCAATTGAGCCAGTCAGACTCGGTCCCCCCGGCAGCCCAGCAGCAGTTCACACAAGACTAGGGTGGACCCTCCAAGGCCCAGTTCACCTGACGGGGCGGCCTACCAATGCAGTGCAGTGCCTGTTTACCTCATCCCCACCAAAGTTTGAAGAGCTTTACAAGCATGTGGAGAGGCTCTGGCAAATGGACACCGTGCCGTACCGACCTGAAAAGGAAGTTGTTCGCTCCAAACAGGACCAACAGGCTGTGGACATGCTCGAAGCCAATACAATCCGCACAGAGGTGAACGGCATCAACAGATATGCCACCCCATTACTGCGCCACCCAGACATGCCACTGCTAGCTGCACCCAAGGACTCTGTCTTGGCTCTGCTGCGCAGCACAGAGAGACGCCTTCTGAGGAACCCAGAACAAGCTGAGGTGTACAAGAAAGAAATAAAGAAACTCATAGATGCAGGTGCTGTGAAGGAAGTCCCTCAAGAAACCTTTCACCAAGAGGAGTGGTACATTCCCCATCATCTTGTTAGCCACAATGGGAAATCCCGGCTGGTTTTCAACTGCTCTCATGAGTACCATGGACAGTCCCTGAATCAGTTCCTCCTACCGGGCCCCACCCTCGGGGCTTCATTGCTTGGAGTCCTGTTAAGATTTCGAGAGCACCCCATTGCAGTTAGTGGTGACATCAAAGGGATGTTCCACCAGGTCCGCCTCCTTCCTGGCGATCGCCCCCTCCTCAAGTTCCTGTGGCGGGACCTACGAGTGGATGAACCTCCGAGAGTTTTTGAGTGGCAGGTCCTTCCCTTTGGAACAACATGCAGCCCCTGCTGTGCCACTTATGCTCTTCAACGCCTCGTCGCAGATCAGAGCCATCCCATTGAGGACCTGAAGTTTTCAGTGGAAAATTGCTTCTACGTTGATAACTGCTTACAGAGTCTGGACTCATCAGAGGAAGCCAAGTCCCTCGTGGATCGTCTAAGAGCCCTCCTAGCATCAGCAGGCTTTGATTTACGCCAGTGGGCCTGCAACGATGCAAGTGTACTCAGCCACTTACCTCAAGATGCCAGATCTGAGAGCCTGGAGCTGTGGCTCGCACAAGATAAGTCAGATCCACAAGAATCTACCCTTGGCCTCAGTTGGAACTGGGAGACAGACACCCTGGGCTACAAACATAGGTCCGTGACCTATGAGAAACCAACTCTCAGGAACATCTACAAAGTCCTAGCATCACAGTATGATCCCTTAGGTTATCTGTTGCCCTACACCACCCGCGCAAAGCTCATCATTCGGCAGTTATGGGACAAGAAACGTGGTTGGGACGACTCCAACCTGCCCTCAGAACTACTTCAAGCCTGGACCAGTTGGGAGGCAGAGCTTCAGTTTCTACCTCTGCTGTCTCTCCCACGGCCTTATGTGCCTGTAAGTACAACCTCAGGAGAAACCACGCACCAAGTCCACATTTTTGCGGATGCCTCTGAGCAAGCCTACGGAGCAGTGGCCTACCTGCGAACTCAAGACAGCAACGGTGAGGTACACCTGTCCTTCATTCTTGCACGATCACGAGTGGCTCCTAAGCGCGTCCAATCGATTCCCCGTCTGGAACTCTGCGCTGCCCTCACAGCTGCCCAACTAGCTCATGTCCTGGAGAAAGAACTCACCAGGACAGTGAATCAGATGGTGTTATGGTCCGACTCCACAACAGTTTTAACCTGGCTGCAATCACAATCCTGTCGCTATAAGGTCTTTGTCGGAGGAAGAGTAGCCGAGATCCAAGAGCTCACAAAGAATGGTACCTGGCGCTATGTGGATTCAGTCAACAATCCGGCGGATGACCTGACCAGAGGGAAACCCCTGAGAGCCCTCACAGAGCATAATAGGTGGTCACAAGGACCTCCTTTTCTTCTCCAAGACCCAGACACCTGGCCAGAGAGACCTAGCACAGAGCCACAGGAAGACTCTACAGAGCTTCGGAAAACTGCCTACTGTGGTTTAGCAGTTACTTCACCAAGCAGCCAAAATGCTACTGTTTACAAGACCTGGCAGGAGTGCATCGAGGCTAAAGTCCATGCCCTCCATGCATCGAGCCCGTCAGATTCTCCTCCGATCGCCGAAGAGTATCGCCAAGCGGAGAAACTTGTCATACAGCAGGCACAACAAGAGTCTTTCCCAGAGGACTACAAACTGTTAGCAGCAGGGAAGTCAGTCTCATCTAGCAGCCGCTTACTTACCCTCTCTCCTGAGCTGGACCAGTCATCAGGCCTAATAAGAGTAGGTGGTCGGCTGCGTCGGTTAGAGGGCCTTAGTGACTTAACGTTGCACCCGATCGTCCTAGATCCGACACATCCAGTTACGCTGCTGCTGATTAAAAGGTACGACCAAGACCTCCACCATCCAGGTCCAGAGCGGGTCTTTGCGGAGTTGCGGAGATCATTCTGGATATTACGTGGCAGGGAGGCCATCCGCAAATACCAACACACCTGTGTGGAATGCCGGCGCTGGAGGGCCAGACCAGCCATCCCTAAAATGGCAGACCTGCCAGCTGCTCGCCTAAGAATATTCAAGCCAGCTTTTTACTCCACTGGTGTGGATTGTTTCGGTCCAATGCTGGTTAAAGTGGCTAGACGCCATGAAAAGCGTTGGGGAATAATCTTCAAGTGTCTGACAACCAGAGCAGTGCACCTGGATCTCCTGAGAAGCATGGACGTGGACGCCTACCTCATGGCCCTAAGAAGATTCATCGCCAGACGTGGGACACCAGCGGAGATTTGGTCTGATCGGGGGACCAACTTCAAAGGTGGAGAACGTGAACTCAAGGAGGCCTTTACAAGCATGGAACCTGCCCTACAGCAACAGCTTGCTCAGCAGAAAATTAGGTTTCACTTCAACCCACCAGCAGCTCCACATTTTGGTGGTGTGTGGGAGCGGGAAATTCGTTCTGTGAAGACGGCCCTATACACATCTGCTGGAGCCCAACCAGTCTACGAGGAAGTGCTTCTTACTGTGCTCTTGGAGGTGGAGATGATCCTTAACTCTAAACCTCTGGGCTACGTCTCTGCGGACGTGGCAGACATTGACCCTGTGACACCTAACAGTCTCCTGATGGGGCGGCCTGACGGATCGCTGCCTCAGGTGGTCTATCCAGACACTGAGATCCTGAGTCAGAGACGTTGGCGGCACTCACAGGTGCTCGCCGACCACTTTTGGGCAAGATTCCTTCGGGAATACCTCCCCACCTTGCAGACCAGGCAGAAATGGCATTCAGCCACCCCAGAACTCTACATGGGTGCAGTGATCATGTTAGTTGATTCTCAGCTGCCCCGAGCTTCCTGGCCCATAGGAAGAGTTGTTAAGATTCATCAGAGTGATGATGGACACATCCGGTCGGCTGATGTTGAGATAAATGGACATGTGTACACCCGACCCGTTGCTCGTTTAGTTTTGTTACCTGCATTGCCATCTGGGGAAGATTAGTTTCAGTTTGCACTTTATGTTTATTTGAAGCAAATGTGCCTTGCACATTTGGGGGCGGCTGTTGTGAAGGCTCAGCCCATTGTTGATGACATCACAGGAAGTGATGCCGAGTTCCTTTTCTTCTTCGGTGGTTTTTCTGGATTTGTTGAGCTAGTTCCTGCTTCCATGTGCTCTGGACCAGCAGCAGAGAGAGAGACTTAAGTTGCCAAAAAACCTTGTCTAACACCACAGTTCATTCCAGTTGCTGTATTTCAATATTAAGTAACTGAGAAAACGTAAGTGTTTGAATCCATTGTTTTATATGCTTCGCTCGTTTTATTCGTGCAGTTATTTTTCTCGGCCGCTAGGTGTCACTGTTGTAACTGTTTCTATGAGGTTTAAAGCAAATCTGATTATATATTTATATATTTTGCCTATTCTGGAGGTTGCCAATTTACCTATCATTTTGCCTATTTGGAGTTTATTTCATAATGACATACTGAGTCAGTTTTCTTGTTTTATGTAATTTATGTATTTACAGCAGGGCTATTTGTGTTATTTATTTAGTGATGAGAGGATTTTTGTTGTTTACAGACTAAATTGGAATATTCAGCAAAGGAATAAATGCAGAACGTCTGACAAGTGGAGTCACCTCTCCTTTTTCCTCCTCCCTGTGTCCTGACCGACACCCCATCTTGTTTACGGTTAAACTCCTAACCCGAATCAGCAATACAGTCCTCCTTCCTCACAGTCCTCCCCAACAACAATGTTTCCAGGTTAGCTAATGTAATATTCTTTAAAAAAATCATTTAGTTTATTAACCATCAGATCACATCCATAAGCCCAAGGATCTAAATCTTTATAAGGAGAATCACTAAAATCTTTAAACATTTATTTAAGGAAGCCCAACCTTGCTGGAGAACCAGGTTGACTGGACACATCAGTCAACAGTGAGAAGGCCCTGGTTCAAATCCTGGCTGGTGTGTGCAGATTGTATGTTCTCCTTGTACATGCGTGGGTTTTCTCCAGTTTCCTCCCACAGTCCCAAAGCATGCTTAAAAGGGTAATTAGTGATTCTACATCGTTTCTAGGTGTGAATTTGATTGATGATTGGGGACCTGTTGCACCCAACAGTAGCTGGGATAGGCACCAGCAGCCCCTAAAGACACTAAGCAGGTTTAGAAGATGGATGGATGGAGTTCTAGGACCAGGGTGGGGCAGCACTTTGTTTAAGACACGGTAAGTACATTTAGCAGAATTCTGAACAAACTAAAAAACACTTGTAGTATTGTATTACACAGAATAAAGAAGTTTAACCAAATAATACAAGGTAAAAGAGGGATGTTTTAAAATGAAAACTCCTTTGTCTGCAGGGAAATGTTAGAAAAATATGTCAAAATTATGGAACACAGGATAGGACAACACGGATTCTTTAATTGATAATTATAGGATTTGGGCAGTGAGGGTTAGATTAAAGAAATAATAATAAAAAGTCTATTTTTAGATGCACTGGTCCTAATAAGTCCAAAAGCTCAGTCCAAGTTTAATTTTTGTGGTTTTTGTCATTTGCACAAACGCTCTTTCAATGCCGACAAGAGTTTCATCAAATGTTAATGAAATGCTTGGGACATACTTTTGTAAAAGAAAGCCAAAATTGAATGAAAAAGTTATGGTAAATATAATTTTTACTACACATCACTTCATTTTCTGCTTGGTATTTCTATTTAAATCCTTACATCAGTTCAGCTAATGTTAAATTATGGAAACATGAGAGTAAATTGTTTTTTTTTTCTTTAAAATTAATAAAACAACAAAAAGACACACAGATAAAAACTCCTTTAATCATTTTTGTGGTGTGATGTATAAACAGAGGTCAGTGGAATATGGTGTCAAAATAGAGCCTATAGTGGAAGGTCTTAGATGAATCCCAGATCCAAAAAGAAAATAGGACGCAAAAGAAATTCTCCAGAGTCTTTACTGAACTTAATATAAAAGACAAACATCATTATGGAAATCTTTGGTTTGCCCACAGCCTAACTTAGCTGTACAAGTCACTGTGGTTTCAAAGATGTGATTCACCAAAGGCATTGTGTTTGTGTGTGTGCTGCCCATGCATCTCTGCAATAATGCGGCCAGCAGTGATTGTCAGCCCTGTGACCTCATATGTCAGCCTTTCTTTTCTGATTAATTTCACTCAAGCAGCTTCCTGCGCTGATTTCCTTGTTGTCTCTGAAGGTTGTCCAGTTCAAAACAAATGAAGACAGGCCGATGTGCATCCAGTAATCAACATACCAGTTACGTCAGAGCAAAATGCGCTATTGTTTCCTCCCTGAAAATGACCTAAAAGTGAGAGCAAACCCCTAAAATGAATGTTTGGGCTGTAACAGCCTGTGATGCCGAACCTGCAAAACCATGGGAACAATGTTGACAGAGGCTTTGAACTCACCTTAGAAACAACAAACGATTGTTTAAATCAGTGTTTTCAACCTTTTTTGAGCCATGGCACACTTTATAGTGTGCATCCGAAAATTTTAAAAAAAGGACAAACTCATAGTCTACATTGATCTACAGCCCCTCTGCAATCTCACATGCATTTTTGTGATAATTGTGGCAGAAAAAGCTGGAAGTTGCAGCTGTTTTTTCTAAAAGATATCATAAAAATTAAGTTAGAAGATTTAAAAACTGTTTGATGTGTGTTCGTTGTGGTTTCAAGACGTTTAACAAGGAAGACTCATTGTACGCTGAGACGGTGTCACTTTAACCCAATGCATCATGGGAGATGTAGTGCAAATAGCCGCCAAATGCAGAAAGACAAGCGTCTCTGAGCTTCATTGTTTTTTTCACTTTTTCCACGGTCTGACACCGGATTCTGTGGAAAGCTACACCACTAAAGACGAGCTTTAGCTGGTATTTTTGTTAGAACTGAGTGACTATGAGCAGAATCTGAGCAAGGAAGTGAAGACTTGAACCCCTTCTGATTGGTCAGACTGATGACGTGTGATTGAGCCTCCAAGAATGATTGGCAGAGACAGTTAAAGGGACGGGACTTTTCCTAATACAGTTATAGCTGCGGCTAAATCGCAGTATCAACATTCTTATCAAAATGTCTTTAATAGAATCAAATAAACACAAAGAAAAAAGAATTTTATGATCTTTCATATTCTTAACTACTCTGTGTTTTATCTGGGCCTGTTTGGATGACCAAAGAGCTGATTTCCTGGAGATGGGAAATGTTATTAAATCAGTTAACGAGGGCAATTTTCCACGGCACACATGACCATCTCCCACAGCACACTAGTGTGCCGCGGCACACTGGTTGAAAAACACTGGTTTAAAGAACCACTCCAATGACAATTGTGATTTGGGTGTTTTTAACATGTTCTTGTAGCATTTTTCTGATGATAGAGGACATATGTTATGAAGATTAAACTTAAAATTGCTTTTTTGAGTATTTCTTTATTCAGATTGTTGTGAATCAGGAGCTGATGAAAAAAATGCTGTTTGAAAAGATCGTATTTGTCATGTAGAAGCTACAATCTGCGGGCCACAAGCTCCCTGCTCCTCTCTATCTCTCTATTCCGATGCATCCACTTGCAGACAAATAGATCCATGTACGTCTTTGTTTTCCTCGTCTGAGCTGGAATCTGGCTCTAAACTCTACGGCTGGTAAGCTCCAAAATTGCTTGCCATTTATGTTGCACCAGTAATGTTAGGTTGGCGATTTGAGGTTCTGTAAGCTAGCGGGAGAGCAGGTAAAGAAATGGTTGACAGAAGGGTGAGTGGAAATTCTCAGCGCCAAGATGAAAGGTAAATTTCAAAAGAACAACTGCAGAAATTATATCCTAGAAAACGACACAAGGAACACTTTTAAAATACTAAAGGAGTGGGACTTTAAATCCACTAAAAAGCCCCACACTTTCACCATTGGTATCATTGAGAAGCCCCAAATGTTCTCTAGAAATAAAAAGGAGTTAATTCGTTAGTATGCAGTGATTGTCAGATGTTTCGGTTTAGAAAGGACCTCTACAGAGCATAAAACTACATTGCAGGTAGTCAGGAGAATATGCTGTTGGTGCATGCCCACATGATGATACAACCTCCACTGTGTGGATTTATTTTTCAGTTTTTGTTTTTAATAGCATGTGTTACTGTACTTCACTGTGGCATTTAAATCCTTGAAGAATGTTACTTTGGCGTCTTTTGTACGTAAGTCCCAGTTTGTGCAAACGTGGAGTTGCTTCTCTTTCAGGTTTGATGTCTTCATAAATTTCCTCTTGTAAGAAACCTGACAGTTTTTAAGGCTGATAAACCTTGACTAAATAAAAGTCTCCTTTTTCTTTACTTCTTTCTCCAAAAATTCAGCTTGTCTTCATTTGAAAATCTAATGAAAAAAACAACATAGTTGTGTTTTTGTCTTAATCTGGCAAATAGCTTTCTAACTGAGCGGTCATGTGGCAGATAATGGAACTGAGCTCGCTCCAAATGACAGTGACAGAGGAGCAGCGAGTGTATGTTTACTACTTTCCAATATTGACCCCGCCATCAATAATAAATGTCCATTACAGTCCGACTTGTCATATCGCCTCTCCTGGAATCCCTCTGTGGCGCAGAGGCCTCTTCATCAATTAAAGCACGACTATTGCATTTGCCAGTTGCCGTTTTTTCCTACTGAGTGTGCGTTTTGCCTACGTACACGGGCTCGCCGCGCTCGTACATAAGCAGTGACGTGCAAAGGTCAGCCTCGGCAGGGTTAGCAGAGCATTAGGCTCAGGCTAATCTGAAGGGCAGCTTGGATAATGTTGCCAGTGGATTTGCATCGATACCAATGCTCTCTGTAGCTTTAATGGCAGCTGCTGACAGTCTTAACAAGACCTCGACAGAATCCCCAACTCCACCTGTCACAACAAATAAAAACGTCTCTCCTGACTCTGCTGGTCCTGCAATCTGACTGTTGTGCGCTAATGATTACAGCGTCTGGACAGTAGGAAAATGACAAGGCCGGATAACAAGTGTATCGGGTTTCTTTGTCACAGAAACCTCAAGCGCGAGGCCATTGTTCTGCATGTTCTTTCATGCACCGCATGCTGTTCTATATGTGGGCACGAGATGTCGGTTACATAGAAACTTTGAGCTTGTGATTATGGAAAACATTCACTGGATTTACTATAGGCAAGTTATTAAGGCTTGAATTTAAGACCCTTCGCTGATTTCATTATATTAATCTTATGTCCTCTGATGTTTCATTAACTCTGGTATCAAACAGTCAACTCATTTTGGAAAAGGATGAGTAGATGCTTAAAAAGCTTTAAAGTCCTACCCCAATCATCTTTCGTAAAAGTGTTCTCAGTGGTCTTTTAATTATGGTTATGCCATTTTTAGCCAAAATCAACAATTCTGTGTCGTTTTCTAGGACATAGTTTCTGCAGAGCTACAGTAGTTGTGGGTGGGGACTGTCAATTTCCATGCGGGAACCTCCCAAATGGATGAATAAAGTTGTCTATCTATCTAACCTGGAGTAAGACTGATAACCTGGAGTAAGACAATCCCCTTCCCATCAGCCATCTGTTTACATGCTCTCCCTCTATCTTATAGCCCCTCACAACCACAACCTAACATTACTGGTGGAATATTGGAGCTATCCAGCCGTACAGTTTAGTGCCAGGTCAGAAGAGGAAAACTAAGATGAACATAAATCTAGTTATCTGCAAGTGGATGCATCAGAATGACATGGAGCAGGAAGGTTGATGCCCGCACAGCATCACAAATATGATCCTTATCTGACGACAATTTTGCATCTGCTCCTGGTTCATAACGATTAGAATAAACAAATACTCAAATACAATCTCGATCTTAATTTTCTTTATAAATGTCCTTCATCATGAAAAAAATGCCACAAGAACAGGTTACAAACACAGAAAACAGCATTTTCATTGGAGTGAGTATTTAAAACTATAGTGCTTATAACTTTTAACATTTTAACAAACACTGGGCTCATACTCATTTTTTAAATATAATACCCAGAGGTCCTTGTGTGCAATCATTATAGCGTCACATCAAGTTTTCATTATGGTGTAGTTATTATTTCTAAACTTTTTCGTTTCATTGAGTAAACATTTGCTCAGCCTTTTTTTAAAAATCGATTTTGATTTATTTTCAAATAAATATTTTCTGATAATTTTGTTTAAGGATCTTAAGTTTATACATACAAACATTACATTTTTTAAATTGTATAATCATGGATTATTTAAGTAAATCTCATGTTATGCTAAAACAATTTTTTAATGAGTTACGTTTACTCAACATGTAACATTTTTCTGAAGCGGCACAAGTACTTCCGGTTGAAATAACATTACGTTGAACGATTTATTTACGAAAACCTGATCCTTTAATTTAGTACCACAAAATTTTCTTTGAATTGAAGATACATGTCAGAAATGCGCCTCGATTTACAATAAAAAAATAATTTCAAGACATGCTTTTGTTTTGAAGATATCAACTTAGTCTCTGAATCGCAATCGACGACGAGGTGGTGATACGGTCCAAAACAGCGGTTTCTGCAAGATTCTCCCTTGACTAAACAAGCTACGATTATTATTCATTTTTGTCATAATCAGACGCACAACTGTACTAAAAAAACGCGGCATTGCAGAGAAGTTTCTCCAAAATCGTTTAATACAAGAAAGCAGACTCCCATCGAGCCGCACGGCTACAGTCTGCGACGGTCTGAATCGACTGTTAGCGCAGCTGCAGCTCTGATCTTATGATCCCTCCCCTTGAGGCGTTCAAGTACACCTCGTAATTTTGAAACTATTATCAAACCATGTTATTACTTCTATAATTCCTGTGACCCAAATAAGTTATGGTTTGAAAGTAAAATAATAGAAAGTGCCCTCTGACCCGAAACACTTTAAATCATATATAATCATATATGTCTGGCATTGGAAGGAATATATCTGTCATTACACATATTTAAAAGGCTAAGTCGCCACAAAACCGTTATGAGTGCGCTCAGAGTGAACATATCTATGCACGGACAGCACTTGAAGGCACCGTAAGCCTGCCGCGTGTGTGTGTGCGTGTTTCTGTGTGTGTGTGCTGGCGCTGTGTTTGTGAGGCAGAGAGTTGCGTGCGAAGAGCTCGACATGTCATTCAGAGGAATCCGCCACCTGAAACGCGAGGAAGTGAAGGCGACTCAATTGGGTATAAAGAATCAACCAACATCTGCCTCGAGCAGTGCAAAGCTGATGAAAACATCAGCTCAGAGCTCATGCGCGACCTCAACGATTTTATTTGATTTCCTTTGGACCTATCGCTGGAGTCGGTGCACCCTGGGAGACCCATCTTTTATTTTTATTTTTTCTATTTTGTTTTTTATTTTGCTGCACGTTGAAGCGAATGCGACTCATCTACCAAAACTATTGGAAATAACTGAAGATATTATAGGTTAGTCATTTAATATGTGAGTACTTTAACAGTAATTTGTCTCTTTAATCCATTAGTTTATTTTTATAAATTGAGCAGGTTGATGCTTTTAAGCTCAAATGTGTTTGTGTTTATTTGATTTAATTTCCAAAATAATAAAACACTTTATAATCATATTTATAATTAAGCATATCCATATCTATAAGACTTAATTAATCAACTATTTTTTTACACATTAATTGATTCATTAAATATTTGATGAGCTTTTTGTGCGTAAATCTGCAGTAGCATGCCTAAACTTGCAGCTTTTTAAAGCTCGTTTGGAAGTTTTCTCCAGCTCTGCGTGACGGAGCTGACGTTGCTGCGTCTTTATCCACAGCGCACCTGTTACCTCCACGGAGCGCGAGATCATGATCCCGCCGGGGGACTGCATGTATGCGGGCAGAAAGAGGAGGAAGCCCATCCAGAAACAGTTAAGCAACACCTAAAAATATATATACTTATAAACTTTTTATTATTGAAAATCTGCATGAAGTATTGTTTGCAGTTTGTAGATTTGTAATGCTCCGTTTCCAGTTTTAGAAGCTAAACCATCAGCAAAAGTGGTTTTATCTGTTTTTATTTTTTATAATTTATGCTTTTAATATTTATATTCTAATCCATATAATAAAAAAATTTAAAACATGTGCTTACATAATAAACCTTGAAGCAGAGCCTCTATTTTTAACCCTACGCTCATGCCATTAAACTCAAATTATGCAATATTTTTATATATATAAATATATATATATAAATGTAAATGCTGTTTTAGGACTTTCTCTTTTGCTGATGCCATGAATTGAGGCAAGCAAGTTATATAAGTTACTAAAGATGGAAGTGGTAAATGAACTAGACCTGTGGTGCATAAAGTTTTCATGATTTGCTGAGCCAGAGCTCCGGATTTCACAGGAAACCCAGACCACAGAAAACATGGCATGTGTGTGCTGAAGGACTCGTGGCAGATTTTTAAGTCAATTTTTGTGACTTTGGGATTATTTTAGAGAAACCTGATTAGACTTAGGGAGGGAAGGCAGAAGTGTTTCTAGAAAAATTGGAGAGCGGCTGCACAAGCTTGAGGATCCGTTTGTGATCCACACCATGCTGGGACATCAGGATCGTGTCGTCTGTCCACCACTTCTCAGGTTGAGAGTTTCTAAGAAGATTCAAGCCAGGCTGTGAGGAGAAAACTTTTCTGGATAAAACAAAAGTTTAGTTTGTCTAATTTGATTTATTTAGTGTTTTTACTGCTATTTGTGGTTGTATGATGTAGTCTGGTGACATATTTCCAAACATCCATTAAATAAAATCCTTCATTTCTTCGTTGCTAATATCTTAAACTTACTGACATACCAAAAACCACCCAGAAGCAAACATGTCAGGGTGGAAAGTAGAATGGAGTCTCAAAAATGTGTCAATCAGTAGAAAAAATAAATGCCTGAACTTGAGTTGTTTCTAAAGAAGCACATTAAAACAGTTTAAAGAAAGCCGGAGACACTGTCCCTGTTTTTTCTGCTGTTTGTCCGCACGCGCCCATCAGCGTCTGCTCAGCCTCACCTCTCTGCTGCGTCTCATTGTCAGGAAGCCTTCCTCTGCCAATGAGAAAACCAACCCATCCAAGCGACACCGGGACAGGCTGAACGCTGAACTTGACCGACTGGCCAGCCTCCTGCCATTCCCCCCCGATGTCATCTCCAAACTGGACAAGCTGTCCGTGCTGCGACTCGCAGTTTCCTACCTCCGTGTGAAAAGTTTCTTCCAAGGTAAATCCAAACTTTTTTCTTTTTTTTTTTTAACAAAAAGCTGCTTTATAAATTGAATCTCCCAAAAGTTTGTGAACTTTTTAAACGACTCACCAAATCACTGAAGGTTTTTTCTTGTACTAATTTTTTAATGCTTAAAGACAAACTCTGATCATCTTTTGCTCTATTTAAAAAATTCTTTATGACGTTTTTAACAAAAAAAAAAAAAACATAGTTGGGGGTGGAGCAATCCCGCCCACTTCCCCTCCACATTTATACTCTCTCCCACTAGCTTACAGCCCCTCACAACCACAACCTAACATTACCTGTGCAGCACTAATGGCGACCAATATTGCAGCTATCCAGCTGTTCTGTTCTGATCCAGAAACCAGCTCAGACGAGGAAAACAAAAACGTTCATGGATCTATTAGACTGAAAGTGGACGCATCAGAACAGAGGAAAAGAAGGAGCTTCTGACCCATCCATTGTATTAACAAATGCAATATGTTTTGTCTCCTGATTCACAGCCATTTGAAAAAAAAAATACTCAGAAATCCAATTTTAATTTTTTTTTGGATTTACATCAGATAAATGCCACATGAACAAAAAAAATACCCCAAAAACATCTGAAAATTTTCGATTTGATCATTTATGAGACAAAGTCTAATATTGAAATTTTCAAAGTGGGAAAAGTGCAGTTTTAACCAAAATCAACCACTCATATATCTGCAAAACTTATGCTTACTACTCCTGCATCTAAAAAAATAGCTGTTTGCAATTTTGGACCTTTTTTTTCTGCCTCAAATTCGCCCCTTTGTGTAGTGTAGTCACATGAAAGTAAAATGTAGGTTAAACCGAGCCCAAGTCTTGTTTTTTTCGTGCTTCCGCCGTCGACTGAATGCCTCCTCTCTCCTTGTGTTGCTCCTTGGTTTCCGTCAAATTTTCATGTGCCTCATAAGAACGTATTTTGTTGCCAGTGGCCTTGGCAGCTGCTGTATCAACACATGGGCTACTGGCACAGCTGGATGTGCCAGCTCCAAACGGGAAAAAAAAGCTCTCTTTTAGAAAAAGAAAAGATGAAGAATGAGCATCTTTCCTCTGGTCTTCAAGGGTACATTCATGTGATGAAGCATAAGGAGGATAAGGGGTAAAAGGAAGGGCAGTGGAGAGGAAGCTGCAGAGGTCCTGTGAGGTTCACTGCACTCGCTGTCCTGGAGGCAAAAA
This sequence comes from Oryzias latipes, assembly GCF_053564925.1. NCBI lineage: Eukaryota > Metazoa > Chordata > Actinopteri > Beloniformes > Adrianichthyidae > Oryzias > Oryzias latipes. Next base: position 14,745,906 of record NC_136256.1, on the reverse strand, counting down.
AAAGTTCATTTTTAAAAATTCATTTAGTTGGTTTCACCTATAAGCTTTGCTGCCGTTTCCTGTCTTTGACCTCTCATCATTACCTTACCCATAATCTAACCATGCCTGGGTTTTGGCGTCTTACAGGTTGACGTAATCCAACTTTCACACACATGCTGGTTGACCCCTGACAGTGAATCTACTGTAGCTTAGCCAGCACGCAAAGTTGCAGGAAGGGATGCGATCGGTATGTTTGATGGGTATAGGATGTGTAAAAGATGGCCTCCTGCTGCTTCTTCAGTGAAATTCAAAAGCAGGAGCTGCATAGGATGGACGTTTGGACCAAAAATCAAAAGTATAGGAAGAAAACGGGAGGATTTCTTGATGTCATGCAGTTTAGACTGTAAATTTCTGCTGTGATTGTAGACATGTCTCCAAGCTGAGACCTGCTATCATCTCTGGCGTTTGTGCGTAAACATGGCGAGCCTCTGTTTGTTTGCTCCTCCTCTGCTGGGAGCCGTCTCCTCTTTGGTTGTAGTGGACAGCTCATTGGTCTTTTGATGCTTCACAAATGAGATTACTTGAAGTGGAACACAAGGGATGTGTTTGTGTGTACATCTGTAGCCCCAACACCCCCCCCCCCCACCACCACCACCTTTTCATGGTCAGCTCTGATGACCCACATAATGACATGGAGCCAGGCCAAAGCATCTAACTACGAATGTAAAATAAGAAATGAGCAACAAGTGCACATCCTTCCTGTGGTTTGGACCAATAGAAGTGTATGAGAGTCACCGCTAGAAAGTATGACATGAAACCGTGAAGCCTGCAGCTTTGAGTTTCGTTCGTACTTATGAAGTTTCAGACGGCAGAGGCTTTTCATGATGCAGTTACCTGGTTTGTCCAGCAGGGGGACTGTTCCAAAGTGCGGCATTCAGTCAGTTGTAATGAGGTGGAACCGCTGAATATAACCAGCATGATTTGCTCTTTCTATGTAAAACATGTATTGTTTAAGTGTACTACAAGTGTACTTTGTCTAATATTGTGGCAGTGTACTTGAACTTTTTTAAATGATAAAACAGTCCAGTTTAGCCTGAATAAGTTTGTATACTTCCTACATAATGTGTACATGGTCTGGAGTATACTTCCTATGCTTATACTCTGGTACACTTTGTTAATTAAAGCCCACTACATCGAAGAATTGACAGAAAATTCAATTTTTGGGGAATTAACATGTTTTTTAAACACTTTGAGAAAATACACAAAAATGTTGCATTATCATTTTTAATGTTACAACAATAGAATCAGTTATGATGTATCGGGTGATTTAGTAAGTTTATTGCAAACAATAATGTTAGTTTAAGATGTAAAAATAGTGTTCAGGAAAAAAATCACATTATTTACCCACTGTCTCAAATTTGAGACGTTTTTAACTCTATCATAAATAATTAATTATTACGATATTATATTAAACACATTTTGCATTTTTGTCATTACAGCAATTAGTCATTTTAAATAATGGATAAAAATAGACCAAGTAGCTAAACTTTTCCTGCCAAAAGTGTTTTTGAGACATCACGGAAGCAGCCATTTTGAAATGAGCAGGAAAAGCCCCGTCTACTGCCCCTAGTGGAATGATGATGCACTACAAAACGTTGACCAAATTCTTAACAATGGTTTTTAAGGAAAGATTTGATCATGCTAATGAAATAGTGGTCTCAGAAATGTATGTAACAAATATGATAGGAATGGTTATAAATAAAATAAACTTAAGGATTAGCCTTTTGAAATGCTTTCTAATATTAACAGTACTGGCAGACTTGCTAATTATGGGAAGTCTTTTTGGGAAATCCCTGCCCTGCTGTCAGTTGTCTGTTATGTGAATAGTCAAAGGCGGAGCTCGCCGTACATTATGTTCTCATGCCTTCTCATGCAAATATACACCTAGGCCGCGTGTTTATCTACCTGTGGATCTCATGTTACCAGTAGCTGATATTATTTTAAGGTTTTAGTACTAGGTTTATTTTAATGTCAATTTGCATAGAGCTGTTAATCAAAACCTAATTGTGGACTTTTCATTTGTTGTGTGACCGGACATTGCAAAAAAATCTAATTTTATTATATTACTAGAAAAAATGCAGGTTAAAAAAGATGATGACTTCTATTTTAAGGGGCAGTCAGGTCTGTGTTGACAGTCGGCATGCTGTAATTTTCTCCTCCGCCAGGTTAGGTCTGTGACGACTTTGTAAGTGCTAAGCTTGTTAAATATTTACCCTCAGAATTAACTATCCCTCCTTGTTTGCGTTTCTGCTCCAATTGCCCGTCTATTTCACCTCTGGGGTACACGCGTTCTGACATTCTCTACTGCTTGGACTGGAGTCTGATTGTGTTTGACAGCTTTTAATGCAATCATTTGACAAAAATATGCCTTATCTTCAAACTTCAAAGAAAAAAGAACACATTTCATAATTATAAAAGCAGACAGATCCATCACTGTGATAAGACTTTTCATTGTCCCCATTCATATTGTGAATTTGAGTACAAATCAAATTTGGAAGCTTTTAACATGGTAACAGAGATTTCTGTTAAGATTTTAAATAGGGCTTTTTATCATTGAGAACCTGAAGAGCTCATAATAATAAAGAGCAAACCCTCCTCTCTAATGCACGGCCTAATAACACTAATGAAATCTACCGCCACAAGCTTGAGATCAGTTGATGTAATTCGCGCTAATGCCTTAATATTTGCCACTGGCAAGGCATGCATCTCCAAAACTGTCAAACATCATCGTGGTGCTTTTTAGGGCTTCGTGTACTTGTGACGTGCACGCTCTTGCACACTGCAGTATAGCATGTAGCATGTTTTTTTTTGTCTTATTCTCTGTGTTGTGTGTCTCACATAAAGTTTCTAAACATGACTGTGGAGCTCATGTCCTCCAGAAAGATTTTCAACTGGCATTCAGCCTCCTTGAGAAAAATTTGCCCTTAAGCAAGGCACTGGACTGCCACAATAACTTACTGCCAACCTATAGGAGGCAATTTCTTTTTTTATGGGAGAATCTAACACATTAGATGTATTTCCATTTATTTAAGCAATAAACCCTGACAGCTACAGTTGGGATATTTTAGGTCTGTGTAAGCCGAGGTGGTGTTTTCCTTTAGTTCTTGCTTCGTGAGGCGCAACAGAATTTTATTTTGATCAGCACGTCACCGCCATCCGGAGCCCTGACACCGATCCTCATATTTTTCTTTCACTCTGGTGAGAAAAAAGTTTTAGGAAAAGTATTTTTTATAACAATTTCCTATCTTTGCACAGAGCTAGTATTGATTTGTTGATAGCAGGTGTTGCTGTATGAACAACAAAAACTGCTCTATGTTTTCTGGCTTCTTTGTGTTTTTTTTGCTTCACATTTAAAGAAAAATAGAAACAGAAGACAGATTGTACTTTTGCCTGTCATCAGCTCAGGGAAGTGGTGGGAACTTTCAGTGGTATTACTTAACACTACAGTTTACTAGGACCACTATGATGCAATATCAGATAAAAATCTATCGTGAGCAGTAAATAAATGTAAAAATGTTTCTTCAGCTTTTTTGGATAATCAAACAAAAGCTGACTCAGTTTGGTTTCATTTTTAGTTTTACGTTTTTTTGCTTCTATTAACTTAGTCTGTTGTTTCTTAATAGTTTAATAGTAAACAGTTTCTATTCGTTGCATTTTGGTGATTCCTTCTTGGGGTTTTTTAAAGTAATGATCTGGAGAATTAAACTCTGATGGAAGAGAGTACATTTTTGGTCAAATCCAGTTATCTGTTTTCTACTTCGCAGTTTTTTTTAGGGGTTATAGATTTTGCAGGTTTGCAAAAATTTGCGAATCTGGTTAAGTCAGATTAAGCTGAAGGTGCGGGTCTCACAATAACGCGCAGACAGCAGATGTGGGCAAATCTGAAGCGGGCCTGAATCTAGGCATGGGCAAGGAGAGGCAATGCCCCCCCAAATGCCACGATGGCCCCCCAAACATGACGTCACGCAAACAGTCCAAATTTCAAAAATATTTAAAGAAAAACAGAGCGCTCTCTGTTCTTTCTGGCTCTCGTTTAATGTAGCTGCAGGTGCTGATTGGTAGATGCAAGGGAGGGCGTGGCCTCTCACTTCACTCCTGTTCCTCGTCTCACAGTCCCAGCAGACACAGCCGCTGTTCTGAGTTTTCGTCTGCTGTTTGTCGCTAAAATTATTTGATCACTCGTCATTTTAACTCATTCTATCTATTGCTTTCTTTGTTGTGGTTTGGAGTAAACCAAGAAACGGGTTTACTATGCACAGGTTTTAAAAATCTTTCAAAAATCTTGCATAGCTATGCAAGTTTTTACACCCGTTTTCAGGCTTTACGCACAAAAAGCATTGCTATTGAACGCGGGTTGAAAGGTAAACCGGGTCGAACTTTGACCAATCAGGGACTTGGATTTAGTAGAGACGTATAGATTTGGTTAATCTGATGAACCCAGACACGATGGCGTGTGTTTGGTGCGACATTTCACACCAAGCCTCCTCCAACTGTAGGTGATGGACTTGCGCTAGTAAATCGTCCAAAAGAAGAAGAAGCCCCTCCCTGCTTGTCCAGTGTGAATACCATGGGTTAAACCAGGCATTTGATGCATTTTAACATCTGATCAGCTATTTAGGTGAATACGACACAAGACTTAACTAAAAAAATATTTCTCACTCTTTTATCTGCTATAACTCATCATAACAAATCTTAACAAAAGCCTGATTGTAAATGTGTCCACATCACAATAAGTTAAATTTTTGAGTGTCTGGAAAAACTCAGTCTTAACTCCACCTTTGGTCGTAGCCGTTGGGCGAGTCAAGGTGTTGACATCTCTGAATGACACTGCCAGACATAAACAAATGAGAAAAAAAAACAAATTAGTGATGTGATGATAGACTTCAGGGCCGCTGCGTCTGTTAAAGCCAGCAGCCATTTGTGTGCTCTTCATGACCAAAAAGTGCGTCTTTCCTGCTAACTGTGAAAAGCGTGCGCTTCGGTTTCAGTATGTGTGTCACCGAACTCTGCTGGCTGAGCTATAATAAAAGAGGAAGAGAAAGGCCACAGAACCTGCAGCCTCACGCCAGGCAAACACGATATGTGACGTCAGCAAGCAGACAGGAGACAGTTTTGTAACTGAACCACCAATAGAGGAAGGATGGAGCGAGACAAAACAATCCGCTTAATTCCTTCTTCTGTTGTCCGCTAATTTTGAAAGAATTCTACAGAGGTAAGCCTCGGCTTTGCTGCGATTGGCCTTTATTTACAAGTCTCTATCAGCATTTTGATTTCCCAAAGCGGAGAGTGCAGCAGCGTGACATCTGCTTCTGAATGGAGTCTCTTTGCTCAGGGGTGAAAATGTGTATCAGCACAGATCATAGGCAGACTTTTGTGTTTGCTAAACTCTCTGTGACCCCACACTTTTTCCTTCCGTAGTACTCGGACAGCGTGATCTGGCGAAAGATGGGACACATCTGCAAGATGGTCAATGAGCTCCAACAATGTCACCATGACTCTTGGAAACTGTATTTTGTATTGAAATCTGGACCTTAGTTAAAGATTTATTTCTTCTCAAATGTTCAAATATTAGCCCTGAAATCCTGACATGGGACCCCTCTGTAAAAAAAAAAAAACCAGAGAACCTAAAAAATAAAAGTAATAATTTTACTGGACACAGAACTTTGTTTCTTCTGTGCAAAAATATCCCAAATGCCTAAAATCTGCAGTTTTGTCATACAAACTTTTCAGAATAAAATAGTTTTTATTTTTTTTTGTCATTATCAGTTAACTAACAGCAAAGTTTTAAACCGTATTAACAATTTAACAATTAAAATATGCGATTAAATCTGCAAATTCTCATTAATTTTACTCTAAAAAAATAAAACAAATATTAAAATGCACATTTTAAGTGTTAAAAACTGTTGTTAAAGATTTTTAAAATTATTTTTTTATAAACTGCCACTGTTTAAAACATATTTAAATTAATAAGGAAATTACTGGATTTTTTCACATCCTATTTTCATTTTGAAGTCAAGCCTAATTAAAGATGCGTAACTCACAAATAAACGTTTTATACATCTAATGTCATATTTGACATAGAAATAAGCAAGTTCAAAAAGTGTATAAAGTTAACCAACATGTGCACAAATTGAAAAAGTCAAAGTAAATCAAATATATAAAACATATACGAACACATTGCATAACTTCCAAAAAATGTATTTACATAATGGTTCCTAAAATAATTATTTGTTCATTAAAAAAATTCACCTCAATAGTATGCATTGTAACCCTGATTGGCGATGACAAGTCAAACATTGTCTTTTTATGTGGGCATTCCTTTGTTGCCATGGTGATGTGTTATGTTGGAAGACCCAGTCATGTTTCATGGTCAATGCTCTCACCAATGACAGAGTCTCAACATACGTGGCCCCATTCATCCTTTCGTCACACAGGCGTCCTCTGCCCTTTGCTGTAAAACAGCCCCAAACCATGATGTTTCCACCTCCATGCTTTACAGTATGTGTTATGTTCTTAGCATTATTCCTCCATGTGGCATTCTCTCAGTCCTCATCTGGAGAACTTTACACAGCCCTGGATATTTGCTGGAGATCTTTCAATTTTGACACATGCAAGTGAGTGTCATCCTAAAGAGCGAATTCTCCAACTGTGCCAGAACGTTGAGCATGTTTGCTAGCTTCAAAGCCCAGCTTTGCTGCCATACCTCCTCACATAGGTGCTTTCATGACTACAACTCACTAATCCTGTCATTTCATGAGAATCAGGTTAAATGTAATTGTTTTTGTGAATATACCCAGTGTGTTGTGCGGCATCCCATCCTCCCGTGGGCTGGGACTAAATCCTGAATGTGTGGCTGTCCAGCTCGTTAGCGCATTTGTTACTTGTGTCCGTCGCTTCTTCAGCGAACCTTTTAAGCTTCTGAGGGGTCAACGCCTTTGACCTTTCAAATTTGTGCCGGCCGTTTGATCCAATTATAGCCTTACAAGGGTCAAAAAGATAAGGATCGGTTAGTGAAATGTCTTCGGTAGCGAACACCAAGTCAACTGGCTGTGAATCCTAAAACATACAGCCTCATTTTTTAGTTGTGGTGGACACCACTAGAGTGAGGGTGTTAGTCTATGAGGTTAAAAAAAAATCATCAGCTCATTGTAGTGTTGATGCACATTATGTCTAAATCTTTCATAATCTGTTGCATTACAACACTTTCTAAGATCAAAAAAGGTGATGCAGGAGATTTCCTCAAAAAATGTAAATGACACAGAATAAACGGGCTACAGCCGATAGGTCATACTCTTAGATTCTGCTCCTAACGTTTGATCAGATGATTAGATGTGAATCTTTTCATCAGTTTTCATATTCTGCCTGTGGGGTTGTATTGATTACAAGTTCGCTGAGACAGCGGACCACATTCCCTGTTTATACCCTCTTGCACCAAAAGAGGAGTTGTCCTCTGTTCAGGTCTTTTATCGCAAACATTTTCCCTTTTCACTCTTCCTTTTAGACCAGAACTACAGTAACTCCCTCCTTTTCCCCTCTTCACCTCTCATCTTCTTGTGCTTTGTCAAGAGTGCGTGATCAGGCTAAATGCTGTTAAGGCTTTTCTTCTTCCTCTTTCCTCCACATGTGATGTCTGAATTTTTGTTCAGTCAGTTCTTACATTGGTTTGTTTAAGACATGGCTGCCTGGACTCTTTCTGCAAAAACTTAACCGTATCGTCGTTTTTAGGAGTCACCAGTTGGTCATTTTACATTGTTGGTTTGATTTTAGTACAAATGCAATTTTCTGATGATGGAGGACATATTCAAATTGTTGTGAATCAGGAGTTCGCAATTGTGACGTACAAAATACACTAGGTGGGCCACCAGCCCCTCGCTCTGCTTCATTCTGATTTGTAGACGACTTGTAGACGACTATATCCATGTATGTCTTTGTTTTCCTTGTCTGAGCTGGCATCTGGATGAAAACTGTACCGCTGGATAACTCCAATATTGTTGCACCGGCAATGTTAGGTGGGGGTATAAGTTAGCGGAAGAACTTGTAAACAGAGACAGTTATGGGTGGCAGTAAGGGACCATTGGCGCTTTGCGCTTTGCGCCAATGGTCCCACCCACCACTTAGAGGTGAATTTCTAATGAACTACTGCTAACCTGCAGAAACTATGTCCTACAAAAAAACGCAGGTTTTCTTTATTTGGGCTAAAAGAGACATAATCATACATTTAATGCCACTGAGAACACTTTAAAAATGGATCCAACGCTGATCATTTTAACGCAGGAGATGTTGCCAGCGGCACATAAATAACACGAACTCTTTGACCGACCGTAACTCTTCAACCGTTCAACATGATCAACATGAATCAACTGATTCTGTTGCGGAGAAAATCGGTTATTCGTACCGGATGTGCAAAGCTGCTTTTCTCTGCAGCAGAATCAGCTGATTAACGTTGATTAAGACTGGCACATTGGAAATCAGGGTTAACTTCCCAGAGAGCGTAATGAGATTGATCCAGTGTGGGTCTCTGGACAAGACCCTTTGTGCTACTGCAGCCACAAGGGGGTCCAGGTGTTGGTCTCCCTGTGCCGGTCCCCAGCCTGGATAAAATACAGGGTAGTGTCAGGAAGAGCATCCGGCGTAAACATATCTAGCAAACCGGCGACCCCTGAAGGGAAATGCCGAAAGGTGAACAACAACAACTAATGAAAATAAGAAAGAACAAAACTTTGTTCCATTTACGGCTCTTCACCACACAAATATTTTCTGGTCCTGAGGTTTGTTTGGTACAGTGTAACATTCACTGCTAGAATCCCATTCATCACACTGTTTAGGTGACTCACCCACACCACTGATCCCACTTTAAATAAGACATCAGTTGCAGTCAGAGCCACTCTCCCACCCTCACGTATGTGTGTGTTTACCCCTCTCCGGTAATCGCACTCTAATTGTCAGCTAGTGGGACAGATGAGCCATGCTAATCTCTTGTGTATGTTGTGGACCAATAGAAAAGAAGGCGTCGTATGCGTTTGGGATCCTCGCGGCTCTCATTAGTCCCTCCAACCCATGCAAGACACTGGCTTTGTTCCTGCCTGACCTCCCATGCCACACACACTGAACTCGCATGAGTGGAGTTGGGACTCTGCAGGCCTTATGTGGGTGGGGGGAAGAGGGGGTGGGAGTTCACAAAGGCCATAAGTGAATTACTCAAATCAGCGCAGAGAGAGGGGGAGGGGCCCCCCATTAGACGCTAATGGTAACAGCGGCCTCACAGCAGTGGGTGGCGTGTTTGTGTGCAAACAGTCATGTAGAGTGTGTGTTTGAGTTTGAGCGAGTGTGAATAGACCGCCTGGACTCATGTAGTGGGAGCAGAAGCCTTTGTTGGCCCAACACTATTGTTGGAAGCTGTCTGGCGTAATTACTGTCACGGCTACTGCTTAAGCGCGCCGCTCTGCCTCAGCCGAGGAGGCGCGGAGGGGATAAGGAGGGGAGCAACAAGCACACTAAAGCCCCTGGAGATTAAGTTGATAATTACTTTATGGGGAACACTTTAAGGATGCGGCGACGCCACCAACATGCTGACATTTCCCAGCTGTTGTTTTAAATTGTTTACAGTATTATGTCAATGAGATTAGAAATGGGACACGCTTCTTTAAAGGCGAGCACGTTTGATCACTGCGAGTGCATGCTGCAGTTATTATTACGGCAAATACTTGTGGTGCTCTCAGTAACAGACACTTTAAATCACTTTAGATCATTTCAGGGGGGAAAAAGATTTCTGCTCATTTCTTTTTCAAGCAACCAAACAAATATGTTCTGTTGGTTTCCACACAAACAGGCAAGCCTTGTTTACAGATTTAGCTGTGCCTAAAGCCACATGTTGAAAGCTTACATTGATAAATCATTAAAGTCCCACTCTGATCTTCTTTTGATCTAATGTAAAACGTTCCCAGAGGTCTTGTAATTATGATTAGGCTGTTTTTAGTCTTACCATCACCCATAACTGAGAGATTATATTTTACATGCTGATATTAGTGGTGCAACGAAAATCTGATGGAGCTATCCAGACGTCCAGTTTTGATCCAGATTCCAGCTCAGCAAAGACATACAAGGATCTATTTGTCTGCAAGTGGACGCATCGGAATGGAGCGGAGCGGGAAGCTTTTCTACCTGACAAATACGATCCTTTTTTCCGACTACATTTTATCGTCTGCTCCTGATTCACAACAATTTGAATTAAGAAATACTCAGAGATGGGATTTCAATCTTAAATTATCTAATTAATATCCTCCACCATCAGAAAAATGCCACCAGAACACGTAAAAAACGCAAAACACCATTTTCATTAGTGTGTCTTTAAACTTCGCCTTTAAAAAAAAAAAGATTTGACATGTGTGCTCTCAAAAGAGATGCCATTTATTTGGAGTTTGGAGAGGCTTTGTAAAGCTTTGCTGTGGGCATTGTTGAATTTAGGAACACTGATTGCGCCTCACCACAAGCACCATCATTTTGCAGATGAAAACAGAGAGGCTGATGAAAGTTTACAGAGGAATGCTAAAAGTGTTGGTCATCCTCGGGGTTCAAATGATTAATGGGCTTTTGCCCCCCCCCTGAAGCCTGGTGGCTGCAGCACATCAGCAGAAACACCAGCAGAACCAGTTGAGGGTGTTTGTAATGCGATATGTTGACGACTCTGTAAATGAAGGCCATGGGCACATGAAAAACATGAAACAAGCACTGCAAAACCAGGGATCTTAAGATTAACCCTTGTGCTATCCTATGACCCCACCCTCACATTGACATGTTCTCCCTACCATGACAAAGGTGGAGAGGATTTCATGTAATCCATGGACACCAGTGAAGATCACAAATCATACTCCCAATGTTAAAGTGCCTAGGATAGCACAAGGGTTAAAATAATTAGTAACATGATCTGTTGATGCAGCAAGTCTTTTTCACTAAACGATAGTACAATATTAAAATCTAGAAACAAGGAGTTCCACACAAGCATTTAAAAAGGGTAAAATAATCTAAAGAGGCTAACTGTTAGATTACTTATCTTCATACAGCCCAATAATTAGTATGTTTTGATAGTTCTAAATTTGTTTTTTTTATGTACCTTACTGTTGATTACAATGACTAAAACTTAGTGTAATAAGTGGAAAAGACTCATTTTAAAACAAAATATGAACATAATGAGAATTAGAACAAATAGGCCCATCTTAATAAATCTGCTTAATGTCATAACTCTGATGTACATCGAGCTATTTTGCTGTCAGCTCCATTTATCTTGATTGAGGTGTGCTTCTATGTGCAGCCGCAGCCGGGCTCAGCCTCTGCTGATGTTTCCGAATGTAAATCGATATGTTTCCATGCGGCCGGAAAGATCGCTAACCAAAGCTGGCATCTGACTCAATACGGCTCGATGTGTTAACTACTGTCAGCCAGATGATGCCCCCTTTCATCAGTGTTTGAAATGGGGAAACAGGCGCATAGAAGTTGCTCTGGTAAGAAATCTCCCCAGTGCATGTCATCTAAAGTTAGGATTATGGGCAAAGCTCCAGGGACCATAAGTACATTAAAGATTCACAATACAGTTTGACTGAATATTAATGCTCTTAATCTCCATCTAAAGACAATTTAAGGGAGGAAAAAAAGTGGACTGAATTTGGTTGAGAAAGTTTTGTAGGATTTTTGTTGCCTGGCGGGGACGCTGGCGCACTCGGAGCAGTCTGAACTCTGCGTGAACTCCCGCTCTCCATCAAATTATGATCGAATGAGTGAGCCTGACAAAGTATTTTTGTGGTGAAAAGAGATGCAAACAGATGGTTTATGAAGCGGGGAAAAGACAATCCATTTCAATCCTCCTTTATCGCGCGCACACGTGTTCCGCAAGCGGCGGGACTCATGTTTCACTCAAGCGTTGTTAAAAGAGGAGCAGCTCTGCAGGAGCAAATGTCTCAACCAGACAGACAGGTGTACAGTCAGTCAGAATAAAGGTGTGCACATCTGTGTGTGTGTGTGTGTGCGTAGAGGTGGAGGGAGGCAGTTGCGTGACTTTTGCTTGTCTCAGTCCTCCCGCCTCCAGGCATCAGTTGTTATCCTGCAGAGAGGAAAGCATATCCTAAGTGTTCAGCAGTAAACACAGCTGTTGTGGGTACCTTATGCTTCCTAGTATTTGTTTACAGTATCCTCCATGTTGGCGTGTGCTGGTAAAGAGTGTGTGTACACATGCAGGGGGTTTCATTTATCAACTGTCTAAAATCGATCCAGGACATCTTTAGCCAAAAATTCAACCCGTGTGACTCAGACATAAATATACAGAACAGAGCAGGTGAAGTTTTCCAGTTTCCTTGTATTTCTTGCAAGATAATCAAGTCTAAATTAAATATGTGTATGAGCAAGAATAAATGGCAAATCCATTCACATTTTAGTTACCGTAAGTCCGGTTTACTGTGGTTTTTTCATACCAAATTAATACAAGCGTTAGTGGTTGACCAATCAAATTGGCTGTTGGCCAATCGAATGGAGCGCTTTTACGTTACACCTGCTACCCATGCAGGTTTGGGTCATTTAGAGTTTTATTTAAGAAAATTGTTGCGGTGAAATGAAAAGGATGTTTTTTATTTTGCTTTTTGTTCATGTATTGCAAATCATATCGTCACCGTTATTATCGACCAACGCAGGTTTTCCTTATATCGTGTAGTCCTGATCCATACATGCAGCAACAATTCTGTTCTGTAAGAACTTTGCCTCTGAACAGCAACTGGACACTATTCTGCAGCAGAAGATAAGAATGTGTGCTTTAAGCTATTTCTAATAATAAACCCCTCTGACAGCAGATTAAAGCTTTCACCATCACTTTGTTTAATTATCTGACATGTTAAAAACCTAAACCTAAATGACAAAACTTACATAACTAAAACAAATGAACCAAAACTACAAATCTATGATATATTTGGCCTTTCTTTAAAGCCAAAGAGCTGCAATTGACCCATTAGCTTCTATAGAGTTGATTGAAAGTTGGTCAGTTTTTGTTTATTTTACCATCTTAACCCTTGTGCTATCTTAGATGACCCAACCCTTACATTGACGTGTTTTCCCTACCATGACAAAGGTGGATAAAGGTGGAAAGATTTCATGTAATCCATGGACACCAGTGAAGATCACGAATCATTGAAGAAAAAAGGTTCAGAGCACTGCCTCGTGGGTCTAGATGACCCAACTCCCAATGTTAAAGTGCCTAGGATAGCACAAGGGTTAAAGAGGCAACAAGTTTGAGAGTTTTACAATAAAGCTAAGAAGTTGTCCACCTATTGGCCAAAAAGGTTTGTTTGCATGCAACTTTGATGTCAAATATAGCACCAAAAAAAAGTTATTAAGTTGAATCCTCCTGCATGTCAACAAAAAGACTTGCTTTTGTTTTTAACTAGCCCCCTTGAGGTCGCTCCATGAAGTGATGTGGCTCTAGTCATCTTTACTTTTAAATGTACTTCAATTTGGAAGTTCTGGTAGTACTTTAGTGAAAGGTAGAACCAAAAAAGAAAAAGCTGCTTTTTTGATGCAATTACTTAAAACGGATATCCTTTCATTGAAACCATCGATTATTCCTTCATTTTTCTGTCATTAGAAATCTTTCTGATGATCTTTCTTGTTGTATAGCTGGAAAGTGTAATCTCACCTTCTTCCAGAGATGCACTGCCAATGATTATGCATGTCTGAAGTACATTTGTAAACATTATTAGTGATATTCATTAATAGACTTTGTGTTTATTCTCCAGTCTTTTCATCTTTTCTCATTCAGATTTGCCTGCTGCCGTTGCTTACATTCAGGCTGACTCCTTTAATCCTTTCAGGTCTCAGATCTTTCCTTTCGAGCCAAAACAAACCCTCTTCCTCATCTCCGCTTTTGTTCACACACCGTTTACTACAGCTGCTCCCAGCGCTCGCACTTCAGCCGACAACTCGGCTGCCATGAGTTTTTTTAGCCCCAGCGACCGGGATGACACATGCTACTTTTGCTGACTTTCACTCTGACTGACACTTCTGGCACATCCGCATCAACGCTCCACCCTGCACCGCAATTTAATTGTCATCAAGGACCACGGCAGCGCTTGTTTCTTGTCATGGTGGTTTCTGTGGGTCTGTGACCTTATTAGAGAAGAAGCTGCGGGCTGCGAGCGCCTGGACCCCACAGTGGCGACGCTGCTGCTTTGTCGTGACCTTTGACAGATGGTGCGTGGCAGAACGCACAGGGATCAAGTCAGATCATCATATCAGGTGCATGAACTCATCAAGGCAGTTGCAGAGAAAGGCGGATAAAAAAAAAGATGTTTAAAATAGAAACCGCACAAGTACACATGACAAAATCAAGATGAACACGGAAAGGAACAGGAAAATGAAATGTTACGGGGGAGGTGTCACATTCCGTTTCTGTCCCAGAGGATCAGAATTGGCACGTTGCAGGGACAGCGCTGTTAGACTGAATTTAAACAGCTGCCGGCTTCACCCACAGCAGCACTTCCAGCCTCCCGCGCTCTCCTACACACACTCACACACTTCAGCCCTCCCCTGCTCTAGCTTTGCGTGCGAAGCGCCGAAATTCTCCGTCCTAATGTGCCAGGATTTGTTTTCATCATCAAATTGCAAATGTTTTAAATATGCATCACATGAGCACACACATTATCCGGCCGGAGCACTGACAGAGTAATCCTTGTTTTCATCCAGTGTCATTGATCAGATGTAGAAGTGGATTCGGCTTTTGTTTGTTTTTTCCCTCTTTCATTTGCTCTGTCATGTTTGATGTCTTTCTCAGTGTAAAAGATGGAAACCATGTGTGACAACATATACTTTGAGAACAGGAAGATGAATGGAAGTGCTGTGTCAGCATCTTTTACATTTTGATTTCTTCAGGAAAACTCAATTAAACTGTCGAGCTACATTCTCACTGCCCTCGACAACATGCGTTCAAGTGACCACTTCCAATAAAAAGTCTGTTAAATGAGCTTCTCAAGTTTCTTCGGGCTTTTGCGTTCAAAACTCTCGCATTGGCACTTTTTTGAGACCATTTTCGGGCTCTACGTACAAAACGTGCGACTGTTGAAAGCAGGTTTAGCCGTTAAACCAGGTCAAACCAATCAGGGAATTGGATTTGGTAGTGATGTGCGGGTTTGGTTCATCTGGTGAACCTAGATACGGCGACGAGGCTGATGACGTCTGCGTTTGTTTTTCAAACAAAAATAAACCGGGCCACTCTCTGACATGACGGTAATCAATATCTGACATTGCAAGGACGCTAGCTAATGAACAGAAACGCTTCAATTTTGTGCCCAAATCGCAAGATTTGCACCACTTTAACATTTTGCACCAAGCCTGTTTTAATTCCAGGTAGTGGACATGTGCTGGTAAACAGTAGACAAAGAAAAAGAAGAAGCCCCTCCCTTCTTGTCCAGTGTGATCACATAGGCATCCTTGAACGGGAGTCATTTGCTCGGTGTGTCCGTAGCTTCACAGTGATTTAGAGGGATTTGGACTTTGATTTAGAAATTAAAATCCCCCTCAAAGTCACAGCACTTCCTGAGCCTTCAAACTCACAAGATGCACCGGGGTCGCCCAGAATGCTGCTGTGCTGTCTGACAAATTAGGTGTTGTTCTGAGGTGTAACCCAGTTTTGGGCTGTCAGACATTGACTGGTCCAGCAGCAATTTCTACCAATAAAAAGGTGTTGATATGACAGCCTGCAGTGACGTTGAAAGCCCGGGTAAATATAGAAGCTGAATCAAAGCTCAGTCAAATCCATCCGTAGCTGCCACTCCATATCCGACTAATGAAAGCCCCAAAAAGCCTTTTCAGCACATAGTTTTTTTTAAGTGTCCTAACACATCTTTGTGTTAACTTTTCCTAGGATGAATTTTGCCCGACTGACAACAATGGGAAAAAATAAAAAAAGGCACTTCAGAGTTGTGAAGTCCGTGTGCCTTAGATCGGTCGCTTTTATTTTGAAAGGTAAAGGATGTCTCCTGACTTGTCTTCATACAACAAATCAAAGCAAGAATTGAGTGAGAACAGTTAATATCTGGAGTCTCTTTGTGTCTTATGAGCAACAAAAAAGGAAATTCAGGCAGAAACTTTGGCAAGGAGGTGGGGAGGGGACCATAATAACATCATTGTGGCTGTTTGAAGTCGCATCAGGCCCGGTTCCCACATACAGTAAGTACAGGCTGTCTGCATGTCTACTGGCCTCTCACCACTCAAAGGCCACATTCATGGAGGCACTGCCGCCCTCACAGAGGGCAATTGGATCCACCAGATTCCCTTCCCTTGTCACGCAATATTGTGTAAACCCGGGGGAAAATGACCTCAATATGTCCCTAAACAAGTTAAGGGTGAAGATGTCTGCTCACATGTCTCTCCGGCATGATAATACGGCGCTTTCAGAAATGTTTGCGCCGTGGCAGGAGGCACCGATTGTCTTATGTCTGTCGGCCTTCTTGCTTTAGCTGGTATTGCTTTTGGATTTCCGTGGAACGCTTAACAGATCATCCTCACCATCTGTTCAGCATACAATCCTTTGTTTTGCATGCCAGTGCAAATTAAAGTTATTAGTTGACTCAGAAGACAAAATACATGTTAAAGAAAAAATCCACCTTTTATTACCGTATTTTCCGGACTATAAGTCGCCCTTTTTTTCATAGTTTGGCAAGGGGTGCGACTTATACTCCGCAGCGACTTATATTAGAACTAAATTGAAATAAATACATTGTTAACCCTCCTGTTATGTTCATTTGTGAGGAACAGAGATGATGTTCCTGGGTCAATTTGATGTATGAGGTATGTTAAGTGTTAAGAGTATGTTAAGTGACTCAGAGAATCAGCAAACTTTTTTTTACAGTTAGATCTTGAAGGCTAAAAACAAAATATTCTATTTTCCAATGATTTCATAGATTCAGAAATGCAATAAAAATGACAACTGTTTCTACAAATACAGGATGAAAACAGAGTATTAGTTGGCCAATGATGCTTCATGAAAAGAATAAATAAATAAGTTTGAGAAAAAATTACTGTGAAATTATTAGATAAACAGTCTGCTATGATTGTGTCATATAAGGTTGTGAAAGTTAAAATGCGACTTATAGTCCAGTGCGACTTATCTGTGTTTTTTTCTACTTTATAATGCATTTTTGGGCTGGTGCGACTTATACTCCGGTGCGACTTATAGTCCGGAAAATACGGTAGTTATATTTCCAGTAAAAAGAAAAAGTTGAACGACAACGGAACACACTTTCATTATAAAACTGCAGCTCTTTCAGCTTGCAGCTATTTTTCTGCCTTAAATGGAACTCCAAATGAGTGAAATTTGCATTATGCTTCAAAAAATGCACAATGTGCACCAAAAAGTGGCCTTTTTGCTTTAATTTATGTCTTTTTTTCCATTTTAAATCTGCCTAAAATGAGTTTAATTAAGCTTAAGCTAACAAGAGGCCTATGCAACCTCATCCCCCTTACCACTTCCTCCAACTTTACTGTTCTTTTTTATCTCTTCATTGCAATTTGAAGCCTTAATTACTTACCACCTCTTATGATACAGAGAATGACTTATTCATGCTTCTGACCAGGCTGGAAGACCCCTGCAACCAGGTCAACATGTCACGCAATACTTAACACCACAAAGGATTTGAGCGCAGCAGCGTGCTCTCGAGAGGTCGACGTTGGGGGGGTTGCAGGTTAAAGAGAGGTCGCTGGAAATAAAAGCAGATATGAAGAGAGCGGAACTGCTTTGCATTATTCATTGGACCATCACAACACCAATTCTCCATTCATCCATCGTTGGCCCAACATCGTTATGAAAATGTCAGATGGGCCAGCTCAAGTAGAAAACACTTAAGCTTGACCTAATTGGCTGATGATTGCTGACGGGGTTGAGGCTGCTGAGGGACTCAATTAACTGTCTTTCAGAGTTTACAGAAAATAAAATAAGAAAACTTGTGTCATTTGCTGAAAGATTGCATCTGTTTGTTTACTTATTCATAAACAACCAGTCAAATAATTCAACGTTTGATGCTTAAGTATTTATGTTGACATTACTGCAATGTCACAAAGTCTCTCAGAGAGATCTTAGGCCACTAAGACAAGATTTGTTTTCAAATGTAAGGTCTTAAAATACCTCCGCTGTCACATTTTGACCTGCACGAATGCATGATCTTATCCTTTTTTCAAATTCTCCGTAGAAAAATAATGAGCTGTCAGTGTGCAGAAATGAGTGAAAGCATCTAGAGCGGAAGATTGTTGAGATCACAGCCTATCTGTGCAGCTAATGGGCTTTCTTGTAACACCTCCCTTGAGTTTGGTCAGCAGCTGGATGGATAGCAGAGACAAAACACCTGCCAAAAGTCTTCAGGGCTTTTGGCAAGTCTGTCCTCCCTGCTACTTCAAATCCTCCGCCTTCTCATGCGAGTTCTCCTGACGAAATTCTCTGTCAATTTCCAGGCCATATTGAGGCTGGTTTCGTGGCCTCTGCTCCCCTTGCAGGTGATGTCATGACAAAAAAACACAAACTGAGACTTGATGAGCTGGAAAATCTCATTCCAGCTTGTAAAGAATTATTGTCGACAATGTGTAATGTAAGTGTCAAGCTGTCGTTTTCGATTATACAACAAA
This sequence comes from Oryzias latipes, assembly GCF_053564925.1. Lineage (NCBI taxonomy): Eukaryota > Metazoa > Chordata > Actinopteri > Beloniformes > Adrianichthyidae > Oryzias > Oryzias latipes. The sequence continues at coordinate 14,727,219 of NC_136256.1, read as the reverse complement.
GGGGCTGGTAATAATACTTGAATTTAACAAGGTTTGTGTGGATTTGCACTTGGACGCTTGCTTTGACCATTGAACACACAACAGGACTGCAAAAACGATGGAGTTCTGAAGTTTTAACTCAGCAGCTCACCGTGTTCTTATAGGAGAATTTAGACCTACAATTGGTGTCATGGTTTTTTTAGAGCCAAAAATTGAAAAAAACAATGCAAAAAATGCAGATTACGATTGTTTGTGCTAGCTAGATTCTTAATAGGAAGTCTAGTGCTAACATTAGACAGGATTGACATTTTAAATAGGATTGTGGATCCGTTGCAAGGCTTGCCTTGTGTGGCTAAAACAGGAAAGCTGAAAATAAATGAAGGCCAACTAATCAGATCCCTTAGTTCATTACGTATTTAATCTCATGACTGATTGTCAGAACCTCAGGCATGTTCACCTAGAGGTCAGAGGTCATCAACTTTTCTTGTCTTAACTCTATCCCCCAGGACAGTTGCCATTTCATGTAGCCAAAAATAGGTTTTTGTATGTGTTTGGACTTTTTCTTCTTCTTTTTTCTTAGAAATGAATGGTAACTGCCTTGCTGGTGTGACCAGCCCCCTAGTGGTTACTTGGTGTAGTGGCATATTTTCACTTATTTCTGTTCATGCTTCAACATAGAAATAAAAGGGTTGCCCTATTTTATAGCTTTTTTGCACGTAATTCTGCATAAAAATGGTCAAATTTTGCTAATTTGTTTCACAATAATTTGTCATCTGACTGTTAAAACACAAACATTTACTCACCTGTATAACAATTTTATTCTGGGGAGGAAAACAAAAGCGTTTGTATATATATGGCTTTTGAAAACACTTCAGGTGACTTTAAACCTACATGTGATTCATTTTTGATCACATTTTATTTAGCTTTGCTATTCTATCGGCTCCCAGACAGCTAAAAAATTTTGTTTAAAAAAAACCCCAGAAGACTTTTGTGAGAGTAATTTACAAGTCCTGCGATTTGAATGAGTCTTTTGTTTCTCTGTCTGTTCAGTTGCTGGCATAAGCTTCCTCTTTGCCCCTCGGTCTCCTTTTCTGGCTCCCTGTCATCCCCAGTTACTGTATTTTCCTCCGTCGGCCATTCTGCCTGTGCAGAGGTGATGAGAGGATGTAGAGGTGTAGGGAAAGACGGCTTGGTATCCGTTGATGTGTATCCTGCTGTCTTCTAATCTCTGTATTTTGTTGTTGTTTTTTTGTGGTAAAATTGACTGTACAACCCCTCCCCACACACAGCAGGAACCTCTTATCCATATGTGGTTTATGAGGTGAAGAAGGTGTGAACTAACACTCGCCACATCAATCCAGTTTTTCTGAATGATTCCCCCCAAAGGAGACAATCGGAGGAGCATGATCTCTATAATGAATTTATTGTGTACTTGTTTCGCGTAGAGACAGAAAAAAAAATGGCATGTCTCTTTTAGTGCTCTGAAAGCAGTGTTTAATTATTTAGAATGAGTGAAGTCAGAGGTTAAATCACACTGGTGTTGTGTTTCCACACTGCCGCCACAGGTTACATGTGTGTTTTCCAGCAGCTGAGGAACGCTTTAAGCACGAGAGCCAAAAATAGACACGCTGACCCTTAAAAGTCTGTAACATGTTGTGGCTGCCGGGAGAAAGAGGCATTCTGTCTCTTTAAGACGGCGTGCACTGTAGTGGAGCGTAGTCCCGGCGTGGTACAGTGTGTGTGGAAGTGTTTTGTGTGTGTTAAAGCTGACTGAGCGATGCAAGAGGTTGCGTGACTACTGCAGACGAAGCTTTGACCTCAGAAAAGTGGTTATGAAAACGATCCGTGGAAGCCAGCGGAGGGAGAGACAGTGAATGAGAAACACAGGGAGAGAATCGGGGAAGGTCTGCACATAGGCTTGTGTGTGCTGCCACTGAGTCGTCCTGTAGAGATGCGATGTAGGTATTTCTGAAGGGGCAAATGCACTAAGTGAACTGTCAGGCATTGAACACAGTGTGTGGTCCACTTTGTGATGTCGTCTGTACTTAGAGCGTTTCAGCAGAGTTGTCTGAGGGCGCGACACTAAAGGTCAGTTCTCACCAGGGAGCTGAGAAGAGACCCAAACAGAAGTAACACAAAAAGGGTAAAAGGTAAAAGCCCAAGCAAGAAGAAATTTTCTTTAGGAAAAGAGGAAAAATAGCATTTTTTTGCAGTAAAGAAACCTTAATATTTTAATAATTTTTTCTTCCCTCAAATGAATCATTTGTGGCCATAAATTAAATTGGCCACTTAAATTAGTATTTTGTGACCGCAATTTTGTATTTTGTGTGTACAAATTAGTGTTTTTTGGGCACAACTTTGCCTTTCATTAGCATTTTGTGGGCACAGATGATTTTGTGGGCAGCAATTAGCATTGCCAATTTCTGCCCATTTATTTGTGTATTTTAGTGTCTTCAAATTCTACCATCAATTTGAGGCCACAAATTCTAATATGTGCACACGAAATGCTGATTTGTGCCCACAAATTGTTATTTTAAATGAACAATTTGTTGTGTTTTGTTGGATTTTCATGTCCAGTACTTTGTAATTATTTCTATTTTCATTTTTACTTCATATTTTTACGAAAAAGAATTTTGACTGACGTCATAAAAGCAATTATTAATTTAGATTAATTCATGGCCCCTTGACTTAAAGACATTTCTGAAAGCTTTTCCCTATAGAAATCATATTTATAGTCGAGCTGGAAAACTCACTTCTTTTCCCTTCAGCGGTTTTTTATTATTTAAAGCTTTGGGCTGTTGGCTTGACCTGTTACTGTGCTGGTGTCACTTTGACATCAGACCCCACATAATGAATTTTTTACTAACCAGGCTGCTTTTAGTGAAGTTCAAAAGGTTGTTTGAATCATGCACAAGCCATAAAAGTTTGTGCTTTAGATGTTCTTTCAAAGGTTGCTCAAAACTATTACTATAGTTTTGTATCTCTCACTGAACTTCACGCTTTAAACTTGCCAGGTGAGCTTCAAACCTAAAAACACAAATGTTGTTTTGGAATAAAATTGTAATTTGCTTCAAAAGAGTTGAAATAAGTAGGTAGAAGTTTAAAAAACAGCACAAATCACAAGATTTTGATGTTTTTTTTTACATCTAAATTGGAATTCCAAGTAATCTGTCATTAAAAATAAAGATTTACTTTGTAAATTCAACTTTTTTTTGCATAAATTCATGTTTTATTAGCAATTTAGGGTTTAATGTAAAACATAAAAAATTTATAAAACATGTATTTGGTTTTTCCTATTAGAGGTTCAGGTAAACATAAAAATAAAGCAGTGGGATGTCATTCTTTATCACAACATACTGCAAATTATAATAAGTGTGCTAGAGCATGTGTTTGAACTGTGCAAACACACTTGGATCCTAGGAAGTGTTTTGTACCTTAAAATGGTCTCATAACATTAACCACAGCACAGAAAGTGAAGGAAGTCGTTTTTGTTTATTAAAATGAGAAATCGGCATCCACCCTGCTTTCAATGTAAGTTAAAACATCACTGAAAACGTATGCAAAATTTGTGAACAGCATATGTAATAGAAGTTAGACATAACCGGAGAGGACAAACACATGATGGTGTGGTGGAGATTGCGTGTGACCAGTAATACTGGCCTTCAAAGAGCACAGAGGAGCACATTGTATCCCTGCATGAGTCGCTCAACAAGGACAGCAGCGGGAAGGGGAAGAGGTGGAGGGGGTTGGAAAGGGCTGAGAGAGAGGGTGATGGAGATGTGGGGTGGAGGGGAAAGGGTGCATGAGTCTGCATCATGACAATTGTGATCTTTGTTTTGAATAGGGTTGCCAGCTCCCAGGATTTTTGACACAAAACACACGTGAGGCTCATTTTTGGCACAGCCAAAAAGAACTGGCAACGAGCAAATCATATTTATGATTAGCTTAGAGGTAATATTTACCACGACTCCTGTTTTTTTCATCTTCACAATGGAAGATTAATAAGAAAAAGGTTAAAAACTAATTTTAAAATACTTAAACTGTACAGATTATCCGGCACACAGTCGTTTCTTGTCGCTTTTAAGTGCATTTTATAGTGCGGAAAATATGGTAAATACCTTTTTATCACAAAAAAAAAGAAACAAGCAAAAATGGTTAGAAGCTTGTAAATATACAAAATAAATAAATATTCTAGCTTGAAATTCTTTAAAATACCATTAGTAATTTGTGGTGATTGAAATCCTTTAGGAGCCCTATTTGAACCCAACCGTTGCTTGTCGTCTCACCAGCCATCTGCCTGCTCCAGTCTGTTCAAACATGGCTGCTCCTTCACCTGACTCATCTCTTAGTGTTTATTTATTTATTTAAGTTTTAATTGGCTGGTCCTCCTGTTCCTGCTACTCTTACAAGCACCACATTAACTGCCTCCGACCAAGCTTAGGTGTTACCCAACAAGAGGAATGGGACAAAAAGATGCCCCCACCTGAGAATTTAACAGCAACACTTTGTTTGCTGAAGAGCAAAGTTGTTTGCTACTTCCTGTCCATGCTGGGAGTTCACGATCAACTTGTATTTATTACAAATCCAGGGATATGGCAAAGCATAGACGCTTTTAAATGTAGCTGGAGTGAAATACATCTTCAGAATGCAAGTTTGACTTTCTCCCATCAGAAATCTGGAAATTCTTTGTAAGAACAGTAGCTGAGAGCTGAGTGATTCATGGCTGGTAAAGGCAGGCGATAGCACATGTCTGTGCCAAACTTTCAGAAGTGATTGCCCTCCTAATCTTTGACGTCTAAAACTACCGATCGGGTTGCTGCTGTTGCAGAAGTGCATTCCAAAGAGTCTGAGGGTGGCTCCGTTTCAGGCCTGTTCCTACAGCCGTGAAGTCCAAGGGGTCAAAAAGTTATCTGATGTGAGGGCTTGATGTCTGGAGGATTATCTCTCTTGACTGGCTGCTGCATCTTCATAAACAGTTTACATTAAAGGGTCAGGAGAAGCATTCAACATCAACATCGCTGATGTAAGATTCTTATTAGAGATGCAGAGGGGTGGAAAGTGCCTCAGGCCTGTCAGCAATAATGAATCCTGATTTTCATGGCATTTATTTGAAAAAGACGTCACGTGGAACGTTACAGACACAGAAAGGGCATGGAGAATTTGTCCTGCAGTTCTAGACCTTATCATTGCAACAGCGGTGATGTTCTCTGAACAGAATTAATAGCTTCTTTCCTCTTCCAGACAAAGACGGCAAACTCTACTGTGTGTGTTTGTTTGTGTGTGGGGTATCGTTTCCCTGCTGGTGCAGCATGACTGTTTTGCCCTCCTCTGCAGGGTCAATATTTACAGTTCATCCTCTTCCGCAAAGCCCTTCTGTCACAGCGACTCAGCGTCTCCCCCTGCCTCTTTCCTCTCCCGCTTCTCCCCTCTGCGTGCTGGTTGTCACAATGACTGTACGTCTCAATGGATGAGTGGGATCAAGGCCAATTGTGGCTTGTTTTGAGCGCGCGGGGGCATCCTGTAGTAGCAGAGAGAGTCACCCATTCCGTAGATGCATCCTCTCGCAATCGCTTGTGCAAATACTTCATGCAGTTATTCTTTCTCTAAACAGGATCCACTTGAAAGGGGATGTTTCATCCTGTCTCATCTCTTAACATTTTGTACTTTTCCAAGTTCATCCAATGAGTACTTAGCACTGGACATAACTTTATAAAAAGCTAATTGTTCCCTCAAAATCATTTGTGACTCCAAATTAGTATTTTGTTGCAACAAAATGGCATTTTGTTTTTTTATGAGGCAGTGTAGATTAAAATCTGGATCTTTTTCAGGACGTGTCAACTGATTCTATTATTATCTATTAACTAATTATTCCCTCAAGTTAATAATTTAAAGCAACAAATTTGTATTTTTTTACGTATAAATTTGCAACTTTTGGCCACAAATTTGCAATTTGTATTTCGTCACCATAAATGATTATTTATTAGCAATTTGTGGTCACAAATTAGTGTTCTGTGGCCGCAAATTAGCATTTTGTGTGAATAAATTAGCCCTTTGTGGCCACAATTTAGCGTTTCGTCACCACAAAATATAATTTTATTAGATATATGTATGAACAACTAGTATTTTGTTGCAACAAATTAGCATTTGATAAAATTCTGTGTGCACAAATTAGCAGTTTGTGTCTATAAATTAGAATTTTTAGGCAAAAAGTAGCATTTTATTGGCATTTTGTGCACTCACATTGGTATTAGCACAAGTTAGTAGTATAAATCATATGAATTGAAGATACCAGAATACTAGTTTGTGCGCACACGAAATATTTATATGTAGCCACAAAATATTGATTAAAGGGAAGAATTTATTTCTATTATTTAAATCACTGCAGATGTATGTTTTTGCAATTCTGATTTATAGATTATTCAGAAAAAAAAGAAACAAAATTTTTACTTTAAGACTACAATAAACCTTATATTACTTTTTCACCAGACCCAAGAAGTCATGATAAACTGATTTCTTTTATCTCTTGTGCTGTCCTATGACCCCACCCTTACATTGACGTGTTCTCCCTACCATGACAAAGGTGGATAAAGGTGAAGAGGATTTCATGTAATCCATAGACACCAGTGAAGATCACAAATCATTGAAGAAAAAAGGTTCAGGGCATTGTCTAGTGGGTCTAGATGACCCAACTCCCAATGGTAAAGTGCCTTGGATAGCACAAGAGTTACAAACGTTCTCAAAAATGTTCTTTGAGGCAGCGTAGGCTAAAACCTGGATCCCTTTCAGGACATGTCAACTGATGTTAATATCATTTTTAAATTAGTCATTCCAAAATGCTCGTGTCACGTTCCAACAAACCTATCCAGGTCAAACATAAGTCAGTGATGCCAGGAGTTTTGGATTTAAAAGCAAGGAAACTGGCTGGTGTTTCCCATTCTGCTTTCACTTAAAGTGAACATAAAATGTTCATTTTTAATAGTTTTTTTCCCAATAAAAATATGAGAAAGAGCTGAGCATGTGTTGACGCTCAGTTACATTTATGTATATTATCCTTGTATTACATTTATTTTATTTTGAATTTATTCATATTGAAAGCTGTGCTTCAATTACTGTTTATGTTATGATTATGTATTGCCCTCTGGGTTTTTTGTAACTGAAAAAACCTATATATTAATATTAATGTTTTTATGATGTCGGAAATGATCATATTTAGATGTATATGTATGTACCCCATTTTTTCAAATTTATTTCTAATTTGTAGGTCAATGTTCTAGGTTTATCAAAACTTGTGTTTAGGATACTACTTATAGAAATGCACTTTGACATTGTTTTATTTATGATAGAATTAGATAATTAGCATGAATTCATGCAAACACTATGCTAAATTAAAAAAAGTTATAATAGATTTATATCAGGAGTTAGTCAAATGCTTTTTTCCAGACCTTTTAAATCAACTGTCTGTTTTTTGTGCATCAAATAATGTACAGGTTTGGATCTGCAACCATTTCCATAAGTGATCATTTAACCAGTTCTCTTGATGCCTACATCAATTTATCTTGAAGTTATTTCATTGTTTCATGTGTTTTTGTGTGTGCTGATGTTCTTTTAACCAAATGTCATCATTTTAACTCTAAAAGTGCCCTAATAGACTTTTAAATCTTGGTATTTACTTTACAATTACAATGGTATGCAAGTCTGACAATTCAGTAGGAAAGCTGTTTTCTTTCCCTCCATGTTCGATTTAAAAGACTGAACATGGATGAGACAGGAGGTGGGAAGGTTTCAACACACCATCACACAATGGGATGGTTTCCCTTTGCTCCTCAACAGGATGCTGTCTATTTATGCACACAAATGGAACAATCAGACACACAAAAATACTCAGATCAGCCGATTCAAGCCTCCTGCACTGATTTCATTTGCCACTGTTGGCTTTTCTCTTGTAGAATAATGAATTCAATGCTGAAAAAGATTTCCGATTAACTGTGATTTACTGATGCAGAACAGAGCTGTGCTGCATTTAATTTTTCTCATTAAATCCATTTTTTTCTGCAGAAATCTTCATATAAAGAAATAATATTTAAACCCGAATTTACTAAAAACCACAATTTCTGCATAATATTGTTGCTTTTTTCTTTGAAATTGACTATATTTCTTCAGCTTACAATAATTAAATATTTGATACAACTACCAGACCGATTAAATTAAGATCTTCTTTACCTAGTTTAGTATAACCAAATAATATCAAAACGTTTTCAGCATGAAAAAAATGCTTTTAGTCTACTTTCCCAGACGGTAACCCCATACCAACAAATATTTTTCCTTGGTGCCCGAGTTTGCAGAACTTTGTTTGACTTGTTTATTCACAATGTCTCTTTTTGAAGATTTAGTCATGCTCAAGGCTGATCTGCACCAAAACAGTGTAAACAGTGTTTCTAGGTAAGGATACTTTTGTCAGCGAGGAGTGTATCTGCAGAGCAGCCCAGTGTCTGGCTGCCAGCCACTCGAATGTGGAAGTGATTTATGGAAATTGCACTAAACAGATTGCCTATAAGAAGCAGTCACATGTTTCTTATCAAACAGTGGACTGCTGCACTGCATTATTTCAACTTGATTGGCCATCACCGGGCTATCATCACATCTATTGGTCTAAGATCTTATATCTGGTTATTTCTCTTCTTCTCGCTCTCTGATCGTTTAGGATCTATTTAGGATCTCAAAGTGTGTCGGGAGAAACTCAGTGGCATGATGCTGAGCTATGATCCTGACCGTTTCCCTACAGTGCTGCATAAATGCTCCTTTGGGGTTACAGAAAGAAGGAGAGATAGAAAAAAAAGGAAGAAAGCTCGACTTTACAGTGAATAATACGACTTCGTTCCCATTGCGTGCCACGGTTTGTTTTCCATGCTGGCCACATGTTTGGCCTTTGCATAACTGCTCAGATGTGGTTTGTAAATCATGGAGAATTTTGTGCAGAGGTGTTGCTGAGTGCTGGTTTGAGTCCTTTGACATGTACCTTCAGGCCAACTGCCCTATTTTATTAAAAATAAAATGCTCGTATTAATACCTAGATCTCAGAAATGCCTAAGAAGTTTTTAAAATTCTACAGTAAATATGCAAAAAAAACCTTTCTGTAGTCATTTCACATCTGGATGAGGGTCTCCTACTGTCCTAAATGTGGGGGCTGCGCCTTAATTAAAGTCTAATTAAAGGGCCAGTCCATGAAAACAGGGAAGTCTTTGTACTGCTGTTTGCACAGGTGGTGTGCATCACATGTTGTGCTGGTGTCAAGTTTATACATCAAGGCTGCACACACGAACGTTTTGCTTATGTACTGTACACTCACTTTCCTTCTACAGCAAGTTTGGCTAGAGGTTCTTGCTTATATCTGTTCTTTCTCCTTTGCTGTATTTATTTTGTTGCGTTGAAAATAGACTGTTGAACCGTTAAGCTGCTTGCATAGTGAAACAACTGCCTTTTTTAGTGGAGGGGGTGGGTATATCTGCCAGGAGGAACCTTTATTAAGTCACATTTTTGGCACCAACTGGTATTGTGTTTTCAAAGACACAATGAGTTACATCTAAAGGTTTGTGGTCAGGTATGTTTGGGAGAACGGTCACTTTCGGTAGCTTACATCGCTAAGCTCTTTCTTTAGCTGCTTTAGCCTATCAATCCTTAAATGAAACTCTGGGATTGTTAGGAAAAAAGAGTTTTTATAAAAAATGTACAACATAAAGCAAAGATCATTGATGGACTGACAGGTCTGATAAAGTGTAAAATTACTTTGGGTGCGGCAAAGCTGACCAAGAACTAATGGATAGAAACATTCATAGTACCATTTTCCGCACTATAGGGTGCTCCATAAGGCGGACCATCAATGAATAGTATAGTTTTGAATTTATGTTGTATTTAGGGCGCATTGAGTGAGACAATAGAGTCAGAGATAAATCTGTGAGTCAGACTTTATGAACTGTTCACAGTAACTCTAGAACTCGTTTGTAACACGCAACACGTTATCCACAGTAGAAGTGTTATCCATGTTAGTGTATTTATGACGCATGTCACTCCCAACCTTGTTAGTAACACGTGGAAATCACAGTTTGGTTTTGCACCGTGACACATTGAATAGGTGTATTCAAAACAGCACCCAAACAGTACTAGGACAAGTTTTAAAAACCTAGTAAGACAAAACTAGGACAGAAATATCTTTACTTACCGTATTTTCTGCACTATAGGGCCCATCGGAATATAAGGCACACCATCATTGAGTGGTCAATTTTCAAATTACCGCTAAAACAAATGTTACTGTGACTACGCCCAACCTCATTGCTAACATGTAAAAAAAACTGTCGGACACCACTCCACATTAGCCTGCTCACAATACCACCCAACCACACATTTTGACACAGCGCTGTGTACTTCTCAAAACCCTTCGATATCAGTAAGAACAACCCAAATCAATCCACACATAAGAGAGAGAGAGTCTGGAATCTAAGGTAAACTGCCGTTATTGTGAAAAAGAATTAAAACTGTTAAGTGGACCTCATAGTGTGGAAAACACGGTAGATTTCTTAATCCCTGTAACATGAGGTGATTGAAATCTTTTTGAGGCATTTTTTCATCAGAGCTATGGTCACCTTTATCCAAAATAAATCCCAAACAGCTGAAGACATATTGCACCCTTATTCAAAATTTGCAGCTCAGTTCATATCATGACAAATCAGTTTGGATCGGTAATGGTCAATTTAAAAACATGTTGTAGAATATGTCTCAAAAACAGAACAAAAACCTTGGTGCCATTGTTTGTCATTTTTACTACATAAAACATTTACCATACTTAGTTTGGCTGCTAATCTTGAGCTGTAGATGCTAGCGGTAGCTGCATACTCTGCATTAATCCTTTAAGAGCGTAGATGTCCTCACCGACAGCTAAATAGCACACGCTCTTTGATCTATCGTAACTCTTTGACCGTTTTACATGATCGACATGGATCAGCTGGTTCTGACACTAAGAAAATCGGCTTTGCATATCGCCTTTGCAACGTTATGTAAGCCTTAACGCTTGGAAAGTGGCAGAATCACAATGTTTACGTTGATTGCTTAAACACTTCACTAGCTTAAAGCTGCTTTTCTCCGCTGCAGAAAGCGCGGGGGTCAAAGGGTAATGTTAGCACACTAAGGCAGCTCCAGCTCCAGTAAATAAACATTTTTTGCTAGCTAGTTATTTAGGATGTATTTGGAATGATGCAAAAAGAGACTCGGTGGTACCCTAAATGTGTACTATGAATTAGGGGATAGTAATTTGCTTATTGCAGTTGCAGATGGCAAATTGTTGATAGCCGTTATTGTTAACTAGCTGTTTTGATATTTAAAATATCTGTTTTCCTGCTCAAAAGGATGATTTTCAGTGAAAACAGTTTAGTAATGGAACTCCAACCCTGCTGAAGCATCAGGTTGCTTTTTTTAGTGCTGGAAACCACAACACACACACAAACAGGGTTCACTCTTGTTTTTCCTGTTTGAGCTCCGCTCTGTTACAGACTGACCACCCACACGGTAAGCAGATCATCCTCAACATATGAGTTTCATCAGCCGAACCTGATTTTTCACTTCAAAAGCACATTAGTCTTCAGGCCATGACAAAATTACAAGAACATCAACCACAGTGTTGCATGTTGCTGTGAAGACATTCATGTTGGATCTCCTGTTTACATGCAGTAAGTATGATTCTGTGTCTCAACATGGGCTGCAGAGGGAATACAGGCAGCCTGTATTTTCTCCTGACACACACCATGTGGAGAATGCCGGATTGATCTTAACCAGATGAGGGTGGGTTTAGCAAGTTCTCATGTGGTCATGGCAGGAGCAGGCACAGACTTCATTGGGATGACAAGTGAAATAAATGGTTGAAATCCATTAACCCTTCCATGATACGTGCTGAAAACTTTCACTTAATTGTGTACGGCCTCCGTTGTTTGCTTTACTTAAGTTTTTATCAGATGTAGGTGTGCGCAAATACTTGACTTAACTCAAAAGACCTAAAAAGCTGCTGGCAATACCTGGGATTTTTGAGGATTTACTGGCAGACGTTGGGCGGCATTACATTTCTCTTCCTTCCATGTTGGTGTTCACATGCCTACACTCCCATGCCTTATAATAATCCAGGAAATATTCCAGGAAACGTATATTTCTGCATAACATATTTACATATGTTATACTACAGAAGTTATTGGGGAAAACTGTTTTCTGGTAACAACTTTCATCCTTTGATACTTTGTAATACTAATTTAACTTCTCTTGCAATGCTTTTTATGAAGTTTCTGCTTGAATGTTTTTAATTTTGGAATTCTCGTCAGTTACTGTAAATTGCAGCATTACGAATAAAAAACTGACAAATAAACAAATAAACAAATACAAAACAAACCAATAAATAAATAAATACATAAAAAGTGATGTGATTCAGGTGAAAAACTTACGGTGGCCCAAAAGTGCAAGTCACACCAACAAATCACTTAACATTTTAAAAAATTACGACAACAATAAAAAGAAGCTAACAAATAATTAAAAAAAAACTACGTCATATTTTGAAAATCAAAACAACATTTCAGCAACCACAGCACAATCCCAAAAACATGGAAAATTTCGGATAACAAAAGTAATTCTTATAACTTGTGTCTCATGTAACAATTAAACCAGAAATCAAATTCCACAGTGGAGAACCCAAATTATTTCATTGTTCATGGGAGCGCTGATAAAATTATACCTCTCATATATCAAAGTCTGTTTGATGTGATTTTGGTGAACCCTGTCATATACAAATTGTGTCCTAAACAAAATGTTCAACTGTCTGGAAGAGGAAATTCAAATTTTGACAAAGTGAAAAGGAACTAATCCATGTTGAATATATTATGGACTAGTACTGTTAGGTTGGGGTTGTTAGGGGCTTTAAGGTAGTGGGAGAGCGTGTAAATACATGGAAGGCAGGCAGTTGCTCCACACCAATAGTACCGCCCCGCAACTCAGAGGTGAATTTTTGATGAAAAACTGCCGCTTTTTCATTTTAGTTAAATGGCACAATCAGAAGTCCACGGGGACGGCGTTTACAATAGATCAAAAGATCAACGGAGTGGGACTTTAATGTTGTTTTCTTTTAATTATTGTTCTTGTTTCCTGTTTCCACATTGGGTGATGTCATTCCCGTCTTTTGTTAAAGCTACTTTTAGCATCAAAAAAACGTTTTCTAGTTACAGAATTGTCATAGCTTTGTAATTTATGATATTTCCATCAGAGCAGCAAAAGCTTAGATTACACACAATTTTTGTGTTTGCAGAAAACAGATATTTGCACAAACTATCTATTCTTTATCATTTCTTTTTATCTGATCAGTTCCTGTCTCTACACTTCTCCTTGTTTCGTCACAATTGGTAGCTGAATTGTTGTATTGGAATATTTACAATACTTTCTGTATTTGAATATAGATTACCTTTCTGCTGTAATCTATTTTAAAGTAGAACTGTAAATGACATAACTGATCATACAAGTAGAACTTGCTGAGCTAAAAGGCAGACATCATGGAATTTATTTTAAAAAGTCATAACAATCAGGATTTTCCCAAACCTAAAGCTTTTTACTAAAATGAATTGTTTCTTGTTGAAGTTAAAACTTATGACATTCAGGTTTCCTCATAAAGCACAGCAGTTTTTTAGATGGGAGGTACTTTTTGACACTCGGGGGTAACAGACTTTTGGAAGTTGACTTTTGAAGTGTGCAGCATTGGGTTGAAAAGATGAATGTCATTTTTGAACTTTTGTAACTTTGTATTGTACTAAAAAATCTACACATTTGACACAAATGTTACTGCTAAAGAGCTGTAGGGTGGTGTAGTGGTTAACACTCTTGCCTCACAGTGAGAAGGTCCTGGTTTGAATTCCATGAGGGTCTTTTCTGTTTGGAGTTTTGTGCATGTGTGGATTTTCTCCGGGCACTATAGTCCACAAACATGTTTCATAGGTTAATTGATGACTCTAAATTGCCTCTAGATGTGAATGCAAGTTTGTGTGGTTTGTCGCCCTGAGACAGACCTGTTCATGGTGTACCCGCCTTCACCTGACAGTAGCTGGGATAGGCTCCAGCAACCATGTGACTCCGAAAGGGATTCAGAAAAAGGATGGATGGATGGATGGATGGATAGATTGGTGTTACTGTTCAAAAGGCACAAACCAGGACTGTTAAAAACACAACATTTAATTATTTGTTATCCTACAACAACAAAATCAAACTTAAAACATGTTTTTCAGCTAAATTCAGGCATTTTTACCTAAAAAAAAAAATCGTATTTTGTTTAACACGGCTACAATTTATGGGAGGATAAGGAGAGTGAAAAATAGGCATTATTACACAGTTACTTTAATTTGACCTTTTACCAGGAAAATGAGAGAGTATTTAAAAAAAAACATAGGGATGGCTTGTTGGTCACCATATCTGAGTCATTTAAAATAAGACTTTAGTTTTTAATAGACATTTTCAACAAAAATTAACTGCTATTCATGTAATTAATTTTTTTAATTTACATTTATTTTTCATTTTGCCACTCTACATTGCAAGGAAATACCACTGTGAGTGATGGAAAATTTAACACAAGGCTATGGTAATACTTCAAGAAGGGAATTGTTTTACCTAAAGACATAGAAAAATGTTTTGTAAACAGAACTTTTTTTTTTAGTTTCCATAAAATAAAAAACAACATGAAAGTTGCCCAAATGACTTGTAAATACTCTTTTCCATCATGCATGCACATTGCATACACAGAGCGTCCAAATCAGATTTGGCAGCTGTGGACAAACGTGTTGGAAGAAATTTAAACTAATCTGTTCTCTGGGTGTTGTGTTCATTTTTTAATGAAGTTGTGTAATCAAAGCTACATGTATCACTGATATGTTCACATATGGTTAGGAAAAAACAAAACAAAACCAATGTGCCAGACTGCTTTGGGTGCAGAACTAAATCCCAGGTCTGCAAGATCCACTAAACATCACAGTGAAATCCGAGGCATGTTTGAGAAACATCTGGAATTCTCTCAGATTCTCCTTCACAGCTAAAGCCGGGGAGGCTTACTCCTTCCTCCCAACACATACTTGTTCATGTTTTACTGTCTGACGGGGGAAAAAAGACTTTCATTCTTTGTTCTTTTTAATGACAGTTCCCACTCCGAGCTGTCTTAACTGTTTCCTTTTATCGAACTTTTTTGGCCCCATAAAAGAAATCTGTTTTTTTCCCCTCCATTTGGTAGTATAGTTGGAAATACAGCTTTAACACACTTTTTAGTTCCTGACATATTTGGTTTCCAGTCAAGAGATGCTTTTCTTAAAAGTCACTTAAAAGTATTTTCATTTCATTAAAACAAATATACTGATATTATTGCAAATGTGTGTTGTTGAAGTTTTGTATCATTTCAACACCAACTTTTAAATTTCGTTAAACAGTATAACAGTTGGTGGACTTTGCACTGATGAGCAGTGCGGTGTGTACGATCAGGCTGGAAAAATGTGTCAAAAATTAGTGCCGTCATTAGATCCTTTTTTTTGAGCCATTAATTAATCACGGCCTGTTATTATTTAATATTATTAATCTAACTTAATAATTGCTGGGAAAAGCCTAATTTTGAGGTATTTTCACTTGAATTTGTGACATTGTGGCCCAGAAAAAGATCAAAATACCACTGTAGCCGTTACCATGACAAGGGGTTGCACCACGTATCAGACAGTGATTTAAAAATAACTAAAGAGGAAATTACTAATAATTGATTGAATGTTTCTTTCTTTCCTAAGTGACCATTGTATAAGTGGAATAATGAGATGAGCATTATGATGTGATATGATTGAACTTCAAGGAAGCAATCGTCCGACGTGACCAGGCCTCTGCTTCATCCTTTCGTCAGGAATCATCCCCTAAATAACACAAAGTAGTTTTAGATGAAAAAAAACATGCACATTTTTTTGTGATTAATTAATCATGGTTAATGTGATCATTTGACATACTTATCCAAAATATATTAGATATTTACTACAGTAAAGCCCCCCCCCCCCCCCCCCCCCCCAGGCCGCGGACCGACACTGGTCCATGGCGCAGTTGGTAAAGAGAATTAAAAAAACAGACGACTTATATTTTTTCCGTTTTATTATATTTAGAATCTGATTCTGAAAGAAATCATATTTTTCTCCGCCACATCTGAGTCATTCTTGACGCATTCGTTAAACCGAAAAGCTAGCAAAGTTAACCAAAAACTAACGTATTTGGCAGGAAACAAAAGAAAAGCCTCCAACTTCAAAATAATAGAAAACTGCATTTAACAGACAAAAACAAAAGAGTCTTTACTTCAAATATGAATTTATTTCAACAGTTGTTCCCACAGACCATAATATGCAGAATATTCAGCAACTGTCTAATGTTGCAAGAATGCTGCTGATAAAGTTGTTCAAACAATATAATCATTTTTATTATTATATTTAGAAAATACCAGTTTTATTGACTTTTTTTTATGGATTTAACTTTCGCACCCTTAAAAGTGGGATGAGGCTGAAGTTAGTGTCTGATTTTCTTTTTAAAATTCCACTTTTAATTGTTACCACAAAAAATCTTGAGTGCAAATAACGTTTAATCTAGCTGCAGATATTTTACAGAGTATGAAGATAAAATTTAACTTCAAAAGTTGAAGGCAACTGGAAGCTTAAAAAAAAAAAAAAATTAAACATCCACTTCAGCCTCACACAGGCCGGTCTGTGGCCTGAAAAAAGTTGGGGACTGCTGCCATAGAGTTCATCCATAAAAGCAGACCTTGAAGTCTAGTCTGCACAGCGTGGTATGAAGTTTTCTCTGAATGGACAGATCACTTCTTGCTATTTCGGGATGAGAGTCTGCCGTAGAAACAAAGAGTGACTAACCAGACCACATGCACCATCTCGAAAGGCTGAAGCGCCGTCTGTGTGTGCCAAAATCTCCCAGCGATCGTTGTTTGGTTAAAGCAGGCGTGCATATTTATGATCTGTCACTGATAAGGTGGTGTTAAGTTGTAAAATTATCTTAAAAATGTCATTCTCTAGAGACACAGATATCATCAGATTTTTGTAAACATCTACAAAGACAGTAGTGTAATGAGTTGTCTGTCTGAACTTTGGTTTGTTGCAGCCTCTTTGTGGCCTTTCTTAAAAAGAATTCAGGAGTCATTGCGGAAATGGACTCATTTGAGTCCTCTGTCTTTTGTAACAAGTACTTGTAACCTGTTGCACCAGATAAAGGGAATTTTCTTTTTCCTGTCCTGCTTGACTGTGAAGCGCACAAACTTGGCACAACCAGAATTTGTTGATTGTGGGCTGCTGATGTGACCCATCTGGGATTGAAACATTGCATTAGGTCTTCGCACGCTATTTCCCCGCCACTCCCTCTTGCTCGGCAACTCCACCTCCCCCCTCCACTGTCACATGAGACACAGTTGCAGCGCTGTTGTTGGGTGAGGAGGATGTGGGTATCTGCTGAGGATGACATGCTGAAACTGGATCGAGGTTAAAATCCGCTCTGCAGGTTGCACGGGTGGAGGCTGCTCCACAATTTTCGATTTACTTGTGTATTTAAATTGTGTCACAAGCTGTCATTAGCTTCACACCAGTTTCCATTTAAAGAAACTGAATCCTCATAGTCTGACAGCAAATCCAAAGAAAAAGACAATTCTTCAAAGCGTCCCGGTTCTGTTTGTTGTTCCTGGGGAACTGGGCTTTTAAAACAGCTGATACTTCCTCAATCAGAGATGCTGCTCTTACTGTGGAAACATCCTGAAGCGATTGCACAGGAATTTCTGCCGTCTTGCTCATAAATCAGACTCCAGCTGAAAAGTCAAGCCTGGCTTGCAGGATGGTGCTCGGTGCGGCGCAAACTTCACCGCACTGACCTGCTGTAGAGACATCTGTTCCTCACATGCATCTCATTTTCTGAATCTTTTTGGATTTTTCTCTGGCCACTTAAATTTAAAGGAAAGTAATAGGATCAGGTGTTTAAAAAAAGTAAAGTAAATATTTCCTCATACGGTTTCATTTGACTAGTCATGGTTGAAGCAATTCATTTGGAGAAGTGTGCTGTAAAGCTTTCAGCCAGTTAACCACATTGTTGTATTTTTCAAGAGTCATTAGTCACAGATACCGTCTCACTAATAGAACTTTGTAGTTTTTAGGAAAAAGAACTGGTTTTCAAAAAATATTTAAAAAATAGAGAAAAGGAGAGAATTGTTAGTTCTCGTAGAATGAAACGCTATGATGGAGTACTAAAACCATCAAAGAAATAAAAAAAAGTTGCAAGAATAAAATCATAAAACTATGAGAAAGAAGTCCTAATTTTACAAGAATAAAGTCGTTATGAAAAAAAGTTATTATTTTATGCAACAAATTTGTAAAATTAAGAGAAAAAAGTCGTAACTTTACAAAAATGATGTTGTGAAAAAAATCATAATTTCTGGGATAAAATCAAAAGATGATGAGGAAAAAAGTTCAAATTTTACAAGAGTAAACTCATAGAACTATGAATAGAAGTATAAATTGAGAATTTACAACATACTACTAAGAAAAATATAAACAACAACCAAAAAAGATGGTGTTTAAGTAGCGATGTAGAGCACATTGTAAGCAGTTGCTTTAGCATTGGTCCCACAAATATGGGAATGCATATAAGTATAAAGACATTAAAAAGACTTTGTAGGAAAATTGGCTGTTCTAGATGAAGATTCTTGACCCACAAGGAGTGGATTTCCAGCGGTAAATTTATTTATTCTTTTTTTTTTTATGGTGGCCCAAATGCTCTATCGTAAAAAGCAAAGTAACACAACATTTTTTATTTTATTTTTTGCAATATTTATCTATCTCACTCAATTTCAGTTTTCTGCTTTACATTTTGTGGAGTTTAAAGCTCAAATAGGTGAAGTAGAATCTTCCAACTCAAAGTGTGAAAAAGCTACATATGTCGGTGGACATAGAAATGAGCACGTCTTGCTGCCAAAAGGTTTAGCTGTGGGGTGCCAACGGAGTCGAAGTGAAAGTTAATAGGCTGTTGAGCATAAATGGTGGTTTACAAACACAGAGTGCAATCTGAGGCTGATTAGTGCGCAGGCGATAATTGAAGTGGTTGCTAGAAAAGCGTGCCACACATTAGGTCCTGATTTTTATCATGAAAGTTTTAAAGGAATTCCGCTTCAAACTTTCAGCCCCTTCCTAACTTCCACATTTGGATTGTTTTGGTTCTTAAATAGATTTTTAACTACATTTATTAGACTTCATTTATTTAGACTTCAACATCCAAACTGACATCAAATGTCAGCTTCACATGATCTCATCTGGCATTGCTTCCAGCAGATGTCTTTATAACTGACATCAATCTAAATACATTTAATAGAAATGTGATTTTATCTGCTATTCACACTGATCTGATTAGCCTGCCACATTCTTCTCATTTTCATTATTGTGTCCTTTAATCATTAACTGCGGATTACAGGTAAAATCAGGATTGCATATGCATGCTTTAGAATTATAATATAAAAGAAATGACTTCAACTTGAATCTGTGATTTCAGTATGGTTTTTCTTGTTATTATTATTAAGTAGCGACAGCAGAAGTGGTGTAGTGGTAGGGACTGTCGCCTAATGGTGCATATCTACTGGTTCAAATCGCGGCTGAGTCCTCTTTATGTGGAGTTTGTTTGTTCTCCCGACTGTGTCTGGGCACTCCAGCTTCCTCCTACAGTCCAAAAACATGGTTCATCGGTTGATTCATATTCTAAAAAAGTGTCCCTTACATGTAAAGGTGAGTGTGTCTCTGTTGTTGTGTGGCCCTGTCCAGGGTACACCCCAACAGTAACTAGGATAGGCTCCAGTAACCATGTGACCCCCCCAAAGGGTTTAACCCTTGTGCTATCTTAGGCACTTTAAGATTGGGAGTTGGGTCATCTAGACCCACTAGACAGTGCGCTGAACCTTTTTTCGTCAGTGATCTTCACTGGTGTCCATGGATTACATGAAATCTTTCCACCTATATCCACCTTTGTCATGGTAGGGAGAACACGTCAATTGTCACCTTGACCCCATAGTATATCACACGGGTTAAGCATGTGTAGAAAATTGGATGAATGGTATTTTTTTATTCCTTTTTAAAACATGTTGAGTCATAATAATATCTTCAATATTTGTTATGATTATTACTATTATAAATATTGCATAGATGAAAATTCCTTAATCCATTCACCGGAAATGTACAGATTTTTACCATTAATTAATGCATGAAACTTCCTGCAAAAATATGCTGAATTAGCTCTTATCATACATTTTAGCTGTGCCTTTATTACGCCTCCAATGTGGCCACAGAGCCGAGTAAGAGGCAGAGCAAATAAGATGAATGATATAATTAGTTTGCAATGATGCTTTGTCATAAAATATAGCATGTTCAAATATAATAAGCAATCATAGACAATATTTTCTAATAGATCTGTTGCAAATTGAACAGTGGCGTTTGTAGAAAAGGGTTTTTTTCCTGACGAAATGATACATATCTGGCTGTAATGATTTTTTTTTTAATATTTATGTTCATTTTAGAGGTTTAACATTATTACAATTATGGGCTTCTTAGAGAATATTGTTATGTGATGCAGCAAACAGACATAAAACAAGTCCAAACTCAAACTTTAGAGCTATTCACCCGTGTTTTTCTTTACACTATCATGGACTAACAAAAACGTATAGTTTAACTGCCTCTGGTGTTGTCCGTTGTCAGTGATTGTAGCACAGACGACAAAACAACACAATACTATCCTATATTCTGGGTTATTAAGTTGAAGTGTCCCACAAATGTAAACATACAGTACTTACAGCTTCTTTTTCTGAAGTATTTCTGACTGTTGTTTAACTTCTACATGTAATGATCTTGTGGGGTCTCAGTGGTTACACTGCTTTCGGTTCCAAAGTGACATAACTCAATGTGAACATGTACACAAGGATGGCATTCATCCACCATCGAGAGGCTGTGTGAACCGACATCAGGAAAGTCACGGCGGAAGAAAGACGGGCCTCGCTTGCGCCTTTGCCGTTGTGTGAATGAAGCCGTTGTTTTCTCTGGTCTTTAGCGACACTTTGACCTTTGACCAACCTGTCTGGAGAGGTGAGCTCTCTGTGCCAAGCAGACAAAGAACGAGAGGATGAATGTTTTACTTAGGACAATCATTGTTAAGAGCTTAATCCTGCATGTATGGAAGATGGGATTTATGACATAAAGTTGAATTGTTGTTGGGTCAAAAGGCAAAAACAGTTCGTGTCTTAGAATGTTTTCATTGTAGTTTACTAATCTTTGTTCTATCTTTTTGAAAATGTGACGCAGTATCATCTGTGTAACTTATTTTTCTATACTGTTTTAAATAAAGTTATAGTTAGAAACTGAGTGGAACTCAGGAACAGCCAATCGAAGTTTTGACCTTCCTGAACTCTTCATAATTGTTCACATCAATTCCTCTTTTCCCTCAATCCAAATGTGACTTCCCACTGCTTTCAGTTTGAATCATTTTCTGTCAATGACAGTGTTACTTTAGAGGACATGGACATTTATCTGCATAATGATGGTTTCATCTATGGGCCATACGTGCACACAAAAACCCAGTACGTGAAACACAAGACACAACTTAAACTTTAAAAGAATGGGATTTAGATGATCTACATGTTAAAGACCCAGTCTTCTTGTGGCATTTGTCTGATGATGAAAGGCATATATAAATAAGCTGATATTCAGGAGCAAAAATGCAGTTTAAAAGACCTGATGGATGATGGGAAGGGGCGGTAGGCTTACTCAGCAACAACAGTCCCACACCACTCAGAGGCTAACTTCTAATTATCTCCAGCTGCTTTGCAGAAAGTATCTCCTAGAAAACGACAGTTAAAAAAAATTGGCTACAAACAGTATAATCATAATTAAAAGACCACTGGGAACACTTGGAATAGATCAAAAGTGGAACTTTTAGAAATAAATATCCAATCTCTTTTCCTTTTACCTGTTTAAAGCTGTAAATCAGAGGAATTATTCAGTTATGTCCATTTCAAAAGTAAGTTATGATTGATTTTAATCACCCACCAACTTAGTAAGGCTTAAGCAAATAACACAATTTGTCCAATATAAATAACTATGGGGGGAAACGTCAGTAAAGAGAAGAAACATAATTGTAGTAATAATTAAGAACTTTAGTAAAGTCATAGAAGCAGACATTTCTGCTATGTTTCATCAGACTGAGGTAAATTTGACTTAAAGCGGTTTCGTCTGTCAGCTTCACTTAGCAGAAGTGGCTTGCATTTCACACCAGCAATGTATCACCCACATTTTTAGTGGTAATGAGCTCTTTTAAGAAAATGTCAACGCATAAGTGAGCTGATTATCTATCACCCCAACACCTCGTCAGCATGTGGCACGAACACGGCATGCTCATTTGTAAAAAGTGTTATCATCTGCTTTGATCTACACAAAAAAATGTCTAAAATCACAAACCTTTATAGTAATTAAAAGATCTCCCCAACTGTGATACCAGCACTTACAAAATGTAAATTAATTAATAGTAATTTAGAATTTAAATGCATATATTTCCAATTAACTTACGGTATTTGGGTTGCAAGATTTTGGAGCCACAATATGATATTATTGGAATAATTTATGATGGTAAATAAACCTATAAATAAACCTTTTTGGAATAAACTAATGCAGTCATCTCTGGACAAAAAATGAAATAAATTTGTAGCAAATCATAATCAAAAATGTAAAAAGGCTGAATATTAAATGGTTATATTACGATTTAATGCACCTTACAGGTAATTGATTTTGCATAACATAGCACTACACAGCTTTTACATTTTTTCATTTGCAAAGAAATCTTTATCCAAATCCACAAATTAGGTTAAACTTTTATGTTAAATACATTGACTACACCTCTCCATCTGGGCTCTTAGCATGTCAATACCACCTTTGAGTGACTCTTCTTCCAACGCAACATGTGTTCCCTCTGATCACTTCATTTGGCACAGGGAGGGAGGCCGCTCTCGCCCGGCGGGCAACACGTGTGCCGGTCAGGGTTATGTGTGATATATGTAATGTGTGCGTGTGTCTGACCGCAGATCATAAGGGGTCAGAGGGCTCGGTAGAGAATGATGGTGGGATCACGCAAGCATGCTAAAAGAGGCAAAGTGAGGAGAGATGCCAGATGCCGCTCGGTCGCCACTCCAATTTCTGGCATCTGGTATTAGCGTGATGCTCCGAGTGTATACGTGCATGTTTATGCTATATTTAATTCCCAACCAACTAAAGAGATTTTTACTTAGGGTAAACAAACACAAACAATCGTCTGACCTCTTTACACAAGCCGCCACTCTGAATGGGAAGATTATTTTTCTCACTTCATGTGCAAAGCTGCCAAGTGCATTTAAAAAACTGCCTCTAGAGGAAACATAGTGAGATGAAGAAATCAGAGAAGAGAAGCTAGGCAGGTTCAACAAATCATGCTTACTTTAAACCTTAAATGTAATTAAAAGGAGACGTGTTTCGTCCCCCAAATGTATAAAAAAAACTGAGGATAACTCTGTGGGGAGTTTTGGAAACTAGGAATCCGTTCCATGCCACACAGTTCATTCATTTTTCCTTGTAGCTTCTAGGAAACGTTGCAGACTGAGATTGCAACTTGAGATTGCACCTAGTTTTTGTGTTTTATTATTCATGACTAGGCGCTCATCCCTGATTACAGAAGCATTGTTTATGACCACAACTGCTCAATTCTTTGGGAATTTTGGAGCAAAGGAACCACTCCGATCATGGTTCGATCTATTTTAAAAGCATTTCCTGTGGTCTTGTAATTATGATTTATTATTATTATTATGATTTTTAGCCAAAATCTGAAAACGTGTCCTTTTCTAGGACATACTTTCTGCAGTCCAACAATAGTTCATCAGAATTTCACTTCAGAGTTGTGGTGCTGAGCAACCCTGCCCCCTTTCTGTCACCCTTAAGTGAGAGCTCTCTATTTACTGTCTCTCCCTCTAGCTTATAATGCCTCACACTCCCAACCTGACATTACTGGTGCAACAAAAATGGCAAGCAATACTGGAGTTATCCAGCCGTACAGTTTTGAGCCACATTCCAGCTCCTACGGGGAAAACAAAGATGTACATGGATCTATTTGTCTACAAGTGGATGCATCAGAATGGAGCAGAGAAGGAAGCTTGTGACCCGCCCAGCTTGTTATCTACGTCACAAAAACGATCTTTTTCAAACATAATTTTATCATCTGCGCCTGATTCACAACGATTTGGATAAAGAAATATTCAGAAATGCAATTTGAAGCTGAATTTTCTTTAACTTTTTCCTCCATCATCAGTAAATGCTACAGGAATGTCTTAAATACACCAAAAACCAATTTTCATTGGTCTTTAAGGTTTGTTCTTTCAACTTTGTAGAGAGACACTCCAAAACAGCAAAAAGTTCTGTACACAAGCGAGGCGACAGCATTAAATAACACAACACAAGTGCTTATTGACATTATATATAACTTACATAAAGCATGATAGCATCACAGCTATCATGCCATCTCCTGCCTTTAGAAAACACTACGTCTACATCAGTGTTTTTTTCAATATTAAATATCTCGGCTTAAGATAAGATAAGATAACCCTTATATTCATCCCACAAAAAGGAAATTAGAAATATATTGTGTGAAAATACAACGACACAGCTAAAACTAAGAAGCTATTTTTTATTTCCTATGAGAAGTAAGTGTTTCTAAGACATGTTTGACAGTTAAAAGTAGAAAAAGTGCATCCATTGTGTTTTTACACTGTTTTCTTTCAATGCTAGCAATTCTAACCTTTTGCCAATTGGCATGTTCATTAACCTTAAACTAAAATTAATTGATCTTTTTGCCTCAAATGAACAGTTTTCTGAACTCGCTCCTTTTTCCTTTAAACTCTGCCTCTATCAGGCCAACTTGAAAGAATCAGCACAATTCGATGAAGTCATAAATTCTCCTTTCTGCCTCTTGTAGTGGTTAGCACTCGTTTAGCATTGCGTGCAAGAGCAGCATTAGCATACTTTCCATCCCATGTAAATTCAGCTTGAGCGACCATCTGCCCATTATTATTTGCTTCAATGGGCCGAAACTGTACTGCAATCGTTTAACTGGTTACTTCGTGCTTTGAGGATTTAAAGAAAAAACTTATTAAAAAGTTCTCTGTAGATTTTCATTTGTGTATGCCTAAATAAACAAAAAAATGAACTGTCTATGCAGCAGCAAGGAATACTTCACATGTACAGGACAGTATAAGGAAAAGGATTCCAGCTTCACAGAGATTCCCTGTGAGAGTAAAAAGCCTGTTCTTTATTGTGGCCCGGTGGGGTTCCTGAATGAAATGTTTATTAACCACCAGCTCCTTGAAAGAGAAAAAGGCCACAGACATGCTCAACAAAACAAGAATTCGAGGAAAAGCTATTTTTAGAGGCAGCAAGCAGACAAACCCCGACACGCAAGCATCAATTATAGCAATAATGAGGGTCTTGTGGATGTTGTGTTCTCCTGTATGCATGCCATCCAGACATGGTTGCATCTGAGAAAAAGTGGGAGTAGTACTATATATAAGTCTCAAGACAGTTCCATAAAAATCAGCTTTTTGTGTTTGTTTTTGACAATGTTCTTGTGGCATTTTTCTGATGATGGAGGAGATCTGTATAGAAAAATTAAGCTTAATATAGCATTTCTGAGTATTTCTTTTTTCAAATCACTGTGTATAAGGAGCAGCCAAAAAAATGCTGTTGGAAAAACCTACAACAGAACCTACAACGTCAGCCCACAAACTCCCTGCTCCGCTCCATTCTGATGCATCCACTTGTAGACAAACATGAACATCTTTGTTTTCCTCAGCCAAGTTGGCATCTGGTTCAAAACTGTACAGCTGGATTGCTCCAATATTAATCACCATTTTGTTTTGTAATGTTATGTTGGGGTTGTGAGGGGCTTTAAGCTAGAGGGAGAGTGTAAAGCAGATGGATGATGGGAAAGGGGGTGGGCTTAATCTGCACTAAAAGTCTCAGAGGTTAATTACATTAATAAACTACTGCCGCTCTGCAGAAACTATGTCCTAGAAAACAACAAAGATTTTTTTCATTTTGGCTAAAAATGGCATAATCATAATTAAATGATCACTGGAAACGCTTTTAAAGTAGATTAAAATATGATCAGGGTGGGACCTTCACAAAAAACAAGAAGTCTGGACAAAGAGGGGCCTTGTTGTGGAGTTCATACAGAAATATAAAAACACAAGTGTGCAGACAATCGTCATCTACTGACCTTTTTATTTCAGTCTTCTACCAGGAAGTCCGCTTTCACTGTCTATTTGTCACTGGACATAGAGTGAGGGCACATGTGCTGTCATTCTGCCTCCCAACACCGTCATTTCTGGAATAAATATGACTCATGAAAGATTTTGTATCTGGATTCTAACCCCCGTGAGTAAGCTAAGGGGCCATGGTCAAGGTTGTGGCTGGTGAGACGCGTCACATCCCCAGTAAAGACAGAAAAAGTAGAGTTTCTCATTCCTTCTATACTTACCAGACACTCATTTGGGTTCAGTCAAATGAAAAAAAAAAAGTTCTCACATAACAGGCTCATCTCACGCAACATGGCTCAGATGCAACCTGTAAGTCTGAGAGGAGAGCCTCCAGCTGTTAGCATTTTGTTATTTTTTGTTAATTGTCTGTGTAAGTATTGCAACACATTTGGCTTAGGTCGTGGTTCATTTTCCCAAAGCTTGACAGGGCAAATTAAAGAGTGTTTAGACAGCATTTCAGCTGGCGCAACTCGTGTTTAGCTCTTTTGGTGGCTCCATCAGAGAAGCACTTTTGCCTAACAGACAAACATCATGCTCACATTAAGCTACGTTCAAGTACGCGCTGAACGCAGGTTCTTGAACATCCATTTTGAATACGGTGTTCACACTGGATTGTCGCTACCCAATACTAGCACATGTAGTACCAACAGTTGGAAGAGGTTTGATGTAAAATGTTGAAGTGGTATGAATCTTGCTCCAGGCTTTTTCTTTCACAGCTCTTTTCCGATTATATGGCAGACTTGGTGTCATAGAATTCTGCTCGGGCACAAATTACAGTTATTATTTTCCACTCTATGATCAGTTTTAAAAACGTTTTGTATGTAGAGCCTAAAAACAGACTTAAAAACTTGCGTAGCGACGCGTAAAGACTGGAGATTTGAACGCGGAAGCCCGAAACAAACATTTACAGAAACTTTTCATTGGAATAGGCCGCTTGAACGCGCGTTACCGAGGCGGGTGTGAACGCAGCTTTAGAAGGTTCATGCCAGAATCAATTATAGAGGCTATTTATAGAAGCAAGTGGATCTCTTCTAGGTTACAACACCAGTAATAGTTTGCCATGAAAACTGCAGTTTTATGTTGCAGTCAAGCCACATACAGTAGCAGCCCAGAAGAAAGGCTGCCATTCAAGTCTGTTTTGCCTGAGGCCTGGTGTGTGTTGGCGTCGGCTCGCCAACTAAAACAAAAAGGTGGAAACAATTGAGCTCAGATCTTGATCTTCGTCTCGTATGATCCTGTTTGCTTTGTGAAAACAACACCTCCCTTTCACCTCCGTATGTAAATGTGCAAGCAGGGCTTTTGTTTATGTTCTGTTCAGGAATCAAATTTTCTGCTGCTTCAGAGATTAGGCTTCCCCTGTGTGTGTGCACACACACACTCCCCCCCCCCACCCTCAAACATCACTCACTCACTGCATAATCCTCTCTGAAAGATGAATATTTGTAATTCCAGCAATCCCTCCCACAAAAGTACTTTACGTGGATGTTGTTTTGTCAACAAAGCGGTTCGACTTTTGACATGTAATCATGACAAAAGGGAAATATTGGCATCCAAAACAATATGGAAAAAGATTGGAATTGGAAACTGAACAAAAACATGAGCATTTAGTGTGTAGTGGAAATGTCTGAACCGGTTTGACTTCAGAAAATTATTGGAAAAAAATCCCTTTTTACTGTAAATCTATTTTTCTAGGAAAAACAAAAGTCAAAGTGGTCTGGAATGGAGATCCGGACATTTAATCTGGCATAACAAAGTATTAACTACCATTACAGCGCAAGCTTAACCTTTTCTGCAGAACTCCATTGAGCGCCTGCCAGCAGTCATCAATATTTAACAGCTGTTGCTATTATGAAATTCTTAATGGGTTAATGTGGCTCGGCGGCTTGCACGCAAGGCCCTGGCTGCTCGCCATCAGCCTGTCAGGAGGAAGGGGGGGGAGATTGACAGACGGCTCGCTCGCGTGACAACCAGCCTTTGATCGTCCTGCTCCTCTCTCTCTTTCTGTGTGTTGGTATTGGTCTCTCTTCTGTGGATTTTTTCTGTGCCGGCGGAGAGAAACAGAGACATGCACACCCACAGAAGAAGAGCTCTGAGGGAAGGGGCGGGACCAGGCAAAGGAGGTGGCGGCCAGCCAGCCTAAACCCATTGCACACACACACACACACACACACACAAAGACACACAGAGTTTTCTCTACTCACGCAAGCCCTGTAGGAGGGGAGGGACCATTGTGGTGCTCAGCCACTCCATGTCCAGGTCTGCTTTACAACTTGAAATCAGCTGCCAAGAGATGGCACCATGCTGCTGAAGAGAGCCAGGAACCCAGATAATGGCTGGCTGTGTTTGGGTGGAATTTAATTGCCTAATAAAGATCAAGATTTACTTTGCAATTTACTCTGTGCACACAGAAAAGTATTTGGTTGCAGTAAATGAATAGATAAACAAATACAAAATAAGATTAAAAAGGCGTATAATGTAAAAAAAAAATACTGCATTGTTGGGACTATAAGTCACTCTGGAGTATATGCCGCAGCAGCCAAAAAAAAAAGTATAATAAAGAAGAAAAACTTATGTACAAGCCACTTTGGGGACAATTGTATTTAACAAAATGTGGGACCAGAAACAGATTTCATCTTGAAAGGCAAATCGTGATATTGGCAAAGACGTAATCTATGCACGCTTCATGAGGCATAGGAGGAATCTAGTATAATGGCACAACATATGACCAATTATTCAGATAACCATAGCTAATAAAGAACATGCTAACAACTCAACTCTTCATATCAGAGGCTGACTCTAGGTTGATGGCAGGAAATGGGCGGCACCCACAAGGAGCAAAAACTGGTGTCTCAGAGATCCAGTCGTCTTACTCCCGGGTAGGAACATAGGCTGCAAAATTAACTCATATTTCATTAAAAATGTGTTCTTTAGTGTGCAAAAGATAATATATTATCATATAAATGGATATGGTTTACTCTGAAAGGCTTAATAATAGCATGATATAGACCCTATAATAAAAAAATAAATAGAAAATTTAAAAAAGAGTTTGACAGGTAGGCTACCTCCTTTTACGGGGTTTTTATTATTATTATTTTTTTCTTCAAAAAGTTTTAAAATAATATATAATTGCTGATAATTTTGCTTACAATTATCTCTGGGTTCTGGAATATACATCATTAGGATATGTATCTTTTTGGAAAAAAAAAATATTTGGTTTCTGGTTTTTAATGCTAAAAAAAGATGGAAAAATAATCAAAAACAAGGTTTCCCAAAATAGTGACTCATCTTGAATGTTTCTTTTTTAAACCAGTTTAAATCTCGACTCAGATGATGCTCAGATTGTAAAATTTAAGGTCTTGAGATTTTTATAATTGAAAAACCTGGAAGCTAAAAAGGAACTGGACTTCAGCAGCACCTTTTGGCCTCATCCACATCCTCCTGCTCAACCCTTTTTTTACCTCACACCCCTCACACACACACACAAACACACACACACAGCAAAAGCGCACCTCGCCGTTCTTTCGTTTCCTTATTGGATCAGAAATGTAAAAAATAGAGGCAAAGAAAAGCAAACCTGACGACGCGAACGGCATTGAATAAAAGCCTGTATTGTTGGGGTAGAAAAGGCCGGGCCCGATGATTAATCATCCAGTGTGTTTGTCTTTCCTGACGCCTTATCCTCTCCAGAAGCTGCAGTGCGAGAGAAAACAAAAATACGTTTGGTGTTGAAGGACGACAATAAAGACGGTTATTAGATTCATTTTCCCTTCCAAATGGCGTCCATTTGATACTGTGGTGATTGAATGAATGGATTTTATTTGTGCGTGGTGGTCTGTAGCAGATGTGAGGACAAAAAAGTTCAAATGATGCTGGCTTTGGTGCCTTTTGAGGATGCTGCAACCCCCTCAAACAAGTAATTATTGTCATTTTATGGGGGGATCCTCATGAAACTTGTTATCAAACTAGTGGCAAGAGGAAAAAGGTTAATTAAGGAGGAGCGATGGACAGAGGGCAGTAAAAGGTCAAAGGGTGAAGAATTGGTCACCGTAATGAGGTTATTCAGTGGAGGGGGGGGTTAGCGTCAGGCGATGCTCGCACACAGATCATAGCTTTTTTTCCTAATGAAGTTGTGGCTCGGGCGCTTGTGTGTATGTGCTTTGCGTGACTAATCTGTGATTGCTACAATAAGTGATGGAGCAAAGGGGCTGATCTCTGAGTGACCCACATGACCCTGGCAGCACACCCACGGGAC
This sequence comes from Oryzias latipes, assembly GCF_053564925.1. NCBI lineage: Eukaryota > Metazoa > Chordata > Actinopteri > Beloniformes > Adrianichthyidae > Oryzias > Oryzias latipes. Next base: position 14,696,560 of record NC_136256.1, on the reverse strand, counting down.
GATCACGCAAACATGCCGCATACGTGCAACATGACAAAGAACATGTATAAGACTGACCAGATAGATCATTTGACATTTTATCTAACAGAAAACAACCTGAATCAAAGCCACACAGTGCCTTTGCTTTGACTGGACGTCACCAGGACGCTGAAAAATGTTTTAGTCCCCACTTTGTCTTTGAGCGGTTCCTGATTTTATATAATGTTGTCCGTTTTTCCTTGGCAGGTTGATATTTGCTCTGCATTTTTTGTAATTAAGATGTTTTTAAACCCCTTGATGAAATCCACAAAAAATGTTGCAATATATTTTATATACTTTACATATAGGTTGGGCCATTTTTACTCACAACAAAATTAGTTTGAAGGATTGACATGTGTTTAAGGAAAAAAAGCACCTTTTTTATTCACAATCTCAAATTTGATCCACACATTTTTAACACAGTGCAACAGTATTATAAGGAACTAATTATCAACAAAATTTCAGTCATCATTTTTAATAATACATGAGGTTTTTCTCACCATAAAGTCTTGAAAATCAGCAAAACCTTTCCCACCAAAAGCAGCCAATTCGAATCGAGCAGGAGAAGCTCCTCTACTGCCCCTAGTGGAATGAAGATGAACTTACAAGGCAGGAAACATGGACCAAGTTCTACAAGTTCTATACAATATGATAGAATTCTCAGAAATATATATTTTACAGTTGGAAATAAATTAATGCAGATCAGCTGATGTCAAGGAACTGCAAGAAAAGCTAATTCACTATAATCAGTTATTATTCAAACAATATTTTATATTACATTTTGTCACGATTTTATTACAGATTATATTATTTGCTTTTAAAGTGAAGTAAATGACAAACAAGTTTTTTGTGTTTTGTTTTTAGGTCTCCATTTGCACTTTTTAATTCCTTTATTATAGTTATTATAATTGGGTCATACTGCCATAATTCATTTAATACTTTTGGAATTATTAATTTAAATTATTGTGTGGTCAAAATAATTTGATAAAATTTAAACCAAAAATCAAGTTTGTTTAATAAAAAAAACTTTGACTGTTTTTACTTTTTTATTTTGGTTTAAAGGGAATAAGTGTGAAAGATTTTCTTTTTAATTTAAAATGGAAAAAAAGGAAAACAATTTTTATTTTATTTTATTCAACTGAAAATTTTTATCCATTCTGTTTTATTGTTGTGTTTTCAGATTGTATCACGTCATAAGTACTTACGTTGAGTTTGCAATCAAAAACATGAATTGGTCCAGATTGTCGATTTTACTAAACCAAGTTTTCTTTTGTATTATTTTGCAGCGAGTCAAGAGAAGACCTCCAGAAAGCAGATGATTGGCTCAGCGTCCTCCAACCCCAACCCCAGGAAAGAGAGCGTCTCTCTAGACGCCACCATCAGCGAGAGCAACCTCCTCTTGGAGGTAAGAAGTTCTATTGTCATTTTGCATGCGCCTCTCTCTTTGGCAAACGTAAACGACACTGGTTTGTCGAAGTTGTAGTTTCCTGCTCCCTGCATGTCAGTGAAGTAGTCTGCAGTTGGCAAACAGAGCTGTAAGAAGATTTGTCTGTGTGTTGCCCTTTGGCGTGACCTCTTGCGTGACACAGTAGCTAGACGGCAGCATTAGAGCTGACGGAGGCGGATGGGACTCCGGCACGCCGGCGGCCCGTGCAGCCGGTGAAGTGGGTGTGTGTCCATGTGGGAGCATCTCTGTCTGAATGCATGTGCTCCTGTGTGAAAGTGAGCAGAAGGGAGTGAGAAGAGCACACTAAGCCTGTCAGGACTCATCAGAGGAGCGAGCTGATTTGTTTCTCAGTCACTTGACCTGAGACCTTTAATGAGGTTTAGAATGGATTCATAAAGAAGAGCTTTTCTTTCGTCTGCTTTTGGAGAACCAACAGCATGTGACGAGCACTTTCTTGTTATTTTGAGACATCAGGACACCTGGGCTTTAATCTTTAATGCTTCGTGCACGGGAGTAACGTCACGTTCGGACAGTTATGGCAGCAGGCGGCCTCGTGGGAGCTGCTGAGGCATCAGATCTTCATTTCACTTTCCACACTCCATCGACTTTGCAAAGAAACAAACTGACACTGTTGTTCAACATCGATGCGTTCAGACAAAAACTCACAACCGATGCGCCTGTTAACATTTTATAGCTCTCAATGGGGCCGAGAAGAAACGGTTAGATTGACCGTGATGATGTTGTGTGACTCGTCCTCCTCTGCGGCCTCGTGAAAAGCTTTGTGAAGAAATCCAAACAGACAAAAAGCAGATTTTTGAACCTGGTGGTTTAATATATACATAACTTTACCCTCTATCTGACGTGGCAATTCACACAAGTATATCAATACTCAGCAGTGCATTGTTTAGAATAGAGTGTAGCTGCATTAAACAGTGATTTTTCCTGTTTTTAATGTTTATTTTCCTTAATTTAAATCAATAGTAAATTAAAAAGTGGACCAATATGAACAAAACATATCTTTGATTGATAATTGCAAATAATTTAAATGCTTATAACTTATTTAAACTTTTAAAAAAATAATCAAGGCAATGTATTGTATTGCCATGCATAAGTTTGTCCCTAAATTTGCATTGAAAAAAGCAAATTTTTTGTGCAGTTTTACAATTTTACTGGGACTAGGTGAATAGAAGAATAATGACGATAAAAATATTGAAAAGCTTAAAACTCAGAAAAAGGAAACTGATTATTTAAATAAAAACATTTGGGTGAAAAATTAGGATTTTTACTTTTAATTTTCAAATATGAAAACATTGAAATTCAAATGGATTGGATCTAACAACAGTCAGAAAAAGCAAAGACTCATGCAGAAGTGACAGTTCAATTCATGCAAGCAGTTGAAGACCAGAAAACATGATGTGAATGTCTTAAGTTAATGTTTTTGGTCATTTAGATTTTGCATCTGATGTGTACTTACAAGAAAGTTGGGCTCTTGTTAAAACGATGGAAAGTCTAAAACGCCTAAACGTTCTAAACAATAACATCCTACAAAGATTATACATTTAATTTTTTGTGTGTGTGTGTGTGCAAAAAAACAAGTAAATAACACTGCACATGCTTTTATTTTGTTAGATTTAACGACAATAACAAAAAAAAAACTGTAAAAATAATGACATAAAAAAACATATATAATAAAAAAACAGTTTTCAAAATTTAAAATATTTTCTAATTATTTTTTTATTTTAAATAGTTTGCACTTTTTTGGGGGGATTCGTGCAAGAAAAGATAGATCCTGTAAAATGTTTATCCACTCTTCAGCTTGAGCGTGGAAAAAGCTAAAGGGTCAAAAAAATGACGCCCAGAACAAGCCGCCCTAGTACCCCTCTCCTACCACATGTTGATCCCCCCCCTCCACATCCAAATCTATAATATTTTTATGACTATGGAATTTGCGTGCAAAGCGCCTTTTAAGTTTTGGAGGTTAGTGTCCCGTGGGCCATTTTGAGAGTCAAGGTTGCAGATTTTTCATGGGGAGGGCCAACAGCAGGTGCCTGTTTCCATTACCTAAAGGCTTTAGTATGTGTCAGAAATGAGGATGAGAAGAAAGAAAGAAAACAAAACATGAAATCGTAGAGAGAGAATGCAATAGCAGGGCTGTTTATCTTCTTTGTATTTATGGATCTTTTCTGTTTGGTTAATGAAAATACAATAATAAATACTACAGCAGAGTATTTCTTCTTTCTTTCCATTGTACTTTCCAACCATGCAGTGGTAAAATAAATTAGAGTAGCTACATGGTTGTCGGGTGTGGCTACATGTATTGTCCCTGTAATGTTTCTGGACATGTTATAAAGCGAACGCGTGATCTGTCCTAAATTAGCCTGCTATTTTATTTTTTGAAAACTAATATATTCAGCTCCCATAATAAACTGCGTTTGCCTGTGTGGATTTTTTATTTTTTTCTTCGTGTGGAGGGTCAAAAGTCTCAAGCGTATTTGTTCCAGAAGAGTAAAACTGTCAAAGTCCAGCAGGAATTTATTGTGGCATCTCAGCAACTTGGAAGGCGAGTCGGGAAAAGGCAAGATGGCTAAATAAACCTGCGCGAACCCGACGCGCAAATTCTGGCCCTTTTCTGGGCTTGTGGGAAATCATAAAACCAAGTTAACATATTTTTTATATTTAGGATTTTTTTCATGGGTTTTCCTGGGCTCTAAATGGACAGAACTACTCTTTAGAAGGAGAAATGTGCAATTTGGATTGGGTTTTTCAAAGTAAAAGACATTTTGGGTGGTGTTGCTTGTAGGCTGGTGTTGGCAGTTATTTAGACTTTTTCATAAAGGCTTTAGGTTTTTGCATTTATAGGAGTAAAAATTGCTGGAGTACTCCTCTCATGTCTGTGCGTGTGTGTTTTTGTGGCGGTGTGTGTGCTGGGGTCACCTGGGGGGCATGTGCCAGTTGAACTTGTCAAACATTGTCTCCATCAACAGCACCCATTACCTCCCCCTCATCCTTCCTTTCTTTACCATCCCTTCTTCTGCTTTTGTTTTCTTCATTCGATCACATTGTCATTATTTATTATTACATGCTTCAAAAATACAAACACACTAAATTCTCCAGAGTTAAAAATAACCTAAGTTAGGTTGTTTTTAACCCAACTCCAAAGTTAAAGAGGGACTCAATTTTTTTAAGGTAATTTTAACGAAGGAAAAAAACCTAAATTGGTTTAAAATTAAATCACTACAACTCAAAAAATTAGTATTGCTCCCAAAAATAGTATCCCAACAGGATTAATCCGAGAACTGGGTTGAAGAATGACCCAATAGTGTAAAACCCAGCTGACCTTCGCATCTCCAAACCGCAGATTATCTGAGTTTGTCATCCGGGTGGGCTCAGGTGGAGCGTGGTGCGGTGGCCAGGGCGAGACGTTTACCCACGGGGCCACTCAGGTCATCGCAAGGTGGGGGGAAAAGTGGGAATCAGGAGGTTGGGGGGGGCAGAGTTTGAGGCCATATTGATGTACACCGTGTTGAATAAACTGACACGCTCACACATCAGGAAAGACCTGCACAGTCTCGCTGTGAAGGGAAGTGACAGACTCTGGCAGCAGAAGAGTGGCCTTGCCGTTGTCACGCTATCACAGCACATGCATAAACATTCACACTCTCTCAAAGGCCTCCTTCCTCTGTGCCTTTTTCTTCCTTCCTTGTTTTAATTTCTGGCCATCTGTCCATCTCTCCTCATTTGATTGAAGCCTTACGGTGCACTTTATAAAAGGAAAAAAATAGTTCAACAAAAAAATCACTGATAATAATTATTCGTTCAGTAATGCAAAAAAATAAATAAGAAAAAAACAGACTTTGACAGAAAAAAAGCCTTATTCTTAATACCCATATTACTTTGCCCCATCAAAAAATATAACAGATTATATTGATGATGATTGATAAATAAATACCTATAAAGTCTAAAAACAAAAGCTAATTTTGTATCACAAATTTAAAAAAATGTATTAATTGCTTTTTATGTCCAAAATGCTCCAAATTTTTGTAATTTTGGTCATTTGCTGTTAAATGTGTGTTTTGCAACATAATGTCATTAGATGAATGTCAACTTGCACTCAAATTCAACAGTAACCAGAATTCTTCAAACATAAAAGACAGCTGGACTTTAACATGTTCCTGTCATCAAAAGTTGGATTGACAAGAAAATGTCTATTCCTTTCACAAACTGCAGTGACTCGGTCCATAAATCTCTTGTTTTTGTGTGTGTGTTTAGTCTTTGACAGGCTTTGCCTTGGTGGTGAGCAGCGATGGAATGGTTTTTTATGCTTCTTCAACTATTGTGGACTACTTAGGATTTCATCAGGTGAGTCCAGGATTTAAATCATACACATTTTGTGTTTTATTTTGTAATGAATCTGAATATGCTGTGACAATTGTGACAAAATAGTTTGCTTAGTTCCTCTTTTTTTGTTCTCACTATGAAAAGGTGACTCATATCCAAATCATGCACCGACTTAATCACAATTTATACACAAGAGTTCATATTTTTAGCTTGTAAACATTCAGGAACTGTGATTTTACAAAAGGTAGACGCCGAGATAAACAGTTGTTCCTGTTGACAGTTTGGTCACACAAAGGCAGCAAAAACCTATTTCCTTTTCTCCTGGTCCCATCCAGTCTCACCATTATAGTTCAGCTTTCATTGATCAACCAGGAGCACATCTGCATGCCTGTAACAATATTCTGAACTATCAAAGATGGTCAAGAAACTCTTAAAATGTATCAATCACTCGACATAAGGGAAACTTTATTTTCATCATTAAAGAACAAAAGATGAAATATTAGATATTTTTAATACCCATGTTTGAATATATCCTGTTGCAACAAATCCAATTTTTTCTACATATTTGTGAAAGTCCTGTTAGTTCCGAATAGTGTGTAAATAAGATGATATTAATTTTTTAATAGTTAATTTATCATTTAATGTCAAATTTTCAAAAACGTACACATAAAATTTTGAATCTACATTTCATACTGTTAATCTACTTTAAAAAGTTTTTTATTTTATTTTTTATTTAATTACCAATAATTTTTCTTTTAATCTTTTTCCCACTGACTGGAAGTTTACTATTATCTATTGATCTACTAATAAAATGTGTTTATTTAGAAACATTTTATGTGAGTTAAATGTTGACTGAAAAACAATCACAAAAAATAAGGTTAACCAAACTACATGGATATTAAACAGATTCTGATCAGGAATCTAAAAGTTAAATGTATTTTCCCTTCATATTTAATTTAATTGTGTGTGTTTTAGTGAAGTTTAGTGTCGTATTAAATATTAACATTATTAACATGGTTACTATTTTTGTGTGTAAAATAACTTATTTTAAAAAGTGCAAATGATTGCTGAGTACTTGCTTTTACATTTTTCATTTTAACGTATAATTAATTAACCCCTTCACGCTGAATGTTGCTTATTTGTAACGTAATGTTGACTCCAGGACTTTTTGTAATTTAGCATCACCTTGAAAAGAAAACCCACAAAAGAGAATTTCTTTATACAATAAAAAATAGACTCAGACATGAAGGGGTTAAAAAATTAATAATTTGAATCAATTAAATTAATTTTAATCAATGATTAACCAAATAATTATTAATTGAACTTTATTTTCCTTAATTAATCATGCAGTTTGCAGTTTTCTAATCAAAATGTCATGTATTTTTACGAAAAAAATGTACACGATGAGCATAAAAACTAAGACTCTAATAAACAAAAAGTTACAATTTTGGCCAATAAAAGTATGAACGCTCTTAATGACTATTTTTTTTAGTTTGATGAAGACGTTTTCCTTTTAATTACCAATTTGAAAAACTGTGCCAAAGTTAGTCGGGTATGTTATCTTCCAGCTACATAAAAGCAGAGATTCGTGTCATAAAACTAGAATCTCAAAAGCAAATCTCTTCCTCTTGGATGAGCAGCTAATGAACCAGAATAAACGGCCTCTTTTATTCGTCCACTCTGCCGCCCGATTTCTCCATAGAAAATTAGAGAGTCCACCAAGTTCCAGCTGAGGGTGTGCAGAGGGCCCAAGACCTTTGCTTTACCTCGACGTCCACTCTGTGGGTGTCCACTTATGAGTGTGTGAATCTGTGTGCGCACAAATAGCTAACGATTTTTCGTTTCCAGCGGTAATACGTGCGTTAATTATGAATGACATCAACACGAGCTCGCCTGCCCTGCGAGACCAAAACCACAGCTTTCCTTCAAAACCCTGAATTAAGTGCTTTTCTGTGTTAAAGCGCCCCTTTTGCCCTCGTGTGCAGCCTCACACACCTCCATGAACTCACGGGGGCTGAAGTTCTGCTCACACTCACACAAGACTACAAACTGATATTAAAACCAAAGTGGCCTGAGAAACCTCTGTGTGTGCGCACAGGGCAGTCATGAATGAATGGCAAAGGAAAATAAGATGAACAATATTTTATTTTGAAATGTTTTTCATGCAACCTATATTTCAGTGTAAAGGTCACAGGGGCAATTAACAGGCCGTCATCCATTTCTAATTAGGTAAAGTTGAGATTAATTACAGAAAGCGAGGCTTGTTTTTGCACAGGAAAAACCGTGGCTTCACAAATTTTAAGTTTTTAATAGTTTTTAATAAGGAATAAATGAACTTAAGGATTTTATTTCAAGACATTTTTTGCCAAACCTGCAAACTATGCAACAGTTGTGTCATCAGGAAATCATGGGACAGAAAGGGATTCATAACATTTAATGACATTTTCCTAGAAACCAACACAAAATTTCCTTTAGGGTGTAATTTAATTGCAGTATTTCATTATTTTTTCACATTAAGTTTTTAAGATTCTCTGTATTTAAATTGGATGTAGTTCCTGTCAACTTTTATCCTTTTATTTTTTATTAAAGATATCTTACATTTTGATCACTCATGGTTTAATTTAAAAGCTTCCTGATCAATATTTTTTTTAATTATCAAGCATTTAACTTCAAATGCTGGGAATATTATTGAGTCAGATGTTATAGATGTTATAGAGTTTTTAATAATTTTTTTTTTTGCTCCTCCAGGGACGTTGCATGTGGGCGCTTAACTCTAGGAGAAACATCATTAAGAATTCACACTGTGGAATTGAGCAGAACCAGATTTTGACAAAAAAGAAAGAGTGCCTGCCCCTAAATTTCATTTGAAACAAGCAACTGGACGTAAATGTCTATGCATGTTGACACATTAGTGTTTTTTTTAAACATATTTTCTATGAAAATCCACAGACTTTGTTTCCAGAAGAACCAATCGTTCTTTGTTTTTGCAAAACTTAGTATGAAAGACGAGTGAAAAAGTCATTTAGCTTTGAGAAATGTTAAAATGTGTGCATATTTATAGAAAACAAAATGTTGCATGATCTGGACTGTTTCTGTTCTTCCGCTGTTCGGTGAGCTGTTTTTATGTTGTGCTTGAACTTGACAAGGCACTGACAACACGTTTCAGCATTATGAGCCCACAATTATACCTAGAAAAGACGTTTAATATGCTGCAAAGAGAAAAAAAAAAAGAAAATGACAAGATTTAAGCGAGCTGAACTTAAAAAAAACTGCAAAGGAGCAGAAACTTCCACGTTTTGGATGCAGTTTGTTGCTGGAGCTGTGCCTTTGAAGGTCAGCATGAAAGTCACAAATTCTGCCCCCCGCCCCCTCTTAATTTTTTTACAGTATCAACAATGGGCACATGCTCAGTCTGTCTGCGGTTAGGGAGCCACGCTGCAGGATGAAAACTCACTGAAGACAGTGGGAAGGGATCGTGTTTTCCCAGGCAGGCGATCAAAAACCCTCGCGTGCCACCAGTGTGGAAATTCTGGAGAGAAGGTGGAGGAGGAGGGAGGGGAAGGCTGAACCTTACAGTGAGGAATTTGTCAGAGAGTGACAGAAAGCAAAAGCTCTAGCTGGAAAAGGGAGGCCGAGGCATGACGACTGCCGACTGGAACCCGATTCACTCTGTGTGCGAGTCTGGTCGACGGGTGGGGCGGGTGGGTGGACTGCTGTTCGGGAGCTGGTGTCACGCAATGTTTGACAAACACAGCTGCCCTCGCTGGCCTCTTAACTGCCCTTTGACTGTTGTTGAACCGTGCAAATCCCCCCGAGGACCCTAAACAAAATTCAATGTAAATGACCGTCAATGTTGTTCAAAGAAATAATCAACTTTCCACGGATCACTAATTTTAATAGTTGACTTTTGCTATCTACAGTAAATCAGCACCTACTTCTGCAAAGTGCAGACAATAATAAAACTAACCAAACATTTTTTTCTTCAACAAACTAATCCGAAATGTCCTGCCTGCAGACTGACGTGATGCACCAAAATGTCTTTGACTACATCCACATAGACGACCGCCAGGAGTTCAGGCGCCAGCTCCACTGGGCTATGTGTCCTCCACAGCACCAGGGGGCGCCTGCACAAGAAAACCAACAAGCATCAGGAGCTGGTGTGTGGCTTTATGATGACTTCAGCGACTTGCATACTTTTGATTTTGACTGAAATGTATACAATAGATATGTAAAATGAATAGTTTTTGTATTGTTTATAAAATGTGAAAATCAAACATTACATGTTATCTCTTTGAGGGCCTTTATCATGCTGATCATAAACTATATCCATACCTTTGTTAATATATTACTTTTGGTGCACTAAGGAACCCATTTTTTATAAAGTAGGAGTTTTTTTTACAGTTCCAATTCATACCTGGAAGTAAGACCGCTCGATCTCTGAATCACAAAAACAAAAAAGCATCGATACTTTGGCAAAGATGGATGTGCATATTGTGTATATAAAGGGAAAGCTTTTAGATGGTCACTAGCTACGTGGAGATAGTAGGTGTGTGTGTTAGCCGGGGGGCGGTTCTGGCAGTGCAGTGTCTTCCTGGAAGGGGCTGTTCCTCACTTTGGGATGTCACAACCCGCTCGTTTTTGTGGGTTGGGAGGGGCTGGTGCTCAGAGAGGTGGTTTTTAGCTCAGAATACTCAGAAATGGGTGAATGGATCAAAATACCGCTTTGGGGTTACTTTTCATGAGGAATGAACACTATAATTGACTTAAAAGTTTAAAAAGGGGACTTTGTATGGTATAGGCCATTTAAACCATTTTCTATGGATGATGTCACACTCACTCCATTCAGTTCTCATAAACAGTAAATTGGCTCTACAGACAGAACACACATGTTGCAGGTGAAACGGGGTCAAACTTTGATCAATCGGGGACTTGGATTTGGTAGTGACGCATGGATGGCGCCCCCGTTTTATTCATGGAAATGCCAACTGCTATTAAATGTTGCACCAAGCCTCTTCCAACGGTAGGTAGCAGACATGAGCTAATAAATAGTAAAAAGAGGGGAAAAGCCCCTCCCTGCTTGTTCAGTGTGAACACCGCAAGTTAAATCCACGTTCACACGCCGGCATTTAGCGGATTCCTCAACATGTGTCAAACGCCCGGTGTGTCCGCAGTTAAAGTTACTTCTTTTTTTGTGGCAATGTTTCTTAAAAATGCCTCTACCAGTACTAAATCTCTGCTTTTTTGTGCACTGTTGCAGGTGAGGACTTTGTAGTGAGCAGCCTGTTCAACTCCCCGGAGGCGGGAGAAATCCCCCCCGAGCTCTCCTGCTTTCTCAACAGATGCTTTTTAGCCAGAGTCCGATGCCTCTTGGACAGCACCTCTGGGTTCTTGGTGAGTGGTCTGAGGCCGCACATCTCAACGCTAACACAAGTTTATAGATTATTTAAGTGTAAGAACAATTTTTGAAACAGATGTCCAGCTCACAGGGAGAAGATTCAGCCCAGTAAACACTGTGATGACCTCTTTAGTGCATGAAATATTAATAAATGTAGGTCATACCCCTATTTATATGATTCTTTTGATATATTTGGGATCCTATACAGCAAAGGAACAGATTTTTAGTCATGATTGCTTTGGTTTTGAGAGCAGCAAAAAAAACACATAAGCGCATGCATTTGTTTTTTAAAGTTGGGCAAACTTTCTCTAAAAGCACAGCAGGAATGATAAATCTCTAAAAAAAATACTTGTATTCTGTGGACTTTTCCTGTCACTTCAAAATGACTAACGCTACATTTAGGATATGATTAGGTTATAAATTTAAGCTTAGGCAACTTTTGGCACAGTCATGACTAAACGATCTATGCCGATTGTAGTTTAGGAGTAAGACTCAAGTCTTATTAAGTATTTTGACATTTTTATAGGCTGATAAACTTTTCCAAATACTAATTCTAATAAAATGTGGTTGTATTTTCCCAGCGACATTAATTCTGAGCCAGTCAAGGCCAACGTTGCTTCACGTTTGGTCCAAACACTCTTCAGTTCATCTCTCCTTTCCACTAAAAATCCAACTGTGTCAGCCTGCTTGTGGCTTCATGTGTTTTTTTGGAGTTTTATTCCACAGGCATTAAAAATTGAACAGAATAATTAAAATATTTTCAGATCAGAGACCCACTCCGATCATCTTTTGATCTATTGTAAAAGCGTTCCCAGTTGTCATTTAATTACATTTATGTTGTTTTTAGTCAAAAATTTAAAACCTTTGTCATTTTCTAGGACATGGTTTCTGCAGAGCGGCAGTGGTTTATCAAAAATTCCCTTCTGAGTTGTGGGCGGGACCGTTGTATCCCATGTACATAAAAAGGTAGACAGTGGCGAGCACAACAGAGAGAGAGGGAGAGACAGAGTTTGTCAGAAATAAATGATTTACTCTCTGATTGTTACTCTCAGTACTATATCAATTTTTCTAAATGTATCTCTATCTACAAATCCTTAGTTTTAGCAAAAAGCTACATTCACACCGGGCATTTGAGACGCATTCAAAATGCACTAAACAGAATAATTCTTGTTAATATTTCTTATTTTGACAAAAAGAAACAACTCCTTCCACTTTCCTGTTTTAAACCTGCAAATAGCCCATGGAGTTCACTCTGGACAAGCAGACAGGGGTTTCTTTCTCTTTTTCTACTGTTTACTCGCGCATGTTTGCCACCTACAGTTAGAAGAGCTTTGGTGTGAAATGTCCAAGCGGTGAAAATCTCATAAATCTTGCTCCAGGCTTTTTCTTCCACAGCTCCATTCCAATACATGAAAGACTTGGTGTCATATAATTTCAGCTGTGAACAAACCTCAATTATTAATTTCTTCTCCATGATCAATTTTCAAACGATTGCCAATTTAGTGGGAAAAAAATAGATGCCATCCATACCTCACTACCAAGTCCCTGATTGGTTGACTCAGTTTAACTTTCATTGTGCGTTCAGTGGCTAATTCCTTTTATGTGGAGCCTGAAAAAGTCTTGAAAATAAGCGTAGCTTCGCGTGAATGCGAGAGTTTTGAATGCGGAAGCCCGAAATGCGCATTTAGTGAAAGTGAAAGTGGTCACTTGAATGGGCGCTGTGAACGTAGCTTCAGTTTCAAGACTTGAGACAAAGCAGGACTTGAGAGCATCTGTGCCGATCAGACGTTACAGCCTCCTCTTTTGCAGTGAAAAGCCATAAAGGAGCAGGTCAAACATTCGGGTTATCAGTAAACCAACAGAACGCTAACAAAGCAAGAAAAGCATCTGCACATGATCACATGCAGTCCTGTGTTCTCTTCTCTGCTCCAGACCATGCAGTTCCAGGGTCGGTTAAAGTTTCTCCATGGTCAGAAAAAGAAGACAGCCTCTGGCGTGTTAGTGCCTCCCCAGCTGGCTCTGTTCTGCATCGCTGTACCTCTTTTGCTGCCCCCCATCTCTGAGATGAAAGTGAAAAACATTTTAATGCGGGGAAAGAACAAGGGAGGAGGGGTTATCTCTGCAATGGATCAAAGGTAAGAGCAAAACCAAGCTGATTGGTTGAAGTCCTCCACCTTCTTCACATCATTCATCTGCTTGCTTGGCTGCTGTACAGGAAAAGTTAAAAAATATGTTCTAAAAAAAGAAAAATCCTTAACAAAGATAGGTGTAGGAAGTCGGTGAAGTGCTACACAAATAAAATCTCACATTTTTTTCATAACAAATTTGATTCTTTCCCCTCCTTCCCTTTACTCTCTTTTTAAAAAAAACTTTATTTTAACATCTCCTTTGGGAGTTGACATGAACTCAAAGTGCAACTAGATGCAAGCTTTAAAAATGTTTGTGAAACAGTGCAGCAGGTGTTTTGTGAGATAGCATCTGGTAGACAGCAGCACTTCTTCCACCTCTGTTTCAGGTGTTAGAACAAATTCATCGTTCTCCCACTTTTGGTAGCAACAGCCTTCAAACAGGTTTTGCGGCTTGTTGAGCCAAGTCGGAAGTTGGAAAACCAAAACAGCTCAGTACAACTGAAGAAATTGTTATTTTTTTGGGAACAAGCTCCCTTTAGCCAGCTGCCCCCCCCCCCCACACACACACAAACACACACACACTAACTAAAGAACAAAAAAAGAACAAAATACAAAAGAAAAATGGGGGGGGGGGGATAGACAGAAATAAAATAGATTAAAAAAAAACAAGGATGAACGGACAGATAGATGGACAATTAGGTAGACGAACATACAAATAAAAAAATAAATGCAGTCTCAACAGGGCAGAAACGAGTGTCCTGCTTTCGCCTGTCCCAAGCCTGGTAAATGCAGAGGAAGAGCATTCAACATAAAACCTATAATACATATGAAATAAATCAAAGGAAAAGACAAATATATGGATGGATGAGCTGATAGGATATGATAGTCTACCTGCACCCCATAGTGGAGTTGGCTAAATCCAGCTGGCTTTAAAAGGGGAGCAGGATCCTGAGGGGACAAAACACATTTTCTCAAAAATAAATCTTAATTAGATGCCCAGCCTTTGATATAAATGAACTTGAATATCCTTAAAGAATTTTTTCAACTTATTTCTAAATCTAAGATATGCTGAAGACAAATGAAACATGTAGGAGTTGAGATATTTAGGGTTACTGTATAGAAAAGTTTCAAGTCTATTTACCTGAGTAATTCATCTGTCATGGACGTTAGGACAGTGGGGTTTTGATAGCACTGTCCCAATAAACACATTTTTATTTGTTTTGTAACTTAATGGTCTTTTTTTCTTTCTCCTACCCCATCTACAGTCCTCACAGTGACCGTGGAGAGCACCTGCGGAGGCACTCCTTAAACGGAGGGATGGGTGACATTTCTGACCCTGTTCTCCTCTCCTGTCCCAATATGGGGGCTAGCCAGCGAGGCCACCATGCTTCCTGGAATGCCGTCTGCAAAGACAATCACAAATACCACCCTGATGGCTACCTTAACCAGGAGGAGCCCCTCAACTACTGCAAGTCCTCCATGGCGGCTCATAAAGGTCTCCATGCCGGTATGGGTGGAGGCTGGCCCTTGCAGCAGAACTCTGGTCCTCTAAGAGGGGCTCAGGGCTGCATCCCCACGAACCGCTTGAACAGGGCCAGTCAGTATGGGAGGCCTTATCGTTATTCTCCGAGCTGTCACAACGGTAGAAGCAACGAGGTCTTCATCTCCAAGCTCTACGAGAATGTCCAGCTCCCGACAGATCCAGACGCCTTCTGCGTAGACCTGGTGAAGAGCGAGGGCGACTACGCAGAGTGCTACGACCAACATCTGATGCCTGCAATGCAGCCCATCAAGGTGGAGCAGGACTCAGACTCTGAGAACGGATGCGATGTTTATGGGCAAACCTGGGCAACCCGCGACCAAGTACCCATTGACCGGCGCTATGGCAACGGCTTTTATGACCCAAACTCTGGCTTGCAACTTAAATCAGAAGCAGATTACTATGACCAGCAGTATTCGCCGTGTCAGCGGGGAAAAGTGGGAATCAGCCCTCCGTACAACCACAGCAATTATCCAAACTATGCAGTCAACAATGGCGGCGGCACAGCTGCACGCCTCTTAAAATCTGACAAAGACTTGAGTGACTCCAGCCACTTCAGTCCCCAAAGACTCTCCCACTCAGATTCTCTATGCAACAACCAATCAGTCAACCACATGGACCCCCACATCTACCCACAAAACCCCAACAAGAGCTACATGCACCCAGACTACAACAAGCACGGCACCTATGAGTTCAAAGGTCATGGTCGGATCCATTCAATCAAGCGGGAGCCCATGGACTCTCCGCCGTGGTCTGACAGCGGTCCTGACATAAACCACTCCATCATGGTTGGAGCAAGGAACGTTATGCCGTGTGTGATGAGCACGGGGCACCAGCGGTCCAGCCCCTACATGTACATGCCATAGGAGCAATCAGACAACACACAGCCGATGCTTCTCTGCATGGGGTCAAAGCGGACAAGGCTTTAACTGACTTGGCATCTGTCGTGTTTTCGTCGTTCTCAGTTTGCATATCTGGAATAATCCATGTTTCAACACTTGTTTTTATTTACAGTTTTCATCACTCTGCCTATAACTCTTCAACACTCTTCTATCTCATGGAGGACAAAAGCAAGAATACAAGAGCTCTTATTTTTCTGTCAATGGCTTTAGCAAACTGACCAGCAACCTTATTTGTGTGTGTTCACACACGTGTACCAACATCAGCTTCTACGAGACATTGTTTTTTTCTTATTTTATTTAACCCTTTGACGTCCATATAATGTAATTTAAAGTGTGACTTTCTTGGTAACATACTTAGAAAAGCAGTTTGTGTTTTTTTTTCTTTAAAAAGGTTTTTTAAGATTGTCTATGGACAAAGAATACAGAGTTTAAAAAAAACGTTTTTATAAAGATAAATCTTTATTTAAAAAATCCAGTATTAATTGGCTCATGAAGTTAATTAAATGTCCTACAATTGTCAGTTCTTTAATCGATTTGACAAAAAAATGCTTTTCTCTTGTTTTCAATGTAAGATCACTGATTTAACTAATACAATCTTCACCTTTAAAAACACTAGTTTTGTGAAAACCCGCCATGACAATCAAGAAAAGTTGGTTTTGGGAGGGAGAGGGGAGAATTGGAGGATGTTGAATTCAGTCATGAATGGATTCAATTAAATATAGTTAAAATAGCTGTTTTTTATTTTTTAATCTAAAGAGATTTTTTAATTCTCTCCTTTTAAAGGGCAACACCCCTTACAATACCTTAAGGTAACAATAAAGTTACCTTACCCCAAGGAATGCATCACCTTTTTATCTCCCCGTCACACATGTTCGATATACAAACAAATCAATGTGCATTAAAATGCTTTGTCCCATCATTTTCACATGCATAAACGGATAAAAGCTTTTGATCGGGACGTTTCCCAGGATTTTCAAGACCAAGAAAATGTTTCCCCGAGGCTCAGGTTCAGATGTTGTTCTTCTGACAATCAGAAATACTACATATTGTCCGGTTTATGGATAAGATTTATTTTTTCACGGTACGCAGAATTAGATTATTGCAAGCACTTTTGGGTTTGTCTACCAGCACGGTGTTTAATTAGCTTTCAGTTAAAGATTAGGCAGACTTTCATGGGGTAATAACATTGTAGGAAGTGACTTATTCACCAATTTGAGCTTTTTTTTATGCACATGGCAGTCAATGTTAGCAAAATTAGATTAGCTTCCAAAAATAACACTTCCACGTCTAAGAGAACAAATTCCTTTTAAAATGTTATTGACTGTTAAATGACTAAAAAGACGACAAGAGGACTTCGAAGGAAGCAAAAAAAATTGTGACACTTCTTAAAAGATAAAACAATCAAATATTCCACACTCAAGAGTAATTTGTTACCTAGAAACTCTATTAAAAAATCTCTTATTTAACCTTGGCCTTAATCAAAGATAATGTGAATTAAATATATATTATCTTATCAAACACCAATGCGTTCCATAGCATCAGTGAGTAGGGGGGACAAAGTATATTATGAGTTTAGTTGAGTGTTAGCTCCACCCACCTGCTAATAAATGAAATGCCTCCAGTAAATCAAACTATTAACCCCCTCTCCCCCATGTCTGTTGTAAATTGAAAACAATAAACATCAAAACTGTTTTTGTAAGCGATCAGATCATAAATTCAGCTTTTTAGCATCAGCATTAAAGGCAAATGTCTCAAACCAGCCCCCCAGTGGCCATTTGAGGAACTGCAAAATTTGGGAATTCCAGGTTAGTTTTAAAGAATGTGCGTTAATCTCATGGTAATAAATAATTAAAAAGGTTTTAAAAAAGAGCTATTGTTCAGATAAATAAAAAATAAAATAAAATCTAGCATTAAACATTGTAAATCTGAAGTTAAAAACCAGTAACAAAAAATGAAACTTCTTTAAATAACTGACTTTTTAAATGAAGTCTATTGTTTCATTATTTAAATGAGGCTAAAACTAAAATAAACCAATTACATAAAAAAATACATACAAAATATATCCTTCAACACATAAAAAATCAATTTTTGAATTAAAGGAGGGGTTTTATATTTATGTTGGTAACAACAGTTTTACATTTCACTTCCGAAAACTACTGCTGCAACAATGTTCACACTTGAAATTATCTTTTTATAAAATTTGCAACTACAATTCAATAATAAACAAGCCAACATTTTTCAAAATGTACAAGTTTTAATGTTATTTAAATTGTTTTTCGGTTTTATAAACCCCATTTATGGTTGCTCTTATTTCTGTATACCTCTTAGATCACATGACATTTCAGAAAATATTTTTTAAACCTTAAGTTTTCTACATGCTGCCTGAAAATTGCATGTCTATGTACGTTCTAAATGAACATGTTTGCAAAGAATTAAAACGTATTTGTTAAGCGCACCGCAGATTTTGATCAACAATAGGTCAATTTTGATACCTAATTATTTTTGAAGACGTCTTTTTTTTTTTGGCCTTTCTTTCTGACAAACAAATTTACTACGATATTAATCAAAAAAAAGAGAACTGATAGTGTTTATGTGGTTTTTTTACACCCTTACCTGCTTCCCAAGATTTTCCAAGTGTGGTCCTTCAATCTAAAGAAAATATTTGAAGGAGTGAAAAAAACGCTGTCACTCACTTCCAAGACTTACTTTTTCTTCACCTATCAAAACAATTTGGGTTTTGTTGTTTAGAAATCGGATTTCCCAGAATGAGGTTTTACTGAGAGGTTGTGTCAACTCCTGGTGTAAATAGAGATCCTTTTAACTTTTATTCAAACTGGTGCAGATTAGATTATGGGCAGATCAATGTGATAAAGGAAGTGCCTCCTCTTTTAAGTCCAAGGCAAATATAACAGAAAACACATGGCATATTATACCATGTCATTATTTCTGCAAAGTTATAACCTAGAAGTAGGAAGGTTCTAGACAGTGGTGGAGCGAAAGCATTTCATATGGAGGGGCAGAAGACTTTGGATGGGTGGCAAACAAGAGTGGAAGGTCATTACAAATTATTCATTCATTTATTTTCTAAATCCGTTTGAACCCTTACAGGGTCACACGGCTGCCGATAGGTAGGCTCCTGGTGAGTGAAGGCAGGGAAGGGGGGGGGGCAAGCTTTGTGCAGGGTGGGCAGCAGCTCCCCCTGTAGCTCCGCCCCTGGTTTTGGACCAAAGTGAATGACAGCAGGTTGTGACAATCAAAAGCATAAAATGGACAGATCGTCAGCAAATGTGAGATCTTTTGCTTTATGTTTTGATGGTTTTGGGTCTCAGGCATTTAAGGGTTTACGGAGAAAGAAGTCAGTTCTGGGCTTTGACTCAACGTTCAAAAACACAGAAGTCGGTTGGTCTTTTTTTCCCCGACTTTTCAGATGTTTGACTACAGTAACAGTCTTTTTTTCTGTGAAAAACAAAGGCATTTCAGCACAAAGGCCTTCTTTCATTTGGGAGGCATGGTGGTGGTAGGTTAATGATTTGGAATTGCGTTACATTCACAGATTAAGCAAAAATAAAGAGGTCAGTCATTTATGATGATTGCTCACTACTTTTTTTTTTTCCAAACAGAAAATATCACGTCAATGATTTCATGAAGTGAAAATCTAATCACTACGAGCATTTTACAACTATTAATTCAACTGTGTTCTGATGGTAAAAATGTTGATGGTTAATTAAAAAAAAAATTAAGCACATTTTTTGGCAAAAGTTGTTCAAAAGCAATGCATTGTGGTCTATATTCGCCAATCTAGTGAGCAGCAATGCACACTGGATTTTTTTTCAGAGACTTCTGGGAAATTTGTAGGGCACTGGATTTTGAAATAATAGATTGTGACAGCACTACAAAATGGCGAACGCACTATATAGTGCACTATGTAGTGAGTAGTGAAGGAATTCGGACACAGCCAATGAGGCTATACCTCAAATAGATTCAACTAGAACTTTATTAACTTGTAAACAAATTTAAAAATGAATGACATTTCTGCACAACAATACAAAATAAAAAGTTTTACAGTCATATAGTCAGTTATACAAGCTGACGATTTTTTGTTTAACTGCCCTGCAACAAACAAAATGTCAGGAAGTTGGATCTTCCCTTTTTTTATTGTTCACCTTTCATTTTCCTAACCGTTTTTCCCTTTCGGGGTCACGGGGCTGCCGGAGCCTATCCCGGCCACTTTTGGGCGAAGGCCAAAAACTCATTGTTTTTGAAGATTTTTATGCATGAGACAATTTTCTGTAAACTTACAAAACTCCAGGAAAAAGTCTGCCTTTTTTGTTGTTGTTTTACCGTTCAAAAATGTAATTTCTGAAGATTTGTCAACTCAGAACTTTGCTTATCAAAACCCTTGTTCAAACAGATCATTTTAATTTTTATTCTTTGTGATTTTTTACTGATTCAATTATGGCACAAGACCAGATCAATCCATCTCAGTTCAAGCACAGCCTCACCACATTTCTTTTGAATTAAACCTCCACTTCTCATGTGTTTAACACTTTTTGTCTTTTCGTCAGTATTTTTGCACATGAGTTGAAAGCACAGAAAAGTCTTGGTTCTGTGAAGCCACTGTTGTAGCTTCTAAATTGCACTACTGGGAACAGTTCAGTTGAAGATCTTTGGCTTAGTACCCAGAAAGGCTTCAACACGCACAACTGTACAGTGTCACTGTTCTAGATTTGTCTTTTTTGTGTGTTTGTGCTCAAGTCGGTAAATGTTTATTTGTATTTATTATAAAAGGCAAAAGGTGTCTAATTTAAAAAGTACAGTTTTTAAGGCTTCTCTGTTTTACTAACAAATATAAATGGCTTTTTTCCCTCCTCAATATCTTTTTAATAAAGTTGAACTCATGAAGGAAGATAGCAAACACAGTGTAAATAAGCGGCGTCTTCCAATGTTTCTACTTGTTTTTCTTTTGCAAATGGGACTTATCTATTAAAGACCTTCTTTATATGTTGGATCTGAGTGTAGTATTGATCTTTTGTCAACAGAAATGCATCCGTGCACGGTCAGTCCCTGGAGAAAAAGACCTTCTGCTCTCTAAGATCCAACAGGACTCAGTCTTTATTGTTCCTTTTAGAAGCTGTTGAATTTTTCGCATTTACCAAACGCAGATTCATCCTATCAGATTGGTCTCAGTTAATAATACATAAGCAGAACAGGATCCGGAGTGTCTACGGCCACATTCCCTGTATGATTAATGTGCTGCCATGCCGGCATGACAGCTCTTTCACACGATCCGGGAAACTTGACGCACATCCCTCACTGCCATCTGGGACAGTGGACACGGCCAGGGGAGCGCTGGTATGTGTAAGAAATGCAGTGGCCATCGAGGACGCAGAAGGAGGAAGACATGGAAGCTAAAAGCTGTGGTGAGATTCTCTGGAGACCTTAAGGTCTGCCTTACCCTGGCAGTCAGATAATGTTCACTTAGCAGGTGTGGTTTGAAGCCGCTCCTGAACATTTAATTACACGACAGCTATGCCTGGTTCTCATCTTTGGTGTAACTTTAATTTGCGGTGGCTGTTCTATATGAGGCCAGAACAGTCTCATAATTCAGAATTGCACACACTCCGAGTCACAAATGCACACACGTTCTAAAAGTTGCCATTGTTGTTGACCACCACTGTTTAAAAATTGTGTGACCATAAAAATTTCAGTGACAAACAACTCATGTGACAGTGTAATGCTAAAAGAAAAAAAAAATAGTGCTGGCAGAAATTGTTGAACTTGATGCATTTGCTAATAGTATTATGATTATGCCATTTTTAGCCAAAAAAACAAAAATATTTTTGTCATTTTCTAGGACATAGTTTCTGCAGAGCGGCAGTAGTCCACTGGAAATTTTTCTCTGAGTTATGGGTGGCCGAGACCGTTGGCAAGGAGCAACCCCACCCGCACTTCCCCTCCTTAATGCTGATAGCTCTATTTATGTGTTTCCTGCTAGTTTACAGCCCCTCACACCCCCAAAAGAATATTACCAGTGCAACAAAAATGGCGAGCAATATCGGAGCTATCCAGCTGTAAAGTTTTGAGCCAGATGCCAGCTCAGACGAGGAAAACACAGACGTACCTAGTTGTCTCATGAGTGGAACGGAGCAGGGTGTCAGGACAGAACTCAGGGCTGGACTCAGATGCAGCGTTTAGAGCTTTTAGGCTCACATAAAGGTTTTTTTCTGTGGCGAGGGATAAGACCAAGACACTGGGACGGGACAAAGGGAGACTCAGACTATTTAAGACATGAGGGAGGGAATCACAGGTGGAAACAATCAGGGAGGATTAGACAGTCACACCTGTAGGGAAACACACCAGGGCAGGAAGTAACAAGGCCTGAGATGAGAGGAGAGTTAGTGTTTCAAAATAAAACAGGAAGTGCAACACAAGAAAACACAAGTGGCAGACATTGACCTAAAGTGTCCAACTCAGGACAAAACATAAGACTGACGAGACATGACACAGGGAACATATCTCTATGTTACAAATAAGCTGTTTTTCCAATATTTTTTCATCTGCTCCTGATTCACTACAATTTGAATAAATGCCCACTAATGCTATTTTAATCTTCATTTTCTCTATATATGTCCTCCATGATCAAAAAAATGCCACAAGAATAAAAACACAATTTTCATCAGAGTGGATCTTTAAGACGAAAGTGGCTGAAGCTGTCAGGTAGACTTTTCAAGACATTGTAAATGTTGCCAGTCTTTGCCAGAATTTGTTTAAAAGGTTTGGAGGATGTTTCGGGTTCCTTAATGCCCTGACTGTCCACAAGACTGTTCATCCAGCCAGGAGGCCTGCCATTATTCCGGCCCCATTATCCAATGGGGCTGTTGTCATCAAGTTACTGGGAGAGGAAACATGTGGAGGAGCTAATTTCTTTCCATGGCAATGTGGCTGTAGGTTCAAACAAACAAAGAATGTCAGATTTTTTGATGCATCAACAGGTGGAAGCTGTGGTTGTGTTTTGTGGTGCTTCTTTTGGAGAACAAAAATACACTTTTCTCAATTATAGTTTAAAGACTGAGATGAGATTTTCTCAGCAGTTTGGATCCAGATTCCAGCTCAAAACAGGATAACAAAGACATTCATGGATCTATTCGTCTTCAAGTGGATGGATGGAATGGAGCGGAGCGGAAAGGAGAGCTAGCGGCATGTTGTTGTGGATCCTGCCAAATCTTCACACTGTTTCAAACTGTATTTTTGTCTGCTCCTAATTCACAATGATTTGAATGAAGGAAAACTAAAAAATGCCATTTTTAGCCGAATTTTCTTTAGATATATCTTCCATCCTCCATTTTCAGAAAAATACTGCAAGAACATGACCAAATTTTCTTTGGAGTGGCTGTTTTAAAGCTTCTCTACAGGATTTCCAGAGAATGCAAAGAAAAGAGCAAATAAATAATATTTCAAAGTCAAATTGTTTCAATTAAATTTTATCTAAAGTTTAACTAAGCCACTTGTTTTTCATTCCTTAAAAGCAGTTTGCCTGTGGACATTTGCCTAAAATCAATTCACCATTGAACAGTTATTTTCAGAATATACATTCCTAAAAATCTTTTGTTTGAGTAAAACACACTGCAAAGATTTAATTTTAAGACAGCGAAGAGAACTTTTGTTTAAAGAAAATTGACTTATTTTCCGTCATGCTAGAAAAATAATATTAATAAAGTTTTTCAATAGTAAAATAATGTTAGTTTGAAAAACATTTCTCCGTAAGTAGAATTTCTGTAATATGAATTATCGGTGAGACCATTTTCTGACCCCATTTGCAGATTTTTTTTTGTGTAGTAAAAGAAAATCAACCAATGGAGTAAGAATTTTTGACCTATGTCAAATGGACTCCTTTTGCAGTGCATTAATCCAAAACTCCACAGTCTGCGGCACGTTTTCTTAAACCGTTTTAATCTAGTTCTGTCTGTTTACAAGAGGCAGGAAAGATTGATCACATTTGGCTTTCCCGCTTGAAAATCCTATTTCCTTGAGCAGATTTCTTACACTTAAACCCAACTCCTGTTCATGGACCCCCTGTTAACCCCCTGCATGAACCCCTTCAAGCCAGACTTTATCATGTGAGAAATTATTCGTCATTGTTTTTTTCTTTCAAGGTGATGCCAAATTAAGTGAAGTCCTGGATTAACTGGTACGTTGCAAATTGGCACAGATGCCGTGAAGGGGTTAAACTTGGGTCGTGATCAGCATTTTTTTTAAACATATACAACTACCATATATGATGTAAAAAATGTGTTTAATTTCAAAATGAAAAGGCTTCAAAAGACAAAATATGTGTTGATTCAGCAAACAGATTTGTGAAAAACTCATTAAAATCATTTAGTTTTATTTTAAATGAAATGTTTTAACTTCATTTGTATCTTTTTTTTCTCTGTGTATTTTTCTAGTAAGACATTAAGATGCTTTTGTGCTGCTGATACTTTGGTTGAGCTGAACTCTGACCTTTGCCTGCCCTCTTTAAGAACGAAAAAGATCCCTGGCTTTGCACCGCAAATACTCCATACATCCACACAGCCATCAGCTTTAATATAGAGGAATAAGTCTGTCGCCGACTGCCAGCTCCACTCTCATCACTTCTTCCTCTAATCCCTCCCAGAAGTCTGTTTTTGTTTCGCTGCACTTAGCGTGTAGCTTACAGGGCATTACTGGCTGTGCGAGGATCAGTTAGTGCAGGGATTTGACTAATTAAGATTATTGCAAGTGTTTACGTACATTTGTCCACGTGCATGTGAGGTCTCATATATCAAGTTAACACCAAATGGAGCTAATGTTAGTCAAAGTCATGGGACGTTCTGCAGTCAAATAGGCAAAAGAATAGGAAAAAAAAACATGAATGGAGATTTATTGTAAATTTAAAATAAAATGCATATTTTCTTATATTACGATTGGATTACAGATTTAAATCGGAGGATTTGGGTTCAAATTGTATATCAGGAATGACACTGCTTAGTCTGCACATCAGGTACCAGCATTTAAAAACCCTAATGACCATTTATTAGTATTGACAACAAACATTTTCCCAAATTGTTATCAACCTTAAGTTACTGTACTAAATTCTGTTGTTATGAAGTCCTTTATCAAATGACTATATTTTGACTCTGAAACAGAAAAAATCCTTCTTAAATTAAATTTTGATCAATTCTTGACATAAAAAGATGACTTTTCTAGTTTAGCTAGATTTTCTGCACCTTCATTTATGGTTAAGACACTGCATTTAAACCTGCAGGGGTAAAAGGTGTGATTAATTTGAATTTGTGCAATATGTACACCTCCTCATTTAGTAAACTTTTTAGACTTTTTATTACATAGAAAGAAGCCAATCATGTCGTGCTTTCTTTGTAACATGCAAAATGCACGCACCGCTCGTCATTAACACTTTCTCTGGACCAGAAAGAGAGCATCTGCATGCATGAACATGTGATCATGCATATGCACAACTTTATTTGACCTTTTCTTTGTTTTTATGTTTGCCTTATTTTAACCTCCCCTTTGGGAAGCATTTAATTTCAGGTTTTTGTATGTGTGAGGATATTTTGCCTAGTTTTTGAGAAATTTGATCATCTCTAGAATGTTTTTAAAACAATTTACAGGAGTTTTTTTGTTGCTCCAGGGTCGGGTCAGCCTGAGGTTCCAGAGGAGCATGTGGCTCTTTGACCTCTCTATTTTGGCTCTGTAGTTCAAGAAAATTAATTTTTATCTTTTGAAACTACGGTAAATGCAAATTAAAAAGTAATGAAGATCGTAAAGTGAAAAACAAACAAACAAAAACACATCGCTCTGCAAGACTCCTGACCACAGTATCCATAATGTTTCAACAATCCATCAAAGGTTTCGGTTCATCGTCTAACAAATCCAGACTAAAATGTTTTGTCAGATTTTTGAGCGCCGTGTACCACCACCACTACCACCAGTTGGAGATGAATAAGCACAATCAGGATACCTACTAAAGGCACACCGTATTGTAAGGCAGATTTTCTATTTTTGAACAGATTCAAGGATTTCAGGAGCACCTTATGGTTAAAAAATATCATACAGGTCATTAAATGTAATTTTAGTTGGTTAGATTAATGTATTTCTGGCTGAGATGCATATATAATTTTTTTTCTTCACTTCTGACATCACACTACCTACAGTATTACATTTTTTGCATTGAGATGATCCTACATGACACAGGTGTATTTTATTTTGAAAGGAAGTCAGGAGAAGATATAAACTTTTATACACATGGTTTCTTTTTTGGAAAAAGGTCATTTTTCTCTATGTTTATGTTTTATTTTTATTTATGCCAAAAAAAACAATAGTCAATTAATCATATTAGCAACACTAACATAAAAACAAATTAGTGTCTTATTTTTTCTATAGGGTGAACTAAGACTTTGTGGCTCCTACTGGGTCATCATCAGTAAAAATGTATCCAAATGGCCTGTAAATGGTAAAGGATGCAGCCCCCGCCCTAATCCAAAAAGAAAATAAATCAAAATACATGTTTTTAACTGTAAAACATCTTTGAATAATCCAAACATATGGCACCACATTTTGTACTTTCTGGTCATATGACAGTAAATAAATAGCATCAATACTTGATTTCTTCCACATCTATATCAAATGATGTCGATATTAATAGTTCTGCCATAAGAAAACAAGTGAACAACACTATTGTACCATTCCACATCTTCCTCATCATTTCTGCTCCTGCAGATTTTACAGCTAATCTTGTGAATGTGGTGAAATCCACAGCAGTGTTGGCTTATGTTTGTCCCTGAGGGAAACTAACCGTCTGAAAGGTTAGGAACTCAGTGATTCATAAACTGGCTCTTTAGGCCACGGCTAACGGTGAATCATGCACTCACGCCGTTTGAGGTTGACAGAAAATCCATGTTCACCTACAGCGCGCCTTCAGTTTGCAAAACAAACCCTTCAGACGCTGCGCACTTCCATGTAATCCAGCAAGATCAGACCGCTAGACTGAAATGAACGCTCTAATAATTTCCACGAGATTAGGGACAGAAAGAAGTGAGATTATAAGGAACCTCTGGTTTCTCTCATTTGCTTTGGATTGTGTTTTGTGGTCCAGTTGGCTGGTTAATCTGGGAGGGTTACGCGAGGGCACAGACTGGAACTGCTGCCGTCTGCTGATGGATGCTTCATTCTGCTGGTCGCAGGCACACACTGCAAGCCGCAAGCGAGTTGTAGCTTTGATTGGAAAAGTTCAAATGCACTGGAACCGTTGGGATTACATGTATTTAACCGATTAATGAGATTACACTGTGGTTTTAAAAAAAAGTCTTTTTTTTTATTGAGAAACGAGATACAGCTACCTTCACAACTCACAAACATGATACCCGCTCAAAAAAAACCTCAACACTGAAACAGTTCATAGTTGGCTGGAAGTGCTTCAGCAGAACTGCAGGGAAGCTGCGATTTTGGTGCTGAAATTGGGAACATCTGCTTCATTGTGCCTGTCGACCACAGGTGATGCACGCTTCACACTTTCCATCTCCAAGAGGAAAAAATGAAAAGATATTAATGCAACAGCAGTTTTTTGCTGCACTAGTGCTGCTGTGGATTTAAGTGCTCTGACCTGCGATGACAAGCATTTAATCTGTGGGTTTAACTCAGGATAACTGTTAATCCAAACGAGGCATGTGTCTCGCTAAAGCGGCTGATCTGACGAGTGCTGCCGATTTTACAACCCAGGAAAGCAAGACAGTCGGAAACGGAGACTATCAGGTTCTTGGGGAGACGATTCTTTTGGTCTTCAAGGTGAAACTGGGAGATTTAAATCCCTGAAAAAGGGTCACTCCGCCTTCTGCCGCTCCAGAGACTTTCTGGATCTGTAGTGAGCTATGATCTGAACTAGGATGAAGGAGTTGATGACCAAGAAGAATAATCCAGCCAACCAGATCAGGAAGAATGTGTTGTAGCCCTCAAACTCTAGGAAGTAAGCTGGAGCCAACCAGACAGCCTGCAGGGGGGAGATGGCATTAAATAAGTGGAATGGAATCAGTTTTTACCCAAAAAATACAGAAGATGATTCATCCTATCAACTGATTTATCTCTGTGGCCATTATTGCTATAAATTACAACATTAAAGGCAGTAGGAACACAGGAATAACTATACAAAAACTACATTTAAATATTCAAGAATTATTATTTTACACCTAATTTAATAATAAAAAATGAAAATTCAAAAAGGCTGGAACCTAAAAGTATCAATTTAAATTCTAAAACATTCATTTTTTCACAGGAAATCTCTTTTTTTATACATGTCTGCAGCTGCTGCTTTCATCAGGACCGCAGAAAAACACGTCAGATGAAGAATTATGAAAGCTGTTTCTCACAAAGTTTAGATTTTACTTTTTTTTAATATACCGGTAATGATGAAAAAACTTCTAAAATTGTTATCATTTAAATTATTAAGATGTAAAATATATTCACACACTGTAAGCTGCTTTCAACGAGACAACAAATGTAAAACAATTAACATTCTGACTCCTGTAATGAGTTCTGTAATGTCTGCAACTGAAAATCCACTCTTTTCTATTTATATTTTATAAATTTGAAAAAATATATTAATATCCTCCAAGAATATCAAATTCAACCTTGGAGAACCCACAGTCAAATTAGGAGAGTTTTTTATTTCATTTTCTTTTTTGTTTTGTATCTCTTCAAATTTTCCTTTTTTCAATATATATTTATGTCTAATTATGTCTAATTTTTTAAATTTTATTCTATTTTGTTTTACAATTTTTTTAACTTAATATTTTTCCATTTTTTATTTTTTAAATATTTTTAATTCAATTTTATTTTATTTTTTTAAAATTATATATTTTGTTATAAAATAATTACCCCACCCCCATTTTCTTAATTTTCTTTATTTGTTTTGTTTTGGCTGATTTTGATTGCTAATTCTCTGAATGATCAACAAGAAAAGGTCAAATAAAGTTGAAAAGCACAGAAGAAAGTTGCCCTTGGGCTCTCCAGGGTTAAACTGGAGGCAGACTCGAACAAGACATCAAGGATTAACAACATTTAGTTGTGATGATCAAAGAAGACAAAGTACCTGTCCAGCAAACCAGAGCAGCAGCAGACCCAGACCCTGTTTCACTGACAGAGTCAGGTGTGGGATGACCAGAGGAAGTAGGGACAGATACCACAGGAAGTACTGCAGAGATTAAAGGAAATTGTTGAAATCTGCATAGAAAAAAGGTACTTTTCTTCATTCTGGCTGCAAATGTTACATTAATGTCTCTTTTTTTTCTGGCAGCAGCATCTTCATCCATCTTCCTGTGCACAAGCATCTGCCCTAAGTGACCCACCAACCTCCCATCCTACCTCAGCTGTGCTGCTGATGTTGTCATTTCTAGTTCTGCTCTAAACGTTCTTCAGCGCGTTTCTCTCAGCTGCTTCCTGCCTGTTCATTCATGTCATTGCCAGTTTCATAAAAACTGCATCTCACATACAGAAAAATGTCTCCACATCCAAACGGTGACGATGTTCACAGTGATTCTGATTTGACACAAACATGTGGAGGAGCCATGACATCATTACTTATGCCCATTTCAATTTAATTTTCTTTTAAATCTCTTCTTAATTGTATCACAATACATGTTTAAAAATAAATATTTTTTTAAGAGATTTGATTTCTTTTAGAAGTTCAGGAGGAAATGAATTGATGAGGTCACAATCTTTGTAAAAATAAAATAAAAAACAGAAGTAAAATAAAATAACCTTTTGGTGGCAACACACCTGAGAAGTACAGACTTTGTTGAAGGAGACAAATACGGCTGTGTGTAGGAAACAGGTGAAGGCCAGGTCTGGATGAAAAGTCCACGATGAGACCAACAGCAGGATCAGCTGGGGGAGGAAAGCTGCCAGGCCGAGCGACTGGCTCCATCTGCTGTCTGCAGCCGGAGACAACAGACGGGTTTTAACGTCTATCTACAGCTGTAGTGTCAAACATGATGAGTTGGAATACCTGCAGTGAGGTAGAGCATGTAGAAGTACGGGGAGAAGTTGTGTCTGATGTCTCTTCTGGTCAGATGGTAGAAGTACGTTTCATGGAGAAACACCCAACCATACCTGATCAAACGACAAAAGGGGCGGTTGTTAGACCTTCATGCACTTTTTATGTACAAAAAGAAGAAATCTGTTAATTTGTTAAAATACAGAAAAGATAAGGATGTGTTTATTAGAACAAAGGTAGTAGGAGTCATACTGAATCCGAAGGGTTTAAAGACCCACTGTAATGAAAATTGTGTTTTTGGTGTTTTAACATGTTGTTGTGGTGTTTTTCTGATGATAGAGAACATATATGAAGAACATTAAGCCTATTGGTATTTCTTTATTCTAACTGTTGTAAAAAAACACTGGGAAAATAGATGAAAAGATGATCGGAGTGTCTCTTTGAGTTGTGTGTTTGCGTTTTTTACTGACATGTAGTAGAAGAGCGCTGTCAGAGTGAAAAAAACTCCTCCCGCCACACTTGCAAAGAGGATCAGCTTGGAATTCAAAAAGCTTCCAACAAAGGCGACAGGCGTCCTCCAGGTCCAGCTCTGCGTGGTTCCATTCGTCTCCGTGTGCGACGAGCGCAGACTCAGCGCGATGGGCAGAGCATACGTGACGGGGTAGATCTTCATGTGAACGGACAGGCCGTACAGCGCGGCAGCCCAGGCCAGGCGCCTGACTGAGAGACAGGATCAAACCACGTGTTGATGAAGTCACTTCAAACCTTTATTTAGAATTCAAAAAGAGTTGAAAAGGGTAAACATTAAAACTGAGTGCTTGCCTTCCATACAGAGTAAAGTCCCCAGCACCAGAGCGGACAGGATCGACTCGGCGTTCCCTCGACTCGACACCCCCATAGGCAGCGGGTTGAGAAGCCACAATGAAGAAACATAGCGTGCAGTCTGACAATAGAAAACAATAAAAACAGGGTTTTATTCCCACCTATTTGAAAACAATGGGAACATCTTTGGTAAAATATTCCCAAATAATAAAATGTTTTAGAATCAGAGCTTGTGACGCTCTGAGGGATCCATAATGGCTGTCAGAATCAGCACCAACCAATGTGCAAAAACCATGAATTGATCTAGCTCTTTAACTATGAATGAAGAAAATAAAAATAAAAATAAAAGCCACAGAGAGCATGGAGTCACCTAAGGTCATGAGAATGTATACAACTGTCAACACACATCTATAGCTGACTGCTGCTGCCTTTAACAATGTGGTAGTCAAATGTGGTATACAGTTCTGCCAATTGTCCCTTTTGGGTCATTTTATCAGCTGTTATTGTATGACGACAATCCAACTTATTGTTTAAACCTGCAAGGAAAGTCAGATTTTACATTTGATGTACAAACAACTCCGGATTTGTTATTGGGTCAATACTGATTTTGAATGATTTTTATCGCCCCTAGATAGATTGTGTGCTTTCCTGGTGCAATAACAACAGGCACAAAACTCAGGCATGATGCATTTTGGGGAGTTTGAAGCCCTGAATTATATTAAGACAACCCATGATGGGCGTACGCTACAGCTATAATGCCCTGGACAGGCAAGACCTCGCCTGAATTGAATTGAGCATTGCAACAAGTGCAAGGAGAAGTTCTGATCTCGGAAGCAAAGCAGGGTCGGTTCTGCTTAATCTTTGGATTAAAAACCGCCTGGAACTACCAGATGCTCTAACTGTAGCCACATGACACGAGGACACTAGCCACCGTTTCCATGTATCTTTCCTGAGTCCGGGTAAAAGGGGGTTTTTGGGTCAGGAGCGCAAAAAAAAAAAAAAATTGTACAAATTTTGGAAACTTCTAAGATGCCTGCTTTAAAAATGACAGCGACTCTCCACTGCATCACGTGATCACAGCTGTCTTTCAGGAGTGGGACAGACCTGACAGCCGACCCCCCGCAGGCACAGGAGCTTGTAGATGAGGAGCCCGGACAGCACATCACACACTATGAAGAGGAGCTTTCCAAATACAACGGTGAGGTAGATGTTTGGGGTGAGGAGCCAAGCCAGGAGGGGAGTGTAGCGGTAAGTTGACCTGTTGTATGGAGACTGACCCTGTGGATGAAATACATCTTACATGTGAGCCGTGTAACTTTCAGTTAGTTAATAAAATGTTTCGTTTTTATTAGGGCAAAAGAAAAAGTATTCAATTAATAAAACAAATATAAAATAATATTAATAATTAAAAATTATAATAAAAACCTATGATTGAGCTTAATCATGCAAATCTCGCGATAAAAAATGCTCATTCACAATAATGTGGTGACGTCAGGAAACAGGAAGGCTAACGTTACCTCGGTGATGAACCTTGCAGCATCAGTGAACACGTGGTAGTCGATGTCTGTATACTTCACCACCATGTTCCTGTCCTGATAGTCTCCATAAACGACCAGCGCTAGCCGTACAACAAAGGAGACCGGGAAGAGGACTCGCTTCTCGGTCAGCGCAGACAGAAGTCTCTCCATCATCATGGAGCGCGCAGCTAACAAACCTGCTTAGCAGGTTGAACCGCCAGCCAGATGGTTAGTCAAGGATTCATTTCCGCAGACTGTCCTTCCCTCCTTGGAAATTTATATTTTGCTGAGCTTAAGAGTTGTTTTAGATAGTTTTAAAAGTTTAAAAACATTTTAGTAGCACATCGTTGGAGTTCAAACATTATTTCCGGAAGTTGTCTTCTTCTTCAAAGCTGCATCTTCGCATTTGTTGTGTCGTTACCACCACCTTGTGGCGTAGTGTGGGTACTGCAATATAAGTTACCTAAAAGTCAAGATCTTTGAGCTCCGGAAACCAAAAAAGACTAATAGAAACAAACATATTTGCTCCTTCTTTCCAAAGATTTATATAATAAGCACTTTTAATTCAGAGTAACTTTAAAAGAAACAACAATATCTAGTGAAGGCTGGATCCAGGGACGTGCACAATTCCAGGGGATCAGGGGCTAAAAGCAGGAAAGGGCGTAGACACCTTTTTTTCTGGTTCTTTACACAATATTATTATTGTATATTGACCAGAAAAAAGAAATGTGCAAAATCAAATAGAATATGGGAAATAACTTAGAGACACCCTCTAGTAAATTGTGTTCTGGTGTTTTTAACATGTTCTTTTAGTGCTTATCTCATGATGGAGGACAAAGATAATTCAGATTAAAAGTGCATTTTTAAGTAATTCTTTATTCAAATCATGAATCCAAAGCAGATGAAAAATGTCATTTGAAGAAGCTTGTAGTTGTCATGTAGAAGCTACAATCAGCGGGCCACATGCTCCACATTTCAATCCATCTACTTGCAGACAAATAGACCCACGTACGTCTTTGTGTTCTTCATCCAAGGCTGGATAGTTCCACAGTGTTGCTTGCCATCTTTGTTGGGTAAAGAATCCAAGAAAAGCCTTTGTGGTGGATTGAGTTAATTTCAGAAAGAAGGAACATGAGAAACTGCAGAAATACCAGGGGCACAGAGAAGAAATGGAGAAAGCTTTGAAATTGAAGGTAACAGTGGTGTCGGTTATGTTGGAGAACTCGGGGTGGTAACCGCTAAACTGGAGGAGTGGCTGCAGCACAAAGACCTCAGACCTCTCAGTCCAGAAAAGCGCAGTTCTAAGAACAGCTAAGATACTGCAGGACCCTCAAGCTCCCAATGATTAAAAAAACTGGCCTTTACAAAAGTGGCCTTTACAAAAGTGTTTCATAACTAGCATTAATTTCTATCTTGTTTGCCCACACACTAAAACCAGATTCAATCCCACATTTAATCTTCCATCTCACTGGTGGTTTTGCCATCAGAAACAGTTCACACTGTCACGGGGTAAGAAAGATTTCACCTTCATTTCTCACTCAAAATATTAAGCCCAAAAAGCAAAAAACAAGACATTTCAGCAAACCACACACTTTAATTTCAGGTGTAAAAGAGTACATGACAGTGACACGGCAGCTGGCAAAAGTCTTTGCATACATTCATGTTTTTAATCCAGTTTATGATGCATGACGGTTCCAAGGAATTGCATAAAAGAGGCGTTTGTCATGTAATTCTGTGGTTTGGGTTGAGCAGAACAGTGCAAAGGATTATTATAGATGTGTGTAAAATGCAATAATCTTGACTAGATATAAGGAGATTAGGGTAGAAGAAAGCAGCAGGGATAATGATTCATCTTTACAATGAGACAGTGCAAAACATCGATCTGTAGAAAGGCACAGAACCAAACTGGAGTGTTAAAGGATTCCTTCAACGTCACTAAGGCTCATACTCTGACGGATGGAAAATGAAGATGTGGTTTGCTCAAGGGAACTTTACTGAGGGGAGCAGTAACGGCCCGCAAACAGAATGCTCATGGAGCTGTTGTGTCTGATGAAGAAGAGGAAGGGGTGGTCAGCGATGAAGACGTCAGTGGAAAAATTCTTTGCACAGCCAAGCATCATGAGCGCGGCGGTGGCGGCAGCCGCCTCTGTTCCCTCCTCGTTGACCTCCACAAAAGCCTTGTGGAAGACTTCTGACAGCACCAGGTCATTGGCTGGAGACATGCCTGAGGAAAAGGGCAGAAGATTCCCAGAGGATGAGCTTAAGGTACATATCAAGTTCCATCTGAGGTTCAGTGAAGCTCCAGCTACCCACCAGAGAAATCACACTTTGACATGTCGAAAGCGTCCGCCATGCCCATGCTGACCAGGACTTTCTTCATGTCATACTTCTGCTCCATCTTGAAGCGAGGGAAGCCCACCCTGACCTCCACCTTTTTCATCATGTCTGGGCGAGTCCACTCCATAAAGTTCTCGTAGGTCAGGGCCTTCTCCAGCTAGAAGGCAAACATCTGCTTTGTGCATGTTTTGCTGGGTTCTTGGTGAGTCCATGTGCAAATGCAGGCCAATCCTACCTTCTCCAGGCCGGTGGTGCTGTCCTCGATGTCAGTGGGCAGGAAGACCAGCATGCTTAGCTCCTTGTCTTTGTAGGGCATCTCAAGGATCTATTAAAAAGAGGGAAGAATTCCTGTAAGACATGTATTTAACTGAACTCAATGAAGCGGCAAGAAAGTCTAATCTTTTTATTTTTTTGAGACCCACTCCAATAAAAATTGTGTTTAACAAGTTCCTTTGGAATTGTTTTCATGATGGAGGACATATATTAAGAAAAGTAAGATTGAAGTTGCATCTCTGAGTATTTCTTCATTAAAATTGTTGTGAATAAGGTGCAGAGGAATTTCTGCAGTCTGAAAAAGATCGTATGTGTGACATTGAAAATATACCGGGCCGCCAGCTCCCTGCTCCGCTCCATTCTGATGCATCCACTTGCAAATAGATCCATGTTCATCGTTGTCTGAGCTGGAATCTGGATCTAAACTGTACGGCTGGATTTACAGATCCAGTATTTCTGT
The DNA here is from genome assembly GCF_053564925.1 of Oryzias latipes. Taxonomy (NCBI): domain Eukaryota; kingdom Metazoa; phylum Chordata; class Actinopteri; order Beloniformes; family Adrianichthyidae; genus Oryzias; species Oryzias latipes. The sequence continues at coordinate 14,661,359 of NC_136256.1, read as the reverse complement.
TGCACCGGTAATGTTGGATTGGAGGTGTGAGGGGCTGTAAGCTAGTGGGAGAGCGTAGAAACAGATGGATGATGGGAAGTAGGAGCAGGCATACTCTGTACCGCCAACAACTCAGAGGTGAATTTCTAATGAGATCCTGCTGCTCTTCAGAAACTATGTCTTAGAAAACAACTCTAGCAAAGTTTATAGAGTAAAATTGCTTTTGTTGAAAGATCAAAGCAGCAGTGATATGACTACAACGGAGTTTTAGGGCCACGGTGAGGAAAAAAAGTTTCGAGAAAAAACTCGTCGTCGAAAAGTCGAAATGAAGTTTCAAGATTAAAGTCGAAATGTTGCGCGAGAGAAGTGAAGCTGAGTCTTTCAGGAGTATTCAGTGTTATGGCTAATGTTAGTGAGCTAGCGGCTTTGTACTTCAGAGTTTACGACAGAGTTTTATGGCCACCAAAAAAAAAGTAAATTTAAGAGATTTTATCTCGTAAATTTATGAGAAAAAATTCATCGATTAACAAGTGGAAAACACCGAAGTTGTCTGTTTATTGGAGCTTGAAGATGAAATATGTGGAGCCTTTTGTGAAGCTTTATTTCCGGATTATTATAGGTTTAAAACAAAGAGATTCTGAACCTTTTGGTGAGTCAAAATCAGATTATTTTCACTGGAGCCGGCTTTCCGAGGTTCAGTGTCAGTAAAGCGGAGTTTTATATGTAAAATAAGGAGCTCAGAGATACGTTTGGGTGTAGAGGACTGCTGCAGCCTTTATTTTCCTTTTCATTCACACAACCTGAAGTTCCTCTGTCACCTTATGTCATGAACCTGTCATCCGAACACCAATGCGGAAGTAAACAGTTACCTACGCCCCCTCCTGCAGATGAAGCGTCCCGCTTCATCATTAAAAAACAAAGATGAGTGAAAATAGTCTTTTATATTAGCATTAGAATGTCGAAAAAGGCAAAAAGGGCTCCTCAGACGGAAGCATCACACAAACAGAGAGATCTTGTCTTTGGTGGAGGAAGAAAAGATTCAAGCGAACAGCTGCAGGGACACCCGATGGCTTCATCGGGCTGCAAACCAACCATCAATAAAAAAAACTTTAATAAATTGTAAATCAAACAAATGAGCTTCCAGACATTTGGAACGTTATCAATAAACATTTAGCTGACCTGTTCAACAAAGTTTAGTCGGTCTGATCTGCTGCTGCGCGGCGTTCACCTGCTGCTCTGGATGCTCACTTCCACTTTAATCTCGTAAATTTAAGAGATTTTTTCTCATAAATTTACGAGATAAAATCTCTCTCGCGCAACATTGCAACTTTAATCTCGAAACTTTATTTCGCCTCTTATCTCGAAACGAGTTTTTTCTCGAAACTTTGTGTCGAGAAAAAACTCGACACGTTGGCCAGAATTTTTTTCCTCACCGTGGCCCTAAAACTCTGTCGTATATGACACACAAAGGGCAGAAGAAAAGAAAAAAAGGAAGGCCTCTAATAATTAAAACAGTTTGAGTCGATGTAATACGTCCTTCTGACTGAAAAACTATAAGATTCTACATGACAGGGTTACCTGGCAGTTGATTTCAGGGATGTAGGTCAGAGGAAACTTGGATGTCCGGTACATCATTTTTACTGTCTTTTTAGCATTCTGAAAGCAAAAGAGGGAAACACAATGAAAACAGGCCCGATTAAGGGGTTTGGACCCACACCACCTTTCAATAAAAAAGAGGTCAAAGGTTTCTGAAATGAAAGTAGTGGCTAAATGTGAAGGATAAAACAAACAGGATATGATCTAAGAAAATATGATAATGTTAAGTGTTGCTGTAAATTAGAGACTTGGGTTATCTTTAAGCATTTGCTAAGAATCAGATCATAAAGTTCCATACATTCTGTCACATACTGGGTCTTTTCTTCAATAGGAAATAACTTTTTTACTCAGAGTCCAACATTCTCACAATTTACCCACTGAATGTTAATAGGAGACATCTGTATTCAAATGAATTGTAGCGTTAAAAACAGTGTCTTTGTTAAGGTTCTTTATTTAAACTAAAGACTATTTTCATAATACATTGTTCACCTGTGAATGATCGTCCTATTTATAAAGCCAGACATAAAACCTTTCCTCTGGTCTAGTTTGGTTAAATATGTGTTTTAAAAAAAATGTTCTTACGGTCTTTTCCATTTTCACTAATTTTGTTATCATTACTCTTTTGCACCTATACATTCTCCTAAGATTTAAAAAGAGATGGAACTCAGATTTATTTCAATATTACCTTCAGTTCTGTCCACACTGCTCTATTAAATCAATTTATGCAGACAACTGGTTGACTATAAGAAAGAATTTGATAATAGAGCAAACAAAGCTAAAGGTTGGTCAGTACAAGCTTTAACCAAACAAAACTCAGAATATGTGTAATACAAATAATGTATTTAAAATTGTTTTTACCAAGATAGCTACTTAAAGCCTCAAACCCTAAGAATCTGGGTTTTGTATTGCAGTTTTCCTGCTTTTTTTATGTCCACATAATACTACTTTGAGTGGACAGGATGATAATTTGTGCACAAACTTGTGCGCTCAAGATGCTGGTAAATTGCTCATTTGTGACCAACAAATACTTGTTTGTGGGCATAAATGATTATTTTGAGGGAAACATTTTTATTTGCTTATTTATTTTTTGAATGTCACATTCAGGGCTCCGTAGATTTTAAAACCACTCAGCTCCTCGTCAGTCTCCTGTCAGCTGCAGAGTTACCTTGTTCAGTCGGAAGTCAGCGTCACGAGTATTCTGCGCATCAAACTTCTTGTTCCAGTTGCCTTTGAAATAGATGGCATTGACCAGCACAAGTCTGGTCAGGTTGTTCAAGGAACCCTCGGCGAGGATGTCTCTGATTTTACCTGAAAAACAAAACAAGTTAAGGCAAAGACACGGTTAGATCTGTATCAGATCTAATCAGATTACACTGCAGATCACTTCAAATGAGGATCATTTATGAAACTAAATGGACTTTGGAGTTGAGTGAAGTGTGTTTGTTCAGATGTTTTTAGGTTTGTAGACCACCTTGTGTCTGTTTCTCCACCCAGGTGTTGATGTTGAGCCTGGCAGCTTCAGAACCCTGCATGAAGTTCACCTTCTCCAGCTCTGCTTTGTAGTGCTTCCTGCTGTTTCCCAGGAACTCCTAAACAATAAAAGCCTTTGCGCTTTATTTTGTAGCTTTGCATTCTTTGAAAGAAAATTTCTATCAGTAACGCTGTGACCTCGTAAAGGATTAAATGGGATGGATGACAAGACAAGGTTTTCATTCATCACATTTTCTCCTCTGCTTCTACTGTTTACAAAAAAGCCAGTTTGTCAAACACACCTCGACGAACTGGTAGGTCTGCTCTCCAAAAAGCCTGTTAGCTACACTCAGAGCGTAACTGGCCTTAGGCTTGTTGAGCTGGCCCAGCAGCTCAGCAAAGCTAGCATGGACCTGATCCTGGGAATCCCGGAGTTTCAGGCTCTGTGGAGATAAATAAACCACAGATGTGAGAAAATCTGTTCTGATGGACTTTCTCTGCAGGTTAGATTTTAGTCCAGAAATCTTTAAACAAGGAAGAAAAAAAATGTTAGTAATTCATTTGGTCAAAAATGGGAAGACAATTCATGAAACTTGAGTTGTTTGTTTTTACAAATCATATAAAACACTTAACACAAAAACATACATCATATAAAAGCAGGAAAAAGAAATCCATAAACCAAACCTGTGTGGTCAACTTTTACAGAAGCTGACCCACAGGCTGTCCCTCCACCACGCTGTTAGCACGTATAAAAAAAAAGAGTTTATCTTTTTAAATGACATCATTGTGTTGCAGAACTAAAATGTTTTGTTGACAGAATTAAAAAAAGAAAGTTTGAGAGAGTTCCCTGCAGGTTTCATCAAGTGTCAAAAGGTCAGAAAGTGTGAGCAACACATTCCTGTGGTTTGTGAAATCCTGTGTGACTTACAGGTGGACGCCACAGATAACGCTATCTAAAAAAATCCTAATATATCTTAGATATAATTTTACTAATATAAGGCCTTATAAAGGATTCAATTGTCTCAATGGGTTAAAACTCCTGTCAGGATTTCCAGGATGCGTCTTAAGGCTGGTCGTAAATCGCTTTAACCTCTGCTAGCTATGTTGTGGGAAAATGGGAAAGTGCTAATTCATAAAGAAATTGTTGGAAAATTGCAATTATTCACAGCGGTTAAAGCTGGTTAGTGGAAATGGCTATGAAGCCATTTTCAGAAAACTAAACAGTTTGCTGAAAATTATTTCAACTTGACGCGACAGGGATCAAGGAGGTCAAATCTCATGTGCAGACTAAAAAATGGCAGACTGCAGATGTTTTGTTTCATTTTTGCGCCCCCGTTAGCGTTCAGTTTCTGCCACCTTCACTTGAGCTGGCAGACTGGCCTGGCCCTTCTGCTGCATCTGCATCATCTGCTGCGCTCCTTTAGCCTGCTGCTGCTGCCGCTGCTGCTGTTGCTGCTGCTGCTTCCCTGCCTTTGAGAAGCAGAGAACCTGGGGGGTGCAGTTTACAGCCACCTGAATTAAACATTTCTTCCTTTCTTTGCTCCAAGAATCGGGTTGTGTGTATTTTATTTTAAAATCTATTTAATGTCTATGATGCAAATATGCATCAAACCAATTTTTTTACTTATATAACCTTAATGTAGAATCAATTTGAAAGAAAAAAAAGGTGAAATAAATTCAGGCATCGAGGGGTTAAAAGTACCAAACTAAAACCAACTTTGGAACTTTCCCTTCATTATTTCTGTATTTTTTAGCCATTCAGCCTGAGAAAGGCTTTTTCCATTATACCGGCACCCTGCAGGATAACAAAGCAGTGATGATGAGGAGGAATGGGTGAGCCGTCATTGATGCAGCCGGTAGTGAGGTCAGTTTACAGACAAAGTTTCTATTTATAACCTGACATACAGGAAAAAGCAAAACAAAAAACCTGCTTTACTGAAGTAGTTTACCTGGTTGAAGCAGAGAGACTGTGGGAAACTTTGATCAGACGCACACAGTCAGACATTTACACAAAAATGTCAACAACAAAAATCTATAAAACTATAAAACTATATTTCTACAAGACCCCAAAAGAAGAAAGATACCCAATATTTTAATGCAAACATTTAATTAAACTAATTTATAATTTCTATTTTCTATTGCACATTTTGCACCTTTGTAAAATTTTTGGTACTTGGTATATTGTATTCTTCAGTTTTGTGAAATTATTTTATTATTTCTGTGAAATTATTAACAATGCATGTCAGCACTGAATAGTGAGTGGCTTTTTTCATTTCATTGTTTACGCCTATGATGCAAATTGTACATGTGCACAGTGACAATAAAGGCATTCTATTCTATTCTATTCTAAAATGCTATACTAGATTAAACATTAGTTGATTGCACAGAAGGCAAAAAGGTGGAGCCTAAAATGAGAGTGGAACCTTTTTATTTGGACACAAAACCACAAAAATAGAAACTGGATCCTAAGATTTTTAGAGCAAATATTTGGAAAAACAAGTGCAAACGTTGTAGCACCTCTGCTGTTCATGGATGCAGATCCAGATTTTTAAAGTTCTCTCAGAAAACCCCTCCCTGCCAAGGCTTCTGCTGAGTAGCAGTTTATCAATTCAGCATTTATTGACAATTATTGCGGTGGCGCAGTGGTTAGCGCTCTTGCCTCACAGCAAGAAGGCCCCCGGTTCAAGTCTCGGCTGGGGGACATGAAAAACAGAACATCAATGGGGGACCTTTCTGTGTGGAGTTTGCATGTTCTCCCCGTGCATGCGTGGGTTTTCTCCGGGATCCCCGGCTTCCTCCCACTGTCCAAAAACATGGGTTCATTGGCAACTCTAAATTGTCCATAGGTGTGAGTGTGAGAGTAAATGAATGTGTAATTGAGGATATTCTACCCTGCAACAGACTGGCGACCAGTCCAGGGCATCCCTTGCCTACGCCCAAGTGGCCGGGATAGGCTCCGTCAACCCCGTGACCCCGAAAGGGAATAAACGGTTAAGAAGATGAATGATGAATATTATCAATCAGTTTGCAAATCCCCATTACAATTTATTTCAATATTTCTTTCTTTTTTATTAATTTATTTTAAATGTAAGGGCGTTTCTTACAGAATCAGAGAGGATTGTGGGTGTGGCACAAATCTCTTCCAAACAGTCGAAGCTGTTGAAAACATTGGATCAAATCCTGAATGCTCTCAGGTCAACTTTGATCTCAACAGCCGTTCTTAGAAACTCCTGTTTTATGGCTGCCATTAGCTTAACGACCAACGGAAACAAAAGTCATTTGTTGAGGACCTTTAGATTGAAAAATCACCCATAAATCCTCCATAAGTACTGCTTTAACAAAGCACAAAGGAGACAACTCTGCCAAATGGGTTCTGTTCTTTTCCTTAAAATCAGGGTTAATAGTTTAAATAAAAAGGACGGCCAATCTGGAGGCATTCGATGAGTCAACTTTGAAACGGCTTATGGGGAAGTCGGGCTGCAGCCAGGTCTGGTACACATAACTGATAACATACACAGAATATGTCAGTGTAAGCAGCTTTTTATGGCTCGCCCTGTTTTGCAATCTGGATCATGTTCCTGTAATAACCAACACAGAGAATGCATCATAAGAAATGCTGAGCGAGTGAATGCTCGCACTCCACTCACAGTTGACGTGGCATTATGATGCTTTGACGCCCAGCTAAGCTGCAGAGGCATGTAATATAAGTAAATGCATCACCAAGGGGTTTGGAAACCAAAATGTGTGGGGGGGGGGGGGGGGGGGGGGGGGGCAGTGCGTGATACCTTAGTCATCTGTGAGGCTGTGGTTCCTCTGGCTCCCAGCATCACCATGGCTAGAGCGGAAGAGATGCTGAACGGAGAGTAGAACACGTTTGCCATTTTGTCTTCGTTACTCAGCTGTTTGAACAAGTCCAGAGAGAACTTGGTGTTGGCTTTGGAAAGAGTGTTCAGGGAGGCCATGATTTCCTGCAAAAAGGACGAAAAATAGACAGTTTACATCTTTTTTTCAATGTTTTTTAATGTTTGCTACAAAAACGTTTTAAACCCAATTCTGCTATATTGCTGGGATTGTTTACACCTCACACATTAGATTCTGATAGTAAAAAAAGATCAATTACATTTTTTAAATAGATTTGTCCTCTTAGAGGTGTTAGAAAGTAAAGGTTCTTAGACCTCCAAGCACTGACTTTAATGTAACATTTACGACACAAATGAACCAAATACAAAAATGATTTTAAAATCTAATGTCTGAGACAATCACAAAATATTTATTAAAAAATTCAAGCTAAATAAACATCTGAGAAATAGATGTAATAAAAAATTATAACTGAAGTTTAAAAAAGGAACTCGTCTGTCAAAAAAACAATAAAAAAATTCAATCATCCAGTTAATTTAATCTTTATTTATAAAGCACTTTTCATGCCTGGCAACACCACGTGCTGCACGTCAGAATAAATATTCAAAAGCAATGGCGCACAGGTAAGAAAAACTGATTTCAAGAATAATTTGTCTCCATTCTACCTTCTGCACATCCTTTTGTGTGTTTGTAATCAGATGAGGTAAATGTCCGATCAAAGTGAAGAATGTGTTCACAGACACAAACATCTGATGACTGGGAGGAATCGGAAAACCACTATCTGTTTATGTCAACTCTAGAAATCCTGTAACAAGTTTTTTTGTTTTTGTTTGTTTTACAAGATAAAATGTCAGTAAAAAGGTAAGGATTAAAGGCTAATGGTTGCTGATATCTACTTTATTAACATTTTGTGCAAAAGCATGTAACCTATTTTTTATTAAATTTTTTAACTTGTCTTGTCCAACAGCTGGGCAGACAGATGAAAGCTGACGGCCTCTTGTGTTGGACATATTTTACTTTAACAAGAGGGGTTATTAATCTTCAGACAAACCAGAGGTATGTCTGAATAAACCCTTTTTGTAATTGAGGCCAAACTTTATTAATTTCAATCATGTTTGAAAATCTTTGGTGTTGGACCGGATGGAAAAGGAAAGGAGGGAAAAAGAGAGAGGGATGTTAGAGAGAGGAGGGGATAGGAGGGTGATAATAGGAGGGGGGGGGGGGGTAAGACCATGAAGCAGCATAAAGCAACAAGTTTACTGGATGTTTATCATTACGATAAGGTTCAAATGTAGTACAAATCTCACAGGGCGGGGCCTGTCCACACACACACTCAAATGTTATCAACACACCTGCTAGCTGCAAAAATGTCCACATGTCAACATGTACACAAAACACAGTGTTCACACACACATACTTATGCCCTCAAACTAGTGTGAAATATTTCATTCATTCAATCATGCAAACTATTAGTGCAAAGGTGAGCTAACACCCGTGCTCAGGTGAGTGTTTATGTTCCTCTAAAATGGATGGTGGAATGTGAAAAGAAGGAAGGAGAGTGCCCAGCCATCCCCACACCAAGACCCCTGCCGAAGCAGCAGCGGCAGCCAGAACCCCCCAACGCCACACGGCAGCAGGCAGAGAACAACCGCCCCCCGGGCGACCACATCCGCCACCCAGGCCAGGGCCAGCAGGACCGCCGCGAGGCCCTCAGAGCAAGAGAGCAGGGAGGCACGGAGGGAAAGAGAGCGCCGCCCCAGCCCAACCAGGAGAGCAGCCCCCCCGCCGCGCCGTGAGGGCCCAACGCAGGGCCCCACCCGAGAAGGGCACCCACAGCTCCAGACGAGCACCCATCACCACCTAGGAGCTCTAGGCATCCCCCTGCCCCAACCCCAGGTACGAGCCAGGACCCCCCAAGGGAGACCCGTTCCGCACTCCAGGCAGCCACCCACCCGGCCCACGGTTGGTCCAAGAAGGAGCAAGGCAGGGGCCAGCCGCCCCCACCCAGGAGGGGAGCACCCCGGGGGGTGTTTTAAACATGGCCTGACCAGGCTCGGCCACAGTTGGAAATTTGGCCGGGCCCAGCGCTCAGGGGCAAGGACCAGAACCCACCCCACAGGGATACGGACACCCCCGGCTCAGGTGTAATGTGAACCCTCTCCCCGCACGGAGAAGGCACTGCCGGGCCCAGGAAACCGGCACCCAGGGGACACGGCCGCCGTTGCCAAGGGCCCAGTACCCCCCACCAGGGATGGGGTAGGGGACAGATGGTCCTAGGTCCCACCTTCCTTGCAAAATGTGTGTGCGTGTGTTTGTGAGGGTGTGTGTGTGCATGTGTGTGTGTTTATGTTTGAATGTATATTTTGAGGAGTAAAGTGTGTGTGTACTAGGGGGGTTCAGTTAAAATTGGCGGGTAGGGCACTGAGGGGACATCTCCTGATTACTCACAGTGATGTCCCCTCACCCTCCCCACCAAGGGGCCGTAAATATCTAAGGTGAGGTTAGAATTGGCGGGTAGGGTGCTAAGAGGACATCTGCTGCTTACTGGCAGTGATGTCCAAGCACCCCCCTTACCTACCCTACATGTCTAAGGTGCAAATAAAACCGAGAGAGGGGGGGCCCACTCCATACGGCAACCATGGGAGGGGGACCACTACCAAGTAGCCCCCCCCCCCCCAAGGTGCATCGCAGGCTAAACCCCCCTCCCCCTATAATGAGATTATATGAGGAAGGGGGTAAGTTGGGGACAGCTGGTAGACTGTCCCCTGGTGGTCAAACAGCGGTCCCCCAGCCCCCCAGAGCAGGGCCCCCCGCCACCCCCCCCCCCCCCCCAGCACAGGCAAAGGGACCCCCCCCCCAGGCCGAGCCAGACCACCACTCCACCCCCCCCCCCACCACCACCACCACACACCCAAGCCCAGAAGACCGCGCAGCGCCCCAGCCCGCCCCACCCAGGTACTGGACCCGACCCCCCGACCAACGGAGCCCTCATCGCCCCCCACCGGGCACCGGAGGCCCCAACCCCCACCCCAAACCATGGCAGTAAGGCAAGGAGCAGCGACGACCAGGCCCCCCACCCCCTAAGTCATGGAGTTAGCTATGGGAGCCCAGAGAGACTGAATTCTTTCAAAGTTTCTTGAACTTTGGGCTGACATTTTTTCCAAGCTGATATGATCAAGCAGCAGATTTCTGTGTTGACTTATATTTATATTTTTCTTGTTTTTCCAATTTATTAAAATATTTTTTAGCAATACAAATAGTTATGAAAATGATAGATACTAATCCTCCTTCTACATCGATGGCACTCATGTCACCAAGCACACAAAGTGACGGTGAAGCTGTGATGGAAACCTTAAGCCAGACTGATAGATCGGCACATACCTGCTGCCAGAGAGCCTGGACAGGCGTGCAGAACCACAGTGCATGCATGTAACTGTTGGGTAGATTACTATCACAGTGCTAACAAATGTCTGAGTTACTGAGACCCATCTTGAACATCCTCTGTCCAGTGTAGTAAATTCTGTGTAGAGTTTTGAAATGGATTAGCGGCAGATTTGGACTTTTTGTCAGTTTAAAGGTGTTTAGACAAAGTTCTGACCAGAAGCTTTCATCTGTGCTGATGCTCAAATCTGCATCCCATTTTGTTGTCGGAAGTGAAATATTATTATCTAAATTACATAAAAGTTTGTATATTTTGGAGAGAGTTTTATTCATTGAAAAATTAATGAGAGAGGTAACTGCTTCTGGTAGCTTTAAATCAATGTCTTTGTATGTAAACATTTTAGTAATAATTGATTTAAGTTGCTGATATTCCAAGAAGTTATGTATTCCATGTTTGTCTTGTAGTTCTTGGGGAGTTATGAATCTTCTATCAATAATTACGTGCTCTAGTTGTTTTACGCCCCCTGCTTGCCAAGCTGGGAAGTGTATCATTTTTTTGTTTATAAGGATGTCCGGGTTTTTCCAGATGGGTGTCATTTTGCACGGTTGAATTGAGGATTTTGATATTTTGAGAAATTCCCACCAGGCTGTTAAAGTAGCGTTTATATTAATACTTTGAAAACAAGCCTGTTTTTTAACTGTTTGGCTAATAAATGGTAGATCTGACAGGTTGATCTTTTCACATAGCGCCTGTTCCAAGTCTAACCATGAGTTGGTTTCTGAATTATTTTTTAACCATTTTAAGATGTATTGTAATCTATTTGCAAGAAAGTATTTGTGGAAGTTAGGTAATTCTAAGCCTCTACAGATTTTTGCAGATTTTAAAGTTTTTAGACTAATTCTTGCAGATTTATTGTTCCATAAAAAGCTTGATATGGATGAGTCTAATGTTTTGAACCATTTTAGTGGCGGTTGTGTGGGAATGATTGAGAATAGATAATTAACTTTAGGTAAGATTTTCATTTTAACCGTGGCTACCTTGCCCATAAGGGACAGAGGCAAGTTGGTCCAGCGTGTTAAATCGTCCTGTATGTTTTTCAGTAATGGGGTGTGGTTAAGCTGCACCAGTTCTGATAGTTTGGGGGGAAAATAGATACCTAGATATTTGATATTTGCTGATTTGACTGGTATCGTGAGTCTTTGCTCCGCATTAATGTTCAGTGGTAATAAAACAGACTTATTCTAATTAATGGAGTAGTCTGATATGGAGGAGAATTGAATTGAAATGATTGTTGCTGTGTTGTTTACAGACTTCCTGTGACGTCATTTCTGGGTGAGCTATTCCCAGTGCTAGTCTTGTGTGACTGCTGTCCTCTTGTTTGGCATTAGCCTGACTACTATTGCTTACTCTAAGGGTTATCTGGGTTAATATTCACATCTAGTACCTTTTATTAGCGAATACACCACTGTTAAACCGCTTGCTGTTCACTTTCTCATTTTGCTAAATAGACCACTTCTCTTTACCTAAACACCGCTAGCCTTAGCTTAGAACCTAGCATGGCCACCTCTCTTTCTGTCTCTCCTCCTTTCTCCTGCCCCATGTGCCATATGTTTAGTGATGACCCTGCCTCCTTTAGTGAAAATAGCGGTAGGTGTGTTAAGTGTAGTCTTGTGTTAGACTTGGAGGCCAGACTGGAGGAAGCTAAGCCGGCTAGCCAGGTCGTTACTCGCGGGTCGCGCTACCAGGGCTAACTTAATTAGCACCCCAGCGCCCTCCCAACAGCCGGGAGACAGTCAGGGGTTTGTACCGGTTGGGAGGAAACATAGTGCTAAACGCAAAGACTTAGAGCACCCGAGACTCCACGTTAGTAATAGGTTCTCCCCCCTCAGCGACACACCCGCTGAACACTCAACTCTGGTTATAGGCTCTTCTGAAGTTAGAAAAGTGGAGCTACCAGCGGCTACAGTCAGGTGTTATCCGGGGGCCAGAGTTGGTGACATCGAGGGGAACCTTAGGATGTTAGCTCAGAGTAAGTCCAGGTTCCGTCGAGTCGTGATTCACGCAGGCGGTAATGATGCCCGACGGAGACAGTCAGAGGTGGTTAAGTTAAACGTAACTTCGGGGTGTAAACTGGCTAAGACGATGTCCGACACTGTAATTTTCTCTGGTCCCCTGCCGAACTTAGTCAGTGATGAAATGTACAGCCGCTTTTCATCATTTAACCGCTGGCTTTCTAGATGGTGCCCAGAAAACGGCGTTGGTTTTGTGGACAACTGGAGCGCGTTTTGGGGGAAGCCCGGTCTCATGCGGAGAGACGGCGTCCATCCCACCCGGGACGGTGCCGCTCTTCTTTCTAGAAACATTTCTGCTAGCCTTAGTCTGTTAACCTGACAATCCAGAGATGAGACCCGGGCGCAGAGCAGCAGTGTAAAACGCTCCTCTGAGCCTCCCTTAGGGTTAGTGTCGGTGCAAAACCCATGCAGGGAAAGTCAAGCAGGTTCAAGCTTTAGCTTATGTGCTGAAAGACAAATGAAAGGAGCGCGTCATAGAAACCTTAAAGTGACAGACAGCAGTTCTCACAAGCAGAATTATGATGTCATTAAATGCGGTTTATTAAACATTCGATCCATTTCCTCCAAGTCCCTCTTAGTCAATGAGTTAATCATTGATAACAACCTTAATCTTTTAGCCTTAACAGAAACTTGGCTCCAACAGGATGACTATGTTAGATTGAATGAAGCAACCCCCCCCCCACTTATGCTAACTATCAGAAATCCAGGATTTCAGGGAAAGGAGGTGGTTTGGCAGTAATATCACAGTCTAGCTTACTTCTCAGCCCTAAAGTTAAAAATGCTTATAACTCCTTTGAAAGCATCATATTGTCTATAAGTCACCCAAACAGGAAAACTCGAAAACCTGTTTTACTCATAATTATTTATCGCCCCCCCTGCCCATATTCAGAATTTTTAACTGAGTTTTCCGACTTCCTATCGACTATTGTCTTAGATTCTGATCAAATTATAATATTAGGGGATTTTAATATTCATGTTGATGACCCCAGTGATTGCCTAGGAAAGGCTTTTGCAGCTTTATTGGATGATGTTGGTTTCACGCAAAGTGTGAATGAACCCACTCACTGTCATAAGCACACCCTGGATCTTATTCTAACCCATGGGATAGAGATCAGCCAGCTGAGTGTCCTTCCTCTTAACCCCATCATTTCTGATCACTTTCTGATTATCTTCCAGTTTACACTGGAACATCCTTCTGCCCCAGTGAATAAGAAACAGCTTAGAAGAACCTTAACTGACCGTTCTGTGTCTGAGTTTAAACACACAGTTCAGCCAGTACTTAGTAATATTCTGAGAAAATACTCTGAGACCAGCTCCCATAGCATCAGTCCTAGTATAAATGACCACTTTGTTAATGATGCCTTACAAGCCCTCAGGAGTACACTCGATGTTGTTGCCCCCTTGAAACCTAAGTTCGTCAGACAAAACCGAGTAGCACCGTGGTTTAACGCTGAAACTCGTTCTCTTAAACAAGAAACCCGTAAGTTGGAAAGAGAATGGCGCCGCTCCGGTTCAGAGCAGTCTCTGGATATCTGGAAACATAGCCTATTAAATTATAAAAAAGCTCTGCGTAGAGCTAGAAGCCAGTACTATTCAACCTTAATATCAGAGAATGGAAATAATCCAAGATTTCTTTTTAGCACTATTGCTAAATTAACTCGCAGTCAGAGCTCAGTAGAACCACATGTTCCTGTTTCTCTCAGCTCCGATGATTTTCTTACATTTTTCGATAGTAAAATCTCAAATATTAGACATAAGTTAAATCAAGTTATTCCTACTATCAGCCCAGAACAGGCTGAAGTGGTAGAAATGGAGGCATCCATAGAAACCTCTGTAACATTAGACTGCTTCACTGCTGTGGATCAAGCGGAAATAACATCAATTATTACGTCCTCCAAATCCTCAACGTGTCTGTTAGACCCAATTCCCACTAGACTTTTTAAAGAAACTTTTCCCCTAATTAATGATCCCATATTAACAATGATAAATGCCTCTCTGGAAACGGGATACGTACCACAGTCTTTTAAATATGCAGTTCTTAAACCTCTTCTGAAAAAGCCCAGTTTGGATCCTAGCATCTTGGCCAACTATAGACCGATATCAAACCTGCCCTTTATTTCTAAAATCCTAGAAAGAGTTGTAGTTAAGCAGCTTTACTGCCACCTACAGGACAACGGGGTTTAGACCTCACCACAGTACGGAAACTGCACTAGTTAGAGTCTCTAATGACTTGTTATTGGCCTCAGAAAAGGGACTACTTTCTATTCTGGTCCTGTTGGACCTCAGTGCAGCCTTTGACACTATCGACCACGGTATTTTACTCCATAGATTAGAGCAGGACATAGGGATCAGAGGATCTGCTCTCCAGTGGTTTAAATCCTATCTGTCCGATAGGTATCAGTTCATTAATGTAAATGGACATTCCTCTCAGTGCACTCGAGTCAACTATGGAGTCCCACAGGGCTCAGTCTTGGGACCGATCCTGTTTACGCTTTATATGCTACCCCTAGGAAACATAATCAGGAAACACAGCATTAATTTTCATTGTTATGCCGACGATACGCAGTTGTATTTATCCATGAAGCCTGACCAGAATGACCAGATAGAGAAACTGAACGCCTGCATCAGTGACATCAAGACCTGGATGACAATTAATTACCTCCTCTTGAACCCAGAAAAAACCGAGGTCATTATACTTGGTCCTAAAAACCTCAGAGATGCTCTGTCTGCTCAGATAGTCTCCCTGGATGGCATAAGTATAGCCCCCAATTCCACAGTTAGAAACTTTGGGGTTTTACTTGACCAGGATTTATCATTTAAGGCTCACATATCTCAGGCGTGTAGAACTGCCTTTTTTCACCTGCGGAATATTGCTAAGATCAGAAATATACTTTCTAAGAGTGATGCTGAAAAACTCATCCATGCATTTGTTACGTCGAGGCTGGATTACTGCAACTCCTTGTTAGCAGCGTGTCCTAAGAGTTCCTTAAGAAGTCTCCAGCTTGTTCAGAACGCAGCAGCAAGATTGTTAGCTGGAACTAGCAGAAGAGATCACATCACTCCTGTGTTAGTTTCACTCCATTGGCTCCCAGTTGATTCCAGAATCAATTTCAAGATCCTCCTGTTAACCTATAAGGCCTTACATGGAATGGCCCCGTCCTATATTAAGGACCTCATAGTCCCTTACCATCCAATGAGAACACTTCGCTCGCAAAATGCAGGACTGCTTGTGGTTCCTAGAATTAGTAAAAGTACGGTTGAAGGTAGAGCGTTTAGCCACCAAGCCCCTGTCTTATGGAATAAGCTCCCAGCTCATGTAAGAGAGGCCGACTCAGTTTCTACATTCAAAGTTAGACTGAAAACATTCCTCTTTGGACAGGCTTATTGTCAGACTAGTTAGTATTCAGAGATTATTTAACTTAATGTTAATTTGTTTAAATTAAACTTAATAATAATTATTTCTTTTAAAAGGCTGCTAGAAGTTGAAGCTGGGGAAACTATGGTGCACTGGGGTTCTGTCCTCTTTTCTCTTCTACTTCTACCCTTCCTCTCCTCTATTCTTGATCATAATTTATCATTTAGTTCTCCATGCCTCTGTTTGGTGCAGTGCGATTCATGTATTGTCCCTCTTTTCCTCTCCCCCCCTGGGGAGTGGGAGTGCTTCCAGACTCCAGTTGTTTCATCCGTGCTCCAGTTCCTGACCGTCTACCTCGCTTTTGCTCCCGCTCCTACACCTGGCTGGGGATCCTGCCTCTGGCTCATCTCTGGCTCGTCTCTGCTCTGTACCTGACCGAGTACCTCGTCTCTGCTCCTGCTTCTTCACCTGGCTGTGGCTCCTGTCTCCGGCTCGACTCGCGCCTTTGACTGTCCCCACAACCACGACTGGATGAAGCTTGTCTGCTGGACTTTATATATGTAGTTGTAGATTTAGATAAGTTCATTCTTCTCTAAGAGTTCTGGTAAATCGTCTGTCCGTCCTGGGGGAGGATCCCTCCTTCATGTGGGCACCCCTGAGGTTTCTTCGTTTTTCCTTACCGCGAAGGGGGGTCTGAGGGCAGGGATGCCAGTATAGCTTAGTCAGTTTGTTAGTTCATTTTAGTATTTCCCTATTGAACTCTTTGTATTCGTGATCCTTTTGATTTCATGTTTTACTTCGAAGCCCATCGAGACGACTGTTGTTGTGATTTTGGGCTATATAAATAAAATTGAATTGAATTGTTTCATTTACAGAATGTAAATTACTTAAAAACAGTAATATATCATCTGCATAGAGACTAATTTTATGATGGCTGTGTTTGGTTTTAATTCCTTTAATGCTCTAATTCTGTCTTATTGCTGAAGCTAGAGGCTCAATAAATATAGCAAAAAGAGAAGGAGAGGGGGGCAACCCTGTCCGGTTCCTCTTCCGAGAAAATACCTGTTGGAAGTCTGTTTATTAGTTCTAACTGATGCATTGGGGTTGTGATATAATATTTTAATCCAATTGATGAATGATTCTCCAAAACCAAACTTATGGAGGGCAGCAATAAGGAACTCCCAATTTACTCTGTCAAAAGCTTTTTCAGCATCCAGCGATAGTATGGTCATTTCCTGGTTTTTAATGGTGGCAAAGTCTATTATATTAACAAGTCTTCGGAGATTGTCATCCGAGTGTCTGCCTTTGATGAATCCAGTTTGGTCAAAGTGAATTATGTGAGGAGTGATTTTTTTCTATTCTCTGTGCTAGTGCTTTGCAGATAATTTTTACATCTGCATTGATTAGAGAAATGGGGCGATAGCTTGAAGGACTAGTTGGATCTTTATCTGGTTTTAGAATAAGGATTATGTTGGCTGAGTTCATGTTAGGTGGTAGTGATTGGCTTTCATTGATAAATGTGACCGTTTTATAAAACGTTGGTGCCAGCTGTTCCCAGAATTCTTTATAAAACTCAGCAGGAAAGCTGTCAGGCCCTGATGCTTTACCATTAGGCATAAGTAACAGAGCTTCATGAAGTTCAGACAACAAGAGTGGAGAGTCTAAGTTTGCTATTTGATCCTCATTTAACCTGGGTAGGTTTACATTATTAAGAAATGAGTCAATACTTCGCTCTGGCAGATTGATCTGTGATGTATACAAGTTTTAAAAAAATTTTTCAAATGCGTTATTAATTTTGACCGGGTCGTGAGTGACATTTCCTGTTTGGTCCATAATAGAAGTGATTGTTGATTTTTCTCTATTAATTTTAAGGTGATAAGCCAGAAATTTGCCAGATTTATTAGAGTTTTCAAATCCTTCAAGTCGTAGGCTTTGTATTTGAAGCTTTAAATTTTTCAGATCTCCCAGAATGTGTTCCTGTGTAGAAGCAGCACAAGCAGTCTCCAGGGTTTTGATTTTATTTTGTAGTTCTAATAAATCTGCTTTCTCTTTGCGTTTTTTATGCGTTGAATAAGAAATGATTTTTCCTCTCATCACTGCTTTTGCTGTTTCCCAAAGAAGACGTGGTGAGATATCGGGAGTATTGTTGAATTCTAAGAAGGTTGCTCACTCTTTTTTAAAGAATTCAATAAATTCCTGGTACAACACCCTCAGGTACAACCTCCAGGTTGTACCTGAGGGTGTGGACATTTCCCTAGAAATATTTACAGAAACTGGTGCGTGATCACTGATAATAATTGGATGAATGTTGGAACTTTTAATTTCTTTTAGAAGAGATTTACTGATTAATAAATAGTCTAAACGGGAGTGTGAATGGTGAACTGGAGAAAAAAAGGTGAACCTCTTAGTGTTTGGGTGACATGAGCACCAAGCGTCGCAGAGACCCAGATCATTCATGTACTGCTTTAGTATACTTGCAGACCGCCATGTATGCTGGTTTGCTGCTGTGCTGAGTCTGTCAAGTTCAGGATTCAGAATCAGATTGGCGTCTCCTCCTATAATGATTGTGGAGTCAGAGTGAACCGCGAGTGAGGTGAAGAATCTGACAAAGAAGGAAGAGTCGTCAACATTCGGGCCATAGACACTGGCTATGCAATAGTCCTTATTCTGAATGGATATATTAATAATTACAAATCTGCCTTTTGAGTCAGTAACTGTATCCTTGAGTGAATGTGATGTTTTTATTAATCAAAACAGCAACTCCTCTTTGTTTGGAGTTGTAACTAGAAGAATACATGACTGGAAATCGTAAGCAGCACAGGAGATGATCAGCTGATTTTGATAAATGGGTCTCCTGCAGTAAGGCTATATCTGCTTTAAGATCATTCAGGTGAGTTAACACTGTCAAACTTTTTGGCCCAGAGCCAAGTCCACGCACATTCCAGCTAACGATGTTAAGACTATTCATAGCTGCTCTGACCAAGAGAGTGTAAGGCTAAATAGAGCGTGTGCCGGTCCGTGTGCGCGTGCCCGTAGATCGATGAAGGAACGCTGTGCGTTTGTTTGCGTTTCTGACTGTGTGGGCTGCATGTTGCGTGTGTCCTATGTGGGCTTTTGTGAGGTGTTTGCGGGATGTCCGCGAGTGTGAGCTGGTTCGTGTGCGCGCTTGTTGTCGCGCACGTGCCCGTTCCGTGCATAAATGAATACCAACTTACCGAGGGACGTGTTGCCTTTGGATAATTTACATATGGGGAGGGGGGGAGAGAGGGGGAAACTAAAATGAAGAAAGAAGTAAAGAAAAACAGAAAGAAACAAACATAACAAGAAAAACAACAGAACCATGAGAGGCGAGAAAAATTAAACTGCTTCAACGAGATGGAGGTGGGATGATTGATAAGCCGGTTTCATTCATTTAACACGTTTAGCCACTGTTTTTAGCGCAGCATGGATGTCAGATCTTCGGCAAAGCCAGGGGGTGATCTCCGGGTCTCGGAAGAGCCGGCCATCCACGAACAGTTTATCCACAGAAACCACAGCTCTGGACCCATTGGCAATGTGTTTTTTCCTCAGAGGAAAAAGGATCTTTCTGCGCCGCAGAATCTCAACCGGAATCTGGTCGTTCACGCTAAAGTGCGTTCCCTTCAGCTTCCGGCCGCGGCTCTTCACCAGCACCTTCTGCTTAAAGTGGTCAAATTTGGCTACAATCTGTCTCGGACGCTGGTTGTCGGACCTTCTTCCTCCGAGCCGGTGCACCCTCTGGAACGCGATCTTCTGCACCTCCTCCTTTGGGAGCTTCAGAAGGACTTCACCGTGGCCTCCGGGTCCTCTCCTGCCTCCTCTGGAATCCCCGAGATCACCAGGTTGTCCCTCATGCTCCTCGACTGAAGATCCAGGAGGGTTTCTTCGATCGAGCTTTTTTCCTCAGAAAGGCGAGCGGTGTCACTGCTCAGGGTCTTGACAGTTTCTCTGAGGGCCTGATTCTCCGCTGCAAGCTCCCGAACCTGCTGCTGGCTGAACTCTAAAGACTCCCGCAGGCCTTGGAACTCTCTATGGAGGACCTCTAGCAGATTCAAGCGGCAATCAAGGCTGGGGAGCTTTTTATCTATGGAATCTAAAGTGTCACTGATTCCGCTGCCTGGAGAGGAGGCAGCTCAAGAATGTTCTGGACGGATGCGTTTGGGGGAAGGAGGGGTGGTGTTGGTCTTCCCCATAACAAAGGTATTGTAGCAGCCGTCTATAATTTTCCAGGTCCTCCAGGCTGTCAAAAGGCTTATTGAACTTTTACAGATGTTAGTTTTACAGCTAATTTGATATGGCGGTAAAGTGATATAATACAGAAATGTTTGTTCAGCTACTTACGCACCGCCAAGTTGAGTTGCCACACCGGTCTCGTTGAGTCTCACGATACTACAGCATCAGCTCCCCCTACTACAGCATCCCTCCAGTCCATGTAACCTATTTTGCAGACCTATTATCTCTGCAAGACAACTCCAAATCTGCATGCATGGCCAACTTTAATAATGCTAGACTACCAGTAAATGTTTTTTTTTTTAAATACACATTACAGACGGTTTAAGTCTGAAGTGTCACATGGATTGTGACTTAAATCTGATAATCAAGTGAGGAAAACATTTGAATATTGTTTTTGTAGTCATCAGATTTCTACAATACATGTAAATGCAATTCATTTGTCATTTTGTCTGATTATTTCTAAAGACTGAGGTCTTTTAAACAGTCATTATCACCTGGATTATTCCCCTGACATGATCACGTGATCACCACAATCGTTTTTCCCATACTATTACTCGTGCTTCTTATTTTTTAAAAGTTTTATATGTTACGGAACCCGTGTCCTGACAATAAAATATTAAAATATATCTTGTTCCCACAGATTAATATCTTGTTCGCACTAAATACTACTCCGTTCCCTCAAAATGATTAATTCGTTCGAACGCAATAATTAATCCGTTCGAACTCAATAATTATTCACGACGCAAGTCATTCACACGGATATGCTCTCCTTATGGCCGCAAAAGCTACTTTCAGCGGTAACTTCCGTGTCTCTGTGACCCACATTCGTTCAAGAAAGGAACATGAAAAACAAGAATGATCACTTTATTACTGTCTCAATGAATATTAGAAAAATATAAGATTTATATTCATAAGATTTTTATAAAAATTCAAGGATTAAAAGAAAGAGACGACTAGAAGATCCGAGATGTCATAATTGGAATCCTGACCCAGATCGCTCCAGATTGGAAAGAGAAGAAGGACATGATGGTGGATACAGTTCGGTTGGGGAGAAAAGAGGAGGAGGGCAGACACCGACAGGTCATCATACAATTTGTTATGAGGCACCGCAGAGACGCCATCTGGAGAAAAACCAAGAACTGTTCAACCTGTAAGAATCTGGGAATCGTCTTCAAGGAGGATTTCTCCAAAGCTGACAGAGAAGCTCGAGCAGCGGCCTGGCCGAAGATGGAAGAAGCCCGAGCAGCAGGGAAACATGTGTTAAGGGGGGTGGTTGATGGTGAAAGGCAGTAAGAAGATTGAATATGGAATGAAAAGATGAAATTGAATTATTGCAGGTTAGAGGGACGATCTGGGTGAGAACACACGAGCCACCAAAGAGGAACCGGGTATTTTTGGCCACAAAAACAATTTATTAATCCTAAAACCTGACTGGCCAATAAGATGGTAAAAAAACTATAAAATACATAAAACAGCTCTAAAAAGTATAAAATACAATAAGATGCAGAAACAGGGTAAAAACTACTACAAAGCAATACTAAAAGTCCGGGGGACAGTCGACAAAAGCAGCTTTGGGAGACAGCATATCCGGAATCCAGGGGACGTCCTCCACCCGCCAGACTTGACCCATGATGTCCTTTCTCCATGACCAGGGAAGTCCTCGGGTCACACGCACCAGGACCTGCAGGCAAACACATCTGCCAGCACCAGAAGCAACCACGGTTGCCTTAGGCCATCCTGAGGAGTGTGGCTACGCTTTCCCATACTAACAGGGCAGGCAGAGTTCCCCTCTGCCTCTGCGCGTATTCAGCCTCACACACTCCTCCCCGTGTCATGTCGCTTCTGGCTGGCCTTCCGGGACATCTTGTGTGTTTCTACCAGTCTGCTAAGTCACGTCGGGCTACTTACAACACAGGCAGGGTCCCTGCCCTGCCTCTGCGTGTTGACGGCATGGCAGAACTGGCGGTCCCAGCGGTCCAATTGCCCCCGGTGCGTGCGCCCTCCTGACTCCATTGGTGCATCTGATGAGTGGTCTGGCGGTCCAAATGCGTCCCATGTGCATACAGGCCCGATGGTTCCCGGTGTGTATGCCATGCTCCCAGGGTGCGCAGGACCAAGCGCCCCTGGGGTATGCGCCCTCCTGGCCGTGCAGGAACTTTTCCCAGAGTCTGCTACATTCTGGAGCGCACGTCTGCTTCTCTGTTCCACTCCTATATAGTCTCTCAATTAAGAGCAGGTGCTTCTAATTAAGGGGCGTGTCCACATGCACCATGCAAGGGGTGTAAAAACACAACAAACATGCAAAAAACCATCCAATCATGCATTTAGTTTGTCCCACCTGCTCACACGTGTACTACAGAGGACCGGTGGGCTACATCAATGGTATCAGGGTTCGTGTGGACTGAGCTGGTTCAATAAAACAGTTCAAAGAAGGAAAAGGATGGAGAAAAAAAAGAAAAAAAAGGTTATTTATAGGTTTTTCATGCTAGTTAATGCTAATTCACATCTACTGTAATGGTTCTGACAAAATTTATCTTGGGGTTAAAATCTCGGTCCTCAAAGATTATACAGTTTTAGGGGCATATTCAACGCTTGTAGTTCCAGCTTCTTTAGCTTTATCTTTTTGTGTTATTTGTATTTTTTTTTTTTTATGTCTTTGTCACAGTCATTATGTTCTTATGTTACACTAGATGCTAGGGGTCTGAGATATTCTGTCAAAAGAAAATCTGTGTTTTTGTTTTGTAAGAATCAAAGAGCTCAGTGTTTCCTTCTGCAGGAAACTCATTCCAGTGAAAGTGATGAAAAATTCTGGTCTAATCTGTGGGGCGATAAAATCTACCTTAGTTATGACAGTAATAGGTCAGCAGGGGTCGCTACACTACTGAATAACTTTCCAGGGAAATTGTTAACAGTGAAGAGGGATGATTCAGGTCAGTGGATTATTTGCATTTTTTATCTTGATGGATGTTTTTTAGCTCTAGGTAATGTTTATGGCTAAAATTGTAATGCTCAAAATAAATTAACGTTTCCCCATTTAAAGACCTTAGACAGAGATATCCAATTCAAATACGAATAATCGGTGGTGATTTTAACATGGTGGAAGATGATTGGCTGGACAGATCTCCATCTGCATTTCTGAATCACCATCATAATCCAACACTCCTTCATTTCTGCACAGAGCTGCACCTAATAGATGTATGGCATAGAGATTTCCCTGATGCTTAAGCCTTTACCGGGTTTAAACCAGATGGTACAGCCAAATCTAGACTAGACTTTTGGCTAATCTCAGATGATCATCAGAGTTTCATCCCGAAAATAAACATTTCAGCTGCTCCGTTAACAGATCACAGTGTGGTCAGACTTTCCGTCCAACTTCAGTGTTTTCAGTCTAGAAACAAAGGCTATTGGAAATTTCACTCCAATCTTCTTAATGATGAAACATATTGTCAAAACATTATTTATAAAATTAATAAAATTAATAGGGAGGCTCACTTCACATCTTATAGAGATAGATGGGAGTTTTTAAAATATAAAGTGAGACAAATTTCCATATCTAGAGGTAAGCAGATTAGTAAGCAGTATAAAATCAAGAAAGAAGAAATTATCAAAGAAATAAACTCAATATGTCACAATTTGGACTCAGATGAAAATCATAAACAGCAAATGATTATCTTGCAATCCTCCTTGGATAAAATGTACATAAAGAAGGTCAAAGGTGCATATATCAGATCAAGAGCAAGACGGATTGAGGAAGGGGAAAAAAGTTCTGCATATTTTTGTAGACTGGAAAAAAGAAGGCAAGAGCGAGACCAATGAGTTCTATCGCTAGAGGAGACGTCACGTGGTTCCTCATGGGAGGAGAGCACCGCCATCTTGGTGAGGTCAAGTTACTGCTGCAGTGCATGCATGTGATCAAATCGTTTGCATATTACCAGTTCATTGTTTGGGTTTCAACTGCCAAAATCAGATAAATGAGTCCATGAAGGAGGAAGGTATATCATTTCACAGGTAAGTATTTTAATTTTTTCTTTTAATGCTGCAGGGGCTTCATTAATAGTACACATGTTGACATGCATGATGCTGCAGGGCTGTTCTCAACATGCTGCATGATGTACGGATAATTTGCTGTCGACATAAATGTACATTTTATTTTGCTAAACCTGTATACAGCATACTAAGCTATTATAGTAATATAGATTTATACATTTCTGACTCAGTGACTGAACTTTTCTTGCAGGTTTCCAATGGATTCAGACTTAGGGAAAAAGTGGGCCTTAGCTATCAAAAGAGTTAACCCAGATGGATCACTGTGGTTAACAACTAGTAATACAGTCTGACTGTTCAAAACATTTGTGTAAACAAATTTTGATGAGAGGCCAGACTGTTTGCTTGAAACCCGACACAGTACCATCTGTGTCGGGTTTCAAGCAAACATTATTATTATTATTATTATTAATAGACTTGTTTTTTATTATTTATTGACTTATTATTTATTTATTGTTATTATTTACTGTTTGTATTGACTTACTATTAATTTATTATAATTGTTATTATTGACTTATTGTTGGGTTTTTATTACATTACATGTCAAAGAGGTTTAAAACTTCTAAATGTTTAGAAATTATATTTAAAAATTCTTTGTAATAATTTTTTTATTTGTAAGAAGTTCTGCAACAATGCCTTTTCATTAAAGTTTGAGCTTTTAAGGCTGACTGTTTCTCTTCTTTAACGACAACAAATGATGTATCTATATATATATTATATATAAATATAATATATTTACATATATGTATAAATATATATAAATGTAAAAATATATATAGCTTATAAAAGCTACTTAGACACCACTAAGCAATAGAAATCATTGTCATGTGGGCGTCGTCGACCTCACCAAGATGGCGTCGCGCTCCGCCACCGTCGGCCAGGCTTCTAAAGCGGGCGTGTCTCCTCTAGCGATATAACTCATTGAGCGAAACAGTGTAAAAACT
Source organism: Oryzias latipes (assembly GCF_053564925.1). Lineage (NCBI taxonomy): Eukaryota > Metazoa > Chordata > Actinopteri > Beloniformes > Adrianichthyidae > Oryzias > Oryzias latipes. Next base: position 14,636,408 of record NC_136256.1, on the reverse strand, counting down.
TTGTTAATAAAAGATGTGGAGTGCACAGCTCCTACAACAATTACAAAAGAAAATTTTCAGTTCTACAGTGAGTTATACGCGTCCTCATACTCCCTCCATGATGCTGAAGCCTTTTTAAAACAAATCAAACATTTGGTCCCTAAAATAGATGATGGCTGCAGAGAGCTTTGTGAGGCAGAGATCACCATGTCAGAGGTAGAAGATGCTATAAGATGCTTAGCTTTGGACAAATCTCCAGGTTCAGATGTGCGGACTGTTAATTTTTATAGACATTTCTGGGAACATGTGAAAGACCTGCTTTATTTGACACTGAAGGAAATAACTAACACGTAAACTCTACCAACAACTATGAAGCAAGGCATCAGAACTCTCATACCTAAATCTGGCAAAGATCCTCGACTGATTTATAATCTGAGACCAATTATCGAATTACATAAATGCCAAAAATTGAAAGGGCGTAAAGACAACTAAGCGGGCGTATTTAGAAACTGAGTGAGTGAACCTTAAAACTGTGATGGCGCAATTCTAACCAAGCGACCCCGTATTTTACAACTGAACGGCTGAAATCCTAACTGAGCAGTGATCCTGCTCAGTCAATTCTCATTTGCGCCCTCACCTGGATTTACGCTCAGTGTTAAGGGGGCGTTTTTGTCACTTGGGGGCGGCATTCAGGGGTGTGTTTGTCACTTAGGGGCAGGAACCTTTCTGGTTGATCTGATTGGCTGAAATTTGCATGCCAAGCAGCGGGGCGGGACTTTCATTTTGGGGCTTTAATAGAAAAGGAACGGCGGCTGTAACGTGGATTAAAAGCATTAAAACTGTAACAAATACAGTGAATTTCACATGAGAAAAAATTACAGCACAAAAAACCCGCTCCACTTTCTTACCTTAGTTTTGGGTTGTTGGTAAATGTTTTAATCCACGTTACATCCGCGTTTTTTTTTCTATGATTGCCTCTAACAGGGGGGACAAACAAGTTTGACACAAAGAGCCGACATCTCTAACTGTGATAGTCAAAGAGCCACACCACACACTGACCTGCCAGACAGGCACACAATTAAAGCCATGTTATTTCTCATAACCCTCTCCTCTCCTCACAACAGCACTGGATTAAGCGGGGCCGTTTAGTGTTTTTTCTGTATACGTAAACACACATACCGGTGAAACGTGCACACTGGTGTGTGTTTAAAAAAGGCAGCGAGCGCAAAACTGAGTTGGTTGTGATTTATTTTTTCAGTCATCAATCAGCATTTATAATCCATCAAAGTCCTCATCTTCTGCATCTGAAACAGCTGGGCTACATTTCTATCAAACACGCCGGCTTCCCTTTCCTCATCAGAGTCCGTCTCTTTGCCATGCGGCTCCAAAGAACAATGAAAGCAGACTCCTCAGGCCAAGTTTAAGTCCTGCAGTCCCAAAGTAACTTGCCGGCGCTGCGTCCCGGTAAGGGGGGAGGAGGATGGCTCTTCTCACGGTCATCTGCTGGAAGTAGCAGCGCTGAGCCTCGAGCCGATCTTCCAACACAGGCCTTTCCTTTTTCGCGGAAACTCAGCTGCTGCTGCGTCTTCTTGTCTTGTCGGAGTTGGTTTTCCAGCGTCCTCTCTTCCGAACCATGGATTCATTATTTTAAATTCTCTGGCAGCTGAGGTTCGATAAGTTAGAAAGATCTTCACAGATTCAGATTTCCTGCTTCAATAACTCTTCTGATCAACGTTCAAATGTGTCAGCAAGTATCTCAATACTTTCGTATTAACACAGAGAGTGAACCACAAATGCATTTCTGAAGAAAATAGATCGTTTTTTGCCTTTTAATCAGAATTGTTCGCTTTAAACTGTGAATGCAGACATGCAGCAGCCGGCTGCTAAGGGACCGTCAACAAAGTGCAACCTCTGTGAACTGTGAAACACCACTGTGTAAAAATCAATAATCTTACAAAAAGATCATAAAATTATTATAAAGCATATTCTTGTTACAATACATATTTTGTAGGAAAGTCCATCTTCATTTTATCTTGTTGCATATACTTTTTCAAATTTTAATAAATATGAATCATGACTAAAGTTATCAGTAACTTGACATGACCTTATTGTCATACTAAAATAAAGAATGTCAATAGTTCACTTTGTTTATTTATAGGAATTTTTCATATTTACAAATGGATCAGATGTGGTCAAAAATCCTCAATAGCTCTGAAGATGCCAGAATTTTTTTTTTTTTTTGCATAATCTTTATTTTAGTAGGAAAATATAATATAATAAAATAAAATAAGGTCATGATTAGTCAGTACAGGAAGTTTTGTGTCAGTAACTACAGCATCTTCAAAGCCATTCAGCATTTTTGACCAAATCTGATCAATATTTTAATATGAAAATTTCCTAACAATAAACAACGTGAATTATGACATAATCTTTGTTGCAGTAGGACAATAAGGTCATGATTAGTCAGTAGAGGAGGTTTGGTGACAGAAGCTTTAGTATCTTCAGAGCTATAGTGCATTTATGTTGTGATTCATATCTCTATTAAATTTTAACTTTGACTTTCTAACAAAATTTAGTATAATAAATAATAATGTAGCATGACTATGCTGACGAGTCTTCATTACCAGTTCATATAAATATAGACATTCACTTTTTAAAAGTTCACTGATTTTTACAGAATGCTGTTTCACAGAGGTTGCACTTTGTTGACGGTCCCTTGGCAGCCGGCTCGCTGCTCTGTTTGCATTCACAGCTTGAAACGAACAATTCTGATTAAAAGGCCATAAAAACGAACTTTTTTCTTTAAAAATGCTTTTGTGGTTCACTCTCTGTGTTAATACAAAATGAGTGAGATACTTGCTGACACATTTGAACGTTTATCAGAAGAGTCATTGAAGCAGGAAGTCCGAATCTGTGAAGATCTAATTTAACCGAACTGCAGCTGCTCTATTCCCGTGTTCCTCCGCGTAGCTGATAGCTGCAGTTTAAACTATGCCTCATAATCGTGTCTCTTTGCCTTTCCAGGGTTTCCAAACGAAGTTGTTCTGCATTATTCACATATCTGCTCCTTTGTACTATGGGGGGGGGGGGGGGGGGGTCTTCTTTCACGGCCTTATGGTTGTGAAAGTACTGAATATAGAAAATATAATAAAAGGCAGAGAGCCGCACGCAGCTCAAGAGCCGCCTGTTAACCCCCCCCCCCGCACTGAAAAATGAAGGTCCCGCCCCTCTGCCTCGCCGATAAGCCATGCGAATTTCAGCCAATCAGATCAACCAGAAAGGTTCCTGCCCCAAAAGTGACAAAAACGCCCCCTTAACACTGAGCGTAAATCCACATGAGCGCGCAAAAAGGAATTGACCGCGCAAGATCACTTCAGGGTTAGAATTGCGCCTGCGCGGTTTTAAGGTTTACTCACTCAGTTCCTAAATACGCCCGCTTAGTTGTCTTTACGCCCTTTCAGTTTATGGCAGATTTGTAATTCCATACCAATTACCTTACTTAATAACGACTATAAAATCTTAACTCACATATTTGCCTATAGAATGAAAACTGGGATGTCCCAGATTATTTCTGACACTCAGTCTGGCTTTCTGATAAGCCGATCCATTCATAATAACATCCGCCTCATACTGGACCTGTTAGATTACAATTATCTGATAGAAGACGAAGGCTTCATTTTGTTCCTTGATTTTTTAAAGCCTTTGACAGTCCAACATCAATTCATGTTTCAAACTTTAGATTTATTTGGCTTTGGACCCAACTTTATCAATCTCACCAAAACACTTTATGGAGATACGAATAGTGTCATTTCTTTGCCACATGGGACCTCGCCGAGATTCTCCATTAACATTTGAGAAACTTAATGCTTTAGGCCAGCAAATAGCAATCACTCAGTTCGCTGACAATACAGCTATTTTTATGAAGGACAGCAGTCAGATTTCTGTGGTTTTACAATTAATAAATGTTTTCTCCAGAGCTTCTGGTCTGAAACTCAATCTAAATCAATGTGAATTATTGCCAATTAAAGATCCCACTTTAACAACAATTCAAAAAATTCCTGTTAAATCCCAAGTAAAATATCTGGGTATTCACCAAACCAAAGACTCCAAATCATTGGACTTTTGGAAAACTCTAGATAATTGTAAATTAAACCTAAATTTGTGGTCCAACCGAGATATTCCTATTCTGGGCAGAGTTTTTCTAGTAAAGATGGAATCTCTGTCAAGATTAATCTACCCTGCATATTCTTTATCCTTCCCTAAATCTGCAATTAAAGATATAAATCAAATTCATTTTAAGTTCATTTAGAAATACAAAACTCATTATATTAAAAAAAGTGTGATGTTAACAGATTATGAGGAGGGAGGACTTATAGCTATTGATGTTGAGTGTTAAGACGGGACGATTAAAATCAACTGGCTGAGATCCTTCTTAAAGTACGAAAAAGGTTTCTGGTATCAATTCCCCTCTAAAATATTAAGGGATGTAGTTGGAATTAACGTTCTACTTAAATGTGACTATGATCTAAAGAAAACTGCCAATCAAACTTTCTGCCTTTCATCAACAAGTTTTATTGCACTGGAAACTGATTTATAAGCATAACTTTAGTCTGCACACCACGCCTCTTTGGAACTGCTGTTATGTGTTACGGAGAAACAAATCCTTGTTTTACAATAACTGGCTGACTAAAGGGATATGGTCTGTTCTGCATCTACTGGATCATTCTGGAAACATTTTGACGCTTGAACATTTTAGTTCTAAATTTCAGTTATTTGATCGGAAACAATATGATGCTGTGATCAAAGCTCCTCCTCGGTCATTGATACAATTATCACAAAATCTACTGTTAAACAAATTTCAATTAAAACTTTATTCACTCTTATTGGATGGGCAGCCGATTACAAAGACAGAATTACCTAACAGCTTCATGCGCAGATTGTTTGTTAAATGACTCTTCCAAACACATCTCATCAGAAGAAAAGCATTTCTAAACACTTCTCTAAAGAAGAGGTATTTGAATTAAGGTTGAATTACTTAAAATTCTGTATTTTACCAAAAGTAAAAGACAGTTCTACAGTGGGTCAGGTGGTAGAGCGGGTCGTCCAATGACCGAAGGGTTGGCGGTTCGATCTCCGCTCCCACCAGCCAAAATGTCGTCGTGTCCTTGGGCAAGACATTTCACCCTCCTTGCCTCCAGTGTGGCTCCACTGGTGTGTGGATGTGCATGAATGATCCCAGTGATGATCAGAAGGGCCGTAGGCGCGAAATGGCAGCTGTCAGTCTGCCCCAGGGCAGCTGTGGCTACAACCGTAGCTTACCATCACCAAGTATGAATGAGGAGTGAATGAATAATGGACACAATGTAAGCGCTTTTAGTGACTTGAAAAACGCAGATAAATCCAATCCATTATTATTATTCATTTTAAAACAATTAGTGATGTTTATCCATCCAAGGAATTTTTTGAGACTTCGTTTTGGGTTTGAAGAGAATGACTGCAGTTTTTATTTAAAGGACATTGAGACTGTGGATCATTTATTCTTTAACTGTGGAATTATAAAAACATTCTGGGAAGATTTATATGGAGTCCTATAATGTTCATAATCAAATAAATAAATATTTAATTAAATAGATAAATATGACCTAATGCAAATACACAATCAACCAATAAATATCTCATAAATATATAAAAAGATCATGAAATGGTGAAAAACCTGCACACTGATTTTAAATTAGCCATTCAATATTTTTCATTTTGCTTTAAAAACCTGTTCATTATTTTTAAACAGCATTTTAAAATATTCATTTTAATCATGTGGAATATTATTACAATTCTACGTCTTTTTTCAGAACCTTGGATTTCAAAATCAATATTTTCCAAAGTAGCTTTGTTTTTATTGCACGTTGCTGTTTTTCCACAATGGACGATTTATTTCACGAAGAGCTTTATCAGGAGAATACAAGGAAAGTTTTATATACACAAAAATAAATATTTGGAGACCAAACCACTTTTTATCACATTTCATAAAGAGCTCTGTTTTTACTTTCAATCACTTCATTATATGAAAAAGAAGGATGGCTTGAAATTGCTTAGTTTTGTTCAGAAATACAAACTTCACAAGTACCCCTAACCAGTATTAGACTATTTAGATTGGTTCTATGTTCTTTTATTTTATTTTTATTTAACTTATTTGTTTTTATTTATTTGTGTGTAATGTTCATTGATTTTTTATTTTTTTCCCTCTATTCTTTATTTTCTATGTTAATATGTTATTTGGCAATGGTGATGGATCTTCGAAGTTATGTTGATTACATGGTTATTGTTCGTTAATGACGATACAATAAATAACGGTTATTTACCTCAATTGTCTATAAAGTAAAAAAAAAAAAAAACCTTACCTCGTTGATCATGAACCTCGCAGCATCATTGAACATGTCGTAATCGTCGTCTGTGTACACTATGTTCCTGTACTGATAGTGATAGTTTCCATAAACGACCAACACTAGACATACAAAAAAGGAGACCAGGAAGAGGACTCGCTTCTCCGCTGACAGTCTCTCCATCATCCTGGAGCGCACAGCTAACAAACCTGCTTAGCAGGTTGAACCGCCGGCCAAATGGTTAGTCAAGGATTCTTTTCCGCAGACTGTTCGTCCCTCCTTGAAAATTTGTATTTTGCTGAGCTTAAGAGTTGCTTTAGATATATTTAAAAGTTTAAATGCATATTGATAGCAGTTCGTTGGAGTTCAAACCTTATTTCCGGAAGTTGTCTTCTTCTTCAACGCTGTATCTTCGTATTCGTTGTCTCGTTTCTGCTGCCTTGTGGCGTAGTCTAGGTACTGCAACAGATATGACCTAAAAGGCAAAGCTGGCTCTTTGAGCTCCAAAGACCAAAAAAGACTAATAGAAATAAATATCTTTGTTCTTTCTTACCAAAGATTTATATAATTAGCACTTTTAATTAAGAGTAACTTTAAAATAAACAACAATAGCTACTGAAGGGCTGGATCCAGGGACGTCCACATGATTCCAGGGGGTCAGGGGCTAAAACCCGGAAAGGGGATGGACACTTTTTTTTTCTGGTTCTTTACACAATATTATTATTGTAAATTGAACAGTTAAATGTAAAATTTGAAAAAAATTGTGACTAAAAATTGTGTTTTGGTGTTTTTCCATCTCACAATGGAGGACAAAGTGTGTTTTTAAGTAATTCTTTATTAAAATCATGAATCAGAAGCAGATGAAAAATGTAATTTGAAAAAGCTTGTAGTTGCCATGTAGAAGCTACAATCAGCGGGCCACATGCTCCATATTTCAATCCATCTACTTGCAGACAAATAGACCCACATACATCTTTGTGGCTGGATAGTTTGTGTTCTTCATCCAAAGCTGGATAGTTCCAGAGTGTTGCTCACCAACTTTGTTGGGTAAAGAATCGGAGGAAAGCCTTTGTGGTGGATTGAGTTAATATCAGAAAGAAGGAACATGAGAAACTGGAGAAATACCAGGGGCACAGAGAAGAAATGGAGAAAGCTTTGAAATTGAAGGTGACTGGTGCACGTTATGTTGGTGAACTCGGGGTGGTAACCGCTAAACTGGAGGAGTGGCTGCAGCACAAAGACCTCAGACCTCTCAGTCCAGAAAAGCGCAGTTCTAAGAACAGCTAAGATACTGCAGGACCCTCAAAGTCAAGTTAAAGTCCCACCATCTGTCACACACCTAGGTGTGCAAAATTTGCATTTGACCTAGGCCTGGGCGATAAACTGATTGAATGAATTAATTCACATTTTTTGTTACAGCCGATTTCAAAAATACTAAATCGAGTTTTTGTGTAATGCCGCATTTTTGGCTCCCCAGAGCTTCCGTAGCGTTAGTTTCACATGGCCTTATGGCACGCAACAAACAACAACATCATAGCACACACAAAACAGCAAGCGACAGCATGGCTACCGGTGAGAGTGGGGAGTTTGTTCCCAAGAAAGGAATCAAATCCTCTGTTGTTTGGAACTGGTATGGGTTTGCTGCCACAGACGTGGAGGAAGAGAACCCACGCTGCAACATTTGCCTAAAGCCCATCGCAGTCAAAGGCTCTGGCGTGGCACATGATCATTCCTCTTACACATGCAGCGCCAAGACACACATACACATACCAGTACTCTTTCTACAATGCCTATATAGTTAGTTCATTAGTTAGTTAGTTGTCACTGTTATTTGTTAATAAAGAATACTGCGATGTAATTATTACTTTTACCGGTATAACAAGGAGGCACGTGTTATACCGTAAACCGGTTTATTAATTTAATTAAAACCTTAGACCCCAGATATGAGCTGTATTTTTAATCCTTTAGAAAATGGTGCTACTCTCAAACTGAATGTTTGTCTCCTTTTAGTCTAGACTACAAAGTGTGACTTAAAACACAGCTGGGACTTTAAGTAAGTAACCTTTTTATTTTGGACAAGTGAAAACAAGTGTAGAAAATCAAAATAAGGAAAAAACAAGCCAAAATTTATATAAGACAAAATTTTATAAACAACACAGGTCCAAAAGGGAGTGAGAAGGAGAAAAATCTTATACTTAACTTTGATTCCAAGAATGTGTTCATTTATTTATTATGCATCCCAGAGACTGGGGTTACATTTGTCTTGCGTTTGATTAAATAAAAGCAAATTTTGCTTTAAGTTATCTGCTGTTTTTACTTATTGCTTTCCTTAAGTAGGGCGGGGGGGGGGGGGGGGGGGGGGGGGGGGCAGAAATAATAAAAAAAAAAAAATTCGGAGATTTTAATCTTAGGCCATATCGCCCAGCCCTAATTTGACCCATCACCTGTGGGAGCGGTGAGCTGCAGACACAGCCGCGCTCAGGAACTGTTTGGTGATTTAACCCCCCAACCAAGCTTGATAGTCTTCGGTATGACTCGGCCTGGATTTGAACTCACAACCTTCTAGTCACTGGGCGGACACTCAACCACAAGGCCGCTCAAGCTCCAAAGTATTCAAAAAACTGGTGAACTCTCTTCTGTGGAAATGAGCCACAAGTAACTTATGTGACATCATTTAGCAATCGTTAAGCAACAGCGGCCTTTACAAAAACAGCTAGGCTGTTTCATAACTAGCATTAATTTCTATCTTGTTTGCCCACACACTAAAACCAGATTCAATCCCACATTTAATCTTCCATCTCACTGGTGGTTTTGCCATCAGAAACAGTTCACACTGTCACGGGGTAAGAAAGATTTCACCTTCATTTCTCACTCAAAATATTAAGCCCAAAAAGCAAAAAACAAAAGACATTTCAGCAAACCACACACTTTAATTTCAGGTGTAAAAGAGTACATGACAGTGACACGGCAGCTGGCAAAAGTCTTTGCATACATTCATGTTTTTAATCCAGTTTACGATGCATGACGGTTCCAAGGAATTGCATAAAAGAGGCGTTTGTCATATTTCATTCTTTGGTTTGGGTTGAGCAGGACAGTGCAAAGGAGCATCATAGATGTGTGTAAAATGCAATAATCTTGACTAGATATAAGGAGATTAGGGTAAAAGAAAGCAGCAGGAATAATGATTCATCTTTAGAATGAGACAGTGCAAAACATCAATCTGTAGAAAGGCACAGAACCAAACTGGAGTGTTAAAGGATTCCTTCAACGTCACTAAGCCTCATACTCTGACGGATGGAAAATGAAGATGTGGTTTGCTCAAGGGAACTTTACTGAGGGGAGCAGTAACGGCCCGCAAACAGAATGCTCATGGATCTGTTGTGTCTGATGAAGAAGAGGAAGGGGTGGTCAGCGATGAAGACGTCAGTGGAAAAATTCAGCATAAAGCCATACTTGATGAACGCGGTGGCAGCAGCCGCCTCTGTTCCCTCCTCGTTGACCTCCACAAAAGCCTTGTGGAAGACTTCTGACAGCACCAGGTCATTGGCTGGAGACATGCCTGAGGAAAAGGGCAGAAGATTCCCAGAGGATGAGCTTAAGGTACATATCAAGTTCCATCTAAGGTTCAATGAAGCTCCAGCTACCCACCAGAGAAATCACACTTTGACATGTCGAAAGCGTCCGCCATGCCCATGCTGACCAGGACTTTCTTCATGTCATACTTCTGCTCCATCTTGAAGCGAGGGAAGCCCACCCTGACCTCCACCTCGTTCATCATGTCTGGGCGAGTCCACTCCATAAAGTTCTCGTAGGTCAGGGCCTTCTCCAGCTAGAAGGCAAACATCTGCTTTGTGCATGTTTTGCTGGGTTCTTGGTGAGTCCATGTGCAAATGCAGGCCAATCCTACCTTCTCCAGGCCGGTGGTGCTGTCCTCGATGTCAGTGGGCAGGAAGACCAGCATGCTTAGCTCCTTGTCTTTGTAGGGCATCTCAAGGATCTATTAAAAAGAGGGAAGAATTCCTGTAAGACATGTATTTCACTGAACTCAATAAAAGGGCAAGAAAGTCTAATTGTTTTATTTTTTTGAGACCCACTCCAATAAAAATTGTGTTTAACAAGTTCCTTTGGAATTGTTTTCATGATGGAGGACATTTATAAAGAAAAGTAAGATTGAAGTTGCATTTCTGAGTATTTCTTCATTAAAATTGTTGTGAATAAGGTGCAGAGGAATTTCTGCAGTCTGAAAAAGATCGTATGTGTGACATTGAAAATATACCGGGCCGCCAGCTCCCTGCTCCGCTCCATTCTGATGCATCCACTTGCAAATAGATCCATGTTCATCGTTGTCTGAGCTGGAATCTGGATCTAAACTGTACGGCTGGATTTACAGATCCAGTATTTCTGTTGCACCGGTAATGTTGGATTGGAGGTGTGAGGGGCTGTAAGCTAGTGGGAGAGCGTGGAAACAGATGGATGATGGGAAGTAGGAGCAGGCATACTCTGTACCGCCAACAACTCAGAGGTGAATTTCTAATGAGATCCTGCTGCTCTTCAGAAACTATGTCTTAGAAAACAACTCTAGCAAAGTTTATAGAGTAAAATTGCTTTTGTTGAAAGATAAAAGCAGCGGTGATATGACTACAACGGAGTTTTAGGGCCACGGTTAGGAAAAAAAGTTTCGAGAAAAAACTCGTCGTGTCGAGATAAAAGTCGAAATGAAGTTTCAAGATTAAAGTCGAAATGTTGCGCGAGAGAAGTGAAGCTGAGTCTTTCAGGAGTATTCAGTGTTATGGCTAATGTTAGTGAGCTAGCGGCTTTGTACTTCAGAGTTTACGACAGAGTTTTATGGCCACCAAAAAAAAAGTAAATTTAAGAGATTTTATCTCGTAAATTTATGAGAAAAAATTCATCGATTAACAAGTGGAAAACACCGAAGTTGTCTGTTTATTGGAGCTTGAAGATGAAATATGTGGAGCCTTTTGTGAAGCTTTATTTCCGGATTATTATAGGTTTAAAACAAAGAGATTCTGAACCTTTTGGTGAGTCAAAATCAGATTATTTTCACTGGAGCCGGCTTTCCGAGGTTCAGTGTCAGTAAAGCGGAGTTTTATATGTAAAATAAGGAGCTCAGAGATACGTTTGGGTGTAGAGGACTGCTGCAGCCTTTATTTTCCTTTTCATTCACACAACCTGAAGTTCCTCTGTCACCTTATGTCATGAACCTGTCATCCGAACACCAATGCGGAAGTAAACAGTTACCTACGCCCCCTCCTGCAGATGAAGCGTCCCGCTTCATCATTAAAAAACAAAGATGAGTGAAAATAGTCTTTTATATTAGCATTAGAATGTCGAAAAAGGCAAAAAGGGCTCCTCAGACGGAAGCATCACACAAACAGAGATCTTGTCTTTGGTGGAGGAAGAAAAGATTCAAGCGAACAGCTGCAGGGACACCCGATGGCTTCATCGGGCTGCAAACCAACCATCAATAAAAAAAACTTTAATAAATTGTAAATCAAACAAATGAGCTTCCAGACATTTGGAACGTTATCAATAAACATTTAGCTGACCTGTTCAACAAAGTTTAGTCGGTCTGATCTGCTGCTGCGCGGCGTTCACCTGCTGCTCTGGATGCTCACTTCCACTTTAATCTCATAAATTTAAGAGATTTTTTCTCATAAATTTACGAGTTTTTATCTCCTAAATTTACGAGATAAAATCTCTCTCGCGCAACATTGCAACTTTAATCTCGAAACTTTATTTCGCCTCTTATCTCGAAACGAGTTTTTTCTCGAAACTTTGTGACGAGAAAAAACTCGACACGTTGGCCAGAATTTTTTTCCTCACCGTGGCCCTAAAACTCTGTAGTATATGACACACAAAGGGCAGAAGAAAAGAAAAAAAGGAAGGTCTCTAATAATTTAAACAGTTTGAGTCGATGTAATACGTCCTTCTGACTGAAAAACTATAAGATTCTACATGACAGGGTTACCTGGCAGTTGATTTCAGGGATGTAGGTCAGAGGAAACTTGGATGTCCGGTACATCATTTTTACTGTCTTTTTAGCATTCTGAAAGCAAAAGAGGGAAACACAATGAAAACAGGCCCGATTAAGGGGTTTGGACCCACACCACCTTTCAATAAAAAAGAAGTCAAAGGTTTCTGAAATGAAAGTAGTGGCTAAATGTGGAGGATAAAACAAACAGGATATGATCTAAGAAAATATGATAATGTTAAGTGTTACTGTAAATTAGAGACTTGGGCTAAGAATCAGATCATAAAAGTTCCATACATTCTGTCACATACTGGGTCTTTTCTTCAATAGGAAATAACTTTTTTACTCAGAGTCCAACATTCTCACAATTTACCCACTGAATGTTAATAGGAGACATCTGTATTCAAATGAATTGTAGCGTTAAAAACAGTGTCTTTGTTAGGTTCTTTATTTAAACTAAAGACTATTTTCATAATACATTGTTCACCTGTGAATGATCGTCCTATTTATAAAGCCAGACATAAAACCTTTCCTCTGGTCTAGTTTGGGTAAATATGTGTTTTAAAAAAAATGTTCTTACGGTCTTTTCCATTTTCACTAATTTTGTTATCATTACTCTTTTGCACCTATACATTCTCCTAAGATTTAAAAAGAGATGGAACTCAGATTTATTTCAATATTACCTTCAGTTCTGTCCACACTGCTCTATTAAATCAATTTATGCAGACAACTGGTTGACTATAAGAAAGAATTTGATAATAGAGCAAACAAAGCTAAAGGTTGGTCAGTACAAGCTTTAACCAAACAAAACTCAGAATATGTGTAATATAAATAATGTTTTTAAAATTGTTTTTACCAAGATAGCTACTTAAAACCTCAAACCCTAAGAATCTGGGTTTTGTATTGCAGTTTTCCTGCTTTTTTTATGTCCACATAATACTACTTTGAGTGGAAAGGATGATAATTTGTGCACAAACTTGTGCGCTCAAGATGCTGGTAAATTGCTCATTTGTGACCAACAAATACTTGTTTGTGGGCATAAATGATTAATTTGAGGGAAACATTTTTATTTGCTTATTTATTTTTTGAATGTCACATCCAGGGCTCCGTAGTTTTCTCATCCACTCAGCTCCTCGTTGGTCTCCTGTCAGCTGCAGAGTTACCTTGTTCAGTCGGAAGTCAGCGTCACGAGTATTCTGCGCATCAAACTTCTTGTTCCAGTTGCCTTTGAAATAGATGGCATTGACCAGCACAAGTCTGGTCAGGTTGTTCAAGGAACCCTCGGCGAGGATGTCTCTGATTTTACCTGAAAAACAAAACAAGTTAAGGCAAAGACACGGTTAGATCTGTATCAGATCTAATCAGATTACACTGCAGATCACTTCAAATGAGGATCATTTATGAAACTAAATGGACTTTGGAGTTGAGTGAAGTGTGTTTGTTCAGATGTTTTTAGGTTTGTAGACCACCTTGTGTCTGTTTCTCCACCCAGGTGTTGATGTTGAGCCTGGCAGCTTCAGAACCCTGCATGAAGTTCACCTTCTCCAGCTCTGCTTTGTAGTGCTTCCTGCTGTTTCCCAGGAACTCCTAAACAATAAAAGCCTTTGCGCTTTATTTTGTAGCTTTGCATTCTTTGAAAGAAAATTTCTATCAGTAACGCTGTGACCTCGTAAAGGATTAAATGGGATGGATGACAAGACAAGGTTTTCATTCATCACATTTTCTCCTCTGCTTCTACTGTTTACAAAAAAGCCAGTTTGTCTCACACACCTCGACGAACTGGTAGGTCTGCTCTCCAAAAAGCCTGTTAGCTACACTCAGAGCGTAACTGGCCTTAGGCTTGTTGAGCTGGCCCAGCAGCTCAGCAAAGCTAGCATGGACCTGATCCTGGGAATCCCGGAGTTTCAGGCTCTGTGGAGATAAATAAACCACAGATGTGAGAAAATCTGTTCTGATGGACTTTCTCTGCAGGTTAGATTTTAGTCCAGAAATCTTTAAACAAGGAAGAAAAAAAATGTTAGTAATTCATTTGGTCAAAAATGGGAAGACAATTCATGAAACTTGAGGTGTTTGTTTTTACAAATCATATAAAACACTTAACACAAAAACATACATCATATAAAAGCAGGAAAAAGAAATCCATAAACCAAACCTGTGTGGTCAACTTTTACAGAAGCTGACCCACAGGCTGTCCCTCCACCACGCTGTTAGCACGTATATAAAAAAAAAAGAGTTTATCTTTTTAAATGACATCATTGTGTTGCAGAACTAAAATGCTGTGTGGACAGAATTTAAAAAAGAAAGTTTGAGAGAGTTCCCTGCAGGTTTCATCAAGTGTCAAAAGGTCAGAAAGTGTGAGCAACACATTCCTGTGGTTTGTGAAATCCTGTGTGACTTACAGGTGGACGCCACAGATAACGCTATTTAAAAAAATCCTAATATATCTTAGATATAATTTTACTAATATAAGGCCTTATAAAGCATTCAATTGTCTCAATGGGTCTTAAACTCCTGTCAGGATTTCCAGGATGCGTCTTAAGGCTGGTCGTAAATCGCTTTAACCTCTGCTAGCTATGTTGTGGGAAAATGGGAAAGTGCTAATTCATAAAGAAATTGTTGGAAAATTCATGGCGCTTAAAGCTGGTTAGTGGAAATGGCTATGAAGCCATTTTCAGAAAACTAAACAGTTTGCTGAAAATTATTTCAACTTGACGCGACAGGGATCAAGGAGGTCAAATCTCATGTGCAGACTAAAAAATGGCAGACTGCAGATGTTTTGTTTCATTTTTGCGCCCCCGTTAGCGTTCAGTTTCTGCCACCTTCACTTGAGCTGGCAGACTGGCCTTGCCCTGCTGCTGCATCTGCATCATCTGCTGCGCTCCTTTAGCCTGCTGCTGCTGCTGCTGCTGCCGTTGCTGCTGCTGCTTCCCTGCCTTTGAGAAGCAGAGAACCTGGGGGGTGCAGTTTACAGCCACCTGAATTAAACATTTCTTCCTTTCTTTGCTCCAAGAATCAGGTTGTGTGTATTTTATTTTAAAATCTATTTAATGTCTATGATGCAAATATGCATCAAACCAATTTTTTTACTTATATAACCTTAATGTAGAATCAATTTGAAAGAAAAAAAAGGTGAAATAAATTCAGGCATCGAGGGGTTAAAAGTATCAAACTAAAACCAACTTTGGAACTTTCCCTTCATTATTTCTGTTTTTTTTAGCCATTCAGCCTGAGAAAGGCTTTTTCCATTATACCGGCACCCTGCAGGATAACAAAGCAGTGATGATGAGGAGGAATGGGTGAGCCGTCATTGATGCAGCTGGTAGTGAGGTCAGTTTATAGACAAAGTTTCTATTTATAACCTGACATACAGGAAAAAGCAAAACAAAAAACCTGCTTTACTGAAGTAGTTTACCTGGTTGAAGCAGAGAGACTGTGGGAAACTTTGATCAGACGCACACAGTCAGACATTTACACAAAAATGTCAACAACAAAAATCTATAAAACTATAAAACTATATTTCTACAAGACCCCAAAAGAAGAAAGATACCCAATATTTTAATGCAAACATTTAATTAAACTAATTTATAATTTCTATTTTCTATTGCACATTTTGCACCTTTGTAAAATTTTTGGTACTTGGTATATTGTATTCTTCAGTTTTGTGAAATTATTTTATTATTTCTGTGAAATTATTTTCTATGCATGTCAGCACTGAATAGTGAGTGGCTTTTTTCATTTCATTGTTTACGCCTATGATGCAAATTGTACATGTGCACAGTGACAATAAAGGCATTCTATTCTATTCTAAAATGCTATACTAGATTAAACATTAGTTGATTGCACAGAAGGCAAAAAGGTGGAGCCTAAAATGAGAGTGGAACCTTTTTATTTGGACACAAAACCACAAAAACAGAAACTGGATCCTAAGATTATTAGAGCAAATATTTGGAAAAACAAGTGCAAACGTTGTAGCACCTCTGCTGTTCATGGATGCAGATCCAGATTTTTAAAGTTCTCTCAGAAAACCCCTCCCTGCCAAGGCTTCTGCTGAGCAGCAGTTTATCAATTCAGCATTTATCGACAATTATTGCGGTGGCGCAGTGGTTAGCGCTCTTGCCTCACAGCAAGAAGGCCCCCGGTTCAAGTCTCGGCTGGGGGACATGAAAAACAGAACATCAATGGGGGACCTTTCTGTGTGGAGTTTGCATGTTCTCCCCGTGTATGCGTGGGTTTTCTCCGGGATCCCCGGCTTCCTCCTACTGTCCAAAAACATGGGTTGATTGGCAACTCTAAATTGTCCATAGGTGTGAGTGTGAGAGTAAATGAATGTGTAATTGAGGATATTCTACCCTGCAACAGACTGGCGACCAGTCCAGGGCATCCCTTGCCTACGCCCAAGTGGCCGGGATAGGCTCCGTCAACCCCGTGACCCCGAAAGGGAATAAACGGTTAAGAAAATGAACGATGAATATTATCAATCAGTTTGCAAATCCCCATTACAATTTATTTCAATATTTCTTTCTTTTTATTAATTTATTTTAAATGTAAGGGCGTTTCTTACAGAATCAGAGAGGATTGTGGGCGTGGCACAAATCTCTTCCAAACAGTCGAAGCTGTTGAAAACATTGGATCAAATCCTGAATGCTCTCAGGTCAACTTTGATCTCAACAGCCGTTCTTAGAAACTCCTGTTTTATGGCTGCCATTAGCTTAACCACCAACGGAAACAAATGTCATTTGTTGAGGACCTTTAGATTGAAAAATCACCCATAAATCCTCCATAAGTACTGCTTTAACAAAGCACAAAGGAGACAACTCTGCCAAATGGGTTCTGTTCTTTTCCCTAAAATCAGGGTTAATAGTTTAAATAAATAGGACTGCCGATCTGGAGGCATTCGATGAGTCAACTTTGAAACGGCTTATGGGGAAGTCGGGCTGCAGCCAGGTCTGCTACACATAACTGATAACATACACAGAATATGTCAGTGTAAGCAGCTTTTTATGGCTCACCCTGTTTTGCAATACGCATCATAAAAAATGCTGAGCGAGTGAATGCTAGCACTCCACTCACAGTTGACACGGCATTGGGAAACTTTGACGCCCAGGTAAGCTGCAGAGGCATGTAATATAAGTAAATGCATCACCAAGGTGTTTGGAAACCAAAATGTGAGCTAATGGAAGCAAAAAATAGGGGGGGATGGGGGGGGGCAGTGCGTGATACCTCAGTCATCTGTGAGGCTGTGGTTCCTCTGGCTCCCAGCATCACCATGGCTAGAGCGGAAGAGATGCTGAACGGAGAGTAGAACACGTTTGCCATTTTGTCTTCGTTACTCAGCTGTTTGAACAAGTCCAGAGAGAACTTGGTGTTGGCGCTGGAAACAGTGTTCAGGGAGGCCATGATTTCCTGCAAAAAGGACGAAAAATAGACAGTTTACATCTTTTTTTCAATGTTTTTTAATGTTTGCTACAAAAACGTTTTAAACCCAATTCTGCTATATTGCTGGGATTGTTTACACCTCACACATTAGATTCTGATAGTAAAAAAAGATCAATTACATTTTTTAAATTGATTTGTCCTCTTAGAGGTGTTAGAAAGTAAAGGTTCTTAGACCTCCAAGCACTGACTTTAATGTAACATTTACGACACAAATGAACCAAATACAAAAATGATTTTAAAATCTAATGTCTGAGACAATCACAAAATATTTATTAAAAAATTCAAGCTAAATAAACATCTGAGAAATAGATGTAATAATAAATTATAACTGAAGTTTAAAAAAGGAACTCGTCTGTCAAAAAAACAATAAAAAAATTCAATCATCCAGTTAATTTAATCTTTATTTATAAAGCACTTTTCATGCCTGGCAACACCACGTGCTGCACGTCAGAATAAATATTCAAAAGCAATGGCGCACAGGTAAGAAAAACTGATTTCAAGAATAATTTGTCTCCATTCTACCTTCTGCACATCCTTTTGTGTGTTTGTAATCAGATGAGGTAAATGTCCGATCAAAGTGAAAAATGTGTTCACAGACACAAACATCTGATGACTGGGAGGAATCTGAAAACCACTATCTGTTTATGTCAACTTTAGAAATCCTGTAACAAGTTTTTTTGTTTTTGTTTGTTTTACAAGATAAAATGTCAGTAAAAAGGTAAGGATTAAAGGCTAATGGTTGCTGATATCTACTTTATTAACATTTTGTGCAAAAGCATGTAACCTATTTTTTATTAAATTTTTTAACTTGTCTTGTCCAACAGCTGGGCAGACAGATGAGAGCTGACGGCCTCTTGTGTTGGACATATTTTACTTTAACAAGAGGGGTTATTAATCTTCAGACAAACCAGAGGTATGTCTGAATAAACCCCTTTTGTAATTGAGGCCAAACTTTATTAATTTCAATCATGTTTGAAAATCTTTGGTGTTGGACCGGACGGAAAGGAAAGGAGGGAAAAAGAGAGAGGGATGTTAGAGAGAGGAGGGGATAGGAGGGTGATAATAGGAGGGGGGGGGGGGGGGGGGTAAGACCATGAAGCAGCATAAAGCAACAAGTTTACTGGATGTTTATCATTACGATAAGGTTCAAATGTAGTACAAATCTCACAGGGCGGGGCCTGTCCACACACACACTCAAATGTTATCAACACACCTGCTAGCTGCAAAAATGTCCACATGTCAACATGTACACAAAACACAGTGTTCACACACACATACTTATGCCTTCAAACCAACTAGTTTGAAATATTTCATTCATTCAATCATGCAAACTATTAGTGCAAAGGTGAGCTAACACCTGTGCTCAGGTGAGTGCTTATGTTCTTCTAAAATGGATGGTGGAATGTGAAAAGAAGGACGGAGAGTGCCCAGCCATCCCCACACCAAGACCCCTGCCGAAGCAGCAGCGGCAGCCAGAACCCCCCAACGCCACACGGCAGCAGGCAGAGAACAACCGCCCCCCGGGCGACCACATCCGCCACCCAGGCCAGGGCCAGCAGGACCGCCGCGAGGCCCTCAGAGCAAGAGAGCAGGGAGGCACGGAGGGAAAGAGAGCGCCGCCCCAGCCCAACCAGGAGAGCAGCCCCCCCGCCGCGCCGTGAGGGCCCAACTTAGGGCCCCACCCGAGAAGGGGCACCCACAGCTCCAGACGAGCACCCACCACCACCCAGGAGCTCTAGGCATCCCCCTGCCCCAACCCCAGGTACGAGCCAGGACCCCCCAAGGGAGACCCGTTCCGCACTCCAGGCAGCCACCCACCCGGCCCACGGTTGGTCCAAGAAGGAGCAAGGCAGGGGCCAGCCGCCCCCACCCAGGAGGGGAGCACCCCGGGGGGTGTTTTAAACATGGCCTGACCAGGCTCGGCCACAGTTTGAAATTTTGCCGGGCCCAGCGCTCAGGGGCAAGGACCAGAACCCACCCCACAGGGATACGGACACCCCCGGCTCAGGTGTAATGTGAACCCTCTCCCCACGCGGAGAAGGCACTGCCGGGCCCAGGAAACCGGCACCCAGGGGACACAGCCGCCGTTGCCAAGGGCCCAGTACCCCCCACCAGGGATGGGGTAGGGGACAGACGGTCCTAGGTCCCACCTTCCTTGCAAAATGTGTGTGCGTGTGTTTGTGAGGGTGTGTGTGTATGTGTGTGTGTTTATGTTTGATTGTATATTTTGAGGAGTAAAGTGTGTGTGTACTAGGGGGTTTCAGTTAAAATTGGCGGGTAGGGCACTGAGGGGACATCTCCTGATTACTCACAGTGATGTCCCCTCACCCTCCCCACCAAGGGGCCGTAAATATCTAAAGTGAGGTTAGAATTGGCGGGTAGGGTGCTAAGAGGACATCTGCTGCTTACTGGCAGTGATGTCCAAGCACCCCCCCTACCTACCCTACATGTGTAAAGTGCAAATAAAACCGAGAGAGGGGGGGCCCACTCCATACGGCAACCATGGGAGGGAGACCACTACCAAGTAGCCCCCCCCCCCCCCCCCCCAAGGTGCATCGCAGGCTAAACCCCCCTCCCCCTATAATGAGATTATATGCCAACCCCCCCCCCCCCCAGCACAGGCAAAGGGACCCCCCCCCCCAGGCCGAGCCAGACCACCACTCCACACACCCCCCCCCACCACCACCACACACCCAAGCCCAGAAGACCGCGCAACGCCCCAGCCCGCCCCACCCAGGTACTGGACCCGACCCCCCGACCAACGGAGCCCTCATCGCCCCCCACCGGGCACCGGAGGCCCCAACCCCCACCCCAAACTATGGCAGTAAGGCAAGGAGCAGCGACGACCAGGCCCCCCACCCCCTAAGTCATGGAGTTAGCTATGGGAGACCAGAGAGACTGAATTCTTTCAAAGTTTCTTGAACTTTGGGCTGACATTTTTTCCAAGCTGATATGATCAAGCAGCAGATTTCTGTGTTGACTTATATTTATATTTTTCTTGTTTTTCCAATTTATTAAAATATTTTTTAGCAATACAAATAGTTATGAAAATGATAGATACTAATCCTCCTTCTACATCGATGGCACTCATGTCACCAAGCACACAAAGTGACGGTGAAGCTGTGATTGAAACCTTAAGCCAGACTGATAGATCGGCACATACCTGCTGCCAGAGAGCCTGGACAGGCGTGCAGAACCACAGTGCATGCATGTAACTGTTGGGTAGATTACTATCACAGTGCTAACAAATATCTGAGTTACTGAGACCCATCTTGAACATCCTCTGTCCAGTGTAGTAAATTCTGTGTAGAGTTTTGAAATGGATTAGCGGCAGATTTGGACTTTTTGTCAGTTTAAAGGTGTTTAGACAAAGTTCTGACCAGAAGCTTTCATCTGTGCTGATGCTCAAATCTGCATCCCATTTTGTTGTCAGAAGTGAAATATTATTATCTAAATTACATAAAAGTTTGTATATTTTGGAGAGAGTTTTATTCATTGAAAAATTAATGAGAGAGTTAACTGCTTCTGGTAGCTTTAAATCAATGTCTTTGTATGTAAACATTTTAGTAATAATTGATTTAAGTTGCTGATATTCCAAGAAGTTATGTATTCCATGTTTGTCTTGTAGTTCTTGGGGAGTTATGAATCTTCTATCAATAATTACGTGCTCTAGTTGTTTTACGCCCCCTGCTTGCCAAGCTGGGAAGTGTATCATTTTTTTGTTTATAAGGATGTCCGGGTTTTTCCAGATGGGTGTCATTTTGCACGGTTGAATTGAGGATTTTGATATTTTGAGAAATTCCCACCAGGCTGTTAAAGTAGCGTTTATATTAATACTTTGAAAACAAGCCTGTTTTTTAACTGTTTGGCTAATAAATGGTAGATCTGACAGGTTGATCTTTTCACATAGCGCCTGTTCCAAGTCTAACCATGAGTTGGTTTCTGAATTATTTTTTAACCATTTTAAGATGTATTGTAATCTATTTGCAAGAAAGTATTTGTGGAAGTTAGGTAATTCTAAGCCTCTACAGATTTTTGCAGATTTTAAAGTTTTTAGACTAATTCTTGCAGATTTATTGTTCCATAAAAAGCTTGATATGGATGAGTCTAATGTTTTGAACCATTTTAGTGGCTGTTGTGTGGGAATGATTGAGAATAGATAATTAACTTTAGGTAAGATTTTCATTTTAACCGTGGCTACCTTGCCCATAAGGGACAGAGGCAAGTTGGTCCAGCGTGTTAAATCGTCCTGTATGTTTTTCAGTAATGGGGTGTAGTTAAGCTGCACCAGTTCTGATAGTTTGGGGGGAAAATAGATACCTAGATATTTGATATTTGCTGATTTGACTGGTATCGTGAGTCTTTGCTCCGCATTAATGTTCAGTGGTAATAAAACAGACTTATTCTAATTAATGGAGTAGTCTGATATGGAGGAGAATTGAATTGAAATGATTGTTGCTGTGTTGTTTACAGACTTCCTGTGACGTCATTTCTGAGTAAGCTATTCCCAGTGCTAGTCTTGTGTGACTGCTGTCCTCTTGTTTGGCATTAGCCTGACTACTATTGCTTACTCTAAGGGTTATCTGGGTTAATATTCACATCTAGTACCTTTTATTAGCGAATACACCACTGTTAAACCGCTTGCTGTTCACTTTCTCATTTTGCTAAATAGACCACTTCTCTTTACCTAAACACCGCTAGCCTTAGCTTAGAACCTAGCATGGCCACCTCTCTTTCTGCCTCTCCTCCTTTCTCCTGCCCCATGTGCCATATGTTTAGTGATGACCCTGCCTCCTTTAGTGAAAATAGCGGTATGTGTGTTAAGTGTAGTCTTGTGTTAGACTTGGAGGCCAGACTGGAGGAAGCTAAGCCGGCTAGCCAGGTCGTTACTCGCGGGTCGCGCTACCAGGGCTAACTTAATTAGCACCCCAGCGCCCTCCCAACAGCCGGGAGACAGTCAGGGGTTTGTACCGGTTGGGAGGAAACATAGTGCTAAACGCAAAGACTTAGAGCACCCGAGACTCCACGTTAGTAATAGGTTCTCCCCCCTCAGCGACACACCCGCTGAACACTCAACTCTGGTTATAGGCTCTTCTGAAGTTAGAAAAGT
This sequence comes from Oryzias latipes, assembly GCF_053564925.1. Classification (NCBI taxonomy): domain Eukaryota; kingdom Metazoa; phylum Chordata; class Actinopteri; order Beloniformes; family Adrianichthyidae; genus Oryzias; species Oryzias latipes. Next base: position 14,613,511 of record NC_136256.1, on the reverse strand, counting down.
GGAGCTACCAGCGGCTACAGTCAGGTGTTATCCAGGGGCCAGAGTTGGTGACATCGAGGGGAACCTTAGGATGTTAGCTCAGAGTAAGTACAGGTTCCGTCGAGTCGTGATTCACGCAGGCGGTAATGATGCCCGACGGAGACAGTCAGAGGTGGTTAAGTTAAACGTAACTTCGGTGTGTAAACTGGCTAAGACGATGTCCGACACTGTAATTTTCTCTGGTCCCCTGCCGAACTTAGTCAGTGATGAAATGTACAGCCGCTTTTCATCACTTAACCGCTGGCTTTCTAGATGGTGCCCAGAAAACGGCGTTGGTTTTGTGGATAACTGGAGCGCGTTTTGGGGGAAGCCCGGTCTCATGCGGAGAGACGGCGTCCATCCCACCCGGGACGGTGCCGCTCTTCTTTCTAGAAACATTTCTGCTAGCCTTAGTCTGTTAACCTGACAATCCAGAGACGAGACCCGGGCGCAGAGCAGCAGTGTAAAACGCTCCTCTGAGCCTCCCTTAGGGTTAGTGCCGGTGCAAAACCCATGCAGGGAAAGTCAAGCAGGTTCGAGCTTTAGCTTATGTGCTGAAAGACAAATGAAAGGAGCGCGTCATAGAAACCTTAAAGTGACAGACAGCAGTTCTCACAAGCAGAATTATGATGTCATTAAATGCGGTTTATTAAACATTCGATCCATTTCCTCCAAGTCCCTCTTAGTCAATGAGTTAATCATTGATAACAACCTTAATCTTTTAGCCTTAACAGAAACTTGGCTCCAACAGGATGACTATGTTAGATTGAATGAAGCAACCCCCCCCCACTTATGCTAACTATCAGAAATCCAGGATTTCAGGGAAAGGAGGTGGTTTGGCAGTAATATCACAGTCTAGCTTACTTCTCAGCCCTAAAGTTAAAAATGCTTATAACTCCTTTGAAAGCATCATATTGTCTATAAGTCACCCAAACAGGAAAACTCGAAAACCTGTTTTACTCATAATTATTTATCGCCCCACCGGCCCATATTCAGAATTTTTAACTGAGTTTTCCGACTTCCTATCGACTATTGTCTTAGATTCTGATCAAATTATAATATTAGGGGATTTTAATATTCATGTTGATGACCCTAGTGATTGCCTAGGAAAGGCTTTTGCAGCTTTATTGGATGATGTTGGTTTCACCCAAAGTGTGAATGAACCCACTCACTGTCATAAGCACACCCTTATTCTAACCCATGGGATAGAGATCAGCCAGCTGAGTGTCCTTCCTCTTAACCCCATCATTTCTGATCACTTTATGATTATCTTCCAGTTTACACTGGAACATCCTTCTGCCCCAGTGAATAAGAAACAGCTTAGAAGAACCTTAACTGACCGTTCTGTGTCTGAGTTTAAACACACAGTTCAGCCAGTACTTAGTAATATTCTGAGAAAATACTCTGAGACCAGCTCCCATAGTATCAGTCCTAGTATAAATGACCACTTTGTTAATGATGCCTTACAAGCCCTCAGGAGTACACTCGATGTTGTTGCCCCCTTGAAACCTAAATTCGTCAGACAAAACCGAGTAGCACCGTGGTTTAACGCTGAAACTCGTTCTCTTAAACAAGAAACCCGTAAGTTGGAAAGAGAATGGCGCCGCTCCGGTTCAGAGCAGTCTCTGGATATCTGGAAACATAACCTATTAAATTATAAAAAAGCTCTGCGTAGAGCTAGAAGCCAGTACTATTCAACCTTAACATCAGAGAATGGAAATAATCCAAGATTTCTTTTTAGCACTATTGCTAAATTAACTCGCAGTCAGAGCTCAGTAGAACCACATGTTCCTGTTTCTCTCAGCTCCGATGATTTTCTTACATTTTTCGATAGTAAAATCTCAAATATTAGACATAAGTTAAATCAAGTTATTCCTACTATCAGCCCAGAACAGGCTGAAGTGGTAGAAATGGAGGCATCCATAGAAACCTCTGTAACATTAGACTGCTTCACTGCTGTGGATCAAGCGGAAATAACATCAATTATTACGTCCTCCAAATCCTCAACGTGTCTGTTAGACCCAATTCCCACTAGACTTTTTAAAGAAACTTTTCCCCTAATTAATGATCCCATATTAACAATGATAAATGCCTCTCTGGAAACGGGATACGTACCACAGTCTTTTAAATATGCAGTTGTTAAACCTCTTCTGAAAAAGCCCAGTTTGGATCCTAGCATCTTGGCCAACTATAGACCGATATCAAACCTGCCCTTTATTTCTAAAATCCTAGAAAGAGTTGTAGTTAAGCAGCTTTACTGCCACCTACAGGACAACAGCCACTTTGAAGACTTTCAGTCGGGGTTTAGACCTCACCACAGTACGGAAACTGCACTAGTTAGAGTCTCTAATGACTTGTTATTGGCCTCAGAAAAGGGACTACTTTCTATTCTGGTCCTGTTGGACCTCAGTGCAGCCTTTGACACTATCGACCACGGTATTTTACTCCATAGATTAGAGCAGGACATAGGGATCAGAGGATCTGCTCTCCAGTGGTTTAAATCCTATCTGTCCGATAGGTATCAGTTCATTAATGTAAATGGACATTCCTCTCAGTGCACTCGAGTCAACTATGGAGTCCCACAGGGCTCAGTCTTGGGACCGATCCTGTTTACGCTTTATATGCTACCCCTAGGAAACATAATCAGGAAACACAGCATTAATTTTCATTGTTATGCCGACGATACGCAGTTGTATTTATCCATGAAGCCTGACCAGAATGACCAGATAGAGAAACTGAACGCCTGCATCAGTGACATCAAGACCTGGATGACAATTAATTACCTCCTCTTGAACCCAGAAAAAACCGAGGTCATTATACTTGGTCCTAAAAACCTCAGAGATGCTCTGTCTGCTCAGATAGTCTCCCTGGATGGCATAAGTATAGCCCCCAATTCCACAGTTAGAAACTTTGGGGTTTTACTTGACCAGGATTTATCATTTAAGGCTCACATATCTCAGGCGTGTAGAACTGCCTTTTTTCACCTGCGGAATATTGCTAAGATCAGAAATATACTTTCTAAGAGTGATGCTGAAAAACTCATCCATGCATTTGTTACGTCGAGGCTGGATTACTGTAACTCCTTGTTAGCAGCGTGTCCTAAGAGTTCCTTAAGAAGTCTCCAGCTTGTTCAGAACGCAGCAGCTAGATTGTTAGCTGGAACTAGCAGAAGAGATCACATCACTCCTGTGTTAGTTTCACTCCATTGGCTCCCAGTTGATTCCAGAATCAAGTTCAAGATCCTCCTGTTAACCTATAAGGCCTTACATGGAATGGCCCCGTCCTATATTAAGGACCTCATAGTCCCTTACCATCCAATGAGAACATTTCGCTCGCAAAATGCAGGACTGCTTGTGGTTCCTAGAATTAGTAAAAGTACGGTTGAAGGTAGAGCGTTTAGCCACCAAGCCCCTGTCTTATGGAATAAGCTCCCAGCTCATGTAAGAGAGGCCGACTCAGTTTCTACATTCAAAGTTAGACTGAAAACATTCCTCTTTGGACAGGCTTATTGTCAGACTAGTTAGTATTCAGAGATTATTTAACTTAATGTTAATTTGTTTAAATTAAACTTAATAATAACTATTTCTTTTAAAAGGCTGCTAGAAGTTGAAGCTGGGGAAACTATGGTGCACTGGGGTTCTGTCCTCTTTTCTCTTCTACTTCTACCCTTCCTCTCCTCTATTCTTGATCATAATTTATCATTTAGTTCTCCATGCCTCTGTTTGGTGCAGTGCGATTCATGTATTGTCCCTCTTTTCCTCTCCCCCCCTGGGGAGTGGGAGTGTTTCCAGATTCCAGTTGTTTCATCCGTGCTCCAGTTCCTGACAGTCTACCTCGCTTTTGCTCCCGCTCCTACACCTGGCTGTGGCTCCTGTCTCCGGCTCGACTCGCGCCTTTGACTGTCCCCACAACCACGAATGGATGAAGCTCGTCTGCTGGACTTTATATATGTAGTTGTAGATTTAGATAAGTTCATTCTTCTCTAAGAGTTCTGGTAAATCGTCTGTCCGTCCTGGGGGAGGATCCCTCCTTCATGTGGGCACCCCTGAGGTTTCTTCGTTTTTTCCGGAATCCGTTTTTTTGGGAGTTTTTCCTTACCGCGAAGGGGGGTCTAAGGGCAGGGATGCCAGTATAGCTTAGTCAGTTTGTTAGTTCATTTTAGTATTTCCCTATTGAACTCTTTGTATTCGTGATCCTTTTGATTTCATGTTTTACTTCGAAGCCCATCGAGACGACTGTTGTTGTGATTTTGGGCTATACAAATAAAATTGAATTGAATTGTTTCATTTACAGAATGTAAATTACTTAAAAACAGTAATATGTCCACACCCTCAGGTTGTACCTGAGGGTGTGGACATTTCCCTAGAAATATTTACAGAAACTGGTGCGTGATCACTGATAATAATTGGATGAATGTTGGAACTTTTAATTTCTTTTAGAAGAGATTTACTGATTAATAAATATTCTAAACGGGAGTGTGAATGGTGAACTGGAGAAAAAAAGGTGAACCTCTTAGTGTTTGGGTGACATGAGCACCAAGCGTCGCAGAGACCCAGATCATTCATGTACTGCTTTAGTATACTTGCAGACCGCCATGTATGCTGGTTTGCTGCTGTGCTGAGTCTGTCAAGTTCAGGATTCAGAATCAGATTGGCGTCTCCTCCTAAAATGATTGTGGAGTCAGAGTGAACCGCGAGTGAGGTGAAGAATCTGAGAAAGAAGGAAGAGTCGTCAACATTCGGGCCATAGACACTGGCTATGCAATAGTCCTTATTCTGAATGGATATATTAATAATTACAAATCTGCCTTTTGAGTCAGTAACTGTATGCTTGAGTGAATGTGATGTTTTTATTAATCAAAACAGCAACTCCTCTTTGTTTGGAGTTGTAACTAGAAGAATACATGACTGGAAATCGTAAGCAGCACAGGAGATGATCAGCTGATTTTGATAAATGGGTCTCCTGCAGTAAGGCTATATCTGCTTTAAGATCATTCAGGTGAGTTAACACTGTCAATTTTTTTGGCCCAGAGCCAAGTCCACGCACATTCCAGCTAACGATGTTAAGACTATTCATAGCTGCTCTGACCAAGAGAGTGTAAGGCTAAATAGAGCGTGTGCCGGTCCGTGTGCGCGTGCCCGCTGATCGATGAAGGAACGCTGTGCGTTTGTTTGCGTTTCTGACTGTGTGGGCTGCATGTTGCGTGTCCTATGTGGGCTTTTGTGAGGTGTTTGCGGGATGTCCGCGAGTGTGAGCTGGTTCGTGTGCGCGCTTGTTGTCGCGCACGTGCCCGTTCCGTGCATAAATGAATACCAACTTACCGAGGGACGTGTTGCCTTTGGATAATTTACATATGGGGAGGGGGGAGAGAGGGGGAAACTAAAATGAAGAAAGAAGTAAAGAAAAACAGAAAGAAACAAACATAACAAGAAAAACAACAGAACCATGAGAGGCGAGAAAAATTAAACTGCTTCAACGAGATGGAGGTGGGATGATTGATGAGCCGGTTTCATTCATTTAACACGTTTAGCCACTGTTTTTAGCGCAGCATGGATGTCAGATCTTCGGCAAAGCCAGGGGGTGATCTCCGGGTCTCGGAAGAGCCGGCCATCCACGAACAGTTTATCCACAGAAACCACAGCTCTGGACCCATTGGCAATGTGTTTTTTCCTCAGAGGAAAAAGGATCTTTCTGCGCCGCAGAATCTCAACCGGAATCTGGTCGTTCACGCTAAAGTGCGTTCCCTTCAGCTTCCGGCCGCGGCTCTTCACCAGCTCCTTCTGCTTAAAGTGGTCAAATTTGGCTACAATCTGTCTCGGACGCTGGTTGTCGGACCTTCTTCCTCCGAGCCGGTGCACCCTCTGGAACGCGATCTTCTGCACCTCCTCCTTGGGGAGCTTCAGAAGGGCTTCACCGTGGCCTCCGGGTCCTCTCCTGCCTCGTCTGGAATCCCCGAGATCACCAGGTTGTCCCTCATGCTCCTCGACTGAAGATCCAGGAGGGTTTCTTCGATCGAGCGGTTTTCCTCAGAAAGGCGAGCGGTGTCACTGCTCAGGGTCTTGACAGTTTCTCTGAGGGCCTGATTCTCCGCTGCAAGCTCCCGCACCTGCTGCTGGCTGAACTCTAAAGACTCCTGCAGGCCTTGGAACTCTCTATGGAGGATCTCTAGCAGATTCAAGCGGCAATCAAGGCTGGGGAGCTTTTTATCTATGGAATCTAAAGTGTCACTGATTCCGCTGCCTGGAGAGGAGGCAGCTCAAGAATGTTCTGGACGGATGCGTTTGGGGGAAGGAGTGGTGGTGTTGGTCTTCCCCATAACAAAGGTATTGTAGCAGCCGTCTATAATTTTCCAGGTCCTCCAGGCTGTCAAAAAGCTTATTGAACTTTTACAGATGTTAGTTTTACAGCTAATTTGATATGGCGGTAAAGTGATATAATACAGAAATGTTTGTTCAGCTACTTACGCACCGCCAAGTTGAGTTGCCACACCGGTCTCGTTGAGTCTCACGATACTACAGCATCAGCTCCCCCTACTACAGCATCCCTCCAGTCCATGTAACCTATTTTGCAGACCTATTATCTCTGCAAGACAACTCCAAATCTGCATGCATGGCCAACTTTAATAATGCTAGACTACCAGTAAATGTTTTTTTTTTTTAAATACACATTACAGACGGTTTAAGTCTGAAGTGTCACATGGATTGTGACTTAAATCTGATAATCAAGTGAGGAAAACATTTGAATATTTTTTTTGTAGTCATCAGATTTCTACAATACATGTAAATGCAATTCATTTGTCAGTTTGTCTGATTATTTCTAAAGACTGAGGTCTTTTAAACAGTCATTATCACCTGGATTATTCCCCTGACATGATCACGTGATCACCACAATCGTTTTTCCCATACTATAACTCGTGCTTCTTATTTTTTAAAAGTTTTATATGTTACGGAACCCGTGTCCTGACACTAAAATATTAAAATATATCTTGTTCCAACAGATTAATATCTCGTTCGCAAGAAATACTACTCCGTTCCCTCAAAATGATTAATTTGTTCGAACGCAATAATTAATCCATTCGAACTCAATAATTATTCACGACGTAAGTCATTCACACGGATATGCTCTCCTTATGGCCGCAAAAGCCGCTTTCAGCGGTAACTTCCGTGTCCCTGTGACCCACATTCGTTCAAGAAAGGAACATGAAAAACAAGAATGATCACTTTATTACTGTCTCAATGAATATTAGAAAAATGTAAGATTTATAGTCATAAGATTTTTATAAAAATTCAAGGATTAAAAGAAAGAGACGACGAGAAGATCCGAGATATCATTGGAATCCTGACCCAGATCGCTCCGGATTGGAAAGAGAAGAAGGACATGATGGTGGATACAGTTCGGTTGGGGAGAAAAGAGGAGGAGGGCAGACACCGAGAGGTCATCATACAATTTGTTATGAGGCACCACAGAAACGCCATCTGGAGAAAAACCAGGAACTGTTCAACCTGTAAGAATCTGGGAATCGTCTTCAAGGAGGATTTCTCCAAAGCTGACAGAGAAGCTCGAGCAGCGGCCTGGCCGAAGATGGAAGAAGCCCGAGCAGCAGGGAAACATGTGTTAAGGGGGTGGTTGATGGTGAAAGGCAGTAAGAAGTTTGAATATGGAATGAAAAGATGAAATTGAATTATTGCAGGTTAGAGGGACGATCTGGGTGAGAACACACGAGCCACCAAAGAGGAACCGGGTATTTTTGGCCACAAAAACAATTAATCCTAAAAACTGACTGGCCAATGAGATGGTAAAAAAAACTATAAAATACATATAACAGCTCTAAAAAGTATAAAATACAATAAGATGCAGAAACAGGGTAAAAACTACTACAAAGCAATACTAAAAGTCCGGGGGACAGTCGACAAAAGCAGCTTTGGGAGACAGCAAATCCGGAATCCAGGGAACGTCCTCCACCCGCCAGACTTGACCCATGATGTCCTTTCTCCATGACCAGGGAAGTCCTCGGGTCACACGCACCAGGACCTGCAGGCAAACACATCTGCCAGCACCAGAAGCAACCACGGTTGCCTTAGGCCAACCACGGTTGCCTGAGGAGTGTGGCTACGCTTTCCCATACTAACAGGGCAGACAGAGTTCCCCTCTGCCTCTGCGTGTATTCAGCCTCACACACTCCTCCCCGTGTCATGTCGCTTCTGGCTGGCCTTCCGGTACGCTGGGACTCCTGTGTGGAAACACACAAGCGGCAGCACCAAAGGTACTCCAACATCCATGCTGGACCCAGCCATCTTGTGTGTTTCTACCAGTCTGCTAAGTCACGTCGGGCTACTTACAACACAGGCAGGGTCCCTGCCCGGCCCCTGCGTGTTGACGGTATGGCAGAACTGGTGGTCCCAGCGGTCCAATTGCCCCCGGTGTGTGCGCCCTCCTCACTCCATTGGTGCATTTAATGAGTGGTCTGGCGGTCCAAATGCGTCCCGTGTATACAGGCCCGATGGTTCCCGGTGTGTATGCCATGCTCCCAGGGTGCGCAGGACCAAGCGCCCCTGGGGTATGCGCCCTCCTGGCCGTGCAGGAACTTTTCCCAGAGTCTGCTACATTCTGGAGCGCACGTCTGCTTCTCTGTTCCACTCCTATATAGTCTCTCAATTAAGAGCAGGTGCTTCTAATTAAGGGGCGTGTCCACATGCAGCATGCAAGGGGTGTAAAAACACAACAAACATGCAAAAAACCATCCAATCATGCATTTAGTTTGTCCCACCTGCTCACACGTGTACTACAGAGGACCGGTGGGCTACATCAATGGTATCAGGGTTCGTGTGGACTGAGCTGGTTCAATAAAACAGTTCAAAGAAGGAAAAGGATGGAGAAAAAAAAGAAAAAAAAGGTTATTTATAGGTTTTTCATGCTAGTTAATGCTAATTCACATCTACTGTAATGGTTCTGACAAAATTTATCTTGGGGTTAAAATCTCGGTCCTCAAAGATTATACAGTTTTAGGGGCATATTCAACGCTTGTAGTTCCAGCTTCTTTAGCTTTATCTTTTTGTGTTATTCGTATTTTTTTTATTTTTATGTCTTTGTCACAGTCATTATGTTCTTATGTTACACTAGATGCTAGGGGTCTGAGATATTCTGTCAAAAGAAAATCTGTGTTTTTGTTTTGTAAGAATCAAAGAGCTCAGTGTTTCCTTCTGCAGGAAACTCATTCCAGTGAAAGTGATGAAAAATTCTGGTCTAATCTGTGGGGCGATAAAATCTACCTTAGTTATGACAGTAATAGGTCAGCAGGGGTCGCTACACTACTGAATAACTTTCCAGGGAAATTGTTAACAGTGAAGAGGGATGATTCAGGTCAGTGGATTATTTGCATTTTTTATCTTGATGGATGTTTTTTAGCTCTAGGTAATGTTTATGGCTAAAATTGTAATGCTCAAAATAAATTAACGTTTCCCCATTTAAAGACCTTAGATAGAGATATCCAATTCAAATACGAATAATCGGTGGGGATTTTAACATGGTGGAAGATGATTGGCTGGACAGATCTCCATCTGCATTTCTGAATCACCATCATAATCCAACACTCCTTCATTTCTGCACAGAGCTGCACCTAATAGATGTATGGCATAGAGATTTCCCTGATGCTTAAGCCTTTACCGGGTTTAAACCAGATGGTACAGCCAAATCTAGACTAGACTTTTGGCTAATCTCAGATGATCATCAGAGTTTCATCCCGAAAGTAAACATTTCAGCTGCTCCATTAACAGATCACAGTGTGGTCAGACTTTCCGTCCAACTTCAGAGTTCTCAGTCTAGAAACAAAGGCTATTGGAAATTTCACTCCAATCTTCTTAATGATGAAACATATTGTCAAAACATTATTTATAAAATTAATAAAATTAATAGGGAGGCTCACTTCACGTCTTATAGAGATAGATGGGAGTTTTTTAAATATAAAGTGAGACAAATTTCCATATCTAGAGGTAAGCAGATGAGTAAGCAGTATAAATCAAGAAAGAAGAAATTATCAAAGAAATAAACTCAATATGTCACAATTTGGACTCAGATGAAAATCATAAACAGCAAATGATTATCTTGCAATCCTCCTTGGATAAAATGTACATAAAGAAGGTCAAAGGTGCATATATCAGATCGAGAGCAAGATGGATTGAGGAAGGGGAAAAAAGTTCTGCATATTTTTGTTGACTGGAAAAAAGAAGGCAAGAGCGAGACCAATGAGTTCTATCGCTAGAGGAGACGTCACATGGTTCCTCATGGGAGGAGAGCACCGCCATCTTGGTGAGGTCAAGTTACTGCTGCAGTGCATGCATGTGATCAAATCGTTTGCATATTACCAGTTCATTGTTTGGGTTTCAACTGCCAAAATCAGATAAATGAGTCCATGAAGGAGGAAGGTATATCATTTCACAGGTAAGTATTTTAATTTTTTCTTTTAATGCTGCAGGGGCTTTATTAATAGTACACATGTTGACATGCATGATGCTGCAGGGCTATTATCAACATGCTGCATGATGTACGGATAATTTGCTGTCGACATAAATGTACATTTTATTTTGCTAAACCTGTATACAGCATACTAGGCTATTATAGTAATATAGATTTATACATTTCTGACTCAGTGACTGAACTTTTCTTGCAGGTTTCCAATGGATTCAGACTTAGGGAAAAAGTGGATCTTAGCTATCAAAAGAGCTAACCCAGATGGATCACTGTAGTACCAACTAGCAATACAGTCTGGCTATGTTCAAAAGATTTGTGGAAACACATTTAGATAAGAGGCCAGACTGTTTGCTTGAAACCCGACACCATACCATCTGTGTTATACTCACATGAATCAATATAAATCTATTGTTTTTCTTTGTTGTTGTTGTTTTTTTTAGGGTAAATCTATTGTTCACTTTTGGACTTCTTTTGAATATTTATTATTATTATTATTATTATTATTATTAATAGACTTGTTTTTTATTATTTATTGACTTATTATTTATTTATTGTTATTATTTACTGTTTGTATTGACTTACTATTGATTTATTATAATTGTTATTATTGACTTATTGTTGGGTTTTTCTAAATAATTTAAATTACATGTCAAAGAGGTTTAAAACTTCTAAATGTTTAGAAATTATATTTAAAAATTCTTTGTAATAATCTTTTTATTTGTAAGTTCTGCAACAATGCATTTTCATTAAAGTTTGAGCTTTTAAGGCTGACTGTTTCTCTTCTTTAACGACAACAAATGATGTATCTATATATATATTATATATAAATATAATATATTTACATATATGTATAAATATATATAAATGTAAAAATATATATAGCTTATAAAAGCTACTTAGACACCACTAAGCAATAGAAATCATTGTCATGTGGGCGTCGTCGACCTCACCAAGATGGCGTCGCGCTCCGCCACCGTCGGCCAGGCTTCTAAAGCGGGCGTGTCTCCTCTAGCGATATAACTCATTGAGCGAAACAGTGTAAAAACTTTGTTAATAAAAGATGTGGAGTGCACAGCTCCTACAACAATTACAAAAGAAAATTTTCAGTTCTACAGTGAGTTATACGCGTCCTCATACTCCCTCCATGATGCTGAAGCCTTTTTAAAACAAATCAAACATTTGGTCCCTAAAATAGATGATGGCTGCAGAGAGCTTTGTGAGGCAAAGATCACCATGTCAGAGGTAGAAGATGCTTTAAGATGCTTAGCTTTGGACAAATCTCCAGGTTCAGATGTGCGGACTGTTAATTTTTATAGACATTTCTGGGAACATGTGAAAGACCTGCTTTATTTGACACTGAAGGAAATAACTAACACGTAAACTCTACCAACAACTATGAAGCAAGGCATCAGAACTCTCATACCTAAATCTGGCAAAGATCCTCGACTGATTTATAATCTGAGACCAATTACCTTACTTAATAACGACTATAAAATCTTAACTCACATATTTGCCTATAGAATGAAAACTGGGATGTCCCAGATTATTTCTGACACTCAGTCTGGCTTTCTGATAAGCCGATCCATTCATAATAACATCCGCCTCATACTGGACCTGTTAGATTACAATTATCTGATAGAAGACGAAGGCTTCATTTTGTTCCTTGATTTTTTAAAGCCTTTGACAGTCCAACATCAATTCATGTTTCAAACTTTAGATTTATTTGGCTTTGGACCCAACTTTATCAATCTCACCAAAACACTTTATGGAGATACGAATAGTGTCATTTCTTTGCCACATGGGACCTCGCCGAGATTCTCCATTAACATTTGAGAAACTTAATGCTTTAGGCCAGCAAATAGCAATCACTCAGTTCGCTGACAATACAGCTATTTTTATGAAGGACAGCAGTCAGATTTCTGTGATTTTACAATTAATAAATGTTTTCTCCAGAGCTTCTGGTCTGAAATTCAATCTAAATCAATGTGAATTATTGCCAATTAAAGATCCCACTTTAACAACAATTCAAAAAATTCCTGTTAAATCCCAAGTAAAATATCTGGGTATTCACCAAACCAAAGACTCCAAATCATTGGACTTTTGGAAAACTCTAGATAATTGTAAATTAAACCTAAATTTGTGGTCCAACCGAGATATTCCTATTCTGGGCAGAGTTTTTCTAGTAAAGATGGAATCTCTGTCAAGATTAATCTACCCTGCATATTCTTTATCCTTCCCTAAATCTGCAATTAAAGATATAAATATAATTCATTTTAAGTTCATTTAGAAATACAAAACTCATTATATTAAAAAAAGTGTGATGTTAACAGATTATGAGGAGGGAGGACTTATAGCTATTGATGTTGAGTGTTTAGACGGGACGATTAAAATCAACTGGCTGAGATCCTTCTTAAAGTACGAAAAAGGTTTCTGGTATCAATTCCCCTCTAAAATATTAAGGGATGTAGTTGGAATTAACGTTCTGCTTAAATGTGACTATGATCTAAAGAAAACTGCCAATCAAACTTTCTGCCTTTCATCAACAAGTTTTATTGCACTGGAAACTGATTTATAAGCATAACTTTAGTCTGCACACCACGCCTCTTTGGAACTGCTGTTATGTGTTACGGAGAAACAAATCCTTGTTTTACAATAACTGGCTGACTAAAGGGATATGGTCTGTTCTGCATCTACTGGATCATTCTGGAAACATTTTGACGCTTGAACATTTTAGTTCTAAATTTCAGTTATTTGATCGGAAACAATATGATGCTGTGATCAAAGCTCCTCCTCGGTCATTGATACAATTAGTGAAACGAAGATTAATTAAAACTTCATTCACTCTAATTGGATGGGCAGCAAAGACAGAATTACCTAACAGCTTCATGCGCAGATTGTTTGTTAAATGACTCTTCCAAACACATCTCATCAGAAGAAAAGCATTTCTAAACACTTCTCTTAAGAAGAGGTATTTGAATTAAGGTTGAATTACTTAAAATTCTGTATTTTACCAAAGGTAAAAGACATCCATGTAAAACAATTAGTGATGTTTATCCATCCAAGGAATTTTTTGAGACTTCGTTTTGGGTTTGAAGAGAATGACTGCAGTTTTTATTTAAAGGACATTGAGACTGTGGATCATTTATACTTTAACTGTGGAGTTATAAAAACAATCTGGGAAGATTTATATGGAGTCTTATAATGTTCATAATCAAATAAATAAATATTTAATTAAATAGATAAATATGACCTCATGAAAATACACAATCAACCAATAAATCTCTCATAAATATATAAAAAGATCATGAAATGGTGAAAAACCTGCACACTGATTTTAAATTAGCCATTATATTATTCAATATTTTTCATTTTGCTTTAAAAACCTGTTCATTATTTTTAAACAGCATTTTAAAATATTCATTTTAATCATGTGGAATATTATTACAATTCTACGTCTTTTTTCAGAACCTTGGATTTCAAAATCAATATTTTCCAAAGTAGCTTTGTTTTTATTGCACGTTGCTGTTTTTCCACAATGGACGATTTATTTCACGAAGAGCTTTTTCAGGAGAATACAAGGAAAGTTTTATATACACTGTACACAAAAATAAATATTTGGAGACCAAACCACTTTTTATCACATTTCATAATGAGCTCTGTTTTTACTTTCAATCACTTCATTATATGAAAAAGAAGGATGGCTTGAAATTGCTTAGTTTTGTTCAGAAATACAAACTTCACAAGTACCCCTAACCAGTATTAGACTATTTAGATTGGTTCTGTTATTTTATTTTATTTTTATTTATTTGTGTGTAATGTTCATTGATTTTTTTCTCTCTATTCTTTATTTTCTATGTTAATATGTTATTTGGCAATGGTGATGGATCTTCGAAGTTATGTTGATTACATGGTTATTCTTCTTCTTTCTCTTTCGGCTTTTCCCATCAGGGGTCGCCACAGCGAATCATCCTTTTCCACCTCGCTCTATCATGAACATCTTCTACCCTAACATTAGCCAACTTCATGTCCTCTGTTAAGACATCCATGTATCTCCTATTTGGCCGTCCTCTTGCCCTCCTGCCAGGCAGCTCCATCTCCAACATCCTTCTACCAATATATCCACTATCCCTCCTCTGAACGTGTCCAAACCATCTCAGTCTGGCTTCTCTGACTTTGTCGCTAACACAGGCAACATGAGCCGTCCCTCTGATGTACTCGTTCCTTATCCTGTCTAACCTGGTCACTCCTAAGGAGAACCTCAACATCTTCATCTCTGCTACCTCCATCTCAGCCTCTTGTCTCTGTCTCACTGCTACCGTCTCTAACCCATAGAGCAGAGCTGGTCTCACCACTGTCTTGTACACCTTTCCTTTGAGTCTTGCTGACACTCTTCTGTCACACAACACTCCTGACACTTTCCTCCACCCGCTCCAACCTGCCTGCACTCGCCTCTTCACCTCTTTTCCACACTCCCCATCACACTGAACTGTTGACCCCAAGTACTTAAACTCCTGCACCTTCTTCACCTCAGCCCCCTGTAACCTAACGCTTCTACCTTGATCCCTCTCGTTCAGACACATGTATTCTGTCTTACTACGACTGACCTTCATGCCTCTTCTTTCCAGAGCAAACCTCCACCTCTCTAGCTCAGTGATGAAAGTCAGGCAAGGAAAAAATCCCTGAACCTTTCTTTGAGCGATATGGCGGGCACAGAGCGAAATTTTGGAAAAATACGTGGTCTTAGATGCATTCTGGTGCATTCTGGCAACTAGTTATTCACTTCTTTATCAAGAAACTAAGACTAATTGGAGCATCATGATTTGTCATTCAAACCCCTAGTTTGACTCTCCATTAAGGACTTGCTGGTCCTAAAAAAGAATTTGGAAAATTGCTCAAAGTAACACAATCCTACAATCTACGCTTTTCCTTAAAGCTGCAAAACATACAATTGCTAAAATATAGTAACATCAAAGCCCCAAATGGCAAAAAGAACACCAGTAACTATGATATTCTATGAAAATACCTCAGTTATTTATACATTATTTCTGCTTTAGAAATGACTGATGTACAACATCCACTTGCACTGTTTTCTCAAACTATAATTACATCAAAATATGGGATCTGCTTTAAACTATAATACTATAACATAATACATCAATTCTTTAACACCAATACTAAGTAATCTGGGAAATATCAAAACAAACATACAAACTAAATTAAACATTGTAAACATTATTTTTTAAGGGAGTGCGGGTCCAAACCATCAAATACTTATAATTAATGTCAACTATACTGAACTAAATCATGGGAATTAGGAAATACAAATAAATTAGATAAAGAAATGTATTCAAAATAAAAACTGAAACTCAAAACTAAAATTGAAATTATTTCAAAATGTGGTTTTGAGATTATTTTACACAAAAAAGTATTTGACCTACACTACCTTAAAAATCTTTTTTTTCCAGCCAAGACCACTTCAATTTGTTTTTTATCGTCTTCTCACAACTGAGGTCGTGACCACGCTCAATAATGACGATGCCTGCCATTATTTTAACACAAATTTGATCGCAAACTCTTCAGATGTGTTTGTGAAAGTTTAGCGTGGGTCCGCCAGTTTTGGTCTCTAGGGAAGCGAGTCACCCTGACCACGTGGTGCAGACAGAGCCAATCAGACCCGTCGACGCATCCGAAAGCAACTAAAACGTCCCGTCATTGGTCAATTAGGCCGGGAAGACGAGAGATGGCCACGACCATAGAGGAAGCGATCTGCGGAGAAATATAGAAAATAAAGCTAAAATTAGCTGATTTCAGACCATTTTTTAATCCGGAAAGCGATTTGTCCGTAGAGATCAGGTCTTTATTTCCCGGAAAGTACGTTCGGTTTGCTCAAAAACCCGGATTTCCGGGAATTCCCGGAAGACTTTCATCACTGCTAGCTGTTCCTCCACCTGCTCTCTACTCTCACTGCAAATTACAATGTCATCCGCAAACATCATTGTCCAGGGAGATTCCTGTCTTACCTCGTCTGTCATCCTGTCCATCAGCATAGCAAACAAAAAAGGACTCAAAGCTGATCCTTGGTGTAGTCCCACCTCCACCTTGAACTCCTCTGTCTGACCTACAGCACATCTCACCACCGTCATACTTCTCTCATACATGTCCTGAACTACTCTGACATACTTCTCTGCCACTCCAGACGACCTCATACAGTACCACAGCTCCTCCCTCGGCACCCTGTCATACGCCTTCTCTAAATCTACGAACACACAATGCAGCTCCTTCTGACCTTCTCTGTACTTTTCCATCAACATTCTCAAAGCAAAAATGGCATCAGTGGTGCTCTTACGGGGCATGAAACCATACTGCTGCTCACAAATCTCCACCTCTTTCCTAAGCCTGGCTTCCACTACTCTTTCCCACAGCTTCATTGTGTGGCTCATCAACTTTATTCCTCTATAGTTGCTGCAGTTCTGCGTGTCACCCTTGTTCTTAAAGATCGGAACCAGAACGCTTCTCCTCCATTCCTCAGGCATCTTCTCACTCTCTAGAATCCTATTGAAAAAACTCGTTAGAAATTCCACTGCTGTCTCTCCTAAGCACTTCCATACCTCCACAGGTACGTCATCAGGACCAACGGCCTTTCCGCTCTTCATCCTTTTCAGAGCCTTCCTAACCTCCTCCTTTCCAATCTCTGCTACTTCCTGCTCCACAACAACCACATCTTCCTCCCTTCTTTCCCTGTCATTTTCCACGTTCATCAGCTCCTCAAAATACTCCTTCCATCTTTTCTGTACACTCTCCTGGGTTGTTAGCACCTTTCCGTCTCTATCCTTAATCACCCTTATCTGTTGCACGTCCTTCCCATCTCTGTCTCTCTGTCTGGCTAGCCTGTACAAGTCCTTTTCTCCTTCCTTTGTGTCTAACCTGTCATATAGCTCATCGTAAGCTTTCTGTTTGGCCTTTGCCACCTCTCTCTTCACTCTACGCTGCGCTTCCTTGTACTCCTGTCTACCTTCCTCAGTCCTTTCTACATCCCACTTCCTTTTAGCCAACCTCTTCCTCTGGACGCATTCCTGTACTTCCTCATTCCACCACCAAGTCTCTTTACCGTCTTTCCTCTTTCCAGATGACACACCTAGCACTTTCCTACCTGTTTCCCTGATAATCTCTGCTGTAGTTTCCCAGTCATCTGGAAGCTCATCCTGACCACCCAGGACCTGTCTCAACTTCTGCCTAAATTCCTCACAAGTTTCTTCATTCTGTAGCTTCCACCACTTGGTCTTCTTTTCTGTTTTCCCTCTCTTCTTCTTCCTGACCTCCAGAGTCATCTTACACACCACCATGCGGTGCTGTCTGGCTACACTCTCTCCTACCACCACTTTGCAGTCATTAACCTCTCTCAAATGACCTCGTCTACACAGGATGTAGTCCACCTGAGTACTCTTACCTCCACTTCTGTATGTCACTCTATGTTCCTCTCTCTTCTGGAAGTAAGTGTTGACTACAGCCATTTCCATCCTCTTCGCAAAGTCCACCACCATCTGTCCCTCCAGATTCCTTTCCTTCACACCAAACCTGCCCATCACCTCCTCATCACCTCTATTGCCCTCACCAACATGGCCATTAAAGTCTGCTCCAATAACAACTCTCTCTCCTCTGGGGATACCCTCTATGACCTCATCCAACTCACTCCAGAATCTCTCCTTCACTTCTAACTCACAGCCAACCTGTGGCGCATACCCACTGACTACATTCACCATCACCCCTTCAATTTCTAACTTTAGGCTCATCATCCTGTCTGAGACTCTTTTCACCTCTAGAACACTGTTTACAAACTCCCCCTTCAGAATCACACCTACCCCGTTTCTCTTCCTATCAACACCATGATAGAACATTTTGTATCCTCCTCCAATACTACGTGCCTTGCTGCCCTTCCACCTTGTCTCCTGCACACACAGTACATCTACCTTCCTTCTCTCCATCATGTCTGCCAGCTCTCTGCCTTTCCCTGTCATTGTGCCAACGTTAAGAGTCCCTATTCTCAAACTTATGTTCCTGCCTTTTCCCTTCTCTCTCTGGCCACGGACCCTTCTGCCTCCCCTCTTTCTTCTACCAACAGTAGTCAAATTTCCACCGACACCCTGTAGGTTAACAGCATCGGTGGCGGTCGTTGTTAACCCGGGCCTCGACCGATCCGGTATGTCAAAAGTGTTGTGGATGATTCGCATGGTTATTTTGGCAATTTTTACGCCGGATGCCCTTCCTGACGCAACCCTCTCTATTTATCCGGGCTTGGGACCGGCACAGAGGCAACTGGCTTGCAACCCCTGTGGCTAGATTGATTACATGGTTATTATTGTTCGTTAATAACGATACAATAAATAACGGTTATTTACCTCAATTGTCTATAAAGTAAAAAAAAAAAAAAACGTTACCTCGTTGATAATGAACTTCGCAGCATCATTGAACACGTCGTAATCGTCGTCTGTGTACACTATGTTCCTGTACTGATAGTGATAGTTTCCATAAACGACCAACACTAGACATACAAAAAAGGAGACCAGGAAGAGGACTCGCTTCTCCGCTGACAGTCTCTCCATCATCCTGGAGCGCACAGCTAACAAACCTGCTTAGCAGGTTGAACCGCCGGCCAGATGGTTAGTCAAGGATTCTTTTCCGCAGACTGTTCGTCCCTCCTTGAAAATTTGTATTTTGCTGAGCTTAAGAGTTGCTTGAGATATTTTAAAAGTTTAAATGCATACAGATAACAGTTCGTTGGAGTTTAAACATTATTTCCGGAAGTTGTCTTCTTCTTCAATGCTGCATCTTCGTATTCGTTGTCTCGTTTCTGCCGCCTTGTGGCGTAGTCTAGGTACTGCAACAGATATGACCTAAAACAGTGTTTTTCAACCAGTGTGCCGTGGGAAATTATGGAAGCGATTATGTAGCATAAATAAAAAGCAAAGTCAAAACCAGAAATGCTTTTTCATTTTCAAAATGAAAAAGCATTTTTGACTCAAAAATATAATGAAAAAGCAATCCACCAAAATGCTTTTTCATTTCCTTCCTCAACACAGCTTATTCTGTCACTTAATTAAAATTAAAATTAAAATGGTATTTGACATTTCATTTTCAAGACGTTCTCTGGTAAATGTGTAGCATAATTCATTTAAAATTGTCTAAAACGACATTTAAAATGGATTAATAGAAATGCTTTTTAATTTTCAAAATTAAGCTGCATTTTTTGACTCAAAATTAAAAAGAAAAAGCAATACTTCAAAATGCTTTTTCATTTCCTTCCTCAACCCAGCTTTTTCTGTCACTTAATTAAAATGATAAATAAAATGGTATTTGACATTTCATTTTCAAAAAGGTCCCTGGTAAATGTGTAGCATAATTCATTTAGAAATGTCTAATTTGACAATTAAAATGGATTAACAGAAATGCTTTTTAATTTTCAAAATGTAACTGCATTTTTTGACTCAAAATTAAAAAGAAAAAGCAATATTTCAAAATGCTTTTTCATTTTATACTTAAAACCGCTTATTCTGTGTCATAATTAAAACGAAAATGCAAAGAGGGGATTGCATTTGCATTTTAACATCCACCCTGCGCACCGTGTCACAATATTCATTTCGAAAAAGCATTAGCAGAGGGGAGGCGGGGCGATGACGTCACTGCTTTCTCCGTGTGTCCGGCTGCTGACTGACGCACACACACGCACCAGGAGCAGACTTTGTTAGCGGCAGAGAAGAGGGTTTTGTGATGGTTGTGAACTTCTGATGAGTTTCCACAGCTTCTCAGGACTAAGTAGCTGCATGTCCGCCTTCTGCGGTCCTCCTCCTGACGCACCGCGGAAAAGCTTTTTTCTGCGGACCGCCAGCTGCCTTCGCACAGCGGAGCGTGAAGCTCCCGACGATCGCTGAAGGCGGAAATGCTGCTGCGATCTGAGAAACCATCATATGAATTTGTGTTTCCAGTGGTGTCCAGAACAAAATAAAGACTGATGTAATTCCCAGATATTTACACATTTATCTGCAGCTTCACGGTGAATTTGCTGTTTGATTTATTAAGATCCAGGAATCCATGTTTGAGCAGGCCAGGTCCAGCGGTTTTTGAACAGGACCCGGTTTTACGTAATCTTAATGTGAAAAATGCAGCGGAATGTTCCTTTAGTGCCCTCGTGAATCAGAAGCTGTGAATCGCAACCCAACTTCAGCGTCGTCTGACCGCACGGATTTAAAAACATATGATCGAGCAGAGCAGGCCGCAAAATATTGCATTACTGTAATAAAAGCACATTATGAAGATAGTCTCCTGCAGCTTCGCGCTGAGTGAGTGTTTTTGGTCCAACCAGCAACGTTTAGCATCGAGAAATCTGCTGTCTGTGGATGGGGCTCCAGCTGTCATCAAACAGCAAATTCATCGCGAAGCTGCAGATAAATGTGTAAATATCTGGGAATTACATCAGTCTTTATTTTGTTCTGGACACCACTGGAAACACAAATTCATATGATGGTTTCTCAGATCGCAGCAGCATTTCCGCCTTCAGCGATCGTCGGGAGCTTCACGCTCCGCTGTGCGAAGGCAGCTGGCGGTCCGCAGAAAAAAGCTTTTCCGCGGTGCGTCAGGAGGAGGACCGCAGAAGGCGGACATGCTGCTATGTAGTCCTGAGAAGCTGTGGAAACTCATCAGAAGTTCACAACCATCACAAAACCCTCGTCTCTGCCGCTAACACAGTCTGCTCCTGGTGCATGTGTGTGTCGCTCAGCGGCCGGACACACGGAGAAAGCAGTGACGTCATCGCCCCGCCTCCCCTCTGCTAATGCTTTTTCGAAATGAATATTGTGACACGGTGGATGTGAAAATGCAAATGCAATCCCCTCTTTGCATTTTCGTTTTAATTATGACACAGAATAAGCGGTTTTAAGTATAAAATGAAAAAGCATTTTGAAATATTGCTTTTTCTTTTTAATTTTGAGTCAAAAAATGCAGCTACATTTTGAAAATTAAAAAGCATTTCTGTTAATCCATTTTAATTGTCAAATTAGACATTTCTAAATGAATTATGCTACACATTTACCAGAGAACGTCTTGAAAATGAAATGTCAAATACCATTTTAATTTTAATTAAGTGACAGAATAAGCTGTGTTGAGGAAGGAAATGAAAAAGCATTTTGGTGGATTGCTTTTTCATTATATTTTTGAGTCAAAAAATGCTTTTTCATTTTGAAAATGAAAAAGCATTTCTGGTTTTGACTTTGCTTTTTATTTATTCTACATAATCGCTTCCACAGAAAATTGCCCTCATTAACTGATTTAACTACATTTTCCATCTCCAGGATTTCAGTTCTTTGTTCATCCCTACCGGCCCTGATAAAACACTAAGAAATTGGGAATATGAAACGTAAAATACTTTGTTCTTTGTGTTTATTTGATTCTATTAAATACATTTTGATAAGAATGACGGTACCACGATTTAGCCGCAGCTTCAGCTTTAATGTAGGGCCACAAAATGATATTTCAGGAGAGCCGCAAAATCGTCTAGAACAGTGTTTTTCAACCAGTGTGTGCTGCGGGAGATGGTCAGGTGTACCATGGGAAATTACCCATTAACTGATCTAAAAACATTTACCATCTCCAGGATATCAGCTCTTTGTTCATCCAAACAGGCCCTGATAAAACACTGAGTAGTTAGGAATATGAAAGATCTTAAAATAATTATTTCTTTTTATTTGATTCTATTAAATACATTTTGATAAGAATGACGGTACCACGATTTAGCCGCAGCTTCAGCTGCGTTAGGAAAAGTTCCGCCCATTCAACTGTCTCCACCAATCATTCTTGGGATCTTAATCACATGTCATCAGTCTGACCAATAAGAAGTGGTTAAAGTTTCCCTTCCTTGTTCTGAATTCTGCTGAAAAAGTCGCTCAGTTCTAAGAAAAATACCAGCTAAAGCTCGTCTTTAGCGGTGTAGTTTTCCACAGAATCCGGTGTCGGACCGTGGAACAAGTGAACAAAACAATGAAGCTCAGAGACGTTAGTCTTTCTGCGTTCGGCGGATATTTAACTACATCTCCCATGATGCATCGGGTTAAAAGTGACAAAGTGAGCGTGTCGGTGCACAACGAGTCTCTCCTTTTAAAGTCTTGAAACAACAGCGAACACAAATCAAAAAGTTTTTAAATCTTCTAACTTAGCTTTTATTACATCTATTAGAAAAAACAGCTGAAACTTCCAGCTTTTTCTGCCACAATTATCACAAAAATGCATGTAAGATCATGGAGGGACTGTGGATAAATACAGACTGTTTTTATCCTTTTTTTTTTTTTTGAATGCTGGTGTGCCGCTGGATTTTTGTCAAGGTTAAAGTGTGCCGTGGCTCAAAAAAGGTTGAAAAACACTGACCTAAAAGGCAAAGCTGGCTCTTTGAGCTACAAAGACCAAAAAAGACAAATAGAAATAAATATCTTTGTTCTTTCTTACCAAAGATTTATATAATTAGCACTTTTAATTAAGAGTAACTTTAAAATAAACAATAGCTACTGAAGGGTTGGATCCAGGGACGTGCACGTGATTCCAGGGGGTCAGAGGCTAAAACCCGGAAAGGGGATGGACACCTTTTTTTCTGGTTCTTTACACAATATTATTATTGTACATTGAACAATTAAATGTAAAATTTGAAAAAAATGTGCAAAAACAAAAAGAATATGGGAAATAACTTAAACAAATTACTAAAAATTGTGTTTTGGTGTTTTTCCATCTCACAATGGAGGACAAAGTGCATTTTGAAGTAATTCTTTATTAAAATCATGAATCAGAAGCAGATGAAAAATGTAATTTGAAGAAGCTTGTAGTCGTCATGTAGAAGCTACAATCAGCGGGCCACATGCTCCACATTTCAATCCATCTACTTGCAGACAAATAGACCCACGTACATCTTTGTGGCTGGATAGTTCCAGAGTGTTGCTCGCCAACTTTGTTGGGTAAAGAATCGGAGGAAAGCCTTTGTGGTGGATTGAGTTAATATCAGAAAGAAGGAACATGAGAAACTGGAAAAATACCAGGGGGACAGAGAAAAAATGGAGAAAGCTTTGAAATTGAAGGTGACTGGTGCACGTTATGTTGGAGAACTCGGGGTGGTAACCGCTAAACTGCAGCACAAAGACCTCAGACCTCTCAGTCCAGAAAAGCGCAGTGCTTTGATACTGCAGGACCCTCAAAGTCAAGTTAAAGTCCCACCATCTGTCACACACCTAAGTGTGCAAAATTTGCATTTGAGCTAAGCCTGGACGATAAACCGATTGAATGAATTATTTTCACATTTTTTGTTACGGCCGATTTCAAAAATACTAAATCGAGTTTTTGTGTGATGGCGCATTTTTGGCTCCCCAGAGCTTCCGTAGCGTTAGTTTCACACGGCCTTATGGCACGCAACAAACAACAACATCATAGCACACACAAAACAGCAAGCGACAGCATGGCTACCGGTGAGAGTGGGGAGTTTGTTCCCAAGAAAGGAATCAAATCCTTTGTTGTTTGGAACTGGTATGGGTTTGCTGCCACAGACGTGGAGGAAGAGAACCCACGCTGCAACATTTGCCTCAATCCTATCGCAGTCAAAGGCTCTCACTCGCGTGGCACGCGCTCATTCCTCTTACACACGCAGTGCCAAGACACACATACACATACCAGTACTCTTTCTACAATGCCTATATAGTAAGTTCATTAATTAGTTAATTATCACTGTTATTTGTCAATAAAGAATACTGCGATGTAATTATTACTTTTACCGATATTACACGAGGCACGTGTTATACCGGTAATACCAAAAACCGGTTTATTAATTTAATTAAAACCTTAGACCCCAGATATGAGCTGTATTTTTAATCCTTTAGAAAATGGTGCTACTCTCAAACTGAATATTTGTCTCCTTTTAGTCTAGACTACAAAGTGTGACTTAAAACACAGCTGGGACTTTAAGTAAGTAACCTTTTTATTTTGGACAAGTGAAAACAAGTGTAGAAAATCAAAATAAGAAAAAAAACAAGCCAAAATTTATATAAGACAAAATTATATAAACAACACAAGTCCAAAAGGGAGTGAGAAGGAGAAGAATCTTATACTTAACTTTGATTCCAAGAATGTGTTCATTTATTTATTATTCATCCCAGAAACGGGGGTTACATTTGTCTTGCCTTTGATTAAATAAAAGCAAATTTTGCTTTAAGTTATCTGCTGTTTGTACTTATTGCTTTCCTTAAGTAGGGCGGGGGGAGGGGGGGGGGTCGGGGAAAAATCAGAAATCAAATAAAAAAAAAAAAACGCAGATTTTAATTTTAGGCCATATCGCCCAGCCCTAATTTGACCTATTACCTGTGGGAGCGGTGAGCTGCAGACCCAGCCGCGCTCAGGAACCGTTTGGTAATTTAACCGCCCAACCAAGCTCGATAGTCTTTGGTATGACTCGGCCTGGATTTGAACTCACAACCTTCTAGTCACTGGGTGGACACTCCACCACAAGGCCGCTCAAGCTCCAAAGTATTCAAAAAAACTGGTGAACTTCTCTCTTCTTTGGAAATGAGCCACAAGTAACTTATGTGACATCATTTAGCAATCGTTAAGCAACAGTGGCCTTTACAAAAACAGCTAGGCTGTTTCATAACTAGCATTAATTTCTATCTTGTTTGCCCACACACTAAAACCAGATTCAATCCCACATTTAATCTTCCATCTCACTGGTGGTTTTGCCATCAGAAACAGTTCACACTGTCACGGGGTAAGAAAGATTTCACCTTCATTTCTCACTCAAAATATTAAGCCCATAAGGCAAAAAACAAGACATTTCAGCAAACCACACACTTTAATTTCAGGTGTAAAAGAGTACATGACAGTGACACGGCAGCTGGCAAAAGTCTTTGCATACATTCATGTTTTTAATCCAGTTTACGATGCATGACGGTTCCAAGGAATTGCATAAAAGAGGCGTTTGTCATGTAATTCTGTGGTTTGGGTTGAGCAGAACAGTGCAAAGGATTATTATAGATGTGTGTAAAATGCAATAATCTTGACTAGATATAAGGAGATTAGGGTAGAAGAAAGCAGCAGGAATAATGATTCATCTTTACAATGAGACAGTGCAAAACATCAATCTGTAGTAAGGCACACAACAAAACTGGAGTGTTAAAGGATTCCTTCAACGTCACTAAGCCTCATACTCTGACGGTTGGAAAATGAAGATGTGGGTTGCTCAAGGGAACTTTACTGAGGGGAGCAGTAACGGCCCGCAAACAGAATGCTCATGGAGCTGTTGTGTCTGATGAAGAAGAGGAAGGGGTGGTCAGCGATGAAGGCAGCTGGCATCAGTGCACAGCGCAGCATCATGACCGCTGCGGTGGCAGCAGCCGCCTCTGTTCCCTCCTCGTTGACCTCCACAAAAGCCTTGTGGAAGACTTCTGACAGCACCAGGTCATTGGCTGGAGACATGCCTGAGGAAAAGGGCAGAAGATTCTCAGAGGATGAGCTTAAGGTACATATCAAGTTCCATCTCAGGTTCAGTGAAGCTCCAGCTACCCACCAGAGAAATCACACTTTGACATGTCGAAAGCGTCCGCCATGCCCATGCTGACCAGGACTTTCTTCATGTCATACTTCTGCTCCATCTTGAAGCGAGGGAAGCCCACCCTGACCTCCACCTCGTTCATCATGTCTGGGCGAGTCCACTCCATAAAGTTCTCGTAGGTCAGGGCCTTCTCCAGCTAGAAGGCAAACATCTGCTTTGTGCATGTTTTGCTGGGTTCTTGGTGAGTCCATGTGCAAATGCAGGCCAATCCTACCTTCTCCAGGCCGGTGGTGCTGTCCTCGATGTCAGTGGGCAGGAAGACCAGCATGCTTAGCTCCTTGTCTTTGTAGGGCATCTCAAGGATCTATTAAAAAGAGGGAAGAATTCCTGTAAGACATGTATTTAACTGAACTCAATGAAGCGGCAAGAAAGTCTAATCTTTTTATTTTTTTGAGACCCACTCCAATAAAAATTGTGTTTAACAAGTTCCTTTGGAATTGTTTTCATGATGGAGGACATATATTAAGAAAAGTAAGATTGAAGTTGCATCTCTGAGTATTTCTTCATTAAAATTGTTGTGAATAAGGTGCAGAGGAATTTCTGCAGTCTGAAAAAGATCGTATGTGTGACATTGAAAATATACCGGGCCGCCAGCTCCCTGCTCCGCTCCATTCTGATGCATCCACTTGCAAATAGATCCATGTTCATCGTTGTCTGAGCTGGAATCTGGATCTAAACTGTACGGCTGGATTTACAGATCCAGTATTTCTGTTGCACCGGTAATGTTGGATTGGAGGTGTGAGGGGCTGTAAGCTAGTGGGAGAGCGTGGAAACAGATGGATGATGGGAAGTAGGAGCAGGCATACTCTGTACCGCCAACAACTCAGAGGTGAATTTCTAATGAGATCCTGCTGCTCTTCAGAAACTATGTCTAAGAAAACAACTCTAGCAAAGTTTATAGAGTAAAATTGCTTTTGTTGAAAGTTCAAAGCAGCGGTGATATGACTACAACGGAGTTTTAGGGCCACGGTTAGGAAAAAAAGTTTCGAGAAAAAACTCGTCGTGTCGAGATAAAAGTCGAAATGAAGTTTCAAGATTAAAGTCGAAATGTTGCGCGAGAGAAGTGAAGCTGAGTCTTTCAGGAGTATTCAGTGTTATGGCTAATGTTAGTGAGCTAGTGGCTTTGTACTTCAGAGTTTACGACAGAGTTTTATGGCCACCAAAAAAAAAGTAAATTTAAGAGATTTTATCTCGTAAATTTATGAGAAAAAAATTCATCGATTAACAAGTGGAAAACACCGAAGTTGTCTGTTTATTGGAGCTTGAAGATGAAATATGTGGAGCCTTTTGTGAAGCTTTATTTCCGGATTATTATAGGTTTAAAACAAAGAGATTCTGAACCTTTTGGTGAGTCAAAATCAGATTATTTTCACTGGAGCCGGCTTTCCAGGGTTCAGTGTCAGTAAAGCGGAGTTTTATATGTAAAATAAGGAGCTCAGAGATACGTTTGGGTGTAGAGGACTGCTGCAGCCTTTATTTTCCTTTTCATTCACACAACCTGAAGTTCCTCTGTCACCTTATGTCATGAACCTGTCATCCGAACACCAATGCGGAAGTAAACAGTTACCTACGCCCCCTCCTGCAGATGAAGCGTCCCGCTTCATCATTAAAAAACAAAGATGAGTGAAAATAGTCTTTTATATTAGCATTAGAATGTCGAAAAAGGCAAAAAGGGCTCCTCAGACGGAAGCATCACACAAACAGAGAGATCTTGTCTTTGGTGGAGGAAGAAAAGATTCAAGCGAACAGCTGCAGGGACACCCGATGGCTTCATCGGGCTGCAAACCAACCATCAATAAAAAAAACTTTAATAAATTGTAAATCAAACAAATGAGCTTCCAGACATTTGGAACGTTATCAATAAACATTTAGCTGACCTGTTCAACAAAGTTTAGTCGGTCTGATCTGCTGCTGCGCGGCGTTCACCTGCTGCTCTGGATGCTCACTTCCACTTTAATCTCGTAAATTTAAGAGATTTTTTCTCATAAATTTACGAGTTTTTATCTCCTAAATTTACGAGATAAAATCTCTCTCGCGCAACATTGCAACTTTAATCTCGAAACTTTATTTCGCCTCTTATCTCGAAACGAGTTTTTTCTCGAAACTTTGTGACGAGAAAAAACTCGACACGTTGGCCAGAATTTTTTTCCTCACCGTGGCCCTAAAACTCTGTCGTATATGACACACAAAGGGCAGAAGAAAAGAAAAAAAGGAAGGTCTCTAATAATTTAAACAGTTTGAGTCGATGTAATACGTCCTTCTGACTGAAAAACAATAAGATTCTACATGACAGGGTTACCTGGCAGTTGATTTCAGGGATGTAGGTCAGAGGAAACTTGGATGTCCGGTACATCATTTTTACTGTCTTTTTAGCATTCTGAAAGCAAAAGAGAGAAACACAATGAAAACAGGCCCAATTAAGGGGTTTGGACCCACACCACCTTTCAATAAAAAAGAAGTCAAAGGTTTCTGAAATGAAAGTAGTGGCTAAATGTGGAGGATAAAACAAACAGGATATGATCTAAGAAAATATGATAATCTTAAGTGTTACTGTAAATTAGAGACTTGGGCTAAGAATCAGATCATAAAAGTTCCATACATTCTGTCACATACTGGGTCTTTTCTTCAATAGGAAATAACTTTTTTACTCAGAGTCCAATATTCTCACAATTTACCCACTGAATGTTAATAGGAGACACATCTGTATTCAAATGAATTGTAGCAGGAAAAACAGTGTCTTTGTCAGGCTCTTTATTTAAACTGAAGACTATTTTCATAATACATTGTTCACCTGTGAATGATCATCTTATTTAAAAAGCCAGAGATAAACCCTTTCCTCTGGTCTAGTTTGGGTAAATGTGTTTAAAAATGTTTTTAAACATTTTCACTAATTTTGTTATCATTACTCTTTTGCACCTATACATTCTCCTAAGATTTAAAAAGAGATGGAACTCAGATTTATTTCAATATTACCTTCAGTTCTGTCCACACTGCTCAATTAAATCAATTTATGCAGACAACTGGTTGACTATAAGAAAGAATTTGATAATAGAGCAAACAAAGCTAAAGGTTGGTCAGTACAAGCTTCAACCAAACAAAACTCAGAATATGTGTATATATGAATACTTGTAACTTTTTTTTCACCAAGATAGCTACTGAAACCCTAAGAATCTGGGTTTTGTATTGTAGTATTCCTGCTTTATGTCCACATAATACTTTGAGTGGACAGGATGATAATTTGTGCACAAACTTGTGCGCTCAAGATGCTGGTAAATTGCTCATTTGTGACCAACAAATACTTGTTTGTGGGCATAAATGATTAATTTGAGGGAAACATTTTTATTTGCTTATTTATTTTTTGAATGTCACATTCAGGGCTCCGTAGATTTTAAAACCACTCAGCTCCTCGTCAGTCTCCTGTCAGCTGCAGAGTTACCTTGTTCAGTCGGAAGTCAGCGTCACGAGTTTCCTGCGCATCAAACTTTTTGTTCCAGTTGCCTTTGAAATAGATGGCATTGACCAGCACAAGTCTGGTCAGGTTGTTCAAGGAACCCTCGGCGAGGATGTCTTTGATTTTACCTGAAAAACAAAACAGGTTAAGGCAGAGACACGGTTAGATCTGTATCAGATCTAATCAGATTACACTGCAGATCACTTCAAATGAGGATCATTTATGAAACTAAATGGACTTTGGAGTTGAGTGAAGCGTGTTTGTTCAGATGTTTTTAGGGTTGTAGACCACCTTGTGTCTGTTTCTCCACCCAGGTGTTGATGTTGAGCCTGGCAGCTTCAGAACCCTGCATGAAGTTCACCTTCTCCAGCTCTGCTTTGTAGTGCTTCCTGCTGTTTCCCAGGAACTCCTAAACAATAAAAGCCTTTGCGCTTTATTTTGTAGCTTTGCATTCTTTGAAAGAAAATTTCTATCAGTAACGCTGTGACCTGGTAAATTATTTAACAGGATGGATGACAAGACAAGGTTTTCATTCATCACATTTTCTCCTCTGCTTCTACTGTTTACAAAAAAGCCAGTTTGTCAAACACACCTCGACGAACTGGTAGGTCTGCTCTCCAAAAAGCCTGTTAGCTACACTCAGAGCGTAACTGGCCTTAGGCTTGTTGAGCTGGCCCAGCAGCTCAGCAAAGCTAGCATGGACCTGATCCTGGGAATCCCGGAGTTTCAGGCTCTGTGGAGATAAATAAACCACAGATGTGAGAAAATCTGTTCTGATGGACTTTCACTGCAGGTTAGATTTTAGTCCAGAAATCTTTAAACAAGGAAGAAAAAAAATGTTAGTAATTCATTTGGTCAAAAATGGGAAGACAATTCATGAAACTTGAGGTGTTTGTTTTTACAAATCATATAAAACACTTAACACAAAAACATACATCATATAAAAGCAGGAAAAAGAAATCCATAAACCAAACCTGTGTGGTCAACTTTTACAGAAGCTGACCCACAGGCTGTCCCTCCACCACGCTGTTAGTACGTATATAAAAAAAAAAGAGTTCATCTTTTTAAATGACATCATTGTGTTGCAGAACTAAAATGTTTTGTTGACAGAATTAAAAAAATAAAAATGAGAGAGTTCCCTGCAGGTTTCAGGTTTCATCAAGTGTCAAAAGGTTAAAAAAAAATTCAGCAACACATTCCTCTGGTTTGTGAAATCCTGTGTGACTTACAGGTGGACGCCACAGATAACGCTATCTAAAAAATCCTAATATATCTTAGATATAATTTTACTAATATAAGGCCTTATAAAGCATTCAATTGTCTCAATGAGTTAAAACTCCTGTCAGGATTTCCAGGATGCGTCATAAGGCTGGTCGTAAATCGCTTTAACCTCTGCTAGCTATGTTGTGGGAAAATGGGAAAGTGCTAATTCATAAAGAAATTGTTGGAAAATTGCAATCATTCATTGCGGTTAAAGCCGGTTCGTGGAACTGGTTATGAAGCAAACAGTTTGCTGAAAATCATTTAAACTTGGCGCGATGGGGATCAAAGAGGTCAAATCTCATGTGCAAACTAAAACATGGCAGACTGCAGATGTTTTGTTTCATTTTCTTTGTCCAATCATCTGGGGGCAAAAAAAAAAATCATTTAATGAAATTAAGATAAGCAGATCCTGATGTGACCCATAAGTACGGTCTTCCATTAGATTTGAGGCGTTCTTAAAAAATCCTTAAATGATGTTTTCCTATCGCCATTTTCCCTCATGGGTTGCCACAGCTTTCACTGATTCACACAGATTTGTAAGCAGGATGCCCTTCCTGACACAACCCTGCATTTTATCCAGGCTGGGGACCAGCACAGGGAGGCCTAGACTTGGGCTTCCCTTGTCGCTTCATAGTCAGGCAGTAGCACTAAGGGTCTTGCTTAAAGACCCACGCTGCATGAACTTCATCGAGCTGTAAATCTGAAAACAAAAGCTGCATCCATTTTTGTAATATAATACGAAATAGAAGCAAAACAGAAAAACGTCAAGTTCATTATCTCCACAGAACCCGGCACCGCCACCAGCCACACCACGAGTTAGTTCCACGCGCCCCCGTTAGCGTTTACTTTCTGCCACCTTCACTTGAGCTGGCAGACTGGCCTGGCCCTTCTGCTGCATCTGCATCATCTGCTGCGCTCCTTTAGCCTGCTGCTGCTGCTGCGGCTGCTGCTGCTGCTGCTGCCGTTGCTGCTGCTGCTTCCCTGCCTTTGAGAAGCAGAGAACCTGGGGGGTGCAGTTTACAGCCACCTGAATTAAACATTTCTTCCTTTCTTTGCTCCAAGAATCAGGTTGTGTGTATTTTATTTTAAAATCTATTTGATGTCTATGTTGCAAATATGCATAAAACCAATTTTTCTACTAATATAACCTTAATGTAGAATCAATATGGAAGAAAAAAAAGGTGAAATAAATTCAGGCATCGAGGGGTTAAAAGTACCAAACTAAAACCAACTTTGGAACTTTCCCTTCATTATTTCTGTTTTTTTAGCCATTCAGCCTGAGAAAAGCTTTTTCCATTATACCGGCACCCTGCAGGATAACAAAGCAGTGATGATGAGGAGGAATGGGTGAGCCGTCATTGATGCAGCCGGTAGTGAGGTCAGTTTATAGACAAAGTTTCTATTTATAACCTGACATACAGGAAAAAGCAAAACAAAAAACCTGCTTTACTGAAGTAGTTTACCTGGTTGAAGCAGAGAGACTGTGGGAAACTTTGATCAGACGCACACAGTCAGACATTTACACAAAAATGTCAACAACAAAAATCTATAAAACTATAAAACTATATTTCTACAAGACCCCAAAAGAAAACATACCCTATATTTTAATGCAAAAATTGAATAAAACAAATTTATAAAATGCTATTCTAGATCAAACATTAGTTTATTAAACAGTAGGCAGGTAGGTAGGTGGAGCCTCAAGTGAGAGTGGAACCTTTTCATTTGGACACAAAACCACAAAAACAGAAACTGGATCCTAAGATTATTAGAGCAAATATTTGGAAAAACAAGTGCAAACGTTGTAGCACCTCTGCTGTTCATGGATGCAGATCCAGATTTTTAAAGTTCTCTCAGAAAACCCCTCCCTGCCAAGGCTTCTGCTGAGCAGCACTTTATCAATTCAGCATTTATCGACAATTATTATCAATCATTTTACAGAAAAAATAAGAAAACTGGTATGAAAAATCAAAAGGTAACGTTTTTTTATAGTTTGCAAATCCCCATTACAATTTCTTTCATTATTTCTATCTTTTTATTAATTTATTTTAAATGTAAGGGCGTTTCTTACAGAATCAGAGAGGATTGTGGGTGTGGCACAAATCTCTTCCAAACAGTCGAACCCGACAGTTTGACTAAGCCAGGCGTGGCCTCACTTTGGCAAACATTGGATCAAATCCTGAATGCTCTCAGGTCAACTTTGATCTCAACAGCCGTTCTTAGAAACTCCTGTTTTATGGCTGCCATTAGCTTAACGACCAACGGAAACAAATGTCATTTGTTGAGGACCTTTAGATTGAAAAATCACCCATAAATCCTCCATAAGTACTGCTTTAACAAAGCCCAAAGGAGACAACTCTGCCAAATGGGTTCTGTTCTTTTCCCTAAAATCAGGGTTAATAGTTTAAATAAATAGGACTGCCGATCTGGAGGCATTCGATGAGTCAACTTTGAAACGGCTTATGGGGAAGTCGGGCTGCAGCCAGGTCTGCTACACATAACTGATAACATACACAGAATATGTCAGTGTAAGCAGCTTTTTATGGCTCACCCTGTTTTGCAATCTGGATCATGTTCCTGTAATAACCAACACAGAGAACGCATCATAAAAAATGCTGAGCGAGTGAACGCTCGCACTCCACTCACAGTTGACGTGGCATTATGATGCTTTGACGCCCAGCTAAGCTGCAGAGGCATGTAACATAAGTAAATGCATCACCAAGGGGTTTGGAAACCAAAATGTGAGCTAATGGAAGCAAAAAATAAGGGGGGGGGGGGGGGGGGGCAGTGCGTGATACCTCAGTCATCTGTGAGGCTGTGGTTCCTCTGGCTCCCAGCATCACCATGGCTAGAGCGGAAGAGATGCTGAACGGAGAGTAGAACACGTTTGCCGTTTTGTCTTTGTTACTCAGCTGTTTGAACAAGTCCAGAGAGAAGTTGGTGTTGGCGCTGGAAACAGTGTTCAGGGAGGCCATGATTTCCTGCAAAAGAGACGAAAAAAAAAAAGTTTACCTCTTTTTTTAATCCTTTGAAACCGTTTTTGTTTATAGTTCGCTATAAGTTTGCTACAAAGGTTTTAAACCCAATTCTGCTATATTGCTGGGATTATTTACACCTCACCCGTTAGATTCTAATAGTAAAAAAAGATCAATTATATTATTTTATGTATTTTAAATAGATTTGTCCTCTTAGAGGCGTTAGAAACTAAAGGTTCTTAGACATCAAAGCACTGACTTTAATGTAACATTTACGACACAAATGAACCAAATACAAAAATGATTTTAAAATCTAATGTCTGAGACAATCACAAAATATTTATTAAAAAATTCAAGCTAAACAAACATCTGAGAAATAGATGTAAAAAAATAATAATAACTGAAGTTTAAAAAAAGGAAATAGTTTGTCAAAAAACAATAAAGAATAGTCAATCATCCAGTCAAATCCAAATAATCTTTATTTATGAAGCACTTTTCATGCCTTGCAACACCACGTGCTGCACGTCAGAATAAATATTCAAAAGCTAACCCTAACCCTAACCCTAACCCTATGAAGCCATTTTCAGAAAACTAAACAGTTTGCTGAAAATTATTTCAACTTGACGCGACAGGGATCAAGGAGGTCAAATCTCATGTGCAGACTAAAAAATGGCAGACTGCAGATGTTTTGTTTCATTTTTGCGCCCCCGTTAGCGTTCAGTTTCTGCCACCTTCACTTGAGCTGGCAGACTGGCCTGGCCCTTCTGCTGCATCTGCATCATCTGCTGCGCTCCTTTAGCCTGCTGCTGCTGCTGCTGCCGCTGCTGCTGTTGCTGCTGCTGCTTCCCTGCCTTTGAGAAGCAGAGAACCTGGGGGGTGCAGTTTACAGCCACCTGAATTAAACATTTCTTCCTTTCTTTGCTCCAAGAATCGGGTTGTGTGTATTTTATTTTAAAATCTATTTAATGTCTATGATGCAAATATGCATCAAACCAATTTTTTTACTTATATAACCTTAATGTAGAATCAATTTGAAAGAAAAAAAAGGTGAAATAAATTCAGGCATCGAGGGGTTAAAAGTACCAAACTAAAACCAACTTTGGAACTTTCCCTTCATTATTTCTGTATTTTTTAGCCATTCAGCCTGAGAAAGGCTTTTTCCATTATACCGGCACCCTGCAGGATAACAAAGCAGTGATGATGAGGAGGAATGGGTGAGCCGTCATTGATGCAGCCGGTAGTGAGGTCAGTTTACAGACAAAGTTTCTATTTATAACCTGACATACAGGAAAAAGCAAAACAAAAAACCTGCTTTACTGAAGTAGTTTACCTGGTTGAAGCAGAGAGACTGTGGGAAACTTTGATCAGACGCACACAGTCAGACATTTACACAAAAATGTCAACAACAAAAATCTATAAAACTATAAAACTATATTTCTACAAGACCCCAAAAGAAGAAAGATACCCAATATTTTAATGCAAACATTTAATTAAACTAATTTATAATTTCTATTTTCTATTGCACATTTTGCACCTTTGTAAAATTTTTGGTACTTGGTATATTGTATTCTTCAGTTTTGTGAAATTATTTTATTATTTCTGTGAAATTATTAACAATGCATGTCAGCACTGAATAGTGAGTGGCTTTTTTCATTTCATTGTTTACGCCTATGATGCAAATTGTACATGTGCACAGTGACAATAAAGGCATTCTATTCTATTCTATTCTAAAATGCTATACTAGATTAAACATTAGTTGATTGCACAGAAGGCAAAAAGGTGGAGCCTAAAATGAGAGTGGAACCTTTTTATTTGGACACAAAACCACAAAAATAGAAACTGGATCCTAAGATTTTTAGAGCAAATATTTGGAAAAACAAGTGCAAACGTTGTAGCACCTCTGCTGTTCATGGATGCAGATCCAGATTTTTAAAGTTCTCTCAGAAAACCCCTCCCTGCCAAGGCTTCTGCTGAGTAGCAGTTTATCAATTCAGCATTTATTGACAATTATTGCGGTGGCGCAGTGGTTAGCGCTCTTGCCTCACAGCAAGAAGGCCCCCGGTTCAAGTCTCGGCTGGGGGACATGAAAAACAGAACATCAATGGGGGACCTTTCTGTGTGGAGTTTGCATGTTCTCCCCGTGCATGCGTGGGTTTTCTCCGGGATCCCCGGCTTCCTCCCACTGTCCAAAAACATGGGTTCATTGGCAACTCTAAATTGTCCATAGGTGTGAGTGTGAGAGTAAATGAATGTGTAATTGAGGATATTCTACCCTGCAACAGACTGGCGACCAGTCCAGGGCATCCCTTGCCTACGCCCAAGTGGCCGGGATAGGCTCCGTCAACCCCGTGACCCCGAAAGGGAATAAACGGTTAAGAAGATGAATGATGAATATTATCAATCAGTTTGCAAATCCCCATTACAATTTATTTCAATATTTCTTTCTTTTTTATTAATTTATTTTAAATGTAAGGGCGTTTCTTACAGAATCAGAGAGGATTGTGGGTGTGGCACAAATCTCTTCCAAACAGTCGAAGCTGTTGAAAACATTGGATCAAATCCTGAATGCTCTCAGGTCAACTTTGATCTCAACAGCCGTTCTTAGAAACTCCTGTTTTATGGCTGCCATTAGCTTAACGACCAACGGAAACAAAAGTCATTTGTTGAGGACCTTTAGATTGAAAAATCACCCATAAATCCTCCATAAGTACTGCTTTAACAAAGCACAAAGGAGACAACTCTGCCAAATGGGTTCTGTTCTTTTCCTTAAAATCAGGGTTAATAGTTTAAATAAAAAGGACGGCCAATCTGGAGGCATTCGATGAGTCAACTTTGAAACGGCTTATGGGGAAGTCGGGCTGCAGCCAGGTCTGGTACACATAACTGATAACATACACAGAATATGTCAGTGTAAGCAGCTTTTTATGGCTCGCCCTGTTTTGCAATCTGGATCATGTTCCTGTAATAACCAACACAGAGAATGCATCATAAGAAATGCTGAGCGAGTGAATGCTCGCACTCCACTCACAGTTGACGTGGCATTATGATGCTTTGACGCCCAGCTAAGCTGCAGAGGCATGTAATATAAGTAAATGCATCACCAAGGGGTTTGGAAACCAAAATGTGTGGGGGGGGGGGGGGGGGGGGGCAGTGCGTGATACCTTAGTCATCTGTGAGGCTGTGGTTCCTCTGGCTCCCAGCATCACCATGGCTAGAGCGGAAGAGATGCTGAACGGAGAGTAGAACACGTTTGCCATTTTGTCTTCGTTACTCAGCTGTTTGAACAAGTCCAGAGAGAACTTGGTGTTGGCTTTGGAAAGAGTGTTCAGGGAGGCCATGATTTCCTGCAAAAAGGACGAAAAATAGACAGTTTACATCTTTTTTTCAATGTTTTTTAATGTTTGCTACAAAAACGTTTTAAACCCAATTCTGCTATATTGCTGGGATTGTTTACACCTCACACATTAGATTCTGATAGTAAAAAAAGATCAATTACATTTTTTAAATAGATTTGTCCTCTTAGAGGTGTTAGAAAGTAAAGGTTCTTAGACCTCCAAGCACTGACTTTAATGTAACATTTACGACACAAATGAACCAAATACAAAAATGATTTTAAAATCTAATGTCTGAGACAATCACAAAATATTTATTAAAAAATTCAAGCTAAATAAACATCTGAGAAATAGATGTAATAAAAAATTATAACTGAAGTTTAAAAAAGGAACTCGTCTGTCAAAAAAACAATAAAAAAATTCAATCATCCAGTTAATTTAATCTTTATTTATAAAGCACTTTTCATGCCTGGCAACACCACGTGCTGCACGTCAGAATAAATATTCAAAAGCAATGGCGCACAGGTAAGAAAAACTGATTTCAAGAATAATTTGTCTCCATTCTACCTTCTGCACATCCTTTTGTGTGTTTGTAATCAGATGAGGTAAATGTCCGATCAAAGTGAAGAATGTGTTCACAGACACAAACATCTGATGACTGGGAGGAATCGGAAAACCACTATCTGTTTATGTCAACTCTAGAAATCCTGTAACAAGTTTTTTTGTTTTTGTTTGTTTTACAAGATAAAATGTCAGTAAAAAGGTAAGGATTAAAGGCTAATGGTTGCTGATATCTACTTTATTAACATTTTGTGCAAAAGCATGTAACCTATTTTTTATTAAATTTTTTAACTTGTCTTGTCCAACAGCTGGGCAGACAGATGAAAGCTGACGGCCTCTTGTGTTGGACATATTTTACTTTAACAAGAGGGGTTATTAATCTTCAGACAAACCAGAGGTATGTCTGAATAAACCCTTTTTGTAATTGAGGCCAAACTTTATTAATTTCAATCATGTTTGAAAATCTTTGGTGTTGGACCGGATGGAAAAGGAAAGGAGGGAAAAAGAGAGAGGGATGTTAGAGAGAGGAGGGGATAGGAGGGTGATAATAGGAGGGGGGGGGGGGGGGGGTAAGACCATGAAGCAGCATAAAGCAACAAGTTTACTGGATGTTTATCATTACGATAAGGTTCAAATGTAGTACAAATCTCACAGGGCGGGGCCTGTCCACACACACACTCAAATGTTATCAACACACCTGCTAGCTGCAAAAATGTCCACATGTCAACATGTACACAAAACACAGTGTTCACACACACATACTTATGCCCTCAAACTAGTGTGAAATATTTCATTCATTCAATCATGCAAACTATTAGTGCAAAGGTGAGCTAACACCTGTGCTCAGGTGAGTGTTTATGTTCCTCTAAAATGGATGGTGGAATGTGAAAAGAAGGAAGGAGAGTGCCCAGCCATCCCCACACCAAGACCCCTGCCGAAGCAGCAGCGGCAGCCAGAACCCCCCAACGCCACACGGCAGCAGGCAGAGAACAACCGCCCCCCGGGCGACCACATCCGCCACCCAGGCCAGGGCCAGCAGGACCGCCGCGAGGCCCTCAGAGCAAGAGAGCAGGGAGGCACGGAGGGAAAGAGAGCGCCGCCCCAGCCCAACCAGGAGAGCAGCCCCCCCGCCGCGCCGTGAGGGCCCAACGCAGGGCCCCACCCGAGAAGGGCACCCACAGCTCCAGACGAGCACCCATCACCACCTAGGAGCTCTAGGCATCCCCCTGCCCCAACCCCAGGTACGAGCCAGGACCCCCCAAGGGAGACCTGTTCCGCACTCCAGGCAGCCACCCACCCGGCCCACGGTTGGTCCAAGAAGGAGCAAGGCAGGGGCCAGCCGCCCCCACCCAGGAGGGGAGCACCCCGGGGGGTGTTTTAAACATGGCCTGACCAGGCTCGGCCACAGTTGGAAATTTGGCCGGGCCCAGCGCTCAGGGGCAAGGACCAGAACCCACCCCACAGGGATACGGACACCCCCGGCTCAGGTGTAATGTGAACCCTCTCCCCGCACGGAGAAGGCACTGCCGGGCCCAGGAAACCGGCACCCAGGGGACACGGCCGCCGTTGCCAAGGGCCCAGTACCCCCCACCAGGGATGGGGTAGGGGACAGATGGTCCTAGGTCCCACCTTCCTTGCAAAATGTGTGTGCGTGTGTTTGTGAGGGTGTGTGTGTGCATGTGTGTGTGTTTATGTTTGAATGTATATTTTGAGGAGTAAAGTGTGTGTGTACTAGGGGGGTTCAGTTAAAATTGGCGGGTAGGGCACTGAGGGGACATCTCCTGATTACTCACAGTGATGTCCCCTCACCCTCCCCACCAAGGGGCCGTAAATATCTAAGGTGAGGTTAGAATTGGCGGGTAGGGTGCTAAGAGGACATCTGCTGCTTACTGGCAGTGATGTCCAAGCACCCCCCTTACCTACCCTACATGTCTAAGGTGCAAATAAAACCGAGAGAGGGGGGGCCCACTCCATACGGCAACCATGGGAGGGGGACCACTACCAAGTAGCCCCCCCCCCCCCAAGGTGCATCGCAGGCTAAACCCCCCTCCCCCTATAATGAGATTATATGAGGAAGGGGGTAAGTTGGGGACAGCTGGTAGACTGTCCCCTGGTGGTCAAACAGCGGTCCCCCAGCCCCCCAGAGCAGGGCCCCCCGCCACCCCCCCCCCCCAGCACAGGCAAAGGGACCCCCCCCCCAGGCCGAGCCAGACCACCACTCCACCCCCCCCCCCCCACCACCACCACCACACACCCAAGCCCAGAAGACCGCGCAGCGCCCCAGCCCGCCCCACCCAGGTACTGGACCCGACCCCCCGACCAACGGAGCCCTCATCGCCCCCCACCGGGCACCGGAGGCCCCAACCCCCACCCCAAACCATGGCAGTAAGGCAAGGAGCAGCGACGACCAGGCCCCCCACCCCCTAAGTCATGGAGTTAGCTATGGGAGCCCAGAGAGACTGAATTCTTTCAAAGTTTCTTGAACTTTGGGCTGACATTTTTTCCAAGCTGATATGATCAAGCAGCAGATTTCTGTGTTGACTTATATTTATATTTTTCTTGTTTTTCCAATTTATTAAAATATTTTTTAGCAATACAAATAGTTATGAAAATGATAGATACTAATCCTCCTTCTACATCGATGGCACTCATGTCACCAAGCACACAAAGTGACGGTGAAGCTGTGATGGAAACCTTAAGCCAGACTGATAGATCGGCACATACCTGCTGCCAGAGAGCCTGGACAGGCGTGCAGAACCACAGTGCATGCATGTAACTGTTGGGTAGATTACTATCACAGTGCTAACAAATGTCTGAGTTACTGAGACCCATCTTGAACATCCTCTGTCCAGTGTAGTAAATTCTGTGTAGAGTTTTGAAATGGATTAGCGGCAGATTTGGACTTTTTGTCAGTTTAAAGGTGTTTAGACAAAGTTCTGACCAGAAGCTTTCATCTGTGCTGATGCTCAAATCTGCATCCCATTTTGTTGTCGGAAGTGAAATATTATTATCTAAATTACATAAAAGTTTGTATATTTTGGAGAGAGTTTTATTCATTGAAAAATTAATGAGAGAGGTAACTGCTTCTGGTAGCTTTAAATCAATGTCTTTGTATGTAAACATTTTAGTAATAATTGATTTAAGTTGCTGATATTCCAAGAAGTTATGTATTCCATGTTTGTCTTGTAGTTCTTGGGGAGTTATGAATCTTCTATCAATAATTACGTGCTCTAGTTGTTTTACGCCCCCTGCTTGCCAAGCTGGGAAGTGTATCATTTTTTTGTTTATAAGGATGTCCGGGTTTTTCCAGATGGGTGTCATTTTGCACGGTTGAATTGAGGATTTTGATATTTTGAGAAATTCCCACCAGGCTGTTAAAGTAGCGTTTATATTAATACTTTGAAAACAAGCCTGTTTTTTAACTGTTTGGCTAATAAATGGTAGATCTGACAGGTTGATCTTTTCACATAGCGCCTGTTCCAAGTCTAACCATGAGTTGGTTTCTGAATTATTTTTTAACCATTTTAAGATGTATTGTAATCTATTTGCAAGAAAGTATTTGTGGAAGTTAGGTAATTCTAAGCCTCTACAGATTTTTGCAGATTTTAAAGTTTTTAGACTAATTCTTGCAGATTTATTGTTCCATAAAAAGCTTGATATGGATGAGTCTAATGTTTTGAACCATTTTAGTGGCGGTTGTGTGGGAATGATTGAGAATAGATAATTAACTTTAGGTAAGATTTTCATTTTAACCGTGGCTACCTTGCCCATAAGGGACAGAGGCAAGTTGGTCCAGCGTGTTAAATCGTCCTGTATGTTTTTCAGTAATGGGGTGTGGTTAAGCTGCACCAGTTCTGATAGTTTGGGGGGAAAATAGATACCTAGATATTTGATATTTGCTGATTTGACTGGTATCGTGAGTCTTTGCTCCGCATTAATGTTCAGTGGTAATAAAACAGACTTATTCTAATTAATGGAGTAGTCTGATATGGAGGAGAATTGAATTGAAATGATTGTTGCTGTGTTGTTTACAGACTTCCTGTGACGTCATTTCTGGGTGAGCTATTCCCAGTGCTAGTCTTGTGTGACTGCTGTCCTCTTGTTTGGCATTAGCCTGACTACTATTGCTTACTCTAAGGGTTATCTGGGTTAATATTCACATCTAGTACCTTTTATTAGCGAATACACCACTGTTAAACCGCTTGCTGTTCACTTTCTCATTTTGCTAAATAGACCACTTCTCTTTACCTAAACACCGCTAGCCTTAGCTTAGAACCTAGCATGGCCACCTCTCTTTCTGTCTCTCCTCCTTTCTCCTGCCCCATGTGCCATATGTTTAGTGATGACCCTGCCTCCTTTAGTGAAAATAGCGGTAGGTGTGTTAAGTGTAGTCTTGTGTTAGACTTGGAGGCCAGACTGGAGGAAGCTAAGCCGGCTAGCCAGGTCGTTACTCGCGGGTCGCGCTACCAGGGCTAACTTAATTAGCACCCCAGCGCCCTCCCAACAGCCGGGAGACAGTCAGGGGTTTGTACCGGTTGGGAGGAAACATAGTGCTAAACGCAAAGACTTAGAGCACCCGAGACTCCACGTTAGTAATAGGTTCTCCCCCCTCAGCGACACACCCGCTGAACACTCAACTCTGGTTATAGGCTCTTCTGAAGTTAGAAAAGTGGAGCTACCAGCGGCTACAGTCAGGTGTTATCCGGGGGCCAGAGTTGGTGACATCGAGGGGAACCTTAGGATGTTAGCTCAGAGTAAGTCCAGGTTCCGTCGAGTCGTGATTCACGCAGGCGGTAATGATGCCCGACGGAGACAGTCAGAGGTGGTTAAGTTAAACGTAACTTCGGTGTGTAAACTGGCTAAGACGATGTCCGACACTGTAATTTTCTCTGGTCCCCTGCCGAACTTAGTCAGTGATGAAATGTACAGCCGCTTTTCATCATTTAACCGCTGGCTTTCTAGATGGTGCCCAGAAAACGGCGTTGGTTTTGTGGACAACTGGAGCGCGTTTTGGGGGAAGCCCGGTCTCATGCGGAGAGACGGCGTCCATCCCACCCGGGACGGTGCCGCTCTTCTTTCTAGAAACATTTCTGCTAGCCTTAGTCTGTTAACCTGACAATCCAGAGATGAGACCCGGGCGCAGAGCAGCAGTGTAAAACGCTCCTCTGAGCCTCCCTTAGGGTTAGTGTCGGTGCAAAACCCATGCAGGGAAAGTCAAGCAGGTTCAAGCTTTAGCTTATGTGCTGAAAGACAAATGAAAGGAGCGCGTCATAGAAACCTTAAAGTGACAGACAGCAGTTCTCACAAGCAGAATTATGATGTCATTAAATGCGGTTTATTAAACATTCGATCCATTTCCTCCAAGTCCCTCTTAGTCAATGAGTTAATCATTGATAACAACCTTAATCTTTTAGCCTTAACAGAAACTTGGCTCCAACAGGATGACTATGTTAGATTGAATGAAGCAACCCCCCCCCCACTTATGCTAACTATCAGAAATCCAGGATTTCAGGGAAAGGAGGTGGTTTGGCAGTAATATCACAGTCTAGCTTACTTCTCAGCCCTAAAGTTAAAAATGCTTATAACTCCTTTGAAAGCATCATATTGTCTATAAGTCACCCAAACAGGAAAACTCGAAAACCTGTTTTACTCATAATTATTTATCGCCCCCCCTGCCCATATTCAGAATTTTTAACTGAGTTTTCCGACTTCCTATCGACTATTGTCTTAGATTCTGATCAAATTATAATATTAGGGGATTTTAATATTCATGTTGATGACCCCAGTGATTGCCTAGGAAAGGCTTTTGCAGCTTTATTGGATGATGTTGGTTTCACGCAAAGTGTGAATGAACCCACTCACTGTCATAAGCACACCCTGGATCTTATTCTAACCCATGGGATAGAGATCAGCCAGCTGAGTGTCCTTCCTCTTAACCCCATCATTTCTGATCACTTTCTGATTATCTTCCAGTTTACACTGGAACATCCTTCTGCCCCAGTGAATAAGAAACAGCTTAGAAGAACCTTAACTGACCGTTCTGTGTC
Organism: Oryzias latipes; assembly: GCF_053564925.1. Lineage (NCBI taxonomy): Eukaryota > Metazoa > Chordata > Actinopteri > Beloniformes > Adrianichthyidae > Oryzias > Oryzias latipes. The sequence goes on along the minus strand of NC_136256.1, from coordinate 14,569,775 downwards.
TGAGTTTAAACACACAGTTCAGCCAGTACTTAGTAATATTCTGAGAAAATACTCTGAGACCAGCTCCCATAGCATCAGTCCTAGTATAAATGACCACTTTGTTAATGATGCCTTACAAGCCCTCAGGAGTACACTCGATGTTGTTGCCCCCTTGAAACCTAAGTTCGTCAGACAAAACCGAGTAGCACCGTGGTTTAACGCTGAAACTCGTTCTCTTAAACAAGAAACCCGTAAGTTGGAAAGAGAATGGCGCCGCTCCGGTTCAGAGCAGTCTCTGGATATCTGGAAACATAGCCTATTAAATTATAAAAAAGCTCTGCGTAGAGCTAGAAGCCAGTACTATTCAACCTTAATATCAGAGAATGGAAATAATCCAAGATTTCTTTTTAGCACTATTGCTAAATTAACTCGCAGTCAGAGCTCAGTAGAACCACATGTTCCTGTTTCTCTCAGCTCCGATGATTTTCTTACATTTTTCGATAGTAAAATCTCAAATATTAGACATAAGTTAAATCAAGTTATTCCTACTATCAGCCCAGAACAGGCTGAAGTGGTAGAAATGGAGGCATCCATAGAAACCTCTGTAACATTAGACTGCTTCACTGCTGTGGATCAAGCGGAAATAACATCAATTATTACGTCCTCCAAATCCTCAACGTGTCTGTTAGACCCAATTCCCACTAGACTTTTTAAAGAAACTTTTCCCCTAATTAATGATCCCATATTAACAATGATAAATGCCTCTCTGGAAACGGGATACGTACCACAGTCTTTTAAATATGCAGTTGTTAAACCTCTTCTGAAAAAGCCCAGTTTGGATCCTAGCATCTTGGCCAACTATAGACCGATATCAAACCTGCCCTTTATTTCTAAAATCCTAGAAAGAGTTGTAGTTAAGCAGCTTTACTGCCACCTACAGGACAACGGGGTTTAGACCTCACCACAGTACGGAAACTGCACTAGTTAGAGTCTCTAATGACTTGTTATTGGCCTCAGAAAAGGGACTACTTTCTATTCTGGTCCTGTTGGACCTCAGTGCAGCCTTTGACACTATCGACCACGGTATTTTACTCCATAGATTAGAGCAGGACATAGGGATCAGAGGATCTGCTCTCCAGTGGTTTAAATCCTATCTGTCCGATAGGTATCAGTTCATTAATGTAAATGGACATTCCTCTCAGTGCACTCGAGTCAACTATGGAGTCCCACAGGGCTCAGTCTTGGGACCGATCCTGTTTACGCTTTATATGCTACCCCTAGGAAACATAATCAGGAAACACAGCATTAATTTTCATTGTTATGCCGACGATACGCAGTTGTATTTATCCATGAAGCCTGACCAGAATGACCAGATAGAGAAACTGAACGCCTGCATCAGTGACATCAAGACCTGGATGACAATTAATTACCTCCTCTTGAACCCAGAAAAAACCGAGGTCATTATACTTGGTCCTAAAAACCTCAGAGATGCTCTGTCTGCTCAGATAGTCTCCCTGGATGGCATAAGTATAGCCCCCAATTCCACAGTTAGAAACTTTGGGGTTTTACTTGACCAGGATTTATCATTTAAGGCTCACATATCTCAGGCGTGTAGAACTGCCTTTTTTCACCTGCGGAATATTGCTAAGATCAGAAATATACTTTCTAAGAGTGATGCTGAAAAACTCATCCATGCATTTGTTACGTCGAGGCTGGATTACTGCAACTCCTTGTTAGCAGCGTGTCCTAAGAGTTCCTTAAGAAGTCTCCAGCTTGTTCAGAACGCAGCAGCAAGATTGTTAGCTGGAACTAGCAGAAGAGATCACATCACTCCTGTGTTAGTTTCACTCCATTGGCTCCCAGTTGATTCCAGAATCAATTTCAAGATCCTCCTGTTAACCTATAAGGCCTTACATGGAATGGCCCCGTCCTATATTAAGGACCTCATAGTCCCTTACCATCCAATGAGAACACTTCGCTCGCAAAATGCAGGACTGCTTGTGGTTCCTAGAATTAGTAAAAGTACGGTTGAAGGTAGAGCGTTTAGCCACCAAGCCCCTGTCTTATGGAATAAGCTCCCAGCTCATGTAAGAGAGGCCGACTCAGTTTCTACATTCAAAGTTAGACTGAAAACATTCCTCTTTGGACAGGCTTATTGTCAGACTAGTTAGTATTCAGAGATTATTTAACTTAATGTTAATTTGTTTAAATTAAACTTAATAATAACTATTTCTTTTAAAAGGCTGCTAGAAGTTGAAGCTGGGGAAACTATGGTGCACTGGGGTTCTGTCCTCTTTTCTCTTCTACTTCTACCCTTCCTCTCCTCTATTCTTGATCATAATTTATCATTTAGTTCTCCATGCCTCTGTTTGGTGCAGTGCGATTCATGTATTGTCCCTCTTTTCCTCTCCCCCCCTGGGGAGTGGGAGTGCTTCCAGACTCCAGTTGTTTCATCCGTGCTCCAGTTCCTGACCGTCTACCTCGCTTTTGCTCCCGCTCCTACACCTGGCTGGGGATCCTGCCTCTGGCTCATCTCTGGCTCGTCTCTGCTCTGTACCTGACCGAGTACCTCGTCTCTGCTCCTGCTTCTTCACCTGGCTGTGGCTCCTGTCTCCGGCTCGACTCGCGCCTTTGACTGTCCCCACAACCACGACTGGATGAAGCTTGTCTGCTGGACTTTATATATGTAGTTGTAGATTTAGATAAGTTCATTCTTCTCTAAGAGTTCTGGTAAATCGTCTGTCCGTCCTGGGGGAGGATCCCTCCTTCATGTGGGCACCCCTGAGGTTTCTTCGTTTTTCCTTACCGCGAAGGGGGGTCTGAGGGCAGGGATGCCAGTATAGCTTAGTCAGTTTGTTAGTTCATTTTAGTATTTCCCTATTGAACTCTTTGTATTCGTGATCCTTTTGATTTCATGTTTTACTTCGAAGCCCATCGAGACGACTGTTGTTGTGATTTTGGGCTATATAAATAAAATTGAATTGAATTGTTTCATTTACAGAATGTAAATTACTTAAAAACAGTAATATATCATCTGCATAGAGACTCATTTTATGATGGCTGTGTTTGGTTTTAATTCCTTTAATGCTCTAATTCTGTCTTATTGCTGAAGCTAGAGGCTCAATAAATATAGCAAAAAGAGAAGGAGAGGGGGGCAACCCTGTCCGGTTCCTCTTCCGAGAAAATACCTGTTGGAAGTCTGTTTATTAGTTCTAACTGATGCATTGGGGTTGTGATATAATATTTTAATCCAATTGATGAATGATTCTCCAAAACCAAACTTATGGAGGGCAGCAATAAGGAACTCCCAATTTACTCTGTCAAAAGCTTTTTCAGCATCCAGCGATAGTATGGTCATTTCCTGGTTTTTAATGGTGGCAAAGTCTATTATATTAACAAGTCTTCGGAGATTGTCATCCGAGTGTCTGCCTTTGATGAATCCAGTTTGGTCAAAGTGAATTATGTGAGGAGTGATTTTTTTCTATTCTCTGTGCTAGTGCTTTGCAGATAATTTTTACATCTGCATTGATTAGAGAAATGGGGCGATAGCTTGAAGGACTAGTTGGATCTTTATCTGGTTTTAGAATAAGGATTATGTTGGCTGAGTTCATGTTAGGTGGTAGTGATTGGCTTTCATTGATAAATGTGACCGTTTTATAAAACGTTGGTGCCAGCTGTTCCCAGAATTCTTTATAAAACTCAGCAGGAAAGCTGTCAGGCCCTGATGCTTTACCATTAGGCATAAGTAACAGAGCTTCATGAAGTTCAGACAACAAGAGTGGAGAGTCTAAGTTTGCTATTTGATCCTCATTTAACCTGGGTAGGTTTACATTATTAAGAAATGAGTCAATACTTCGCTCTGGCAGATTGATCTGTGATGTATACAAGTTTTAAAAAAAATTTTCAAATGCGTTATTAATTTTGACCGGGTCGTGAGTGACATTTCCTGTTTGGTCCATAATAGAAGTGATTGTTGATTTTTCTCTATTAATTTTAAGGTGATAAGCCAGAAATTTGCCAGATTTATTAGAGTTTTCAAATCCTTCAAGTCGTAGGCTTTGTATTTGAAGCTTTAAATTTTTCAGATCTCCCAGAATGTGTTCCTGTGTAGAAGCAGCACAAGCAGTCTCCAGGGTTTTGATTTTATTTTGTAGTTCTAATAAATCTGCTTTCTCTTTGCGTTTTTTATGCGTTGAATAAGAAATGATTTTTCCTCTCATCACTGCTTTTGCTGTTTCCCAAAGAAGACGTGGTGAGATATCGGGAGTATTGTTGAATTCTAAGAAGGTTGCTCACTCTTTTTTAAAGAATTCAATAAATTCCTGGTACAACACCCTCAGGTACAACCTCCAGGTTGTACCTGAGGGTGTGGACATTTCCCTAGAAATATTTACAGAAACTGGTGCGTGATCACTGATAATAATTGGATGAATGTTGGAACTTTTAATTTCTTTTAGAAGAGATTTACTGATTAATAAATAGTCTAAACGGGAGTGTGAATGGTGAACTGGAGAAAAAAAGGTGAACCTCTTAGTGTTTGGGTGACATGAGCACCAAGCGTCGCAGAGACCCAGATCATTCATGTACTGCTTTAGTATACTTGCAGACCGCCATGTATGCTGGTTTGCTGCTGTGCTGAGTCTGTCAAGTTCAGGATTCAGAATCAGATTGGCGTCTCCTCCTATAATGATTGTGGAGTCAGAGTGAACCGCGAGTGAGGTGAAGAATCTGACAAAGAAGGAAGAGTCGTCAACATTCGGGCCATAGACACTGGCTATGCAATAGTCCTTATTCTGAATGGATATATTAATAATTACAAATCTGCCTTTTGAGTCAGTAACTGTATCCTTGAGTGAATGTGATGTTTTTATTAATCAAAACAGCAACTCCTCTTTGTTTGGAGTTGTAACTAGAAGAATACATGACTGGAAATCGTAAGCAGCACAGGAGATGATCAGCTGATTTTGATAAATGGGTCTCCTGCAGTAAGGCTATATCTGCTTTAAGATCATTCAGGTGAGTTAACACTGTCAAACTTTTTGGCCCAGAGCCAAGTCCACGCACATTCCAGCTAACGATGTTAAGACTTTTCATAGCTGCTCTGACCAAGAGAGTGTAAGGCTAAATAGAGCGTGTGCCGGTCCGTGTGCGCGTGCCCGTAGATCGATGAAGGAACGCTGTGCGTTTGTTTGCGTTTCTGACTGTGTGGGCTGCATGTTGCGTGTGTCCTATGTGGGCTTTTGTGAGGTGTTTGCGGGATGTCCGCGAGTGTGAGCTGGTTCGTGTGCGCGCTTGTTGTCGCGCACGTGCCCGTTCCGTGCATAAATGAATACCAACTTACCGAGGGACGTGTTGCCTTTGGATAATTTACATATGGGGAGGGGGGGAGAGAGGGGGAAACTAAAATGAAGAAAGAAGTAAAGAAAAACAGAAAGAAACAAACATAACAAGAAAAACAACAGAACCATGAGAGGCGAGAAAAATTAAACTGCTTCAACGAGATGGAGGTGGGATGATTGATAAGCCGGTTTCATTCATTTAACACGTTTAGCCACTGTTTTTAGCGCAGCATGGATGTCAGATCTTCGGCAAAGCCAGGGGGTGATCTCCGGGTCTCGGAAGAGCCGGCCATCCACGAACAGTTTATCCACAGAAACCACAGCTCTGGACCCATTGGCAATGTGTTTTTTCCTCAGAGGAAAAAGGATCTTTCTGCGCCGCAGAATCTCAACCGGAATCTGGTCGTTCACGCTAAAGTGCGTTCCCTTCAGCTTCCGGCCGCGGCTCTTCACCAGCACCTTCTGCTTAAAGTGGTCAAATTTGGCTACAATCTGTCTCGGACGCTGGTTGTCGGACCTTCTTCCTCCGAGCCGGTGCACCCTCTGGAACGCGATCTTCTGCACCTCCTCCTTTGGGAGCTTCAGAAGGACTTCACCGTGGCCTCCGGGTCCTCTCCTGCCTCCTCTGGAATCCCCGAGATCACCAGGTTGTCCCTCATGCTCCTCGACTGAAGATCCAGGAGGGTTTCTTCGATCGAGCTTTTTTCCTCAGAAAGGCGAGCGGTGTCACTGCTCAGGGTCTTGACAGTTTCTCTGAGGGCCTGATTCTCCGCTGCAAGCTCCCGAACCTGCTGCTGGCTGAACTCTAAAGACTCCCGCAGGCCTTGGAACTCTCTATGGAGGACCTCTAGCAGATTCAAGCGGCAATCAAGGCTGGGGAGCTTTTTATCTATGGAATCTAAAGTGTCACTGATTCCGCTGCCTGGAGAGGAGGCAGCTCAAGAATGTTCTGGACGGATGCGTTTGGGGGAAGGAGGGGTGGTGTTGGTCTTCCCCATAACAAAGGTATTGTAGCAGCCGTCTATAATTTTCCAGGTCCTCCAGGCTGTCAAAAGGCTTATTGAACTTTTACAGATGTTAGTTTTACAGCTAATTTGATATGGCGGTAAAGTGATATAATACAGAAATGTTTGTTCAGCTACTTACGCACCGCCAAGTTGAGTTGCCACACCGGTCTCGTTGAGTCTCACGATACTACAGCATCAGCTCCCCCTACTACAGCATCCCTCCAGTCCATGTAACCTATTTTGCAGACCTATTATCTCTGCAAGACAACTCCAAATCTGCATGCATGGCCAACTTTAATAATGCTAGACTACCAGTAAATGTTTTTTTTTTTAAATACACATTACAGACGGTTTAAGTCTGAAGTGTCACATGGATTGTGACTTAAATCTGATAATCAAGTGAGGAAAACATTTGAATATTGTTTTTGTAGTCATCAGATTTCTACAATACATGTAAATGCAATTCATTTGTCATTTTGTCTGATTATTTCTAAAGACTGAGGTCTTTTAAACAGTCATTATCACCTGGATTATTCCCCTGACATGATCACGTGATCACCACAATCGTTTTTCCCATACTATAACTCGTGCTTCTTATTTTTTAAAAGTTTTATATGTTACGGAACCCGTGTCCTGACAATAAAATATTAAAATATATCTTGTTCCCACAGATTAATATCTTGTTCGCACTAAATACTACTCCGTTCCCTCAAAATGATTAATTCGTTCGAACGCAATAATTAATCCGTTCGAACTCAATAATTATTCACGACGCAAGTCATTCACACGGATATGCTCTCCTTACGGCCGCAAAAGCTACTTTCAGCGGTAACTTCCGTGTCTCTGTGACCCACATTCGTTCAAGAAAGGAACATGAAAAACAAGAATGATCACTTTATTACTGTCTCAATGAATATTAGAAAAATATAAGATTTATATTCATAAGATTTTTATAAAAATTCAAGGATTAAAAGAAAGAGACGACTAGAAGATCCGAGATGTCATAATTGGAATCCTGACCCAGATCGCTCCAGATTGGAAAGAGAAGAAGGACATGATGGTGGATACAGTTCGGTTGGGGAGAAAAGAGGAGGAGGGCAGACACCGACAGGTCATCATACAATTTGTTATGAGGCACCGCAGAGACGCCATCTGGAGAAAAACCAAGAACTGTTCAACCTGTAAGAATCTGGGAATCGTCTTCAAGGAGGATTTCTCCAAAGCTGACAGAGAAGCTCGAGCAGCGGCCTGGCCGAAGATGGAAGAAGCCCGAGCAGCAGGGAAACATGTGTTAAGGGGGGTGGTTGATGGTGAAAGGCAGTAAGAAGATTGAATATGGAATGAAAAGATGAAATTGAATTATTGCAGGTTAGAGGGACGATCTGGGTGAGAACACACGAGCCACCAAAGAGGAACCGGGTATTTTTGGCCACAAAAACAATTTATTAATCCTAAAACCTGACTGGCCAATAAGATGGTAAAAAAACTATAAAATACATAAAACAGCTCTAAAAAGTATAAAATACAATAAGATGCAGAAACAGGGTAAAAACTACTACAAAGCAATACTAAAAGTCCGGGGGACAGTCGACAAAAGCAGCTTTGGGAGACAGCATATCCGGAATCCAGGGGACGTCCTCCACCCGCCAGACTTGACCCATGATGTCCTTTCTCCATGACCAGGGAAGTCCTCGGGTCACACGCACCAGGACCTGCAGGCAAACACATCTGCCAGCACCAGAAGCAACCACGGTTGCCTTAGGCCATCCTGAGGAGTGTGGCTACGCTTTCCCATACTAACAGGGCAGGCAGAGTTCCCCTCTGCCTCTGCGCGTATTCAGCCTCACACACTCCTCCCCGTGTCATGTCGCTTCTGGCTGGCCTTCCGGGACATCTTGTGTGTTTCTACCAGTCTGCTAAGTCACGTCGGGCTACTTACAACACAGGCAGGGTCCCTGCCCTGCCTCTGCGTGTTGACGGCATGGCAGAACTGGCGGTCCCAGCGGTCCAATTGCCCCCGGTGCGTGCGCCCTCCTGACTCCATTGGTGCATCTGATGAGTGGTCTGGCGGTCCAAATGCGTCCCATGTGCATACAGGCCCGATGGTTCCCGGTGTGTATGCCATGCTCCCAGGGTGCGCAGGACCAAGCGCCCCTGGGGTATGCGCCCTCCTGGCCGTGCAGGAATTTTTCCCAGAGTCTGCTACATTCTGGAGCGCACGTCTGCTTCTCTGTTCCACTCTTATATAGTCTCTCAATTAAGAGCAGGTGCTTCTAATTAAGGGGCGTGTCCACATGCACCATGCAAGGGGTGTAAAAACACAACAAACATGCAAAAAACCATCCAATCATGCATTTAGTTTGTCCCACCTGCTCACACGTGTACTACAGAGGACCGGTGGGCTACATCAATGGTATCAGGGTTCGTGTGGACTGAGCTGGTTCAATAAAACAGTTCAAAGAAGGAAAAGGATGGAGAAAAAAAAGAAAAAAAAGGTTATTTATAGGTTTTTCATGCTAGTTAATGCTAATTCACATCTACTGTAATGGTTCTGACAAAATTTATCTTGGGGTTAAAATCTCGGTCCTCAAAGATTATACAGTTTTAGGGGCATATTCAACGCTTGTAGTTCCAGCTTCTTTAGCTTTATCTTTTTGTGTTATTTGTATTTTTTTTTTTTATGTCTTTGTCACAGTCATTATGTTCTTATGTTACACTAGATGCTAGGGGTCTGAGATATTCTGTCAAAAGAAAATCTGTGTTTTTGTTTTGTAAGAATCAAAGAGCTCAGTGTTTCCTTCTGCAGGAAACTCATTCCAGTGAAAGTGATGAAAAATTCTGGTCTAATCTGTGGGGCGATAAAATCTACCTTAGTTATGACAGTAATAGGTCAGCAGGGGTCGCTACACTACTGAATAACTTTCCAGGGAAATTGTTAACAGTGAAGAGGGATGATTCAGGTCAGTGGATTATTTGCATTTTTTATCTTGATGGATGTTTTTTGGCTCTAGGTAATGTTTATGGCTAAAATTGTAATGCTCAAAATAAATTAACGTTTCCCCATTTAAAGACCTTAGACAGAGATATCCAATTCAAATACGAATAATCGGTGGTGATTTTAACATGGTGGAAGATGATTGGCTGGACAGATCTCCATCTGCATTTCTGAATCACCATCATAATCCAACACTCCTTCATTTCTGCACAGAGCTGCACCTAATAGATGTATGGCATAGAGATTTCCCTGATGCTTAAGCCTTTACCGGGTTTAAACCAGATGGTACAGCCAAATCTAGACTAGACTTTTGGCTAATCTCAGATGATCATCAGAGTTTCATCCCGAAAGTAAACATTTCAGCTGCTCCATTAACAGATCACAGTGTGGTCAGACTTTCCGTCCAACTTCAGTGTTTTCAGTCTAGAAACAAAGGCTATTGGAAATTTCACTCCAATCTTCTTAATGATGAAACATATTGTCAAAACATTATTTATAAAATTAATAAAATTAATAGGGAGGCTCACTTCACATCTTATAGAGATAGATGGGAGTTTTTTAAATATAAAGTGAGACAAATTTCCATATCTAGAGGTAAGCAGATTAGTAAGCAGTATAAAATCAAGAAAGAAGAAATTATCAAAGAAATAAACTCAATATGTCACAATTTGGACTCAGATGAAAATCATAAACAGCAAATGATTATCTTGCAATCCTCCTTGGATAAAATGTACATAAAGAAGGTCAAAGGTGCATATATCAGATCAAGAGCAAGACGGATTGAGGAAGGGGAAAAAAGTTCTGCATATTTTTGTAGACTGGAAAAAAGAAGGCAAGAGCGAGACCAATGAGTTCTATCGCTAGAGGAGACGTCACGTGGTTCCTCATGGGAGGAGAGCACCGCCATCTTGGTGAGGTCAAGTTACTGCTGCAGTGCATGCATGTGATCAAATCGTTTGCATATTACCAGTTCATTGTTTGGGTTTCAACTGCCAAAATCAGATAAATGAGTCCATGAAGGAGGAAGGTATATCATTTCACAGGTAAGTATTTTAATTTTTTCTTTTAATGCTGCAGGGGCTTCATTAATAGTACACATGTTGACATGCATGATGCTGCAGGGCTGTTCTCAACATGCTGCATGATGTACGGATAATTTGCTGTCGACATAAATGTACATTTTATTTTGCTAAACCTGTATACAGCATACTAAGCTATTATAGTAATATAGATTTATACATTTCTGACTCAGTGACTGAACTTTTCTTGCAGGTTTCCAATGGATTCAGACTTAGGGAAAAAGTGGGCCTTAGCTATCAAAAGAGTTAACCCAGATGGATCACTGTGGTTAACAACTAGTAATACAGTCTGACTGTTCAAAACATTTGTGTAAACACATTTTGATGAGAGGCCAGACTGTTTGCTTGAAACCCGACACAGTACCATCTGTGTCGGGTTTCAAGCAAACATTATTATTATTATTATTATTAATAGACTTGTTTTTTATTATTTATTGACTTATTATTTATTTATTGTTATTATTTACTGTTTGTATTGACTTACTATTAATTTATTATAATTGTTATTATTGACTTATTGTTGGGTTTTTATTACATTACATGTCAAAGAGGTTTAAAACTTCTAAATGTTTAGAAATTATATTTAAAAATTCTTTGTAATAATTTTTTTATTTGTAAGAAGTTCTGCAACAATGCCTTTTCATTAAAGTTTGAGCTTTTAAGGCTGACTGTTTCTCTTCTTTAACGACAACAAATGATGTATCTATATATATATTATATATAAATATAATATATTTACATATATGTATAAATATATATAAATGTAAAAATATATATAGCTTATAAAAGCTACTTAGACACCACTAAGCAATAGAAATCATTGTCATGTGGGCGTCGTCGACCTCACCAAGATGGCGTCGCGCTCCGCCACCGTCGGCCAGGCTTCTAAAGCGGGCGTGTCTCCTCTAGCGATATAACTCATTGAGCGAAACAGTGTAAAAACTTTGTTAATAAAAGATGTGGAGTGCACAGCTCCTACAACAATTACAAAAGAAAATTTTCAGTTCTACAGTGAGTTATACGCGTCCTCATACTCCCTCCATGATGCTGAAGCCTTTTTAAAACAAATCAAACATTTGGTCCCTAAAATAGATGATGGCTGCAGAGAGCTTTGTGAGGCAGAGATCACCATGTCAGAGGTAGAAGATGCTATAAGATGCTTAGCTTTGGACAAATCTCCAGGTTCAGATGTGCGGACTGTTAATTTTTATAGACATTTCTGGGAACATGTGAAAGACCTGCTTTATTTGACACTGAAGGAAATAACTAACACGTAAACTCTACCAACAACTATGAAGCAAGGCATCAGAACTCTCATACCTAAATCTGGCAAAGATCCTCGACTGATTGATAATCTGAGACCAATTATCGAATTACATAAATGCCAAAAATTGAAAGGGCGTAAAGACAACTAAGCGGGCGTATTTAGAAACTGAGTGAGTGAACCTTAAAACTGTGATGGCGCAATTCTAACCAAGCGACCCCGTATTTTACAACTGAACGGCTGAAATCCTAACTGAGCAGTGATCCTGCTCAGTCAATTCTCATTTGCGCCCTCACCTGGATTTACGCTCAGTGTTAAGGGGGCGTTTTTGTCACTTGGGGGCGGCATTCAGGGGTGTGTTTGTCACTTAGGGGCAGGAACCTTTCTGGTTGATCTGATTGGCTGAAATTTGCATGCCAAGCAGCGGGGCGGGACTTTCATTTTGGGGCTTTAATAGAAAAGGAACGGCGGCTGTAACGTGGATTAAAAGCATTAAAACTGTAACAAATACAGTGAATTTCACATGAGAAAAAATTACAGCACAAAAAACCCGCTGCACTTTCTTACCTTAGTTTTGGGTTGTTGGTAAATGTTTTAATCCACGTTACATCCGCGTTTTTTTTTCTATGATTGCCTCTAACAGGGGGGACAAACAAGTTTGACACAAAGAGCCGACATCTCTAACTGTGATAGTCAAAGAGCCACACCACACACTGACCTGCCAGACAGGCACACAATTAAAGCCATGTTATTTCTCATAACCCTCTCCTCTCCTCACAACAGCACTGGATTAAGCGGGGCCGTTTAGTGTTTTTTCTGTATACGTAAACACACATACCGGTGAAACGTGCACACTGGTGTGTGTTTAAAAAAGGCAGCGAGCGCAAAACTGAGTTGGTTGTGATTTATTTTTTCAGTCATCAATCAGCATTTATAATCCATCAAAGTCCTCATCTTCTGCATCTGAAACAGCTGGGCTACATTTCTATCAAACACGCCGGCTTCCCTTTCCTCATCAGAGTCCGTCTCTTTGCCATGCGGCTCCAAAGAACAATGAAAGCAGACTCCTCAGGCCAAGTTTAAGTCCTGCAGTCCCAAAGTAACTTGCCGGCGCTGCGTCCCGGTAAGGGGGGAGGAGGATGGCTCTTCTCACGGTCATCTGCTGGAAGTAGCAGCGCTGAGCCTCGAGCCGATCTTCCAACACAGGCCTTTCCTTTTTCGCGGAAACTCAGCTGCTGCTGCGTCTTCTTGTCTTGTCGGAGTTGGTTTTCCAGCGTCCTCTCTTCCGAACCATGGATTCATTATTTTAAATTCTCTGGCAGCTGAGGTTCGATAAGTTAGAAAGATCTTCACAGATTCAGATTTCCTGCTTCAATAACTCTTCTGATCAACGTTCAAATGTGTCAGCAAGTATCTCAATACTTTCGTATTAACACAGAGAGTGAACCACAAATGCATTTCTGAAGAAAATAGATCGTTTTTTGCCTTTTAATCAGAATTGTTCGCTTTAAACTGTGAATGCAGACATGCAGCAGCCGGCTGCTAAGGGACCGTCAACAAAGTGCAACCTCTGTGAACTGTGAAACACCACTGTGTAAAAATCAATAATCTTACAAAAAGATCATAAAATTATTATAAAGCATATTCTTGTTACAATACATATTTTGTAGGAAAGTCCATCTTCATTTTATCTTGTTGCATATACTTTTTCAAATTTTAATAAATATGAATCATGACTAAAGTTATCAGTAACTTGACATGACCTTATTGTCATACTAAAATAAAGAATGTCAATAGTTCACTTTGTTTATTTATAGGAATTTTTCATATTTACAAATGGATCAGATGTGGTCAAAAATCCTCAATAGCTCTGAAGATGCCAGAATTTTATTTTTTTTTTGCATAATCTTTATTTTAGTAGGAAAATATAATATAATAAAATAAAATAAGGTCATGATTAGTCAGTACAGGAAGTTTTGTGTCAGTAACTACAGCATCTTCAAAGCCATTCAGCATTTTTGACCAAATCTGATCAATATTTTAATATGAAAATTTCCTAACAATAAACAACGTGAATTATGACATAATCTTTGTTGCAGTAGGACAATAAGGTCATGATTAGTCAGTAGAGGAGGTTTGGTGACAGAAGCTTTAGTATCTTCAGAGCTATAGTGCATTTATGTTGTGATTCATATCTCTATTAAATTTTAACTTTGACTTTCTAACAAAATTTAGTATAATAAATAATAATGTAGCATGACTATGCTGACGAGTCTTCATTACCAGTTCATATAAATATAGACATTCACTTTTTAAAAGTTCACTGATTTTTACAGAATGCTGTTTCACAGAGGTTGCACTTTGTTGACGGTCCCTTGGCAGCCGGCTCGCTGCTCTGTTTGCATTCACAGCTTGAAACGAACAATTCTGATTAAAAGGCCATAAAAACGAACTTTTTTCTTTAAAAATGCTTTTGTGGTTCACTCTCTGTGTTAATACAAAATGAGTGAGATACTTGCTGACACATTTGAACGTTTATCAGAAGAGTCATTGAAGCAGGAAGTCCGAATCTGTGAAGATCTAATTTAACCGAACTGCAGCTGCTCTATTCCCGTGTTCCTCCGCGTAGCTGATAGCTGCAGTTTAAACTATGCCTCATAATCGTGTCTCTTTGCCTTTCCAGGGTTTCCAAACGAAGTTGTTCTGCATTATTCACATATCTGCTCCTTTGTACTATGGGGGGGGGGGGGGGTCTTCTTTCACGGCCTTATGGTTGTGAAAGTACTGAATATAGAAAATATAATAAAAGGCAGAGAGCCGCACGCAGCTCAAGAGCCGCCTGTTAACCCCCCCCCCGCACTGAAAAATGAAGGTCCCGCCCCTCTGCCTCGCCGATAAGCCATGCGAATTTCAGCCAATCAGATCAACCAGAAAGGTTCCTGCCCCAAAAGTGACAAAAACGCCCCCTTAACACTGAGCGTAAATCCACATGAGCGCGCAAAAAGGAATTGACCGCGCAAGATCACTTCAGGGTTAGAATTGCGCCTGCGCGGTTTTAAGGTTTACTCACTCAGTTCCTAAATACGCCCGCTTAGTTGTCTTTACGCCCTTTCAGTTTATGGCAGATTTGTAATTCCATACCAATTACCTTACTTAATAACGACTATAAAATCTTAACTCACATATTTGCCTATAGAATGAAAACTGGGATGTCCCAGATTATTTCTGACACTCAGTCTGGCTTTCTGATAAGCCGATCCATTCATAATAACATCCGCCTCATACTGGACCTGTTAGATTACAATTATCTGATAGAAGACGAAGGCTTCATTTTGTTCCTTGATTTTTTAAAGCCTTTGACAGTCCAACATCAATTCATGTTTCAAACTTTAGATTTATTTGGCTTTGGACCCAACTTTATCAATCTCACCAAAACACTTTATGGAGATACGAATAGTGTCATTTCTTTGCCACATGGGACCTCGCCGAGATTCTCCATTAACATTTGAGAAACTTAATGCTTTAGGCCAGCAAATAGCAATCACTCAGTTCGCTGACAATACAGCTATTTTTATGAAGGACAGCAGTCAGATTTCTGTGGTTTTACAATTAATAAATGTTTTCTCCAGAGCTTCTGGTCTGAAACTCAATCTAAATCAATGTGAATTATTGCCAATTAAAGATCCCACTTTAACAACAATTCAAAAAATTCCTGTTAAATCCCAAGTAAAATATCTGGGTATTCACCAAACCAAAGACTCCAAATCATTGGACTTTTGGAAAACTCTAGATAATTGTAAATTAAACCTAAATTTGTGGTCCAACCGAGATATTCCTATTCTGGGCAGAGTTTTTCTAGTAAAGATGGAATCTCTGTCAAGATTAATCTACCCTGCATATTCTTTATCCTTCCCTAAATCTGCAATTAAAGATATAAATATAATTCATTTTAAGTTCATTTAGAAATACAAAACTCATTATATTAAAAAAAGTGTGATGTTAACAGATTATGAGGAGGGAGGACTTATAGCTATTGATGTTGAGTGTTAAGACGGGACGATTAAAATCAACTGGCTGAGATCCTTCTTAAAGTACGAAAAAGGTTTCTGGTATCAATTCCCCTCTAAAATATTAAGGGATGTAGTTGGAATTAACGTTCTACTTAAATGTGACTATGATCTAAAGAAAACTGCCAATCAAACTTTCTGCCTTTCATCAACAAGTTTTATTGCACTGGAAACTGATTTATAAGCATAACTTTAGTCTGCACACCACGCCTCTTTGGAACTGCTGTTATGTGTTACGGAGAAACAAATCCTTGTTTTACAATAACTGGCTGACTAAAGGGATATGGTCTGTTCTGCATCTACTGGATCATTCTGGAAACATTTTGACGCTTGAACATTTTAGTTCTAAATTTCAGTTATTTGATCGGAAACAATATGATGCTGTGATCAAAGCTCCTCCTCGGTCATTGATACAATTATCACAAAATCTACTGTTAAACAAATTTCAATTAAAACTTTATTCACTCTTATTGGATGGGCAGCCGATTACAAAGACAGAATTACCTAACAGCTTCATGCGCAGATTGTTTGTTAAATGACTCTTCCAAACACATCTCATCAGAAGA
Organism: Oryzias latipes; assembly: GCF_053564925.1. Classification (NCBI taxonomy): domain Eukaryota; kingdom Metazoa; phylum Chordata; class Actinopteri; order Beloniformes; family Adrianichthyidae; genus Oryzias; species Oryzias latipes. The sequence goes on along the minus strand of NC_136256.1, from coordinate 14,553,479 downwards.
AAAGCATTTCTAAACACTTCTCTAAAGAAGAGGTATTTGAATTAAGGTTGAATTACTTAAAATTCTGTATTTTACCAAAAGTAAAAGACAGTTCTACAGTGGGTCAGGTGGTAGAGCGGGTCGTCCAATGACCGAAGGGTTGGCGGTTCGATCTCCGCTCCCACCAGCCAAAATGTCGTCGTGTCCTTGGGCAAGACATTTCACCCTCCTTGCCTCCAGTGTGGCTCCACTGGTGTGTGGATGTGCATGAATGATCCCAGTGATGATCAGAAGGGCCGTAGGCGCGAAATGGCAGCTGTCAGTCTGCCCCAGGGCAGCTGTGGCTACAACCGTAGCTTACCATCACCAAGTATGAATGAGGAGTGAATGAATAATGGACACAATGTAAGCGCTTTGAGTGACTTGAAAAACGCAGATAAATCCAATCCATTATTATTATTCATTTTAAAACAATTAGTGATGTTTATCCATCCAAGGAATTTTTTGAGACTTCGTTTTGGGTTTGAAGAGAATGACTGCAGTTTTTATTTAAAGGACATTGAGACTGTGGATCATTTATTCTTTAACTGTGGAATTATAAAAACATTCTGGGAAGATTTATATGGAGTCCTATAATGTTCATAATCAAATAAATAAATATTTAATTAAATAGATAAATATGACCTAATGCAAATACACAATCAACCAATAAATATCTCATAAATATATAAAAAGATCATGAAATGGTGAAAAACCTGCACACTGATTTTAAATTAGCCATTATATTATTCAATATTTTTCATTTTGCTTTAAAAACCTGTTCATTATTTTTAAACAGCATTTTAAAATATTCATTTTAATCATGTGGAATATTATTACAATTCTACGTCTTTTTTCAGAACCTTGGATTTCAAAATCAATATTTTCCAAAGTAGCTTTGTTTTTATTGCACGTTGCTGTTTTTCCACAATGGACGATTTATTTCACGAAGAGCTTTATCAGGAGAATACAAGGAAAGTTTTATATACACAAAAATAAATATTTGGAGACCAAACCACTTTTTATCACATTTCATAAAGAGCTCTGTTTTTACTTTCAATCACTTCATTATATGAAAAAGAAGGATGGCTTGAAATTGCTTAGTTTTGTTCAGAAATACAAACTTCACAAGTACCCCTAACCAGTATTAGACTATTTAGATTGGTTCTATGTTCTTTTATTTTATTTTTATTTAACTTATTTGTTTTTATTTATTTGTGTGTAATGTTCATTGATTTTTTATTTTTTTCCCTCTATTCTTTATTTTCTATGTTAATATGTTATTTGGCAATGGTGATGGATCTTCGAAGTTATGTTGATTACATGGTTATTGTTCGTTAATGACGATACAATAAATAACGGTTATTTACCTCAATTGTCTATAAAGTAAAAAAAAAAAAAAACCTTACCTCGTTGATCATGAACCTCGCAGCATCATTGAACATGTCGTAATCGTCGTCTGTGTACACTATGTTCCTGTACTGATAGTGATAGTTTCCATAAACGACCAACACTAGACATACAAAAAAGGAGACCAGGAAGAGGACTCGCTTCTCCGCTGACAGTCTCTCCATCATCCTGGAGCGCACAGCTAACAAACCTGCTTAGCAGGTTGAACCGCCGGCCAAATGGTTAGTCAAGGATTCTTTTCCGCAGACTGTTCGTCCCTCCTTGAAAATTTGTATTTTGCTGAGCTTAAGAGTTGCTTTAGATATATTTAAAAGTTTAAATGCATATTGATAGCAGTTCGTTGGAGTTCAAACCTTATTTCCGGAAGTTGTCTTCTTCTTCAACGCTGTATCTTCGTATTCGTTGTCTCGTTTCTGCTGCCTTGTGGCGTAGTCTAGGTACTGCAACAGATATGACCTAAAAGGCAAAGCTGGCTCTTTGAGCTCCAAAGACCAAAAAAGACTAATAGAAATAAATATCTTTGTTCTTTCTTACCAAAGATTTATATAATTAGCACTTTTAATTAAGAGTAACTTTAAAATAAACAACAATAGCTACTGAAGGGCTGGATCCAGGGACGTCCACATGATTCCAGGGGGTCAGGGGCTAAAACCCGGAAAGGGGATGGACACTTTTTTTTTCTGGTTCTTTACACAATATTATTATTGTAAATTGAACAGTTAAATGTAAAATTTGAAAAAAATTGTGACTAAAAATTGTGTTTTGGTGTTTTTCCATCTCACAATGGAGGACAAAGTGTGTTTTTAAGTAATTCTTTATTAAAATCATGAATCAGAAGCAGATGAAAAATGTAATTTGAAAAAGCTTGTAGTTGCCATGTAGAAGCTACAATCAGCGGGCCACATGCTCCATATTTCAATCCATCTACTTGCAGACAAATAGACCCACATACATCTTTGTGGCTGGATAGTTTGTGTTCTTCATCCAAAGCTGGATAGTTCCAGAGTGTTGCTCACCAACTTTGTTGGGTAAAGAATCGGAGGAAAGCCTTTGTGGTGGATTGAGTTAATATCAGAAAGAAGGAACATGAGAAACTGGAGAAATACCAGGGGCACAGAGAAGAAATGGAGAAAGCTTTGAAATTGAAGGTGACTGGTGCACGTTATGTTGGTGAACTCGGGGTGGTAACCGCTAAACTGGAGGAGTGGCTGCAGCACAAAGACCTCAGACCTCTCAGTCCAGAAAAGCGCAGTTCTAAGAACAGCTAAGATACTGCAGGACCCTCAAAGTCAAGTTAAAGTCCCACCATCTGTCACACACCTAGGTGTGCAAAATTTGCATTTGACCTAGGCCTGGGCGATAAACTGATTGAATGAATTAATTCACATTTTTTGTTACAGCCGATTTCAAAAATACTAAATCGAGTTTTTGTGTAATGCCGCATTTTTGGCTCCCCAGAACTTCCGTAGCGTTAGTTTCACATGGCCTTATGGCACGCAACAAACAACAACATCATAGCACACACAAAACAGCAAGCGACAGCATGGCTACCGGTGAGAGTGGGGAGTTTGTTCCCAAGAAAGGAATCAAATCCTCTGTTGTTTGGAACTGGTATGGGTTTGCTGCCACAGACGTGGAGGAAGAGAACCCACGCTGCAACATTTGCCTAAAGCCCATCGCAGTCAAAGGCTCTGGCGTGGCACATGATCATTCCTCTTACACATGCAGCGCCAAGACACACATACACATACCAGTACTCTTTCTACAATGCCTATATAGTTAGTTCATTAGTTAGTTAGTTGTCACTGTTATTTGTTAATAAAGAATACTGCGATGTAATTATTACTTTTACCGGTATAACAAGGAGGCACGTGTTATACCGTAAACCGGTTTATTAATTTAATTAAAACCTTAGACCCCAGATATGAGCTGTATTTTTAATCCTTTAGAAAATGGTGCTACTCTCAAACTGAATGTTTGTCTCCTTTTAGTCTAGACTACAAAGTGTGACTTAAAACACAGCTGGGACTTTAAGTAAGTAACCTTTTTATTTTGGACAAGTGAAAACAAGTGTAGAAAATCAAAATAAGGAAAAAACAAGCCAAAATTTATATAAGACAAAATTTTATAAACAACACAGGTCCAAAAGGGAGTGAGAAGGAGAAAAATCTTATACTTAACTTTGATTCCAAGAATGTGTTCATTTATTTATTATGCATCCCAGAGACTGGGGTTACATTTGTCTTGCGTTTGATTAAATAAAAGCAAATTTTGCTTTAAGTTATCTGCTGTTTTTACTTATTGCTTTCCTTAAGTAGGGCGGGGGGGGGGGGGGGGGGGGGGGCAGAAATAATAAAAAAAAAAAATTCGGAGATTTTAATCTTAGGCCATATCGCCCAGCCCTAATTTGACCCATCACCTGTGGGAGCGGTGAGCTGCAGACACAGTCGCGCTCAGGAACTGTTTGGTGATTTAACCCCCCAACCAAGCTTGATAGTCTTCGGTATGACTCGGCCTGGATTTGAACTCACAACCTTCTAGTCACTGGGCGGACACTCAACCACAAGGCCGCTCAAGCTCCAAAGTATTCAAAAAACTGGTGAACTCTCTTCTGTGGAAATGAGCCACAAGTAACTTATGTGACATCATTTAGCAATCGTTAAGCAACAGCGGCCTTTACAAAAACAGCTAGGCTGTTTCATAACTAGCATTAATTTCTATCTTGTTTGCCCACACACTAAAACCAGATTCAATCCCACATTTAATCTTCCATCTCACTGGTGGTTTTGCCATCAGAAACAGTTCACACTGTCACGGGGTAAGAAAGATTTCACCTTCATTTCTCACTCAAAATATTAAGCCCAAAAAGCAAAAAACAAAAGACATTTCAGCAAACCACACACTTTAATTTCAGGTGTAAAAGAGTACATGACAGTGACACGGCAGCTGGCAAAAGTCTTTGCATACATTCATGTTTTTAATCCAGTTTACGATGCATGACGGTTCCAAGGAATTGCATAAAAGAGGCGTTTGTCATATTTCATTCTTTGGTTTGGGTTGAGCAGGACAGTGCAAAGGAGCATCATAGATGTGTGTAAAATGCAATAATCTTGACTAGATATAAGGAGATTAGGGTAAAAGAAAGCAGCAGGAATAATGATTCATCTTTAGAATGAGACAGTGCAAAACATCAATCTGTAGAAAGGCACAGAACCAAACTGGAGTGTTAAAGGATTCCTTCAACGTCACTAAGCCTCATACTCTGACGGATGGAAAATGAAGATGTGGTTTGCTCAAGGGAACTTTACTGAGGGGAGCAGTAACGGCCCGCAAACAGAATGCTCATGGATCTGTTGTGTCTGATGAAGAAGAGGAAGGGGTGGTCAGCGATGAAGACGTCAGTGGAAAAATTCAGCATAAAGCCATACTTGATGAACGCGGTGGCAGCAGCCGCCTCTGTTCCCTCCTCGTTGACCTCCACAAAAGCCTTGTGGAAGACTTCTGACAGCACCAGGTCATTGGCTGGAGACATGCCTGAGGAAAAGGGCAGAAGATTCTCAGAGGATGAGCTTAAGGTACATATCAAGTTCCATCTCAGGTTCAGTGAAGCTCCAGCTACCCACCAGAGAAATCACACTTTGACATGTCGAAAGCGTCCGCCATGCCCATGCTGACCAGGACTTTCTTCATGTCATACTTCTGCTCCATCTTGAAGCGAGGGAAGCCCACCCTGACCTCCACCTCGTTCATCATGTCTGGGCGAGTCCACTCCATAAAGTTCTCGTAGGTCAGGGCCTTCTCCAGCTAGAAGGCAAACATCTGCTTTGTGCATGTTTTGCTGGGTTCTTGGTGAGTCCATGTGCAAATGCAGGCCAATCCTACCTTCTCCAGGCCGGTGGTGCTGTCCTCGATGTCAGTGGGCAGGAAGACCAGCATGCTTAGCTCCTTGTCTTTGTAGGGCATCTCAAGGATCTATTACAAAGAGGGAAGAATTCCTGTAAGACATGTATTTCACTGAACTCAATAAAAGGGCAAGAAAGTCTAATTGTTTTATTTTTTTGAGACCCACTCCAATAAAAATTGTGTTTAACAAGTTCCTTTGGAATTGTTTTCATGATGGAGGACATTTATAAAGAAAAGTAAGATTGAAGTTGCATTTCTGAGTATTTCTTCATTAAAATTGTTGTGAATAAGGTGCAGAGGAATTTCTGCAGTCTGAAAAAGATCGTATGTGTGACATTGAAAATATACCGGGCCGCCAGCTCCCTGCTCCGCTCCATTCTGATGCATCCACTTGCAAATAGATCCATGTTCATCGTTGTCTGAGCTGGAATCTGGATCTAAACTGTACGGCTGGATTTACAGATCCAGTATTTCTGTTGCACCGGTAATGTTGGATTGGAGGTGTGAGGGGCTGTAAGCTAGTGGGAGAGCGTGGAAACAGATGGATGATGGGAAGTAGGAGCAGGCATACTCTGTACCGCCAACAACTCAGAGGTGAATTTCTAATGAGATCCTGCTGCTCTTCAGAAACTATGTCTTAGAAAACAACTCTAGCAAAGTTTATAGAGTAAAATTGCTTTTGTTGAAAGATAAAAGCAGCGGTGATATGACTACAACGGAGTTTTAGGGCCACGGTTAGGAAAAAAAGTTTCGAGAAAAAACTCGTCGTGTCGAGATAAAAGTCGAAATGAAGTTTCAAGATTAAAGTCGAAATGTTGCGCGAGAGAAGTGAAGCTGAGTCTTTCAGGAGTATTCAGTGTTATGGCTAATGTTAGTGAGCTAGCGGCTTTGTACTTCAGAGTTTACGACAGAGTTTTATGGCCACCAAAAAAAAAGTAAATTTAAGAGATTTTATCTCGTAAATTTATGAGAAAAAATTCATCGATTAACAAGTGGAAAACACCGAAGTTGTCTGTTTATTGGAGCTTGAAGATGAAATATGTGGAGCCTTTTGTGAAGCTTTATTTCCGGATTATTATAGGTTTAAAACAAAGAGATTCTGAACCTTTTGGTGAGTCAAAATCAGATTATTTTCACTGGAGCCGGCTTTCCGAGGTTCAGTGTCAGTAAAGCGGAGTTTTATATGTAAAATAAGGAGCTCAGAGATACGTTTGGGTGTAGAGGACTGCTGCAGCCTTTATTTTCCTTTTCATTCACACAACCTGAAGTTCCTCTGTCACCTTATGTCATGAACCTGTCATCCGAACACCAATGCGGAAGTAAACAGTTACCTACGCCCCCTCCTGCAGATGAAGCGTCCCGCTTCATCATTAAAAAACAAAGATGAGTGAAAATAGTCTTTTATATTAGCATTAGAATGTCGAAAAAGGCAAAAAGGGCTCCTCAGACGGAAGCATCACACAAACAGAGAGATCTTGTCTTTGGTGGAGGAAGAAAAGATTCAAGCGAACAGCTGCAGGGACACCCGATGGCTTCATCGGGCTGCAAACCAACCATCAATAAAAAAAACTTTAATAAATTGTAAATCAAACAAATGAGCTTCCAGACATTTGGAACGTTATCAATAAACATTTAGCTGACCTGTTCAACAAAGTTTAGTCGGTCTGATCTGCTGCTGCGCGGTGTTCACCTGCTGCTCTGGATGCTCACTTCCACTTTAATCTCATAAATTTAAGAGATTTTTTCTCATAAATTTACGAGTTTTTATCTCCTAAATTTACGAGATAAAATCTCTCTCGCGCAACATTGCAACTTTAATCTCGAAACTTTATTTCGCCTCTTATCTCGAAACGAGTTTTTTCTCGAAACTTTGTGACGAGAAAAAACTCGACACGTTGGCCAGAATTTTTTTCCTCACCGTGGCCCTAAAACTCTGTCGTATATGACACACAAAGGGCAGAAGAAAAGAAAAAAAGGAAGGTCTCTAATAATTTAAACAGTTTGAGTCGATGTAATACGTCCTTCTGACTGAAAAACTATAAGATTCTACATGACAGGGTTACCTGGCAGTTGATTTCAGGGATGTAGGTCAGAGGAAACTTGGATGTCCGGTACATCATTTTTACTGTCTTTTTAGCATTCTGAAAGCAAAAGAGGGAAACACAATGAAAACAGGCCCGATTAAGGGGTTTGGACCCACACCACCTTTCAATAAAAAAGAAGTCAAAGGTTTCTGAAATGAAAGTAGTGGCTAAATGTGGAGGATAAAACAAACAGGATATGATCTAAGAAAATATGATAATGTTAAGTGTTACTGTAAATTAGAGACTTGGGCTAAGAATCAGATCATAAAAGTTCCATACATTCTGTCACATACTGGGTCTTTTCTTCAATAGGAAATAACTTTTTTACTCAGAGTCCAACATTCTCACAATTTACCCACTGAATGTTAATAGGAGACATCTGTATTCAAATGAATTGTAGCGTTAAAAACAGTGTCTTTGTTAGGTTCTTTATTTAAACTAAAGACTATTTTCATAATACATTGTTCACCTGTGAATGATCGTCCTATTTATAAAGCCAGACATAAAACCTTTCCTCTGGTCTAGTTTGGGTAAATATGTGTTTTAAAAAAAATGTTCTTACGGTCTTTTCCATTTTCACTAATTTTGTTATCATTACTCTTTTGCACCTATACATTCTCCTAAGATTTAAAAAGAGATGGAACTCAGATTTATTTCAATATTACCTTCAGTTCTGTCCACACTGCTCTATTAAATCAATTTATGCAGACAACTGGTTGACTATAAGAAAGAATTTGATAATAGAGCAAACAAAGCTAAAGGTTGGTCAGTACAAGCTTTAACCAAACAAAACTCAGAATATGTGTAATATAAATAATGTTTTTAAAATTGTTTTTACCAAGATAGCTACTTAAAACCTCAAACCCTAAGAATCTGGGTTTTGTATTGCAGTTTTCCTGCTTTTTTTATGTCCACATAATACTACTTTGAGTGGAAAGGATGATAATTTGTGCACAAACTTGTGCGCTCAAGATGCTGGTAAATTGCTCATTTGTGACCAACAAATACTTGTTTGTGGGCATAAATGATTAATTTGAGGGAAACATTTTTATTTGCTTATTTATTTTTTGAATGTCACATCCAGGGCTCCGTAGTTTTCTCATCCACTCAGCTCCTCGTTGGTCTCCTGTCAGCTGCAGAGTTACCTTGTTCAGTCGGAAGTCAGCGTCACGAGTATTCTGCGCATCAAACTTCTTGTTCCAGTTGCCTTTGAAATAGATGGCATTGACCAGCACAAGTCTGGTCAGGTTGTTCAAGGAACCCTCGGCGAGGATGTCTCTGATTTTACCTGAAAAACAAAACAAGTTAAGGCAAAGACACGGTTAGATCTGTATCAGATCTAATCAGATTACACTGCAGATCACTTCAAATGAGGATCATTTATGAAACTAAATGGACTTTGGAGTTGAGTGAAGTGTGTTTGTTCAGATGTTTTTAGGTTTGTAGACCACCTTGTGTCTGTTTCTCCACCCAGGTGTTGATGTTGAGCCTGGCAGCTTCAGAACCCTGCATGAAGTTCACCTTCTCCAGCTCTGCTTTGTAGTGCTTCCTGCTGTTTCCCAGGAACTCCTAAACAATAAAAGCCTTTGCGCTTTATTTTGTAGCTTTGCATTCTTTGAAAGAAAATTTCTATCAGTAACGCTGTGACCTCGTAAAGGATTAAATGGGATGGATGACAAGACAAGGTTTTCATTCATCACATTTTCTCCTCTGCTTCTACTGTTTACAAAAAAGCCAGTTTGTCTCACACACCTCGACGAACTGGTAGGTCTGCTCTCCAAAAAGCCTGTTAGCTACACTCAGAGCGTAACTGGCCTTAGGCTTGTTGAGCTGGCCCAGCAGCTCAGCAAAGCTAGCATGGACCTGATCCTGGGAATCCCGGAGTTTCAGGCTCTGTGGAGATAAATAAACCACAGATGTGAGAAAATCTGTTCTGATGGACTTTCTCTGCAGGTTAGATTTTAGTCCAGAAATCTTTAAACAAGGAAGAAAAAAAATGTTAGTAATTCATTTGGTCAAAAATGGGAAGACAATTCATGAAACTTGAGGTGTTTGTTTTTACAAATCATATAAAACACTTAACACAAAAACATACATCATATAAAAGCAGGAAAAAGAAATCCATAAACCAAACCTGTGTGGTCAACTTTTACAGAAGCTGACCCACAGGCTGTCCCTCCACCACGCTGTTAGCACGTATATAAAAAAAAAAGAGTTTATCTTTTTAAATGACATCATTGTGTTGCAGAACTAAAATGCTGTGTGGACAGAATTTAAAAAAGAAAGTTTGAGAGAGTTCCCTGCAGGTTTCATCAAGTGTCAAAAGGTCAGAAAGTGTGAGCAACACATTCCTGTGGTTTGTGAAATCCTGTGTGACTTACAGGTGGACGCCACAGATAACGCTATTTAAAAAAATCCTAATATATCTTAGATATAATTTTACTAATATAAGGCCTTATAAAGCATTCAATTGTCTCAATGGGTGTCAGATAAATGCATCTAGACATTAAAGAAAAACACAATTATAAACAACAAACCACAACAAGAATCAAGTTTCTCATGCACGAGGGAGAGGAGCAAATGTGTTGGAAAAGGTCCACCACGTTTCTCTTCTCAAAGGTCTGCCCCTCCCTGTGCTGCTTTTATTAAGAACACAAGTGGGAGGTAACAATTCAAGACAAAGACAAAAAGTTCATTAGGGGGTGTCATACAATGACCCCTTTGGTGGATTCTAACTTCAAACAGTATCACTTATCAGCTGAGGACAGTGTGTCGTAAAACCCCCCTGTTCCTGGCTGGGCATGAGAAGCAGATGACCAAAACACACAGAACTGTTTTCAGAAGAGGTAAAAAGGTCAATCTGAGTTAACATTTAAAGAAATACATTTAAACAATGATAATAATAAAACAAATTCCTTCACATACTCCCTCCTGTTTATCATTGATAAATGTTAAAATCACACATCCAATATCACATCCCTTTTCAGTTTTCTGTGACATCTTCATTTTCATAACACTTTCAATTTACACTCAGATGAGAAGTTCTTTTTTTTTTTTTTTCAAGTTCTTACAGTTTCAAAATCATTACAGTCATCTTGGTCTCCCTTTAATAACAAGTTGTATTCTTGACTCAGAAGAACACTTTGTACTCCACCATTCACTGCTCTGGAAATCATAGATTGAATACAAGGAAAAATGCACATAGTGAACACACAACATATGATCAGTACCATAAGAATAGGTGTCACTATTTTTAACAAAAGTTGCCACCAGGAACCAAAAGCAAACCAGGAGAAGAAATCCCAAGATTGGGATTTCCTGTCATCCTGCATTGCCTGCTGAACCTTTTCAAGTTGATGTAATGCTTCAGTGACGCTGTGACCTTCATCGGTGTTGTCAGGAATAAATTTACAACAGGTATCATTTAACATTTTACAAACACCTCCCTCCTGAGCAACCAATAAGTCCAAAACCAATCTGTTCTGTAGAACCATAAGTCTCATGCTTGACATTTCGTCATTATAGCCTTTAAATGCTTTAATTGTAGCGGTCAAAAATAATCAAAAATAAACTTAATCGATAATCAATGGTCTCAATTCTGAGAGCGTTCTTAGCAGTTCCTACCCAGGGAAACAATGCCATAGTTACCTTTTGCCCCGTATTCCAGAGTTTATGGTCTCCAGGTACATCTGATCCCCAAATGGAATCATGTGGCTTGACATCAATAAGGTTACGTCTGTGGCGCAGGTGAGGCTCATGGACTGCAGAAACTATGAAAGTGTGATCTGTGACCTTTACGGGAGCACAAATCCCACTCCAGTCTCTAGGCAGACTGAGGTAGAGGGCCTGCCCACATAACCAAAACATTTGATGAACCACATAAGTACCATTGTTACCTGGAATTAAATCTGGATTAGATCCAACACAACATCCTCTGGGGCAGGGAACAGCATAACCATGGGAAACTCTGTCATTGATTATCTGGACTGTGAAGGGAACAAGAAGTTCATGACACATCTTTGTCGGCAAAGTTCCTAAAAACTCTGTGCCATTGTTAGTTACGCAATGTGGAAACACAGTTCCTGGTTCCACACTAGCATATGGAGCTAATGATTTTGTCAATTTCAGTTTTTTAAACTGATACAAACTCTTGCAACTTGGTCTTACAAGAGTACCATTTGAAGTGGTGACGGCTCCAGTACTAATATACCCTCTGGTACTATATTCAATAACACAGTCGCTTTTCCACTCAGAAAATTGCTTTGCCTGCAAATTAGGATGTAGGGATGAAGCTGGAATTACAGAACAAACATAGCAATCAGATCTATTCCTTTCTTTAGCCAGTAACATAACATACCTATACCAAGAATTTGTCATATACAGGTGAGTTATGTTCATTTTTGGACTATTCAAAACATCATGTTCATCAATACTCAGCCATCGTCGAGAAACATTTAGTCTTTCCTCGTTGGTGGTTCTTCTTGCAGGTGGATAATGATTCCAAAAGAACCAAATCCATGTGGTGGCTCCTGTCAGGAATAGCAGGAACAGTAAACAAAATAAACTGTCTCTTAGCCCAGTTGGACACGCCATGGTGGATATGTACCTATCTTCGGGAGGGAGAGGTTACTAGCACATCACCTCCTCAAGTCCTCTAACAGTGTAGGATCCGTGTAGTGCAAAAGAGATCTGGTGTGCTTTCTTCCCTAAGACTAGGTGGATGTCTCGGCTTCGCTGACGTTGAGACAAGCAGCATCTATACAGCTGCCTCCCTTTGTAGTCAGACTTCCCCACCTAGCAGTTGGAATTAGCCTCACCCAGATGCTTTTTCTTGCAGTGTGACAGGTGGATCCAAAACGTCCTTTCAGCAATCTTTACAGCTGTTGGTGTAGTCAGCAGGACTTGGAATGGGCCTTCCCGCCGTGGGCTGGACCAACACTTCCTTTTTATGGCCTTCACAAACACCCAGTCACCAACCTGCACTGGTGAAGTGTCCTGTGGAGATAAGAAGGAATCTGGCACTTGATTTGTCCTTTGCACATCTTTAGTGGTAAACATTCTTCTCAAATAATCCACTAAATTTGCATCATCATCTGGAGAATGTTGCTGTGTAGGATCAAGGTCTGGTAACCTATAAGAACGTCCATACAACATTTCAAAAGGCGTTAAAGGTTGACCTGCTGTGCGTGTGATACGCATGCTTAGCTGAACTAAGTCTATGCAGTCAGGCCACTGTCTGTTTGTCTCTTCCATGCATTTCTTTAACTTTGATTTGATAGTGCCATTAGTTCTCTCAACTAATCCTGCACTCTGTGGGTGATAACTACAATGTCTCTTTAGATCAATGCAAAGATGTTGAACCATTTTGTCTATCACTTGATTTACAAAATGTGTACCATTATCACTTCTTATCACTTGTGGTATGCCAAAAGTTGGGATTATTCTTTTACAAATACCTTTAGCTACTGTAATAGCGTCTTGTGTTGCACATGGAAAAATTTCAACCCATTTGGAAAATGCATTAATAATCACTAAACAATATTTCAATTTTTTTTTGCTTTTATTTAATTTAATAAAATCCATAAGGATTGTATGGAAAGGAAAAGGTGGTTCAGAAAATCTTCCTCTCTTAAATTTAACATTGCCTTGGGGATTATGATGCATACATGTAACACATTGTTCACAAAAAGTTTTTTGAATAGAGAATAAATCCATAAGTTGTATAATATCTCTCTAATAAATTCATCCTCCCCCCTGTTGAATCATGGCAAAGCCCATGACTCAAAATTGCTGCCCATTTGTACATGGATTCTGGTAAAATAGGTTTACCTTCTGTGCTGATATAAAGACCTTGTTCAACTTTGCTCCCTTTTTCAACCATATTTTTTTTCTTGTTTCGGTGCGCTGTGTTGCATTTCTTTTTAAAACATCAGCGGGTGCATCTGCAGTCACATTCTCATTTGTGCATATTTCTACATCTTTTGTTGCAGCTTGCTTTTCTGTTGCATCTGCAAAGGCATTTCCTTAAGAATTATGATCTGTTCTTCGTGTGTGTCCCTCACATTTACATATTGCCACTTTAGATGGTAACATTACAGCAGTCAATAATTCTTTCAGTAAGTCTACATGCATTATTGGTTTTCCTGTTGACGTTTTAAACCCTCTGTTCTTCCACTGTTGACAAAATAAAATGCACTATAGCAAACGCATATTGGCTATCAGTATAGATCGTAACTGGCTTATCTTTAAACAGTTTGCATGCTTCAGTTAAGGCTGTCAACTCTGCTGATTGTGCTGAGTAATTTCCCAGGCAGGGGTCCTGCCTTCAAAACCTTATCTTGAGTTACAACAGCAAAACCCACTTTGTTTCTGCCTGTCTCATCTTTCTTCGCTGACCCATCAACAAAAACTATTTCTCTTTCAGTGAGATCTAAAAATTCATCACTAATTGGTTGAATTTCTAGTTCTGATTCATATTTTATCTTGTTATTTCTTTTACCATCTAATCAATCTGATTTCTTCCTTTCAGGACAATCTCTCTCTCCCAATGATCTCTCTGTCCACAAATCCAACATCCATCATCAACTTGCTCTGACCCTCTGTTGCTACTTCCTCTAGACCTTCCTCTAAAATTTTCTTTAAAATTTCCTTTTCCACGACCACAATTTCTTCCTCTGTTCACATTCCTTCCAAAAAACACATCACTACTTTCCTCCTGCCAAAATGTATGTTCACTTTGATTCCTAAATTTCTTTTTATTCACCATCACTTTTTCTGCATGAACAGCAAAATTCCTAAACTGTTGTAGTGCTCCTGTAGGCAGATCTATGTAAAGTGTCCTTATCTAGCCTGCAATCTCTGGTCTCATAGCTTGCAGTAAAGCTTGTTTCAGCTGCTGTCTATAGGGACTTTCATCATTATCATCATCTCTGAGTCCACTATTAGCTTTAAAACTTCTTCAAATCTGACTCTAAAATCAAACACTAATTCTCCATCTTTTTGCTTAGTTTGACCAATCTTTCCATAATCAGGTCTCATTGGAAAGGCTTCTCTAATTCTTTGTCCTAAAAGTGTAAGACTTTGAATCAACTCTTAAACTGTTATGTGGAAGAGGTCTGGGTGGATCGTCATCATTCATAGGATTCCTTTACTTTTGCCCAGTCTGCTTTCATAGCAGTCATCCATGCTTGTTGACATTCAATGCCATTCAGATGATAAGCTCTCTGAACTTCCATCATTTGCTCATGAAAATCCTGTGGATTTTCCCTGTGAGAGATAACTCCCCTCACTGCCTTCCTAACATCCTCTAATGTCCAGGTGCTAAACAAAAGAAGTGTAGGCCTCTGGCCATCTTCTCCAGCTCTGGGATTGGACACTTCAATCATTGGGTTCAGATGACTCTCCAGCTTCTTCCAAACCAACCCCCATAGTTTTACTCCATTCAAGTTTTTTCCCTTTTCCTCCTAACATTATTTTTTCTTTTTCTGGTTTATTTAAATCAGTCACTGGTGGGTAAAAACCCGTCAACAGAGGAGCATTTGTCCCCTGGTAGGGAGGAGGTGAGAAATCAGCTGGTTTCTGCTCTCCCCCCTTTCATCCTGCTCCTGCTCGGTCTGCAGCCTGCTGCAGCCAGCTGTTGCAGGGGTCTGAGTCTCACATCTGATTTATCTCTAGTTTTACTTTTCTGAATGCCATTCTTTATTTTTCGTTGCTTCATTTAAGCACAGTTTTGCACAAATTAATTCTTCACTATTTTTTTTTGTTTCTTTTTTAGGTTTTATTCTGGTTTGAATTGGTAACTGTTGAACTAATTCTGTACATTAGTGTACTCCAAGATTCCCCTTAAAATTGTAGTTTTTATCCCATTTTACCAAGAATGTAGTTGAACCTGGATGAACCTCTTTCTATATATTTTTAATCTCATGGTAATTCAACTTTTTTATTTGAATTCCCCCATTTTTTATATTTTTTCTATTTTTTTACATTTACGTTAGTCACAGAGTGTGATCAGAACCAACAGAGAATTTCTCTCAGGACCGAATTTCACTCCCCGTGCAACAAGCTTCTAGGTCAGACCTGTTGTCTGATCCGGTCACACGTTTAGGGTCCTCCCAGGAGCAAAACACGTTTTAGACTCTGGGTTCTTTTCACCTAAAGCCTAATGAGATGAAATCTTGTTCTACTCCAACAAGCAGCCTTGTGTTCAAGCAGCCTTGTGTTAACACCGCAAGGTTTCCAGCTGCTCACTGCTTCGAACAAGTTCACTCCTTTCACACATGCACACACATTCACACCAAAAAAAAACCTTTTTTTATTTTATTTTTGTTG
Organism: Oryzias latipes; assembly: GCF_053564925.1. NCBI lineage: Eukaryota > Metazoa > Chordata > Actinopteri > Beloniformes > Adrianichthyidae > Oryzias > Oryzias latipes. The sequence goes on along the minus strand of NC_136256.1, from coordinate 14,537,736 downwards.
TTATTCTAGGCCTTTTAGGGACTTGAACCCTCTTACGCGTTTTAGGCTGCAGGACTCGAACCTACACCTTTATTTAGAATTCTGGACTTTTCCGGGACTCCAAACCCACACGTGTTTTAGGCAACAGGACTTGAACCTGTCCCTCAGAATTCTGGGCCACTTCGGGGACTCGAACCCCTGAAAAAGCGCTGTACTTGCCTTGTCGTTGTGGTCTGACTGGTTAACGAATAACGTCAATCCGGACCCAGGGATCAGACCAGTCGATTGGCCGGCGTAGAATTCACTACGACGGACTTTCCTCCGGAGACCTAGTCTCACGGGCTGTGCACAGACTTCAATCGGCATGATCCTCCCCCAAGGACGCAGATATGTTGTCATCCGGCTCGAATGGACCAAAGAATGTCAGATAAATGCATCTAGACATTAAAGAAAAACACAATTATAAACAACAAACCACAACAAGAATCAAGTTTCTCATGCACGAGGGAGAGGAGCAAATGTGTTGGAAAAGGTCCACCACGTTTCTCTTCTCAAAGGTCTGCCCCTCCCTGTGCTGCTTTTATTAAGAACACAAGTGGGAGGTAACAATTCAAGACAAAGACAAAAAGTTCATTAGGGGGTGTCATACAATGACCCCTTTGGTGGATTCTAACTTCAAACAGTATCACTTATCAGCTGAGGACAGTGTGTCGTAAAACCCCCCTGTTCCTGGCTGGGCATGAGAAGCAGATGACCAAAACACACAGAACTGTTTTCAGAAGAGGTAAAAAGGTCAATCTGAGTTAACATTTAAAGAAATACATTTAAACAATGATAATAATAAAACAAATTCCTTCACAATGGGTCTTAAACTCCTGTCAGGATTTCCAGGATGCGTCTTAAGGCTGGTCGTAAATCGCTTTAACCTCTGCTAGCTATGTTGTGGGAAAATGGGAAAGTGCTAATTCATAAAGAAATTGTTGGAAAATTCATGGCGCTTAAAGCTGGTTAGTGGAAATGGCTATGAAGCCATTTTCAGAAAACTAAACAGTTTGCTGAAAATTATTTCAACTTGACGCGACAGGGATCAAGGAGGTCAAATCTCATGTGCAGACTAAAAAATGGCAGACTGCAGATGTTTTGTTTCATTTTTGCGCCCCCGTTAGCGTTCAGTTTCTGCCACCTTCACTTGAGCTGGCAGACTGGCCTTGCCCTGCTGCTGCATCTGCATCATCTGCTGCGCTCCTTTAGCCTGCTGCTGCTGCTGCTGCTGCCGTTGCTGCTGCTGCTTCCCTGCCTTTGAGAAGCAGAGAACCTGGGGGGTGCAGTTTACAGCCACCTGAATTAAACATTTCTTCCTTTCTTTGCTCCAAGAATCAGGTTGTGTGTATTTTATTTTAAAATCTATTTAATGTCTATGATGCAAATATGCATCAAACCAATTTTTTTACTTATATAACCTTAATGTAGAATCAATTTGAAAGAAAAAAAAGGTGAAATAAATTCAGGCATCGAGGGGTTAAAAGTATCAAACTAAAACCAACTTTGGAACTTTCCCTTCATTATTTCTGTTTTTTTTAGCCATTCAGCCTGAGAAAGGCTTTTTCCATTATACCGGCACCCTGCAGGATAACAAAGCAGTGATGATGAGGAGGAATGGGTGAGCCGTCATTGATGCAGCTGGTAGTGAGGTCAGTTTATAGACAAAGTTTCTATTTATAACCTGACATACAGGAAAAAGCAAAACAAAAAACCTGCTTTACTGAAGTAGTTTACCTGGTTGAAGCAGAGAGACTGTGGGAAACTTTGATCAGACGCACACAGTCAGACATTTACACAAAAATGTCAACAACAAAAATCTATAAAACTATAAAACTATATTTCTACAAGACCCCAAAAGAAGAAAGATACCCAATATTTTAATGCAAACATTTAATTAAACTAATTTATAATTTCTATTTTCTATTGCACATTTTGCACCTTTGTAAAATTTTTGGTACTTGGTATATTGTATTCTTCAGTTTTGTGAAATTATTTTATTATTTCTGTGAAATTATTTTCTATGCATGTCAGCACTGAATAGTGAGTGGCTTTTTTCATTTCATTGTTTACGCCTATGATGCAAATTGTACATGTGCACAGTGACAATAAAGGCATTCTATTCTATTCTAAAATGCTATACTAGATTAAACATTAGTTGATTGCACAGAAGGCAAAAAGGTGGAGCCTAAAATGAGAGTGGAACCTTTTTATTTGGACACAAAACCACAAAAACAGAAACTGGATCCTAAGATTATTAGAGCAAATATTTGGAAAAACAAGTGCAAACGTTGTAGCACCTCTGCTGTTCATGGATGCAGATCCAGATTTTTAAAGTTCTCTCAGAAAACCCCTCCCTGCCAAGGCTTCTGCTGAGCAGCAGTTTATCAATTCAGCATTTATCGACAATTATTGCGGTGGCGCAGTGGTTAGCGCTCTTGCCTCACAGCAAGAAGGCCCCCGGTTCAAGTCTCGGCTGGGGGACATGAAAAACAGAACATCAATGGGGGACCTTTCTGTGTGGAGTTTGCATGTTCTCCCCGTGTATGCGTGGGTTTTCTCCGGGATCCCCGGCTTCCTCCTACTGTCCAAAAACATGGGTTGATTGGCAACTCTAAATTGTCCATAGGTGTGAGTGTGAGAGTAAATGAATGTGTAATTGAGGATATTCTACCCTGCAACAGACTGGCGACCAGTCCAGGGCATCCCTTGCCTACGCCCAAGTGGCCGGGATAGGCTCCGTCAACCCCGTGACCCCGAAAGGGAATAAACGGTTAAGAAAATGAACGATGAATATTATCAATCAGTTTGCAAATCCCCATTACAATTTATTTCAATATTTCTTTCTTTTTATTAATTTATTTTAAATGTAAGGGCGTTTCTTACAGAATCAGAGAGGATTGTGGGCGTGGCACAAATCTCTTCCAAACAGTCGAAGCTGTTGAAAACATTGGATCAAATCCTGAATGCTCTCAGGTCAACTTTGATCTCAACAGCCGTTCTTAGAAACTCCTGTTTTATGGCTGCCATTAGCTTAACCACCAACGGAAACAAATGTCATTTGTTGAGGACCTTTAGATTGAAAAATCACCCATAAATCCTCCATAAGTACTGCTTTAACAAAGCACAAAGGAGACAACTCTGCCAAATGGGTTCTGTTCTTTTCCCTAAAATCAGGGTTAATAGTTTAAATAAATAGGACTGCCGATCTGGAGGCATTCGATGAGTCAACTTTGAAACGGCTTATGGGGAAGTCGGGCTGCAGCCAGGTCTGCTACACATAACTGATAACATACACAGAATATGTCAGTGTAAGCAGCTTTTTATGGCTCACCCTGTTTTGCAATACGCATCATAAAAAATGCTGAGCGAGTGAATGCTAGCACTCCACTCACAGTTGACACGGCATTGGGAAACTTTGACGCCCAGGTAAGCTGCAGAGGCATGTAATATAAGTAAATGCATCACCAAGGTGTTTGGAAACCAAAATGTGAGCTAATGGAAGCAAAAAATAGGGGGGGATGGGGGGGGGGCAGTGCGTGATACCTCAGTCATCTGTGAGGCTGTGGTTCCTCTGGCTCCCAGCATCACCATGGCTAGAGCGGAAGAGATGCTGAACGGAGAGTAGAACACGTTTGCCATTTTGTCTTCGTTACTCAGCTGTTTGAACAAGTCCAGAGAGAACTTGGTGTTGGCGCTGGAAACAGTGTTCAGGGAGGCCATGATTTCCTGCAAAAAGGACGAAAAATAGACAGTTTACATCTTTTTTTCAATGTTTTTTAATGTTTGCTACAAAAACGTTTTAAACCCAATTCTGCTATATTGCTGGGATTGTTTACACCTCACACATTAGATTCTGATAGTAAAAAAAGATCAATTACATTTTTTAAATTGATTTGTCCTCTTAGAGGTGTTAGAAAGTAAAGGTTCTTAGACCTCCAAGCACTGACTTTAATGTAACATTTACGACACAAATGAACCAAATACAAAAATGATTTTAAAATCTAATGTCTGAGACAATCACAAAATATTTATTAAAAAATTCAAGCTAAATAAACATCTGAGAAATAGATGTAATAAAAAATTATAACTGAAGTTTAAAAAAGGAACTCGTCTGTCAAAAAAACAATAAAAAAATTCAATCATCCAGTTAATTTAATCTTTATTTATAAAGCACTTTTCATGCCTGGCAACACCACGTGCTGCACGTCAGAATAAATATTCAAAAGCAATGGCGCACAGGTAAGAAAAACTGATTTCAAGAATAATTTGTCTCCATTCTACCTTCTGCACATCCTTTTGTGTGTTTGTAATCAGATGAGGTAAATGTCCGATCAAAGTGAAAAATGTGTTCACAGACACAAACATCTGATGACTGGGAGGAATCTGAAAACCACTATCTGTTTATGTCAACTTTAGAAATCCTGTAACAAGTTTTTTTGTTTTTGTTTGTTTTACAAGATAAAATGTCAGTAAAAAGGTAAGGATTAAAGGCTAATGGTTGCTGATATCTACTTTATTAACATTTTGTGCAAAAGCATGTAACCTATTTTTTATTAAATTTTTTAACTTGTCTTGTCCAACAGCTGGGCAGACAGATGAGAGCTGACGACCTCTTGTGTTGGACATATTTTACTTTAACAAGAGGGGTTATTAATCTTCAGACAAACCAGAGGTATGTCTGAATAAACCCCTTTTGTAATTGAGGCCAAACTTTATTAATTTCAATCATGTTTGAAAATCTTTGGTGTTGGACCGGACGGAAAAGGAAAGGAGGGAAAAAGAGAGAGGGATGTTAGAGAGAGGAGGGGATAGGAGGGTGATAATAGGAGGGGGGGGGGGGGGGGTAAGACCATGAAGCAGCATAAAGCAACAAGTTTACTGGATGTTTATCATTACGATAAGGTTCAAATGTAGTACAAATCTCACAGGGCGGGGCCTGTCCACACACACACTCAAATGTTATCAACACACCTGCTAGCTGCAAAAATGTCCACATGTCAACATGTACACAAAACACAGTGTTCACACACACATACTTATGCCTTCAAACCAACTAGTTTGAAATATTTCATTCATTCAATCATGCAAACTATTAGTGCAAAGGTGAGCTAACACCTGTGCTCAGGTGAGTGCTTATGTTCTTCTAAAATGGATGGTGGAATGTGAAAAGAAGGACGGAGAGTGCCCAGCCATCCCCACACCAAGACCCCTGCCGAAGCAGCAGCGGCAGCCAGAACCCCCCAACGCCACACGGCAGCAGGCAGAGAACAACCGCCCCCCGGGCGACCACATCCGCCACCCAGGCCAGGGCCAGCAGGACCGCCGCGAGGCCCTCAGAGCAAGAGAGCAGGGAGGCACGGAGGGAAAGAGAGCGCCGCCCCAGCCCAACCAGGAGAGCAGCCCCCCCGCCGCGCCGTGAGGGCCCAACGCAGGGCCCCACCCGAGAAGGGGCACCCACAGCTCCAGACGAGCACCCACCACCACCCAGGAGCTCTAGGCATCCCCCTGCCCCAACCCCAGGTACGAGCCAGGACCCCCCAAGGGAGACCCGTTCCGCACTCCAGGCAGCCACCCACCCGGCCCACGGTTGGTCCAAGAAGGAGCAAGGCAGGGGCCAGCCGCCCCCACCCAGGAGGGGAGCACCCCGGGGGGTGTTTTAAACATGGCCTGACCAGGCTCGGCCACAGTTTGAAATTTTGCCGGGCCCAGCGCTCAGGGGCAAGGACCAGAACCCACCCCACAGGGATACGGACACCCCCGGCTCAGGTGTAATGTGAACCCTCTCCCCACGCGGAGAAGGCACTGCCGGGCCCAGGAAACCGGCACCCAGGGGACACAGCCGCCGTTGCCAAGGGCCCAGTACCCCCCACCAGGGATGGGGTAGGGGACAGACGGTCCTAGGTCCCACCTTCCTTGCAAAATGTGTGTGCGTGTGTTTGTGAGGGTGTGTGTGTATGTGTGTGTGTTTATGTTTGATTGTATATTTTGAGGAGTAAAGTGTGTGTGTACTAGGGGGTTTCAGTTAAAATTGGCGGGTAGGGCACTGAGGGGACATCTCCTGATTACTCACAGTGATGTCCCCTCACCCTCCCCACCAAGGGGCCGTAAATATCTAAAGTGAGGTTAGAATTGGCGGGTAGGGTGCTAAGAGGACATCTGCTGCTTACTGGCAGTGATGTCCAAGCACCCCCCCTACCTACCCTACATGTGTAAAGTGCAAATAAAACCGAGAGAGGGGGGGCCCACTCCATACGGCAACCATGGGAGGGAGACCACTACCAAGTAGCCCCCCCCCCCCCCCCCAAGGTGCATCGCAGGCTAAACCCCCCTCCCCCTATAATGAGATTATATGCCAACCCCCCCCCCCCCCCAGCACAGGCAAAGGGACCCCCCCCCCCAGGCCGAGCCAGACCACCACTCCACACACCCCCCCCCACCACCACCACACACCCAAGCCCAGAAGACCGCGCAACGCCCCAGCCCGCCCCACCCAGGTACTGGACCCGACCCCCCGACCAACGGAGCCCTCATCGCCCCCCACCGGGCACCGGAGGCCCCAACCCCCACCCCAAACTATGGCAGTAAGGCAAGGAGCAGCGACGACCAGGCCCCCCACCCCCTAAGTCATGGAGTTAGCTATGGGAGACCAGAGAGACTGAATTCTTTCAAAGTTTCTTGAACTTTGGGCTGACATTTTTTCCAAGCTGATATGATCAAGCAGCAGATTTCTGTGTTGACTTATATTTATATTTTTCTTGTTTTTCCAATTTATTAAAATATTTTTTAGCAATACAAATAGTTATGAAAATGATAGATACTAATCCTCCTTCTACATCGATGGCACTCATGTCACCAAGCACACAAAGTGACGGTGAAGCTGTGATTGAAACCTTAAGCCAGACTGATAGATCGGCACATACCTGCTGCCAGAGAGCCTGGACAGGCGTGCAGAACCACAGTGCATGCATGTAACTGTTGGGTAGATTACTATCACAGTGCTAACAAATATCTGAGTTACTGAGACCCATCTTGAACATCCTCTGTCCAGTGTAGTAAATTCTGTGTAGAGTTTTGAAATGGATTAGCGGCAGATTTGGACTTTTTGTCAGTTTAAAGGTGTTTAGACAAAGTTCTGACCAGAAGCTTTCATCTGTGCTGATGCTCAAATCTGCATCCCATTTTGTTGTCAGAAGTGAAATATTATTATCTAAATTACATAAAAGTTTGTATATTTTGGAGAGAGTTTTATTCATTGAAAAATTAATGAGAGAGTTAACTGCTTCTGGTAGCTTTAAATCAATGTCTTTGTATGTAAACATTTTAGTAATAATTGATTTAAGTTGCTGATATTCCAAGAAGTTATGTATTCCATGTTTGTCTTGTAGTTCTTGGGGAGTTATGAATCTTCTATCAATAATTACGTGCTCTAGTTGTTTTACGCCCCCTGCTTGCCAAGCTGGGAAGTGTATCATTTTTTTGTTTATAAGGATGTCCGGGTTTTTCCAGATGGGTGTCATTTTGCACGGTTGAATTGAGGATTTTGATATTTTGAGAAATTCCCACCAGGCTGTTAAAGTAGCGTTTATATTAATACTTTGAAAACAAGCCTGTTTTTTAACTGTTTGGCTAATAAATGGTAGATCTGACAGGTTGATCTTTTCACATAGCGCCTGTTCCAAGTCTAACCATGAGTTGGTTTCTGAATTATTTTTTAACCATTTTAAGATGTATTGTAATCTATTTGCAAGAAAGTATTTGTGGAAGTTAGGTAATTCTAAGCCTCTACAGATTTTTGCAGATTTTAAAGTTTTTAGACTAATTCTTGCAGATTTATTGTTCCATAAAAAGCTTGATATGGATGAGTCTAATGTTTTGAACCATTTTAGTGGCTGTTGTGTGGGAATGATTGAGAATAGATAATTAACTTTAGGTAAGATTTTCATTTTAACCGTGGCTACCTTGCCCATAAGGGACAGAGGCAAGTTGGTCCAGCGTGTTAAATCGTCCTGTATGTTTTTCAGTAATGGGGTGTAGTTAAGCTGCACCAGTTCTGATAGTTTGGGGGGAAAATAGATACCTAGATATTTGATATTTGCTGATTTGACTGGTATCGTGAGTCTTTGCTCCGCATTAATGTTCAGTGGTAATAAAACAGACTTATTCTAATTAATGGAGTAGTCTGATATGGAGGAGAATTGAATTGAAATGATTGTTGCTGTGTTGTTTACAGACTTCCTGTGACGTCATTTCTGAGTAAGCTATTCCCAGTGCTAGTCTTGTGTGACTGCTGTCCTCTTGTTTGGCATTAGCCTGACTACTATTGCTTACTCTAAGGGTTATCTGGGTTAATATTCACATCTAGTACCTTTTATTAGCGAATACACCACTGTTAAACCGCTTGCTGTTCACTTTCTCATTTTGCTAAATAGACCACTTCTCTTTACCTAAACACCGCTAGCCTTAGCTTAGAACCTAGCATGGCCACCTCTCTTTCTGCCTCTCCTCCTTTCTCCTGCCCCATGTGCCATATGTTTAGTGATGACCCTGCCTCCTTTAGTGAAAATAGCGGTATGTGTGTTAAGTGTAGTCTTGTGTTAGACTTGGAGGCCAGACTGGAGGAAGCTAAGCCGGCTAGCCAGGTCGTTACTCGCGGGTCGCGCTACCAGGGCTAACTTAATTAGCACCCCAGCGCCCTCCCAACAGCCGGGAGACAGTCAGGGGTTTGTACCGGTTGGGAGGAAACATAGTGCTAAACGCAAAGACTTAGAGCACCCGAGACTCCACGTTAGTAATAGGTTCTCCCCCCTCAGCGACACACCCGCTGAACACTCAACTCTGGTTATAGGCTCTTCTGAAGTTAGAAAAGTGGAGCTACCAGCGGCTACAGTCAGGTGTTATCCAGGGGCCAGAGTTGGTGACATCGAGGGGAACCTTAGGATGTTAGCTCAGAGTAAGTACAGGTTCCGTCGAGTCGTGATTCACGCAGGCGGTAATGATGCCCGACGGAGACAGTCAGAGGTGGTTAAGTTAAACGTAACTTCGGTGTGTAAACTGGCTAAGACGATGTCCGACACTGTAATTTTCTCTGGTCCCCTGCCGAACTTAGTCAGTGATGAAATGTACAGCCGCTTTTCATCACTTAACCGCTGGCTTTCTAGATGGTGCCCAGAAAACGGCGTTGGTTTTGTGGATAACTGGAGCGCGTTTTGGGGGAAGCCCGGTCTCATGCGGAGAGACGGCGTCCATCCCACCCGGGACGGTGCCGCTCTTCTTTCTAGAAACATTTCTGCTAGCCTTAGTCTGTTAACCTGACAATCCAGAGACGAGACCCGGGCGCAGAGCAGCAGTGTAAAACGCTCCTCTGAGCCTCCCTTAGGGTTAGTGCCGGTGCAAAACCCATGCAGGGAAAGTCAAGCAGGTTCGAGCTTTAGCTTATGTGCTGAAAGACAAATGAAAGGAGCGCGTCATAGAAACCTTAAAGTGACAGACAGCAGTTCTCACAAGCAGAATTATGATGTCATTAAATGCGGTTTATTAAACATTCGATCCATTTCCTCCAAGTCCCTCTTAGTCAATGAGTTAATCATTGATAACAACCTTAATCTTTTAGCCTTAACAGAAACTTGGCTCCAACAGGATGACTATGTTAGATTGAATGAAGCAACCCCCCCCCACTTATGCTAACTATCAGAAATCCAGGATTTCAGGGAAAGGAGGTGGTTTGGCAGTAATATCACAGTCTAGCTTACTTCTCAGCCCTAAAGTTAAAAATGCTTATAACTCCTTTGAAAGCATCATATTGTCTATAAGTCACCCAAACAGGAAAACTCGAAAACCTGTTTTACTCATAATTATTTATCGCCCCACCGGCCCATATTCAGAATTTTTAACTGAGTTTTCCGACTTCCTATCGACTATTGTCTTAGATTCTGATCAAATTATAATATTAGGGGATTTTAATATTCATGTTGATGACCCTAGTGATTGCCTAGGAAAGGCTTTTGCAGCTTTATTGGATGATGTTGGTTTCACCCAAAGTGTGAATGAACCCACTCACTGTCATAAGCACACCCTTATTCTAACCCATGGGATAGAGATCAGCCAGCTGAGTGTCCTTCCTCTTAACCCCATCATTTCTGATCACTTTATGATTATCTTCCAGTTTACACTGGAACATCCTTCTGCCCCAGTGAATAAGAAACAGCTTAGAAGAACCTTAACTGACCGTTCTGTGTCTGAGTTTAAACACACAGTTCAGCCAGTACTTAGTAATATTCTGAGAAAATACTCTGAGACCAGCTCCCATAGTATCAGTCCTAGTATAAATGACCACTTTGTTAATGATGCCTTACAAGCCCTCAGGAGTACACTCGATGTTGTTGCCCCCTTGAAACCTAAATTCGTCAGACAAAACCGAGTAGCACCGTGGTTTAACGCTGAAACTCGTTCTCTTAAACAAGAAACCCGTAAGTTGGAAAGAGAATGGCGCCGCTCCGGTTCAGAGCAGTCTCTGGATATCTGGAAACATAACCTATTAAATTATAAAAAAGCTCTGCGTAGAGCTAGAAGCCAGTACTATTCAACCTTAACATCAGAGAATGGAAATAATCCAAGATTTCTTTTTAGCACTATTGCTAAATTAACTCGCAGTCAGAGCTCAGTAGAACCACATGTTCCTGTTTCTCTCAGCTCCGATGATTTTCTTACATTTTTCGATAGTAAAATCTCAAATATTAGACATAAGTTAAATCAAGTTATTCCTACTATCAGCCCAGAACAGGCTGAAGTGGTAGAAATGGAGGCATCCATAGAAACCTCTGTAACATTAGACTGCTTCACTGCTGTGGATCAAGCGGAAATAACATCAATTATTACGTCCTCCAAATCCTCAACGTGTCTGTTAGACCCAATTCCCACTAGACTTTTTAAAGAAACTTTTCCCCTAATTAATGATCCCATATTAACAATGATAAATGCCTCTCTGGAAACGGGATACGTACCACAGTCTTTTAAATATGCAGTTGTTAAACCTCTTCTGAAAAAGCCCAGTTTGGATCCTAGCATCTTGGCCAACTATAGACCGATATCAAACCTGCCCTTTATTTCTAAAATCCTAGAAAGAGTTGTAGTTAAGCAGCTTTACTGCCACCTACAGGACAACAGCCACTTTGAAGACTTTCAGTCGGGGTTTAGACCTCACCACAGTACGGAAACTGCACTAGTTAGAGTCTCTAATGACTTGTTATTGGCCTCAGAAAAGGGACTACTTTCTATTCTGGTCCTGTTGGACCTCAGTGCAGCCTTTGACACTATCGACCACGGTATTTTACTCCATAGATTAGAGCAGGACATAGGGATCAGAGGATCTGCTCTCCAGTGGTTTAAATCCTATCTGTCCGATAGGTATCAGTTCATTAATGTAAATGGACATTCCTCTCAGTGCACTCGAGTCAACTATGGAGTCCCACAGGGCTCAGTCTTGGGACCGATCCTGTTTACGCTTTATATGCTACCCCTAGGAAACATAATCAGGAAACACAGCATTAATTTTCATTGTTATGCCGACGATACGCAGTTGTATTTATCCATGAAGCCTGACCAGAATGACCAGATAGAGAAACTGAACGCCTGCATCAGTGACATCAAGACCTGGATGACAATTAATTACCTCCTCTTGAACCCAGAAAAAACCGAGGTCATTATACTTGGTCCTAAAAACCTCAGAGATGCTCTGTCTGCTCAGATAGTCTCCCTGGATGGCATAAGTATAGCCCCCAATTCCACAGTTAGAAACTTTGGGGTTTTACTTGACCAGGATTTATCATTTAAGGCTCACATATCTCAGGCGTGTAGAACTGCCTTTTTTCACCTGCGGAATATTGCTAAGATCAGAAATATACTTTCTAAGAGTGATGCTGAAAAACTCATCCATGCATTTGTTACGTCGAGGCTGGATTACTGTAACTCCTTGTTAGCAGCGTGTCCTAAGAGTTCCTTAAGAAGTCTCCAGCTTGTTCAGAACGCAGCAGCTAGATTGTTAGCTGGAACTAGCAGAAGAGATCACATCACTCCTGTGTTAGTTTCACTCCATTGGCTCCCAGTTGATTCCAGAATCAAGTTCAAGATCCTCCTGTTAACCTATAAGGCCTTACATGGAATGGCCCCGTCCTATATTAAGGACCTCATAGTCCCTTACCATCCAATGAGAACATTTCGCTCGCAAAATGCAGGACTGCTTGTGGTTCCTAGAATTAGTAAAAGTACGGTTGAAGGTAGAGCGTTTAGCCACCAAGCCCCTGTCTTATGGAATAAGCTCCCAGCTCATGTAAGAGAGGCCGACTCAGTTTCTACATTCAAAGTTAGACTGAAAACATTCCTCTTTGGACAGGCTTATTGTCAGACTAGTTAGTATTCAGAGATTATTTAACTTAATGTTAGTTTAAATTAAACTTAATAATAACTATTTCTTTTAAAAGGCTGCTAGAAGTTGAAGCTGGGGAAACTATGGTGCACTGGGGTTCTGTCCTCTTTTCTCTTCTACTTCTACCCTTCCTCTCCTCTATTCTTGATCATAATTTATCATTTAGTTCTCCATGCCTCTGTTTGGTGCAGTGCGATTCATGTATTGTCCCTCTTTTCCTCTCCCCCCCTGGGGAGTGGGAGTGTTTCCAGATTCCAGTTGTTTCATCCGTGCTCCAGTTCCTGACAGTCTACCTCGCTTTTGCTCCCGCTCCTACACCTGGCTGTGGCTCCTGTCTCCGGCTCGACTCGCGCCTTTGACTGTCCCCACAACCACGAATGGATGAAGCTCGTCTGCTGGACTTTATATATGTAGTTGTAGATTTAGATAAGTTCATTCTTCTCTAAGAGTTCTGGTAAATCGTCTGTCCGTCCTGGGGGAGGATCCCTCCTTCATGTGGGCACCCCTGAGGTTTCTTCGTTTTTTCCGGAATCCGTTTTTTTGGGAGTTTTTCCTTACCGCGAAGGGGGGTCTAAGGGCAGGGATGCCAGTATAGCTTAGTCAGTTTGTTAGTTCATTTTAGTATTTCCCTATTGAACTCTTTGTATTCGTGATCCTTTTGATTTCATGTTTTACTTCGAAGCCCATCGAGACGACTGTTGTTGTGATTTTGGGCTATACAAATAAAATTGAATTGAATTGTTTCATTTACAGAATGTAAATTACTTAAAAACAGTAATATGTCCACACCCTCAGGTTGTACCTGAGGGTGTGGACATTTCCCTAGAAATATTTACAGAAACTGGTGCGTGATCACTGATAATAATTGGATGAATGTTGGAACTTTTAATTTCTTTTAGAAGAGATTTACTGATTAATAAATATTCTAAACGGGAGTGTGAATGGTGAACTGGAGAAAAAAAGGTGAACCTCTTAGTGTTTGGGTGACATGAGCACCAAGCGTCGCAGAGACCCAGATCATTCATGTACTGCTTTAGTATACTTGCAGACCGCCATGTATGCTGGTTTGCTGCTGTGCTGAGTCTGTCAAGTTCAGGATTCAGAATCAGATTGGCGTCTCCTCCTAAAATGATTGTGGAGTCAGAGTGAACCGCGAGTGAGGTGAAGAATCTGAGAAAGAAGGAAGAGTCGTCAACATTCGGGCCATAGACACTGGCTATGCAATAGTCCTTATTCTGAATGGATATATTAATAATTACAAATCTGCCTTTTGAGTCAGTAACTGTATGCTTGAGTGAATGTGATGTTTTTATTAATCAAAACAGCAACTCCTCTTTGTTTGGAGTTGTAACTAGAAGAATACATGACTGGAAATCGTAAGCAGCACAGGAGATGATCAGCTGATTTTGATAAATGGGTCTCCTGCAGTAAGGCTATATCTGCTTTAAGATCATTCAGGTGAGTTAACACTGTCAATTTTTTTGGCCCAGAGCCAAGTCCACGCACATTCCAGCTAACGATGTTAAGACTATTCATAGCTGCTCTGACCAAGAGAGTGTAAGGCTAAATAGAGCGTGTGCCGGTCCGTGTGCGCGTGCCCGCTGATCGATGAAGGAACGCTGTGCGTTTGTTTGCGTTTCTGACTGTGTGGGCTGCATGTTGCGTGTCCTATGTGGGCTTTTGTGAAGTGTTTGCGGGATGTCCGCGAGTGTGAGCTGGTTCGTGTGCGCGCTTGTTGTCGCGCACGTGCCCGTTCCGTGCATAAATGAATACCAACTTACCGAGGGACGTGTTGCCTTTGGATAATTTACATATGGGGAGGGGGGAGAGAGGGGGAAACTAAAATGAAGAAAGAAGTAAAGAAAAACAGAAAGAAACAAACATAACAAGAAAAACAACAGAACCATGAGAGGCGAGAAAAATTAAACTGCTTCAACGAGATGGAGGTGGGATGATTGATGAGCCGGTTTCATTCATTTAACACGTTTAGCCACTGTTTTTAGCGCAGCATGGATGTCAGATCTTCGGCAAAGCCAGGGGGTGATCTCCGGGTCTCGGAAGAGCCGGCCATCCACGAACAGTTTATCCACAGAAACCACAGCTCTGGACCCATTGGCAATGTGTTTTTTCCTCAGAGGAAAAAGGATCTTTCTGCGCCGCAGAATCTCAACCGGAATCTGGTCGTTCACGCTAAAGTGCGTTCCCTTCAGCTTCCGGCCGCGGCTCTTCACCAGCTCCTTCTGCTTAAAGTGGTCAAATTTGGCTACAATCTGTCTCGGACGCTGGTTGTCGGACCTTCTTCCTCCGAGCCGGTGCACCCTCTGGAACGCGATCTTCTGCACCTCCTCCTTGGGGAGCTTCAGAAGGGCTTCACCGTGGCCTCCGGGTCCTCTCCTGCCTCGTCTGGAATCCCCGAGATCACCAGGTTGTCCCTCATGCTCCTCGACTGAAGATCCAGGAGGGTTTCTTCGATCGAGCGGTTTTCCTCAGAAAGGCGAGCGGTGTCACTGCTCAGGGTCTTGACAGTTTCTCTGAGGGCCTGATTCTCCGCTGCAAGCTCCCGCACCTGCTGCTGGCTGAACTCTAAAGACTCCTGCAGGCCTTGGAACTCTCTATGGAGGATCTCTAGCAGATTCAAGCGGCAATCAAGGCTGGGGAGCTTTTTATCTATGGAATCTAAAGTGTCACTGATTCCGCTGCCTGGAGAGGAGGCAGCTCAAGAATGTTCTGGACGGATGCGTTTGGGGGAAGGAGTGGTGGTGTTGGTCTTCCCCATAACAAAGGTATTGTAGCAGCCGTCTATAATTTTCCAGGTCCTCCAGGCTGTCAAAAAGCTTATTGAACTTTTACAGATGTTAGTTTTACAGCTAATTTGATATGGCGGTAAAGTGATATAATACAGAAATGTTTGTTCAGCTACTTACGCACCGCCAAGTTGAGTTGCCACACCGGTCTCGTTGAGTCTCACGATACTACAGCATCAGCTCCCCCTACTACAGCATCCCTCCAGTCCATGTAACCTATTTTGCAGACCTATTATCTCTGCAAGACAACTCCAAATCTGCATGCATGGCCAACTTTAATAATGCTAGACTACCAGTAAATGTTTTTTTTTTTAAATACACATTACAGACGGTTTAAGTCTGAAGTGTCACATGGATTGTGACTTAAATCTGATAATCAAGTGAGGAAAACATTTGAATATTTTTTTTGTAGTCATCAGATTTCTACAATACATGTAAATGCAATTCATTTGTCAGTTTGTCTGATTATTTCTAAAGACTGAGGTCTTTTAAACAGTCATTATCACCTGGATTATTCCCCTGACATGATCACGTGATCACCACAATCGTTTTTCCCATACTATAACTCGTGCTTCTTATTTTTTAAAAGTTTTATATGTTACGGAACCCGTGTCCTGACACTAAAATATTAAAATATATCTTGTTCCAACAGATTAATATCTCGTTCGCAAGAAATACTACTCCGTTCCCTCAAAATGATTAATTTGTTCGAACGCAATAATTAATCCATTCGAACTCAATAATTATTCACGACGTAAGTCATTCACACGGATATGCTCTCCTTATGGCCGCAAAAGCCGCTTTCAGCGGTAACTTCCGTGTCTCTGTGACCCACATTCGTTCAAGAAAGGAACATGAAAAACAAGAATGATCACTTTATTACTGTCTCAATGAATATTAGAAAAATGTAAGATTTATAGTCATAAGATTTTTATAAAAATTCAAGGATTAAAAGAAAGAGACGACGAGAAGATCCGAGATATCATTGGAATCCTGACCCAGATCGCTCCGGATTGGAAAGAGAAGAAGGACATGATGGTGGATACAGTTCGGTTGGGGAGAAAAGAGGAGGA
The DNA here is from genome assembly GCF_053564925.1 of Oryzias latipes. Taxonomy (NCBI): domain Eukaryota; kingdom Metazoa; phylum Chordata; class Actinopteri; order Beloniformes; family Adrianichthyidae; genus Oryzias; species Oryzias latipes. Next base: position 14,521,417 of record NC_136256.1, on the reverse strand, counting down.
GGGCAGACACCGAGAGGTCATCATACAATTTGTTATGAGGCACCGCAGAGACGCCATCTGGAGAAAAACCAAGAACTGTTCAACCTGTAAGAATCTGGGAATCGTCTTCAAGGAGGATTTCTCCAAAGCTGACAGAGAAGCTCGAGCAGCGGCCTGGCCGAAGATGGAAGAAGCCCGAGCAGCAGGGAAACATGTGTTAAGGGGGTGGTTGATGGTGAAAGGCAGTAAGAAGTTTGAATATGGAATGAAAAGATGAAATTGAATTATTGCAGGTTAGAGGGACGATCTGGGTGAGAACACACGAGCCACCAAAGAGGAACCGGGTATTTTTGGCCACAAAAACAATTAATCCTAAAAACTGACTGGCCAATGAGATGGTAAAAAAAACTATAAAATACATATAACAGCTCTAAAAAGTATAAAATACAATAAGATGCAGAAACAGGGTAAAAACTACTACAAAGCAATACTAAAAGTCCGGGGGACAGTCGACAAAAGCAGCTTTGGGAGACAGCAAATCCGGAATCCAGGGAACGTCCTCCACCCGCCAGACTTGACCCATGATGTCCTTTCTCCATGACCAGGGAAGTCCTCGGGTCACACGCACCAGGACCTGCAGGCAAACACATCTGCCAGCACCAGAAGCAACCACGGTTGCCTTAGGCCAACCACGGTTGCCTGAGGAGTGTGGCTACGCTTTCCCATACTAACAGGGCAGACAGAGTTCCCCTCTGCCTCTGCGTGTATTCAGCCTCACACACTCCTCCCCGTGTCATGTCGCTTCTGGCTGGCCTTCCGGTACGCTGGGACTCCTGTGTGGAAACACACAAGCGGCAGCACCAAAGGTACTCCAACATCCATGCTGGACCCAGCCATCTTGTGTGTTTCTACCAGTCTGCTAAGTCACGTCGGGCTACTTACAACACAGGCAGGGTCCCTGCCCGGCCCCTGCGTGTTGACGGTATGGCAGAACTGGTGGTCCCAGCGGTCCAATTGCCCCCGGTGTGTGCGCCCTCCTCACTCCATTGGTGCATTTAATGAGTGGTCTGGCGGTCCAAATGCGTCCCGTGTATACAGGCCCGTCGGGTTCCCGGTGTGTATGCCATGCTCCCAGGGTGCGCAGGACCAAGCGCCCCTGGGGTATGCGCCCTCCTGGCCGTGCAGGAACTTTTCCCAGAGTCTGCTACATTCTGGAGCGCACGTCTGCTTCTCTGTTCCACTCCTATATAGTCTCTCAATTAAGAGCAGGTGCTTCTAATTAAGGGGCGTGTCCACATGCAGCATGCAAGGGGTGTAAAAACACAACAAACATGCAAAAAACCATCCAATCATGCATTTAGTTTGTCCCACCTGCTCACACGTGTACTACAGAGGACCGGTGGGCTACATCAATGGTATCAGGGTTCGTGTGGACTGAGCTGGTTCAATAAAACAGTTCAAAGAAGGAAAAGGATGGAGAAAAAAAAGAAAAAAAAGGTTATTTATAGGTTTTTCATGCTAGTTAATGCTAATTCACATCTACTGTAATGGTTCTGACAAAATTTATCTTGGGGTTAAAATCTCGGTCCTCAAAGATTATACAGTTTTAGGGGCATATTCAACGCTTGTAGTTCCAGCTTCTTTAGCTTTATCTTTTTGTGTTATTCGTATTTTTTTTATTTTTATGTCTTTGTCACAGTCATTATGTTCTTATGTTACACTAGATGCTAGGGGTCTGAGATATTCTGTCAAAAGAAAATCTGTGTTTTTGTTTTGTAAGAATCAAAGAGCTCAGTGTTTCCTTCTGCAGGAAACTCATTCCAGTGAAAGTGATGAAAAATTCTGGTCTAATCTGTGGGGCGATAAAATCTACCTTAGTTATGACAGTAATAGGTCAGCAGGGGTCGCTACACTACTGAATAACTTTCCAGGGAAATTGTTAACAGTGAAGAGGGATGATTCAGGTCAGTGGATTATTTGCATTTTTTATCTTGATGGATGTTTTTTGGCTCTAGGTAATGTTTATGGCTAAAATTGTAATGCTCAAAATAAATTAACGTTTCCCCATTTAAAGACCTTAGATAGAGATATCCAATTCAAATACGAATAATCGGTGGGGATTTTAACATGGTGGAAGATGATTGGCTGGACAGATCTCCATCTGCATTTCTGAATCACCATCATAATCCAACACTCCTTCATTTCTGCACAGAGCTGCACCTAATAGATGTATGGCATAGAGATTTCCCTGATGCTTAAGCCTTTACCGGGTTTAAACCAGATGGTACAGCCAAATCTAGACTAGACTTTTGGCTAATCTCAGATGATCATCAGAGTTTCATCCCGAAAGTAAACATTTCAGCTGCTCCATTAACAGATCACAGTGTGGTCAGACTTTCCGTCCAACTTCAGAGTTCTCAGTCTAGAAACAAAGGCTATTGGAAATTTCACTCCAATCTTCTTAATGATGAAACATATTGTCAAAACATTATTTATACAATTAATAAAATTAATATGGAGGCTCACTTCACGTCTTATAGAGATAGATGGGAGTTTTTTAAATATAAAGTGAGACAAATTTCCATATCTAGAGGTAAGCAGATGAGTAAGCAGTATAAATCAAGAAAGAAGAAATTATCAAAGAAATAAACTCAATATGTCACAATTTGGACTCAGATGAAAATCATAAACAGCAAATGATTATCTTGCAATCCTCCTTGGATAAAATGTACATAAAGAAGGTCAAAGGTGCATATATCAGATCAAGAGCAAGACGGATTGAGGAAGGGGAAAAAAGTTCTGCATATTTTTGTTGACTGGAAAAAAGAAGGCAAGAGCGAGACCAATGAGTTCTATCGCTAGAGGAGACGTCACATGGTTCCTCATGGGAGGAGAGCACCGCCATCTTGGTGAGGTCAAGTTACTGCTGCAGTGCATGCATGTGATCAAATCGTTTGCATATTACCAGTTCATTGTTTGGGTTTCAACTGCCAAAATCAGATAAATGAGTCCATGAAGGAGGAAGGTATATCATTTCACAGGTAAGTATTTTAATTTTTTCTTTTAATGCTGCAGGGGCTTCATTAATAGTACACATGTTGACATGCATGATGCTGCAGGGCTGTTCTCAACATGCTGCATGATGTACGGATAATTTGCTGTCGACATAAATGTACATTTTATTTTGCTAAACCTGTATACAGCATACTAGGCTATTATAGTAATATAGATTTATACATTTCTGACTCAGAGACTGAACTTTTCTTGCAGGTTTCCAATGGATTCAGACTTAGGGAAAAAGTGGATCTTAGCTATCAAAAGAGCTAACCCAGATGGATCACTGTAGTACCAACTAGCAATACAGTCTGGCTATGTTCAAAAGATTTGTGGAAACACATTTAGATAAGAGGCCAGACTGTTTGCTTGAAACCCGACACCATACCATCTGTGTTATACTCACATGAATCAATATAAATCTATTGTTTTTCTTTGTTGTTGTTGTTTTTTTTAGGGTAAATCTATTGTTCACTTTTGGACTTCTTTTGAATATTTATTATTATTATTATTATTATTATTATTAATAGACTTGTTTTTTATTATTTATTGACTTATTATTTATTTATTGTTATTATTTACTGTTTGTATTGACTTACTATTGATTTATTATAATTGTTATTATTGACTTATTGTTGGGTTTTTCTAAATAATTTAAATTACATGTCAAAGAGGTTTAAAACTTCTAAATGTTTAGAAATTATATTTAAAAATTCTTTGTAATAATCTTTTTATTTGTAAGTTCTGCAACAATGCATTTTCATTAAAGTTTGAGCTTTTAAGGCTGACTGTTTCTCTTCTTTAACGACAACAAATGATGTATCTATATATATATTATATATAAATATAATATATTTACATATATGTATAAATATATATAAATGTAAAAATATATATAGCTTATAAAAGCTACTTAGACACCACTAAGCAATAGAAATCATTGTCATGTGGGCGTCGTCGACCTCACCAAGATGGCGTCGCGCTCCGCCACCGTCGGCCAGGCTTCTAAAGCGGGCGTGTCTCCTCTAGCGATATAACTCATTGAGCGAAACAGTGTAAAAACTTTGTTAATAAAAGATGTGGAGTGCACAGCTCCTACAACAATTACAAAAGAAAATTTTCAGTTCTACAGTGAGTTATACGCGTCCTCATACTCCCTCCATGATGCTGAAGCCTTTTTAAAACAAATCAAACATTTGGTCCCTAAAATAGATGATGGCTGCAGAGAGCTTTGTGAGGCAAAGATCACCATGTCAGAGGTAGAAGATGCTTTAAGATGCTTAGCTTTGGACAAATCTCCAGGTTCAGATGTGCGGACTGTTAATTTTTATAGACATTTCTGGGAACATGTGAAAGACCTGCTTTATTTGACACTGAAGGAAATAACTAACACGTAAACTCTACCAACAACTATGAAGCAAGGCATCAGAACTCTCATACCTAAATCTGGCAAAGATCCTCGACTGATTTATAATCTGAGACCAATTACCTTACTTAATAACGACTATAAAATCTTAACTCACATATTTGCCTATAGAATGAAAACTGGGATGTCCCAGATTATTTCTGACACTCAGTCTGGCTTTCTGATAAGCCGATCCATTCATAATAACATCCGCCTCATACTGGACCTGTTAGATTACAATTATCTGATAGAAGACGAAGGCTTCATTTTGTTCCTTGATTTTTTAAAGCCTTTGACAGTCCAACATCAATTCATGTTTCAAACTTTAGATTTATTTGGCTTTGGACCCAACTTTATCAATCTCACCAAAACACTTTATGGAGATACGAATAGTGTCATTTCTTTGCCACATGGGACCTCGCCGAGATTCTCCATTAACATTTGAGAAACTTAATGCTTTAGGCCAGCAAATAGCAATCACTCAGTTCGCTGACAATACAGCTATTTTTATGAAGGACAGCAGTCAGATTTCTGTGGTTTTACAATTAATAAATGTTTTCTCCAGAGCTTCTGGTCTGAAATTCAATCTAAATCAATGTGAATTATTGCCAATTAAAGATCCCACTTTAACAACAATTCAAAAAATTCCTGTTAAATCCCAAGTAAAATATCTGGGTATTCACCAAACCAAAGACTCCAAATCATTGGACTTTTGGAAAACTCTAGATAATTGTAAATTAAACCTAAATTTGTGGTCCAACCGAGATATTCCTATTCTGGGCAGAGTTTTTCTAGTAAAGATGGAATCTCTGTCAAGATTAATCTACCCTGCATATTCTTTATCCTTCCCTAAATCTGCAATTAAAGATATAAATATAATTCATTTTAAGTTCATTTAGAAATACAAAACTCATTATATTAAAAAAAGTGTGATGTTAACAGATTATGAGGAGGGAGGACTTATAGCTATTGATGTTGAGTGTTTAGACGGGACGATTAAAATCAACTGGCTGAGATCCTTCTTAAAGTACGAAAAAGGTTTCTGGTATCAATTCCCCTCTAAAATATTAAGGGATGTAGTTGGAATTAACGTTCTGCTTAAATGTGACTATGATCTAAAGAAAACTGCCAATCAAACTTTCTGCCTTTCATCAACAAGTTTTATTGCACTGGAAACTGATTTATAAGCATAACTTTAGTCTGCACACCACGCCTCTTTGGAACTGCTGTTATGTGTTACGGAGAAACAAATCCTTGTTTTACAATAACTGGCTGACTAAAGGGATATGGTCTGTTCTGCATCTACTGGATCATTCTGGAAACATTTTGACGCTTGAACATTTTAGTTCTAAATTTCAGTTATTTGATCGGAAACAATATGATGCTGTGATCAAAGCTCCTCCTCGGTCATTGATACAATTAGTGAAACGAAGATTAATTAAAACTTCATTCACTCTAATTGGATGGGCAGCAAAGACAGAATTACCTAACAGCTTCATGCGCAGATTGTTTGTTAAATGACTCTTCCAAACACATCTCATCAGAAGAAAAGCATTTCTAAACACTTCTCTAAAGAAGAGGTATTTGAATTAAGGTTGAATTACTTAAAATTCTGTATTTTACCAAAGGTAAAAGACATCCATGTAAAACAATTAGTGATGTTTATCCATCCAAGGAATTTTTTGAGACTTCGTTTTGGGTTTGAAGAGAATGACTGCAGTTTTTATTTAAAGGACATTGAGACTGTGGATCATTTATACTTTAACTGTGGAGTTATAAAAACAATCTGGGAAGATTTCTATGGAGTCTTATAATGTTCATAATCAAATAAATAAATATTTAATTAAATAGATAAATATGACCTCATGAAAATACACAATCAACCAATAAATCTCTCATAAATATATAAAAAGATCATGAAATGGTGAAAAACCTGCACACTGATTTTAAATTAGCCATTATATTATTCAATATTTTTCATTTTGCTTTAAAAACCTGTTCATTATTTTTAAACAGCATTTTAAAATATTCATTTTAATCATGTGGAATATTATTACAATTCTACGTCTTTTTTCAGAACCTTGGATTTCAAAATCAATATTTTCCAAAGTAGCTTTGTTTTTATTGCACGTTGCTGTTTTTCCACAATGGACGATTTATTTCACGAAGAGCTTTTTCAGGAGAATACAAGGAAAGTTTTATATACACAAAAATAAATATTTGGAGACCAAACCACTTTTTATCACATTTCATAATGAGCTCTGTTTTTACTTTCAATCACTTCATTATATGAAAAAGAAGGATGGCTTGAAATTGCTTAGTTTTGTTCAGAAATACAAACTTCACAAGTACCCCTAACCAGTATTAGACTATTTAGATTGGTTCTGTTATTTTATTTTATTTTTATTTATTTGTGTGTAATGTTCATTGATTTTTTTCTCTCTATTCTTTATTTTCTATGTTAATATGTTATTTGGCAATGGTGATGGATCTTCGAAGTTATGTTGATTACATGGTTATTATTGTTCGTTAATAACGATACAATAAATAACGGTTATTTACCTCAATTGTCTATAAAGTAAAAAAAAAAAAAAACCTTACCTCGTTGATCATGAACCTCGCAGCATCATTGAACATGTCGTAATCGTCGTCTGTGTACACTATGTTCCTGTACTGATAGTGATAGTTTCCATAAACGACCAACACTAGACATACAAAAAAGGAGACCAGGAAGAGGACTCGCTTCTCCGCTGACAGTCTCTCCATCATCCTGGAGCGCACAGCTAACAAACCTGCTTAGCAGGTTGAACCGCCGGCCAGATGGTTAGTCAAGGATTCTTTTCCGCAGACTGTTCGTCCCTCCTTGAAAATTTGTATTTTGCTGAGCTTAAGAGTTGCTTGAGATATTTTAAAAGTTTAAATGCATACAGATAACAGTTCGTTGGAGTTTAAACATTATTTCCGGAAGTTGTCTTCTTCTTCAACGCTGCATCTTCGTATTCGTTGTCTCGTTTCTGCCGCCTTGTGGCGTAGTCTAGGTACTGCAACAGATATGACCTAAAACAGTGTTTTTCAACCAGTGTGCCGTGGGAAATTATGGAAGCGATTATGTAGCATAAATAAAAAGCAAAGTCAAAACCAGAAATGCTTTTTCATTTTCAAAATGAAAAAGCATTTTTGACTCAAAAATATAATGAAAAAGCAATCCACCAAAATGCTTTTTCATTTCCTTCCTCAACACAGCTTATTCTGTCACTTAATTAAAATTAAAATTAAAATGGTATTTGACATTTCATTTTCAAGACGTTCTCTGGTAAATGTGTAGCATAATTCATTTAAAATTGTCTAAAACGACATTTAAAATGGATTAATAGAAATGCTTTTTAATTTTCAAAATTAAGCTGCATTTTTTGACTCAAAATTAAAAAGAAAAAGCAATACTTCAAAATGCTTTTTCATTTCCTTCCTCAACCCAGCTTTTTCTGTCACTTAATTAAAATGATAAATAAAATGGTATTTGACATTTCATTTTCAAAAAGGTCCATGGTAAATGTGTAGCATAATTCATTTAGAAATGTCTAATTTGACAATTAAAATGGATTAACAGAAATGCTTTTTAATTTTCAAAATGTAACTGCATTTTTTGACTCAAAATTAAAAAGAAAAAGCAATATTTCAAAATGCCTTTTCATTTTATACTTAAAACCGCTTATTCTGTGTCATAATTAAAACGAAAATGCAAAGAGGGGATTGCATTTGCATTTTAACATCCACCCCGCGCACCGTGTCACAATATTCATTTCGAAAAAGCATTAGCAGAGGGGAGGCGGGGCGATGACGTCACTGCTTTCTCCGTGTGTCCGGCTGCTGACTGACGCACACACACGCACCAGGAGCAGACTGTGTTAGCGGCAGAGAAGAGGGTTTTGTGATGGTTGTGAACTTCTGATGAGTTTCCACAGCTTCTCAGGACTAAGTAGCTGCATGTCCGCCTTCTGCGGTCCTCCTCCTGACGCACCGCGGAAAAGCTTTTTTCTGCGGACCGCCAGCTGCCTTCGCACAGCGGAGCGTGAAGCTCCCGACGATCGCTGAAGGCGGAAATGCTGCTGCGATCTGAGAAACCATCATATGAATTTGTGTTTCCAGTGGTGTCCAGAACAAAATAAAGACTGATGTAATTCCCAGATATTTACACATTTATCTGCAGCTTCACGGTGAATTTGCTGTTTGATTTATTAAGATCCAGGAATCCATGTTTGAGCAGGCCAGGTCCAGCGGTTTTTGAACAGGACCCGGTTTTACGTAATCTTAATGTGAAAAATGCAGCGGAATGTTCCTTTAGTGCCCTCGTGAATCAGAAGCTGTGAATCGCAACCCAACTTCAGCGTCGTCTGACCGCACGGATTTAAAAACATATGATCGAGCAGAGCAGGCCGCAAAATATTGCATTACTGTAATAAAAGCACATTATGAAGATAGTCTCCTGCAGCTTCGCGCTGAGTGAGTGTTTTTGGTCCAACCAGCAACGTTTAGCATCGAGAAATTTGCTGTCTGTGGATGGGGCTCCAGCTGTCATCAAACAGCAAATTCATCGCGAAGCTGCAGATAAATGTGTAAATATCTGGGAATTACATCAGTCTTTATTTTGTTCTGGACACCACTGGAAACACAAATTCATATGATGGTTTCTCAGATCGCAGCAGCATTTCCGCCTTCAGCGATCGTCGGGAGCTTCACGCTCCGCTGTGCGAAGGCAGCTGGCGGTCCGCAGAAAAAAGCTTTTCCGCGGTGCGTCAGGAGGAGGACCGCAGAAGGCGGACATGCTGCTATGTAGTCCTGAGAAGCTGTGGAAACTCATCAGAAGTTCACAACCATCACAAAACCCTCGTCTCTGCCGCTAACACAGTCTGCTCCTGGTGCATGTGTGTGTCGCTCAGCGGCCGGACACACGGAGAAAGCAGTGACGTCATCGCCCCGCCTCCCCTCTGCTAATGCTTTTTCGAAATGAATATTGTGACACGGTGGATGTGAAAATGCAAATGCAATCCCCTCTTTGCATTTTCGTTTTAATTATGACACAGAATAAGCGGTTTTAAGTATAAAATGAAAAAGCATTTTGAAATATTGCTTTTTCTTTTTAATTTTGAGTCAAAAAATGCAGCTACATTTTGAAAATTAAAAAGCATTTCTGTTAATCCATTTTAATTGTCAAATTAGACATTTCTAAATGAATTATGCTACACATTTACCAGAGAACGTCTTGAAAATGAAATGTCAAATACCATTTTAATTTTAATTTTAATTAAGTGACAGAATAAGCTGTGTTGAGGAAGGAAATGAAAAAGCATTTTGGTGGATTGCTTTTTCATTATATTTTTGAGTCAAAAAATGCTTTTTCATTTTGAAAATGAAAAAGCATTTCTGGTTTTGACTTTGCTTTTTATTTATTCTACATAATCGCTTCCACAGAAAATTGCCCTCATTAACTGATTTAACTACATTTTCCATCTCCAGGATTTCAGTTCTTTGTTCATCCCTACCGGCCCTGATAAAACACTAAGAAATTGGGAATATGAAACGTAAAATACTTTGTTCTTTGTGTTTATTTGATTCTATTAAATACATTTTGATAAGAATGACGGTACCACGATTTAGCCGCAGCTTCAGCTTTAATGTAGGGCCACAAAATGATATTTCAGGAGAGCCGCAAAATCGTCTAGAACAGTGTTTTTCAACCAGTGTGTGCTGCGGGAGATGGTCAGGTGTACCATGGGAAATTACCCATTAACTGATCTAAAAACATTTACCATCTCCAGGATATCAGCTCTTTGTTCATCCAAACAGGCCCTGATAAAACACTGAGTAGTTAGGAATATGAAAGATCTTAAAATAATTATTTCTTTTTATTTGATTCTATTAAATACATTTTGATAAGAATGACGGTACCACGATTTAGCCGCAGCTTCAGCTGCGTTAGGAAAAGTTCCGCCCATTCAACTGTCTCCACCAATCATTCTTGGGATCTTAATCACATGTCATCAGTCTGACCAATAAGAAGTGGTTAAAGTTTCCCTTCCTTGTTCTGAATTCTGCTGAAAAAGTCGCTCAGTTCTAAGAAAAATACCAGCTAAAGCTCGTCTTTAGCGGTGTAGTTTTCCACAGAATCCGGTGTCGGACCGTGGAACAAGTGAACAAAACAATGAAGCTCAGAGACGTTAGTCTTTCTGCGTTCGGCGGATATTTAACTACATCTCCCATGATGCATCGGGTTAAAAGTGACAAAGTGAGCGTGTCGGTGCACAACGAGTCTCTCCTTTTAAAGTCTTGAAACAACAGCGAACACAAATCAAAAAGTTTTTAAATCTTCTAACTTAGCTTTTATTACATCTATTAGAAAAAACAGCTGAAACTTCCAGCTTTTTCTGCCACAATTATCACAAAAATGCATGTAAGATCATGGAGGGACTGTGGATAAATACAGACTGTTTTTATCCTTTTTTTTTTTTTTGAATGCTGGTGTGCCGCTGGATTTTTGTCAAGGTTAAAGTGTGCCGTGGCTCAAAAAAGGTTGAAAAACACTGACCTAAAAGGCAAAGCTGGCTCTTTGAGCTACAAAGACCAAAAAAGACAAATAGAAATAAATATCTTTGTTCTTTCTTACCAAAGATTTATATAATTAGCACTTTTAATTAAGAGTAACTTTAAAATAAACAATAGCTACTGAAGGGTTGGATCCAGGGACGTGCACGTGATTCCAGGGGGTCAGAGGCTAAAACCCGGAAAGGGGATGGACACCTTTTTTTCTGGTTCTTTACACAATATTATTATTGTACATTGAACAATTAAATGTAAAATTTGAAAAAAATGTGCAAAAACAAAAAGAATATGGGAAATAACTTAAACAAATTACTAAAAATTGTGTTTTGGTGTTTTTCCATCTCACAATGGAGGACAAAGTGCATTTTGAAGTAATTCTTTATTAAAATCATGAATCAGAAGCAGATGAAAAATGTAATTTGAAGAAGCTTGTAGTCGTCATGTAGAAGCTACAATCAGCGGGCCACATGCTCCACATTTCAATCCATCTACTTGCAGACAAATAGACCCACGTACATCTTTGTGGCTGGATAGTTCCAGAGTGTTGCTCGCCAACTTTGTTGGGTAAAGAATCGGAGGAAAGCCTTTGTGGTGGATTGAGTTAATATCAGAAAGAAGGAACATGAGAAACTGGAAAAATACCAGGGGGACAGAGAAAAAATGGAGAAAGCTTTGAAATTGAAGGTGACTGGTGCACGTTATGTTGGAGAACTCGGGGTGGTAACCGCTAAACTGCAGCACAAAGACCTCAGACCTCTCAGTCCAGAAAAGCGCAGTGCTTTGATACTGCAGGACCCTCAAAGTCAAGTTAAAGTCCCACCATCTGTCACACACCTAAGTGTGCAAAATTTGCATTTGAGCTAAGCCTGGACGATAAACCGATTGAATGAATTATTTTCACATTTTTTGTTACGGCCGATTTCAAAAATACTAAATCGAGTTTTTGTGTGATGGCGCATTTTTGGCTCCCCAGAGCTTCCGTAGCGTTAGTTTCACACGGCCTTATGGCACGCAACAAACAACAACATCATAGCACACACAAAACAGCAAGCGACAGCATGGCTACCGGTGAGAGTGGGGAGTTTGTTCCCAAGAAAGGAATCAAATCCTTTGTTGTTTAGAACTGGTATGGGTTTGCTGCCATAGACGTGGAGGAAGAGAACCCACGCTGCAACATTTGCCTCAATCCTATCGCAGTCAAAGGCTCTCACTCGCGTGGCACACGCTCATTCCTCTTACACACGCAGTGCCAAGACACACATACACATACCAGTACTCTTTCTACAATGCCTATATAGTAAGTTCATTAATTAGTTAATTATCACTGTTATTTGTCAATAAAGAATACTGCGATGTAATTATTACTTTTACCGATATTACACGAGGCACGTGTTATACCGGTAATACCAAAAACCGGTTTATTAATTTAATTAAAACCTTAGACCCCAGATATGAGCTGTATTTTTAATCCTTTAGAAAATGGTGCTACTCTCAAACTGAATATTTGTCTCCTTTTAGTCTAGACTACAAAGTGTGACTTAAAACACAGCTGGGACTTTAAGTAAGTAACCTTTTTATTTTGGACAAGTGAAAACAAGTGTAGAAAATCAAAATAAGAAAAAAAACAAGCCAAAATTTATATAAGACAAAATTATATAAACAACACAAGTCCAAAAGGGAGTGAGAAGGAGAAGAATCTTATACTTAACTTTGATTCCAAGAATGTGTTCATTTATTTATTATTCATCCCAGAAACGGGGGTTACATTTGTCTTGCCTTTGATTAAATAAAAGCAAATTTTGCTTTAAGTTATCTGCTGTTTGTACTTATTGCTTTCCTTAAGTAGGGCGGGGGGAGGGGGGGGGTCGGGGAAAAATCAGAAATCAAATAAAAAAAAAAAAACGCAGATTTTAATTTTAGGCCATATCGCCCAGCCCTAATTTGACCTATTACCTGTGGGAGCGGTGAGCTGCAGACCCAGCCGCGCTCAGGAACCGTTTGGTAATTTAACCGCCCAACCAAGCTCGATAGTCTTTGGTATGACTCGGCCTGGATTTGAACTCACAACCTTCTAGTCACTGGGTGGACACTCCACCACAAGGCCGCTCAAGCTCCAAAGTATTCAAAAAAACTGGTGAACTTCTCTCTTCTTTGGAAATGAGCCACAAGTAACTTATGTGACATCATTTAGCAATCGTTAAGCAACAGTGGCCTTTACAAAAACAGCTAGGCTGTTTCATAACTAGCATTAATTTCTATCTTGTTTGCCCACACACTAAAACCAGATTCAATCCCACATTTAATCTTCCATCTCACTGGTGGTTTTGCCATCAGAAACAGTTCACACTGTCACGGGGTAAGAAAGATTTCACCTTCATTTCTCACTCAAAATATTAAGCCCATAAGGCAAAAAACAAGACATTTCAGCAAACCACACACTTTAATTTCAGGTGTAAAAGAGTACATGACAGTGACACGGCAGCTGGCAAAAGTCTTTGCATACATTCATGTTTTTAATCCAGTTTACGATGCATGACGGTTCCAAGGAATTGCATAAAAGAGGCGTTTGTCATGTAATTCTGTGGTTTGGGTTGAGCAGAACAGTGCAAAGGATTATTATAGATGTGTGTAAAATGCAATAATCTTGACTAGATATAAGGAGATTAGGGTAGAAGAAAGCAGCAGGAATAATGATTCATCTTTACAATGAGACAGTGCAAAACATCAATCTGTAGTAAGGCACACAACAAAACTGGAGTGTTAAAGGATTCCTTCAACGTCACTAAGCCTCATACTCTGACGGTTGGAAAATGAAGATGTGGGTTGCTCAAGGGAACTTTACTGAGGGGAGCAGTAACGGCCCGCAAACAGAATGCTCATGGAGCTGTTGTGTCTGATGAAGAAGAGGAAGGGGTGGTCAGCGATGAAGGCAGCTGGCATCAGTGCACAGCGCAGCATCATGACCGCTGCGGTGGCAGCAGCCGCCTCTGTTCCCTCCTCGTTGACCTCCACAAAAGCCTTGTGGAAGACTTCTGACAGCACCAGGTCATTGGCTGGAGACATGCCTGAGGAAAAGGGCAGAAGATTCTCAGAGGATGAGCTTAAGGTACATATCAAGTTCCATCTCAGGTTCAGTGAAGCTCCAGCTACCCACCAGAGAAATCACACTTTGACATGTCGAAAGCGTCCGCCATGCCCATGCTGACCAGGACTTTCTTCATGTCATACTTCTGCTCCATCTTGAAGCGAGGGAAGCCCACCCTGACCTCCACCTCGTTCATCATGTCTGGGCGAGTCCACTCCATAAAGTTCTCGTAGGTCAGGGCCTTCTCCAGCTAGAAGGCAAACATCTGCTTTGTGCATGTTTTGCTGGGTTCTTGGTGAGTCCATGTGCAAATGCAGGCCAATCCTACCTTCTCCAGGCCGGTGGTGCTGTCCTCGATGTCAGTGGGCAGGAAGACCAGCATGCTTAGCTCCTTGTCTTTGTAGGGCATCTCAAGGATCTATTAAAAAGAGGGAAGAATTCCTGTAAGACATGTATTTCACTGAACTCAATAAAAGGGCAAGAAAGTCTAATTGTTTTATTTTTTTGAGACCCACTCCAATAAAAATTGTGTTTAACAAGTTCCTTTGGAATTGTTTTCATGATGGAGGACATTTATAAAGAAAAGTAAGATTGAAGTTGCATTTCTGAGTATTTCTTCATTAAAATTGTTGTGAATAAGGTGCAGAGGAATTTCTGCAGTCTGAAAAAGATCGTATGTGTGACATTGAAAATATACCGGGCCGCCAGCTCCCTGCTCCGCTCCATTCTGATGCATCCACTTGCAAATAGATCCATGTTCATCGTTGTCTGAGCTGGAATCTGGATCTAAACTGTACGGCTGGATTTACAGATCCAGTATTTCTGTTGCACCGGTAATGTTGGATTGGAGGTGTGAGGGGCTGTAAGCTAGTGGGAGAGCGTGGAAACAGATGGATGATGGGAAGTAGGAGCAGGCATACTCTGTACCGCCAACAACTCAGAGGTGAATTTCTAATGAGATCCTGCTGCTCTTCAGAAACTATGTCTAAGAAAACAACTCTAGCAAAGTTTATAGAGTAAAATTGCTTTTGTTGAAAGTTCAAAGCAGCGGTGATATGACTACAACGGAGTTTTAGGGCCACGGTTAGGAAAAAAAGTTTCGAGAAAAAACTCGTCGTGTCGAGATAAAAGTCGAAATGAAGTTTCAAGATTAAAGTCGAAATGTTGCGCGAGAGAAGTGAAGCTGAGTCTTTCAGGAGTATTCAGTGTTATGGCTAATGTTAGTGAGCTAGTGGCTTTGTACTTCAGAGTTTACGACAGAGTTTTATGGCCACCAAAAAAAAAGTAAATTTAAGAGATTTTATCTCGTAAATTTATGAGAAAAAAATTCATCGATTAACAAGTGGAAAACACCGAAGTTGTCTGTTTATTGGAGCTTGAAGATGAAATATGTGGAGCCTTTTGTGAAGCTTTATTTCCGGATTATTATAGGTTTAAAACAAAGAGATTCTGAACCTTTTGGTGAGTCAAAATCAGATTATTTTCACTGGAGCCGGCTTTCCAGGGTTCAGTGTCAGTAAAGCGGAGTTTTATATGTAAAATAAGGAGCTCAGAGATACGTTTGGGTGTAGAGGACTGCTGCAGCCTTTATTTTCCTTTTCATTCACACAACCTGAAGTTCCTCTGTCACCTTATGTCATGAACCTGTCATCCGAACACCAATGCGGAAGTAAACAGTTACCTACGCCCCCTCCTGCAGATGAAGCGTCCCGCTTCATCATTAAAAAACAAAGATGAGTGAAAATAGTCTTTTATATTAGCATTAGAATGTCGAAAAAGGCAAAAAGGGCTCCTCAGACGGAAGCATCACACAAACAGAGAGATCTTGTCTTTGGTGGAGGAAGAAAAGATTCAAGCGAACAGCTGCAGGGACACCCGATGGCTTCATCGGGCTGCAAACCAACCATCAATAAAAAAAACTTTAATAAATTGTAAATCAAACAAATGAGCTTCCAGACATTTGGAACGTTATCAATAAACATTTAGCTGACCTGTTCAACAAAGTTTAGTCGGTCTGATCTGCTGCTGCGCGGCGTTCACCTGCTGCTCTGGATGCTCACTTCCACTTTAATCTCGTAAATTTAAGAGATTTTTTCTCATAAATTTACGAGTTTTTATCTCCTAAATTTACGAGATAAAATCTCTCTCGCGCAACATTGCAACTTTAATCTCGAAACTTTATTTCGCCTCTTATCTCGAAACGAGTTTTTTCTCGAAACTTTGTGACGAGAAAAAACTCGACACGTTGGCCAGAATTTTTTTCCTCACCGTGGCCCTAAAACTCTGTCGTATATGACACACAAAGGGCAGAAGAAAAGAAAAAAAGGAAGGTCTCTAATAATTTAAACAGTTTGAGTCGATGTAATACGTCCTTCTGACTGAAAAACAATAAGATTCTACATGACAGGGTTACCTGGCAGTTGATTTCAGGGATGTAGGTCAGAGGAAACTTGGATTTCTGGTACATCATTTTTACTGTCTTTTTAGCATTCTGAAAGCAAAAGAGGGAAACACAATGAAAACAGGCCCGATTAAGGGGTTTGGACCCACACCACCTTTCAATAAAAAAGAAGTCAAAGGTTTCTGAAATGAAAGTAGTGGCTAAATGTGAAGGATAAAACAAACAGGATATGATCTAAGAAAATATGATAATGTTAAGTGTTACTGTAAATTAGAGACTTGGGTTATCTTTAAGCATTTGCTAAGAATCAGATCATAAAGTTCCATACATTCTGTCACATACTGGGTCTTTTCTTCAATAGGAAATAACTTTTTTACTCAGAGTCCAACATTCTCACAATTTACCCACTGAATGTTAATAGGAGACATCTGTATTCAAATGAATTGTAGCGTTAAAAACAGTGTCTTTGTTAAGGTTCTTTATTTAAACTAAAGACTATTTTCATAATACATTGTTCACCTGTGAATGATCATCTTATTTAAAAAGCCAGAGATAAACCCTTTCCTCTGGTCTAGTTTGGGTAAATGTGTTTAAAAATGTTTTTAAACATTTTCACTAATTTTGTTATCATTACTCTTTTGCACCTATACATTCTCCTAAGATTTAAAAAGAGATGGAACTCAGATTTATTTCAATATTACCTTCAGTTCTGTCCACACTGCTCAATTAAATCAATTTATGCAGACAACTGGTTGACTATAAGAAAGAATTTGATAATAGAGCAAACAAAGCTAAAGGTTGGTCAGTACAAGCTTCAACCAAACAAAACTCAGAATATGTGTATATATGAATACTTGTAACTTTTTTTTCACCAAGATAGCTACTGAAACCCTAAGAATCTGGGTTTTGTATTGTAGTATTCCTGCTTTATGTCCACATAATACTTTGAGTGGACAGGATGATAATTTGTGCACAAACTTGTGCGCTCAAGATGCTGGTAAATTGCTCATTTGTGACCAACAAATACTTGTTTGTGGGCATAAATGATTAATTTGAGGGAAACATTTTTATTTGCTTATTTATTTTTTGAATGTCACATTCAGGGCTCCGTAGATTTTAAAACCACTCAGCTCCTCGTCAGTCTCCTGTCAGCTGCAGAGTTACCTTGTTCAGTCGGAAGTCAGCGTCACGAGTTTCCTGCGCATCAAACTTTTTGTTCCAGTTGCCTTTGAAATAGATGGCATTGACCAGCACAAGTCTGGTCAGGTTGTTCAAGGAACCCTCGGCGAGGATGTCTTTGATTTTACCTGAAAAACAAAACAAGTTAAGGCAAAGACACGGTTAGATCTGTATCAGATCTAATCAGATTACACTGCAGATCACTTCAAATGAGGATCATTTATGAAACTGAATGGACTTTGGAGTTGAGTGAAGCGTGTTTGTTCAGATGTTTTTAGGGTTGTAGACCACCTTGTGTCTGTTTCTCCACCCAGGTGTTGATGTTGAGCCTGGCAGCTTCAGAACCCTGCATGAAGTTCACCTTCTCCAGCTCTGCTTTGTAGTGCTTCCTGCTGTTTCCCAGGAACTCCTAAACAATAAAAGCCTTTGCGCTTTATTTTGTAGCTTTGCATTCTTTGAAAGAAAATTTCTATCAGTAACGCTGTGACCTGGTAAATTATTTAACAGGATGGATGACAAGACAAGGTTTTCATTCATCACATTTTCTCCTCTGCTTCTACTGTTTACAAAAAAGCCAGTTTGTCAAACACACCTCGACGAACTGGTAGGTCTGCTCTCCAAAAAGCCTGTTAGCTACACTCAGAGCGTAACTGGCCTTAGGCTTGTTGAGCTGGCCCAGCAGCTCAGCAAAGCTAGCATGGACCTGATCCTGGGAATCCCGGAGTTTCAGGCTCTGTGGAGATAAATAAACCACAGATGTGAGAAAATCTGTTCTGATGGACTTTCACTGCAGGTTAGATTTTAGTCCAGAAATCTTTAAACAAGGAAGAAAAAAAATGTTAGTAATTCATTTGGTCAAAAATGGGAAGACAATTCATGAAACTTGAGGTGTTTGTTTTTACAAATCATATAAAACACTTAACACAAAAACATACATCATATAAAAGCAGGAAAAAGAAATCCATAAACCAAACCTGTGTGGTCAACTTTTACAGAAGCTGACCCACAGGCTGTCCCTCCACCACGCTGTTAGTACGTATATAAAAAAAAAAGAGTTCATCTTTTTAAATGACATCATTGTGTTGCAGAACTAAAATGTTTTGTTGACAGAATTAAAAAAATAAAAATGAGAGAGTTCCCTGCAGGTTTCAGGTTTCATCAAGTGTCAAAAGGTTAAAAAAAAATTCAGCAACACATTCCTCTGGTTTGTGAAATCCTGTGTGACTTACAGGTGGACGCCACAGATAACGCTATCTAAAAAATCCTAATATATCTTAGATATAATTTTACTAATATAAGGCCTTATAAAGCATTCAATTGTCTCAATGAGTTAAAACTCCTGTCAGGATTTCCAGGATGCGTCATAAGGCTGGTCGTAAATCGCTTTAACCTCTGCTAGCTATGTTGTGGGAAAATGGGAAAGTGCTAATTCATAAAGAAATTGTTGGAAAATTGCAATCATTCATTGCGGTTAAAGCCGGTTCGTGGAACTGGTTATGAAGCAAACAGTTTGCTGAAAATCATTTAAACTTGGCGCGATGGGGATCAAAGAGGTCAAATCTCATGTGCAAACTAAAACATGGCAGACTGCAGATGTTTTGTTTCATTTTCTTTGTCCAATCATCTGGGGGCAAAAAAAAAAATCATTTAATGAAATTAAGATAAGCAGATCCTGATGTGACCCATAAGTACGGTCTTCCATTAGATTTGAGGCGTTCTTAAAAAATCCTTAAATGATGTTTTCCTATCGCCATTTTCCCTCATGGGTTGCCACAGCTTTCACTGATTCACACAGATTTGTAAGCAGGATGCCCTTCCTGACACAACCCTGCATTTTATCCAGGCTGGGGACCAGCACAGGGAGGCCTAGACTTGGGCTTCCCTTGTCGCTTCATAGTCAGGCAGTAGCACTAAGGGTCTTGCTTAAAGACCCACGCTGCATGAACTTCATCGAGCTGTAAATCTGAAAACAAAAGCTGCATCCATTTTTGTAATATAATACGAAATAGAAGCAAAACAGAAAAACGTCAAGTTCATTATCTCCACAGAACCCGGCACCGCCACCAGCCACACCACGAGTTAGTTCCACGCGCCCCCGTTAGCGTTTACTTTCTGCCACCTTCACTTGAGCTGGCAGACTGGCCTGGCCCTTCTGCTGCATCTGCATCATCTGCTGCGCTCCTTTAGCCTGCTGCTGCTGCTGCGGCTGCTGCTGCTGCTGCTGCCGTTGCTGCTGCTGCTTCCCTGCCTTTGAGAAGCAGAGAACCTGGGGGGTGCAGTTTACAGCCACCTGAATTAAACATTTCTTCCTTTCTTTGCTCCAAGAATCAGGTTGTGTGTATTTTATTTTAAAATCTATTTGATGTCTATGTTGCAAATATGCATAAAACCAATTTTTCTACTAATATAACCTTAATGTAGAATCAATATGGAAGAAAAAAAAGGTGAAATAAATTCAGGCATCGAGGGGTTAAAAGTACCAAACTAAAACCAACTTTGGAACTTTCCCTTCATTATTTCTGTTTTTTTAGCCATTCAGCCTGAGAAAAGCTTTTTCCATTATACCGGCACCCTGCAGGATAACAAAGCAGTGATGATGAGGAGGAATGGGTGAGCCGTCATTGATGCAGCTGGTAGTGAGGTCAGTTTATAGACAAAGTTTCTATTTATAACCTGACATACAGGAAAAAGCAAAACAAAAAACCTGCTTTACTGAAGTAGTTTACCTGGTTGAAGCAGAGAGACTGTGGGAAACTTTGATCAGACGCACACAGTCAGACATTTACACAAAAATGTCAACAACAAAAATCTATAAAACTATAAAACTATATTTCTACAAGACCCCAAAAGAAAACATACCCTATATTTTAATGCAAAAATTGAATAAAACAAATTTATAAAATGCTATTCTAGATCAAACATTAGTTTATTAAACAGTAGGCAGGTAGGTAGGTGGAGCCTCAAGTGAGAGTGGAACCTTTTCATTTGGACACAAAACCACAAAAACAGAAACTGGATCCTAAGATTATTAGAGCAAATATTTGGAAAAACAAGTGCAAACGTTGTAGCACCTCTGCTGTTCATGGATGCAGATCCAGATTTTTAAAGTTCTCTCAGAAAACCCCTCCCTGCCAAGGCTTCTGCTGAGCAGCAGTTTATCAATTCAGCATTTATCGACAATTATTATCAATCATTTTACAGAAAAAATAAGAAAACTGGTATGAAAAATCAAAAGGTAACGTTTTTTTATAGTTTGCAAATCCCCATTACAATTTCTTTCATTATTTCTATCTTTTTATTAATTTATTTTAAATGTAAGGGCGTTTCTTACAGAATCAGAGAGGATTGTGGGTGTGGCACAAATCTCTTCCAAACAGTCGAACCCGACAGTTTGACTAAGCCAGGCGTGGCCTCACTTTGGCAAACATTGGATCAAATCCTGAATGCTCTCAGGTCAACTTTGATCTCAACAGCCGTTCTTAGAAACTCCTGTTTTATGGCTGCCATTAGCTTAACGACCAACGGAAACAAATGTCATTTGTTGAGGACCTTTAGATTGAAAAATCACCCATAAATCCTCCATAAGTACTGCTTTAACAAAGCCCAAAGGAGACAACTCTGCCAAATGGGTTCTGTTCTTTTCCTTAAAATCAGGGTTAATAGTTTAAATAAAAAGGACGGCCAATCTGGAGGCATTCGATGAGTCAACTTTGAAACGGCTTTGGGGGAAGTCGGGCTGCAGCCAGGTCTGCTACACATAACTGATAACATACACAGAATATGTCAGTGTAAGCAGCTTTTTATGGCTCACCCTGTTTTGCAATCTGGATCATGTTCCTGTAATAACCAACACAGAGAACGCATCATAAAAAATGCTGAGCGAGTGAACGCTCGCACTCCACTCACAGTTGACGTGGCATTATGATGCTTTGACGCCCAGCTAAGCTGCAGAGGCATGTAACATAAGTAAATGCATCACCAAGGGGTTTGGAAACCAAAATGTGAGCTAATGGAAGCAAAAAATAAGGGGGGGGGGGGGGGGGGGCAGTGCGTGATACCTCAGTCATCTGTGAGGCTGTGGTTCCTCTGGCTCCCAGCATCACCATGGCTAGAGCGGAAGAGATGCTGAACGGAGAGTAGAACACGTTTGCCGTTTTGTCTTTGTTACTCAGCTGTTTGAACAAGTCCAGAGAGAAGTTGGTGTTGGCGCTGGAAACAGTGTTCAGGGAGGCCATGATTTCCTGCAAAAGAGACGAAAAAAAAAAAGTTTACCTCTTTTTTTAATCCTTTGAAACCGTTTTTGTTTATAGTTCGCTATAAGTTTGCTACAAAGGTTTTAAACCCAATTCTGCTATATTGCTGGGATTATTTACACCTCACCCGTTAGATTCTAATAGTAAAAAAAGATCAATTATATTATTTTATGTATTTTAAATAGATTTGTCCTCTTAGAGGCGTTAGAAACTAAAGGTTCTTAGACATCAAAGCACTGACTTTAATGTAACATTTACGACACAAATGAACCAAATACAAAAATGATTTTAAAATCTAATGTCTGAGACAATCACAAAATATTTATTAAAAAATTCAAGCTAAACAAACATCTGAGAAATAGATGTAAAAAAATAATAATAACTGAAGTTTAAAAAAAGGAAATAGTTTGTCAAAAAACAATAAAGAATAGTCAATCATCCAGTCAAATCCAAATAATCTTTATTTATGAAGCACTTTTCATGCCTTGCAACACCACGTGCTGCACGTCAGAATAAATATTCAAAAGCAATGGCGCACAGGTGAGAAAGACTGATTTCAAGAATAATTTGTCTCCGTTCTACCTTCTGCACATCCTTTTGTGTGTTTGTAATCAGATGAGGTAAATGTCCGATCAAAGTGAAGAATGTGTTCACAGACACAAACATCTGATGACTGGGAGGAATCTGAAAACCACTATCTGTTTATGTCAACTTTAGAAATCCTGTAACAAGTTTTTTTGTTTTTGTTTGTTTTACAAGATAAAATGTCAGTAAAAAGGTAAGGATTAAAGGCTAATGGTTGCTGATATCTACTTTATTAACATTTTGTGCAAAAGCATGTAACCTATTTTGCAGACCTATTATCTCTGCAAGACAACTCCAAATCTGCAAGCATGGCCAACTTTAACAATGCTAGACTAAATGTTGTATTTTTTTAATTCTCATAACAGATGGTGAAAGTCTAAAGTCTCACATGGATTTTGACTTAAGTCTAATAATCAAGTGAGGAAAAAATTTGAATGTTGTTTTTGTAGCCATCAGATTTCTAAAATACATGTAAATGCAATTCATTTGTCATTTTGTCTGATTATTTTCAAAGACTATGAGGTCTTTTATTGTCACCTGGCTTATTCCCCTGACGTGATCACGTGATCACCACAATCATTTTCCCCATGCCATTTATTCGTGCTTCTTATTTTTTAAAAAGTTTTTATGTAGATGATCGATCACATATTAAAAATAAAGAATACTCACAGATGCATAGAAACGCTTTTACTGTTCTCGCAAGATTGTATTCATGTCTATGCTAATGAATGCAAATGTTTACCTGCAGATTTTATTTTGTTCATTTGTTTAACAAACTGACAACACGAAGTTGAAGTTTTACTCTCTTTTCAGATAAAACCCACTAACAACGAGATCCTATTATGTCTTTTACTTACTGCCGGTCGCTGGTACTGCTGCGTCGAGGAGTCGCTGGTCTCAGAAAACCTGAGCTTCTAACCTGTAGTTTTGACAGATATATGTACACACCCCAACACAGA
Source organism: Oryzias latipes (assembly GCF_053564925.1). Classification (NCBI taxonomy): domain Eukaryota; kingdom Metazoa; phylum Chordata; class Actinopteri; order Beloniformes; family Adrianichthyidae; genus Oryzias; species Oryzias latipes. The sequence goes on along the minus strand of NC_136256.1, from coordinate 14,497,920 downwards.
AATGTGCTTCCGCCTACGTAAGTCTACGGAAGCCGATGAGGGGCGTCAGGGACCGTTCATAAACGCCTACTTTTTACATTCTGGGCCAGTTTTTCTCAAACACTTGAAAGCACATTCTGGAAGATTTGGTAAATGTCAGCTAACATCATTCTCCAAGAAATACGTTTAGAAATTCCTTAAACTATTAAATTTGATTATGATACCTTTTTCTTAGACAGCCATGTCTTTTTAAATAATAAACCTTAGATAATGATTTTAGGTTCATAATTAAATAAGAGATTATTCATTTTATTGTTTTCTTAATGTGTTTAACAATTTGTGTGTTTTTTTTCTACATATGTGCTAGTTCAGGAGTACTTTACAGATCAACCAACAGTCATTTGGTATAAAACTTGTAAGGATTCAGTGGTTTGGTTTTATTTGTCATGTTTTTGGTTTCCTTCGTGTCAGTCACTCCACCTTCAGGTTCATGATCCACAGCTGTCTTCAGTTCAGTTAATTGCCCTCAGCCTATTTAAGTGTCTTGGTTTCTGTTCTTCCTTGTCAGGTCATCTGCTCTGTTGTGTCACAGTTTTGTTTCTCCTCATATTTTTGTCATGTTTCAGTTTGCCTATTAAATGTTTAAGTTCCTTTCACCAAGCTTGGTCTCCTGCATTTGGGTCCTCCACCACCAGTTCGTGACAAAACTCTCATTTTAAAAAACAACATATTAACCAATAATCTAGGACACAAGTTTAATTTTAAGAGATATAAAATATATATTTTTTGGGATTTGTTTATTTTAGAATACACTTTTTAAACCCAAGTGGTACATGCATCCCTTCTTGTTTATTTAAGTTCAAATTAAATGCACTAAATTCAATTCGATCGATTTAGCTAAATAAATTAAAACGTTCCTGCTCTGGAGTCAGATTAACATGCCACCAAAACCATTTTTTTCCTGATTCATAGAAAGATAAATTTGTACGGTACTTAATTTATTTAGTGCAGACTTCACGTATGCAGAGTTTTAGGTGTGTTTCTGTAACCTTCATTCATAGAAGTCAGTACCTGTCAAGAGTGAGAAAGTGTCCAAAGACATGCCCATGGAAGCAGGAATGACTCACAGACTTTGTGAAACCCTCTTACACATCTGAGATGCTTAATCAGATTAGTTGGATTTTTAGCAAACACACATTGTGAACATCTGGATATAAACATAATCCAAAAATTGAACTTTGACAGTAAATCCATTTTTCCTCCATCCATCTTCTAAACCCATTTACTGGTAATCCCTTACGGGGTCATGGGGTTGCTGGAGCCTATCCCTACCAATGTTGGGCAAAGGCGGGGTACACCCATGACAGCTCACCACTCTGTTGCAGGGCTTGTCACACTCTCGGGTGTGTTACATACATTCTTCCCATTTGGCCAAAAACCCTGAGGGAGCTTTGTGCTGCAATCACAGTTTCTCTCAACAACCGCTTGTTTGTTTGAATTCTATTTACACTACAGCTTTTACTGAAAAAAAAAAAAAACAAGAAATCCTTGTAAAAGTAAATAGACTCTAAGCTGTTTGGGCAAACATCTACATTTCCTTTCGACCAACAATAGACGACTTTTAAAAAAACAAAAACACAAATAAAATCTCGTTTGAAAATGTGCTTAAAATTGGAGGGGGGAAAGAAGCAATGTTATAGTGAGAACACAACCTCCAGAATGAGCAAAGTGTGCACTAAATAAAGACAGAGTCTTCAAATTTAATAAAAAATGAGAAAATGTGAGATTTTCAATGGTAATCGATTAGGGGTGTAAGCAATTCTCATGATCTAAATTGTTTTGTATTATTTTAGACGTGATACAACAGGCTGCGCTGAGAAAAATTTTTTTAAGGTCATCTGAGGGTTATTATCCCAAGTGATGCAACAGTTGCTGTTATTAGGATTCCTGGTTTAGAGCATAAAGAAAGCGTTACCAAAAGTATTTCTGTGAATACATTCTCATTCTGCCCAGGCTGTATCGTGGATCATGACTCCATTATTCAGCAAAGCTTGATGTGTCTTTTAGTTTCCAATTTCGTAAATTTTGGGGGAATGATGACAGGGATTTGGTTTTTGCAAAAGAGGGGGGTTAAAAAATGGAAAACTGCATTGACAAGGGGTTTGGGCTTGGGAGACTGTGTTAGGGGAAGGCAGCACTTTTGGGGCTGGACCCTTGAAATAAATGACTCTCATGGGAGACAGATTTGATCTATCCCGGCCAGGGAGATTGAGGATTCTTCCTCTGAGGCGTTGGGTCTTTGGAAGTTCAGAAGAGGTCCTTTACTCCAGACTGACTGCAGGGTTGTCTGGTGCATCAATGCAGGCTTGACCGCCTGAAAGTCTTGACTCTAAGACAGACCTTGAGTCTTAAGCAGTGTGCTGCTGGTTTTCGAACACTCAAAGTGGGCTTGGGTGTCACATTGCGCTGGGGAACGATACATCGCAGGGCCTCAGTCTATTTCATTTCTTTTGCAGTTCAAACTTTGACAGAATTGCATCGAGTGACTGACAAAAGAAGACTTCTGCAGATACCGGCTCATCCAAACAGTCCACCGACAGTCTTTTCCAGGGGCATCAACTACAGGTGTCACTTAGCCATGACAGTGAAACCCATTCTTCTAAGGGAGAGAGCTGCACAGAGGGACATCCAGACAAAATAATGCATGGAAAGTCTGACCTCATTCAGATGAGGGTCTAGTGGGCTGTTGCCAGGTAGCTGTAAACCAAGTTCCCCCATGCACATAGCCTGGTAGTTTTGGAGCATGGTCACAGAGCTCAGAGCCTGGGCAGTGCCAGCTTGCGCTCAACAACTTTTCCCCAGTTGACCAACAGAAAATCTGCAAAGCTCCGATGGCAGCGTAGTGGGGCCGGTCACGCTGTGAGGTGTGAGATAAGCTGCCAAAGAAAGCTCCATAAGTGGAGGATGGAATTGAATAAAAAAAAAATTCAAGATGCTGTGTCTGTGAAACAAATCCCACAAGTCAACCAAAGCTTCGTTCAGAGCTGCACATTTCTTTGATAAAAAACAAGAAAGCCAGTTAGGCCTCTATGTAGGCCTCCCACCTACGTAGCAAATGAGCAGACAAATCACAGAGATAATTGATAAAACTAATAGCATTAAGCTGAAAATGTTCAAAATACTCAAAAACTTGTTTTCTCAAGAAGATTTAGCATTTCCTTGACTTAAAGAATGTTAAAAGTGATCTTTTACACCACCAATACAACTAGTGTCCTGCTTGACTTTCACATGTTTGAACAGATAAACATAAAAAAAATCATTTCATACATGTTTTTCTTGTCTTTACTGTTGTGTAAATCATTGTGGAAAATAATTACTTTTGATAGGAGAGCGATCAATTCAGAGTTATAAAATAACTACTGCTAATTATAATTGTTTGCTTTGTGGGGAAATTTGCAGTTAACAGGCCCTTCTTCCTACTCAGACCCTATAGCCCTCATCCTCAAAAAGGTTGGTGATCCCTGCTTTAGAATAACCAATTGACCTATAAAGCATTTTTTGTAACTGTGGGAGGAAGCCAGAGTGCCCTTTTTTTTCCGGTTCCGGGTTACAGCATGGATGTGGCTCACTGCCTAATGTAACATAATTTTGCACATATTTTTAACTTTTGATACTTGATCAAAATTTGCTATGAAAATCTCTGAAACAGAGTTATGTCTATTTTACTGATGAAGTTTTTTTTTTAATCATATCAATGACTTTTATAAGTAACATAATCTGCATGTATTTTCAAAAACTGATCTGCATTTGCCTTGTTGATTTCTAAATGTTATTTTTTTACATAATAATTATGTAATTCATATTTGTCATGTGCTTTATTGATATTTCAGAATTCTCAATTCTGTCTGATAAAAGATAGGAACCGAATAATGATAAATCATGTAATAAAATGGTTACGGTAGAACAGGGGTGGGATTATATAAGTTCGCTTCCTTCCACTCCCTTTCAAGCAATATTTATTCTTCTTTCTCTTTCGGCTTTTCCCATCAGGGGTCGCCACAGCGAATCATCCTTTTCCACCTCACTCTATCATGAACATCATCTACCCTAACATTAGCCAACTTCATGTCCTCTGTTAAGACATCCAAGCAATATTTATTAATATGTCTAATTATCCTAAGTTTGATTTGTCATTGTTTGAATGTATAGCTGATGATTGTATTGTTTTGTGTATTCGTATTTGATTGATTGAAATAAACCATTTCAAAAAAAAAAAATCCATGCATGCACAAGGAGAACATGCTAAATCCACACAGACAGGTACCAGGCAGGATTTGAACAGCCAGGATTCAAGGATTTTCTCACTGTGAGGTGAGAGCACCAACCATTGCACCACCATGCAGCCTGTTTATAGTTTTCATTATATTTTCATTTTGACTGAGTAAAGTTTTGGCGCAATTTCAATAAGGAAGATCTACCTCTCCTCTGGATAGAATAGGTTTTTACGTCTTTGACGTGTTCTCCCTACCATGACAAAGGTGGATAAAGATGGAAAGATTTCATGTAATCCATGGACACCAGTGAAAATCGCAAATCATTGAAAAAAAAAAGTTTAGCGCACTGTCTAGTGGGTCTAGATGACCCAACTCCCAATGGTAAAATGCCTAGGATAGCACAAGGGTTACTTCTAGCTGCCACTCATCAAGTATGCCTTCACTCTAAACAATAGCTAAATTCCCCGCCTTCTTCTCCCAGCCAATCACAATCATATTTCTGCTTTTAAATTCATGGACCCTTATCTCTCTACATTGTAGACCAGTGTTTTTCAACCTTTTTTGAGCAACAGCACACTTTAACCTAAAAAAAAAAGGAGAAACTCATAGTCTGTATTGATCTACAGGCCCTCCCCAATCTCACATGAATTTTTGTGATAATTGTGGCAGAAAAAGCTGGAAGTTGCAGCTGTTTTTTCTAAAAGATGTAATAAAAGTTAAGTTAGAAGATTTAAAAAATGTTTGATGTGTGTTTGTTGTGGTTTCAAGACGGTTAACAAGGTAGACTCATTGTGCGCTGAGACGCTGTCACTTTAACCCAATGCATCATGGGAGATGTAGTGCAAACAGCCGCCGAATGCAGAAAGACTCTCCTCTCTGAGCTTCATTGTTTTGTTCATTTGTTCCACGGTCTGATACTGGATCCCGCGGAAAGGTACACGGATGAAGATGAGCTTTAGCTGGTATTTTTGTTAGAACTGAGAGTCTTTATAAGCAGAATCAGAACAAAGGAAGTGAAGACTTTACCACTTCTGTTTGGTCAGACTGATGACGTGTGATTGAGCCTCCAAGAATGATTGGTGGAGACAGTTAAAGGGGCGGGACTTTCCAAAAACAGAGCTAAAGCTGCAGCTAAATCGCGGTACCGTCATTCTTATCAAAATGTCTTTAATAGAATCAAATAAACACAAAGAAAAAATTATTTTAAGATCTTTCATCTTCTTAACTACTCAGTGTTTTATCAGGGCCTGTTTGGATGAACAAAGAGCTGATATCCTGGAGATGGTAAATGTTTTTAGATCAGTTAATGGGTAATTTCCCATGGTACACCTGACCATCTCCCGCAGCACACACTGGTTGAAAAACACTGTTCTAGACGATTTTGCCGGCTCTCCTGAAATATCATTTTGTGGCCCTACATTAAAATCCTGAGGTGCTAAGACCGTGACAGTTTCCTCAGGCTCCACTTGGTGATACATTGTTGTTGGTTCTGACAACTGTGGAAACAAATGGAAAAGGATCTCTCATCTGACACAATTTTCCTGAGAGCATGCCATTGTTGGTTGAGGTTTCCTTTAAATCTATGCTCTTTTCCAAAATAAAATCCAGAGTTTGCGTTGCAACTGTCTCTTTTTGAACACTAAAAAGAGACATGGAAAAAATCCCCAGACTAGCAGACTAGGTAGCCCACATGAAGCTGAAGACCTGGTTATGAGCAGTGAATGATTCAGGCCATGGATTTATCAGCATAGTACATTTCCAAGAATCCCATGTCACTGCTCATTACTGAAATATGAAATGCCAATTTACATTGCATACAGCTTTGAACACCACATGAATACACCAGCCCAAAAAGCCTAAGCAGCACTGCTTCACCTGCCAACACCAAGTCAAATAAAGTGCGCTCTACAGAACCTGGCAATAAAGCTTTTCTGATTCTGATTCTGATATAAGCAGTCCAACAAGCTGTAGCTAACCTTTGACCAGCCTGACAGAGGAATTCAAAGGAATGAGAGCCAGGGCGATGGTACAGCCTAGGGACTTAGCTGACTGCCGTGTCCATCACAGATGTTTTAAAAATAACAAAAGGTTATGGGCCAGCCTGAAGCTAGGTTTAAAACGCAACGGTACAAGTTCTGTGGGTTTTTGGGCTGTCCAGCATGTGGAGGATCACAGACAGGTGCAGCTGCATCTTAAGGGGAGCGCAGGTGTGACTTGCAGTTCCCTTGAATCTCATGCGGCCACATCTCTATTGTCTTCCCCTTTCAATAACTGACTTAACCACTTTATTTTAAAAGAGTTGTTTAAAGTTTCAAAGGTTAACACATCCATGCCCCCATGTTTTCTGGTGTTACACAAAATATTTTTCCTTAAGTAATGAAATTTTTTCCTCCAAATAAAATCAAATAATGTTTTGTTTAATATGTTACAGATGTGTTTTGGCATTTCTAAAGACAGAGACACATAGACAGATCTAGAGATTCCCTCAGCTTTAGATAACAGAATTCTGCCGTTCAGAGAAAGATCTCTCAGTAACCACATGTTATAAGGCGCGGTGGAGTTTAGAAACAAAGGATTTGTATGTTTGTGTCAGTGTGGGGGGGGGCTCGAAAATATTCTAATCTTCAGAAAGGGGGGCCCTGCAGAAAAAGTTTCGGAACCACTGCCATAAAACATTGAAATGACATACCTGACACTCCTGATGTCAGATTTTACAAGGCAAGTAGAATTCACGGTCCCTTGGGAAAATCAGATAGAGGAGGTTCATGGATAGCTTAAGCTAATTGAGGTGTGGGTGGAGAGGGCTTGTCGTGAGCTAATAGAAGTGGTTCCGTGGGTTTTTCTAAGGTCTCAGTCTAACCTGAGGCTGCTAAACCACATGTAGCTCTTTTGCCCCCGTTGTCGCTCTCTGGCAGATGGAAAAGAAAATAGAATAAAAAAGGGTTACTTAATTAGCATTGGTTTATTTATTAGACGCGGTTGTGTTTTTTCCACCTGCCTGACATGTTTCGCCGGAGTTCTTCCGTCTTCGTCAGAGTCGTCGGTGGGCCTTTATTGCACTAGCTTTGGTTTACTTTGAATTAGTTTATACTTTTATGGCTGAGGTGCACCTAGAATTAAGATAAAGTATGTGGAGATTTCCACATTCCTGCTGACATGAAGAGGCCTTGTTCGCTCTGTGCGTCCTCCTGAATACACAAATTTCAAATACTGAGCAAATTTTGGTAAAAAGTCTAATCTTTGCTTTATATACTTTTTCTACTGGATCAAGAAAACAATGAATTCATGTTTATGTTCAGGTCAAGAACAGTAGTAAGTAGAAAAAAGATGATGGCTCCCCAAAGTAGACATATGGGAAATAACAAAAGAAAAAGCTGTTTTTGTCTCGCCTTGTTTAAAACCTTTCGTTTTAAGGAAGCCTTTTATTTTAAAAGGAAGTCATACTGCCTACCTTCTGTCAAAAGCAAAAAGCAATTTGACATTGTGAGAAAACATTAGTTGCTCTTCATGCCAGGAAAATAAATGTAAATTCACATCTATAACAAAAATGAATAAATGCAAAGCACTATCAAATTTTCCTACAGGTTAAAATAGGACTTTGTGGCTTTGAGTAGATTTTGATAAGTAATGAACAGGCTCAAATGGCTCTTTTGGTTGCAGACTCCTGTTTTAGGGTAATCTGTATAAAAGGCTTACAGGCTTCTTGACATCATGGGTGGCTGCAGAGAGGGTCCACCAGAAACATAAGAGGAGAAGCTAAAAAAGCTTCAAAGTGGCTCATGAAGAGGAGCCATGACATAACATGCTGCTTAGATAGAAAATGGGGACTGATCACCACTGGTTGGGTCGACTGAGTAAGGGGCCGGGAAGAAGAAATACCCGAAACATCCTTTGAGTTATTCACTGAGGATGCAATTAAATTGCAACTTTTCAAGGTCTTTCAATGTTCTTTCAATATTTGTTGCTGAGGAACAATGACGTTATTAAAACTTATTGAAGTTTTGTACAAATAATTTAGCATTTTACAAACGAGCTTTGTTAGAGTAATAACATAAAGAATGAAACACAAGTGAATTAAATGCAACATTTTTCCAAAGGGCCCACTGAAGAACAACTGTGTCTGGAATTTACAAAGACATATCTTCCATGCCCCCATAGTCCTGAGCAGGACTACGGGGGCATGGAGTCCATTCCAGTTACTTCAGGGCATAAACAACATAACTCTAAGCACTTTACTAGACCATCAGAAGTCTATTCAAACTTCTTAAGGGACAATTTTAGAGTAGAGTACCTAATTTACCAATAAAACATGCTTTGAACCCCTTCAGGAACCTGAAGGTCTTGGAAAAAACAATGGACACACAAAATGTAAAAACCTCACACACATTCCAACCCTACCGTTCTGAAATTTGAATCACCACGCCACCTGGTGGAGTTGCAGGAGATTACAAAAGGTGAGAAAATAATAGTTGCTACAGATTCATTCTCAAGTTTACAGAGTTTCAGAAGTGTTTGCTACCAGTGTAGCTGTGAAAAAAAACGTGTGGCAACTTCAGGTGGAGTATAAAGACTAAAGTAAGACTAAATAAATAAATAAATAAAGTAAGACTAAATAAAGTCTGCATATGACCTTATGACCTGCAAGGAGCAGGTAGAGAAGCATCTAGAGAGGAATAAAGACCAGTCACAGCAAGATAATGTACCTACATGGAAATACAAGAAGCAATTGAAACTGTTGAAAACTAATAATGCGGATAAAGAACATTTTTAGTTATAAAATAAAGGTTTGTATTTTAAAGGTCACATGGTTAAAAAAAATACAAATTTTATATGATATAAATAACACTGACAAACATATCAGTAAGAAATTCAAAAGAGAGGGGAAAAGATGAATAAAGTTAAAATGAATATCAGGGACCAAAAATCTCAGCAGGTCTATGCTATGGCGAGCTCACATGGTCTTTTATTATTGAACACTACAAATGTTAAGTTAGGAACCTGTAAACATAAATGTAAAACAGTTAGAACATTTAGAACAAAAAATGAGATAGATCATCAAATAAAGACACAAGAAAGCAAAACAAAGACAGAGTCAACTAAAAAACACCTAAATATGAAGAGTTTTGATATAATTTAATGCCTTTAAAAAAGTTGAAACATTTTCTTGCTTTTTTACTTTTCATGAATTAAACAAATCTACTTAAGAAACACATTAAACAGTGGTTTGGTTTTTAATAATTTACTTTTATGAATATAAAATTTGCTTTTGATTGTTAAAATATTTTAAACTAAATTTAACAGACTGTTATGTGAAATTACACCAAAAAGAATGTTGTTCTTTTTTAATGAGACTTGAACAGAGGAATTTGAACACCACAAATGAAACTCATCCCCAAAAAGATTCAAAGTACATGCAATCAACAAGCAATTTCAACACAAAAATACAATTGTTTTCTTTAAATCTTTAACTTTAACATTTATTTACAAGGAAATAAATTATTTATTACAAGGGCATATATGACTGAACAGTTCTATCGTTGTGTTTGAGGGGAGTTCCTACACTTCATCTTCCAGGACAGTAGGTAGCAGAAGCGCACCATTATTGCTAGATGACACCCGCCTAAACCAGAAGAAAGCAGAGGAAGAATATCACCGGAAGTAGATCGGTGTTGTGACCGGAAGTTCCCCGAGCGCCGTTGTTCTCTGCACAGTTAACGTTCTCACCGTAGTCTCCGAGAGAAGCTGACGGAGCTCATCGGTACTGCGCGCCTCTGCGACCCGTGACTGTGACTCGACATGACTGCCGCTGGAAGCTCGGTTTCCTCGCACGTGGGAGACGTCGAAGAAGACGCGTCACAGTTGCTGTTTCCCAAAGGTGGCGCGCACAAATACTGTTTACTTCCGAAACTTTTTGTTAGGTTACAGTGTAACCTGTATTGGAAACAATTACGTTGCTATATGTGACCGATGAGGATAATCATCCCCTGATTATTAATTTATGTAAGCTGCATCACCGATTTGAATCTGAATATTTTCATTATACGACCATCATCATCTGTACTGGTTAAATGTTTCTCTCACTGACACACATGTATTGTGATCATCATGATGTTTGGTCCACTGATCAAGATAGAATTATTTGTTTGTTTGCTGAGAGTAAACTATAAGTTTAAATTTACATGGATTGCTGTCCTGGAAGGTCTGAGACTCAACAAGCTTCCTAAAATAGTACAGGCTGACTTTGATCAGCAGGATTTTTGTCCTACTTCTTGAAACAGGCCTTAAATTCCAGTCCACAATCACTGCAGGAATCCTTCTGTCTTTCAATCAAAATGGTTCTGGAGCTGATATTCTGTAGAATCTGAGCTCAAATTCAGTGACTAACCAGCCCCCTCCTGCTGTCTGCAGAGTTTGAGAACTCTGAGACGCTGCTGAACTCGGAGGTCCACATGCTGCTGGAGCACAGGAAGCAGCAGAACGAGAGCGCCGAGGACGAACAGGAGTTGTCCGAGGTCTTCATGAAGACTCTCAACTACACGGCCCGCTTCAGCCGCTTCAAGAACCGCGAGACCATCACTGCCGTGCGCAGGTAAGGATGCCCCTTCTGGTCCCAGGTCCTGGCCCTGATCTGGGTCCTAATGGCCTTTCTGTCTGTCTCAGTCTCCTCCTGCAGAAGAAGCTCCATAAATTTGAGCTGGCCAGTTTGGCGAATCTGTGTCCTGAAGCTGCAGAGGAGGCTAAAGCTCTGACCCCCAGGTGAGTCTGGACTGAACCGGACTTGTTCTTTTCACCCATAAATTACAGGGTCTTCGTTAACCAATCTGTGAAAAGATTCACCTGACATCAGATTATTCTGAACACCTTAGTGATTTTAGGATTTTTGGGAGGCTTGACTTTTTATTTTATTTTAACACTTTCAGTAAATTGAGTAAAAGTATAAGTTAGTCTGGATGCCAAGGAGATTTATTTAGTAATGTCGAAGTAACACTATTTTACATTAAGGGCAGACGTGTGCAGCTTTAATTGAATTAATTCAAAGAGAAAACCTGAGAGATTATCCTAAACTGGATCAGAAAACATTTTGGATCAATTCATCACAGACATGTAGTTTTATGCTGTTCTTACTTGTCAGGAATTGGTTTCTTGTTGAAATTATTATGCATTAAAAAATAGCAGATAAGTTATTTTAGATTGTTTAGTGATCATTATTTTTGTGAAAATATACAGTGGTGGACAAAATTGTTGGTACCCATCAGTTATAGAAACAAATTCCAGAATTCTCACTAAAATGACTTGAAATGTTCAAAAGTAACAATAAATTAAAATTTAATGAAAATGAAATAATCAAAATCAGCTTTTTAATTTGTTGATTGACAGAATTATTTAAAAAAAAAAAAAAGCTAATGAAATAGGGTTGGCCAAAAATGATGGTACCTCCATAACAGACTGAGAACTAATTGCCCAGGGGGTCATGATGAACTCAGGTATGTCCTTAAATTGACATCATAGCTGTCTTCAAACTCATAATCAGTCAGTCTGTCAACAATTTTGTCCACCACTGTATCTTACTGAGATATGGATCGTTTTGCAGGTGATGTTGTTACAATTCTTATCAAATAATTCATCGTTGAGAGAATAAAGTTCTGCCGGGTTCTGCTTCTTTTCTCAGTCTGGAGGGTCGCTTTGAGGATGAAGAGCTGCAACAGATCCTGGATGACATTCAGACCAAGAGGAGCTTCCAGTACTAAGACCAGGACCAGCAGCTGGACCTGAGACCTCCAGAACTCTCCTTAACAGAGGCAGCGTGGTTCACGTTCCACCGGGACCAGAAAAATCACAGAACATTTAATCCACCCACCACCCAGCAGAATCTTGATGTACTTTAAAGGCACACAAGATGCTGTTTGTGTGTCTGATTCTATCCGGTCTGTGGAAAATCCAGCACATGTTGATAAGAAAACTGTATCTGTGCTCTGCTCCTTCGGGTACCTATGGGCAGAAACTCAAATCCATCATCAGTGAGCTTATCCCGAACACCGCCCACTCGTACTGCCAGCTCAGACCTGCAAGACCACCTTCGAGTCAGAGTCCACGCAAAATTGATTCCCAACAGAACCTTCTTGTCCCAGGAGAACCCCTTTTAGTGCTTTTGTGTGGTTGTCTGTCCAAACCGCTTATTAGGAGCGGAACAGGGAACTGGATTTATTGTGTTGATTGAAAATAAAAATTTAAAAAAACTACACCAAGGAACAACCAAGCAAAGTTTGTAAAGCTCTTTTAACAAAAAGAATCACAAAGTGAGAAGGAGAGCCGGTGGACCATAGGGACAGAGGCAGGGAGGGATCTCATCAAATCTTCCAATCTTTATTACAGCTAAAGGGTAGGTAGGTGGTGAAACAGGAAAAGATGCAGCAAATGAATCACAGGTGCTGTCATTCCCTTCTCCACCAAGGATTCCTAGATGGATTGCTGTCCATTAAAAAAAAAAAGTTATATACACAATATAAATTAAAAAATGTAAAGACGTGATATAGCATCAGTATTAGCATTGGCCCCAGGGACACAGCAGGGAGAGAATTGGGGGGTACATTTTAAACTGTTCTTCTGAACACTCACTACGGTCCATGACTCATCTAAGTGGGGTTCGAACCAACATTTTCAGAGGAATAAGACTTGAATGCCATCAGTAACTGAAGCTTTACCATTGGAACAATAAAGTTAAATTTGAAATAAAAAAACGGCCAGCATTGGGTAAGACTAACTACAACATTGTTTCCTCTTGTTTGAAGAAGTAATTTCAAAAATGCGTTTTTAATTATTTATATTTACATTACAAAATAAAATTCCAACGTTTAAGTTATGTCCTATTTGCCAGCTGTCGAGCTAATGCTGTTTTCACAGTGTTCACTAAAGTCTTATTTTGGTAATGTTTGGCTCATCGATGAAGGAGAGATTTTTGATGTTTACTGACTACTGACTTCTAAAAGATCGCGATGCACAAGCGTGATGCCTAAAAAGACATTTGTCAGAAGTGGGATTCGAACCCACGCCTCCAGAGGAGACTGCGACCTGAACGCAGCGCCTTAGACCGCTCGGCCATCCTGACATCTTGTTTACGCACCAACATTTCTGTATAAAGAACATCTCCAAAAAAATCTAGGGTCGGAGGAAGTTACTTATTAGAGCCTCTAGACCAGGTGTCTCAAACTCGCGGCCTGCGGGCTATTTGCGGCCCCCAAGATGATATTTTGCGGCCCCCACCTTAATATGAACGTTTAATTTTAGTTTTCTTTTTTTAACTTTAGCCTCCTCTGGGCATATTTATTAACCATTGACTGAGCACGGAACAGGAACGTCTCTCTCGTACATTTTTTTTTATACTTTATTGACAAACAACACAATACAATAACATTGTGAATGTTTCAGGGGAAATTGCAATGTGTACATATTACAGAAAATATAAGAAATAAAACAAAAAGTATATAAATATATAAACATACATATACAACATAAGACAAAAAGAATAATTACTTCAAAAATCTTTGGGGTTTAATAAATTTAAAATTTTTCAAAAATTAAATTAGTTCGAATTGCTTTTTGGTTTTGCAGATGTTTGACAATGGTACAATACTGATTGATTTCACTCAAAAACTGCTGGAATTTAGGTTTGGAGTTTGACCATTTGGCTTTATGGATATGAAATTTTGCCAATAATAAAAACAATTGTGTAATGAAGATACAATCTTCGTCTACTTTGACATTAAGGTAACCCAGAACAATGTCTTTATCTAAAAATGTAACAGTTTGTGTAGTTATATTTCCAATATAGTTTCCCACTTCAATCCAAAACATACTTGTATGTTTGCATTCCGCAAACAGATGATAAATAGTTTCCTCCTGAGTTCCACAGAATGAACAAGACAGGTCCATATCCTCAACAAATCTACTCAAAGTTTTTTTGGTAGGATATATACCATGCAATATTTTGAAGGAAACCTCTTTTATTTTGTTATTTAGACAGTATTTATTACTAATAGTCCAAGCATATGTCCAGTTTATGTCCACAAATTTGGACTCCCAATAAAATTTCCAAGCAGGTAAGGTTGTAGTATGTAAAAGATTTCTTATTTGCTTATTGGAAACTGAATTAACACAAATATCCACATTGTCCAAAATAATTGTCTGGGTTCTTAATTGACTTGTGTTATAAATCCCTTTAAACAGTTGAAGTAGACTGGTTGGAATGGCATCTAACACTATGGCATATTCTCTGGGTGGAACAGGAATACCGAATTTTAAAAGAAATTCTTCATACGTCAGAAGATGCCCATGAGGATTGAAAAGTTGTCTGATTAAAACAATATCATTATCATACCATCTAGGAAAAAAAAGTGATTTATTCTTGTATTGTACATTACTGTTATTCCAAATAAAACAAGTTGTTGGAGAAAAATTATGCTTATAAACGAGTTTCCAGGCCAGCAGAGCTTGTTTGTAAAAGTTTGAAAGTTTTGTGGGTAATTTTTCAATTTTATAATTACATTTTAGCAAGAATTTAATGACTTCCATTGTGTCAAATATATTTGGGAAATGCTTTCCAGATATTGTCTTCCTCTTTCAATAACTGACTTAACCACTTTATTTTAAAAGAGTTGTTTAAAGTTTCAAAGGTTAATACATGCATGCCACCATATTTTCTGGTGTTACACAAAACATTTTTCCTTAAGTAATGACATTTTTTCCTCCAAATAAAATCAAATAATGTTTTGTTTAATTGGTTACAGATGTGTTTTGGCATTTCTAAAGACAGAGACACATAGACAGATCTAGAGATTCCCTCAGCTTTAGATAACAGAATTCTACCGTTCAGAGAAAGATCTCTCATTAACCACATGTTATATATTTTGATAATTAGTTCAGTTATTGGCTTGAAATTAACTTCATTGCGATTTTTTTCATTTTTATCAATAATTATACCAAGATATGTAAGTGAAGATTTAACTGGAATAGCGTATATTTCTGGTAAATCACAGTCTTTAAGTGGAAACAGGACAGATTTGTTAAGGTTCATTTCTAATCCAGAGACTCCAGAAAAGTCCGTGATTCCTTTGATTGCATTTGTTATTTCATGTTTATTGGCCAAAAAAATTGTTGTGTCATCTGCTAGTTGAGAGAGTTTGAATTCTCTCCCCAAAGCTGTAATACCACGAAATGGACATTTTTTTAAATGAAGGGCCAAAACCTGGGCAACTAGTAAAAAGAGAAAACGGCTCAGAGGACATCCCTGCCGGATTCCTCTGTTAATGTCAAATCTGGGAGTTGTGCCATGTGCCAGTTTAATGGAGCTGTTGCATCCATTGTATAGAACCTCAATTGCCTTTAAAAATCTTTTTCCAAATCCAAATTCTTTAATAACTCGAATCATGAAACTGTGACTAATTGTGTCAAATGCCTTGTAGAAGTCAAAAATAAGATAAAACTATCATCTTTAATATATTCATTATAATCAATCATGTCAAGTATTAATCTGATATTGTTGGCAATATTTCTACCAGGCATGAAACCAGATTGTTCTTCATCAATTATGTTATCCAGTCCTGGTTTCAATCTTTTGGCAAAAATAAGAGCGAATATTTTAGCATCATTGTTTAACAGACTAATTGGTCTCCAGTTTTCTATGCATAATTTATCTTTTTGTGGTTTGGGGATGAGTTTGATGAGGCTTTGTCTGAGAGTTGGGGGCAATATACCAATGTCTAAAGCTTCTTCAAATAAATTTGTTAGAAAAGGGAACAATTTAGCAATGAAAAATTTAAAAAACTCACTTGTTAGTCCATCATTACCTGGACTTTTATTATCTTTAAGAGATTTAATACAGTCTTCAACTTCCTCTGTTTTAATTTTCTGGTCACAAGTCTTTTCAAAAGTTTACTGACTTTTCCAATCTTATCTTTAATATTGTTAATAAATAATTCAATATCTTCTTCTCTAAAGCAATCTTTGGTGTAAAGTCTCTGATAGAATTTTGCAACATATTGAGAAACCTTTTTTGTATCTTCACTTATTGAATTGCCAATTTTAATTTGACGTAGACAGGAAATTTCGAAATTTCTTTTTCTAAGCTGAAAAAATATTTAGTACATTTTTCACCTTGTTCTAACCATTTTCTTCTTGATCTAACAAATGCTCCTCGTGCTTTTTCTTCATATACTTTATTCAATTCTGATTGCAAAGACATTAGTAAGTTTTGTTCTAGATCAGATAAATTCGTTTTTTCATTAATAATCATTATTTTTCTTATTAGTTTTGACTCTCTTTTTTGTTTTGCTTTAGCAATTTTCTTCCCAAATGATATTGCCAAAGATCTTATTTCATACTTCATTAACTCCCAACTATTTGAATATTTTTTTAATGTAAATGCTTGTTTCCAGTATTTATCAATTAGTTTTTTTACTCCATCAGTAAAGTCTTTATTGTTTAATAGTAAATTATTCAATTTCCAATAGTCTACATTGCATTTGGGTGCATCGGTTTCCATATTAATTTTAATGGACACTGTATTGTGGTCTGAAAAAACATTGGGTATAATCTCAACGGAATCAACTGTATTTTCTATGTCACTAGAAATTAGCCAAAAATCAATGCGGGAACACTGAGATCTGTCCTTATTGCTCCAAGTAAATATTTTCTCATCAGGATGTTTATGTCTCCATATGTCAATCAAATCAAGTCTATTACATATGTTTTTCAACTGTTTTGCGTCTTCTTTCTTGGGTGGAAATCTATCAAGATGGCCATTCATTACAGTATTAAAATCTCCTCCCCATAAAATCTTAGTGTTGGGATATTTTTGTAGGAGTGTCTTGATTTTTTCTTCCAATGTTAAAAAGATTGTATTGTTATTTGTTTGATTATTGGAGGCATATGTATTAATTAAAATAAAATAAAATTGGTCAAAATTCACTACAAGAATAATCCATCTCCCATTTTTGTCAATTAAATGCTCAAGAGTGCGGCCTTTAAATTTGCCCTGTAAAATAATTACCCCTGCTGACCTGTTGCTACCAAAAGAAAACCAGACATTTTTACCCCATTGACTTCTCCAAAACTCCCTATTTGCTTCAGAAGCGTGTGTCTCTTGAATGAAATAAAAGTCTGCATTTTTATTTTGGCAATATAAAAAAACACATTTTCTTTTCAGTTACCCCTGGGATTCACAGTTAGAACATATAATGACATGAACTATAAGAACAAGAAAAAAGAGAAAATTAACTTAGGAACTTCCTGGTTTTGTTCAGGAACCGCTGCACCTATCAATATGCCTTAAACTTTGAGTCTGTTTTATACCGTCATACTGATCTTTACAAACATATTTCAGCTTAACTCAGTAATATTTCCTTGCCGTTTACAAAAGCCCTGTTTCCAATGAAGTAGGCTTTCTCTCCTTTCTTCCTGGCTGCCTCCACTGCTGGCTATAGGCTGCTGCAAGCTTCTTTATCAGCAGATGTGAGATCTTCCTGGAGACGAAGATGATGATCCAGTAGGTAGACGTTTTTTTTAGAACTTTTCCACAGGAGATCTCTGGCCGATCTGGACAGGAACCTGATGATTATGGGTCGGGGACGTTGATTGGTTCCATTTCCACTGGGCTTTCCAACTCTGTGTGTGATGTCGATTGCTGAAACCACCACTGCAGAGTCTTTGGTTGGTAACATCTCTTTAAAAATGTCTTGAACTCTTGATTTGACATCCTCTGGATTTCTTTCAGGGACACCAGACAGGCGTAGATTCACTCTTCCGCTGTAGCGGTCTGCATCGTTCATTTTGGTTTCCATCTCTCCAACCTTCTTCTCCAGCTCTTCACATTGCTTTTTCAGGCTCTCATTTAGTTTTTTCAAGTCCATGACCTCCTGATGGCAAAACTCAACTGACTTCTTCAAATTGTCAATTTGGACAGTATTGTAATGCACAGCTTCATCAGTTTTGTCAGCTCGTTCGTTAATTTTTTCGGTAACTGCTTTGATGATGGTGGACTGAAGCTCAGACAAAGTCGGCTCAGTTGCAGCGCTTTTCTCAGGATTATTTTGCTTTTCTTCTCCTCTCACCTTCTTGGGGGGATGTTTCATATGTGTATTTGGCATTGAAGAGCATTTTCCATCATCCTTCATGTGACATGCATAGGAATGGGTCTCTCTGATGTTTCTTTTTTCCTTAGAAGCATCCACTTCCATATTTTCCAAAGAGCTGCTGCGGTTGAGAGAGCCGCGGTTATCTTTTGATTTCTTCATCATTATTAGTTTAGATTTTGAAACATTAATTTGAAAAAACTTCACGGAAATTTTTTTGCTGTTGTTTCAAGGCAAAGGGTCGGCAAAAAAACCAGTTTGTGCAGCGAATTCCAAGTTTTAAGAACTCACAGAAGTTTCTTACACGCGGTCGCGGTCGCCATCTTGGCCCCGTTTAATCTTGGTGCGGCCCGCAGGTATGACATATGACGTTTTAAAGTGTTGTGTGCGGAACTGAACGAATCCACCAATCACGGCGGGGGAAATGGTCGCGGGGGCGTGATATTGGCATGGGGTGATATAAGCAGAGAGACAATTCTAGGGGCAGAGAGACAATTCTAGGGTGGCCCAGAAGGGTCACAACACAACACATTAACTTTACACACAACACATTAACTATACACACAACACATTAACTTTACACACAACACATTAACTTTACACACAACAAATTAAATTTACACACAACACATTAACTTTACACACAACACAATAACTTTACACACAACACATTAACTTTACACACAACACATTAACTTTACACACAGTACATTAACTTTACACACAACACATTAACTTTACACACAACAAATTAAATTTACACACAACACATTAACTTTACACACAACACAATAACTTTACACACAACACATTAACTTTACACACAACACATTAACTTTACACACAGTACATTAACTTTACACACAACACAATAACTCGCAACACAACACATTAACTCGCAACACACCACATTAACTCGCAATACAACACATTAAGTCACAACACATTAACTCACAACACAACACATCAACTCACAACACAACAATTCACAACACAACACATTAACTCACAACACAACAACTCACAACACAACACATTAACTCACAACGGAAGTGTAAGTGCTTTTATTCTGAAATTTCCACCGGAAGTAAAACTGGAATGGAATTGCTTTTATTCTGACATTCTCACCGGAAGTAAAGCTGCAATGGAAGTGCTTTTATTCTGAAATTTCCACCGGCCTTAGCCGCGAACTACGTAACAGAAAGTAACTTCACAGTCAGCCTCGGAGGGAGCACGTTTTATCCACAAGAGAAGCTAGCAGCGGTGAGGATCGTTAAAATCTTCAGAAGTAAGTAAAACAATAATTTATTATTACGATAATGTATTAACTACTGATATGCACTATTAGAAATGTTTTTAACTGTGAGTTGTTCTTAAAGATTGATTTGATTGGTCCAAAGCTACAAATGAGGACATCAATAAATACACAGCAACCACCGATGCTCAGCTGCAGGCTGTAAAATTACCCAGGGATACACTGGCATGCTGTAATCCAAACTGCAAAAATACTAATCATTGTGCTGAATTATGTAAACTCTATGAAAATATAGTCAAAGTTGTTAAAGATAGTAGTCTTTGCCTACGAAGCAGGATTCATAAAAGCTTGACCGTCAAGACGACGCTGAAGTTGGCTTCCGATTCACAGCTTCCGATTCGCAAGGGCACTAAAGGAACATTCCGCTGTATTTTTTGCACTAAGATCACCTAAAACCGGGTCCTGTTCAAAAACCGCTGGACCTGGACTGCTCAAACCTGGATTAAATTATGCATTAGATACTACAGAACACATTAAACACAGATTCTGATTTGTGAAACCTTCCTCTGATTTGTGAAAATGTGAAATAGTGAGAAAAAGGCGATAAAAATAAACCTGAGTCCACTTCAGACCAGGTCCTGTTCAAAAACCGCTGGACCTGGACTGCTCAAACCTGGATTAAATTATAATTTAGATAGTAAAGAACACATTAAACACAGTTTCGGATTTGTGAAACCTTCCTCTGATTTGTGAAAATGTGAAATACGTTCATTTTATCGCATTTTACGCACTGAGTCCACCTTAGACCAGGTCCTGTGCAAAAACCGCTGGACCTGAACTGCTCAAACCTGGATGAAATTATGCATTAGATAGTAAAGAACACATTAAACACAGTTTCTGATTTGTGAAACCTTCTTCTGATTTGTGAAAATGTGAAATAGGTTGATTTTTATTGCATTTTACGCACTGAGTCCACCTTAGACCAGGTCCTGTTCAAAAACCGCTGTACCTGGACTGCTCAAACCTGGATTAAATTATAATTTAGATAGTAAAGAACACAATAAACACAGTTTCTGGTTTTTGAAAACTTCCTCTGATTTGTGAAAATGTGAAATAGGTTGATTTTTATCGCATTTTACGCACTGAGTCCACCTTAGACCAGGTCCTGTTTAAAAACCGCTGTGTGAAATAATATATTTTTATCGCATTTTATGCACTTTAAGGACAATAGGGACAAGGGAAGGACAACTTAAATCAAAACACCAAAACAGGAACTTTAAAGTAAATCAGAAAACAAACCAAGAAATATTGAACAAAAAAACTAAACTTATGTCAGAGATACATGCTAACCGTGACCATAACTATGTATCCAATCTGACATCTGTTTCTCAGTTTATTTTGTATTTTGAGATTTTGATGTCGCCTCGTCTAGCCTTCTTGGATTCCTAAAGTCCATCGTAAAAGTGCCAGCTTTTGTCTGGGCCAAGTATGTGGAATGCAACAAAGTGATTTTGCACACCCAGGTTAGGGTCACCGGCTCGTACCTGTGTGAACACATACAATAGTAAAATCCAGTATAAAAAATAAAAATGTTAAGGAATAAAAAAATACAATTCCACCCAAATTACATGAACAGAACCTGGTCAGAGGTGGACTCAGTGCGTAAAATGCGATAAAAATCAACCTATTTCACGAATCAGAGGAAGGTTTCACAAATCCGAAACTGTGTTTAATGTGTTCTTTACTATCTAAATTATAATTTAATCCAGGTTTGAGCAGTCCAGGTACAGCGGTTTTTGCACAGGACCTGGTCTAAGGTGGACTCAGTGCGTAAAATGCAATAAAAATCAACCTATTTCACATTTTCACAAATCAGAGGAAGGTTACACAAATCCGAAACTGTGTTTAATGTGTTCTTTTCTATCTAATGCATAATTTCATCCAGGTTTGAGCAGTCCAGGTACAGCGGTTTTTGAACAGGACGTGGTCTAAGGTGGACTCAGTGCATAAAATGTGATGAAAAAAATCCTTCTATTTCACATTTTCACAAATCAGAGGAAGGTTTCACAAATCAGAAACTGTGTTTAATGTGTTCTTTACTATCTAATGCATAATTTAATCCAGGTTTGAGCAGTCCAGGTCCAGCGGTTTTTGCACAGGACCTGGTCTAAGGTGGACTCAGTGCGTAAAATGCGATAAAATGAACCTATTTCACATTTTCACAAATCAGAGGAAGGTTTCACAAATCCGAAACTGTGTTTAATGTGTTCTTTACTATCGAAATTATAATTTAATCCAGGTTTAAACAGTCCAGGTCCAGCGGTTTTTGCACAGGACCTGGTCTAAGGTGGACTCAGTGCGTAAAATGCAATAAAAATCAACCTATTTCACATTTTCACAAATCAGAAGAAGGTTTCACAAATCAGAAACTGTGTTTAATGTGTTCTTTACTATCTAATGCATAATTTCATCCAGGTTTGAGCAGTTCAGGTACAGCGGTTTTTGCACAGGACCTGGTCTAAGGTGGACTCAGTGCGTAAAATGCGATAAAATGAACCTATTTCACATTTTCACAAATCAGAGGAAGGTTTCACAAATCAGAATCTGTGTTTAATGTGTTCTTTACTATCTAAATTATAATTTAATCCAGGTTTGAGCAGTCCAGGTCCAGCGGTTTTTGAACAAGACCTGGTCTGAAGTGGACTCAGTGAGAAAAAGGCAATAAAAATGAACCTATTTCACATTTTCACAAACCAGAGGAAGGTTTCACAAATCAGAAACTGTGTTTAATGTGTTCTTTACTATCTAATGCATAATTTCATCCAGGTTTGAGCAGTTCAGGTCCAGCGGTTTTTGCACAGGACCTGGTCTAAGGTGGACTCAGTGTGTAAAATGCGATAAAATGAACGTATTTCACATTTTCACAAATCAGAGGAAGGTTTCACAAATCCGAAACTGTGTTTAATGTGTTCTTTACTATCTAAATTATAATTTAATCCAGGTTTGAGCAGTCCAGGTCCAGCTGTTTTTGCACAGGACCTGGTCTGAAGTGGACTCAGGTTTTTTTATCGCCTTTTTCTCACTATTTCACATTTTCACAAATCAGAAGAAGGTTTCACAAATCAGAATCTGTGTTTAATGTGTTCTGTAGTATCTAATGCATAATTTAATCCAGGTTTGAGCAGTCCAGGTCCAGCGGTTTTTGAACAGGACCCGGTTTTAGGTGATCTTAGTGCAAAAAATACAGCGGAATGTTCTTTTAGTGCCCTTGCGAATCGGAAGCTGTGAATCGGAAGCCAACTTCAGCGTCGTACCGTCAAGCCAGGCTGGAATGACTTTGTAGCTGAACATCATGCTGCAGCCAGGGATGCATCACACTCTGGCATGAAGCTGGGAAACCTCGACAAGGTGCTTTATTTGAGACCAAGAAAATGACTACTGCTAGATTCAAATATTCACTTCGCATTATCAAAAGGCAAGAAAACATGATGAGAGCAGACTCTCTGGCCAGAGGTCTACAAAATAATGATTACCATAAATTCTGGAAGGAGGTCAATGCTATGAATAATCGTAAAACTTCATTGCCATCCAACATTGAAGGTGTATGTGGTGCTGATAACATTGCTGATTTATGGCGTAAGCATTATTCTGACCTGCTCAATTCGGTAAAAAGTCATGCATTTTCTATTGACAATGTGGACTCTTACTGACACTATGGTTATACGTGCAAGTGAGATTCAAGATGCAATTTCAAAGATAAAAGAAGGCAAAGCATATGGTCAAGATGACATCACAGTCGAGCATTTAAAATATTCAAGTTTTAAATTACTGCCCCTGTTGGCCATGTGTTTCACTGGCTTTTTAACCCATGGAGTCTTGCCTGATTCAATTCTCTGTTGTATTGATTCCCGTCATCAAAGACAAGACTGCCAGTTTAAATAGTCTGTTGAATTACCGACCGATTGCCCTTTCCAGCAACATTTCAAAAATTTTAGAATATGTTTTATTGACTAGACTCAAAGTGCATCTTTTAACGAGTGAGAATCAATTTGGTTTTAAAAAAAAGTCTCGGCACTGATATGTGTATCTACGCGTTACAGGAAATAGTTGGGAAATACCTGCATTTGAATACATCTGTATTTTTGTGTTTTATTGATGCCACTAAGGCCTTTGACAGGGTCAACCACCTCAAGCTTTTTCAGAAGCTAATTGATCGAGGAGTGCCCAAATACCTTGTACGATTCCTGGCTTTCTGGTACGCTAATCAAACAATGGTAGTCAAATGGGGCAATGTCTTATCAGAGCCTTTTGATGTAAGCAATGGTGTTCAACAGGGGAGGATCCTCTCTCCATTTCCATTCAATGTGTATATTCATGATCTATCCACTAATCTGAATCTGCAAAACTGGGTGTGTTGTTGGATGTCAGACCTTTAATCATCTTATGCATGTTGATGACCTTGTCATTTTTAGCCCCTACAGTGCTGGGTTACAAACACTTTTAAAAGTTTGTTCTGACTATGGCAGAGACTTTGATATAAACTACAATCCCTCCAAAAGCAAAGTAATGATTGTAAGGACCAAAGACGACAGAAATCTAAACTTTCCTGTTTTTAAGCTTTGTGGAACGCCTCTGGAACAAACCTCATCTATCAAATACCTTGGACATTTCATTGCTGATGATTGGAGGGATGATAGAGACATTTAGAGACAGTACTGTAAACTCTATGCTCAGGCAAACATGCTAATGAGAAAATTCAGTACTTGTTCTCTTCAAGTGAAGTGTTCGCTGTTCAGAGCTTACTGCACTCCTCTGTATACGGTCCCTCTATGGTGGAACTATGGACGTGGGACATTCCGCAAATTCTTAGTGGCTTATAATGATGCTTTTAGGCTTCTGCTACAGGTGCCTAGGTGGTACAGAGCCAGTCAGCTATTTGTGGATGCTCACATCCCCACCTGTGAAGCACTACTGCGTAAGCTTACATACGGCCTTATGGAACGCCTGGACAAATCTAAGAACTCAAATATCATGTCTCTGACTGATCCCAAAAGAAGCTCATGCCGCCACACTTCTGCCCTGTGGAAACACTGGATACAGCGATTATAATCTTTTTAATTTATATCTTTTTACTTTTTATTATGTATACTGTATTTGTATCTTTTTTTCTATGGACCACATCTGAGTCTGAAATAAAAGTGTGTTTTGTTCTCACAGTCACACTAAAACACAAGAATAAACAAGTCAATAGACATGACAAATTAGACTACCAAAGGGAAATGTGTGCCTCGCTGGCTGAATACACCAAAGAGTGCAAGGAAACAGCATTGATACCATTTCCCTTTTCTTCTTACACTTTTTGCCACATGGACCTCCTTTAATTAAACTGCTTTACAACATAAAACCTACCTCTAGGCAACAAAGCATTGAAACAAAGATTCCAACCCTCAGAAATATCCAAAAAACGAGATACAGAATACACGAAATAAGAATTGTGAAAAAAAATGAAACAGATTACAAATACCAATACTGACATTGTGACAGGTAAAATTCCAGTTCGTAGAAAGGATTTAAAAAGATTTAGTGTTATTCATTCCAGCGTTTAGAGGACATTTGTTACAAGTTGTCATGGTGCCTCTGCCAGCTACTCTCCCCCTCCCCCGCCTGCTCTGTTCCTGACGCGACCAGCTGCCACCACTCACCTCATTATCGCCGTTACCCTCTTAAGGAGCACCTGGACCTCCACTCGACGCCAGTTCGTTGTTCCTCCCATGGTGCTTAGTCTGGTCAGCTCATGTTCCTGTTTGTTGTCAATGCTTCAAGTTACTCATTGCTCCTCTCGTCTCTATCTCAGGAAGAATCACCTCTGGAACTCACCTGGTCGCTGTTCTCTGCCTGGACTCTGACTGTCTCGCTCTGGAATCCTGCTGCCACGCCACCTCTGGAGAAAAGCCATTACTCACCCTTTGCTATATAAAATCAAACTAGACTTACCCCGTTGTCCGAGTCTCCTTCTGGGTTTCAGCATTTGGGTCACTCTGAACTCTCGTCGTATCATGACAGAACGAACTGGCCATACCCCTGACCCAGCTGACCCGGAAGGTCTCCGCCACGCTATATCCCTACAAGGAAATCTGCTAAACCATCAAGCGGACGCCATCTCTCAAATGTCCTCTACTCAGTGGGATCTTTTCCGTCGTCTCGACAGCATCACGCAAACCCTCTGTGAACTAACTGGTTGATCCTCTAATCCCACAGCCGCAGCTCAAGTTCACACTTCCGGCAACAATCCCATTTCCGCATCCGCCACTGTCCCGGAAAATGTCCGTCTCCAGCCGGAACCTTTTTTCGGTGATGTTGAATCTTGCGGAGGGTTCCTGATTCAGTGTCAACTTATCTTCCAGCAGGCCCCCAGGTATTACCAGGCCGATCACAACAAAATCTCGTTAATCGTTAACTCTCTTCGTAGCAAAGCTTTACAATGGGCTCAGGCCTTTCTGGCGTCTCACCCTATAATTCATCTTCCATTTGACCGATTCCTCGGGGAATTCCGACTCGTGTTTGACCAGCCCCGTAAACAGGAAGAAGCCATCCGGCGGTTGCTAAATCTCAAACAAGGTAGCCGTTCGGTAAGCGACCATCTTATTGATTTTCGGATACTAGCGGTCGAAGCGGGTTGGCCCGATCCAGTTCTCCAAGGGGTATTCTACCAGTCACTGAATGAGAAAATAAAAGATCACCTATGTTCTCAGCCCGAAGCAGGACATTTTGAAGATCTCGTCTCTGCGGCTCTGCGATCCGACGTCCAGCTACGAGAACGCATCACGGAACGGAACTGCAAGCCACCATCGCACTCGTCCAATCCTGCTCCTCCTGTATGTGTAGCTCAGCCATTCATTTCTGTACTCCCTGCCTGCAGTGCTGGTGAGCCCATTCTTGTAGGTCACTCAAAACCTGACTACAAAAGAAAGGGAGAAGCGTCGTGAAGAGGGGCTATGTTTTTATTGTGGTCGAGCCGGCCATTTTGTCTCGCAATGCAGCTCACGTCTTCTTAAACTCCCGAAACCCCCCGGTAGATATCAGTCCACGGGGAAATAATCCCGATCTCGTCAAGAATTCTAAGTTTTTGTTTGTCCCGGTAAAAATCGTTCATCAAAATCAAGTTCATGAACTCCAGGCTCTCATAGATTCAGGTGCCGAACACAGCCTCATAGACCAGCGTCTCGTTCATGACCTCACGCTATCCCTCGAAGATCTCGCCTCCCCCGTGACCGCTGCTGGTTTAGGGGGTAAACAACTCACCCGCATCACTAAACGCACGAGGCCCGTTCTTATATTAACCTCCGGGAATCACAGAGAATACCACCAGTTCTTCGTCACCCAGTGTCCTCAGACACCCATCATTTTGGGGTTTTCTTGGCTTCAGACCCATAATCCTCATATTGATTGGGGTTCTCCTCGCATTGCCAACTGGAGTACCCACTGTATGGCTAACTGTCTACATTCTGCCATCCCGATCACTAACTTTTCCGATTCTGAACTCGATAAAGAAATTGATCTTTCCAACGTCCCCGCTTGCTACCATGATCTCAAAAACGTATTCTCTAAATCCAAGGCCAGTGCTCTTCCGCCCCACAGACCATATGATTGTTCCATCAAACTGCTCAACGCGGCCCCCCTCCCTAAAGGGAGACTTTATAACCTATCTGGGCCCGAAAAAGCCTCCATGGAAAATTACATTCAGGAAGCCCTTTCCATGGGTCATATCCGTCCCTCAACCTCTCCTGTCGGTGCAGGGTTTTTCTTCGTGGAGAAGAAAGACAAGACGTTAAGACCCTGCATAGATTACCGTGAGCTAAATCAAATTACTGTTAAAGATAAATATTCCCTGCCTCTAATTGATTCTGTTTTTGATTCTGTCCAACAAGCCAAGATTTTCTCCAAACTTGATCTCAGGAACGCATATCACCTGGTCCGCATTCGGGAGGGTGACGAATGGAAAACGGCATTTAAAACGCCGCTTGGACACTATGAATATTTAGTTATGCCATTCGGGCTTACCAATGCTCCCGCCGTTTTTCAGCGCCTTGTAAATGATGTCCTCAGGGACTTTCTAAATAGATTTGTTTTCGTTTATTTGGACGATATCCTCATCTACTCCTCTGATCCGGATCAGCACGAACATCATGTCCGCCTCGTCCTGGAGAGGCTTCTCGAAAATCGTCTGTACGTCAAAGCCGAAAAATGCGAGTTTCATGTATCTACTATCCCGTTCCTTGGTTACATAATCGAAGCCGGCAATATCCGCCCTGACCCCGCCAAAATTGAAGCTGTTACGCAATGGGAGGTTCCTCAAAGCCGCAAAAAGCTACAACAATTTCTGGGCTTCGCCAATTTCTATAGGAGGTTCATTCGCAATTATAGTAGCATTGCTGCTCCCCTCACGCAACTCACCTCCATCAACAAGACTTACCACTGGAACCCCGCCGCCGATGCAGCTTTTAAGAGACTTAAAGAACTCTTTGTCTCTGCACCCATTCTCACACAACCGGATGTCACTAAACAGTTCATCGTCGAGGTTGATGCCTCTGATTCTGGAGTTGGGGCTGTTCTTTCTCAACGGGAGGAGTCTTCAGGCAAACTAAAACCTTGTGCCTTCTTCTCCCGCAAACTGAGCCCAGCCGAGCAGAATTATGATGTTGGGAATCGTGAGCTCTTAGCCATAAAACTAGCTTTGGAGGAATGGCGCCACTGGCTCGAGGGGGCAGAGCAACCTTTTATAGTTTGGACCGACCACAAGAATCTCGCTTATCTCCGCAGTGCCAAACGTCTTAATTCCAGACAGGCCCGTTGGTGTCTATTCTTTGACCGCTTCAATTTTTCGATCACGTACCGTCCAGGCAGCCGCAATGTCAAACCGGATGCCTTGTCCCGCAAATACTCAGTCTCTGAATCCTCCTCTGACTCACCCATCATTCCCACCTCCTGTTTTGTAGGTAATCTCACCTGGGAGATCGAAAGCAAGGTCCAACAGGCCCAAGGTGAGATACCAAATGGCATTACATGTCCTCCTGGCACCTTGTATGTCCCTGATTCCCTTAGGTCTAACGTCCTGACCTGGGGTCACACATCCCGCATTGCCTGCCATGGAGGGGTTCACAGGACCATCAACCTACTAAAACGGCGGTTTTACTGGCCCGCGTTGGAGAAGGACGTAAGGGAGTATGTTGCGGCCTGCACCATCTGTGCCCGCTCCAAGTCATCCAACTCGCCCCCTTCTGGTCATCTGTTGCCTTTGCCTACGCCAAGCCGTCCCTGGTCTCATATTGCGGTGGACTTTGTAACCGGATTGCCTCCGTCCCAGGGTCACACGGTAATCCTTACAGTCATTGACCGCTTCTCTAAATTCGCACAATTCATTCCCCTGCCTCAGCTACCCTCTGCATCCGAAACCGCGGACATCCTCATCAATCACGTTTTTCGCCACCATGGGATACCATCCGACATTGTGTCCGACCGCGGACCTCAGTTTACGTCCCAGGTGTGGAAGGCCTTCTGCTCCGCCCTCGGAGCCACGGTCAGTCTCTCTTCGGGATACCATACAAGTGTGTTATATAAAAGAAGAGTTCTATATTTTCTATAATATACATTATAAAATAATATAGGGCTCCTAACCTGTATTTATTAACAAAGCTCAAAGTTTGGTCAAGAAAAAAATAACTGGAATGCAGACACACTCACTGGTGTCTTAAATGTAAACGTAGCAAAGCAAAAGAAAGAAAGAAAATTGACGGACTTCATTGTGCATTTTGAGTAAGGGTTTTCTAAAGAAAATGTGTTTCTTCTGAGAAAACAATGTTGTTTAAGGGGAGGACTTACTGAACAACCGGAATCTGTCTCTTGAAAATTATGGGCTAGGGAGGTTTCTGTCTTAACCCATCTGTTTGCCTGTTCACCACCACAAAACAAGAAGGGCTGGAACCTGTTCCTGGTACACTCTCACTCTTAACCTTCAACTCCTCTGTTGTTCCTACAGCCAGTCTTACTACATGTCCTGAACAACTTCAATGTACTTCTCTGACACTCCAGACTTTCTTATGCAAACCACAGCTCCTCTTCAGGGTTGTCCAGTTCCAGGCCTTGAGGGTCAGTGTCCAACATGTTTTCCAACCAATCTACCATTTTAAGCTCCTAAATGGCAAAAATCAGGTAATCAACAGCAGATACGGCAGGGTTTCTGGAAAACCAGCAGGAGGCCTAGACTTGGACATCCCTGAGCTCTGTCACAGACTTTCTCAAGATCCACAAGAGCGCAATGTAGCTTCATCTGAATGTATCTGTTATCGTCCAGATGCACTTTAAAAAGAAATATTGTATTTGCGTTTTCTTTTACAAGTGCAGCCCACAAACGCTCACTTCAAAGGTCATAATCAAACTCCTGCAGTTCGGCTTTTCCTTTTTAACAACCGCCAAAAAACACGTTTTCTTCATCTCTTTTTCCACCAACGGGAGTCTGGTCAACAAGTGCTGTTGACCTACAGCATAGTAGCCTAACCCTGGTCTTTAAGATCTACTACCCTGCCTGTTTTCCAGATCTCCCTGAAACTCTTGTTCTAATAACCTGAATCAGAAGTCTTCAAAGAAATGGAGACACACAAGTCAGATAATCAGCAGCAGGGAGAGCTGGAAAACAGACAGGGTGGTAGAATCCCTAGTATTATATTATGACATTTTTATAAGACAACAATCCTAATTTTATTTTATTTTCATCTTTATTTCTTTCTGCTCTATCCATCTGGATATGTGTGTAATCTTTCACACAAAATAAAAAACAAATACAAACCTCTCAGGAAGGGAGGGGGTAATAACTTCTCAGGAAGGGGGGTGAGTAACTGTACTGGGTAGTTAGCAGAGTTGTGCTGCTATGAGTGAATGGATGATTCTGTTGTGTTGTGAGCTTCATTCTGAGGGTTTTCACTTCTCTCAGCAGAGATGAAAAACTAGTTAAGTTACAATCATTAGCTGGATCATTTTCTACTTGCGGGTAGTTAGTAAAAGACGGGAACAGGTCAGTAATGAGTCAGTGAGGAAGATGAGTCATGATTCACAAATCAGTGACTCGACAGTATTGAACAATTGACCATGACTCACACATCACCACTGAACTTCCAGTAAACTGAGATTGCAGCAGTGGAGGAGAACCCCTCCCCCATACAGCTCAACTATAGATATCCTGCTGTTGATCACTGGGAGGACAAACAGAGAAGACATCGTGGAGCTTCAACTGAGAACATAGAAGAACTTCCTTCAAGAAGGTATGTGACACTAGAACTCATCATGAGCCGCGTTTACATGGGCAAAAGTAATCGGAATGAACGCCTGATCGGAAAGAAAATGCGTCATGTAAACGCGCCATTCGGAATACTCTGCCCCGATCAGACTCCTTCGGATCAGAATTTCTTTCCGATCGAGATAGGTGGGTTATACCGATCGTTTATCCGATCGTGGAGCATGTAAACGGTCATTCCGATCGTGTGTCACTTCTGCTCTGGGTTACGTCATGCATAGATGGTATTTCGCTGAGAGAAAGCTTTGGAGCGCATACGGGACCCATCAGCTGCCATGCGGACGCCCCGTGAAAAGCGCCGCTCCGCTCTCTCCCCGCTGGCTCTCCCCTCTCTTTTACCCCTCACGAGGGAGATGCGGGGCAGGAGCGCTTCGTGCCCCCCGAGGCTCACTCGGTCAACTGGCACCCGAGTGAGCAGAGCAGCTGGATTAATAACTTCGTGTCTGAGGGGAGGAGGATGCTTGTTCGGTGTCCGTTTTTTTTTTGTTTTGTTATGTGTGGGAGAATTCAGACTGCAAGCCGTCCCGCCGCTCTGGTTTAGTGGCTGCAGGACTCAGGAGAGCCGCCAGCTCACGCAGCGAGTTTGTGGAAGCAGAAATAAATGTCGCTCAGTCCTTTTCAACACTACTGCGCATGCCCAAATGATTCATTCCGACCGACAGTGTGAGCCATGGGAACGTTTGTTCTAATCGGAAAAAGGTTTTCTGATCCCATGTGCACGGGTGAATTTTAACCCGACCATTGATCCGATCAAGATATTCTGCCCACGTAACTGCTGCTATTGTCATTTGTTAAAGGCACATAATTAGACCATCATTTCTAATGCATAGGTTGCTGCAGCAGATTAAGCCTCATCAAATAGACAAAAGAAAAAAATCCTTATTAATGGAAAAGTTAATGGGACAAATTCAGGAAATTAAATGATGACTGACAGAATGCTCCATGGTCCTTGAATTTCTGCCTGGAATTTAATCTTTTTGGTTTTAACCACATATTTCTATCACTCTCTCAGGTGATGAAACTTCGAATACAAACTGCAATTTGTTGCAACTGATGGCTTTGTTCTTCAGATGTCAGTGAAACCACAAAGTCAAATTAACACACAAATAAACAAACTTAAATACCACGTTTAGATGTGACAAATTAGATTAACGAAAACGAAAATACTGGCTGCATACACCAAGAAGTGTTCAAGGAACCAGTTTTGTTCCTGTTCACCTCTTGGAACTTGGACTTGGAACTAAGACACAAAGGTACCAGATTGTGCCCCCTTGTGGTTGATTAGATATCTGACAAAGAAATACTGAAATATTTTCCTCCTTTCTCATCATCAGACACTATGGCATCCATCAATCCTCTCTCCAAGGCCAACATCAGCTTCTCTCTGGCTATGTTCAGACAGCTGAGTGAGGACCACAGAACTACAAACATCTTCTTCTCTCCGTTCAGCATCTCTTCAGCTCTGGCTATGGTGATGCTGGGAGCCAGAGGTGACACAGCCACTCAGATGGCTGAGGTACAACTCACATATTTTAAGACAGGGGTGTCAAACTCATTTTGGTACGGGGGCCACATTCTGATATCAACTGGGCCGGACCAGTAACATCAAAGCAAAATAACAGCTTTGTTTTTGTTTTTTTTACTCAGTTGGGAAAAATGCCTCAACCAACATAGTAGCCTAATCACTTGTTACTACACATTCATTAATCAACTAATCACTTGTTACTACACATTCATTAATCAACTAATCACTTGTTACTACACATTCATTAATCAACTAATCACTTGTTACTACACATTAATTCACAGAGGCCAATGGATCTCAAATAAAATTCATTTCACTTCAAAAAAAGTTGGTCTATTCAATTTTAATACAGACTGAATATTTGACATCTGATACTGAAGCAATCCCGATAATAAACTCAAAAGGGGCAACAGAAAAAAACGAAACGCCGTGCCTTAAATGTAAATGTCCAAACCATTAAAAATTAAACTGAATTAAACCTGTTAACATTTGTGAACATAATCATTTAACCTCCCTTTCACTCCTTAAACATCACCTGACCGTCAATATAGGATTCAAACCCTGTACAGAAACACATTTACTGTCATTCAAGTGTGCAAAGCACAAGGAAATGTCCAAGAGTCTTTTCCTGGTTTATGCCTGAATTTTGTGGCAACACCTGCCTACTTCCTGACCTTTGATAGGATGCCATCAGTGACCAGACTGACATCACATGACTAGTTCACTACAACATCGTCTGGCGCAGTGACTAGAGAGATGACTATGTCATCAGCTGTTGTTGTGTCCATCAACTCCAGAAACTCAGCTGTGACTGTCTCTCTAACATCTCTAATAAAAATGCACAGCTGTATATATCTGTGTTGTTGGTGTTTTCATAAATAGCGACCCAAAATGCAATAAATGTCTGGATTCCTTCATTTGGCGTCCATGTCTCCTCAGAGATGTTGGATCTGGAATCGTAATTGACAGACTCGTGTTAGCAAAGGTCGACTGGTTTTTGGGGCACAAGCTTATCTCTGAAAATGGTTTGGATCTTTGCACCAATGTGTTTACAATAAAGTGTCTGTCACTGCTCCATCACTGATGTCAATGCTGCATTGAATGCAGACGGTTGTTTTTCAGTCCAGCTAATAGTTGGTAATTCTCTTTTCTAAACTGCAATTGTGAAACTTTTCTTTATGATGAGTCTCATAGTGGTGCTGAATGTTATATTCTTTGAACACTGCGACCTGTTGATGACATACCAAGCATGCAGGTTTTGCGTTCAGCTTTGTGAAAAAAGAAAACTCCAGGTTTTTCCTGGAAAGCTCTCACTCCACTTCACTTTTTGACAACATTTTGGTCATTAGGGTGTCACTACTGATGATCCTTATAGCAAGATAACACCGGTGAAGCTCATAGGGAACCAAAGTGTATCTTACCCAGACGCAGAGCTGTTAGGTTTTGCTTTTGGCACGTGCAGATTTATGCTGTTTCATCTGTTTTCTTATCCTTTACTCCCCCTAGTGGCGGAATTGCACACTTCGGTTATTTCTTTAAAAAATCATAACTCGCCAGAGGAATGGACTAGAAACTTGCTTTCTTTTTTAAACATCCTTATGATTTTTACTCTTCATGTGTGGGCCGGACTTAACCACCTGGCGGGCCGGATACGGCCCACGGGCCGTATGTTTGACACCCCTGCTCTAAGAGTTTCTGATCTTCTGATTTAAACTACAGAAACATTACATTTTAAAAGATCTGTAATGTTCACAGCATCTTTGTAACAAATTTGCTGTTTACAGTGCTTGAAGACCCAGGACTGTCAGGAGGAAGTCCACACTCTGTTCCAACAACTACTGGAGGAGCTGAACAAGCCAAGAGCTGGGTTTCTGCTCAGTGTTGCTAACAGGCTGTATGGAGAGCAGTCTTTCCTCTTCCTTAAGGTCAGCATTTCATGAAACACTGACAACATTTTTACTGGACTCTGACTGTCAGTCACTGGAGATCCAGGACACTGCTGACAGTTGATTTATCTCCACACAGTGACTTAATCGTTGCTGGATGGTTTCATGTGTTTTCAGGAGTTCTTAAAACAAACCAGCAGCTGCTACAATGCAGAACTGGAGTCTGTGGACTTTAGAAACAAATATGAAGAAGCCAGGATCAAGATCAACAGCTGGGTGGAGAAGCAGACCCAAGGTGGATCTCACTCACGCACCATCAGTGTGTCACATGATCCTGATGTTCAACACATTCTGGAACAGAGATTCTCCTGGTGGATCAGTGTGTTTCTGATGCTGATAGTCTGCAGTTTTGTCATTATTTTATGTATCATCATTTATTGTTACCAGATAAAATCAAAGATCTGGTGGGGGAAGGCATTCTGAACAACACCACCACTCTGGTGTTGGTCAACGCCATCTACTTCAAGGGAACCTGGGATCAACAGTTTCTGGGTATTCGGACGGAAGATGCTGAGTTTAGACTCAATAAGGTAAAAACACAGATGAAAACACAAAGTGACTGATGTTAGTCTGAGGTATTGACCTCTGAACTAACATGAACACAAACCTGAAACTCTTGACACATTTAAACTAAGCAAATCATTGACATATTCTTGGATATGAGAGTATTTTTTATGTGCTTGATATCTCAGAAAGACAAAAATCCTGTGATGATGATGAGACAGGAGGCCAAGTTCCCTTATGTTAAAATTCCTGAAATCGACTGTCAGGTAAACAAACACATAACACTTCAGCTGATTCTTGATTTATTTGAATGTTTTACCTTTACTGAGATTTCGTCATTTTCTGTATATTTGTCAGTATTTTATTCTGCTTGAATGTCTGAAACTCTGCTGGACAGATCCTGGAGATGCCTTACGAGGGGAAGGAGCTGAGCATGCTCATCTTTTTACCACGGGAAATACTAGATGAGAGCACAGGACTGGAGAGGGTAGGAATATCACAGAGACTGATAAAGACCAAACGTGCACACACTGTCATCTCTAATATTTACTGTTTCATCCTCTCAGCTGGAGAAACTATTGACCTACGAGAAATTCATGGAGTGGACTTCTCCAGAGAAAATGGATCTGACTAAAGTCGATGTTCGTCTTCCTCGATTCAAGATGGAGGAGAAGTATAACTTAAAGAAAGTGCTGACCCGCATGGGCATGGTGGATGCTTTTGATCAAGCAAAGTGCAATTTCTCAGGTAAGATATGTGAAAGCTCACAGTTTACTATGTCAAATGAGTGAATTCACAGAAGAAAGTTTGTCAGCTCTCTGTGATGTTGACAGTTTTCTCCAGTTTTCATGTTTATATTTATTTAGATCTATACTCTTCTGGTCCTCTGTTACAGGAATATCTGCAGCCAAAGATTTATACCTGTATGATGCCATCCACAAAGCGTTTGTGGAGGTGAATGAGAAGGGAACTGAAGCAGCTGCTGCCACTGCAATGTTTATGTGTAATTCTTCTGGTAATTTGAAACAGCAATACTTTACTGCTGACCACCCTTTCCTCTTCTTCATCCGTCATAACTCCAGCATGAATATTCTGTTTGCTGGACGTTTCTGCTCTCCTGAGTGAGAGCTGTGATCTTCAAAGAAAACTCAGCCAGCTAATATATACATTTATTGCAACAGCTGGAACAGATTTCTTTATTTCAAAGATTGATTTTTTCTTTTCATTTCAGCATTTAAGTGAAAATTGTAACATTTAATAAAGCAGGACTCCTATTCAAACCTTTGTTCTTGTCCATTTTTATCAAACCCTGCTTGATGAAATCACATTAAAGTTGAAGTTCTTGGTTCCTGTTATGAGCCTGTTTTCATTTACAGCACGTCAGCAAGATAATAATCCCAAATCTAAGATCAGCTACAATTCATTTTAGAGGAGATGAATAGACTGAATTAAAATATCCCATAATTTACACATTTTTTGTTGTAAGAAGCATAATATTCTGAAGACAATTTCATTTAAAGTGAGTACAAGTAATCCAAGTACATTCAGCTCTTCTGCAGCCAAAAGTACAAAAAAAAGTATGATAACTCACAATTGAAATGAGAATGCTGTCAGTGTTTTGGATGTATTTGTTCAGTTCTACACAGACACACATATCCCACTTTGTGTCCAGATCTTACATAGAAATAATTTGAGGGGAAAAAACTCAAAAACATTATTTTTAAAAATATTACATCAATTTTAAATGTCAAAATGTGAATAGTGAAAAAAACACACAAAGAACTTCAAATATTCTTAGAAATGTAGAAACAGTTAATTATTCTTAATAATTGTTGGTCTGAGTATTTCAGAAACTGCTAATCTGATGAGATTTTCATGCATAACCATCTCTAGGGTTTACGGAGAATGGTCCAAAGAAAGAGAAAATATCCAGTGAGCAGCAGTTCTGTGGACAGAAAGGCCTTGTTGATGCCAGAGGTCAGAGAAGAATGGACTGACCAGCTGATAGAAAGGCAATAGAAACTCAAATGACTGGTTTAAAGCAGGGGTGCCCAACCACAGGCCTCTAGGGCCGTTCTCCTGTTGGTTTTCCAGAAACCCTGTCTTATCTGCTGTTGATTTCCTGGATCAGGTGTGTTTAGCCAATAAGGAGCTTCAATGGCATGCATGGATCCAGGAGGTGACTGAGTCAGCAGGATGCAGCAGGATTTGTGCAGTCTCCCCAGGGAGAGGATGAAGATGGGAATGACTCGTCCCCTAAAGAAAATTCTTAACCTTTGTGCTATCCTAGGCACTTAAACATTGGGAGTTGGGTCATCTAGACCCACTAGACAGTGCCCTGAACCTTTTTTCTTCAATGATTTGCGATCTTCACTGGTGTCCATAGATTACATGAAATCCTCTCCACCTTTATCCACTTTGTCATTGTAGGGAGAACATGTCAATGTAAGGGTTGGGACATAGGATAGCACAAGAGTTAAACAGTAATTCAGAGAATAAAATTCCTACTGTGAGAATGCTCCATTGTCCTTTAATTTCTGTTAGGAAGCTTCAACTCTTCATTTTTTCTGCCACATTGACTTCATTTCATTGAATTGTGTAACAACATAAAATCTTTAGGCAACACAACATTGAAACAAAGGTGTCATTCCTTTGAAAACACAAAAAGTAAAATACAGAATTCCCAAAATTAGCATTTTACAAGACAAACCAGATTAATGACAAATGCTATTACTGATAGTGTGGCATTTAACATTTCAATGTAGAAAGGATTTCAAAAGATGGGTGATTTGGTTTAACCTATTCTGATGTTTAGAGGAGATTTGGTACAAGTGCACTATATGTAAAAGAAGAGTTTTATAGTTTCCATAATTTATATTATTATTTCAGTTATAGTTCCTATCTTTAATATTAGAAAACTGTCAGAACAACATTTTTTGACAAAGCTTATTTAGTTTGAGAAGGAAACTTGAATGCAGACACACACACTAGTAACATAGATGTACATGTAGCATAGCAAATCAAAAGAAATGGTTTATTGATTTTTTTAACAAATACATTACACAATAATTCTGTTATTCCTGTTCAATGTTATGTACATGATTTTTTTAAAGAAAATATGTTTGTTATGAGGGAAAGCTGTTATTTTAGGGAGCTCAAGACAAGACGTTTATTACAAAAACTTGTGTAGCGACCCTTGAACGCAAGAGGTTTTATCTCAGAACCCCGAAACAACCATATATGTGCATTTACATACACTTTTAATTGAAATTATTTGCTCCGGCACGCGTTTCCGAGACCGCTCTACACTTCCTGTTTGAGGGTTGGGCATAAGGAAGTAGAGGAGGAAGGGGTTTGGATTTGTTTGATTATCTTTTGATTTGGAATGATTTGAGTTGTTTCTTGATTTATTTACGCTTGTTTGTTTTGTTTACAGGAGACTAAATATGTAGTTTCCTATAAACTTCTATCTTTTGTTGTTTCTTTCTTTGATTTAAGTGGCTTTTTCCCTGGCAGGATCAGACAATTAATTTAGGGCCCATACATGGCTGAGGATCTCAGTGTGAAGGCAGGAAAATTCATTCAGTTAAACATAGACATGGATGGACGATCTCCACAACAGGTGGACTCAATAAAATTTCTCACAATCCATATGGATCAATTTTTTAAATAAATAAAAAAAACATGTAGATGAACTAATCAAAAATTATCTAAATTTGTTGGTTTTACTTCATAAAATTCAACACACGCTCAAATCAAATGCACTGCTAACATTATATTGTCATGTTGGGGGGGTTGAGGAAGTACCCAGGCGCAGAGAGGAGGAGGCAGGAGGTTCCAGGTATAGCAAAAAGACCTTTAATATTAGAAAAACTAAACCAAAACACCACTGCAGAGCAGGCTGTTACGGTGCCTCTGGCAGATTCCTCCCCCTCATCAGCTACACCTGGTACCTCCAGCTGCGCTTCCTCAACCTCGTCAGCCGGCAGACTCTTAAGGAGACCTCGGACCTGTAATCAACGCTAGTTCGTTGTACTCCTACAGTGCATCTCCTGGCTTCATCTAGATTCTTGTTCATGCCTTTTTGTCCTCGACTAATTACCTTGTCTTGTGTCACTCCAGGATCTCGCCCTCACGAGTTACTCCACTGGTTCCTGTCCACCTCTCGCTCCATCGCCCCTCTGGCTACCATCACGGATCATACGGTTGTCGCCGCCAAGACCCTCCAACCAACACCTCTGGCCTTCACAGAAGAACCTGGGACTCAATATTATTCCTGCAGTTAAAATTAAACCTTTTCCTACTCACCTCAGTGCCTGTCGAGTCTCCTTACGGCAGACGTGGGCACTGAGGGCCGCATTCCTGCATGTTTTCCAGCATACCCTGCTCTGGCATGTTCTAATTGGCTGGACACACCTGAACCAGGTAATCAGCCATGAGTAGGGCAAGACTATCTGGAAATCATGCAGACACACCGGCCCTCGAGGCCTGGAATTGCCCGCCCCTGCCTTACGGGTTCCAGCCCTTGGGTCGGCTAAGTCAGCTAAATCATGACACAGGCAAGGCAAACTAGAAACTCAAAACACTAGAAATGGGGAAACAGCCAACTACGACCAACACAGGAAGAATGAAAAGACAGGACTTAAAAATAGACACAGACAAGACGAGACACAGGTGGGAACAATCAGGACAGAGGGGGACCAAAAGTAAAACTTGGTACTAACACAAAACAGGAAACCTCTCAAAATAAAACAGGTAGCAGTGCTCAAATAGAACCAAAAACAAAAGCAAAGAACTCAAACCGTAACATGTATAGAACCCTGTTTGAGCCTCACCTATTGTAATATCATGTGGAATAACACATATTCTATCTACACTGCAAAACTTCAGAGTAGCCACCTTTTGCCTTGATAACTGCTTTGCACACTCTTGGCATTCTCTTGATGAGCTTCAAGAGGTAGTCACCTGAAATATTTTTAACTTCACATGTTTAATAAGAAGTTTCCACTGCAAAACTTCAGACTACACAAAAGAAAGCCGTGAGAGCAATAACCTGGTCCATGCCAAATTACCCAACAGATCCTCTCTTCAACAGATTCAGCCTCCTTAAGATACCGGAACTCAATCCATATCATAATGCATGCACAATGTAGAGTGTTGGTAACAAATTAAACTGTCAAAGCATATGCTAAAAGAGAACAATGGGAAGCTACATTTACCAGCTTTTCTATCTGCACTAGATGTACACAAATTTGGAATAATTTAGACAATGATGTCAAACAGTCTGCTGCAATATACATAATTAAAAGGAAACTGAAATTGCAATTATTGTCAATTTATTGTATATAATGTTGCTCCGGCCGAAACAACTTTTTGCTGTCTCTGTTACTTCTCTCAATTTTTGATGCCTACATCTGAGTTTATGTTGTTTAAGTTTATGAACTTACATACTAACACTTTCCACTAACATTGCCACACAGCTATGAGACGGACTCTGACAATGATGCAAGGGAACGTGGCATGTTTGATTGAAATTTAGCCCAGCTGTTCATTTCAGATACAGAAGATGAGGACTTTGGTGGATTTTATATGTGGATATATATATACACAGTACAGACCAAAACTTTGGACACACCTTCTCATTTAAAGAGTTTTCTTTATTTTCATGGATATGAAAATTGGGGAGTCACACCGAAGGCATTAAAACAATGAATTAACACATGTGGAATTATGAACATAACAAAAAAATTGTGAAACAACTGAAAATATCTCATATTGTAGGTTCTTCAAAGTAGCCACCTTTTCCTCTGATTAATGCTTTGCACACTCTTGGCATTCTCTTGATGAGCTTCAAGAGGTAGTCACCTGAAATGGTCTTCCAACAGCTTTGAAGGAGGTGCCAACGATGCTTAGCACTTGTTGCCTTCACTCTGCGGTCAAGCTCACCCCAAACCTTCTCGATTGGGTTCAGGTCCGGTGACCGTGGAGTCCAGGTTATCTGGCGCAGCACCCCATCACTCTCCTTCTTGGTCAAATAGCCCTTAAACAGCCTGGAGGTGTGTTTGGGGTCATTGTCCTGGTAAAAAATAAATGATGGTCCAACTAAACGCAAACCGCATGGAATAGCATGCCGCTGCAAGATGCTGTGGTAGCCATGCTGGTTCCGTATGCCTTCAATTTGGAATAAATCCCCAACACTGTCACCAGCAAAGCACCCCACACCATCACACCTCTTCATCCATGCTTCACGGTGGGAACCAGGCATGTAAAGTCCATCCGTTCACCTTTTCTGCGTTGCACAAAGACACGGTGGTTGGAACCAAAAATCTCCAATTTGGACTCATCAGACCAAAGCACAGATTCCCATTGGTCTAATGTCCATTCCTTGTGTTCTTTAGCCCAAACAAGTCTCTTCTACTTGTTGCCGTTCTTTAGCAGTGGTTTCCTAGCAGCTATTCTACCATGAAGGCCTGATTCACACAGTCTGCATTTAGCAGTTGTAGAGATGTGTCTGCTGCTAGAACTCTGTGTGCCATAGACCTGCTGTCTAATCTGAGCTGCTGTTAACCTGCTATCTCTGACGCTGGTGACTCGGATGAACTTATCCTCCGTAGCAGAGGTGACTCTTGGTTTTCCCTACCTGGGGTGGTCCGCATGTGAGCCAGTTTCTTTGTAACTCTTTCATTTCTTGAAGATGATGGCCACTCGTTTTTCCGTACCTAGCTGCTTTTTTCTTTCTTTTTTTCTTTTTTCCATAATACAAATTCTAACAGTGTATTCAGTGGGACAATCAGCTGTGTATCCACCTGACTTCTGCACAACACCACTGATGGTCCCAACCCCATTTATAAGGCAAGAAATCACACTTATTAAACCTGTGAAGTAAAAAATATTTCAGGTGACTACCGCTTGAAGCTCATCAAGAGAATGCCAAGAGTGTGCAAAGCAGTTATCAAGGCAAAAGGTGGCTAATATGAAAAACCTACAACATAACAAATTTTCAGTTGTTTCACTTTTTTGTTATGTATATAATTCCACATGTGTTAATTCATAGTTATGATGCCTTCAGTGTGAATCTACAATTTTCAAAGTCATAAAAATAAAAGAAACTCTTTCAATGAGAAGGTGTGTCCAAACTTATGGTCTGTACTGTATATGTATATATATATGTATATATATATATATATGTATATATATATATATATATATATATATACGTGCAGGACTGTCATGCAGGAAACCCAGGTTCGATTCCCAGGGCGGAATGAACAATTAATGGTAATGGAAAAATGGCAATGGAAATGGGGCAATTCCCATGGAAATGGGGCAATTACCATAACAATGACGGGCAATTAACATCACCCAGTGAGGGTCCTTGGGCAAGACCCTTAATGCTAATGCCTACCTCACAACATGAGAGACAATGAACCACATGTCATGCCGGCTCAGACGTCGCCCGGCCAAACAAGGTCTGCGTCATGTGCTGAGGGACCAGAGCACCCTGATGGAAAGTGGGTTACTGGAACAAGACGGAAATGGACTAGATGTGAGAACAAGGTTCTGTTAGAATGCTACTACTCGAGTAATCCCACCCAGAGGGGTAACATGCATAGAATGTGGAATGAATGGATGCTTCGAAACCCACAATCAAGGCTAACTGCCAAACAACTGGTAGCCCAGTGCTCTAACATCCACAAACGGCAACTCGTATCACAACTTGAGATTGAAGCGATACAATACAATGCCATGGGAGAGCCAGAACAGCAGGTCAGAGAGGAGGTTATACCACACTCCCACCCTGAGATTGGGTACACAGCCCCAACAACCACAATTCCGCTGAGCAAGGCAGCAACTGACCTGAAAGACAAGATCATGTCTACAATGAACACTAGGCAACCCCGACACCAGCTACAACGGTTAAGTGATGTACCGCCTGAAAGTCTAATGGAAACTGTGAATGAAGCATTGAGGGCAATTCCTACCACAACCATCACAGAAACCAATGAACTGGTTTACACTTCAGCAGCAGTGATCCTTGAGATGCTTGGCTATAAGAGCAACCATAGAAGAAAACAGTACCCACCATGGAAGCAACGGTTAGAGGCCAAAATCAAGGCAACTCGGAAGGATGTGAGTAGGCTGACAGAGGCTCAAAGAGGTACAATGAAAAAGTAAGTACCTAAGAGATACAGCCAGATGCCCATACCTGAAGCACTGGAAACTGCCAAACAAAGGCTCCTAGCCTTGAGCAGCCGCCTAAAGAGGTACACAAGAGACAATGAAGCCAGACGAATAAACAGGCTCTTCGCAACTCAACCTGCAAAAATGTACGCTCAGTGGCAGGGTCAAAACAGCCGAGCAGACCCACCAAGGCTGGAAACTGAACAGTACTGGAAAAGTATATGAGAGAAAGAGACAGCACACAACAGCAATGCCCAGTGGCTGGTCTCTCTGAGAAAAGAACATAGCAACCTCCCTGAACAGAATCCAGTAACCATTACAGTGGCAGACATCCAAGAAAGAGTCTCAGGTATGAAGAACTGGACAGCACCGGGCCCTGACATGATACATGCCTACTGGATAAAGAAGCTTACAGCACTCCACAAGCGCCTGGCAGCACAAATGAACTAGCTGCTAAGAGATGGGACTCACCCCGAATGGCTAACGGAAGGGCGAACGATCCTGATCCAGAAGGATCCCTCAAA
The DNA here is from genome assembly GCF_053564925.1 of Oryzias latipes. NCBI lineage: Eukaryota > Metazoa > Chordata > Actinopteri > Beloniformes > Adrianichthyidae > Oryzias > Oryzias latipes. The sequence goes on along the minus strand of NC_136256.1, from coordinate 14,454,259 downwards.
GGGTGCAGTCCCATCCAACTACCGGCCAATTACCTGTCTCTCCACAACATGGAAGCTCATGCCTGGCATCATTGCAACCAAGATAAATAGGCACATGGATCAATTCATGAGCAACACACAGAAGGGCATTGGTAGAGACTCCAGTGGAGCCAAACACCAACTCCTGGTCGACAGAACAGTCGCTCAAGACTGCAAGTCACGACACACAAACCTGTGCACAGCCTGGATTGATTACAAGAAGGCCTATGACTCAATGCCACACACATGGATCACTGAATGCTTGGAGCTGTACAACATCAACAGGACTCTAAGAGCCTTCATAGGAAACTCAATGAAGCTGTGGAAAACCACCCTTGAAGCCAATGGGAAGCCACTTGCACAAGTGTCCTTCAAATGTGGGATTTACCAAGGTGATGCTCTGTCCCCACTGCTGTTCTGCACAGGTCTAAATCCCCTCTGCCAAATAATCAACAAGACTGGCTATGGATACCGACTCAGACTCAGACACCGCGGAGGGTGAGAGGGGCGTTTTTTTTTTTAAAACGCCCCTCTCACCCTTCTGCGGGTGGTTTTCTCCTCCAAGCTCGGGTCCTCTACCAGAGGCCTGGGAGCTTGAGGGTCCTGCGCAGTGTCTTAGCTGTTCCTAGCACTGCGCTTTTCTGGACTGAGAGGTCTGAGGTCTTTCCAGGCATGTGTTGCAGCCACTCCTCCAGCTTGGGGGTTATTGCCCCGAGTGCTCCAATTACCACAGACACCACTGTCACCTTCAATTTCCATGCTCTCTCTATTTCTTCTCTGAGTCCCTGGTATTTCTTCAGTTTCTCATGTTCCTTCTTCCTGATGTTCCCATCGCTTGGCACTGCCACATCAACCACAACGGCTTTCCTCTGTTCTTTGTCCACCACTACAATGTCTGGTCGGTTCGCTATTACCATCCTATCAGTCTGGATCTTGAAGTCCCACAGTATCTTTGCTCTCTCATTCTCTACCACCTTCGGAGGTGTTTCATATTTTGACCTTGGGGTTTCCAGTTCATATTCTGCACACATGTTCCTGTATATTATTCCAGCCACTTGGTTGTGGCGCTCAATGTATGCTTTCCCTGCCAGCATCTTACACCCTGCAGTTATGTGCTGGATTGTTTCAGGCGCCTCCTTGCACAGCCTACACTTTGTGTCTTGTCTGGTGTGGTAGATCTGAGCCTCTATTGCTCTGGTGCATTTTTTTCTCTTGTATGTAGTGTGAGCGCAGACAGAAATATTGTATTTGTGTTTTCTTTTACAAGTGTAGCCCACAAATGCTCAGTTCAAAGTTCATAATTTCATGTTTCATAAGTTCATGTGTTCACCCACGACTGCTCCGCTATTCATTCCACAAATCTGGTTTTAAAGTTCGCCGACGACACCACCGTAGTGGGTCTCATATCCAACAATGATGAGACTCACTACAGAGAGGAAGTTCAGCACCTGACAGGATGGTGTGCTGACAACAACCTCATCCTGAACACCTCCAAGACCAAAGAGATCATTGTGGATTTTAGAAGGACTAGAAAGGTGGCACACACCCCCTTCCTCATTAACGGGGAGGAGGTGGAGCAGGTGGACCACATCAAGTTCCTGGGAATCCACATCACATCTGACCTCACCTGGTCGCTGCACACATCCCACCTGGTGAAGAAGGCTCAGCAGAGACTCTTCTTTCTCAGGAAGCTTAAAAGGACTGGACTTTCATCACAACTTCTGGGGAACTTCTACAAGGCAACCATAGAGAGCATCCTCTGTCTGAGTGCTACGGTGTGGTACGGGAGCTGCACCGCTCAAGACAGGAAGGACTTGGCCCGGGTGGTGAAAACCGCACAGGAGATTGTGGGAGGACCTCTCCCACAACTCGACTCAGTGTATGACAGCCGGGTCCGACGGAAGGCTGGTCGTATTGCTGCAGACCCCACCCACCCAGGACATAACCTGTTTGTACCTCTTCCCTCTGGGAAGAGATACATGAGCATCAGAACTCACACTAACAGACTGAGGAACAGCTTCTTCCCAAGAGCAGTGAGGTCCATCCACCCCCCACCCCCCCCACACATCACACAACTGGGTCAACGAAACCGCCCCCTCCCCCCAGACTTAACATAACCCACTAACCCCTGTCAGCACACAGCTGACAATGCTCTGACTCTATTTTAAACTGTGTGCAATATTCATGCTGTATGTGCAATATCCATTCTAATGTGGAATACCCACTCGTGCAATATTCACCCCACTCTACTGTACAGTATTTAAGTATTTATGCCTTATATAGCTCCTTATTCTTATTTTATTTTATTCTACCTTTTTTATATCGAGAGTTGCTGGAAAAAATTTCATTGTGCTCTGCAGAATGATAATAAAAGATTCTGATTCTGATAATCAAAGTCCTGCACTTCTGCTTTTCCTTTTTAACGACTGCCAAAAAACACTTTTTCTTCACCTCTTTTTTCCTAGCACTGGAGTCAACAAGTGCTGTTGACCTACAACATGGCAGCCTAAATCTGGTCTTTGAGATCTACTACCCTGCCTGTCCAGATTTTCCTGCACTTCTTTAATAACCTGAAACAGAAGTGTTCAGTCAAAGAAAATGGAAACACTAAAATCAGGTTATCAGCAGCATGGGGAGAAAGGAAAGCTGGAAAACAGACAGGGTGGTAGAATTCCTATTATTATACTATGACATTTGTATTAGACAACAATCCTAATTTTATTTTATTTTTAATCTTTATTTTTTCTGTTCTATCCATCTGGATATGTGTGTAATATTTGAAGTTCTAATAAAAAACAAATACAAACCTCTCAGGAAGGGAGGGGGTAATAACTTCTCAGGAAGGGGGGTGAGTAACTGTACTGGGTAGTTAGCAGAGTTGTGCTGCTATGAGAGAATGGATGATTCTGTTCTGTTGTGAGCTTCATTCTGAGGGGTTTTACTTCTCTCAGCAGAAATGAAAAACTAGTTAAGTTACAATCATTAGCTGGATCATTTTCTATAAGCGGGTAGTTAGTAAAAGACGGGAACGGGTCAGTAATGAGTCAGTGAGGAAGATGAATCATGATTCACAAATCAGTACAGTGACTCGACATCATTGAACAACGCGGCCATGACTCACGCATCACCACTGAGCTTTCGGTAAACTGAGATTGCAGCAGAGGAGGAGAGCCCCCCTCCCCAAACAGCTGAACTATAGACATCCTGCTATTGATCACTGGGAGGACAAACAGAGAAAACATCGAGGAGCTTTAACTGAAAACATAGAAGAACTTTCTTCAAGAAGGTATGTGACACTAGAACTCATCATGGTCATTTATTAAAGGCACATAATTAGACCATCATTTCTAATGCATAGGTTGCTGCAGCAAATTAAGCCTCATAAATAGACAAAAGAAAACAATATTAAGTTATGGAAAAGTTAATGGGACAAATTCAGGAAATGAAATTATTACTGACAGAATGCTCCATGGTCCTTGAATTCATGCCTGGAATTTAATGCCTTTTTGGATTTAACCACATATTTCTATCACTCTCTCAGGTGATTAAGTTCAACAAATGGCTTTGTTCTTCAGATGTCCGTGATAACAAAAAGTCAAACTAACACGCAAATAAACAAACTTAAAAACCAAGTTTGGACGTGACAAATTAGATAACAAAAAGGAAAATACTGGCTGCATACACCAAGAAGAGTCCAAGGAAACAGCTTTGTTCCTGTTCTCTTCTCAATCTTTCTACCACATGGACCTTCTATGATTGAACTGTTAAAAAAAATCTCATTAAAACAAAGGTTCAGAAATACACAGAAAATACAGATAACATGAAATTAAAATACCAAACAAACTAATTACAAATGCTAACACTGATGTTGTGGCCGTTAAAATTCCAGTATACAAAAAGATGGGATTTGGTGTCACTTATTTCAATGTTAATTGGTACATGTGCATTATGTAAAACAAGAGTTTTATTTAATATACATTTACTGGCCACTTTATTAGGCACACCTGTACCACGCAAATTTCTAATCATCCAATCAAACGGCAGCAAGAGGATCTGCTCCAGTTCAAACCAAGCAACAGGAGCAACAGAATGGAGAAGAAAGATGATTTGAGGGGGGTTAAAAATAGAAAAATCTACAGCGTCTCAACTAATTCACCCTTACTTACCCTCAGTTTTTGTTTAGGTGTTCTCTATGACCTCTTGCTTGCAGCATGCCAGTAGAAATAATGTGCAAGATCATTTTAACTCTACAGGCTCACAAAATGGTCGAGAACCTTGATACTTTGTGTGGGCCACTAAAGTTCCCCATTTAGGAATGTGCCTTATTCTGCATGATTGATTTGGATCTGGTTTCACCTCTCATGACTTTCCTGACAAATCTGCAGTTACTTGGACTTGAAACTAAGACAAAAAGGCACCAGATTGTGCCCCCTTGTGGTTGATTAGATATCTGACAAATAAATACTGAATGATTTTCCTCCTTTCCCATCATCAGTCACTATGGCATCCATCAATCCTCTCTCCAAGGCCAACATCAGCTTCTCTCTGGCTATGTTCAGACAGCTGAGTGAGGACCACAGAACTACAAACATCTTCTTCTCTCCATTCAGCATCTCTTCAGCTCTGGCTATGGTGATGCTGGGAGCCAGAGGTGACACAGCCACACAGATGGCTGAGGTACAACTCACATACTCTAAGAGTTTCTGATCTTCTGATTTAAACCACACAAACATTACATTTTAAAAGATCAGTAATGTTCACAGCATCTTTGTAACACATTTACTGTTTACAGTGTTTGAAGACCCAGGACTGTCAGGAGGAAGTCCACTCTCTGTTCCAACAACTACTGGAGGAGCTGAACAAGCCAAGAGCTGGGTTTCTGCTCAGTGTTGCTAACAGGCTGTATGGAGAGCAGTCTTTCCTCTTCCTTCAGGTCAGCATTTCATGAAACACTGACAACATTTTTACTGGACTCTGACTGTCAGTCACTGGAGATCCAGGACACTGCTGACAGTTGATTTATCTCCACACAGTGACTTAATCGTTGCTGGATGGTTTCATGTGTTTTCAGGAGTTCTTAAAACAAACCAGCAGCTGCTACAATGCAGAACTGGAGTCTGTGGACTTTAGAAACAAATATGAAGAAGCCAGGATCAAGATCAACAGCTGGGTGGAGAAGCAGACCCAAGGTGGATCTCACTCACGCACCATCAGTGTGTCACATGATCCTGATGTTCAACACATTCTGGAACAGAGATTCTCCTGGTGGATCAGTGTGTTTCTGATGCTGATAGTCTGCAGTTTTGTCATTATTTTATGTATCATCATTTATTGTTACCAGATAAAATCAAAGATCTGGTGGGGGAAGGCATTCTGAACAACACCACCACTCTGGTGTTGGTCAACGCCATCTACTTCAAAGGAACCTGGGATCAACAGTTTCTGGGTATTCGGACTGAAAATGCTGAGTTTAGACTCAATAAGGTAAAAACACAGATAAAAACACAAAGTGACTGATGTTAGTCTGAGGTATTGACCTCTGAACTAACATGAACACAAACCTGAAAATCTGACACAGTTAATCTAAATACTTGCACAAAAATATATTCAAATGCAAATATATGTTTTTAAGAACAAATGTGTGTTGACATATTCTTGGATATGAGAGTGTTTTTTATGTGTTTGATTTCTTAGAAAGACAAAAGGCCTGTGAAGATGATGAGACAGGAGGCCAAGTTTCCTTATGTTGAAATTCCTGAAATCGACTGTCAGGTAAACAAACACATAACCCTTTAGCTCAGTATTTTTCAACCAGTGTGCCGCAAGATGGTCAAGTGTGATGTGGGATATTGCCCTCATTAAACGATATAAAAACATTTTTCCATCTCCAGGATATCAGCTCTTTGTTCATCCAAACAGGCCCTGATAAAACACTGAGAAGTTAGGAATATGACAGATCATAAAATACTTTTTTCTTTGTCTTCATTTGATTCTGTTAAAGACATGATAAACATGACGGTACCACGATTTAGCTGCAACTAAAGCTGTTTTCTGAAAAATCCCCTTTAACACTCTCCACCAATCATTCTTGGAGGCTTAATCACACGTCATCAGTCTGACCAATTAGAAGTGGTTAAAGTCTTCACTTTCTTGTTCCGATTCTGCTCATAAAGTCGCTCAGTTCTAACAAAAATACCAGCTAAAGTTCGTCTTTCGCGGTCTAGCTTTCCGTGGGATCCGGTATCAGACCGTGGAACAGGTGAACAAATCAATGAAGCTCAGAGAAGTGAGTCAATTATTGCACTACATCTCCCATGATGCATTGGGTTAAAGTGACAGCGTCTCAGCGCACAATGAGTCTTCGTTGTTAAACGTCTTGAAACCACAACGAACACACATAAAACAGTTTTTAAATCTTTTAACTTAACTTTTATTCCATCTTTTAGAAAAAACAGCTGCAACTTCCAGCTTTTTCTGCCACAATTATCACAAAAATGCATGTGAGATTGTGGAGGGGCCATTGATCAATACAGTCTATGAGTTTCTCCTTGTTTTAAAATCTTTTTTTTGGATGCTGGTGTGCCGCGGGATTTTTGTCGAGGTTAAAGTGTGCCGTGGCTCAAAAAAGACTGCTTTAGCTGATTCTTGATTGAATTGAATGTTTTCCCTCCCTCCCTCATCATTTTCTGTATATTTGTCAGTATTTTATTCTGCTTGAATGTCTGAAACTCTGCTGGACAGATCCTGGAGATGCCTTACGAGGGGAAGGAGCTGAGCATGCTCATCTTTTTACCACGGGAAATACTAGATGAGAGCACAGGACTGGAGAGGGTAGGACTTTCACAGAGACTGATAAAGACCAAACGTGCAGGCACTGACATCTCTAATATTTACTGTTTCATCCTCTCAGCTGGAGAAACTATTGACCTACGATAAAATCATGGAGTGGACTTCTCCAGAAAAAATGGATCTGACTGAAGTCGAAGTGTGTCTTCCTCGATTCAAGATGGAGGAGAAGTATAACTTGAAGAAAGTGCTGACTCGCATGGGCATGGTGGATGCTTTTGATCAAGCAAAGTGCAATTTCTCAGGTAAGATATGTGAAAGCTCACAGTTTACTATGTCAAATGAGTGTATTCACAGAATAAGGTTTGTCAGCTCTCTTTGATGTTTACAATTTTCTCCAGTTTTCACGTTTTTATTCATTTAGATCTAGACTCTTCTGGTCCTCTGTTACAGGAATATCTGCAGCCAAAGATTTATACCTGTATGATGCCATCCACAAAGCGTTTGTGGAGGTGAATGAGAAGGGAACTGAAGCAGCTGCTGCCACTGGAATGTTTATGTGTAATTCTTCTGGTAATTTGAAACAGCAATACTTTACTGCAGACCACCCTTTCCTCTTCTTCATCCGTCATAACTCCAGCATGAATATTCTGTTTGCCGGACGCTTCTGCTGTCCTGAGTGAGATCTGTGATCTTCAAAGAAAACTCAGCCAGCTAATATTTACATTTATTGCAACAGCTGGAACAGATTTCTTTATGTCAAAAATTGAAATTTCCTTTTCTTTTCAGCATTTAAGTTAAAATTGTAACATTTAATAAAGCAGGAGTCCCATTCAAACATTTGTTATTGTCCATTTTTATCAAATCCTGCTTGATGAAATCACATTAAAGTTGAAGTAACTGGTTCCTGTAATGAGCCTGTTTTCATTTACAGCACGTCAGCAAGATAATAATCCCAAATCTAAGATCAGCTACAATTCATTTTAGAGGAGATAAATAGACTGAATAAAAACATCTGATAATTAACAGTTTTTTTATTTGTAACAAAAGAAAAAGCAAAATATCCTGAAGAAAACATCATTAAAAGCAAGTAGAGGTAAATTTAGCCCATGTGCAGCCAAAAGTAATATAATATAATAATATATATATAGTAATATAATAACTCAGGAAACCGCTGTCAGTGTTTTGGATGTATTTGTTCAGTTCTACACATGCACAAATATCCCACTTTAATCTTTTTGTGTCCAGATCATACACAGAAATAATTTGAGGTGAAAAAACAAAATAAGTATTCTTAAAAATATGACATCAATTACTAAATGTCCAAATATGTATAGAGAAAAAAACACACAAAAAACAAATATTCTTAGAAATGTTAAAATAGTTGAGTATGTTTAAGAATTGTTGGTGTGAGTATTTTAGAAACTGTTAATCTGATGGGATTTTCACCCACAACCATCTTTAGGTTTTCCAGTGAGTGACAGTTCTGTGGACAGAAATACCTTGTTGATGCCAGAGGTCAGACGAGAAAGGCCAGACTGGTTCCAGCAGATAGAGAGTTATTTTAAAAGAAAACTGGGCTCCTCGTGTTTGCCTCAGACTTGATACTGGAATGATTTAAAGGATAATGAATTTGGAGCCCATAAACAGCTGAGGATCTAAATGTGAAGAGAGGCAGAAGGGGAAAAATCAAGTGTGATGTGTGCAGCCAATGTGGGTTTTGTCACACAAAGAAAAGTTGTCGCTGAACTTTCTGTACGTCTGCCTCCTATAAACCAGGCAGCTGTGGTTACACTACATGGTTAAACATGTTTAAAGGATATGTTGCATCTGTGTTCTCTTTTTTTAGTGTAGCTCACAAACGCTCACTACAACTTTCAGAAAAACTGCCAGTGGCACCCTGTAGCTCATGATAGCGTAAATCTGGCCTTTGAGATCTAATACCCTGAACAACTAATAACCTGAACCAAAAGTGTTCAGTCAGAGAAAATGGAAAGACTCTAGTCAGGTAATCAGCAGCAAGGAGACAAGGGAGAGCCGGAAAACAGACAGGGTGGTCGAATCCCTAGTATTATATTATGACATTTTATTTTAACAAAAATCCTAATTTTATTTTACATCTTTATTTATTTCTGTTCTATCCACCTGGATATATGTGTAATCTTTTAAAGTTCCAATAAAAAATAAATAAAAACCTCTCAGGAAGAGAGGGGGTTAGCAGATTTTTAGAAAGGGGGTGTGAGTACCGTGTTTTCTGAACTATAGAGGCACCTGTATATAAGCTGCATCAGCTCTATTAAAAATAAAATAATATACACAGTACAGAGCAAAGGTTTGGACACACTTTCCCATTCAGGTGTGTCCAAAGTTTTGGTCTGTAAACTATATATATATATATATATATATATATATATATATATATATATATATATATATATATATATATATATATATATATATATATATATATATATATATATATATATATATATATATATATATATATAGTTTACAGACCAAAACTTCATATTTGTCCAAATTCTGTTCGTTTATCTTTAAAACCATTTTGTAGCAGTAAATGTCAATATTGCTAGTAAACCCCAGCTTCTTTTATTCCATTATATTACACCAATATATCCACAATGAACCTGAAACTTCCCATAAAACTCATTTCTGAGTGGTAATTGTAAATCAAATCAAATCAAACTTTATTTATAAAGCACTTTTCATATAAAAATATAAAACAAAGTGCTTTACATTAAAACAACAAAATATAAAAACAAGCAAGCATTAATAAATAAATAAATAAATAATAGGGCCCCCCTCCCCGTACCTAGCCCCCCACGCCTTTCACACCTCCCACTCTCTAACTGATGGAAAATGACAATGAAAAATAGGCTGTAAAACATATGCTGAGCACAAAAACATGATGCGGGAAACGCTAATAATTGGAACCTCCCCCCCTGTGAACAGCCGCATAGACAGCCAAATGCAACATCATTGTATTCAGTATTTGTACTGCAAAAATGACAACAATTGAGATGGAACCGTTTTTATGTTTTCAAACATGTACAAACAAAATACAAATGTATAAATCCAAAAATAAAGCAAATACAATGTCAAAACAATGTAGAAAAGGGCTAAAAAAAAGACGAAGCTCAACTGAACTATAATTTTCCAAAGATTTATTCCAAGGAGTTTCACTATAATATGTTATAACTCTTGTTATCTTTGTTTTAAACTAATAATTTCATAGCCAAAAACATTTTGAAAACTTCACGCTAAACCTTGAATGAAAACTAAACCAATTAAGGGGACAGTTTCCTTCCTGCGTTATTGTAATCAACCAATGTGACTGGCAGATTCACCACTGAGTTTAGAGACGAACAATGATGTTTGCACAAAATACATTAAAATACACATAAAAATGTCTTCAGGAACATATGTGTGCAGAAAATCATTGACGTATTCTTGGATATGAGAGTGTTTTTTATGTGCTTGATATCTCAGAAAGACAAAAATCCTGTGATGATGATGAGACAGGAGGCCAAGTTTCCTTATGTTGAAATTCCTGAAATCGACTGTCAGGTAAACGAACACATAACCCTTTAGCTGATTCTTGATTGAATTGAATGTTTAATCTTTGTTTAGATTTCATCATTTTCTGTATATTTGTCAGTATTTTATTCTGCTTGAATGTCTGAAACTCTGCTGGACAGATCCTGGAGATGCCTTACGAGGGGAAGGAGCTGAGCATGCTCATCTTTTTACCACAGGAAATACTAGATGAGAGCACAGGACTGGAGAGGGTAGGACTTTCACAGAGACTGATAAAGACCAAACGTGCACACACTAACATCTCTAATATTTACTGTTTCATCCTCTCAGCTGGAGAAACTATTGACCTACGATAAAATCATGGAGTGGACTTCTCCAGAAAAAATGCCTCTGACTAAAGTCGATGTTCGTCTTCCTCGATTCAAGATGGAGGAGAAGTATAACTTGAAGAAAGTGCTGACTCGCATGGGCATGGTGGATGCTTTTGATGACAGAAAGTGTAATTTCTCAGGTAAGATGTGTGAAAGTTCACAGTTTACTATGTCAAATGAGTGTATTCACAGAAGAAAGTTTGTCAGCTCTCTTTGATGTTTATGATTGTTTTTTATTCTTTTTTATAATTTATGTTTTTATTTATATATTAACCCTTCTGTTACAGGCATGTCCGGGACCCAAGACCTGTTTCTGTTTGAGGGCACCCACAAATCTGTTGTGGAGATGAATGAGGAGGGAACTGAAGTAGCAGCTGCTACTGAAGCAAGTTTCTGTTACTTGCACACTACTGCAAAGCAATACTTTACTGCACACCACCCTTTCCTCTTCTTCAATTGTCATAACCTCAACAGGAATATTCTGTTTACTGGACGCTTCTGCTCTCCTTGGTGATCTTTTCAAAGAAGCGAATAACCTCAAATTTTTTTTTTTTAACTAAGAAATAAAAATCACATGTTTCTTTATTCCAAGTAGATGTTAAATAAAGGTAACTTTTGGAGCCAAATGGTTTTTTATAGATTTGTGTATCAACAGACGTCAAGGGGCTTAACATTTACATTTACTGTGACAGCTGTAACAGATTTCTTTAGATCAAATATTTTTTATTTTATTTTTTCAGCATGTAAGCGAAACACAAAAACAGTTAAGTGAAATGCTAAACTTTTGGATAAATTGTATCATTTAATAAAGCAGGACTCCTATTTAAACCTTGTTCTTGTCAGTTTTATCATATCCTGCTTGATCAAATCACATTAAAGTTGAAGTATCTTGGTTGCCTTGTCCCATTTACAGAATTGTCTGTCAGCAGGATAATAATTCTAAATTTAAACCCAATATCTGCCACAACTAATGGGATATAATTATATTATAAAAATAATCTCCTATTTCTTTTTTTTCTATGGTATACAGTAGAGATTAATCATTCACTTTCCGTTTATTGGTGTAACATATGGTTTGGTCCTAAACAGAGAATTGTGGCATTTGTAGTATTTAGTACATGAAGTGTACTAAACTGCTGAAGCCAGCTCATGTCTACAGAGGACGAAAACTCTCCAGAGGCCAGAATTGGAAGAATGTGATTTGGTCAGATGAAACCTCCATCCATCCATCCATCTTCCACCGCTTATCTGGGACCGGGTCGCGGGGGAAGCAGTCTAAGCAGAGAGGCCCAGACTTCCCTCGCCCCGGCCACTTCCTCCAGCTCCTCTCGGGGGACGCTGAGGCGTTCCCAGGCCAGCTGAGAGACGTAGTCTCTCCAGCGTGTCCTGGGTCTTCCCCGGGGCCTCCGCCCATTGGGATATGCCAGGAATACCTCTCCAGGGAGGCGTCCAAGAGGCATCCTGATTAGATGCCTGAGCCACCTCAACTGGCTCCTTTAGGTGTGGAGGAGAAGCGGTTCTACTCCGAGCTCTCTGCGGGTGACCGAGCTTCTCATCCTATGTCTAAGGGAGCGCCCCGCCACCCTACGGAGGAAGCTCATTTCAGCCTCTTGTATTCGGGACCTTGGTCTTTCGGTCATGACCCATAGCTCATGACCATAGGTGAGTATTGGAACAAAGATTGACCGGTAAATTGAGAGCTTTGCTTTTTGGCTCAGCTCTCTCTTCACCACAACGGACCAATACAGCGACCGCATAACTGCGGACGCCATTCCGATCCACCTGTCAATCTCACACTCCGGTCTTCCCTTACTCGTGAACAAGATCTTGAATGACAGTTGAACGTGAACATGATGAAACCTAAATAGAAGAAATTACAATCACTGTGTTTGGTCAGTGATCCCTGTTTTGCAGGGTTACAAAACCTTACTAACTAATTCTCACAGGTGGCAGAGATTTTTACGCCGGATGCCCTTCCTAAAACAACCATGGATTTTATTCAGGCTGGGGACTGGCACCAGGGACCCAGAATTTGGCCCCTTCATAGCTACATAGTTAGGGAGTAGCATGAAGGGTCTTACTCAAGGACCTCCTACACAATTACAAAAGATACCAATTAAAAAAATGATACCAAAAAAAGAACAATACATTTAACCCTAACTATTTTATACTTTACTTGGACATTAGGTGGTGGGACAAGGGAAAAGTGGCATTTTAGGTTAGGGTAAAGTTAATATTTTGACTGTAGTCCCCCCCCCCACACACACACACAGTCAAGTATACTATTTTGCAACACAAATTCACAGAGTTGTATTTCCTTATTTTTATTTACTTACTTTTTTTCAAAAATAAATCGCTGCTTAAAGACTATTTGCCGGTTGCATCTGCAGTCAATTCTTTTGTTCTTTAATAGATGTTTGCCCATATAATTGCTTGTGCTAAACTCTAAATACAATTTATTTTCTATCTTAAGAAACTTTTGAACACTCATGTTTTGTGTGAATTTAATTTCTAAGAAGAGAAAGAAACGGTCATTTGGGTTGACATACTCACTTTTCCAGCCGTAGCTGCTTTTTTTTTAACTTTATTTAACAAACAGTTAGTACAAAACAAAACACAATTTTGCAAAGTAAACTTCAAATATGCCAGGGGAGCATACATATAACATGCCTTTGACATAAAAACATTCAGGTTTCTACAACTTTCATACAAATATACAGCTTTCTGGTTAAGGCTTTTAGAGAGAGATACATTTTAATTTATTTGATAAACACAGGGGAGAAAATAGAAGATAAAGAAAGTTTGCATTTCTGAATATAAAATTAGCCTAATATAATAATAATATTAATTATGAGTTTTTTATTTGAGTCCAAGTTTTTATTATGAAAGCCAAAAATTATATATTCAAATTTCAGAGTAAAAGTGGGGTGGGCATGTTTTGATTAACTGTAAACACTTTTTCCAAAATAATTCTAATTTCATTACAGTTCCAAAAAAGATGGTTAATTGTTTTTGGTTGTGTTTTGCAAAAATTACAGTTAGAATCAATTGTTTTAATGTATCTTTGGTGGATTGGTGGGGTAAATAATGTTAATTATTTAAAATAAACTTTCATTTTATTATTTATCATAAACTTTTGGGTCACACTCCAGCCTTTTCTCCAAACACTGACCAAACCGTCTCTAGTAGTTTTTGTTACATGGTACAGAAATGACATCTCTTTGAAACAAGACAGATATTTTATTTTTGTTTGTTTTGTTCATGTGGGTAGGAGTAAAGCAGATTTTTCCTGTGTTTGTGTATTTTGCATCCATAGAGGGCATGTCTTCATTCCTAACAGTTGTTTGAAACATTTTGCACATTTGTTTGGAAACAGCATTGAACACAATGGCATATTCTTAGGAGTCACAACGACATTGCCGTATCTGCTTTTGTTTTTGTTTTTTTATTGAACAATTGCAACATACAGAACAAAAAAATGCAACAATTATGCACATATAGTACAATACAATTCTGAATACAGAATAAACGTGTTACATCCTTAGGAAGATTCTAATTATTAGTAACAATCACAAAAGGGAAAAAATAAAAATAAATAAAGAAAATAGAACTAAACATAGAAAAAAAGGAAAAAATAGATAAAATAAAAAATAAGAAGACAAAATGCGAGAGTAAACTTTTCCAAGAGATTTACAAATGTTAATTGTTTTTTGAGCTTTTGTATTTTTAGAAGCTAAAATTAACTTTAAATATTGCTGCAGCTCCAGTTTGAACACAAAGAAATCAGGTTTTTTATTGGAAAATTTGCGTTTGTGAATATGAAATTTAGCCATAATCCGGATCTGCTTTTGTTTGACAACTTTCACCGGCGTGATGACGTCGTCGTTTCCCTTAATGTTCTCGCTTGCGATTGGTCGAGATTTGAAGTAAGAACGTCAGTTCAAGGTCCGTTCGTAGCTCCGCCCCCTTTTCGCCCTGAAGGAACCAACATGGAGACAGCAGGCAAAGTGAGTTTCCACAAACTTTAGCAAGAAACGTAGCTGTTGGCTGTTCTTCTCTGATATAACGTGAGTGTGCAGGAGAACGATGGAAATGTCCGTGTTGAGTTAGTTTAAGCGAAAATTTTCATTGCTGTTTGCAGCAATGTCGTAGCAAACTTTGCTACGAAATTGCTGCAACAAAGATTACCCCCCCCCCCCCCCCCGTCTATATACACACACACTCACATTCTGCACACAACCGTGGGTCTTTGATGGGTGAGCTGGAACTGGTATTTGCAGGATTAAAGTAAATTCCCTTTGGTGGAGAAAACAATGTCTAAGGTTAGGTTAAACTATTATCTGGCTAATAATTTTCGCCCTGGAATCGTGAGGCTAATTTATAAATTTTTTAAGAAAGAAAAAACTGGAGCTTGTAAGCGTTACATCATAGTTGGAGAGTCACTTTGTTGCTCCCTGGTCTACTGGGTGGCCATGGTGCAGAGGTAGAGCAGTCCAGAGCAGTGTTGCATGGGCTTCAGAGAATGCAGAAAAGCATTAGGAAGGGGTCAGAACATCAGTCCTTGTACAACTTAACCTTTGTGCTATCCTAGGCACTTTAACATTGGGAGTTGGGTCATCTAGACCCACTAGACAGTGCTCTGAACCTTTTCTCTTCAATGATTTGTGATCTTCACTGGTGTCCATGGATTACAAGAAATCTTTCCACCTTTATCCACCTTTGTTATGGTAGGGAGAACACGTCAATGTAAGGGTAGGGTCTTCTAAGATAGCACAAGGGTTATAGTCACAAACACCGATTTAAAAAAAATAATGCATGTAACAGCTTCATCCTGATGTTCTTTTCTTCAGGTTATCAAATGTAAGGCAGCTGTTGCCTGGGAGCCTGGGAAGCCTCTGTCCATCGAGGAGGTGGAAGTTGCTCCACCAAAGGCCCACGAAGTTCGCATCAAGGTAAACCTGCAGACCACCTTTATATTCAGATTTACATTCAAGGATTTATTAAAAATGTTGCCAACTCTGGACTCTGTTCAGGACTAAGGAGGAGTAGAAGATGGATAATTATTAACAATAAAAAAGGGACCATAATAGTGAGAGACAAAGATCGCTGAACGCCGAAACTCGTTTTCACAGCCAACGTCATCCTTGCTATTGCAAGAATAATTAGTTATGAGCAAAAATAACTGTCTCAACCTCTTAGGACCTGGTGTTCACATGCGTGGACATTACATTTTAGCTTATATTACTACAGTGGTTTTCTGCTTAACCAGGGCCTTGTGACTACATGTGTAGACGGATAGCTCACATATTAGCTCAGGTCTGCAGGCCTTACAGATATTACAGATACATTTTAGCTGTTTTGAACGCCACAGAAGTTCCTCCTCCTCACAGAAGTCGCTATAGGAAGTCAGATGCTTTTGGAAGTCATAGCAGCAGGTATGAATCCCAGAGAAGACAAAAAAAACGCGCCTAACAAGACATCCATGCAACCTTTTCTAATTTAGTTTCAAAATAAAAGCCTTAGTTAAGATCGTAATTGTATTTTTTTTATAACATGAGGAGAAATCACCTTTTCACACAAGGCTGCGTAGGTCTGTACGTATAAATACCTTCAAATAGAAACCGTGTCAGGTTTTATCTGAAACATCAAGGTGTCCAAACATTCTAGTAAATGCAACATTAGGATATTACAAGCATTTTATCACTTTACTGAACCTTATGGTGTTTGGATTTTACATAAATTAGTCTTTCTCAGCTCTTTGCCACAGGGGTGTGTCACACAGATGCCTACACTCTGAGTGGCAGCGACCCAGAGGGGCTTTTCCCCGTCATCTTGGGACACGAGGGGGCTGGAACAGTGGAGAGCGTTGGTGAGGGGGTCACTTCATTCAAGCCAGGTGAGCAGCCTTCAGCCGAAACATTAATACTTTGAAAACTTTACCTAAAATGTCACTTCTGATGTTTCTCTGCAACTTTTTCCCCCACACAGGCGACACAGTCATCCCGCTGTACGTGCCACAGTGTGGTGAATGCAAGTTCTGCAAAAATCCCAAGACGAACCTCTGCCAAAAAATCCGGTGTGTGTGTCGAAGCATTTCCACACATTTTCTCTGAGGATGTTAATAGTTGAGTCTCTTTGCTCCCACTATGAAGGGTCACTCAGGGTCAGGGCCTTCTTCCTGACAAGACTTCTCGCTTCACCTGCAAGGGGAAGCAGATCTTTCACTTCATGGGGACCAGCACCTTCTCCGAGTACACTGTAGTGGCGGACATCTCTCTGGCCAAAGTGAACGAGAAGGCACCGCTGGATAAAGTCTGCCTTCTTGGGTGTGGCATCTCCACTGGTTATGGAGCTGCTCTCAACACTGCCAAGGTGATCAGAAGATCAATGGAGGGACTCCTTTCTTCTCTAGAAACCATTGTTTGCCTTCATGGCTCCTTTGTGTCGTCGCAGGTGGAGCCCGGTTCGACCTGTGCCGTTTTTGGACTCGGAGCCGTCGGCCTGGCCGCTATTATGGGCTGCAAAGTTGCCGGGGCCAACAGGATCATTGGAGTTGACATCAACCCAGAGAAGTTTGAAAGGGCCAAGGAGTTTGGAGCCACGGAGTTCGTGAACCCAAAGGACCACAGCAAGCCCATCCAGGAGGTTCTGGTGGAAATGACCGATGGCGGCGTCGACTACTCATTCGAATGCATTGGGAACGTGCAAATCATGGTGAGCCCTAACAGTGCAAAAGCAACAGAGCTGAGTGGTTATGCTTGTTTGTTTAAACTTTAAAGTATTGCTGGTTTATGAGGAAATGCTGACAGGAGTGACGTAACCGTTTATCTCAGAGAGCTGCTTTAGAGGCGTGCCACAAAGGCTGGGGTCAGAGTGTCATCATCGGTGTGGCTGGAGCCGGTCAGGAGATCTCCACCAGGCCGTTCCAGCTGGTGACAGGCCGCGTTTGGAAAGGCACAGCCTTTGGAGGTGACCCCCCCACTCCCACCCACTGTTTTATTACTTCTGGTTGTACAAATATCAATACTTTATTTGATGAAGTGGATTTTATGTTCCCTGCAGGTTGGAAGAGTGTAGAGAGCGTTCCTAGACTGGTAGAAGACTACATGAACAAGAAGTTAAAGGTGGACGAATTTGTGACTCACACTCTGCCCTTCGATCAAATCAATGAAGGATTTGAGCTAATGCACGCCGGAAAGAGGTGGGAAATACATTTCATGCTACGCTCACACCAAACGCTATTTATGCTTCAAATTTGCATCCGCTGCCTCTCTTTTGATGCGCATAAATTTACTTTTTAAAGCTTGTCCAAAAAGCTCAGTGGCCTTGTGTGGGACCCAATGCCTCCCTGCTTGACACTGAGCATTAAAGGGTTGGGGGGGTTAAATCACCAAATGGTTCACGAGCCCGGCTGTGTCCGCAGCTCACCTCTCCCCCAGGGGATGGGTCAAATGCGGAGACCAGATTTTACACACAAAGGTGCGTGACAGTTTGTTGACAGGCGTTTGTGGAGAGAGGTACTGGCAAAAATTTTTAGCCTGTAAAGTTTTTAAAGTTTTAAGTCATGTAAGCATTGGCTGTATATGTCATTTACAAAGCACGAAAGTTTGGATGACATTGAGAGATCAGGTTTTTTCATTTTTAAGAGTTCTACAAAAACATTCAGTCATTCAGAGACTCTCCTGGTACAGAGAAGCTCACCATCTACTCCCAAATTGTCTCCCATATTATTCCAAGGAGGAAAAAAAAATTAAAAAACATTTTTATTATTCTCTCAATCAAAATAAGAAACCTGTCATAGAGTTCATGAGAGGAATGATCAGCTTCTCCTCCATGTTGGTTTGGACTCCGCCCCCTGATCGCGTCATGAACCCCTCAAGGGCCAAAGCTGAGTGCTGATTGGTTGACACGATGCATTTTCTTCGCCACAGTTCAGATATTTGAACTCTGAAAACATTGCACCACAGCGCTCAAAACACATGGCAGAACCTCTGATGGCGTCTGTACATTGACTTAACTTTGACGTGTGAATCGTGTTCGCTGTGAACGCAGCTTAAGAACTTCAAACTTCACTTGCTGTTGAGTTTCTTTGGTAAAGTGTTCTCCCTCGTTTTTATTTCTTGCAGTATCCGCACAGTGCTGACTTTTGGAAGTGCCTGAAATGACCATCATATGTGGCCCTGAACTCATCTCTGTCCAGTCATAACAACACTTTAGTGCTGCTATTTTTCAGAATAAAAGCTTTAGCAGCACTATTCCTGTGCAAGGTTTTTTTCCCAATGGTTATTGAGAGCAAAAGAGAAACCTAAAAACATCTAAAGCAACCGAAATCCCTTTCAAATCCAGTTAATTGATGGAAAAAGGCTAAAATGTTTGATTTCAAAAACTAGGGAAAGTTTGAAGAGTTCCAAATGAGGTAGAGAAGAATTGAAATAAATAACTATACACTTTAAAAAACTTGATTCAGCTGGTCATAGAATAATGGTCTCAAAACAAGCACTTAGTTTATTAGAATATGGCTGTTCATCCTTAATACCTCTTTGTAGTCATGTCTTCAATAAAAGTTGAATAAAAATTAACTCTCAAATCACGTCTGTCATGTCTTGGTTTCGAAACTCCTTTAATAAAAAGAAAAGAGAAGTAACTGTTTAGTTCCTGTAGACCAAGGGTGTCAAACATACAGGTGGTTAAGTCCGGCCCACACGTGAAGAGTAAAAATCATAAGAATGTTTAAAAAAGAAAGCAAGTTTCTAGTCTATTCCTCTGGCGAGTTATGATTTTTTAAAGAAATTACCGAAGTGCGCAATTCCGCCACTAGGGGGAGTAAAGGATAAGCAAAACAGATGAAACGGCATAAATCTGCACGTGCCAAAAGCAAAACCTAACAGCTCTGCGTCTGGGTAAGATACACTTTGGTTCCCTATGAGCTTCACCGGTGTTATCTTGCTATAAGGATCATCAGTAGTGACACCCTAATGACCAAAATGTTGTCAAAAAGTGAAGTGGAGTGAGAGCTTTCCAGGAAAAACCATGAGTTTTCTTTTTTCACAAAGCTGAACGCAAAACCTGCATGCTTGGTATGTCATCAACAGGTCGCAGTGTTCAAAGAATATAACATTCAGCACCACTATGAGACTCATCATAAAGAAAAGTTTCACAATTGCAGTTTAGAAAAGAGAAGAATTACCAACTATTAGCTGGACTGAAAAACAACCGTCTGCATTCAATGCAGCATAGACATCAGTGATGGAGCAGTGACAGAGACTTTATTGTAAACACATTGGTGCAAAGATCCAAACCATTTTCAGTGCCCCAAAAACCAGTCGACCTTTGCTAACACGAGTCTGTCAATTACGATTCCAGATCCAACATCTCTGAGGAGACATGGACGCCAAATGAAGGAATGCAGACATTTATTGCATTTTGGGTCGCTATTTATGAAAACACCAACAACACAGATATATACAGCTGTGCATTTTTATTAGAGATGTTAGAGAGACAGTCACAGCTGAGTTTCTGGACACAACAACAGCTGATGACATAGTCATCTCTCTAGTCACTGCGCCAGACGATGTTGTAGTGAACTAGTCATGTGATGTCAGTCTGGTCACTGATGGCATCCTATCAAAGGTCAGGAAGTAGGCAGGTGTTGCCACAAAATTCAGGCATAAACCAGGAAAAGACTCTTGGACATTTCACTGTGCTTTGCACACTTGAATGACAGTAAATGTGTTTCTGTACAGGGTTTGAATCCTATATTGACGGTCAGGTGATGTTTAAGGAGTGAAAGGGAGGTTAAATGATTATGTTCACAAATGTTAGCAGGTCTAATTCAGTTTAATTTTTAATGGTTTGGACATTTACATTTAAGGCACGGCGTTTCGTTTTTTTCTGTTGCCCCTTTTGAGTTTATTATCGGGATTGCTTCAGTATCAGATGTCAAATATTCAGTCTGTATTAAAATTGAATAGACCAACTTTTTTTGAAGTGAAATGAATTTTATTTGAGATCCATTGGCCTCTGTGAATTAATGTGTAGTAACAAGTGATTAGTTGATTAATGAATGTGTAGTAACAAGTGATTAGTTGATTAATGAATGTGTAGTAACAAGTGATTAGGCTACTATGTTGGTTGAGGCATTTTTCCCAACTGAGTAAAAAAAAAAAAAAACAAAGCTGTTATTTTGCTTTTATGTTACTGGTCCGGCCCAGTTGATATCAGAATGTGGCCCCCGTACCAAAATGAGTTTGACACCCCTGTCTTAAAATATGTGAGTTGTACCTCAGCCATCTGAGTGGCTGTGTCACCTCTGGCTCCCAGCATCACCATAGCCAGAGCTGAAGAGATGCTGAACGGAGAGAAGAAGATGTTTGTAGTTCTGTGGTCCTCACTCAGCTGTCTGAACATAGCCAGAGAGAAGCTGATGTTGGCCTTGGAGAGAGGATTGATGGATGCCATAGTGTCTGATGATGAGAAAGGAGGAAAATATTTCAGTATTTCTTTGTCAGATATCTAATCAACCACAAGGGGGCACAATCTGGTACCTTTGTGTCTTAGTTCCAATTCCAAGTTCCAAGAGGTGAACAGGAACAAAACTGGTTCCTTGAACACTTCTTGGTGTATGCAGCCAGTATTTTCGTTTTCGTTAATCTAATTTGTCACATCTAAACGTGGTATTTAAGTTTGTTTATTTGTGTGTTAATTTGACTTTGTGACTTTGTGACACACATTTAGTTTAATTGAAATTTAATAATAAAAATAATAATTTAAAAAAACGTCAAACATAGGCAACTTTATTGCTCATTTTTAACAACTTGTATTATCCATCCATCCATCTATCCATTCAACCATTTTTTTTATCTAATTTTTATTTTGTTTTAACTTTTTGTCTTTTATTTTAGGTTTTACATTTTAAGACCAACACTTTGATTTGCTGCATTTTATTGAAAGTGCTTTATAAAAATGGCAATTTAAGAGTGAAGCTGTTCTTTCTCAGTGGACTTTGTGGTTATCCCCACATCAAAACTTCAAAGTTTACTAAACTAAATGTAATCCATGAAATCTGTAGAAAATCAAATAAAAAATATTATAGTGATTTTAAGATTGTTACATTTTTTCCTTTATAATAATAATAAAAAAAACAGATCTACACAATCAAACTGCACGTGTGTAGTGTGCAAATGTTAGTTGGTTAGTGGAGCTGCAAAAGCGCTGTTTTAACAAACTTTAGTGCTGTAACATAACATTGTAAAGCTCACAGCTGTAACCCGGGAGAGAAGAAGCGTCCAGCGAAAAGAAGAGTCATGCTGGAGTTATGGCGGAAGAAGAAGAGGAAAGGACGGTTTGCAGTAAAGGTGGGAACTCGGTGGCAACACATGCACAGTGATTTCCCGCACATAAAAGAGGCGGTAGCAGCAGCTGCTTCCGTTCCCTCCTCGTTCACCTCCACAAAGGCCTTGTGGGTCGCCTCAGACAGAAACAGATCTTTGGTCGCAGACATGCCTGGAAAAAAAAGGGAATGCCGTCATCAAAAAATATGAAGAATACAGTAAAAATTTTAGTTTTTTCTAAACAGTGTTAATGTTTTGTTATAAACCAGGCAGAGTTCCATGTGTCTCACCAGAGAAGTCACATGTCATTTGATTGAAAGCATCTTTCACGCCCATGCTGGTCAGGACGTTGCTCAGGTTGTACGTCTCCTCCAGCTTGAATCGAGGCACTTTTACTTTGACATAAGTCAGAGGCATTTGGTCTGGATGAGTCCACTCCATGAATCTCTCACAGGTTAAAACTCTCTCCAGCTGAAAAGGTGAAACAGTACATGTTAAAAGCATAGGTTTCATCTTTTTTTATGTTTTTTTAAAAGTGTCCTACCTTCTTCAGACCTTCTTGTTTGGGTAAAAAGATGAGCATGCTCAGTTCGTTTTCTATGTAAGGCATCTCCAGGATCTATCCAGAAGAGATTTTTGAGCACAGTTTACAAAAATATAATGATAATAATCATACTTAACACTAATGTTAAAATAAAGTTATTTCAAAAATCAAGTGACTACTCAAGTGTTGGATGACCTGGCAGTTGACTTTTTGGACAAAACCAAGACGGAAGACACTTTTCTGCTTCATCATCTTTACAGACTTTGAGCGAATCTAGCAAAAACAAGATGTCTGTTGTCATACTTCGTTTTTTTACTAATAGCGTTCTCTTTTTTTTTCATGCTTGGGTTACCATGGTGAGTTTAAATCGAGCATCGCGTGTCTTAGAATTCATGAAAGGTCTGTTCCAGGTTCCTTTGAAGTAGATGGCGTTGACCAAAACCAGGTTGGTTGCTGCTTTCAAATCCGCTTCAGAGAGGACATCTTTGATTTTTCCTGGTAAGAACATTGAAGACACTTGGAATAAATGACAACTTCCTCACCCTATTAGAGAACAGTCAGGATCATGTGACACACTGATGGTGCGTGAGTGAGATCCACCTTGGGTCTGCTTCTCCACTCAGCTGTTGATCTTGATCCTGGCTTCCTCGTATTTGTTTTTAAAGTCCACAGACTCCAGTTCTGCTTTGTAGCAGCTGCTGGTTTGTTTTAAGAACTCCTGAAAACACATGAAACCATCCATCAACGATTAAGTCAATGTGTGGAGATAAATCAACTGTCAGCAGTGTCCTGGATCTCCAGTGACTGACAGTCAGAGTCCAGTAAAAATGTTGTCAGTGTTTCATGAAATGCTGACCTGAAGGAAGAGGAAAGACTGCTCTCCATACAGCCTGTTAGCAACACTGAGCAGAAACCCAGCTCTTGGCTTGTTCAGCTCCTCCAGTAGTTGTTGGAACAGAGAGTGGACTTCCTCCTGACAGTCCTGGGTCTTCAAACACTGTAAACAGTAAATGTGTTACAAAGATGCTGTACACAATACAGAACTTTTAAAATGTTATGTTTGTGTGGTTTCAATCAGAAGATCAGAAACTCTTAGAGTATGTGAGTTGTACCTCAGCCATCTGTGTGGCTGTGTCACCTCTGGCTCCCAGCATCACCATAGCCAGAGCTGAAGAGATGCTGAACGGAGAGAAGAAGATGTTTGTAGTTCTGTGGTCCTCACTCAACTGTCTGAGCATAGCCAGAGAGAAGCTGATGTTGGCCTTGGAGAGAGGATTGATGGATGCCATAGTGTCTGATGATGGGAAAGGAGGAAAATCATTCGGTATCAAAGGGCCACATCCATGCGTTGGTCCCATGTTGGAGAATGGATAGATCTCATATAATTAAGAATAGAGTCCTGACACAGAGAAAAAGAGAATAATTAATTTTATACTGGTCTAGAAATTCCCCTTATAACACAATCTAACAACAATCTATTTATTTTAATAAACAGCGTGTTTGTATTCATGAAATCATTTTAAAAAACAAACTTACTGTCTGCTCTTCAGTGTCCAGGAATTAAACCAGGGCGAGCAGTTGTGTTCTCCAGAACCCCCCTGTCCCCTCCCCTGCCATCCCATCCGCAATCTCCTTTAAGTTCCCTGAAGTGACGTCAAGCTTATTTTTTTCCAACTAAACCTTTATTTAAATCGAACACCGCTTTTTTTCTTCTGTTTTAGCCGCACTGATGTTGCCAAACTATGTATATGTCTATGACCTACACAGACTAACTCAGAATCGTCACTCAAAAGTATTGAAGAGCAAAAATGACAAAAACATGGAGTTAATTGGACATAGGCCAATGAGTTATTCATATAACTCGTTGTCACCCCCCCCCCCCCACACACACACACACACCCACAGCTTTATTGAACATAGTATTAAAGTACAAAACGCAACATTAGGGAATCAAATAGGACATCAGCCGTAGTAACCAATGTTATCATTCCAAACTTATGACTCATTGTTGTATCCCTTTTACAAAATTCCCTGAATTGACGCCACACTAATTTTTTTCACTAAACCTTTATTGAAATCGAACAACGCTTCGTTTTGAAGTTTCAGCTGCACCGATGTTGCCAAAGAACGTAGAGTTATCTGGATCATCTGAACTGATCTGAACAAAATGTTTTGATTTTTAGACCAAAAAGTAAAGAAATTTTAAACACATAAAATTGTAAACATGATCATTAGTAATGTAACAGAAATAATACATAACAAATGGTTATTGTCATAGTGTTATTGAGTTAAGTCAGTTAAAATGTAAAGAGAGAACATGGATGTCTTTTAGGATCATTTTTAATAATAATACAATAATTCACTTTATTTCAGACTCGAATGAAGAAGACAGGAGATAGAAGAAGACAGATACAACATAAACAGTTACAAATTTAAAAAAACTACAAGATAAGATATAAGATTGTACTTTTGGATTTTAAATGTTTGAATGGTCTGGCACCTCTGTATCTCTCTGAGTTGTTACATGTGTATCGTCCACGTCGAGTCATAAGATCTGAATATCAAATGCTGTCATGGTTCCCTGGACTTGGCTTGTGACTCGGAGAGACAGCAGCTCCTAAACTCTGGAAAGTTCTCCCCTTCTTTGTGAGGTCTGCCAGAACCGTCAGTGATTTTAAGTCACTTTTATAACTTGTCTTTTTAGTTAGGCTTTTAACTCCAGTGAGCAGATTTAGTGGGTCAGTTTGTTAATTTTATTATTTTGTTGTTTTTTGCTTTTATTGTTTCTTTATTTTATCATATTGTTTCTGATTTTATTTGATTTTATGTTAAGCACTTTGGTTGCCTCTGCTTGTATAAGTGCTATACAAATAATAAATTGATTGATTGATTGATTGATCAGTCAAAGCACTTTTGTTATAATCCACTAGATGGCAGTGTGAGACACAAGATGCTTAGGCTACTTAGGGAGATGCGAGTGCGAGGGAAGGCTCAAAGGCAGACAGTTACAGACCTCTCCAGTAGCTGAGAAGGGGAATCAATGGCTCTGTGGATCAAGATGAAGGACCTGACCTGGACCTCCAAATGTTTGATGGCTGATCGGGTGAACCTGGGACGCTGGGATTTACCGCTGAACCCCCTGGATTTGTCTTGGACAGCAAGACACTGAAGACGGAGGGCACCCACTTGAAAACTCTTCAGATGTCACCATTCATTTGCCTGCCACAGTGTCTCATCTTACTGGGGGATAATTAAATCTACCAATAGTCCTACACAATAAATCTAAGTTTAGGTATGTCTAATCCTCTGGTGGGACAAATGTGTGTATGGAAACTTTTTGTACTAAACATTTGCCAACATGTGCAAATAAATAGATCTCTCAGGAGACATGACAGAATACACACAAACACCAATGCAAATATTTGGAATAATTAAAATAAAACAAGGACATTTACAAAATTAAATGTTTTAGTATAAGAAGCAAACAAATGGTCCCTTCAGTTATAATGAATTTTAACAAACATCTCAGTTTTTCTTGTCTTCTATATGCTTTAAACACATTGAAAATGCCACGTGACTCCTTAGTTCTACAAACTTCAATGTTTTATTTAATAATTTGGGGATTTTTTTTGTACAAATATGTCTGTTTATAACAAAACCATGCTGCCTAATTAAAAAATAAGTGAACCAAATAAATCTGGAAGAGAAAGACACTTGAAATCTAATTGAAATCCACAGTAATATGAAGGTGTCATGTAAAAGTAGCTCAAGTCCTGTTTTTCACATCAGGCACGCCTGTTCGTGTCACTTGATCTTGACAGTTAGGCGGTTTTGTTTTGGCGCTGCCTGTGGGGTTTCATTTCAATGATTCCAGGTGACACA
This sequence comes from Oryzias latipes, assembly GCF_053564925.1. Taxonomy (NCBI): domain Eukaryota; kingdom Metazoa; phylum Chordata; class Actinopteri; order Beloniformes; family Adrianichthyidae; genus Oryzias; species Oryzias latipes. The sequence goes on along the minus strand of NC_136256.1, from coordinate 14,427,770 downwards.
CCTAGATTTACAGTCCCAACTAAAAAAAACAATTTATACTAACACTGAAGGTCATTTTTGCGTTAAGAAGTACAAAACCCTACTTTTAAAAAAGCTTTTTAATTTTCATTTTTAAATAAAATTACAATTTGTATTTACACCTCTGACTTTTACTTCTTTCTTGACTTTATTTTTTAAGAACGACGAAACAGCGCCCTCTTGTGGTTACAATGGCAGCTAAGCTTGACTTCAAACAAGCTAACAGAAAGTGGTCAACAGAGGAATGCAGCAGATCAGCAGCAAAAGGACAATCCGCCTTGCAGGCTTGATTATTTTTATGGAAAAAAAATCGTTTTGAAAGGGGAGGCCACTCTGAATATAACGGTGAGATAAACGCTCATTTTATTCGGCGGTATCTTTCCTGTCTTTAGCCTGTTAGCTAACCTGACCACCATGATCACACAGACAGTGGATTTCACCCAAACCTGTTAAACACAGGTCGTTTTTGTCTTATCTACGTTATTATTAGTTAAAAAAATGTTCCAGACCAATAAAAACAAAAAAATGTAGGGGCTTTTTTTTTTAAAGTGCCTTTTTTTATCGGTCGTAATTCATTTTTAAAGCTGCTTTTATTTAAATTAAATTGTTCGAGAGTCAGGGTTAACGTTATTGATGGTTGTTGTTGCTTTTTGTTACATTAATGTTAGAAAAATAAAAATGCTAAATGTTTTTTATTCACAGAAAGGAAAACTATCATTTATCTGGAGTTTATTGTGTTGGTTTAGGATGGTTTATATACCACGTTATTTTCCTTCCTGTTTTGGTGTTGATATTTTTTTAATGTTTAAGAATAGAAATATTAATATAATATTTCATTATTTATTTTTTTATTTACTCTTTCACAACACATTCACAACACAAACAAATTTCTAATGCGACTTTATTAACTTTTTAAATTTATTTTTTAAGTTTTTATAAGGATTTCCCCCTATTTTTGTATAGATTAGTTTCCCTGACCTCCTCTCTGAACTCTTGGACAGGTTGCCCACAAATCCTCAGTTGTAAATTACAGATTTATTTAAATGTCAGATTACTTAAATTAATCTTAAAGCTTTTCACCTTTTATTCTAAGAAAACTCTTGAAAATGTTGTATTTTCTTACAAGAGAAATTCAACCTTTAACAGAGTTCATTTACAATTTTTACACTTAGATCATTTAACTGAATGGCAGAGGGCTTACAGCTGTCAATATCTAAACCTTTGCTTACCAAAATTACCTAAATTCACTGATATATGTTGAAGATGAGAGATTTATAAAGTTTAATGTTTGGTTCTTTTTCTTTAGGGTCTTCTAAATCAATGTAAGTGCCACAGGTCGTTCCTAGATCCTATCTCCAAAGCCTTACTGGCAAGACGGGTGCAAACAACTCAGGAAGATGGCGTCACCTTTTGTGCCTGTCCCGGTTCCCATGGACAGAACCCTGTCAGGTGGTAGAAGCAAACCCAGGCGGCCACAGCGAGCGGCGTCTCTTGGAAGCGTCTCCAGCAGCTCGGAGTCTTCATCCCCGGTTGCCCGGACGACAATAAAGGAGCAGGATTCCCGGTTTCAGTCCAGTTGCACGGACGGCACCCCGCCACCACCGGTGCAGAGCCCGGTGACACGGGCCCGGATGAACGGACCCCTGGAGCCGTGCGTGGAGTTCTCAAACTGCCCTCATTCTGCGTGCGGTTCTGCAGGCAGCCAAGAAGCAGAGGAGAGGCCAATCACCCCCACGGTGCTGGGCTACGAGGTCATGGAGGAGAGGGCCAAGTTCACGGTACCAAGCTGGAAAACTGATCATTTTGTCACCATGGTTACTGATAGTCGTACAGTTTACTCACCCCAGAAAAAAAAGACAGGATTTCTTAGTATTTTCTTTGTAAACTCATACATTTTTATTTCATACAACTTCAAAGCTGCATGTTTGTGTCCTCCAGGTCTACAAGATCCTAGTCAGGAAGAATCCCGACCAGAGTTGGGTCATCTTTCGAAGATATGCAGACTTCTCAAGACTCAACGACAAGGTCAGTTGCGATGGGCCACGTGTGGACGCCGCTGCACGAGCACTTCAAGGTCACCTGAAGTTTTCCCCTCCTCCCCCTGTTTTCAGACTCTTTATCTGCCGCTTGCTTTCAGCGTGTTTGCCGTCGTTCTTGAAGGGAACGTGGCAGATTAGAGCCGCACAAAGAAGCTGGCTGTTCATAAACAGCCTGAGCCAAGCAGGTGATCGGCTCTTTCGGATTTGAAAAACAAAGAAAGAAGGAACATTGTGGGGCCTTTGACTGTATCAGAATGAAGAAACAATTTTGTTATTTATCAATAAAAGATAAAATGACCATTTCGTCAAAACAAAGGAGGCATTTTATTGGAGGTTGTTGCTGTAGACAAGAGGATATAAATAGAGATAAAATAACTGACTTGAAGGCAAAGGAGAGAGAACAGAACCTAAACTGGGAAATGATTGTCTCAGTTCCAACGCACTTTTATTTTGAAACTGCTCAGTCATGCTTTTCTATTCATGCGGCCATCCTGCTCCTTCAATAAAAGCATTTCCAAGGTCTTTTCTTGAAAAGTACCTCAAACCTACAAGTGGGGATCTTTAGGTACTTCATGATTCGACCTGATTACGACTCAAGAGCCGATTCAATTATAAAATGAAAAGATAAAAAATGCATTCTGAATATACGCATTTTTAAAAAATGTTTTCTCTTTTCTCTACCTACTTTCCTCCCCCCACCATTTGTAAAAATTGAGCTCTAAATTTTATTTCTGAGTAATTCTTTATCCAAATCACATCAGAAGCAGAACAAAAACAGTTTCAAAAAGCTTGTCCTTCATGTGGGCACCCCTAAGTTTCTTTGTTTTTCCTGGAATGCGTTTCTTTTTTTAGGAGTTTTTCCTTACCACAAAGGAGGGTTTAAGGGCAGGGATGCCCAGTTCAGTTCAGGTTTTTTTTTCTATTGAATTCTTTGTATTCAGGATCCTCTTGATTTATGTTTTACTTTACAATTACTGGTACGAAGCCCATTGAGACGACTGTTGTTGGGATTTTGGGGCATACAAATAAAATTGAATTTTTATGGAATAGTTGTGATATTGAAACTACAGTCGGCGAGCTTCCTCACAAACTTGGTGTCCTGAAAGCAGCTCCCTGCTCCGCTCCATTCCGATGCATCCACGACTAGATCCATGAACGCCTTTGTTTTCCTCGTCTGAGCCGGTGTCCGGCTCACAACTGTCCGGCTGGAAAACTCCAGTATTGCTCATCGTTTTTGTTGCACCGCTAACGTTTGGGCGTGGGAGGGCTTGTAAGCTAGCAGGAGAGAAGGTTCCTGGTTTTAAATAAAATAAATAGTGCCCAGCGAGTTACTGAATAATATGTAAATACAGCGTAGAAGTTTGCAACATGATCATTTTGGTAGGATGCAACTTACACACCTCATGACTTTAGTCCAAAAGCTTTTGGCCGTCAACGCTAAAAAAGCCAAAATCCTTTCAAACATTGGCTTTAAGCGAAGGTGGGGGGGTCGGATCACGCGGGCTGTAAGGTCGGCCACGTTTGTGTGCTCTTCAAAACTGTCCAACGGAAACTGCGCCGTGTTTACGTTCCAACAAATACTTTTACTTTAAATCACATGAATGTTTTGAATCTTGATTATTCAAAAATTCCCAAAGCATTTCAGAAATGTTTATGGTACATTATCAAAGCATCTACTAACCATTTTCTCCCCCACACATACCCAGACTAGGCCTTTATTTCACCCTTCGTGACATTGTCTGTATTTGTTGTCCTAGTCCGGCCCTTGAATTGCGCACACACAGTTCTCATGTTTTGCGTCTTTATTTCAGCTGAAGGAGATGTTTCCTGGGTTCCGCCTCTCGCTGCCTCCTAAGCGATGGTTCAAGGACAACTACAACAGTGACTTCCTGGAAGACAGACAGTTGGGCCTGCAAGCTTTTTTACAAAACCTGGTTGCACACAAAGACATTTCTAGCTGGTATGGAGACCTTCCACTACTGAATTGTTGCTGTTCTTTTAAGAGAACTTTGGTTTTAAATATGGTTGATGAATAAACAACACGTTCCTGTTAGTAGAAGTAGCTTTGAGGGTGTGGAGAACGGGATTTTTCAGTGTTTGCTTCTCCTTGCCAGTGTGCCGGTGAGGGAGTTTCTTTGTCTGGATGATCCTCCGGGACCTTTTGATAGTCTCGAGGAAAGCAGGGTAAGTCTGCGCATTTACTAAAACACCGGCAAAGATGCAGAAAACACAAATACTTTTGAACTCACTGAGAGCTTGAGATGGGAAATTCACTCTTTTAAGATTTAGAGCTTGAGAGTTTTTCTATTTATTAAATATATTTACACTTCTGATGACAACATGTCACGTGTGTTTATTTATCTCTAAATTCCCAGCAACTGCAAAAAAAAAAAAAAAAACTAAAGATCATTAAAATCCTCTAGATTTTGTAAAAGTATTTTAGCAGTTTCTGTGGTAGTAGAGTTACAAAGTATTTATGGTGCAAATTACAACAACACAACCAAAACAACCAAAAATCACAAGCCTCGACAACCAGAACAAAGAAAAACACCCTAAACAGAACAAAACATCACTACCCACAATGCATCTTTGCCATTACAGGTCCTGCAGTGGGCAGAATCATTAATGTATATTTTAGAAGGGTCTAACTAAGACTTTGTGTTTTTTTGTGTGTGTGTGTGTGTGTGTGTGGGTGTGTGTGTGTGTGTGTGGGTGTGTGTGTGTGTGTGTGTGTGTGTGTGTGAGAGAGAGACATAAACCAAGCCAGCGACATGAGTTTTAGAGGAAACTCTGGCAGTTTTTCCCGGTTTACTGTCACATTATCTTTTATGAGACACCCCGTTAGTTCCTGTTGGTCAGATGTTCCTGAGTAAGTCTTATTTTGATGAATCTCACTGACAGTAATGATGCTTCACAGACCTCCATCAGCATATCAGCTGAAGGTCATGTGCAGTTCAAGGATTGCAAGTCAAGCACTTTTTAAAGAGATTTCAAAATGAAAGTGGTGCCTGATGGGAAATAATGAGTAAATACAGGTTTGAAAAATGTTCACTTCCATAAATGGCTTTTAGGTTTTCCTCTTGTCATTTATGTCTGAGTTTACTCACTACTTCCTACTTAGCGAACCCTATAAGGCATTTGCCATTTTGTCATGGTGCTCGAATCTACTATTCCAAAATCCAGGAAACTGCCCAGAAGTCTCCGTGAAAAACTAGTGTGCACGGATGCTCACTAGATCGGAGGATATAGACTACAGTTTGAAAAAGTTATCATAAAAAAAAAAACTTTACATTAGTTTTTTTTATAAACCATCCATGTTTTCTCATCAGAACACAGTGGATGCATAAATAGTTGTTTAAAAATTTTCATATTTACGAGCTTTTAACGTCAGCAAATAGGTGACGATATATTTGGTGTTTAAAAAGAAAACAAGTACTGAACATATATAGTTTTTTAGGCATTATAGAGTCGTGAGGGAAGTCAGACGTAGTGATTGTCTGTTGTTCAGAGGATATTTATTTAAAATGCTTCTCCACAGAGAGGTCAGAAGGTTGTTTTTTAACTTTACTACATCTAAATATGAGTTAAATGAGAAACATTAAACGTTTTTGCATTAAGAGAAAATTCTCAGTGTTGGACGACTTTGGGGTAATTTGCTGTTAGTTGGCAGATTCTCTATTTTTATTGGTTTTCTTCACTGATGCAAAATCAAAAAAGGATGACATTTTTTTAATTATTTCCTTTCAGGCGTTCTGCGAGACTCTTGAGGAAAGCAATTATCGTCTTCAGAAGGAGCTGCTGGAGAAACAGAAGGAGATCAGCGCGCTGAGGAGGAGGCTGGAGGACAGGGAGCAGCTCATCCTGCTGCTGGAGAAGCACATCAAGTAAGTGGAAGGCGGGTTGGACGCACATTCAGGCTTTGTGTTTTATCGAGTCCGTTCCTGGTGGACTGATGGACGTGCTCGTCCCGCAGTGGTGAGAGAGTGAGCCCGGAGTCCCCCTGCGGGCTGTCGGCACGGGGCAGCGAGAGCAGCGCCGAGGTGGACGTGCAGTCGTCTGCTGTGGAGGCCGATCAGGACGTCCCTGATGAACACGGGTAAATGACCGTCTGGAGACGGGGAGGATGAGGAGGAAAAAAACTATCAGATGATTTAATTAACTCAATATTTTTAAGCTTCTTTACCAATTGTATCCTGTATTTTAAAAAGCCTCGATTCTATGTACTAATATATTACACATGGCTAAGCCTATTTAAATTATATACACATATTTAAAAGAGCAAACTCCAAAAAAAGCTTGTTAAATAACCATTTCTTTGTTTTATTTGTTTTAAAGTTTTGACAAGACTTTCGAAGAAGTTTCGCTTTAAATTTAATAAATACTTTTCAGAAAAACAGTAAATTAAAAAACAGAAATTAAAACTAAATAAATATTTAGTCTTTTTTATTTTATTTCAGTTTTTGTAAAAAATAGAGTCCACTCCACTTACTGTAGTGAACTTACTGTTTACTTTGTACTGAATTTTGGAACTTAGAATGGATTTCATTCTGTTTACTAATTACATTACACAAGGGAGAGAGTTTTTATTAAAGCAAGGCTTATTTATTTTTTTATTTTTTCAAAAAGGGTTTACATTTTTCGATGACACGAGTGGAAAAGTCAGCAGTAAAAGCAGTAAGACCACAGTGGTTCTTTGGATTTTGCATTTGTAAAAAATTAAACGTCAGAATATGGGTTATATTATTCTAAAGATGTGAATAAATGCAGTAACTAGTAAAGTGTCAAGTCCTAGTGAAGCAAAATTAAAAGCAATAATTAAAATATGAATGAAACATCTTGGTTTGTAGACATCACAACTGGTCGGACAGTGGAAACAATCTGATAACAGATCAAGGATATCAATAGAAAACTACATTTCAAAATAAAAGTGAAAACAGTTATCCTGTTTTTTAAACAATAAAGCTAGAGGTAAAATCATGGAGTTGGACTTCTAAACTTGACTGCATATTTTTTATTATCCCCCCCCCCCCCCCCCCCCCCCTACATATTCCACAGCAGCACCGCCCTCCTTTTGCCGAACCCCGTAACATGTAAGGTTCCGGCTCAGAAGCCAAACTCACGATTCCCGTCTGTTGTTAAATCCGGCCTGGGTTGTGATGTGGGGGTGTTTTTGCAGGAGGGGGTTCGCTTCCTTCTCTCTTTCTGAATGTGCTGTGAATTGTTGCATCTGAGCTGTCTGTCTGCACTGCCTGCTCAATATTTGCAGGGTTTTAATGACAGATGGGGTGAATTCCCTTTCAAAGCCTTTAGTTTAAGGGAAAAAAAACATCTTAGAACAGATTTTATTTGTGATATTGAGACTTCTACGGTTTACATACATGTAAAAGCTAATTCATTACAGGGGCTATAACCACTGAGGTTTAAATTGGCTTGAATTTGACTTGACCCCAGCTGTCTGTGTTGTACTGTGACCTTGTTTGGCTGAACGTCTGTGTCTAACATGCTGCCAGCTCTGTCCTGTCACATGGTGATGTCTGATAAAAGTGTGGGCGATGCTAGTTTCCTTGGATTTCATGGTTTTCTGTCTTTGCACCTGTTCAAAACATCTGTCAGGAAGTGACAGATGAAGAGTAGTCGACGAGAAAACCTGTCATTGTTTTTCCAAAATTAAAAAGAGACGTTCTAGTAGTCTTCCTTTGCTTTCGTCTTGGTTTGTCCAGCTTTCGGTCAGCTTTTGTTTTCCAGAAAACTGAAATCTTGTCCACAGTTGTGACGTCTCTGTCTTTTGTTTCAGGTGTGAGGTCCGGACCGTTCGATCCTCCGTGTGTTGGTGCGGACCAGCGCTCAGCGTCTCTCCTCCAATGATCCAGGTCCCTCAGCTTTACAAGAAACCTGAACACTAAAAAGTCCTCCGATTCCCTTCCTTGTGTTCCTTCTCAAGCAAAACGCTGCTACTCCATTCTCAACTTTTTGTTTCTGAAATTCTTCAAACATTTCATATTTCAACCACTTTTTTTAATTTAATGACTATAACTGTTATTCAAGACTTTAAAAAACTTGTAAAAATACTTGAAAAACCCTAAAAATTCAGTCCCTTTCATTTTAAAAACATCTACAGCTTCCAGTTTGGATTGATATGCTTGATTATCCAGCAAAATGTTGGCCTTTTTGGCTAAAAAAAAACCTTCAGAAAACTGAAAAAAACTTCTGAAAAATGGTCGAAAAACCTTTCAAAACTAAGATTATCTACACAAAAACCCCTCATGTCGTTAGTGTTGACCGATTTCTCTTCTTTCCTATGAATTGGCCCTTTATCTTGAAAAACCTGTGAGAGCTGCAGCTGTTAAAGGACTGAGGACTGCAGCAGGCTGACGTCATGTCTTCTTTCTGGACTGCCATCAGCAATTAAGGGTTTAACTTTAGACAAAGCTCTTCTCGAAAAACTGTCTGTCACTAAGTTTACGTTTAATTTTGTGTGTGTTGTCAGTGCCAGATGTGAACTGTGGTTTAAAAAAAATCACCAATTTATACACCAGTTATTTATTTCACTGTCTCGATTTCAATAGTTCTAATGACCGACAGAAAACCTTCAGTTGATATATGAATACGCGCATTTATGGCAAATCATGTTTTGCTTGTAGATATTTTAGAAGATTTTTTAAGCATGGTTTTCCAACGCTGCTACTCGTGGATTTTGCCTTCAGACAAACGATCGGGCCTCAGAGGAAGACACTGGGACATCCTTTAAAGGCGTGTTGTTCAAATCTCAGCAGGTGAAACACACAAGCATCTCAAAGAGTAGATCCTTTGATGTCCATAAACATCAGGACATGCAGAAAAAAAGCCTTCAACTTCCACACTTCCAAACGATTTCATTTTCCTATCACCACTTTGGCGGCTGTGGTTCACATCAAGGCAAATAAAGTTAAGATGAGGCGTAAAAGTAGATCGAGTACATTGGTTGCCATTGGCAACAAATCACCAGTCGGGCTCTTTGGCTTGTTTGCTCTGAGACTGTTCTTGGGAAATCACCCACCTAAGCCATATTTTCTGCCTAAATAATACTTGAAGGACATGCTTTTGTGTAGAAATGATGCTATAACCGCTGTTTTTCCTCTTTCCTGGGCCGGTTTATGAGGAACAAGATATTTAAGGTTTCATCGCGTCATTCTCGGCCTCCAGCAGGTCATATAATGCACTTTATGGATGAATGGCGATTGTTAGGATGTTATTTTTTTACTACCTTGAAACATAAAACATGTTTTGATCATCAAATGTGTTTCGACCTCCAACTGGATCAGATACGTTTAAATATATGTGTATATATATATTTGATTTTTCTCTTTTTGGTGTCCTGTACTTTACGTCAGATGATCTACTTGCAAAGCAAAGTGCCTTGAAGATGTTCTCCTCTTGGCTTTTCTTTGGACGTGTTGGAATAGCTTTATAGACGACAGGAAACATGTCATCCTTTTCACCCTGATGAAGATAATCTTTTAAAGACATTCATGTGTTTTCCTTCTTGGTTTAGTTTCAAGATGAGATGTTTTTGTAATATTACCTTAATGGACTCTTAGATTCAGATATGCACCTGTAGTTGCACTATACAATATTTATGAATAGTAGTGTTATAAGGCTTCAGATTTAAAGGGATAACTTGTGGAATAATAATAATAATTTTAAAACACTGTTGAACAATATAGGGCAAAGATGTTTGTTATATAAAAAGGTTGACACAATAAAAAACACTTTGACATATTAAAAATATTGTCTGTTTTTTTATTTAGTGTAAAAAAATGCAGAAAATTTTGATTAATTCGTTTTTTCAGCTTTATCTGTCCACAAATGATGTAACAATCTGGAGAAAGGTCACCAATGTGACAAAACTGTTAATAATGTTTGTCATAATTATAGAAATGGTTGTGTTTGTGACGAAAACTAGGAAGTTGGTTTGATATTTTTTTAAAATATTTTTTTTTACTCATTTTATTCATTGTATTTTGAAAGAAGAGAGAAAATGGCATAAAAACATCTGTTGATCAAAGCACTTGATCACATTTAGTTTTCCCTAGATAAATATAAAATAGTTGACCTTAATGACAATTTAAAAATTAAAATATCTCAACAACAAAAACATTTTTTCAACAAATTCATTTCATTTTGCTTTTTAATTTGTGTTTTATAAATCAACTTAATTTTACAGAGATTTCTTATCCATTGTTTCAAGCAATTTCAGCAATAAAAGCAAAGGTTCATAAAAGAGAAATTCCTATATTTTAAATGTATTTAAGATATTAATGTATAAATGGATTAGAAATAATAACATAATTGAATAATCATTAATAGACATTTGTGTTTATACATACAAACTGTAAACACACATGACATATTTAATCAATAAAACATGATTGTCAATGATGAGGATTATTTGAGTTTTTAATTGGTCAATTTAAAAAAAAAGTTTTTAAATTTGTAATCTCTTAAAATCAGTAAAAGGTAATATATGGAAAAATATTAGTTGAACATTGCTTTACATTAAAAATATCCCCCTTGAAAAGACAAAAATGTCTTTTTTATCAGAGGTTTTTCCTGAAGAATTAATAGTGAAGCACTTTATAAAACACGATGAGCAGATTTAAAGTAAAAAGAACCTTGCAGGTTGACTCCCACAGACTGTCCATGTTCTGGTGTGCTCTGCAGATTAGTTTAAGAAGTTGCTTTGACAAACGTCCGCCCACAAAAATCTTCTGATCAGCTCAGGTTTCAAACCACATCCCAAAACAAGATTGTAGATCTGCACAAAGCTGGAATGGGATGCAAGAACTTTGGTAAAACAGTGTGGTGAAAGGAGAAAACTGCAATGATCAATCTGCAACACTTCACCTCACATGGACAGGGTGATAGATATAACCTACAGTTGGAAAAGGCTTGGTGCCAAAAGTCAAAGCGATGGAAATCCCACAAATCTTGCACCAGACTTTTTCTTTCATAGCTCTATTTTGAAATAAGCTTGAGTTCCTGATTGGTCAAAGTTCAACCTGGTTTAACTTTCAATGTACATTGAATGGATGCATGTGTTGTACATAGAGCCCAAAAACGATTGTAAAACCTGCCTAGAGACGCGTGAATGCGAGAGTTTTGAACGTAGAATTGCGCATTTTCAAAGACTTTTCACTGGAAGTGGCTGCTTGAACGTACGTTGCAGAGGGTGGTGTGAACGGAGCTTCAAGAGTCTGGAGAACTGCTGAAAGAGTTTTGGGCTTTGAGAACAAACTTGAAGGAAGGAAGGAAAACACTGTGGCCCTGAGAACACAGCCTAACAAAACAGCTTAGACATGCAAATATTCTGCTTTGAGGCTGGTTTACATATAAATGTCAGTAGGCCAATAAAACAGTGGATCTTCAAAGCTATTTTCACACGGCGCTCGGCAAAAGGTGTTCAAGCAACCACTTTCAATGAAAGTCTATGTAGACACGTGAACACGCATTTTGGGGTTCTGCATTTAAAAGACGCATTCATGCGTAGCCATGCGTGGCCACTGAATGCCCAATGTAAGTTAAACCAGGTCAAACTATAACTAAGCAGGGACTCTGATTTGGTAGTGACATCCGGGTGGCCTCCCTTTTAATTCACAGAAATGCCAAACGTTGAAAAATTGATCATGAAGGATAAATTGATAATAACTTTTTGTTTCCAACTGACATTTTATGACACAAAGTCTTTCATATATCCGAATAGAGCTGTGAAACATGGGCCGTATGTTTGATACCCCTATTCTAGTCCATTCCTGTGGCGAGTTATGATTTTTTAAAGAAATAACCGAAATGCGCAACTCCGCCACTAGGGGGAGCAAAGGAGAAGCAGAACAGGTGAAGCAGTATATCAGTGCATGTCCCAATAGCAAAACCTAACAGCTCTGAGCTCTAAAAAAGTTTCACCTTTTGCAGTTAAGAAAAGAGAAGATTTACCAACTATTAGCTGGACTGAAGAACAACAGTCTGCATTTACTCCAGCCGTGACGTCAGTGATGGAGCAGTGACAGACACCTTATTGCAAACAAATTGTTGCAAACATCCAAAAAATGCTGAGGGCTGCAGAAGTCTTGTGCCCCAAAAGCAGTCGACCTCAACTGCAGAACCAATATCTCTGAGGGCGCCATATGAAGGAATCCAGTCGTTTATTGCATTTTCAGTCACTATTGATGAAAACTCAAACATCACATATAACTGTTCATATTTATAAGAGGTGTTAAAGAGACCGTCACGGCGGAGTTTTTGAGTTGTTGAGCACTACAACAGCTGATGACATAGTCAGCTCTCTAGTTACTGTGCTGGACAATGTTGGAGTGAACTGGTCACGTGATGTCAGTCTGATGACGGCCCATCAAAGGTCAGGAAGAAGGCAGGTGTTTACAAAAAATTCAGACAGCTTTATTGCAACCATAGAGCTGGAGAAGAAAAGACCATTCTGAAAATATCAATAATCTCTCACAAATGAATAAATGTCTGGTCTTTTCTTCTCCAGCTTTATGGATGCAAAGCTCATCTTTTCATGTATAAAAGTCCAAATATTTGGCAGAGCACCGTAGGGAATCGAACCCTAACCTGCTAAAGCAGGCATACCATTATCAGTCTCTTTATTTTTTGACCAAACATGAAAGGAAGCTTTTGAGTTGGTGGTGACTTTTGTTTAGGACATGGAAACTGGATCTTTGCTGTATCTGTTTTTCTGAGGATCTTTTGAATCGCCCTTAGTCCTGCCGGAAGTCTCCCAGGAGCTACACCGTCATGATGGGGCATTTGACCCTAACAAGGGCAGGGCAAATGCTCCCAACAACCGGGCTCCTGGGGTATATTCAGGCACTCAAACCCCTCCACCAGGATAAGGTGGCGATTCAGGGAGGGAAAAATTTGTTTGTTCGCCAATTACTAATAATTTGTGTGGGAAAACCGAAGTTCTCGGAGGAAACCCACAGGCCTGCTCAATCTCTTTTAATCTGCTACCAATAATTTTGGGTGACTGATTTTTTTCTCTCTGTAGATGCATTTAGTTTGTCAACACAAGTGAATTTGGATAAGTGGGAGGAACCGAAGCCCTCGGAGAAAACCCACACAGACACTGGTCTGTCAGGTAACAAGGTTGACCCAACAAACCAACGTGCCGCCCTGTTTTTTTAAGTGCCAATTATATATTCACAGTAAAAATCTCTGTGTACTTAGCTTCTGAAATCCTTAATCTAACCTAGTGCTTGGTGTGGTGACATGTATCTGTACCTGACAAGTGATTCAGTGAATCCAAAGCTAAATGTCAGGTCAGATAATGCTTTAAGGACTTTGAAAGATCCACACCATCTATACAAGTGAATTTGCATAAGTGGGGGGAATTCGAAGCCCTCGGAGAAAACCCACACAAACACGGGTCTGTCAGGATACAAAGTCGACCCAACAAACCAACGCGCCGCCCTGTTTTTTCAAACCCCCCCAAAGTGAACAGTCTTTCTTTTTTTCCCCTTTTTTAGTTTTTTCCCCTCAATTGTAAAAAAAAATGTGTCTTTGTGTGTTTTATCATCTATAATACTCTAAAAAGTGATCCAGAGGACCAGGATTGAGCAGGCCTGATTTATAGTATTTTCAAAGTACTCACCTTTCTTTGCAGCCCTAATGCATTAAAACCCTCACCAATAGTTGGGTTGTAACTATGATAACCCAACTATTTACATCTAAATGACCTACGGTCATTTTCAATGCTAATCCCCTGTATCCATGACAACCCAACTATTTACATCTCAATGACCTCCCACCTCCTTCAACTTCTCTGAGTCTCTGCTGTTGAGCTTCTTTAGCAGGAGAACTCGGCCTAGGCTGAAACCATCCAGTTGTTTGGTGAGCTCAGTTACTTGCTCTTGAAGCCTTTTTGTTTCCTTTTCCTGCAGCTTCAACTTGGTTTTCAGCTCCAGATTGGATATCACCAACTCATCAAGTTGTGATTTTAGATTCTTTAAATCTTCAACTTCCCCAAAGTCATCGAGCTCATTTAAACACAGAATTTTTGCCCTTTCTTGAGTTTGGATGGAGCGGGTTGAACTTCTTTAGTAAATTCAACCTCATGACTCTGGAAATCACCAATGACCTGTTTATGTTTGGAGATTTCCATATCCAAAACCTGCCCACATTCATGCTCCACCTGGAACTCTTTTTCCAGCTGTGTCAATACTGGGATGTACAGGTCCAAATCTCTCTGAGCTAAACTTCTGATTTCTTCTTTCAGATCAAGAAACACTTTCTTCCTCTGCAATTTTTCTTTCAATTTCTCAATCTGTTTTTGGAGGTCACTTTCTGATTCAATTTTCTTCTGAGGCTGATATACCTCTTTTTTGGTCCAAAAGTCCACATATTTAGTGTTGTTTTTGGTGTAGTGATTGCTCCTCTCTGGGGCTGTCCTGAGCAAGCTCCTGTCCTCAGATGTTGACATGAAACTAAACACTACTTTATTGGCGTTATTGAAGACCTTTTTCTTCTTTTTGACCTCTCCGTTATTGACCTGGGTTGGAACATTGGCATCTGTCTTTTTTGGAGACCGATTTCCCACTCTTTCAGTCTTTTGAACAGACACCTCAGGTTTCACCTTTTTGAAATCTGTGTTCACAGACATTGTTGGTGTTTGATACGGTGTCTTAAAGTGGGTGTTAATGATGACAAGACTCTGTATTGCCTCTCCGTTCTTTGTCTGGGTTGGAACGTTGGTGGCTGTCTTTGTTGTGTGATTGGACTATTTTGTGCTCTCGTCCAGCTTTTTTCACGTGCTCGTTCAGAACAGTTAGAAGCTTGAAAGCACACGTATACAAAAGTTTTCTTGGAAGCCTTCTGACTTCAAATTATGACAAATCATGACATCTGATGACATCCTGACATCATTCATGTTAACAGAGTCCACTGGTTTATGTTCACTAGTTCAGCTTACCAGTTATGGCATCATTTAACAATGCATTATTGTTTTTATTTAGCCTATTTTAAAATTTAAAGTCTTGTTTTATACATTGTTCTTATATTTTTTCTATATATTATATATATATATGTATATATATATATGTTTTTTTATATCAACTGTAAAGAACATATTGCCTTTAAGTTTTTATCTGGAGGCCTTAAAGATAGACTCCAATGAAAATTGTGTCTTGTTGGTGTTTTTAACATGTTTTAGGAGCTTTTTACTCCTGATGGAGGACATGTATAAAAGAATTTTAGATTAAAACTGTGTTTCTGAGCATTTCTTTATTCATCTTGTGATGGATGTGGAGATGATTAGATGGTTAGGGTTAACCCTAACCGAGAAAAAGACAGAAAACAAAACCAAACCAACAGATAACTAGCTGACCATAGCTTATTTTGCTTTTATGTTACTGGACCGGCCCACTTGAGATCAGACGGGTTGGATGTGGCCCCCCAACCAAAATTGATTTGACACCCCTGCTCTAGACCAAACCTACAATTATAGATACAACGAACTTGATATAAGAAAATCAGCAATTAATCAAATGGTCATGTTAATAAACCATTGATTACTTTGAGATTTAAAGATCTGCATGTGAAGATTTGGGAAAATTTACTGAATTACCAAGTTCACTGTCAAAATCACAGTTCTTTTCTGTCATGATCACTTAAGTTAGGGATCTGCATCCACTTCCTTTGGGGGGATCCCAAGGCATTCCTAGACCAGGCGAGAGGCATAGTCTCACCAGCGTGTCCTGGGTCTTCCCCGCGGGCCTTCGCCCAGTAGAACATGCCTGGGATGCTTCCTCAAGGTGGCGTCCGGACCAGATACCGAGCCACAACTGGCTGCTCTTGACGCAGCAAGACCATTCTTTAAAAAATATATATTTTAAAGGAATGTGTACAATCAAAGTAAAAGGAACCTAAATTAATAATATTTTAAATATTTTAATAATATTTTAAACTGTAGTTTATGTATAATTCCCTAATGGTTGTAAAAACATAGATAGTGTTGTATTTTCTATTGATAATATCGGGCTTTGGGGCTCGTTTGGTTTGGGTCAGTAAGAAACGTGTTAAAGATTGCTGAATTAGGTCAAAAATGGTCACTTGGGCGTGCTTAATGTGCTTTCTGATATTTATTTTTACCTAGAAAGCAAACTTTTTTAAGTCAAATAAGTTACTAAAATAAATTGTAATGTTTCTGTAAAATTAAAGCCCAATCCACCCCCCATCTGGTCTTGAGGCTGTATACCCCCACCCATGGAAAATTACAATAAGACACTGCTAGGTTTTGTCCAGATACAGTTTTCCAGCGTGTTGCATGCATCACAGTTTCTGCAGCTTTAAAAAGCATAAAAAAATCAATGAAGGAATTTGTGCCAAGCAAAACCTTTATTTGTACTTTAAAACTTTATTCTTGGAATCCCAATTTACTGCAGCTGTAAGGAATTGTTATCTCATTAAAAGAAAATTTGCTTTTGATTATTAACTGTGATTTGTCCTATATGTTCTTAACACCCATAACTCAGTAGATGGAGCCATTGCTTCCAGTCGGCTGAGCACAGAACTCTGAGCCAAATGGTAAAATATCTGTTTTAAAAAACTTCCATGCAGAGGTGATCTGGTGTTTGTGCACTGGGGTGTAAGCATCAAAGCTCATGCACATCCAGGAAAAGCTGTTTTTAAACATAACTGTCTCATTCTCCAAGAAAAAAACTGGAAAAATGCTATCAATTTAAAAACGTCCAATACAATAGCAAACTAAGTTCTAAAAATGTATTAAAACCTTCTTTATGAATGCTGAAGCCTTCTCAATTTCACAGGAATTAAAAAAGATACTAAAATGGCATTTATAGGCTATAAATTATACTTGCTTATTTCTACAGTAGTACAAAACAATACAATGCTTTAGTTTTGTGTGAAAAACAATATGGAGCCTGAGCATAAATGTAATGCTCAGGCTCCAAACTAGAATTTTTCAAACTGGTTTTTAGATTTAAGGCTTTTTGCATGTGCGGTTTTCCAGATCATTCTGATGAAGAGGAGACACAGAAGTACTGTAAGATTTTATTTTTATTTTTTAAACACTGAATATGTGACTCATGTTGCCACCACCAGGATCAATTCAGGATGTGCATGTCTGATTGTTTTTTTGGAGTACTTTCTGATATGTCCAGCCCTTTTTGTCTTTGGTGTTTTCTCATCTTGGCCTGAAACCCCGATAATGAGCTAAAAACCTTTAGTTCTTAAAAATCCTACATGTTTTCCATCTGTACCCATCTTTCATCGGGACCCATTTCCTGTCACTTGACAGTTTTTTGCTGCCAAAGCCCCCGACTATCTAAATGGTCCTTTTTAATGAATTTATTTTCAAGTGAAATCCTGAATTTAACTAGATTTCTTAACGATTAAAGCTTTTTTTTCCACATCTCACAAAGTAGCCTTAACCCTTTCAATCGCGCTTTATAACATAACGCCACTAATTCCACTGCAATTGGCTTCACATGGATTATTTAGCTGTATGTGCATGTGAAATCTGCTGTCACATCTGAAGCTTTACTGTAGACGAACAGAAACTCTGTTGAACAACAGGGTGCTGTCATCATGCAGGTCCGCGGGAGCAGCAAAACGTCCCACAAGCAGACTTCCCAGGAAGTCTGACCCGAGGTCAAAATGTTCGGTTCTCAGTAAAACCGCAAACATCCGTTTTTTGTTGCAGACCCATTGAAAAGTTTTGCTTTTTTTCTTTCTTCTCTGTGCGTTCCAATTTGCTGTAGCTGGTCCACAGTGCTGTTTGTTAGTCAGAAAAAGCTGGTGTGTTTAGAGATTGACATGTAATTCTGAGTTCCAAAAGCCACGCCACTTGCTGACTTCCTTGTTGCATATAAGAGTTATGCGTCTTTTATGTTTGTGTTTTTCTGCTTGTTTGGGGAAAAGAATGTACACTGCATAGATAGCCAGAGCTGAAGCACAAATGTCTCCCCCTATTCTGCAAATCATCAGCACAAAATTTTAAGGTTATCATGTACGATAACTTCCATCACATGTGACAATTGCCACCGGCTATTAGAAAAGTTACACATTTGGAGAGTTTAAAGCCAAGCTGTTCCTCCACTTTCGCGCCGTAGTGATTATGTTGGTTTCAATTTCTGTTTAAAACCTAATTTTCATGTCTTTTATGTGTTTTAGGATTATATAATGTATTCTGCTTTCCTTGATCCCTACTTTTGCCCTCCTTGGCTGGTGGTGGAAGGTGCTCTAGAATTGAATGAATGAATATAATGACTTCTTTACTCATCTGCTAAACGTCACCATTACTACATCTCCCTTCAGAAATGCTGGAATTTGTCAAGGCTTCAATCCAGCAATGTGTTGGATGTGCATGTCTGTCAAATGTAACTGCATTTATTTTGAAATTTTCCTGTTGCAGAACACCTCAAAGTGCTTTACATTAAATAAATGAATAACTGATAATAAAAATAAAAGTAAAAATAATAGTAAGTGATGAAAACCTCCCAACATACACATTATACAAAAGCAAACAGGTAAAAATACATCAAATAAAAAATGAGGAAATGTAAAAACAACCTAAAAGCAATGTGAAATATGATGAGTTTGAGGTAGTTTTAAAAAAAACTACACAGTGGATGAAGCCTTCATTTCTTCAGACAGGATTGAATTTTTTCCATTTTGATTCACAAGGTTCAAGTTTGATTTTAATTACCATTCAATCTGATTTAATTAAAATTTAGTTTTTATATTCGTATTCAAAACTTATTTGGTTTGGTTATAAAAGCTAAACAGAACCAAAGCAGAACTTTCATAAATAACATGTGATAAAAACAAAAAATTATCCTAAAACACAAGAAAAAACCTCTATAGAGTATGAATTGATTGATTTAATAAATCCACTATTGAAACTAAGCCTCATTGGTCTTCACTCTAAGAGCGGACAAAACCATTGGGAAATGTAACAGAGTTCCACAGCTGTTTGGGTGTGGTGTAGTTTTAAAAAGGTTCTGACCAGGAAGAAAAAAAAGTCGTCCCAAAACGCTATTGATTATCATACATTTATCATTCTACACGCACCACATTTTTGGCAAGACGTTTTCTTGCTTTTTTTATGAGACCTCTGCAGATTTGCATTGTGGAATGTTTTAATTTTTTATACATCTACTTCTCTTTGGTTTCGTTCCACTTTCGGTCTGCTGTTCAGTACTCAGTGTGCCTTCCTCGAAGCACACGGGGCTTTTACTTCCCAGCAAACAAAGACCCCCCTTTTTCATGCAGACCAGAGCTCATTTGTTTAGTTTGCCCTAGAGTTCAGATGAGCTCATGCAACTTTCATACCTGCTCAGATAAAGCAAGCCATAAGAGGAAATAAAGTTTGATGTGAGCCCCAAGGAGCTCAAAGTGTGTGAAAAAAATCTCCCACACCATGCCATGCCACAATTTACCAGAAATGTTGACATATACCGGTACATAGAAATATTTATCAAGATGTTTACACCAAGTTATGACTCTACTGTCCAAATTGTTGCAGCTAAAACTCATATCCATCATAACAGGTCATGTTTTTTTAATTGTTATCTGGTAGCAGTTTTGAGTTCGTGCCTCAGCCTTTAACACATGGTAGGTCTTCTGCTCCTTTTCATGGATGAATAGCTTCCACATTTAGTGAAGGTTTTGCGCATCAATGTACTTTTTCTTGAGTGATGTTTTCAATACCTTTGCATCTCCAAAGCTACGCTCACACCGCCCTCGGCAACATGAGTTCAATCAACTTTTTTTAATGAAATGTAAGCGCTACGTACAAAACACATGACCATTGAACACACATTGCAAGTAAAACCAGTTGAACTTTGACAGATAAGGGACTTGGATTTGGTAGTGTCGTATGAATGGTCCCATCTTCAGTGGTTCAAGGAAGCGGATTTATTTATTCATTTATTTACAATACATGAACCTGATCACTGGTTCATCGGTGGAGTAAAGTCTGTTTAGTTGAGAAACTGTCCCAAAGCATGATATGTGCACCTCCATGGTTCTCTGTAGAGTTGCATCTTCAGAGTCACATTGTTTTACTTACTTTTTAACATTAGGAGTTGAGTTGGTGCCACCAGCTCAATTTAGTGCCTTCGTCACATGCACCCGTGTGGGGGAGCGGGGGGGGGGGGGGGGGGGGGGTTGACCCATACAGGTGCTGCAGGTTTTTTGGGTTGTCCATGCTTGTGAAAGGTGTGGCCACATTGTAAATGGAGCGGGGGTGTGTCTTACAGGTGTCCCCCTTGATGCCACCTTAAGGGAGTCATGAAAATGAAAAGTCCGATTGTCCTGCGTGTGGTAAGTGTGTCGTGACTCGTGAAGTATTTGTAAGGATAATGTGGGTTTCACGCATTTTTGACCTATGGGTAAAACTGTCATGCAGTGTCATTAGGCTGCACTCTGGCCACTTGTGAGGTGCGCGCATTGGCTTCTTATTGACCACATGCTAATGCTCCACAGACGGGGTGTGCAGGCAATATATAAGTGTAGGATGCCCGTGCAATGGCTACGCAAACTATGCTCTGATTGTATATTTTCCCAATTACTAACAGTCAGGATGCACGCAAGTAACACACACCTATCCTTTGGACAGCACTAATAGGCTCTTACCCTAGTACGAAGGGTTTGGGGGGGTTGAAAAAATAAAAAATCTTAAAAAGCCTGCACCTCACCTGTTTGCTATGACCTTGCAGCATCCCTGTAGAAAAAAAATGTCCATGAACCTTATTGTTTCACGGGCTCACCGGGTGGTCTACAATATTAAAATGTTGTGTGAGAACCCCCTGTTGTGCCTCGTACAGATTTTTTGCCTGCAGACAGCCCTTATCCACTCGCAAGGGCAGTTGTGGCTAAGGCTTTGGTCTTATCCAACTATGACACTTTCACCCAGTTCTCCCTCAACTTTGTGGGCCCTCTGGCAGACATCACATGTGCCTTACTATTCAAACGGGACCATATGAGCCGTATAGGATTTCAACTCATTGCAGCACAGTTTGCCACCAATAGTTTTCTTTATGACCATAATTTCAGGATTATTTATCCCCCAGAATGTGGAATCTTGCTGGAGGACCAGAGGTTGGTTTGTCTCTTTTTTTGCCATTCATAAATATTCATTCCTGAAGTTTCTTCTCCGTCTGTCAAGTGTTTCTAAAGTCCTTGCATCTCATTCCAGCTTTGTGCAGATTTACAGTGATTTGTCTCAGCCGTGGATGTGAGGTTTACATGGAAGATAAATGTTTCGTAGACAGATGTCTGCCAGGAGCATCTTCTCAAACTAATCTGTAAAGCACACAAGCACAGCCTCTACCAGAATTAATGTTGGCGAAGGATCAAATATTTTGCTCTCTAAAAATTGTTACATAAAAAATTTGGTTACAGATGTCATATGAGGATTCTCTGCTAAGTTTCAGTTTTCAAGTGTCAGGGGGAATTCAATTTGTTTGAGTCAAAGCCAGTTTCTAAAATTCATTCAATACTCAGAGACTGTCTGGCACCAAACTTCACAGTCATCTGAAACTTAATAGGTCCCAATGTTGATGATTTGTTTAAATTCTGCAAGTTTTTGTGACTTAATACCAAAATGTACGAGTTTTCAGCCGTAAGAATTGTCAAAAACATGTGTGTGGTGATAAGAGTGTTTGGTTTGTTTGCCTTTTCTTGCAAAATCTGTTTTGGGAATGTCTGCGGATCATCAATGACAGCTTTTCTGCGGTGCTCAAAGATAGTTTCAACAAACGCTGACCTTAAAGACCCACACCAATGAAAACCGTGTTTTAGCTGATTTTAACATGCTCTTGTAGCAACTTTCTCATGATGGAGGATATATATGAAGAAAATTAAGATGGAAACTAGGTCCGGTGCCTTTTATCTTCCTTTTCACCAGAACATTATGGTCCTCTGTGTGAGAGTTTTCAACTCTATCATTTGTAGGGATACTCCGGTGACTCAAAGTTTTTTTTTTTTTTTTTTCCAGTGTGAGAGAAAGTCATTCCAAGTCCTCCATCAGAGGTTAATCATCTCCAAAAAACATGTAAGCTGAGAGGAGTAAAAACTCTGTAAAGGGCATTGCTGACCTTGAACCTGAACAAGCAGTCGCACCCATAGAGTCTCATTTATCTTAACAAAGAACTTTCAATCACTGAGGAGTCAAATTTTTTTCAGGTATGACACTTCTTAAAGCCTTAGTCACAAGCACCTGTACCGGGGGTTGACCCGAGTGCTGCAGGTTTTTGGGTTGTCTGGGCTGAAGTGGATCATAGAGAGGAGCCACATCTTAAAGTGAAGAGTAAGTAAGTAAATCTTTATTTATATAGTAAGTTTCTCAGAGAGTGACTCACAAAGTACTTCACAATGTCAAAACAAGATCAAATCAAAGAAAGAACACAGAATGGCACAAGGAGTCTAAAGCAGGTAAAAAAAAGAGGTGTGTCTTGCAGTGCACTTTAGCGGTAATTAGGCGTGAGTCCTAGTTCCTTACTGACCATATGGAAATGCTACATGAACAGGGTGTGCACAAGATGCCTAGGACACCTGTAGCATGCCCACATAAACTACTTTTTGTCTATTTTCCACATTTCTAACTCTCAGGTTGCGCAAGGAGTAAACACTTGTCATGTGTTCAGCTCCAACAAGCTCCTCGTACAGCATCCAGAATTTGGGAGAGTTGAAAAAATTCCAAATCTGTATATCACGGCTCCGTCTCACCTACCCTCTCTTACCCTTATGTGGTGTATATAAGTGTTTGTGGTGTATAAGTGTGTGACCTGTTGCTTGTGGCATACTCGTAGAAGAAAGTGTGTGTAAATGTCTTCGCTCTGCAAGATCACCAAGCGCTCTATGTTCTTGATATTTCCTGAGAACCCTTGCGTGTCCCGTACAGGTTTGCCCATTTTCCACCCGCAGATAATCAGTATCTAGCAGCAAGGCCAGATGTGACTACAACGCAGGGGTATCAGAATCCAGGCATCAAGGATCGCTGTCGAATATGTTTTCCCACCAACCTTCCATTGAAGCTCCTAATTGGCTGAACACACCTGATCCAGGTTATCAGCAGCAGATAAGGCAGGATTTCTGGAAAACCAGCAGAAGGCCGGTCCTGGGGCCTCATTTATAAACGTTGCGTACGCACAAAAGAAGGCGTACGCCACTCTCTACGCAATAGTTGAGATTTATAAAAAGCAAACTTGACGGGAAAATGTGCGGTCCTCCACGCAAGCTCTGACCCAGGCGTACGCACAAAAACGGGTGAAATGAGAAACGGCGACACCGTCGGCAGATGGAAGAAACACGTGAAAGTGACAGTGTGTGCCAAATCGTGCTGGCATGTGCTGTGCTACACAATGTGGCACAGCTTAAAAACGTGCCTCTACCCCCTGGCGCTGATTGCTGTGTTGGCCCCGACCCTGAACCCCATCCCCACGCATTTGAGCCATTTGCTGCTGCTGTGTGCCAGCGTTTGGAAGTGATGCGTCGCTTATAAAGAAAAAGAGGTGTGGAAAATATTATTTATTTAAGAATTCCCTCATCGTGCAGTTTATTTCAGTCAGGGCGATCTTGATTTCGCCCAACTCCTTGGCCACCTCTCTGATTGAACTACTGACTTCCCTCTGCATTTCAAGGACTGCATCGGTGAGGAAACGTCCACTGCTGGAGGGTAGAGAGCCGCGTGCCGTGGAGACGCTGGGTCCAGACGGCTGCTCAGCTGCAGCATCGTAACCACTGGCCCCGCTGGAACACCCAGCAACTAAAATAAAATTGTTCTATATTAATAATCTGTAATTGTGTAGCCTGCATACATGTGACTTGACTGCATTCATTTGAATTATTTCTCTTACCTGTGTCACCCTGACCCTGGCGCGTCGGCGTCCCCTCCGTCTCAGTCAGGTGACTGAGGCGGAGGAGGACGCCGATAAGGGGTACTTAATAGGGATTCCCCAATAATAGCGGCCAGTTTCTCATCAAGAGGGGTCAGCTCCGGTACACCCCCCCCCCCCCCCCGTGGCGGACACACTCTGCCGATGCAGCGCTAGCAGTTTTTTGGCTCGACTTTGATGTCCGATCATTTCTTTCATTTCTTTTTTATTTCGGCCACGGTCCGAGGTTGTGAGGCTACAGCATTTACGGCGTCTGCCACCGTTTGCCGCTCACGTGCCTTTTTGGCATTAGTAATGCCCACACTGTGCCCTCCAAACAACGTTTTATCCTCTTTTCCACCTCGCCAACGATAACTTCTACTTCACATTGAGTGAAGTTACGTTTTTTTGATTTCCTCTCTGTGTTTGCCATGATTTAGCAAGCCATGAATATTAATTTGTGGGCGTTTCACAGACTCTTTATGGGCAACTATGGGCGTGTCATGTAGCCGCAAAAGCTGCGCTGCATTTAGAATCGGTTGTGATTTATAAAGGGAAAGATGCGTAGGATGTGCGTGCGCACGGTTTTATAACTCGCACAGAAATATTCGGATTTATAAAACCGTGCGCACGCACATCCTACGCATCTTTCCCTTAATAAATCACAACCAATTCTAAATGCAGCGCAGCTTTTGCGGCCTCATGACACGCCCATAGTTGCCCATAAATAGTCCGTGAAACGCCCACAAATGAATATTCATTGATTGCGAAACAATGGCACACAACAAGAGGAAATGAAAAAAACGTAACTTCACTCGATGTGAAGTAGAATTTATCGTTGGCGAGGTGGAAAAGAAGAGAAAAGTGTTGTTTGGAGGGCACAGTGTGGGCATTACTAATGCCAAAAAGCCACGTGAGAGGCAGACGCCGTTAATGCTGTAGCCTCACAACCTCGGACCGTGGTTAAATAAAAAAGAAATGGTCGGACATCAAAGTCGAGGCAAAAAAACGTCTGGCGCTGCATCGCCAGCAGAGTGTGTCTGCCACGGGGGGGGACACCGGAGCTGACCCCTCTTGATGAGAGACAAGCGGCAACAATTGGGGAATCCCTTAGTGGAGTGGTGACTGAGGCGCAGGGGGACGCCGACGCGCCAGATGCACCGGGTGACACACCCCCAAAAGCCCGCAGAGGTTCAACAGGACGGCTCGAGGAAGTCGGAACCGGCTCATAAGCCACTCGTCCTCGTTTGCCAGCACGTCTTCTTGCTGTCTAAAGATGCGTTCACTCCGAATTCTTCCATTTGCCACATCTTCTAAGAGTGCAAGATCAGCCATTGTGCGTCATTACGCATTGTGATGGGGGATTTTATTTCCCTCCATTTAATTACATCTGACAAGCTACAGATGTCGGTAATAATCGACGTGGAAATGGGAAATTGATCAGCGCAAATGTAATTTCTTGTTGCTTTCTGAATGGTTGAGACATACGCCATACATTGTTTTATCAAAAATAAAACAAACTAAAGGCATATGCATGAATACCATAATTCTGTAGCTTATGAAGAAATGTTTTACTATGAAAACAACTTTCCCTAGTGGACAATAAATGCATCTCTCTCTATCTAACCATCTGTCTGTCTAATTGCACCTATGTCTGCTCCGCCAGACGGACACATTGACGAGAATATCAGTTTTGTACATTATTTCGTACTGTTAACTATATTATTTATGAGGATGAATTGCACAACATGCCAATATTGCAGAACATTTTTCACTTTTCTTTCTGCACATAAGTGTTCATTTGAATTTCTGTTGTAATTTTCGTTTGATTTTTTTTTGTTTGTTTCACTGCTGATCGATCAAACAGGTGTTGGTGTAGCTGTTAATTGTAAGACGCTTTGTGAAGTCTTCATGTTATTTATGAGAGGCAGTATTGTCATTTTCACTTTCACGTGTTTCTTCCATCTGCCGACGGTGTCGCCGTTTCTCATTTCACCCGTTTTTGTGCGTACGCCTGGGTCAGAGCTTGCGTGAAGGACCGCACATTTTCCCGTCAAGTTTGCTTTTTATAAATCTCAACTATTGCGTAGAGAGTGGCGTACGCCTTCTTTTGTGCGTACGCAACGTTTATAAATGAGGCCCCTGGAGTTTGACACCCCTGCTATAAGGCTTTAGATGGTCATGGGTTAGGAGTGGGGGTGCTGCAA
This sequence comes from Oryzias latipes, assembly GCF_053564925.1. NCBI lineage: Eukaryota > Metazoa > Chordata > Actinopteri > Beloniformes > Adrianichthyidae > Oryzias > Oryzias latipes. The sequence continues at coordinate 14,401,616 of NC_136256.1, read as the reverse complement.
GGATTGTGACAACTAAAGTCCACGAACCTGAATGTGCGGCAGCTTTTCAAGCATGAACCCCTGTCGACTCAATGTGAATCCCGCCATAAATTCTTCAATGAGCTTTTCTTTAAAATTCTTTAAAAACTGCTGTTTGCTTTGTTGCTTTTGCCAACCAACTTTTCGTTTTTTTTCCCTCAGCTTTCTTTGAGGTGCAGGTTTCTTCATCAATGACATTTTGTGTGTTTCCCTCTCCTGCAGACTGGCTTCTTGATAACATTCACGTCCAACGTCATATCTGACTACCTGTCCCAGGGATCCAGACTGACAAACTATTTAACCCATGTGTTATCTTCGATGACCCCACCCGTACTTTGACGTGTTCTCCCTACCATGACAAAGGTGGATAAAGGTGGAAAGATTTCATGTAATCCATGGACACCAGTGAAGATCACAAATCAGTGAAGAAAAAGGTTCAGCGCACTATCTAGTGGGTCTAGATGACCCAACTCCCAATGTTAAAGTGCCTAGGATAGCACAAGGTTTAAAGAGCAGTAGTACTTTGCAGCTTTCTTCAATATTACTTTGACAATCTTGAAACTTTGAGTCTTCATCAACAAAATGTTTCACAAAAATAACATTTCTATTAAACTGAATTTAGTTTTTAATTAGTTAGATTTTAAAAATATATTGAATAAAATAAGAATTTTAAATATATTGCTAATTTTGTGCATTCTTTCCACTATTTCTGACAGCAGCTTTAAAGAATATTTAAAGAATCACTTATGAAACAGTCTTATTGATAAGAGTATTGTACAGAATGAGGAGTTGATAGTCCCTTATAACATAGATACCGTTTTATGTCACATAAAACAGCTTTGTGGGTTAGTTCGCCAGCAAAGTATTGCTTTAGTTACAGTGGGAAAGCAACCAACCCAAACACCAAAAATAAATTATGTAGTATATGATAATTGAAGGAAAAACAACGAGCAGACCAGCAGCTGCAAAGCATTCAGTCTTGTTACAAAACCTCGAAATCTAAAACAAAGAAAGACTTTTCCCCCTAATGTTATTGTTTGAGCATATATAGTTGTCAGTAAACTCTTTTGTAAATATCAATGGACTGCATTATTTAACAGCTAATTTTAGGTGCAGTCAACTGTTTGCAATTTTTTCAAAAATAAGATCCTGACAGGAACCAATTAGGTCTAAAAAGCGTAAAAACTACAGCAAATGTCAGGGAAGCTTTGTGTTGTGTAATCCACTTAAATGTTAAGGGACTCTTGCTTGCAGACCTGATCTTTTTTTCATAAATCCACAAGTTATCAAATATTAGTTGAAAAAAAGAATTAATATTATCAAGCAGGACTGTCTTTGGCAGGAACTTTTGCATGTAGCTGAAACCATTGCGCTGGGGTTTACAGTAACTTTACCTGCTTCAGTTTCAAACTTGACTTTGATCAGAACCATATGGTATTCTTAAATTCTAGACTGATTTGATTTATAATTAGTCAGATGCTGAGAGCATTAAGACTGGAAAAGTCAGTTGGTCTGGACAAAGTCCGCTTAATATGATCTGGATCAAGTCTTGAACCTTGCGCTTGGTCTGTATTTAAACTGCATTCAGTCCTGCGCTTTGCAGCCCTTGTCGGGATAGTTCACTTATGCAACTATATATTTCACTGACCAACTTTGAACGTTTGTTCAGGTACAACACTTTTTACTTTACTCTCAATTTCAGTCTGTACTTGCTTACAGCCAAATGTTAAAAAAAAAAAGTGGTGAGTTAAGAAGTACCATTATACCTTTGGTGGGTTATTTTTAATGAAAATGTCTCTGCAATATTTTATATTTGCAAATACCATGGTCTAGTATTCAAAATTAAAGTTTGCTGTTTTGTAAGCACAAATGTATAACGTTTTCTTTTTGCAAAATAGAAGCCTATCATGTCAGTGTCTGTCTGTCTGCATTTGTCCTGTTTTAGTTACGTATTACTATGTATATAACTAACAAACTATTTATAAAAGAAACTTTTTGAGCTTTTAAGTGTAATATAATGTCATTTCTTCCCAAAAAACGTAACCCAGAAGAGTTATTTTGATCAATTCACGCATTTCTAAGTATTCCTCTAAAAACATGCTCTCTGAGCACCAGCACCTCCCAACCCACGAAAATGTGCGGGTTCTCACATTGTGACGTAGATAAGTGAGGAACAGCCCCTTCTAGAAATAGTGTTTGCTGCCAGCACCGCCCCCAGCCTAACGCACACTTTCTCCACAGAGCTAGCGGTGATCGGCAAAAACGCTTTCCCTCTATATGCACAGTATGCACATCCATGGGCGAGACGCAGACACGCTGCCAAGGCCGGCTCTAGATTGGCGTCATGAAATGGCCGGCACTCACAGGGACCAAAAGCCGGTCCCTCCAATGTTGCCAGATTGGGCAGTTTTCCACCCAATTGTGCAGTTTTGGTTTTTCAATTTTGTATAAAATTGATTGGTAATCTCTGAGGCACCGTGCCTCAGAGATTGAGTCTTCTTACTTCCGGGTTGGAACTGGAGCTGTGAAAATAACAAATATTTCATTGAAAAATGTGTTCCTCAGTGTGCCAAAGATCAAATATTATCACATTTATGGATATAGTCTGAAAGGCTTATGAATAGCACAATATAGTCCTTTTTGAAGGTTAACACAAGTGAGATATCAGCAAAACTGTTTATTCAAAATAGGGAGTACTGTAGGGTAAAATGAATCAGTTCTAACTTTCTTTTCTTTTAACTTTACTGGCATTGGAAAGTTTCTGTTTTTGATTATTTTCTCTAATCTATAAAGCAATGAGTTCATTTAACTCTAAATCTTTGAGGCTTTATGTTTGGCTAAATCATACTTCAAAGAGCTAAAGAACTCAACTGCACCAGAGTTTGTGTTGGCATGTCAAAACCAGGTCAGTTTTTCTTTTTATATCTTCAAAAACTCAAACAGATTTAGTGAGCAAGCCAAAGCAGCTTTTTATTTATAGCTCACAGACCATAATGAGCGTCTTTCAAAGAGACCAAACGACATTGGCACCATTAAAAGCACATGCTACAACACTTACAGCAACTTTAACCAGAATCCGAATCGAACACGGTATTTAAAGTGTGCCGTTTTCATACGTCATTAGGATTGCACTTGCTGTGATAGACGCCGACATCTCTTGTGTCAGGTCTGATAAACAGCCACGACCTTGATTTATTTTAAATTTTGCTTTATGCTTGTCAGGTTTATTTTAGGTTTGTCATGACATATGGAGATTAGAGGTCCATAAGGGTCAATAAATTTATGTGAACCAAAGACCCATGGAATTGTATTAAGAAGTTGGCAGGAAGAACATCACTTTGCAAATAACCCATTTAAATGTACTTTCAGAGCACATGTGAACCTTACAGAACGATTAGAAGAAAAAAAAATGTGATTGTTTTTAAAAAGTATGTGTCTTTCTACCATGTTCTACTTTCTTTGTAAAATGTTACCTCTTTTTTTCTCTATGAAATAAAATATACCAGTTTTTAAACTTTACCATAAACCTGTACTGTCTGTAGTGTTAAATATCCTAATTTTTAAATCGATTTATGAATATCTCAACTATGCTATTCTATTAAACCAAATAAAAAGATGCTAAATGAAATGTTTGCATTTTTTAAAAATGGAACATTCTAGTTTTGGTTACGCCAAAATATATTAATACAGAGAATGTAGTCTAATTTATTTTATTTTTCTTAAAAGTGTGTTGTGTTTAATGTTCTACAGGTCAGAATTTAAAACCATTATTTCATAATATTTAATGGGATCCGATTTAGCTCGTGCTGGTTTGCGGCGCCTTCCGTCCGTGCAACCAGGGTTCGACTCCGGGCTGCTCCCTGTTCCCTTCTCCACCTCCGTGCCGGCTCCAAGCCCGGTTTGAGAAGGTTGCGTCAGGAAGGGCATCCGGCGTAAAACATTGCCAAGTTTACCATGCAACTTGTTCGCTGTGGCGACCCCTGATGGGAGAAGCCGAAAGAGGAAGAGGATTTCATAATATTTAATACTTCATGTTAGTTGGAAAAACAGTCAGAAACTATAGTTTGAACTGAAGATTGTGAGTATTTGCCAGTATTTCTAGAAAGATTTCAAAGTAAAAGCTTCCAATAGGTGACAATTGTCCAATAAGTGACAATTTTTGGAATGCAGTTTTCTAGGGTGTTCACAGATCACTATCCTGGGTGACAGATTCAATAGTGTCCACTTTCCCAAGACCTTCTACAGAGGGAAGCAGGTGCAGGAGGCTAACAGGCAGATTGATGTCTTGTGAAATGCATCCATATGGCTTTGACATGCTTTGTCAGTCAACAGGTGGACATATGGATCGCATTTCCTGATCCACAGCAGGATGCATGCTCAGAACTGTTGGCCAAAACTCAAAGCCACATCAAAAACACATGATCGTCAGTGAAAAGTTAGAGCTCATGTGTTTCTTGTGTGCTTGAAAATGGGTGGGTTTTCAAATAATTTTCAGTGGCTGTCAGTCATTGAATAACAGTGTTTTGGGGGTTTAATCAGCATGCATTATTTTAAGCTGTTAACAGCATTTAAGAAAAACTACTTTTTTTTTATTTCCACAGTACTGTTGCACCTTATGTGTTCCTGGATATGATTCTGACATGATTTCTTATACCTTTATTTCATATTTATAAACCTATAATACAATTAGGGCTGCATTGAGACCGTTTGTATGTGTTAATTTTCTACGGCCAAAAAAACATGCTTCATAGGTTAATTGAAGATCCTAAATTGTCTCTATAGGTGTAAATATGAGTGTGTGGTTGTATGTGTCCATATAGCCCTGCAACGGTGATCCCCACCTTTGCCCTTCAGCAGCATGGTAGGCTCCAGCAACTCCAAGAACCCAAAAGGAATTAAGAATGTCGATGGACATATGCAATAACGTAGACATGAAATTTGGGCTTTTTGTGTAAATTGTAACATAAAATAATTAACCATTCAATTGTAGAAGCATAAAGTCCCACTCCAATCATCTTTTCATCAATTGTAAAACCATTCCCAGTAGTATTTCATTATAATTTTGCTGATTTTAGTCAAAATCTAAAAACCTGTGTCATATTCTGGGACCTAATTTCTGCAAAGAATCAGGAGTTCATCAGAAATTTGCCTCTGAATTGTGGGCGGGACTATTGGCACTGAAGTAAGCAATCGCTGATATCCTATCATTCCTTTGTTTGCACTCTCCAGCTAGCTAACAGCCCATCACAACCCCAAAGTAACGTTAGCAGTGCAACAGAAATGGCGAGCAATGTTGGAGCTATCCATTTGTACAGTTTTGAGCCAGATGCCAGCTCAGACGAGGAAAAACAAAGACGCTCATGGATTTAGTTGTGTGGACGTGGATGCATCAGAATAGAGCCGAGCAGAAAGACTTTGGCCCGCCCATTTCAGTTGCAGTCATTGCTGAGGACTTTTTTATGCAGCAGTTTTTTTACCTGCTCCTAATCCATCGTCATTAAAAAAAGAAATGCAGTTTCAATCTTATTTTTCTCTAGATATGTCCTCCACCATAAGAAAAATGTTAGAAGAACATGTTAAAAACCCCAAAAACATGATTTTCATTAGAATGGGTCTTTAACTGTTTTTATCTAACAACAACTTCAAATATGCTAACAATATCCTAAAAGTAACATGATATTTATTAGCATTTTGTAAAGAGCTGCGGATAGCTTAGTAAAGCATCTGTTTCACACTAAAGTTTGGACGGCGTAGTTCCACAGGTATTTAGACAACAGACTTTCAAAAAACACGCACCTTCCCATCTCAACAACGTTTTCCACATGATGTCATTTTGTTTTCATTTCAATTTAACTGGGAAGAATTAACAGTAAAAAACTTACAATAATTTAAAACAAAATTTATCAAATTAATATGAACTGTTACAATAGATTATAGAATTTATTTTGGAAATAAATAAAACCGTAAACACAATGGTAGGGAAATGTGAACACTACGTGTGTAAAAGTCAAACCATGAAAGGGATTTCTGTTGTGCAACCCAACCGTTAAGAACAAGAGATGTTTCGGGTTCGTTCTTAGATTACTGGCAGTAATTGAACGAAATGACTTGATCAAAGCTAAACTTTAATGTTGGGAACAAAAATGCCGCTTCAGTACAGTTAAATTTGTGAACAGTCTTTATTTAATTTGACAGTTTTGAATTTCAGTATGTAATTGTTTCCCCGGAATTGACCTTTTGACAAAAAGCCGCAGCCATTATCCCAGTAAAGAGGATTATTGTGAGGAAAACACATTCACTTAAAGAAGAAAAAGGCACTTTTGTGTGGAATTTTAACCAAAAACATCCAGGACGTTGCTCTTTATAATAATTGCTGACAACCAGATGAAGGGGGTGGGGGTTCTGCGCATGTTTAAGCCTGCCTCTCAAAAAGGAATAATTTGTAGAGCACTGAGCGGCAGAGGCATTCAAAGGTTGGAAGAGAGTTTTCCTCCTCTCTTAGCTCCTTTGAAGCGCCAAAAACAGTCAGGATGAAAGTGGCGATTTTGTTTTTGTGTTTTCTGCATTTGACTTTTGTTATTTCTAGTCCTCGGGCTAAACCCAGACACATATGGCTTAGCGAGGAACAAACTTTCCAGAGCAAAGGTGAGTAAATGGGCACCAAATTCTAATGCAGATCAAGAGAGAAAACAGCATAAATTTTGTTACAAATAAAAACTTAAGTTAGGAGGATTTTTTGCAATAAAACGTGAGGAAAAGCACGACTTTTTATGTTCTAAAAAGCAAATATATTTTTGTTGCTGCTTCGCCATGTGTCCCAGCTTAAACTTTCAAAGAGCAAAAGTTATAATCCTGCTTTAGTCCTCGACAACTAGTCCAAATAAACGTTAATGAAAAGTAAAAAAATATTTCCCTTAAAATGCATGACAGCTTAAACTGTCCCTGAAGATGCTGAACTTTGCTCACAATTGGTTGCTATTATGATCCTTGCTTGGTGCTAAGCTAACTCAGCTGCAAAAACTAAGGAACAAACTGTGCTCTGAGTATTTTAAAGGCCTCCAGCACTCCTAATTGGCAAATTTGTGGCTTTAAAGAGATTGTTTTTCATTTTGAGATTAAACTATAGGAATGTGAAATCAACTATTGGAGTTGCAACATTTCCAACAAAAGGGTTTGAATTCTGATGCGTTGACAGATGTGGAAAGGCTGAAAGGTGTTAAATCTGCATGTCTAGTGAATATATGCTTCTGTTGAAGTAAATTACTTCTTTAAACATTCAGAAATTGCATAAGAAAAGAAGTGAAGGAGAGCGTTGCAAATCTCTGCCAAGTCTATCGAGTCAAAGTAAATCTGTGTGTGTGTTCAGACAGAAAGCAGCACACGGATGACAGAAAGGCATGCAGCAAAAACGGCCCCGCTCTCTTAATTTATCACTTTTAACTTTGCAAATGTTTACAGCTGGAGTGCTGAAGCCGTCCGTCTTCAAAACGAGATGCTTTTGAGTGCGTTCAGATTTACTGCCGAAGGATTTACTGCCTCGCTCTCATCTGCAGTGGTCAGTTTTGATGTGTTTGTGGTTTGTAATCAAAAGAAAAACAGAAGGGAACCAGCCAGCCGTCGGCGCTGCACGATAAGGATGCAGGAGGCCCCGCTGCTGCACATAAACACACCACAACTCAAAACCATCATCTTTTTGGATGGCATGAAGTACTTTGAACTCTAGAAGCTGAAATTAAATTTACTCTACGAGTGTAAAACTATTGCATCGGCTGTGATGAAATGTGGTGCATTTCCAGTTTGGTGGTGCAAATCTTAATCTTGCATGTCCAAAAGCTTCATCCCACCATTTAATTTATCAAAAAGAAGTTAATCTGTGTTTAATTGGAAAACTGGAAGTCATTTTGTTGTGCTTGCCTCTATATTATTTTCTACAGAACACACTATGTCCCTTTGACTTCTGTGTAAGAACGTCAAACTGAATTGCATCAAGAAGGCCTGGAAATAAAAACTGGCCAAAACATTTAATACAATAAAAGAAGAGAAAAGAAAAAACCTTGGGTGTGCATTTGTTAAAATCCTGGTAAGAATTGCCTGCTGTTGAGAGAATTCGGTTCCTAGAGAGAAAATAAAAGCAATGATGACTTCGGCAAATGATTAATTAAATTGTGCTGATTTTCTTTCTGCAGGATTGGCAAATCAGGACAGAGTGGGACCTCTGTTTGCCAGAAGGGGACAGTATGAATATCAGCAACTTCTTGGGCCTGTAAGGCTGAGATCTGTGTTGTTCTTTTGTCAGTCACAGAAACAAATTCTCTCAAGATGCAATTTTCAGAGGCCCTTATCCCGTTTTGCAACTTTTTAAGGGTTCTTTTTTGTCTTCCAGAAGACAGTTGTGCTTCCTCCCTCTCAAAACGACGTTCTTCACACCAAAGTTGAGAGAAAACGCATAAAGCCTGGCTGCTCCCTGCTGGGCCAAAGCTGCTCACGCCTGTCGGGCTGCTGTGAGGCCTGTGCGACGTGCCACTGCCGCTTCTTCAGCGCTATCTGCTTCTGCCGGAAGGCAAACGTGCAATGCGAGAGGAAAAAACTGAACACTAGCAAAGCCAGACAGAGGCGAAAACAGATTCACTCGGAGAACCAATAAACACGCCAACCCATTTGGTTATAGAAGTTCAGCGGTTGGTTCACTTCACACTCTTGACTTTTTTATACCTCTTAACCCTTGTTCTATCATAGATGACCCCACCCTTACTTTGACATGTTCTCCATACCATGACAAAGGTGGATAAAGGTGGAAAGATTTCATGTAATCCATGGACACCAGTGAAGATCACAAATCATTGAAGAAAAAGGTTCAGCGCACTATCTAGTGGGTCTAGATGACCCAACTCCCAATGTTAAAGTGCCTAGGATAGCACAAGGGTCACGAAAAATGTTTGAGCATCTTTTTTTAAAGTATTTATTCTTTATTATTGCAGCACTAATTGGTGTTTTGGTTGTTTTTTTCTGCATTTTGGTTGCACCCTTGGTTTCCAGGTAAACCATTATATTTTACTGAGTGTTTTAGTTTTTACTTAGTTTAAGTACAAGAAAAGTGTATTAAACGGTACTTTTGGAATTTTGTTACAAGTTTTTCTAATTTCTAAAAGGTCACCTCGTGTCCAAGTTTATCGTCTATGTGGATTCACATTCATCTATGTTTTTTCATAGTGGGTTAAAAAAAGCAGTCAGTAAGCTTTTTTTTTTGAAGATGTTTCACATTTTCTACAAGATGAAGTGAACATCTTCTAAATAAAAGAGAAACTAGGTTCCCTTGTCCACTTTTTCTATTTTATTCAGTCTAGAAAAACATTGAGAGATTAAAATCATGTGAACTTTTCTGTCACATTAAAAATAAAAAACTGAATTAAAAAAGATTAACCCAGGATGAACAATGGGTCATACCAATTAAAAATGGATATGCATTTTACTTTCTTTTTCTTCTTGCAGAAGTGGGACCAAAACGTTTTTAACATTTTTTTTTAATATCAATGATTAGTTTCTGCATTTTTATTGGTCACAACATACAACATTATCAAAAAAGCCCTCTACCATGAATAGAACGGGACAGATTTTTAAAATTACATTTTGATTCTTAAAGCCCAAGAAAAGTACATTAAGAGCGCCAAAAGATAAGATAAAAGATATGTCACGCTTGTTAAACACATCTTGTGTGTTAAAGGGAAAAAAAAGGGTAAATGGCTGATAAATTTGTGGCAGGTGGAGTGCCACTTAGTAAAATGATTCCACCTGTGTGCACCAGCTGCTTACCTGCAGAGGGTTTATAAAAGTGATTTCCCTGTCAGTGTGAGAGTTCAGTGGCAGCCTGTTGCTCCCAGGTTGGACTGGCTGAGCGGAAGCTGAGGTCAGCCACAAATGCGCCTCAGCACAGGGTTTTTAATTGCTAAAGGTAGCATCAAATGCTCCTTAGCAATGGTAATGAGTGATTGCAGCATCAGATGCTGGATGGCTGCATAATTTGGTCAGAATTGTGGGCTGGATCAAAGGCTTTGGGTTATGCTGCTCATGTGACTCCTGGCGGTTGTTTTCCTAAGTTAAAGTAGCAGGTGCCACTGTTTTGCCGTTGTTTTGGAGCTACTGTCTTAGGTGTTGCTTGACGCCGTTGGTATGGACCACCAATTTGGATGCCGCCTGCCGCGTCACGGAAGGGCCCACTTGGACTTTAAAGCCACCCCATCACTCTGACTCACCAGGGGCCACCGGAGTATGCAGTTTCCCACAGTGGATGGCTGTCGACCAGCCCCGATATGTGCCGTTGGATTTGATCAACAGGCATCAGGACTTTGTGCAGAGTCTGGGATTGTGTTTTGGAGCTGTGGGGGCTGTGTGTAGGCTTTTAATTGTGATCCATCGATTATTTGTGGTGTAACTGGTGTTCTTAAGGTGTCTATCTTTTTTAGCATAGGTATTATACTAGCCTTTTGGTATCAATAAAGATCTGTAAATTTTGTTAGGATGGCAGTCTCATTTTTTTTGTCGGAAAGTCCTGCGCCTATTGTTTTAAGGTTTCTGGTGGCTACACTCTTAATGCATCTTCACACAATGTTACTAAACACAGAGGGACGTGACAATAGGCATGTTTGAGATGAAGCAGTGCCTTGTCTGGTTTGTCGGCAAGAACAGGCGCCTGAGATGAAGTCGAACGCCGAGCTGCAGCGAGACTGAGAACAGGAAGTTGCGATTGTCTGTAACAATCGGTTGAACTTTAATATACATCCCCCTTAGTATGATCGGTGCTATTATATCTTTATATTCATTTTAATGTTTTGTAATGTGTGTACCTTTTTTTTTTTTTTTTTTTTTTTATAATTTTCAACAGGTTTATTTTTAATTTGACAAATAGCCACTGGGCTGATTCTGGCTCATTGTGGTGATGCTTTTAACGTGCACAGTCCCTAGGAAATAAATAAAATTGAAATTGAAGTTAACTTTTAAAGGCAACAAAGCGCAGAACCACAGAGGATTTGGGATGCTTTGAGTTTTGTCACATAAATGTAAATGCCTGTCTGATGTTTAGCATTAAAACCATGATTATCAGTAGAAAAATTGAATTAAATGTTTCAAGTAAAGTAATTTCTAATAAGATAATTATAGCATAGTATAGCTATGCTATAATTATCTTATTAGAAATTACTTTACTTGAAACATTTTTTAAGTGATTCACTATTTGCAGAAAGAGAATTAACTTATGTAACTACCAACTGCATGTTTCAATAGTCTAGCAGATGAACTTCATCCAGATGGAGTTGGGGAACGGCTGGGGGCGCGAGACGAGCCAGAGGCAGGATCCAAGTGTAAGAGCCGGAGCAGAAACGACGTACACGGTCAGGTACAGGGGGCACAGATGCAGTTTAAAAGCCAATGTTAAAATGGAAAGTAAACCAGGAAAAGGAGACAGATGGTTACCCTTCTTGCCACGGCAGCGATGCCCGTACTACTTCACTCCACCAATTGCATTTGGTGTAAACAGAGCATTACAGATTCTCCTTTAATCTAAAAAATCTGTGCCACCTACAGTAGAGGAGAACAATACATAAATCAGATAATAAAGAACCGATTCCTGTTGGCAATACTGGTGTAGGAGATCTATAAAAATAATTTAGCCCATAGAAGAAAAGAGAATGTTTATCTGAAATACACAAACTCCCTCCCGTAACTTTCTTAAAAATTGTGTGCCAAGTGCAATCATAAGCCAACAAAAATAACAGCAAGTGCTGTGGGAGGAATTCCTGGAACTCTTGGATCAGACCAGGAGAAGGGATCAGACCAGAGGAGTTTCATTGAAGAGTTAAGCAAGAGAAAAACAGTCTGCAGGCAATTACAGTCGGGTGTCAGACCTGCCGCTGTTTCAGGGGAAGCTGCAATATTGCAAGATAAAAAGGGAAACCTGACAGGCTGGCAGGACGTTCCAGAGTCCTGAGCTCTATATAAGTTTCATATAATGTTAAATGAAACTGGTTCTGCAGAGACATTGTCAAGAATTTTTTTCTTTTAGCTGAAATCTCTTTCTAGGACTTATTGAAATCTGACAGCTTGTTGTCTTAAATCATCAACTATTTACAAGTTTTTATTTTTCATTCGAAAAGATTTTAAACCTCAAAAATGCTCAAATAATATCAGCTGCATATGTTCCATGTCTGACTAAATCTTTTTCTGTCTTTTCTTAACTACCTCACCTGTGTCTCATTAGATAGCTTTAGAGTTTGGGCCATTTGGCCATTGCACTCAAGTAAGCTACAGAGTCCCACAAGGCTCAGTTCTAGGGCCCATTCTGTTTATGCTTTACATGCTGCCCTTAGGACACATAAATAGGAAACGCAGCATTAATTTTCACTGTTGTGAGATGGAGTTGTATTTATCCATTAAACCTGACCAGAATGACCAAACTTAATGCCTGCATCATAGACATCAAGACCTGAATAATAATTAATTAACTCCACCTAAACCCAGAAAAAATGCTTTCTTTTCTGTTTTTTTTCCTTACCGAGAAGGAGAGTCTAAGGGCAAGGATGCTTAGTCTGTTTAATTTAGTTTAGCCATTACCCATTGAATTCTATGACTTCATGTTTTCAAGCCTATTACACAATTACTGGTATGAAGATCATTGAGACAACTATTGTTGTGACATATTAATAAACCTAGATAGAATTGAATTGAATTTGTGATGCTGGAGGTTATTTGTGGTTTGATTGAACTTCATAAAACTTAAATACTCCAAATGACCATTTAGCTGAGATGAGAAGCATATGGAAAACTCATCTTAGATAGGTTCAAGTTAAACTGCGCAGAAGTTTTTTTTCTTTATCTGAACAGATTGCAAAATGTGTTGTCCATTGTGCCAGAAGGGATCTAGATAATTATTTTCTTTTTTTATCTTTAATGGATTTTCCTTTAGGCAGGGTAAAAAAAAACATGCCTGTTTCCTGTAGGAAGTGTTTCCAGGAATACCTGGAAAATCATATTTGATGTCAGCAAATTGTGCAAACGTTGTTCCCTTTAAGCCCAAGGAGAGTTATCCATTACCCTGCAGAGGCAAAAAATGATAGTTGACTTTGTCACCCTGGTGAGACGTGTGGATTTCAGAATGCACATGTGTAATAAAGCTTTGAAGTCATTCTTTTTCATCTTTGTATTCATCCTTACCGGAGTTGCGGTGGAATTGGGGCTTTTCCCAGATGTCATGAACCGAGGGTTTACATGTATCCCTGGTTTGGATGACAGTCATTGATATTTCAGGTTTTTTTGGGATGTTTGCAGGTTTGCTTATGAAGGTGAAAATTCTTTCATAACTTCTGCACATAAGTTTTTCTTATTAGTCTCATCTGTATCAGAACGGTGTGACATCGTCTTTTCCCATAATACCTGCTTAAAACACTCTGAACTAAAAAAACATTTTAATCATCAAAAAAACTTGAAAGAAATATTATTAGATATAAGTGAGAGATGATGAGAACGTTTTTTCAATGCTTTAACGTACGCTTTAACATGTTTAGCATTTTTCTCATGATGGAGGACATGCATAAAGGAAATTAAACTTAAAATTGCATTTCTGAGTATTTTTTTATTCACATCGTTGAATGATCAGACAAGAATTGTCATAATAAGGCAGTGGGAAAAAGCCTGTAGCTGTGACACAATCAGCAGACCACAAGCTCCTTGCTCCACTCCATTCGGATCCAGCCACTTGTAGACATGTACGTATTTTTTTTCCTCGTCTGAGCTTGAATATGGATCTAAACTATACGACTGGATAGCTCCAATATTGATCGCCTTTTTTGTTGCATCGGTAATGTTAGGTTGGTGGTGTGGGGGGCTGTGAACCAGCGGGAGAGCATAACAACATATGGATGATGGGAAGGATGGGAGAACCTATTCAGCGCCACAACTCAGCCAGAACTCAGAAGCGAACCTCTAAAGAACTACTGCTGCTCTGCAGAAACTATGTCCTTGAAAACAACACAGATTTTTAGACTTTGGCTGAAAAACGACATAGTCTAAATTAAAATACAACGGGGAATGCAATGAAAATAGATGAAAAGGGAATCAGAGTAGGTCCTTAAACAATGGGAAAGCTTAAAACTGGCAGCTAATTTAAAACATAAACAGTAAAATAACTATTTTTTTTGGAACCTCGTGGAAACCACTGACTTACATCAAGATATTTAACTCTGATGCTTCATAAAGAGAACTGTAAGAATATGAAACAATACACAATACTTATTAAGCTTTTAAAATCATTGTTCCACCTCCAACGAAGATGATGGATAGAATTAGGAATGGTCACTTTTAGAGGGACAGCTCAGGATAGATGTTCGGAGATATGAAGCCAGCAGGAGATGGTATGCATTGGAATTACATTGGTAAAAGGATGCTGAGGTTACCAGGAATGGCTAGACACAGGGGTGTCAAACTTCAGGCCACAAGGGCCAGCCTGCTGCTGAATTTTCAGAAATCCTGCCTTACCTGCTGCTGATTACCTGGATCAGGTGTGTTTATCCAATAGGGAGCTTCAGTGACAGGTTGGTTGGAAAACATGTTGGACACCGGCCCTCGAGGCCTGGATTCTGACATCCCTGTAGAGGAAGACCAAAGCACTGGTTCATGGCTTAAGTGAAGAAGGACGTGAGGGGAGTTGGTGTGAGTGAGGAGGATGCAGAAGAAAGGATTAGATTGGGACAGATGATTCATTGCAGCGACCATCATAGGGTTCAACCAAAAGGCAAAGAAGAAGAAGGAGAAGAGGGGGCAACGATATCCATAGTGGCAATTGTTCTTTCATAAGAAACATATTCCAGTTTGATTTTTTTTTAAAGGATAATCTGCCATATTTCATTATATTTTATCTGTGAAGCAGCATGGCTCGTTTAGTTTCATCAAGAAAAGTCAAGATGACTTGAATGCAGAATTGAGGGGTCATCGATGGGTTTTTGTCTCTTTGGACAACGTTAAAATTTGTTAACTGCCAGACTTGCGCAAGTTCAGTAAATTTTAAAAAAGCTTTGACAGCACAACATTCATCTTCCCATAATCTGAGTAGAAGGGATGTCCAGACTTTACTCTTTCCAGCGTGCACATCCTCTGGCTCTTCCAGAATATTCCTATAACGTCTTCCGCTATAGGGCCTCTTCCTCAGCCTTTAACACCTCAGTAGGGTGGCATCCAGATATCAGTCAGACCAGTCAAAACCACCAGGACTCTATTTAAATAGGAAGAGTGGCATCACTACTCTGAGATCCTCCCGGACGATGAAACTTTCCACCCAACCTCCTGTTAATATCAAACCCCTTAACTGCCTCAGTATTTTTGGAAAATATATTGATTGCCCAGATGATCTGAATAAATACTTTTTTTAAACATAAGGAAAATGTTCTTGCATGCAGCAATATGGTAACCTATAGGGAAAATTATGCTTTTTATGCAGTTCATTTAAAAAATTTCCTTTTTTTCCTGATTTTCTGCAGAATTTGTAGCTGAAAAATAGGGTGCAAAATGTGTTTTTAATTGAATTTTAATTTTAATTTGCATGACCCAATCTTTAATGACACAAGTGAGAGTCAGCACATAGACTGAACTGCAACTGGAGAGCCTTTTTCCAATCTAGAGATATTCCCCCCCCCCCCCCCCCCCCCTTTTTCTACCTGAAAACCACTTATAAGTGGTGTTGGCCTCTTCACACTGTCAAACTGCTCATAGAAAGATGCTGGTCAATGTTTGAGGGAGCCAGACATACACTTAGATGTGTTTTTTCTCCTTCCTTAAAGTATGTTCTCACTTTACAGACTATTTGCCCCTGAAGGATCTGTTTTGAATTCTGCAGAGACCCATCTCAAGCAGAGGCAATAGACACCTACACATGTTTCTTCTCACTTTAGAACAGATTTGAGCAGAAATCTGCACAAAGTTTGGTGTCACTGAAAGAATCTGGAGATAAGAATGTGTTTTGGGATTATTTTGACATGCTATCCACTAACAATTTCTATTGGGATACTGAGAACTGCTAAAACAACTTCTCATGTGATATCACAGAGTTAACAGACCCCTTAAGTTGTAATAAACAAAATGAAACGTTGGCGGTCCTTGCTTAGGGCACTGGTGTTAATGTGTGGCCTCTGAAAGCAGTTGTGAGCTCTGAGGGATTTTTTTATGGCACAACATAATTAGTCTGCTTTCAGGATGTGCTGATCATGGAAGAAAAAAATGAAAAACAGCATGAAATAAAACCTCAATTTTAACTGGGCCAAAACAATATTATGTTGTTAAAGAACCAGATGATGTGGCTTTAGTTAGCTCCATTTGTTTTGTGCATGTTGCTTTTTGCTTTGGTGGTGTTTAAAATCTGTTAGTGAAGCTAACAATTTAAATGAAAACGTTCCGCCTTACTTCTAAATACACTAAAGTGTTAGTCACTTTAACACCAATAATTAAAGACCCACTCTGAGAGCGGTGCAGGGAGCTTGCATATAATCTCTTTTCCAAACAAAATTGTTTTCATCTGCTCCTGATTCACAAGAAAGAAATACTCAGAAATGCAATTTTGAGCTTACATTTTTTTAAATATGTCCTCTATTGTCAGAAAAATGCCACAAGAACATGTTAAAAAACACTAAAAACACAATCTTCATGTGAGTAGGTCTTTAAGCTTTTATTCTGAAACAATGCCCCTCCTTTTCTTCTCATCCAACCACAATGATATTTTTGCTTTTAAATTCATAGATATCTCTTTGAAGATCTCCACCTGGAACAAGGCTTGGTGATGGACTAAACCCTAAACCACCATCAGCTTATAGGCTCTGGGGTTTATTCCTCCATCTTCTCTTATTCCACCAGCAGGACATCATCGGCCCAAAGCCTGCAGCCGCCACAGGGTTTGGAGTTATTTCATGCATATCTTTTTGATTAACTAATAAATCTTTTCTCACTTTCCTTAGATCTTTTTTCATTGAATTACTTGACATCCATTCAAATTTTCATCATGTCTACATTTTTCCAGCACATCAGAAAAAGCTTTTTTTATCTGTGAGGTATTCATGCAGGTTTTCTTGGTAGTGAAAAACTTTATTTTAATATCCCTTTATTCGTTTAAAGTGTTATGCAGACATTTGGGGATTGCTTTCTATCATATATAAACAAGTTTGATTCAAAATTTGTTTAAAAAAATGTGAAAAAACAACCTCTTTGTTGTAACAGATGCTATTCAAGAATACCAGCAAACTAAAAAAAGATAGAATCTCAATTTCTCAATTCGCATTCATTCCCCAAAACTCCTCTGCAAATGTGGACTTTCAGTTTGTGTGTTAATGACAGTTTTTGCTGGATTTTTCTGTTCATGCAGCTCACACCCACTAAATTCATTTCACTTTGTGAATATTCATTTGAAGGATCTTTATCTTGTTTCCTGTTGTTTCAGGTGGCAGATTTCCTCTTTACACCACACTCCTTGGAGTCCACATACACTCTCTTTACAGCAGATTTCTGTGTTTGAACTTGTTAAAATATTTATGTTGGAAAGGAAAATTGCAGGGTGATTCAGTGAGTTATTCTTTTTGAAATAATGATTTCCCTTTATTATTTAAACTCTCTTGACCACAAAAAATGTATGACTTAAAAACCAGAGTGGCCACACAGTCATAAATACTCACTCCAATGAAAAAATGGTGCTTTTGGTATTATTATGTTCTTGTGGCATTTTTCTCATGATTGGGGACATGTATGAAGAAAAGTAATCTGAGTATTTCTGTTTTCACCACTCTGAATCTTTACCAGATGAAAAAATGACTTTGGAAAGAAGTTATAGGTGTGAAGTAGGTGCTACTATTGGTGGGCCACAACTTCCTGCTCTGCTTCATTCTGATGCATTCACTTGCAGACAACTAGATTTATGTACGTTTTTGATTTTCTTGTCCGAGCTGACTAGTGGCTCAGAACTGTACAGCTTGATAGCTCCAATACTGCTCACCCTTTTTGTTGCACTGGTAATGTTAGGTTGGGGTTGTGAGGTGCTGTAAGCTAGTGGGAGAGAGTATGAACAGATGGATGTCGGGAGGCTAAGGCGGGCTTACTCGGAGGTGAATTTCTTTTAATGAACTCCTGCCGCTCTGCAGAAACCATGTCCTAGAAAACAACATGTTTTTTTGTTTTTTTTTTTGGCTAAAAACAGCATAATTATATTTAAAAGACCACTGGGAATGATTTTAAAGCACATAAAAAGATGATCAAAGTGGGACTTGACCTGTCTTTATGGAAGGTATTTCTACATTTTTATCTTTGGCATTATTAAAAGGGGGGTGGGGGGTAAAGTATTACAAACAGGCGCAGCAGCACAGTCACAGTTGTGTTCCTAACCCCCAAAAACAAGTATGAAAGAGACAATATTATGAACAACTCCAGATGATAACATTTCACCTTCTTATACATAACCAGAACCTTCTTATGTGGTTATTGAAGTCATTCTGTCTGTATATAATCTTTAACATCCAAACCAATGATCTCTTTCAAATGGATGACTTAGTCATTATGTCAAATTACTGATCGTTCTCTATCAGACCT
The DNA here is from genome assembly GCF_053564925.1 of Oryzias latipes. Taxonomy (NCBI): domain Eukaryota; kingdom Metazoa; phylum Chordata; class Actinopteri; order Beloniformes; family Adrianichthyidae; genus Oryzias; species Oryzias latipes. The sequence goes on along the minus strand of NC_136256.1, from coordinate 14,382,992 downwards.
TTTGGAACCTCTTTAAATAGATGGTTCCTGTTCTGGCCGACCAAGTTTAAAAGAAAAATACTCATGTTTAATTACTTTTTTTGGCAAGTTCTTTTCTTCCCAGCAGCTGTGTTTCTATAACTCAAGAGAGATGTTGCCTATCTTTGACCTTCCCTGGAGGCGTGTCAGGAAAACCTTTTGCCATATGAGGGGACCCGATGCACTCGCATGTCCCCGTCTGACAAAAAACAGAGCCTTAAAGCTGAGATGAAATCCCTCGAGGTGTTAAGTTTAAGTTACATCACTTCCTCTAAGTCAAAAAACTTTTTTTTTCTTTTGCACAAATTTACCTTTTGTAACTTCAGTTGTCCGAAATAAACTGTAACTGCTAAATTACTCTTTCATTGTTTCATAATGTTTCTCCCCACATCCAGTTAGAGGTTTTCCAAAAGGAACTCTTTGGCCCCAGGCAAAAATGATTTAAGGGTCCAGAGTCAGTTTACCGTGTCCAGTAAAAAGCTTCTAAATGGGACGTGCTGTGCACGCTCCTTCAAGATGCTCTTTTATGCTTGAACGTGTGACATTTATTAGCTGTTAGAAAATGATGTGTTCTTGTTTCCATCCTAAAACCCTTTTTCCATTTTTTTCCTCTTTGTAGAAGTTTTATTCTGATGCCTAGTTTTGCTATAATTTTTGCTCTTTTGCCAGGAGCAAGTTTACGAAGGAGGAGGGGGCTAGCTCTGAGGGAGTTTCAAAATACCTCATGGGTTGCTTTTTCTGTAATGGATCGCAGAGTTTGTGGCTTTTGCTGTCGTTGCTGACAGCTCCAGACTCCCTCCATGATGGTTTTCAAGCATTCTGTTGACTGGGCTATCCAGCATCTCAAACAGTCTGATGCTTCATGAGGTCCAAACACAAAAATCACTGTTCTTGGTTTAATTTTTGAAAGCTTTTGTCAGAACACTGCTGGTCTCATTGTGATCTTTTTATTTTTTTTGTCTAATAAAAAAAATTACCTTTTACTTATTCTGCTGTTCAATTTTTGAATGATTCTCCTTCAGGTCGAGTGAATACCGATACGCTTCAGCTCTAAAAGGTTCTCTAGAGTTGGCGGAGTGTTTATAAAAGGTTGGTCCTGACTTTTTGAGGAGCCATTGATCGTCTGCTAAGCATTTTTATTTTTAAAAGGTAGATTTCTTTAAACTGCCCTCTGACTCATTGCCTGCATGGCCACAAAGTTCTAATAAGCTCTGATTTGAAGTGAATTAAAAAAATTGTGGCCTGCATGCAGCAACTTACAGGCGATAAAAGTAAATTTTCTTCAGGGCATGCCATGTTCTCAAATGATCTCATGCCACTCTGTAAAACTGCAGGTTTATAGTCTGACAGAGGACTTTGGTCACAAAGTTGTTGCTTTTGTTCTTTTTTACGGGATTTCCCGGCCCTTACCTCACCATTAATGTCTTACGTCTTTTCATCAATGATCATAATTCCACTCATTTTTTATCTTTGTGATATAAATGTAAACTGGTATCCTAAATGTAAAAGAATATCGCAGTAATTATCCATATTGAATTTGTTTATGTCTCAACATTTCCTTGTCTTCTGTGATAGAAATCCTAACCTGATATGTTTCTGTCTCCATTACGCTCTGCAGGGCTGCTTTCACAGGCTTGACATTACTTAGATTTAAGGCTCAGGAACCTTCCCTAAAGCTTTGTTCTTCCTTCCAAATCCCTGAGAAGTTATTGTCGGAAGCTTTTATTTCTCTTCTTTTTATTGCTTCGCAGTTGGATCATGGAGTTTTGTGTGTTTGTGTTCTCATGTTTCTTTTGAAACTAGGTCTTATCCTCACAAAGACAACTGAACTCATTCTTATATGTCTAAAGAAAGCATTAGTTGTACAGTGGGGGGGGGGGGGGGGGTCTTGTTCGATGATTCTGTACGTGGTCCTTCTTTAAAGATCAGAGGTCTGTAATGTTTACCACAGCCACACTTCAACTGTGAGAGACAGACTGAAAAGAATTATTCAGGAATTCACATTGTGTGATTTTTAAACATTTCATTTCTACAAAGGTGCTGAAATAAGAATTTGGTCAATCAACTTTACCTCAATAATTTGTATCGCAACCCTGGTTTCAATGACAGACGTCATATGTTTCCTGTGGGTCTTCACTAGGTTTGAACTCACTCTAGCTGCTATTTTGGTCCATTCTTCCTTGTAGATCTTCTTAAGAGCTGAAATGTATTGGAGTTGTTGCTGGGCAACACAGGGTTTCAACTCCCTCCCTATATTCCTGGTAAGAGGAATAATGTGACCTTGGCCCGCCGAGAAGTTGTTACATTACAAACCCAAGCTTTTTCAAATGACAAGTTTTTTGTCTACTCCTGATCCAAAGACAATTTGAAAAAAAGAAATCGTCAGAAAAGCAATTTTCATTTAAATTTTTTTTATACATGTCCTCCATCACAAGAAAAAGACTAAGAACATTTTAAAAACACAATTTTCATTGGCATGGATCTTTAAAACAGTTATCCTGTTTCCTTTGAAGAAAAGCGGCCCCAACGCATGATGCTTCCACCATCATGCTTCACAGTCATTGAGAAATTCTTTCAAAATATTTTTAATAACACAAAAAAACTAAACAATGAGAAAAACTAACTGTTTTGGTTTGATGTTTTCCAATGTCTCTGCAAAGTTTCCATTGAGGAATTAAAGTTTGACAGCTTCCAATAAAATTATGTTTAAATAGCTGAAACCAATAATTAAATAACTATAATAAAGTTGTCAACCAAAATAATAAACCAAGCTTGCAAGTTTTCAATTGTTTTAATTAATACAACACAAATTAGAATGTACTTAAATACAGATAAATATTATTTAAATAAAATATGAATCCGTAAAAACCCTCACATGGTTTTAGCAGACATGTTATATTAGACTGTTGGTTCTGACCCTGTCTGCCGTTATCGGATCTGTTGTTATTACACAGCAGAATTCGGGGTGGCGCGCGCCCGTTTCACTGGTCGGAAGCGTACAGTAGAGATGGCAGCAGAGCCGTAGTAGACTGCGAGGCCTGTACGGTTCCCGACAACCGCTACGTGACGAGCAGGGATTGTAAATGGAGGAGCGAACAAGGTAAAAACAACACCGCCCGTGTTCTTTCTTAACCCATAACACACCAAGTTCCCCTCACGACGGTGAATGTGTATTTTATCCATTTGACTTTGCTTCCCGTCATGGGGGACAATTAGCCAAGCTGCTAAGTAAGTAAGTTAGTTAGCACGCCGGCTAGTAGCTGGTTGCTAACTCTGTTAAGTTTGTTACGTTAGCTAGCTAAAGAAGCTACACACCTAAATAATAAACACACGATAAAGTTTCTTTATGCGTCCTAATATTAACACTTCGATATGTAGGCAACCATTATTAATGGCAATTTAAAGGCTAGGTATCTATAGCCACCATAACAATACTGGGAAGCTTTATTTTAGACTCAAAAGAAATCAGAAAATATCACTCAATATTCGTAAAGGAATAAAATAAAATGGAAAACAGAAAAACACTAAGCAGTCAACATCACGGATAGTGTAGAAAACTGAGATCCTTCCAAAACCTCCCAAATGGCACTTCAGGAATCAAACGTCACTAATTTGAGGATTTAAAAACACCAGTTACAACAGAATTATTGTGTTTAACGAGTCATGCATATGGAGCAGGAGAGTTGTTTAAAAAAAAAAGTAAGATAGCTTTTGAGGTTACGTTATAAACTTTAAATTAAATGTAAAGCTTGGTTAATAGTTTTAATTTCATTGTTGACAGTGTTTTGTAATTCCATGTTGTAAATTGCACTTCAAACAAGGAATTGTATTATTGTTTTGTAATTGCTTGATACATACTGTGATATACAAGTCAATTTATAAAGGTTTTACAGCTACATTTGCAATTGCATTTGAAAATACATTTTTTAAGGGGGAATCCTTTATTTTATTAGAAAACCCTCTTGATTTAATAGATTAAAAGAAATTTTCCATATTCCTTTATTTTCATTGTACTGTCCCCTGGTGCATTTCAAATACACTTTGCAATTCAATTTAATTAACTGTTTAGCCTCTCCTTTTATTTTTTGTGTGACGTTCTGGGGCCTTATAGTAGAGGGAAACTGGTACTTGAAAGTACCCCCGCTCTCTGATTGGTTACACTGTGTCATGCTGTCATGGCTACCTCTTAGAGCAGAGCTGTCCAACCTCTGGTCCTCAAGGTCTACCACCCTGCCTTGTTTTACTGTTTTTCACTGCACCTCTCTCTGCTGACTCAGGTGTCTCCTTGTTCCGCTTAACTGAACTCACCTGATCCGGGTAATCAGCCGCACAAAGTGGAGGCAGAGCTGGAAAACAGGCAGGCCTTGAGGACTGGGGTTGGGCAGCCCTGTTCTATAGGATCATGCTCTTTAACACCAGCTTCTTTTAGTGAATTCACATAGTGGAAGCCACAGCAGTTCTGGATTTTTGGGCTTCAATAACTAGTGATAATTCATCCTTCTGATCACAGATGCAGGTTGTTTATCTTATTGACTTCATTACACTCAGTAGTCCCTTTGAATGAGCTAAAACAACTACAACAGGTGTAGATTTTGTGAGAGGTTTCTTTGCAAGAAAAGCTATTATTGTAGATATCTGATGATTATTTCATAGTGTTAAATCTAAAGAGAAGTAGGGCTGTGGATTATTACTTGAGTGGCAATCTGATTCATCTACAGAAAACACTTGATAGCTTTACTTTGATAGCTTTACTTTGAAGATTGATTCACTTTCTGTGACAGTAGCACAGGTTTGTTTACTTTATATTCTTAAATCCAGCATTATTCAGCAATTTTAAAGTGATAATTACATTGCCTGAAATGTATTTGTATTATACTCTTCTATGTTTATAAAGATCGCAAATGAATGATCTTAAACGTCACAAATATCTGTTTTAAATTTTTCTTGTACTGATTGTGGATATTCTAGTTTCTAGATACTCCTTACAGCCCTTGTGAGAACCTTTTGGCAAAAGCACGCAACATTTTTGATCTTAACAAGTTGTGCCTGACTCTACAATCCATTCTAATTTTTGATCTTTGGTTGTTGTTTAAAGCCAGGCTTAGATTGTTCAGTGACTGTTTCAATCGTCTTTTCCCACACAGCTTTAAACCGGTAAAGTCCTTTTCTTTGGATATCAGTAAAACTGCTCCGTTTCTATGACATCAAGGATTCCTCCTCCTGATCTAGAATTCCCTCTGCAATGCTCATACTGCTGACATGCGGAGTGTGTTGAGGCTTTGTCATTCATCAGCTTCCACTGATCACTTCCCACAACAGAAGCCAGCCTTATCTTTCTGTTCAAGAAAAAAAATTTCACACTATCGTACCAACAGAAATAATTCTCACACACTGATTGATGTCTGATCCTCACATACATATAACTGAGTAAACAACGGCTGATTGATGGCTGCCATGTTTTTTGCAAAGCATTTTAGATAGGGCTGCAGCTATCGATTTTTTTTTTTTGTAATCGATTAATCTAGCACTTGATCGATCGATTAATCGAGTAATCGGATAAAACGATTTGTGTGTGTTTTTGAACAACCAAAACAAATAATGCATAACAAAAATGATGTGGTTGTAAAATGAACAAGCATTTGGCTTTTATTTCTCAACAGAGGTATTTATTTCCAATTCCAAAAGTTTGGCTCCAAAATTTAAGTGCCAAGTTGGCATTGCCAACAATTATAGAACAATGTACAGTTAAGTGAACTTACAGTAACATGTATAACATGTATTGTAAAACTAATATGAATATAAACTTAGTTTTTTGTCTTCTTAATACACAACATTACAAAAAAAGGATTGCACCTTCTGCAAATTTAGTTTAGTTAACCTGGGAACAAAAAATGAATATAAAATATCGAGCCAAACAGGTACACAATGTATACAATGTATAAAAAAATTATGTAAATAAAAGAATTATAAACAATTATAAATAATAAGCTGTAATCTCAAAACAAACATCAAAATGTACGTGTTTGTGTGCGTGCGTGCATGTGTTTGTGTGTGTGTGAAGGGGGTCTTTTTTTAGGCTATACTCTCTTGCAATTGAACGTGATACGTTTACTACTTTAAAACATCATCAAAGTTAAACATCATATCTAGTCAAACCGCATCACGACATCGCTACAAATGCAGTATGGGATTAAAATCAGCGAACATCAATAGGCTTAAACTATGTTAATTTACCTTGTTTCAGCGATGCTTGGTGAAACAGCATAGAGTGGATGTCTTCTGTTCAGATGCTGAATCATGGAAGATGTACTGTTGTCGTATGCCAGCTCTATTTTGCCGTGACATCTCACGTTTTCTGCCGTTTACTTATAGATCTATTCTCCGCCATCGCACCTACTAAATTCAAAAGGCCCGTGTGAATAAACGGTCCGTGTGACACAATCAAATCCCTGCGCCGCGCGTATGGTGCACGTAGGATTTTAACGAGGCTTCGAGGCAGAGTTTTTGCCTCAAGGAATTTTTGTAATCGAGTAACTCGAGTAACTCGAGGAATCGTTTCAGCCCTAATTTTAGAGACTAAAATTAATTACAGGAAATATTCATTCCTATTTAGTAACATTTTGCAATATTATTATTGGGTGAGAGGAGAAAGGTGTTGATGAGTTGATCGGTTTAGATGGAGCATTTGAGGTTATCATTTCAGCATTTGTCAAAAGATCTGTGCATGATGAGAACTCAGAAAAACACTTATGTTCATGTGTCTATATTATTTTTAATTTTTGGAAACATGCAAAATATTTCTGAAGACTGAAAACATTTTACAAGTTTGCAGAAAATCTTTACAGCTGTAAATCTCCTTTACACACACTCAAATATTTTTACAGCCATCAATCCTTTTTATACGAGGATACATTGGTATTGCAAAAGCAAAAAACCTTTCTGCTATTACAACTTTTTTTTTTTTAACAGATGCAGACATTTTGTTTGAAGAGGCAAAACATACTTGCATGTGTGAACATCATTTTAACACAAACTACAAAATACCAATAAAAGAAATATAACTCTATAGCAATAGGGAACCTGCTGAGTTACATTAGCAGTGGTTTGATATCCTGCTTGACACTCCATTTGTCATGGCAACAGACAGCATTATCATGCAAGCACAGATGAGTAAATATTAGATCAAATGAGGCCTCATGGCTTCAACTTTTTAAAGGAAAACATTTGGGCCCATTTTCCTACAATGAATCCGGTGAATGTAGCATTCCCAAACTATATGCTTGATGCTATGGGCTGTAACCTGTAGTTAAAAATAAACTTAACAAGAAAACATCCAGCCAGTAATTTATACAAATGTTGCTATTTTATGAAGCTCCATGTATGCTGGAAAAAAACAACAACAGAATTTTGTCTGCGGTGCGCGTCTCCGTTGTGTGGTCACACGACTGTCAGCTAATTTATGTTAACATGCATTATCCTGTGAGCATGTCACCAGTTTAATTCTGAAAGTACAAAGCAAGTTTTATTATGAAACCTGGACCTGTTTCTGGTTGCCCGACTTTTTGCAGCAAAATTGACGCGTAAATTGACTTGAAATAGAACTCTTGCGTAAAGCTTGCGATACGGAGGGCTGGACATGGAACGCAGACATGACGGAGGCGATGTAAACATTCTGATTGATTAATGAACGTTCAATTTTTTTGCATCAATGCACTGCCATGAAGCAGCACTGCAGACGGACCAGTGGAAATCAGCCTGCAGGTCATCCTTCAAAATAACTCAAATACTTTAAATGTATTTCTTTGATTCTAATGATGCAGTTGTTTACTGCAGCAAAGAGGCAGAGAACGATTGAGAAATGCTTTGTGACCTTCTTGCTAACAGTCATCTCCTTGAAACAAAGAAACAACTGTTTCTGGCTGCTTTGCTCCTGTTCTCCAGAATAATTCTCTCCTTTTTGTGTTTTTTTGGGGGGGTGGGGGGTATGGAGTATGTTCTGTAATGATTTACTACTTTTTCTTTGTGGTCTACGTCTTTGTCACCCATAAAGTATCAATATAGCTCTAAAGCAATAACACACTACTGTACTGTTAACACAGTTACTTGCTTCCTATGTCAACAGTGCATCACTAAAACTAAAGATTTAATATAAAGAATGGTTTTCATCACTGACAGCCATTCTAGCAAAATGTATAGCTTTAAAATTACAAGAAATTTAAATTTAAAGCTTAGACATTGGTTTTTTATTGCGACCCAAAGGTTGTCTAGTTAATGATCACATATTGTGGAATTGCTCAAAGTGAGATACACAATCGTACAGTGATCAATGCCATAGTTTATGCTTTTGATAGCAGATTATTTAATATGAAGCATTTTTCACTCTTACTAAGGATTCTAGGTCTGTGGCATTAAGGCTTGTTAATTCAAATACTTTGAGAAACAATTAATTGACCAGCAGAAAAGTGTAAATAGGTGCTTTTCTTATTTTGCCAGAAGAAATTGGTTGTGAAAATCATTTACTTTTGACCCTCGCGATCATGGAAACTGAAACTAAAAATTACAAACGCTCTGACCGTTCACATCATCAACGGGAATCAGCTGATTGTGATGCGGAGAAAAGCGGCTTTTAATTTCGGCTTAGCACTGAAATGAAACACATTACTAATGTAAAGTATTGCTTAACGGTGCAAAGCCTCTTTGCTCTTCCACAGAATCAGCTGATTTATGTTGCTTGCGTAAGCAATTCACTACTGTAAAGTGTTGAATATCGGTGCAATGCTACTTTTCCCTACTTCATAATCCGCTGAATTTACACTATTTGGGTAAACGGTTGAATAGTTATAGTAGTGGGAAGAATGTCAACCCTGGAGTTTTGGTATGAAAAGGTTAAAGAGCAAATACGTTGTTAGACAAAAACAGATACATTTATTTTATGGAGTGACACATTTTATGTCAAAAGATATAGGTTTAAGAGAGGTGTAGATATTGTTGTCAGTGTAGATGATGACCACCTGGCTAAAGGTGATATCCTTAACCTTCGCTTGATTTAACTAAAACATACTTGATTGTGCATCTATCCGCTCATAGGATATATTCGTAAAATCAAAAGGAAAATGGTCTATAAATGACTTTTCTTATGTTAGGATTTGTTCACTGTTTGCTAACACGAGGACAAAAGCTTACTTTCATGTATAAAGTTGCAAAGGTTACAGGAGCAAAAAGTGTCTATGTTATTTTCCCCCCTCAAGTTGTTGTTGATGTAAACACATAGCCACCCCTACCTGTGCTCATACTGCAGACACGCTTGTACTATCAGTTTGTCTTGATAGGGGATGTGGAGCAACAGGTAGATCGCCACAAACCACATATCGTAGATGATTTTTCTGTTAGGAGACGGTAAGTTCCAATTTCCAATGGTCTTGCATTTTGTGACAGTAAGCTTCATGGCTAAGCTTTGTCTTTGCTCCACCTTGTTTCTATTCAGCTTTACAGCCTAGTGTCCTACGTTTTTAACATCTTTACAGTCTTTTGGACAAAATATAAACTCCCTGTGAACTCAGACCTTGTTGTATGTGATTCTTTTTTCCTTTTACTCTGGTTTGTGGTTTTTGCGGGCGGCCGTGGTGCAGCGGTAGGGGCGGTCGCCCCATGATCGTAATAGCAGGTTCGATTCCCGCCTTGCACACCCATGTGTCGAAGTGTCCTTGGGCAAGACACTGAACCCCACCTTGCCTCTGGTGGTAGGTTGGCGCTAGGGTTGTGCCGATAGACGATACCATCGTGATGGCTGACTGACATCATGATGGAGAGACACCATCTTGATGCCACGCCCCCACCATGCTGCAAGTCGACACCATAAGCCGCGGTTACATGTGCAAAATATCTTGATCGGATCAATGGTCGGATTAGATTTCAACCGTGTACATGGGCCCAGAAAAACCTTTTCCGATTAGAACAAACGTTCACATGGGTCACATTTTTGGTCAGAATAAATCATTCGCACATGCGCAGTAGTGTTTGAAATTCCGGAAAAGGAAAAGAATTCCACTGAGAGGCTACATGCATAGATATCTGGCAGCTCCGTAATATACTAGAGGATCTTCAAAACTTGCTTTTATTGATGTTACGGTTATTATGAAGCGCTTGTCCGCTCATCATTTTAATTTTAATCCGTGTTGTCCGTGCTTTTTCTGTTGAAGAACGAAGCCGGAAGAAGCCAGGGCTATGATAGGCTAACATGGGCTAACAACATGTTGCCTTTGATAAACATAAAATCCATGCGGGAAATGCTGCAATCTGCAGCTTGGCTGAATGTAAATACGTAGGAATAACATCAGCCTTTATTTTGTCGGGACACGACTGGAAACACAAATCCACGTGATTGTTTGAACGGTTTCTAAGGACTGAGCTACATTTCTGCTTTGAAAAGCTCACACACCGCCCCAAAGCTGCTGTGTGAGCTGACAAAGCTGTCAGAGTTCTGCCCGGACACAAACAATTTTACCGGAAGACCCGGTTCTCCTGAGTTCTGTAGCTCGTTCACCTAGAGCTGCAGGACGGATCGCAGTCCGAAGTCTCCCATACATAGCACACGCGTAATAAAGCATCCTCCCCTCCCCCTCAAACACAAAGTCCGACTGCGTCCGATATCATCGTCAACTGCCAATTTAAGGGACATCGCCCAACCCTAGTTGGTGCCAGTGTTCGGCAGCGGAGCCGCCACCAGTGTGTGAATGTGTGTGTGTCTGGGTGAATGGGTCTATGACTGTAAAGCGCTTTGGGCCTTGAAGGTACAAAAGCGCTATATAAGTATATGCCATACGCCAGTTCAAGTTGACAGTATGACACATAAAACCTGTGGTAAGAAATGGATGTGTTTTGCAAACATGTGCAATAAATGTCACTTATCAGTAATTAATTATGCAAAATTTGTGTATTTTATTATATTTATTTACCTTTTGTTTTAGATGGGAAGCAATAATGTTTGAAAATACTGATAAATTTATCAAAGGTAAACAGTAAGTAGTATTTATTTGAAATAATGGCATAAATTAAATATATAGATTTTCTGAAGTTAGCCATTACTAATTGCTGGTCCATTATTAGTTGTTACTTGTTTGTTTTATACCTTGTTGGTGCTAAATTGTGGATGTTAAAAGTTGTGCTATTTCAATGTGGGGAGTGGTTCTGGTTTTGGAAGAAGTGCTCACACACATAAATCCAAGCAGCTGCTTGCTTGATTGCACTTTACTAGATATCCTTCCATTCCACACAAAGCTGCCAAAGGATTTGGGTCGTTTTAGTGTGTATTTGTTAAAAACTCCTCATAGTGAGGAAGCTTTGTTGCCTTTTTTTTAATCATAGTCCCAAAGACTAAAGTTGCCAGATATTTTTATATACAATAGTCGAGCAAGTTTTGTATGGGTTTACCTTAGAATAACAACAGAGAGGAGTACGTCTCTTGAATAATGTAGTTTTAATGCCACATGCTTGTTTGTCCTTTAACAAGAAAAAGTAATTTGTCATTAATGTCAGGCAATACGGAAACAGGAGAAACAGGTGTTTTCTTTGACCCCTACTTCAAGCTAGCCAGAGAAAGGTCAAAAAAGTTTGTGCTATTGTCTTATACTCACAGTTAGAATGAAGAGCTTTGCCACCTCTCTCTGGGCTGGCTGTGGTGTGGTGTTAAAGAGTCATTGGGCAGAACATTGAACCCCACATTGCTCCTGGTGGTTATTGGTTGGAGCCAATGTAAGTAAAGTAGAAAAGTGCTGTGTATGTGTACACCATTTACCATACGCCATTTATCTTTAGAAAACTTGTTAAACCTGTCTCAAAAAATGAAAATATTTTGTTGGATGCTTTGAAAAAAATATAAATGATCACAATAGGTAAATGTTATTAGGTAAAAACATTAGTTTTTGCTTAGTAAACAGTTCTTGACAAGTCTCTGTAATGTCAGATTATCTACTCTGCCATGTCACTCAAATTTCATTTCAACACAGTTTGATGAAGTGAAGTTGGTCACGTGATCCAGAAATGGGGGGTGAAGAGGCTAACAAGTTAAGTGTCTAAAGGGTGCATTTATTTAGAATCAAACAATGTTTTTAAAGTGTATTTGAGGTCACAAGAGGTGCCCCTCCCACAATTATATTTTATATTATATTGGACCCGGACACCAGTTCAGACAAGGAAATTAAGATGTTGGTGTATCTATTTGTCTGTTAAATGGATGCATTAGGAATGGGGTGGAGAAGGGGACTATGGCCCGGTTATTTTACTTGCTGAAACACAAATTTTAGCTTTTTCAAATGGCTTGTTTTATCTGCTCCGATTTTAATTTAAAAAATACTCAGAAATGCAGTTTTAATCTTTAATTATTTTATGTATGTACTCTATCATGAAGAAAAATTGCTACAAAAACATGTTAAAACAACAAAAGCACAATTTTCATTGGAGTAGGTCTTTAAGTGCTTTAAATTAGACAGGCTCCATTCTTATTTGGTGTTTAAAATGCTCTCTTTCCAGTTCCAGTGGCATCATGGGACACAGAGTGGGCTAAACCAGAGAGCCTAGCTAAACACATCAATTGTGAGTATATTTACACATTTATTAAATTTGATATAAAAATTGTTTTTGTTTTTCTTTTTTTATAAAGTAATTACAATTTGATAAAATAGAAAGAGTCTAATCAAATGCTTTGTTTTGCATTGTGAGCTTTTCTTGAGGGTGATTTTACTTTGACATTGCATTTGATTTTTAGTAAAGATTGCTCTTTTAAATTGATGAATTTTGGCTTAATCTTTAAAATATAATTTCCCACATTAATTACCGTAATTTCCGGACTATAAGCCGCTACTTTTTTCCTGCACTTACAGCCCTGGGGCTTATTCAGTGACGCGGCTAATTTATGGATTTAATTGGCGGCCGCCATGTACGTACTTTCGAACTCAGTGAATAGTTTGAATTCTCTATCTAACACCAAGCTCAAGGCATTTTTATTCAACACACCTCTTAGCAGCCAAACAGCATGGACTTGACTTCAGGTCTTAGACACTTCAGTCATGGTTCAACAAAACGAAACACGCATGCCCGGCCGCATCCCAGAATCCTTTGGTGGCATTAGACCCAACGTGCACGTGATCGCCATTACAGTATGATGCAGCTTTCAAGTTAAAAGCAATCGTTAAAAGCAGCGTAAAGAAATCCATCATCACCAACGGGTTTGGAAAAGCCGGTCAGCTGCGTGACGGAGAGAACAGCGCATGCTCAGGAGTGAATTTACCTCTGAGTCATAGTGACTCGGCTGGCTGCACGTAAATATGTGGGAATAACATCAGCCTTTATTTTGTCGGGACACGACTGGAAACACAAATCTACGTGATCGTTTGTACGGTTTCTAAGGACTGAGCGGAATTTTGCTTTGAAAAGCTCACAGCTTCCGTGTGAGCTGGAGACATCTTCTCCTGCTGCTCTTATAGAGTTGCGGGGCCGATGGCAGTCTGATGGCTCCCACACGTAACAACGCATCCGCCCCTCATACACAAAACGTACAGTTTTAAGTCCGATTGCTTTGCACAGACACGATTTGCTCCTTCCACCGGCGCAATGGGGACGAAGTGCTCCTCCATGAAGCCGGCCTGGCAGAGGTGTCGGAGTATATAGGAAGGGGAGACAAGGAGCGCGCGGGGCGAGCGCGGAGCGCAGAGGCGTCCGCGGAGCGCAGAGGCTTCTGACTTCTGACGCACGCGCCGCACTGAGGCGCGCGTATCGCGCTGAGGCGTGCGCTTTTCAGTCGCCGCTGCTTTATTTTACTAGTGTGTTTTTTAACCAGCCCTGTTACTCCCATAACGCTGCCGCGACACAAGCAGAAGGAGAGCTTTTCCCGTTCACCCCCTCCATGCACTGCTGATACTTGCTCATTCTTAAACACGGACAACAGTATGGCGAGCCGGGCGTTGGCCCCGCCTTAGCCCCTAAGACTCATGGGAAATGGGGAATCGCGGATGTAAATTTCCTCATCATAACTGAGCGATGTAATGTTGATTATATGGTTACTGTTTGTAATTTTATGTATGATACCTAGATTGAGGAACTTGTGAACAGAATAGAGGTCCGTGCTGTTTGACAGATGTTGACATACTCAAATACATGAGCCAGAGGCAAAGCTGACTCCACCCACAGTGTGCCAATGAATCGCACTCACTCTGGGATTCAGGACGTGATCTGTCAGGATGACAATGTCGCCTAACACATGCGCGGCTTATACTCTGACGCGGCTTGTGTATGTATAAAAGTAATTAAACACGTGGAAATGGGTGGGTGCGGCTTGTTATCGGGTGCGCTTTGTAGTCCGGAATTTACGGTAGTATTATTAGGTAGTTTTTAAAGCTGGTTAGACATATTGAAAGGGTGCTGCTTTGACAGATTAATTTTTTCCACTACACAGTATTTTTCTTTGTCATTGTGTGACTGTTGTGTGTGTGTTTCAAGTTGCATTAATCTTTTCTTGCATGTGTTTGGAAGGCATCCCACTGTGGTGTATGACATGGCCACTGCCTCATCCAGAGCAGAGACTAGCCATAACCACAGACAGACATCGCAGCTCCATGCCATCGGTGAGTCCAAACACTTCAGTTCTTTACTGTAAAACTTTATATATATATACATATAAACACCACCTCCTTTCTCCAATAATTTCTTACCAGTTTCCTGTGCCAAACTCAAACGGAAGAAGAGCCTGTTTGGGACCACCATTTACGTGGAGGTGACAGCGGATGGAGAGTCGCACCGCACGACAAAATCTCACAGCTCCTCCAATCCGAAATGGGACGAGACGCTCATCCTGTAAGATGCAAGTTTTTTTTTATTTGTGTTGTAGCTAATGAGTAATAAACCAATCCCAGTTCTGCTTTACCAATTTTATTTTAATAAAAACAAGAAGTTTTTTTTCTTTTTGTCTGCAGAAAATCCCTTTTTACTACATATTCAAGTGAATCAGGAAATTATTGCAAAATAACAACAAACTTTGGGTTCAAAAATCTATCTCTGATATTAAAGACTAAAATTGATTATATTTAGCAAAAATAAAATGAAGCCATGCCTTTTCCTAATTTAGGATATCTCTGAGTTAAGCGCAAACTGCTTCATCTGATACAGTGGGGCTAAAAGGTATACAGTCAGCCACCAGTTGTGCAAGTTCTCTCAAATTAAAAAGATGAGAGAGGCCTGTAATTTTCATCATAGGTATACCTCAACTACAAGAGACAAAATCAGAAAAATAATCCAGAAAATCACATTGTCTGATTTTGAAAGAATTTATTTGTAAATTATTGTGAAAAATAAGTACTTGGTCAATAACATAAGTTAAACTCAGTACTTTGTTGTATACCCTTTGTCGGCAATGACGGCAGTCATACATTTTGTTTAACTCTTCACTAGGTTTTCACAAACTGTTGCTGGTATTTTGGCCCATTCCTCCATGCAGATCTCCTCTAGAGCAGTGATGTTTTGGGGCTGTCGCGGGGCAACACGGACTTTAAACTCCCTCCAAAGATTTTCTATGGGTTGAGATCTGGAGACTGGCTAGACCACTCCAGGACCTTGGAATGCTTCTTGCAAAGCCATTCCTTCATTACGCAGGCATTGTATTTGGGATCTTTGTCATGCTGAGGTTTTCACCCAGAATCTGACGATACATGGCCCCATTCATTCTTTCCCTTACAGGGATCAGTCATCCTGGTCCCTTTGCTGAAAAACAGCCCCAAAGCATGGTGTTTCCACCCCCGTGCTTTACAGTAGGTATGTTGGTCTTTGGATGCAACTCAGCATTCTTTCTCCTCCAAACACAAAGAGTAGAATTCTTACCAAAAAGTTCTATTTTGGTTTCATCTGACCATAGGACATTCTCCCAATCCTCTTCAGGATCATCCAAATACTCTCTAGTATTTGGATGATCTTTACTCTCTAGCAAACTTTAGACAGGCTGCACATGTCCTGGCTCTAGCAGGGAGACACGTCTGGCACTGCTGGATTTGAGTGTGTCTTTTATATAGATAACCAGTTCAAACAGGTGCCATTAATACAGGTGGAGGACAGAGGATCATCTTACTGAAAAGGTTACAGTTCTGTGAGAACAAGAAATCTTGCTTGTTTGTAGGTGACCAAATATTTTCCACAATAATTTACATAGAAATTCCTTAAAAATCAGACAATGTGATTTTCTGGATTTCTTTTCTCATTTTGTCTCTTGTAGTCGAGGTATACCTATGATGAAAATTACAGGCCTCTCTCTCTTTAAGTGGGAGAACTTGCGCTACTGGTGGCTGACTAAATACTTTTTTGCCCCACTGTGTTTTATTTTTTATTTTATTTGAAGAGGGAGGAACAAGCTGCATGAAGAAACACAGAGCTCTTTGTTCCACCACACAAGTGGCCCCAGGAGCCTGAACATTGCAGCATTCCAGCCAGATGATGGTTCAGCCAAATGCGAAACATGCCATCGTGGATGTTAATGGTCATCTCTGATTCAACTCATGTTTATGTTCTTGTGTTTTATGAGCTGCTGAGGGTTCCGTTCTTGACCATCAGACCTAAATGATTAGTGTTTGTCAGGCTTATTTATTTTGGCTTTGGATGAAAAATCATATGGCTAGATTATATAATTCAAATATTGTGCTTTTTGAAATAATGAGAGGGAGCAGATGTTTGGGATAAAGAGACAAAATTGTTTAACAAGAGTTCTCATATTATTTTAAGGTACACTATTAAGGATTACATTTATAATAATACAATCTTTCACTTGTCTATAAACAATCAGTGATTTTGTTGCACTCCCCGTTTAACATAAAACAAAAGTTTTATTATTGACTGAGGTAAAAAGGTGGATATATTGTTACAGAAACAAGAAAATGTTGAAACCATTTAAGTGTCTTGGCACCGGGAAAGGGAAAACTATGAATATTGTATTATACAAGCAACACTCAAGATGAAATACAGTACTTTAAAGACCCACTCTGTTCATCTTAAGATCTACTTTAAAAGTGTTCTCAGTAGTCTTTTAATGATGTTTTCAGCCAAAATCCAAAAACCGTTTTCCAAGACAGTGTTTTCAACCAGTGGGCACACTGTCCTGTGCCGTGGGAAATTGTCCTCATTAACTGATCTAAAAACATTTACCATTTCCAGGATGTCAGCTTTTTGTTCATCCAAACAGGCCCTGATAAAACACAGAGTAGTTAGGAATATGAAAGATCATAAAATACTTTTTTCTTTGTGTTTATTTGATTCTATTAAAGACATTTTGATAAGAATGACGGTACCGCGATTGAGCCGCGGCCATATCTTTTTTTCTTAAAAGTCCTGCCCCTTTAACTGTCTCCACCAATCATTCTTGGAGGCTCAATCACACGTCATCAGTCTGACCAATCAGAAATGGTTAAATTCTTCACTTCCTTGTCCCGATTTAGCTCATAAAGTCACTCAGTTCTAACAAAAATACCAGCTTTCCACAGAATCCAGTGGCAGACCGTGGAACAAATGAACAAAACAATGAAGCTCAGAGACGCCAGTCTTTTTGCTTTTGGCGGCTGTTTGCACTAAATCTCCCATGATGCATTGGGTTAAAGTGACAGCATGTCAGCGCACAATGAGTCTTCCTTGTTAAACGTCTTGAAACCACAACGAACACACATCAAACAGTTTTTGAATCTTTTAACTTAACTTTTATTACATCTTTTAGAAAAAACAGCTGCAGCTTCCAGCTTTTTCTGCCACAATTATCACAAAAATGTATGCGAGTTTGCAGAGGGGCTGTAGATCAATACAGACTGAGTTTCTCCTTTTTTTATAAATTTTTGGATGCTGGTGTGCCGCGGGATTTTTGTCGAGGTTAAAGTGTGCCGTGGCTCAAAAAAGGGTGAAAAACACTGGTCTAAGACATAGTTTCGGCAGAGGGGCAGTAGTTTATTAGAAATTTACCTCTAAGCTGTGGACAGGACTGTTGGCATGGAGCAACCCTGCCCCCCTTCCCTTCACCCTCAACTGAGAGCCCTGTTTACATGCTCTCCCTCTAGCTTACAGCCCCTCACACCCCCAACCTAACATTACTGGTGCAACAGAAATAGCTGGCAATATTGGAGCAGTCCAGTTGTTCAGTTTTTTAACCAGATGTCAGCTCAGACGAGGAAAACAAAGACCTAGCCGTCTACAAGTGGATGCATAATAATGTGACAAATAAGATTTTCAGTATTTTTTTTTTGTCTGCTTCTGATTCCCATTGATTGGAATAAAGATATACTCAGAAATGCAGTTTAAAGTTTATTTTTTTCTATATATATATATATATATATATCCTCCATTATCACAAGAATGCGATGTTTAAAACACTAACATGTTAAAAACACTAACAAAACCAAGTTCATCGAGAGGGTCTCTAATTATTGCAAAAATAAAAGTGCAAAGTATAGCTGCACTCTATTATTTATTGATATGATGCAAAATGTGCCCAAAAATTCAAGATTGAATGTCTACTGACATCTGTTTGTCCATAAAAAATAAATAAAATCATGTTATCCCACATCTAGATGGTTATTTGCTGTTTTGTTGTGGTCGTGGTAATTAATTATAATTATGTATATTTCTGCTCTTAGGAATGTAACGCCACACACACAAGTGGAATTCAAAGTATGGAGTCACCACACCCTGAAAGCAGACGCTCTGCTGGGCAAAGCCAAGCTGGATCTAATTCAGGCTTTGGAGCAGCATGACAGAAAACGTATGGTTATGAGATGTCATACATCACATGATGTTTTTGCCCTTTTTGTATCGCCTCCTAAATAATAATGGCTTGTTCGGATGAATAGTGGAGAATGTAAAGGAGGTGCTAAAGCTAAACGTGGAGCAGAAAGGAGTCATGGTGCCTATGGGGGAGCTGATGGTGTTCCTGGACGGACTGATCACCAGTCCTGAGGATGGGCCACCTCTCACCAATGGCAATGCAACAACTGCCTCTAGTGAGCTCAGTATTTTGATTAGAGGTGCGTTACATTTATTTTTTCCAAAATTAACAAAGAAATGTTTTATTTTCTCTTTGACCTCAAAACCTGTTTTATATGTTTCAGTTTAGTAAAAACCCTCCTGCATGGGCTACCTATAGTTAACATTTCTTTTTATTATTTTCAGAGGTCCATCAGAATGGCGAGGTTGTCCATGAAAACGGAGACTCCTCCTCATCCTCTTCAAGGGCTGCCAACAGGTAAACTCTTTTTGGACTGTATCTAAAGGGAAAAACGCCAGGAACTTCTAAAAAAACAAAAAGTTCTGTGGACAATTGAAGTCATAAATTACTTTCAAAATCAACATGAGAGAACCAGATTGTAGTGTTGACGAGTTTTATTAGCAGACTTTTCTCTATTTTGTTTTTAGTGGCACATTTTTTTATAATACAAGAGCATAACAAAAGATGAAGAATTGTCAAGCAAAAAATAATTCATTCATCCATCTGCCACATTTTGACTTGAAGTTACTTTCATTTAACCAAAATATTCAACCTCTTTTTGATTGTAAATGAGACAGGTGTCTTTCAGAAGGGAACAAGACAATGGACAAATGACAATATTGTGGAAAAGTTTGAGATATTTTTTAGAGCTGCACGGTGGCACTATTGCCTCACAGCAAGAACGCCCCCAGTTCACGTCCCAGCTGGGGGACCTGAAACAGAACATCAATGGGGGACCCCCCTGTGTGGAGTTTCTATGTTCTCCCCGTGCATGCGGGGGTTTTTCTCCGGGGGCTCCAGCTTCCTCCCACCGTCCAAAAACAGGTGGAACCTAGGAATTACAGTAATTTCCGGATTATAAACTGCTACTCTTGTTCAACGCTTTTTTATGCATTTAAAAAAAAAAAATTAATGCATTTTTTCTAAACGGCCGCCAGTTGCACTCGAGGAGAAAAGGTAAGAGTGAGACAGGTGCAATACGGTATATGTGTCGAGGAAGACGGAAGTTTAGTGTAACTTCCCGCTTTGTGAATGAATAGCATGAATATCATGGAAAATGCAAGAAGAAATGCTGATTCTTCTTCTGTTACATAAGTTTAACAGGGAAGAACCTTTTTTTTAAAGTGCTGTCATCACACCAATTACTTAAACAGAACGTTAAGAGGAATTGTAGGTTATTATTTTAAACTTTCCCTTAAAAAGTAAAAAGAACAAGTGCTCCATTTTTAAATGTCCAAGATGAAGTAATCTCTTTTTCTTCTTTTAAATCTAATTATCCATCCAGCAGTTCTTGTGTAACAGTAAAAGCATCAGTTCTGTCCAGTAATGCATTAACCAATCCCGTCTGTTTAACAGAAATACATGACATAATCCTTTTTTATAAAACATATTTTACATTTGTGAAAGCAAGTGTGATTCGAAAGGACTAGTCTGTCTTTTTTTTAACTGAGCTGAAACCTGATTTATTCTTTAGTCTGTGTGTTATGATGTTTCTTAATATGTCAAAGACTTTGTTTTTTTGTACAACATGTAAGTTACAAGTATTGTGCTGATTGATTGATGTGAGCGAAACAGGAAGTCAGAGAAGGAAACAATGTGGGTGGTGTGGTGCAGTTAAACAAAAACATTTATGGTGCTGATCACAACTATCCAGCTTGTTTCATTTTGTAAATACATTTTCTCCAAACTTGATTCAAGTCATTTCCTTCTCTCAAGGTCAGCAGGACCCCTAGATTAGCAGTGCTGCTTGGCATTAACCTGCTTAGACATTGCTTAGAGCGTTTTAATGCCATTATACAAAGTTTCCTACTCCCTATTGTGTTATAAAGTCTCTGGAGGAATGTGCCAAAGCTCTTTCTCGCTGTAGAGTGGAAACTACCCATTAAAAGAAACGGGAAAATATCCATCCATCTTCAGAACCTGTAGAATCCCTTTTGGGGGTCACAGTGTTGCTGGAGCCTATCCCAGCTACTGTTGGGCAGAGGCAGGGTACACCCTTAACAGGTTGTCAGTCTCTAGCAGGGCCACACAACCACACTCACATCTAGGGACAATTTAGAATCATTATTTACCTATGAAGCATGTTTTTGGACTGTGGGAAGAAGTCAACACGTGCACAGGCAAACATGCAAATTCCACACAGAAAGGACCCAGCAGGGATTCAAACCACACCAGGATCTTCTCGCTGTGAGGCGAAGATGGGAACACTCCATAAAAAGCATCTGAAGACCAGCTTTCTGATGTGTTTGGTTTTAAGCAAACTTGCAGAGATTAGGATATTTGTTTTGTTGTGTGCTGCCAACAAGGATTCGAAGTCCCACTCTGATCATATTTGGATCTATTTGCTGGTTTTAGTCAAAAAACTTGTCGTTTTCTGCAGAGTTTGAGAAATTCATTACTGATTTGTAGATGGGAAAATTGGCGCAAGGTTGAGACTGCTTTTATTTCCCATCATCCCTTTGTTTGCAGTCTTTCCTGCTAGTTTACAGTCCCTCACAACCCCAACCTGTCGTTAGCGGTGCAACAAAAATGGCGAGTAAAGTTGGGGCTAACCAGCCGTACAGTTTTGAGCCAGAAGACTCTGCTTTAAATAAGTACAGCAGCCTTTATATTTAGGCTTTGGTGCTGAATTTAGAAATGTTTTTTATTGAACTGCTTAAATTGTTCATGTCTTGAAAAATAATATTGCTTTAAAGCTTATTGCAAATTATTATAATTTTTAGTTTGCAAAAAGCTAAAGATTTGGTTGTTTAACTGATTGATCGTTGATTCCCTGCTGTAGGTCTTGGCTTAGCTGAGCTTTAGTTCTATGGCTGGTTTTGGTTTGGTCGTTCTGCAGGTTTGTCTCTGACATTACCTGAAAAGCTACAGCTCACAAAGAAAGCCTTTCAGTTGTGCTCATTACGCCGCTGATATCTCGTTTCGTCATTGCATTTCATTTACAATCTCCTTCTTGTCTTCTCTTTCTTCTCCCTCAAGCACAATGAATGGTTCAGATTTGGACCCGAGGTCAGGTTCCTGTTCAGCCTCCAGTGGCGCTGAAGGTCAGGTGCCTTCCAGCTCCTGTAGCCCAGCTCGGGATCATGCGGTCAACGGAGAGACAACCCTAAACTCCACTCCAGTCCACCAGCCATTCGACGGCGAGACACAAAATAGAATAGGTGAGTTTGTCTTCTATGTTCTCAATTCTAAAGTCTGTTGATCTTTTCTCTGAAAAGAATTCCTAAAAATGTCATTTTGTTCACATTTATGCTCCCTAAACAAATCTTTATTGTGTTCAAGTTTGAAATGACAAAAAGAGTAGTTTTAGGTAGGGATGTCCCGATCCGATCACGTGATCAGAAACTGATCCCAATCACGTAGTTTCAGACTCGATTGAAATCAGATGATTGTTTTGGTAAACACACTTTTTAACGAGAATGGCTCTCTGTGCTGCAGATAAAGAGACAGCTGTCAAGGGGTCTACAAAGTGCAAACTCTGGGGAAAAGTGATTTGAAAAAAATAAAACAAACAAAACAAAAAATCTCTGCATTGGTGACTGCTAGTAATGTGCGGTTAACCGCGACACCGCGCCCCCTGCTGGTTCATCAAAAATCCCACACCATCACAGCTCTACTTGACAATGTTCTTTTTTTTAAATTAACTATGAAAATAACAGTTTACACTGATAGTTCTCAAAGTCCAAGTTTTATTTTTAATCCTCAGAAAAGTTGTTATATCTGAAGTACGTCAATCATGGTGGCATTACACCAACATATCCAGCTATTGGACAATACAATACTTTCTATTTTTAAGATAAAAAGTTTATTGTTCTGAATGTTGATTTTGTTTTCATTCTCTTCTTATTAAGCAGCCATTGAGGCTGAGAAGAATATTTTACCACAGACTTCTTCATTTTTCCTAAGTGTACATGTGATGCAACAGTTGCACATGTTTTTGATGTCAAAAAGTCAGATGATGCGAACAAATAAAAACCGTCATTGTCCTGTGTTTGCAGTAAATGGGGAGTCCAGCGAGGCTGCTGCCAGGCAAACGTCCTCAGCAAGAACGGATGTGCCCCCCACAGGCGGCCACGAGGACGGCGCTGGAGAGGCCGACTCTCCTGCCGCCCCGAACAGCACGTCGCCGCCTCGGACAACTTCCGCGTCTCCTGTAGCCTCCTCTGCCGGTGCTAAACCTGCAGACACCACCGCCGCTGCTTCCACCACATTGGCCTATGCAACCCAAGGGACCAGCACCGCCACAACACCCTCCTGTTCGTCCTCTTCCTCCCCGCCCACGGCAGAAGTAAATGCTTCCGGAGACGGGGGCGGCGGCGGCAGCAGCAGCGGCAATGCAACGACAACCTCAGACGGGGTCAAGCCCAGGCAGCCGCTCTCTAATGCTGCATCATCTGATCCTCTACCACCAGGGTAAGAAAAAAACTTGATTAAAAGCTAGAACCGCCTGATAACACACGGTTTGATCCTGTGATGTTTATTCAGGTGTTGTCAGCATCTTTAAGCTCTATTGAGAACATGCAGTGGTACAGATTTTGTTCAAGCACTTCACATACACTGAAATGATAGCTATTACTGCAGTAAACTTAAAAGCCCTCTTTTCAAATGTTACATGGCAAATTCTAATTTGTAGGGTTAAACCACCTCATTTTCTCTATGTTTTCTATTTCGGCAGTCAAATCCAACTTCTGTAACATAAACATCAATAACATTTGCTATTGTTTCTCTGGGGGGTTTTCGTGTACGGTACTTTATTGACGGTCCCTGCCTGCCTCTGCAGCTTCACATCAAGGCAAACTCCGGCTCTGCATCACCACAGACAAAAAAATAAACTGTTCATAATGGTCAATAGAACTACATCCAGC
This sequence comes from Oryzias latipes, assembly GCF_053564925.1. Taxonomy (NCBI): domain Eukaryota; kingdom Metazoa; phylum Chordata; class Actinopteri; order Beloniformes; family Adrianichthyidae; genus Oryzias; species Oryzias latipes. The sequence continues at coordinate 14,359,112 of NC_136256.1, read as the reverse complement.
GTTTTACTCTGTAATGTTTGTGGATAAAGTCAGAAGAACAGAACAGACTGGAGATACCGTGACGAGCACATAAACAAAACCGATCATATCTATGAACTTGACACATTGTGGCTGTTAGACTTCTAACATTAGCTCATCTTATAGTTTCCGTGAGTAAATGAGGTTAGAGCCCAGCCTGTATGTAGATTTTGAAAATATTAGAAAAAAATCAAAGAAAAGATTTGAACAAAGATCACCTTTTTTAATACACAAAAATATATATTTCCAATTTAATACCATCCACTTCCATATGTTTCTTTTAATTACTGGATTTAATAGTTTTTTTTCCAGCAGATCAAAAGATTTTCTGATGTAAGCATAATGATTTCTGTCGCTTAGTTGGGAGCAGAGAAAAGACCCCCATGGGAGAACGTACTATGTAGACCACAACACCAGGACTACTACATGGGAGAGACCACAGCCACTACCACCAGGGTGAGTAACATGTTTTCTCTTCAGGCCTGTAATACTAAGGATACTTGATGGGTACTTGATTTTTACTCCATGTGTAATTCTAAATGACAAAAAAGATGTTGTCTGTCTAATCTGTTGCTGCTGCATTTAGAAATGCTCTTTTGATTAACAATATTTATTAAATGCTTCATGAAAATTTCTTTTGAAACACAATTACCACATTTTTCAGAGGAAGTTGCTCTGGACACAGCAGCCATAAAATACATAAAAGATAAGAAATAAAATAATATGTAATTCGCTCCAGAGTGGAAGTTGCACTTTTTCAAGAAAAGTGGAATGTTTCTGAAAAAGCATAATGCTGTGTTCACACCAAACGCGATTAACACGTCAAATTCATTCAAAGTCCTTTCTTTTTTTTTTACGGCAATTTTTAGTTTCTACTGGAAGAGCTAGGTCTGAATGACGACGCTTTCAGCGATACTTCCGTGTCTCTGTAACCCAGTTTCATGACTTGCTGTCCTGCATTAGTCGGAGGAGGGAAAGAATAAAAACAAGAACAGTAATGCTTTAAATACCATAAAGTTCAGGAGAACGATCAGATTCTCCTCCATGTTTGTTTTGGACAGCGCTGCTTCTTCTCTGTTGCTGTCAGTAGCAAAAATGGATATAACCACTTACAGCCCCCCCTAGCGGTTGTCAGTGGAAAAATAAATATACGAGCTGATATAAAAATTTTTTAATCATATAGAAGTGGCCCCTTTTGGCCAAACTATGCAAAATCCTGCACAATGTTCTCAGAAAAAAACTTAAAATTCAGAGTTACTCTAGACCAGGGGTCTCAAACTTGTGGCCCGCGGGCTATTTGCCAAGATGTTATTTTGCGGCCCCCTCCTTATTATGAAATTTTAATGTTAGTGCGTCCTGCCAGTTTTTTTTATTAATGACACTTTTTCAGTGTTGTGCGCTGAGCTGACGAACCAACCAATCCAGGGCTCGACATAGCCATTTGTCCGCTGGCCCGGTCCTGTTTTTCGAGCAGTGCGGACCACAAGACTTTACTTTTCACTTGTCCGCTCGGGCCACTAAAATATTTAACGGTTTATATATTCTTCACCTTTTTCAATAAAGTATATTTTGCGAAAACTGTAGATTTACCTCGTCTTCATAATGTAGTTTTTCTGCTAGTCCTGTGTTCAGACTTCAAGGGTTTCTATGGGAAACCTTTGATCACTTCTCCTTCTCTCCCGCCTGCGCGCGCTCGGCTTTCACTGCCGAGCACCACGCGGCACGCGCTCACTACTTTTTTTTTTCAAACTTTATTGAATGTAACAATTCAATACAAAACAATGTTAAACAGCAACAACGAAGGCACAAGCCAGTGGGTTATTATTACATTTGATTATAAATCCGACACCGTCACTGAAGAGAGACTGAAGCATGTCAGAGATGTGGAAGACATGGCAGGAATAGATAGGAATATGTTGGATGGAGTAGTGGGTATAATTAGTAGTATGGACAGCAAGATATTTAATGAATGCATTGAAGATGAAACTGTATCCACTAAGCTTTAAGCTGAATGTCAAAGAATCAAAGGCAACTCCAAATACCTGAATCTCAGACTCAAATGCAGTAGAATGTTAAACTACTTAATTTTGTTTTTCTTTACAACACTGTAAGCAGTAAGTATTTCTAGTTAGCTGAATGATCTCAGTTAGACCTGCACAATATGAGGAAAACTCGCGATATGCGATATCAGAGATTAAAATTGCGATAACGATATAATTTGCGGTATATAAACAAACAGCAAAATAACCAAATAACCATTCCCAGTTTAAAAATTATACTCCAAATGACCCACGTTGACATAGGTTACAAACATCTAACATAACAGGGCTCCATCTGATTGGTCAACAATGTGAAGGCGTCCATCCGATTGGTCAAATGCATTAAGGGATTTATTTGATTCGTTAAATGGTTCAAGCTGCCATTAGATTGTTTTAACACATTTAAGGTTTATGATTTATTGCGATATTTGCCGTTAGAAGCACCATGAAAACTTCTGAACTAGTGTTACCTACTACACTGCAGTGCTCTCTTTAAAACATCTGAAACAGACTAGAGCAGATTTAAGTTTGATATGGTCTATTTTCAGTCATTGAAAAGTGTAGAAATAAGTGATGTCACCAGAATGCACCAAATTGTACCATATTAAAAGTTTCCGGGGGGGCATGCCCACAGACCCCCCTAAAGTTGCAAGCACCTGCGGAGCGGCGGGTCCCGCTATGCGCGGTGTCGGGCCAGTAACTTTCAGGCAGGGCCAGTAAGTTTCAAAAACTACTGGCCCTGTGGGCCAGTGCAAATTTCTGGGCTATGTCAACCCCTGCAATCACAGTGGGGTATAGGACTCTTGGCGGCCTGACATTGACCGGGCTTTAAAGCAGGGGGAAATTTAAGGCAGGAAACCTGACAGCCCCCTCCCCAGAACATATTAAGAACTTCTTTACTTTCCTTTTTAGAATTTGTCTATTTGCTTGTAATTTTCGAAATACGTGCAGTCAGTTCGGAACTTTTTTCTGGGCCGCACAGACGCTTACGCGCGCGTATGCATATTAACCCCAACCAAACGGTTCTCCCGCTGGAGGTGTGTCAGATGAGGAGAATAAATGTCCCACACTTACATGCGTGATAGCTAACGGGGCTTTAACATTAAACACGTGCGAGCAACAACACGATTTAGTCTTAGACACACTTAAAATACGTGTGGAAAATGCAACGATAGGGGGGTTGGGTTGGTGAGATGAAGGCAAAGCCGCATCGAGACTGAAGGAGAAAAGGAAGTTGGAGTGGTTTTTTGCAATATTTTATTTTCATTTTCAAGTGTACAAAATCAAACAGGCAAAACAAACAGTTCAGGTGCTCTTTAGACCATTACAAAACACAATGTAAAAACACAAGTAATTAAACAATTGCCAGTTACATTCTATTCAATATTTATTCACAGGCCGTCCAAACAGGACATAAATAGAAGAAAGAAAAATGCAGTCTCAATACAGAGCTAAATAACTTTAACTTTCTGTAAGTGATTTAGAAATGGTGTCCAGAGTTTATTGTGAACATTAATTGAGGCAGTCCTGACATGGCGAATTTTTTTTCATGTGGATGAGAGATAGCATGTCAGTGAGCCACACTTTAAAGTATGGAGAAGCCATAGATTTCCACTCTCGCAAAATTTGTCTTTTTGCAGTCATTAACCCAAGTTCTAGTGGTTGTTGCATTACAGTTGGGATAGCTCTAGTACGTACGCAGCCAAAAATGGCGAGCTCTGCATCGGGTGTTATAAAGCAACCATAGGCTTTGGCATACCAGTCAAATATTCTGTTCCAGAAGCCAGCCAATGAGGGACAAGACCAAAAAGCATGAGCCAATGTGCCTTCAGATATTTTACATTTATCACAAATGGGAGTAATTGAAGGATATATTTTGTGCAACCGTACTTTGGAGTAGTGGAGCCGATGGATGATTTTAAATTGTATGAGTTGGTGTCTGCTGTTGACTGAGCACGAGTGAATCTTGGACAAACACTTTTCCCACATAGATTCTGATATTTCTATGCCCAACTCCTCACTCCAAGCGTTGGAGTTGTTTTTAACTATTTATTTTTAATATGCTTCTCCCCCTTAGTATGATCTGAGTTATTATATCTTTTATATTTATTTTAATGTTTTGTAATGTATGTAGCCTTTTTTTATCAATAACTATTTTGAAATTACTTGAATTAATCACTCAACTACAAAAACCATCAGGACACGTTTCCCATAATGCATTGTTTTGTAGTCATCAGGGCAGCTTTTAGTCAGCGCAGTACTAAGTTTCCAGCTGCATTCGCTTAGGTTGGACCTTGCCCCCGCCCCTTTCTGGTGATATTTTTGTGATGATTGACAGGTGATGTTGGAGCAAAAACATACGTCACACACCAGGTGATCTGCGCAGCGTTGCGTCCATCTGGGTGATCTTAAACACGCTTATTGTGCATCTTGGCTGCACTTATTTGGTGTTGCCAGCATAAATTTCCATCAGTTTTTGAGCCTTTCTTGAGCCTTTCTTTGATCTCAAGTATCGGTAAAAAAAATAAACATTCAACACAGACTCAAAATTGGGAGCACAAACTCTCTTATCATCATTATATTTCAATAAGTCCAAGTCCAGTCCAGATTTACTGACAGTCATCTTCAACCACACTGAGGGTCTCTGCTGTATGAGAGGAAGTGCTGCCAAGTGTCCATCAGTGAGAAGAAGACAAGAGAAGCCGTGTTCAGAAGAACCATTGATGGATTTACAGAACTGTAGAATTGGAGTCTTCTTTTGTGTTTAATAGTTATAATGCAACACTGTTAACTGAACTGTGTTAATAAGGACATTAAGATCAGAAAACAGTAGATATAGAAGACTAAATAAACAGAAATGTACTGATTTATTTACTCATTGATTTTTTTGGTGTATTTTATTTTATTTGAATGAGAGTTTTATAAGTACATTTTGTACAGAAAACAGTTAATAATAGAGTATAGTTAATAGTATAGTATGTTCCATATAAATTTACTGACTCTCAATCACTCACAGGTTGCGTGTGTGTGTGCGTTGAAATTGCGGCCCTGCCTCAGCTAGACCCTGCCTTCAGTGGCCCCCAGGCAAATTGAGTTTGAGACCCCTGATCTAGACAAAGAAATGAACGCCAAAACCAAGGGCAGCTCCACAACAGTCAGAACCAAAAAGGGATGTGGAATCACAGAAATAAATCCCCCTATTTTTGTGGAAATGCAGTGATAGGTAAATGCATTTAGAAGCATATTTGCTGAAATGCAAAAATAAAGTTTGAATAAGAAATATAGATTTTTTATTTTTTTAGTTTTCTAATATTTGTCTGCTTCCCCTCTACAAGTTCTTGCCATGGTAACATTTTTTTTTTGGCAGAGGTTTTTACTAGAGATTTCCTGATCAGGGTTTTTTTGTCCCCAAGGAACAAACTCTTACTACAGTAAAGATGTCTTGGCAAAAGTAGGTCTGTGACATTGAAACTACCGAACACTCCTGTTTCCTCATTGAGCTCTTAAACGCTGACTTGTTCTTAATTTCTCTAAGCATTTCCCTTCGTTCTGCTTCATTCGTCCAGATGGGAGCGTCGCGTAGACGAACGAGGCCGGATCTACTACGTGGACCACAACACCCGCACGACTACGTGGCAGCGCCCCACCATGGAGTCGGTGCGCAACTTTGAGCAGTGGCAGAGCCAGCGAAGCCAGCTGCAGGGAGCTATGCACCAGTTCAACCAGAGATACCTCTACTCTGTAAGAACTTTGAATGAAGAAATACTCAGAACTGCAATTCTGGGCTTAAAAACATGAAAAACACCATTTTCCTCAGAGTGGGTCTTTAAGATTATAATTCTTTTCCTGTGATAATTGATCTGGTCTAAATAACCTTTTTAATCTTTAGTACGAGAAAAGTTTTGTTTTGTTGACACAAAACAGACTAAACACGTTTTTGTTTGCTGCTATTCAGTAGAGTAAAAGATTGATCGTATTACTTAAATAAACGTTTTATTATATTTTAGGCATCTCTTAGAGTTTATATGTTCAAATAAAAACGGTGCCACAGAAACTCGAAAAGCTACAACATGCAACCTCAGCTTTAAGACAGTTTTCCTTTGCAGCGCAGGGATGCAAAAGCACTTGAAATAACTCTAAATTTAGCGGGACTGATGCTCTATGCTCAGACTTACGAACATTTAGATTATTTTTATGAATTCTAATTTAAATAATTGGTTGCTGTACTGATTTTGATTACCAAATCAAATCAAGCAACAATCCCCCTTTTTTTTTATAAAGGGGATTGTTGCAAACTCTGGTCTTTATAAAACTTCTTGTTCCTCTTTTATTTAAGTCCTGCTTGAAAAAAATCTAAAATATTTCTCAAGTAAATAATAAATGCCCATTTTTTTTCTAATTTTAGGCATCTATGATGACTGCTGAGAATGATCCACTTGGACCGTTACCTCCTGGTTGGGGTGAGTTACTTCTTTTTTTTTTCTATTTGGTGCATTTAAACGCAATAAAAACTTGCCCTGTGTTTCAGTTTATAAGCAGTAAATCTAAAATGGAAAAGATGTTTACAGCATCCTAAGGTTTTGGTACTTTTGTGTTTATCGTATCCCATCAGGTACGTTGGGTCATGAAATTCAGATATTTATTTATTTTAGTCATCTTACCGTCTTTTTAAAAAAGTGTAAATGACTGAAGCGTTCATTTCAGTGAAACTCTCATGTAAAGGCGTTTCTTTGACTTTAGAGAGACGTGTGGACTCCAATGACAGAGTTTACTTTGTCAACCACAATACCAAGACCACACAATGGGAAGACCCGCGAACTCAAGGGTGAGCTTTGTGGCATCGACATAAACACAACAAGCCTACAAATAAAGTTATCAGATTAAGCGATGTAGGTTTCCTTTTGGTGGTGATTTATTTTTGTTTGTTTTCTAGCCATTTTTTCCAAACTGTCTGTGAAGGTTCTCATTTATTCAGGTGATTTTTGCCTTTAAGGTGGTTTTTTTTCAAACTGTTGAACAAAGCAGAAGCAATTTTATTTTAAAAATTAATAAAACTATATTGAAATCTAGTGACATAAAACTATAAAACTGTGTAAAAACAGTAAAAACGTTGAGACAAAGACTGCGATGTTCATGCTGGGTTCACACTGAATGCGATTCGCACATCAGGTGTGTCAGTGCACAGAGGCGGCAAAACAGAGGCAGTGGACGCACGTTTGACATGCGAATCACACGATATGTGGATTACAGAATTATTGTTGGTCCTCTCACTAATCTGGGTTTAAGAGCAGATTCTTTAATCTAGTTTAAAATGTACAAAATGGTTTTTACCAAACAGATAATCAAGTCCCATTATTGCTATCTCACTGCAGAATAACCAGCAAATCTGATCTACAAAATCTCTTGCTCCTGAAAAGTAAAAACAAAAATGTTTTCCTGGTACCTGCTCCAAATAGGAAAATACAATTTAGTTGGATTGATCTAGTTGATTTCTTAAAAAAAAAAGTGCAAATGTTTTTTTTATTTTATTTTTTTTTTACAATTTTTTTTAAATATTGCGCTTTAGTTCTTGCTCACACACATTTTTCACAGAAGTATTAATAATCTTTTGACCCTTTACTCGCATAGATAGCCTTTTGTGTATATGTTGTCAGAGTGTGCGTTTGTGTGTGCCTTTAGGCTTCAAAATGAGGACCCTCTGCCTGAAGGTTGGGAGATCCGCTACACGCGGGAAGGAGTCCGCTACTTTGTGGATCACAACACCCGAACCACCACTTTCAGCGACCCCCGCACTGGGAAGTCCTCGGTGTAAGGAGCTCTTTGTCCCGCATCGCACTTCTGAAAACAAAGCTGGGTTTTGTCAGTGAGCTTACAGGCCGTCCACACGCACACACACACACGCATGACCCGACCAGCTGCTCAGGGAATATAATGTTGAAAAAATTTAATACTTATTACCAAAAAAGTTACATTTAAGGGAAAAGTTGATCAAAGCTGGATTCAAACGTTTTACTGGTGATACATATGTATTATTTTATTCATAGGAAAATAGATTTACCATCTGTTTTACAGTCAAGTCAAAAATATAGCTTTGGGGGAAACAATTGCAATTATTTTTAACCCATCCTCCTAAACAAATACTAAATGATAAATGTATTTTTTAGCTCCACTATTCAACGAGTTACCTTTAGGTAAAACTTAACATAGTTTCATATTAAAGAGCTAAGAATTCAAATTCAAATTAATTTTATTTATAAAGCACCTTTCATGTCAAACAGACAGCTCAAGGTGCTTTCCATAAAAAACAAACAAGAATACAATAAAAACAAACCCCACAAAAAGAAAGAAAGTGACTCCAAAGCTCTAAAAGGATTGGAAATAATTTAGTTTGGATTTAATTGGTTGTGGAGGGTTAACCAGAAGGTATTTTGATCGCTATTCTTGATGGAAAAACTTTCAAACAAAGATTTTGGTAAATATTTTACTCTGAAAGCAGTACTACTACAGGAAATCTGATAACTTTAAATTTATACCATGAGTCCAAACAATTATTTCATATTTTAATGATGAAAGTATTAATTGCATGTGACACATTGCGGCTCATTTTACCTCGCCTTTCTGTTCCTCTCAGCACCAAAGGCCCTCAGATTGCCTACGAGCGCAGCTTCCGATGGAAACTCGCCCATTTCCGTTACCTGTGTCAGGTAAACCTTGTAGGCTTTATTTCAGTCCACTCTTTCCTAGAGAGACGGCAAACGCTGCAAACAGCTCCGACCTACTTCCAGCGGCTTACCTGACTCGCGTCTCGAGCTGTGACCTCTGAGCCGGCTCACCAAAGCTTCAATGCAATTTGATACCATAAATTGAGCGTCGGAGCGCTTTTTGACATGGAGGATTCATTTTGTCCCATATTATCATCCGGTAGCTGTCAGTAGTGTGAGCTTTGTTAAATAAGCGGATATGTGACAGGAGTGTCTGAGCGCTGACTTACTTCTGCTGTGAGCCACGCCCGACTCACATCTGATGAGCCGTCACTCTGCTGGTTTTCCTTCCCAAGAGTCGAATCCACAAGCAACACGAGCGCAGGAAGTTTAAACTCAGAGCCATAAGATTTTATTTAGGCTTGTATTAAAAAAAAAAGGCTTAGATTTTAATTAAAGAAACAATAGAAGAAGAAAGAAACAATTTAGATTCTCCCGGTCTTCCATTTCTCAGATGGTAACTTTATTTATACTTTAGGTCTAAATACCGGGTTTTATGAAGTCTTGACTTGATTCACGAAACGCAGACGTGAGTCAGGTTAGCCGCCGGAAGTAGATCAGAGCGGTTTACAGCGCCAGCCCCTGCTGCTTTCCTGCCCCAGTACTAATTTTTCTCGTCCACCCTCAGTCCAACGCCCTCCCCAGCCACGTGAAGATCAACGTCTCTAGACAAACTCTGTTTGAAGACTCTTTTCAGCAAGTAAGACTTTCCACTCGTCATACAGCACTCTATGTAAAAGTCAACAGCTTTTTGTTCTAATCCTGTGTTTGTTTCAAATTTCTGTTAGATCATGGCTCTCAAACCTTATGACCTGAGGAGGAGGCTGTATGTTATTTTCAGAGGGGAGGAGGGTCTAGATTATGGTGGCCTGGCTCGGTAAGAGAATCATGAACAATGATGTTTGAAACTAATAAAATGCAGTTGATGGATGAAGAATTCATGAATGGTGATGGATCACTTCTAGCTCCTGTTCTTCCTCCCTTTGGACTAAGGGTGCAACTTTTCAGGGAATCTTTTCATAGGAATTTAACGAGGCTTCGAGGCAGAGTTTTTGCCTCGAGGAATTTTTGTAATCGAGTAACTCGAGTAACTTGAGGAATCGTTTCAGCCCTAAAATCAACTGTCCGTTTCCACCGAACGCGATTCACGCATCAAATCCACGTACACCGTCTTTGTTTTAACATTAGTCAAAGTTGCTGCTCGACGTTTGTCCAAAAGTGTGTTAACCCAAAGCTCTCGCCGAATGTGGGAGGAGCTTCTGTGAAAAGCTTTTCTCGGCCTCATCCCAGAGGACGGGGATGATGACAGATCAGGTTTCCTTACAAAAGCATCAGTGAGCAGTGCGCATCTCCATGGGTGGATTCATGAGATCATTCAATCGCTCCGCCTGTAACCAGTTGGAGGGGTTTATAGCAGCAGGAGACACAGTAAATGAATGTAAAGTTGTAAATTCTGACATCCCCCGCACATCCAATTACTTAAAATTGGATATTTGTAGAGGTAGCAATAAACACCATTTTAAATTAATTGTTATCATCCATGGGCTGCACGGTGGCGCAGTGGTTAGCGCTCTTGCCTCACAGCAAGAAGGCCCCCGGTTCAAGTCCCGGTTGGGGGACATAAAAAACACAACATCAATGGGGGACCTTTCTGTGTGGAGTTGGCATGTTCTCCCCGTGTGTGCGTGGGTTTTCTCCGGGATCTCCGGCTTCCTCCCACTGTCCAAAAAACATGCTACATAGGTTGATTGGCAACTCTAAATTGTCCATAGGTGTGAGTGTGAGAGTGAATGAATGTGTAATTGAGGATATTCTACCCTGCGACAGACTGGCGACCAGTCCAGGGCATCCCTTGCCTACGCCCAAGTGGCCGGGATAGGCTCCGGCAACCCCGTGACCCCGAAAGGGAATAAAACGGTTAAGAAGATGAATGAATGAATGAATGTTATCATCCATAAGTTTGCTTTACCTACATTAAAAGATGATCAAAACTGACTATAATGCTCTGTGGGTAGCTGAGATTTTTGTTGTTCCATTTGCTAATTTAGACACAGCGCCCCCCACCTTTAATGGTGGTTGTGTGCAACTGCAGTTCCAAACGCCTTAAAGTCAGGTCCTAACTTAGAAACACTCGATCACTTGTTCTGTTTTAATGGTTTTAGCTAATGCGGCTAATAATCAGTTGCCACCAATTTCTTTATCTAAGCAAAACTCTGGAATCAGTGGGAATCTGAGGGATTCTGAGGGCTAACGGTCTTAAAATAGATCCTACATTTTTATAGATGATTTTTTGGTGTTTGTTTGGGTTATTTTTTGCTTTAAAGAACCAGACTTTTTTTTAATTTTTTTTTTATTGCAAACAAAAAGAGAATTGTTACATAAATGAAATTCAATGAAACAAAGAAATAGTTACATATTTGTAATACAACTTGGGCAGTTTTTTTTTTTTTCAAACACCACTCTCCCGTCTCCCCACCCCCGCAAAAAAGGGAAAATAAATTAATTAATAAATAAAAAAAGAACACCCTCAAACCCCCCTCTCCAGGCTATGATATACATTGTCCAATGTAACAAAAGCTTACCTCTATATGATCAACTCTAAAAATGGCAACATAAAATAGAGAAATATAGGTACATATAGAGCTGATTTGATATTTATACGTAAAAATATAAGAATAATAATAATACTAATGCTAATAATGTTAATAATAATTAAGAAGAGTTGGAATATTTTAAACTATAAACTACAGGGATGTGATGGTAGAATGTGAGGAGGTCTCAGGTAGAATTCTGAGTTTGCCAAAGTGATCTAAAACCGGACCCCAGACTGAGAAAATTTGTCCCTCGATCTTCAAACTGAATATTTTATTTTTTCAAGTTGTAATAGTTGCATAAGGTCCATCAGCCACTGGGACACCCTGGGTGGGTCTTTAGATTTCCAGTGCAATAATATACGGCGCCTTGCTATTAGAGTAGCAAAAGCAAGAATGTCTTTGTGTCTTTTTCTTAATGGATCTGGGTTTTGGTGTGAAACACCAAAGATGGCTAATGCACCAGACTTTAGCAGACAGTTACACCTCTTTGCTCTTTCAGCATCTGCAGACACTTGGAACTTGTCTCGTTTCTGTAAAGGAGTTGTTGCAGCCTTTTCAAACAACACAGAGGATCTAGCAAACATTTTCAAAAGGCACAGAACAGCAGAACAAAGCGGAGTTTCACTGAGGCAAAGAGAGGAAAGCAACAAGTGCTTTCTTTTAGAAACATTGTAGGAGAACGGTCTGTCCTTGCCGGTGTCCACAGACCTGCAAGACGTCAACAGACACCTTTAATCTGTAAAAAATATTTATTTAATACGCAAACAACCGAAGTGTAATCGATTGGTAGGACTACTTACTGTAGTATTTAGGAGACATCCTCTTTGCAGTTTTTAATTCAGCAACTCTTACTAGCATTGAACTGATGAGCTTTGTCAGCAGCCTCCATTTCCCACAATTCTCTTTAATTCTGTTGATTCTTTTCCACGGCTTTTGAATCAGCAAGAGAAATATTGAGGCTTTTCTGCAATGTTTCTGCTGGCTAAGACCAGCCTCAGATTCCCCAACAATTTATAAATTCTGACCGTTCTGCTGAATTTCATTTTTATTTTTCCCAGATGTTTAATATAATGAAACCTGGAATGAAAATAATGACTACACTGCTAAAAGCATATTAAGATGCTTAGACCATAAGGAAGGTTTCTATTCATGCATGTCTGTGTAAATACTTGGATTATTTTTATCAGTAAGAAGGTTTCACAGATAATTTAAATGAATTGCTAAACAGAAATGCTGCACTCCTGTCGCCTCAAACCTGAACCGATAGCTAGAAAAAAAGGGGTTTTCTTATTTCTAAACCTTTTTTTTCTCGTTTGTTGTGTTTTTCCCCACATCTCACTTTGCAGAGAGTGGTTTTTCCTCTTGTCCCATGAAGTGCTGAACCCCATGTACTGCCTGTTCGAGTACGCCGGCAAAAGCAACTACTGTCTGCAGATCAACCCGGCCTCTGCCATCAACCCCGACCACCTCTCCTACTTCTGCTTCATCGGCCGCTTCATAGCAATGGCACGCCCACACACACACGCACATCCCTCTCAGTTACATTTATATTCATTTCAATCAATTTTTGTTGCTTCCTTTTAGGCACTTTTCCATGGGAAGTTCATCGACACGGGCTTCTCTTTGCCTTTCTATAAGCGCATGCTTAACAAGAAGCTGATCCTCAAAGACCTGGAGTCCATCGACCCAGAGTTCTACAACTCCCTCATATGGATCAGGTCTGCCATGTTTTTCAGAGACTTGCAAGCTTACAAATGTTTTAAAACTTTGATTTTGTTCTTTATTTACTGTAAGTCAGTCCTTGAAGTCAGCTTACAGAAACTAGGAAGACTTATGATGGGTGATCTCTCTATTTCTGTGAAGCTTTACGTTTGTAGAACAAAACCACAGAACATAACATTTATGTCAATTCTGAATTAGGAGGAGTTCATGTAATTTATGAAAAGAGGTTATATTTGACCTATATTTCAAAATAAATGGCAACATTTTCCATCATAGACCAAATTTGATCCTTTAGATCAGTGTTTTTCAAGCAGTGTGCTGTGGGAGATGGTCAGGTGTGCCGTGGGAAATTACCCATTTTCACTGATCTAAAAACATTTCCCATCTCCAGGATATCAGCTCTTTGTTCATCCAAACAGGCCCTAAAAAAACCACTGATTAGTTAGGAATATGAAAGATCATAAAATACTTTTTTCTTTGTATTTATTTGATTTGTTTAAGGACATTTTGATAAGAATGACGGTACCGCGATTTAGCCGCAGCTTTAGCTCTGTTTTCTGAAAAGTCCCGCCCCTTTAACTGTCTCCACCAATCATTCTTAAAGGCTTAATCACACGTCATCAGTCTGACCAATCAGAAGTGGTTAAAGTCTTCACTTCCTTGTTCTGATTCTGCTGATAAAGTCTCTCAGTTCTAACAAAAATGCCAGCTAAAGCTTGTCTTTAGCGGTGTAGCTTTCCACAGAATCCGGTTTCAGACCGTGGAACAAGTGAACAAAACAATAAAGCTCAGAGAAGCGATCTGCGGCAGTTTTCGTACTACGTCTCCCATGATGCATTGGATTAAAGTGCCAGCGTCTTACCGTACAATGAGTTTTCACTGTTAAACCTCTAGAGACCACAACAAACACACATCAACCGGTTTTTGAATCTTTATGAACTCAGAGGTCAACAGTTTAGTTCTCCTTCAAGGTTTGTGTTTATTAACAGCCAAACATCCCAGAGTTTGGTCCAAGTCATCTTTCTGACTGAAACACTTTTCTAATAACATCTGGATTATTTTATATGTTAAACTTAAGAAGTAATAACAACATTTAAGAAACAGGATTAAGGTGAAGTGGCCAACAGACGCAATTAAACTAAATTCAAACAATTTAATCATCTAAAAAGATATAAAACATTTTAGTTATAGTCTTTAAAGACTTTATCTTTAATTAAGACAAAAGAAAAACTAATAAAATCTTCAACATGTTCACTTTTTGTGTAGCTATAGAAAACATCAATATGTTAGTCTTTTTGTGTAAAATGTATCAAACATATTGTGATCATATCATGGTTCAAAAATTTATAGTTGCTTTTGCACTAACATTAAAATAAATATAAAACAATACATCTGTTTTTAGAAAGAATATATTTGTTTTTTTGTGATGTTACAAAAAATTGCATGTTAATAAACTGAAGGGGAAAAACAACTAACAGGGTAAAATTTCAAATAATTTAGTTGAAAATTGTTATGGAAAACTAACTTAACTTTTATTACATCTTTTAGAAAAAACATTGTGAAGGGGCTGTACATCAAACCAGACTATGAGTTTCTCTTTTATTCAATCTTTGGATGCTGGTGTGCCGCAGGATAAAGAGTGCCTTGGCTCAAAAGAGGTTGAAAAACACGGCTCTAGAAGAAAATACAAAATGAAAATACTGTATGTTTGGGAACATTTTCATGATCCTAAAACTTTGAATTTTTATCTGACATGTTGAGTTTTTTTCATGTTTGCTCATCAGCACTTTGTCAAAGTGGTCTGAGTTTGTGTTGACGTGCTAATCATTCCACAGTAATTCATAAGACTACAGTAAAATCTAAACGTCTCACCAGTTTATCATTTTAATTTACTACATCAAAGAATTGACAGAAAATTCAGGTGTTTAGTAGTTGAGATGTTTTTGAAACTCTTTGATGAAATCCATATAAAATATTGCAATCTAATTTTTTAACGAAATAAAGATGGTATCAGTTCTGATACGTTGGGGGATTTGGAATGTTTTTGCTCACAACAGTGTTAGTTCACTCTGCACAGCACGTTCTCCATTAAAGATCAATAGGAATACCACATGTTGGAAACAGGAAAAGTGCTATTAAACCTGGATGCAGAGGATCTACTGATTTCTGTTCACCAGTGCGTATAAGAAACGAAATGTCATCGTCTTTCAGGGACAACAACATTGAGGAATGTGGGCTGGAGATGTTTTTCTCAGTCGACATGGAGATCTTGGGGAAGATCACGTCTCACGACCTCAAACCTGACGGCGCCAACATCCAAGTGACTGAGGAGAACAAGGAGGAGTACATCAGGTTTGGTTCATGGTCCAAGACCTAACAGCTGAAGATGAGTTTGGAGTCTGAATGTGGTTTGGTGTGTCTCTGCAGTCAAATGGCAGAGTGGAGGTTCTCCCGCGGGGTTGAAGGTCAGACCAAAGCCTTCCTGGACGGCTTTAACGAGGTGGTTCCACTTCAGTGGCTCCAGTACTTTGATGAGAAGGAGTTAGAGGTTAGGTTTGTCAAGATTAACTCACAGCAATACAAGTGGCTTTACAGTGTTCCCTCGTTTATTTATCACGCGAGTTACGTTCTAAAAAAAACTCCCAATGGGTGAAACTTGGACAACTAGATTCTTTTCAATGGTCATAGATGTTTTAAGGCTGTAAAACTTCCCCTACCTTTCTTAAACACTTAAACATTTTCACACTTTTCTCTCTAGTTTAAACTCAAAATTAAATACAGAATTATGCTATGAAAACGAAGATCTATTGGCGATAGAAGACTTATGTAATTGTGGCAAAGTGACTTCATTCTGTACAGGAGAAGACATTGACACGGTCTGCAGCCAACGCAGAACATGCTGGAAAACATGTTGTACGTTCTTTACAAAAGCATACAAAATAGCACTGAAAAAACACGCATCATCATTGAGGGAACACTGTATAGCTTAGAAATGTATTTTTCTGGATTTTCTTGTTTACATTCTATTTGCCATAAACTGTGGAGGATCATCAAAGACGTTTCCTCTCCTCCTGGATGTGTTTGCTCGCTGCAGGTGATGCTGTGTGGGATGCAGGAGGTGGACCTGCAGGACTGGCAGAGAAACACGGTGTACCGTCACTACACCAGAAACAGCAAGCAGATCATCTGGTTTTGGCAGGTACGCTCACCTGTTCACACACCTTTGAAGGCTTGTATGTGTGTGTGTGTGTGTGTTTTTGAAGTCCTGTTTTCCGTCCATCTTCTGCTTTCAGCTGGTGAAGGAGGTGGATAATGAGGTGCGACTGCGCCTCATGCAGTTTGTGACTGGAACCTGCCGGCTTCCTCTGGGCGGCTTTGCTGAACTGATGGGTCAGTGCGATCAGACAGCCGGCTTGTCGTCACTGTTGTCGTGTTCTGTTGTCGTCTTCAGCAGCTTTACAGGCCTGTCTTGTTTTGGAATGCAGGAAGCAACGGGCCTCAGAAATTCTGCATTGAGAAAGTGGGAAAAGACACGTGGCTCCCCCGGAGTCACACATGGTGAGTTCTCACAGAGGTTTCTTAACTATTATAAACAATTAAAATATTAATAGATAGATTTTGTGATATATATATACATATCTTTTTGCTACAAAAAGGTAATTAAAAAAACACTTTTTTATTTTTTGTCTTAGTTTGTGCCTCGGTTTGAATTTAATTTTTTTAACGACTGTATGGCAGACATTCTTCCAACTACCATAACTTTTCCACCGTTGAAGCTATTAACCGAATTCCAGCTGATTTTTGTGGCGGAGAACAGCAGATTTGCGTTGTTAATGTGTGTTAATGTTAGCGTTGTTAATGTGTGTTAATGTTAGCGTTGTTAATGTGTGTTAATGTTAGCGTTGTTAATGTGTGTGGAATATCCGTGCAGAGCCGCACTTTTTGTCTGCGTCAGGATCAGCTCATTCTTTTTTTAATTGCAAAAAGCGGTTGAATAGTTACTGTTTAGTCAAAGAGCGTGGGGTGCTTAGGTCTCGCTGGCTAAAGGGTAACGGAGTAATATTGATCGTTAAATATTGACTTGTTTTTTTTTGTGTCTTTTCAGTTTTAACCGTCTGGATTTGCCGCCCTACAAAAGCTACGAGCAGCTGAAGGAGAAGCTGCTGTTTGCCATCGAGGAAACCGAAGGTTTTGGTCAGGAATAGAAGCGTCACGCCGCCTCTGTTGATCCGCCGTTGTTGTTTATCCAGGCAACAAAACAAAAAAACAAACAAAAAATTGCACAAAATAACTACAATGTACATAAGCTATTTTGTCATGTAAAACCAAATCCTAATTTGCTGCACAGTTTTTGCCACAGTCCCATTCCCCTTTCCTAATATATCAAATAACCCCCCCCCCCTTCCCCTCATTGAAAATATGCAAACATTTTAGAATTGTGCTCTTCTATCTAAAAACAGAAATCAGATTTAGTTTTATTTTGAAGTTCTCCTGGCCGCTGCCTGGCTTTTAAAGAGACAAAGTGTTTCTGAAAGAGTTTTATAGTTGAAGCACAATCTTCTTTTAAAGCTCTAGTTCTATAGAGCTCCTTTAGGCCTACATTTAGATTTTAGGATCTGGTGCCTCAATCTTTTTTTTTTTTTTTTTTCATGTTGGACCCATAATCATTTTTGCAGTTGTTGCATGCTGCCCCCAAACGATTGAAAGACTGCTGTGAACCCCCTCGACCACCACAAGCGCTTGCTATAACATCCAGCATGGAGCGCCGGAAGGTTCAGGTTCTCCTGATTCTAAGCTCAGAGCCCGGTTCTCCCGACGTTTGGTGCACAGAACCGAGTTCGGATCTGGGGACTGGAAGGCTCTCTCCATGCTGGAGGTTCTGGACATCTGCTGCCTGCTTGCACACTGTGACGCAACCAGAGCGAAAGGGCTCCTGGCTGGTACCTCAAGAATGGACCCCCCCCTCAATAAAAAAAAATAAGATTGAGTTAGAATGCTCGGTCAACCTTTGGTTCTCTTGTTTTCAACTGCAGATTGTCTCCAGAGCATTAAAGTCATTCTGAAAGAAAGTTCTCACTTCACAACATGGGGAAGTCTTTTTTCGAATGTTGAAAATATTCCTGCTAACAAAAACAAAAGTTAGCTCCAAATTCCAAGACTTGGATCTGAGCAGAATGCAAACCTACCAAAGATGATCTCCTTGATGTAGTCTCCTTCCCAGCAGTCATCAGGATTCAGTCCTTTTGCCGGTCTATAACTGAAAACTCCGTGAAGCTAACGCGTGCGGCTAACCGAGTGGAGGAGCAACGGCACAGAGGAACCTTTAAAAAAAACATCTGTGCTTCCTTACCATCCAAAAAAAAAAAGTCAACCGTGTTTGTGAATTACTCATCGTATGGAGACGACAATACATGAAGTAATGACATAGTATAACTAATACCACACAGATTTCCACCACGGATGGAAATCTGTGATGCCTTTTGTTCTTATCAGAAACAGTTGGACGGTTTCAGGTGGCCTTCACTGCAGTCGGTAAAACGGACGCTGTTGTATGGAAGCGCCTGAACGCATCAGACCTGTAACATATCACGTGTAGATACACACTGTAAACACCAACTACTCTGTACAGAATGCCCCTTTACTGGAGACGATGTGTATAGAAGATTCATTTTTAATCTGCTTTCACCCATTTTTAATGGGGAGAGATGGATTTATGAGATAGATATTAATAATAAAAGAAAATCCCTCACAGGCTGTGCTGTCTTTGTGTTACACAAGTGTAGAGTTCACTCATTTGTGGTTTTTCTGTAAAGATTAAAAAAAAAGTTACTCTGTACTACAAATGTTGCTGTTTCTGCTCTAAGATGAGTTTATAAGTCATTTATAATAAAACAATTCCAGTTCAAGCATTTTATGCCATTACAGAAAAAACATTTCATAAAAATTAACAAAGCAGAATTTCCATTTTCCTGAAAGATTTCCCTGAAATTTTTCCGATATTTCCTTTTGAAAATTTTATGTTGGTTCCTTAAATTTGCAGCTCAGAAAAACAATTTAATTGATGAACCTTGTGAAAACATGTTAAAATCCAAATGATTTCGTTTATATTTTCACATAAATAAAGGCACAGATATGAAAGCTCTAAACTGGACTGCAACTCTAAAACTTCCATTTAATTGCTTTCCTGCTATGTTACTAATGTTTTCATTTTGGTTGAATAGGAAGCACCTAAATGTATTTGAGATTTACAAAAAAATTAAATTAAAACATTAAATCTATATAAACATACTGGCCTTTTAAAATGTTCAAAATCCCATTTTTTGTTTGTATAGTTTTTTTTTTTTTACTAATTTTGCTTTAAAAAGAATCCCAGATCGTGTTTACAAATCAAAACATTTAAATCTGTTTGACCCACTCTGATGAAAGTTGTGTTTTTGGTGTTATTAACATGTTTTGTGGCATTTCTCCGGTGATAGAGAACATATATGAAGAAATTTCACCCTAAAAATTATATTTTTACTTCTTTCTTTAATCAAATTGTTAAAAAAAGGAGGAAAAAAAACCTTTGAATGATGGGGGGGGGGGGTGAATTTCTAATTAACTACTGCCGCTCTGCAGAAACTATGTCCTGTCTCATAACTGTAATAAAGAGACCACTGGGAACACTTTGAGAGTAGATCAAATGATGATGCTGGGCTCTGATATGGAGTTTTTTTAATTAACAAATCAGATTATTATAATAAGATCAATATCTATATTGGGTTGCTTTTAAAGACTCCATCTTCAGTGGAAAACCAGTTAGAATCTGTCATTTTTCAATCATGGCCAAATAGATAAAAGAAGACTAATCTGGTTGTACTATTTTAGCTAAAGTAATTCTCGATTTCTTTATTCTAAGAACAAATTGGATAAACTTACAGGGAGGGCTATTTCCTATTAAGGCATAAAGGTCACACGTGCATAACTTCTAAAATCATTCATTAATGTTTACAGTCCGGAAGGCCTCATGCTCCACTCAGATGAGCTTCATCCAAGCTTCTTCAGGAGCTCCTCAGCTTCCTTATGGACCTGCAGAACACATACGGAGATAAATCCTCTGGGGGGGCGGAGCGGCGCCGCCCACAAGAAACCCAACGGGGACTGTGTGCACCTGTTTGTCCTCTGGCGTGTGGGCGGGGTAGTCTTTGGCTTTGGTCAGCCAGAGCAGCGCGTTCTGATCGTCTTTCATGGCCATGTAGGTCTTCCCCAGCATCAGCAGGTTTTTGCTGTAGAAGTTTGGATCAACTGGGAAGAATTTAAAACTAGTTCTTCTCCGGAGAATCCCAGCGGAAGTGAGCAGGAGATGAAGTTAAATGGTGTGGGGGGGGGGGGGGTCTTACCTTCTTCAGCTTTCAGAAAAAACTCCAAAGCCTGAAAGAACAGGACAAAGACTGCTTCAAGTTGGCATCTATAGTGAATTGAACTCCTTCAATCAATGACGGGGACACAGCTCCCATGTTTTAAAGTGGTGATGTTGTGGGAGGAGGTCCTCACCTCCTCAAATGTGGATGTGGGAGGGGATTCGAAGATCACAGCAGCTACTTTGCGCTGATACCACGGCAGCTCAGCGAAAGCAAAACACCTCCGGGAAAGAAGAGCAAGCCTTAAATCTGGAGGCTCCCTCTTTGTGAGACAAAAATCAAAAACAGACTTACCAGTAACCTAAAATGTGCAGGGAGGTGGGATCTTTGGGATTCAGCTGGATGGCTTTCTTTAAAAAAAACAACAAAAACATCTCAGTCCAAAAATGTGTCAATATCACTGCACGGTTCCTGAAAGCGTCTCACCTCCAGATGCTCCCTGATGATGAACGAATTCCCAATTTTAGCCTTGACCCCTTGACTCTCCCCAATGTCACTCAGGCAAATAGCGTACCACTGTGTTGGAGCACAAAAAACACCTCATTATGTCAACAGAGGACAGATGTCCACTCACAAAGTGGGACAGCTTGGCCTGGTGGCCCCCTCCACCTCTTACTTTGTGTACTGCAAAGTTGGTGTCGTCTCTTTCCAGGGCCCTCTTTACAAACTCAAAGGCCTCGGATGTCAGCTGCGTCTTACGCTGGGGGTCAGTGTCCGGGAGGAAGGACAGTTCCCGGGACGCCCGGGCCAGCCTCCACAGGAACTCCGCCTCATCGCTGTGAGAAACACAAGCGGACAACAACTGGGACTTTAGTGACCCCTGGCGGCCGTGTCACAAATTAAAATCTATATTTTTAAAGTGCTTTATAGAATTTTAAAATAAAAGGGGGATAATAAAAATGGGAAACAATTTCTTACCATGGATAAAATTTGTGGAAAGAGTTTTAGAGTCATCACAGTTTATATTCTTGCTATGCAGCTCCTGTATCAAGCAGCTCCTGTTAGAGCTACTCCAGACTAAAGTAGAACATTTCACAGAAAAAAAAAATGATTGCAAAAGGCCTAAGATTTTAAACGGATTGATCATCTTTTGATCTGTTGTCAAAGAGTTCCCATTGGTCTTTAAATTATCATGATGCTGTTTTTAGCCAAGTGGACGCATCAGAATGGAGGAGAGCAGGGAGACTTCAGCCCAAATGTAGTTTCTACCTCACAACAAGCTTTTTCTACGTCATTTCTTCCTGATTCACCGTGATTAGAATAAAGAAATACTTAGAAATGCTATCTTGAGCTTAATTTTCATAACACATGTCCTCCATCCTCAGAAGAATGCTACAAGAACATGTTAAAAACACAGAAAACACGACTGTCATCGCTGTGGCCTTTAAACAATTTTGTGGCTTCAGTCAGACCAAAACCCCAACCTTCAGAGTTTAAAAAGCAGCATGATGCCACCAAATGTTCTAGTTCCTCAAAGAGCTGATGTCTAAAGGGAGCATCTCTTCTTTAACGTCTTTGTTAGAAAGTCTCAATCTAGACCACAGGAAAAAGACATTTAACGCCTGATGTCAGTATTGATTTTTTTTCCTTTTTTTCTTCATAAAACTGTGAAGAAAGATTTTTGTAAACCTCTTTTTTATTTTATTAGCTCTAAATTCTGTTTTGTATTGGCAGTCAGGTGAACTCATAGCAGTTTAGGTTGCCCTTTGGCCCGGGATGTTGAATATGCCCCGCCCACTTTAGGCTTCAGTTTTCCTGTTAAAAAGCATAGGAGGGACTCAAACCCCTGTGCTCGGTTCACTAATTTGACAAAAAACCAGGTGGGACCAGGTGTTGCAGTTCCTCCAAAAGACTGGGGGGAGACATTTCCCATCAACTCGCATGTTAAAAAGTCAGATTTTACTCCAAAACTACACCTAAAAAAGTGTGGAGTTAAAAACGTTTTTGGTGCATTTCCCTTTATTTTCATGAAAACTCAGTGGAGGTATTTTCTCCTCACCAAATTTAATCTGCACATTTATTTGATCGTAATAATTTCACCCCTTGACACCTCAATTTATTTCCAGCAATGAATAAAAAAAATTCACTTCTGTTTTTGAATCATAGAGATGCTAAATTAAGATAATTTTGCATATGCATATTTTCATCAAACGTCACATTAGAGGGATACTGAACAAGGTAGAGGTACTTTTATTTTGGAGTCTTTTTCAAAGCTTTTAAACCAACTCTTTTAAAGTTTAGCTCAAACATTTTTTAATCTTAAAAACTAAGCAATAGCGCAAACTTCCTAGAACTTTTTAATAACCTCCTAGAAAATAATTGAAACCTAAATTCAGTGGATGGAGGGAAAAGAACTGTTGTGCAGAATTAATAACTAAGAGTGTCTTTCTGTAACCCAGAATGAGGGTGGTGTAAAGGTGGGGTTTGCTTACCTGTCTTTGTACTTCACCAGCAGCTCATAGAGCTTCTCTGTCTCTGCACAGCTGTATAGGTAGTCCGCCTGCTCCAAAATCTCATCTGCACCAACAGAAGTCAAAGATTACGTTTCTTAGGGACATGTATGTTTTTAATAAAGGGTTTCCTTCAGCACCAGCTGCTGTGTACCTTTCTCTAAAGCGCAGACGAGAGCAGAGGCGTGAAACCTGCAAAAAGCTTCATAACTGAGAGCGGAGAGCACGGGGAGGCCGAGGAGGAGGGCAGCACGTCCATTCTGAGCCAAACACAGGGGAAAACAGATGTGACAGAGGCAGGGTTAGCTAAGGTCACTCCAACTAATCTCCATCAATCATTGAACAAAAGATCTACAATTACGTTTATTCATTTAAAATGTTTTTCATAACTAGTTTTAGACTGATTTAAGTGCAGTTTTCATCATTAAAATCATTCATTCTTAGAATAAAAAATTCAATCAGAAGACAAATTTTCACTATAAAAAGAAATTACTGGGATTTTCTGAAATGTTTTTTGTCCGTTTTGTAATCGAAAATCTAATTAATTCTGACTCCGCCCCTTTTTAGTAACACAAAGTGACGTCACAGTCGAGCTCGTCTGTCAACTGTGGACTATGCTACTGTAACCGAGCGATGGGGGAGGTTCAACAATCATTCACTCCGTGGTCACAAACGACACGGGACAACAGGTCCGCCATTCAGTGGACGCGCTCACCACTCCTTTATTCTTCTTCTTCTCCCCCTATTTACAAAAACTCTCTGAACTTGCCACGCCCCCTGATCTCTAGGGTAACCCGGGAGGGACACACCTCTCCCAAAATAAAAGATCCAGGAAGTTGGTTACATACGTCCACCCTTTCAAAAGAAATGTCCTCATTTCTACAATTTCTACAGGAAATGCAACAGGCCGGGGATTGCAAAAAAAATAAAATAAAATAAATGAATTAAGAAATAAACATTCGAGACCCAATATGGCGTCAACAAAAGTCATCCAAACAGGAACAACATGAGTTTACAGAACCCACCGGCAAATATCCCACCACAGGAGGGAGAGGAAAAAAATAAAAAAAATCTGAATAATAATACAACATTGCCTGCCAACCAACAGCATATTATTCAACAGAATCTTTCAAGGAAGGAAAACACAACAACATATGACAGTCTCCACACAACACCAACAAAAATGTCACTGTGACATTACCCTGTATCGTTACATCCTAATAAAGTCCTGATAACGTGTTGGAGCACGCACCATTCTGCCACTGCGGGAGTGTGCAGGGGCTGTCCCAAACGCGTCCCTCTGACCCTGTTGGGGTGGATCACCATTATCTGGGGGGTCCAATGAAGTACCCGCCGAAGGAGAGGATGATGGTGGAGTGGAC
The DNA here is from genome assembly GCF_053564925.1 of Oryzias latipes. Lineage (NCBI taxonomy): Eukaryota > Metazoa > Chordata > Actinopteri > Beloniformes > Adrianichthyidae > Oryzias > Oryzias latipes. The sequence goes on along the minus strand of NC_136256.1, from coordinate 14,334,746 downwards.
CTACTGTCGTTTGGGGAACCAGCAGGCAGGGGAAGAGTGTAACGTTTTAACCTGTCATGATGAACAACCTGGGCCCGCTCAGACATATCCAGGGGGTTGACAATGCGATATGTCAAAGCGGCCTCTGCACCTGAAGCCAGAACCTGATCCACACGATAGGGACCTTTCCAGTGCGGTGCTAGTTTTGTGCGGCCCTCTGTTGGGTTATTAAGCCAGACCAGAGCACCCTCTGTAAAGCCCTTGTGGTGAGAGTTCTCATCATGGTACAGTTTCTGTTTCTCCTGTGCCTCTGCTGCATTAACCCTCGCTGCACTGAAAGCAATCTCCAGCCGCTCCACAAGAGACGACGCGTATAAAGGCAGCGTGGCTGCACTCCCAATGCCACCAACCCCACTAGGAATGAGAACCTCTGCCGGGGTCCGGGCTTCACGCCCGTGCATAAGATAAAAGGGAGTAAACCGTGTGCTGGAGTGCTTGGAGGTGTTGTAAGCAAAAGCAACAGATTTCAAATGGTCATCCCATTCTCCCCCATGGGACAACAACATCTTGGCCAGCTGGTCAATTAGGGTCCGGTTATGTCGCTCTACCATGCCATCTGATTTCGGGTTGTAGGCCGCAGTACGCGTCTTAGCAATGCCAAGCAACCGGCAGAGGTTCTGAATCACCTCTGCTTCAAACTGCCGACCCTGGTCGCTGTGCAGCACCTCAGGGACCCCGTGCACCAGCACATAGTCCTCAAAAAGACAGCGGGCAACTGTCTCTGCAGTCTGGTTGGGCAGAGCATACACATTCACAAATTTTGTGAAGTAATCCTCCACTACCAAAACATACCGGTGGCCCCGAGACGTTAGAGGCAGCTCCAGGATATCTGCTGCCACCCGCTGTAATGGACGACTGACTGGAGACCCTCCCATGGGCGCCTTGGCTTTTGGAACCGGGGATCTGCGTGTCTGGCAGGCCCTACACTGCTCACACCACTGTCTGATGTCTTTAAGCATGCCAGGCCAGTAATAACTCTGTCTGGCCTGTTCCCAGACCCTCTCAGCAGAGAAGTGAGCTGCAACCGGGCCCCCATGGAGTTGACCCAAAATGTCAGGCACCAGCGCTGAAGGAACCACCACCTGCACCTGTTTGGAACCCGAGGGAAAAGATGTCACAGTCCGACACAGCAATCCGTCCACCACTGATAGGCGGTTAAACTCAGCCCACAATTTTCGTAGGCTGAGAGAGGAGCCCCTCATAACTCGGCGAGGTGGTCTGGATTTTCCCCGCTCCAGCCAGGCTACAACAGCGCAAATGTCTGCATCCTCTTTTTGATGTGACTGCATCTCAGCATTACTATGACATAGTGAATAAGTGGACTGCTGCAAACAGGCAGCGAACACTCCTGTAGGAGCCGGTGCATGGATGACAGGATCCACAGTCACTGGTCGACGGGACAATGCGTCTGCATTCCTGTGACTGAGACCATCTTTGTGAACCATGGTCCAGTTGAAGGGATCTAGTTCCAAAACCCATCTGCCTCTTTTTCCTGAAGGGTCATGATCCAGTGCCATTTTCCTGAGGCCCAGTAGGGGGCGGTGGTCCGTGACGATAGTAAATTCCGAGAGACCAACATAATGTTTGAACTCTCGGACTGCCCACACCACAGCCCAGAGCTCCCTATCAAAGGTGGACCACCTTTTCTGGGCAGCTGTGAGGGCCTGGCTGGCATAGGCTACCACTCGTTCAAGTCCATCCACTACCTGTGCCAGCACCGAACCCACGGAGTTCTTAGATGCATCCGTGTAGATTTTGAATGGCAATGTAAAGTTGGGTAATGTCACTACAGGTGCAGATGTAAGCACCTGTTTCAAATACGTGAAAGCAGCCTCACACTCAGGCGTCCAGTCAAATGTAACATTCTTGCCAGCCAATCTATTCAGTGGAGCCGCATACTCAGAAAAGTTTCGGACAAACCGCCTGTAATAAGAACACAAACCGACAAAAGCTCTCACCTCTGAGGGAGTGCGAGGCGTCGGCCAGTTCTTTACCTTGTCTGTGTTGCGAGGATCCGGCTGGAGGCCATTTTGAGAGACCAGATGGCCCAGGAAAACCACGTGGTTTCTGGCAAAGTGACATTTCTTGGGGTTCAGTCTCAGACCTGCCCCCTGTATTCTAGATAGAACCTCGTTCAGGTGTTGCAGGTGGTCTTCAAACGTACGGCTGTAAATCAATATGTCATCTAGATATACCATGCAGATGTGCCAGGGCAGACCCCTCAGCACCAGTTCCATCATGCGCTGAAAGGTGGCCGGTGAATTGGTCAGGCCCATGGGCATGGCTCTCCACTGATAGAGGCCCCTGCCTGTCGTGAAGGCCGTCTTTTCCCTGTCCTCCTCGGCCACCTCAACCTGCCAGTAGCCGTTTGAAAAGTCCAGTGTAGTAAACCAGGACGAACCAGCCAGAGCGTCAAGGCTATCCTCAACTCGAGGTAGAGGGTGCGAGTCTTTGATTGTCACCGAATTGAGGCGGCGATAATCAACACAAAATCTCCACTGCCCTCCTTTTTTTCTAACGAGTACCACTGGAGATGCCCATGGGCTGCAACTCTCCTCCACTAGCCCATCTGCCAGCAACCCAGCCACCTGACGTTCTATCTCCAGCTGTTTACCTGGAGAAGCCCTGTATGCTCGTTGTTTAACGGGGGGGTGGTTGCCTGTCTGGATGCGATGTTTAACCAGTGTGCACCTGCCTGTAGGTTTATCAGGTGCGCTGAAAACAGTACAAAACCTCTCTAGTAGCGCAGACAATTCTCTTTTCTGCTGCTCACTAATAGGGGACTCCTCTAGGGTGACAGGCAGGGCTGGGGGTCGGACCTGGATAGTGTTCACATCAGGGGAGGAGAGAGATGGTGTAACGTCAACTACATCTAGTGGGTATAGCTCACCCAAATGTAGTCCCTGTTTCAGTTCCATTGCTGTCCCCTTAGGATTAAGGACCCGGGCCACAGTGACTCTGTCTCTAACTGTTGTCACCGCATGAGCCACCACCAGTCCGGTTGTGTCAGGCACATTAGGCTCAAGATAGCCCTCAAAATCCCGATTCAACAGGTCTGCACCTGCCACCAAAGACACAGTTACAGGAACCAAAGCCTCACTCAGGGGTGGAATTGACCTGCTTTCAGCCACTGACACATTGCAACATATAGGAGCTAATTCTCCCCCTCGCAGCAGGGGAATGCTGACATCCCATAATTGGAGCACCCCACGGCCCAGATCTAGCAATGCATGGTTTTTAGTCAAGAAATCCAAACCCAGCAACACGGCCTGTGTGGACTCGCGCAGTACAAAGAAGGTGTGCTGCCAACAGGTGGGGCCTAAGCGAAAACTCACTGTGATGGTGCCTAAGGTGTCCAGCATCTGTCCGTTTACTGCGCGTGATTCAACATAGTTCTTCCTGAGGGGTCGGCTCCGTAGGGCAGGAACAGACATTCGAAAGTCGGCGCTAATCAATGACACAGAGGCACCTGAGTCAACTAAAATAGAGACCTCTGTATTCTCAACCACCCCTCTAATGTAAGAGGTGGGGTGATTCTCATTTGACTCAGAGTCAAGCCCATGTGTGTTAAAATCCTGATGGGAGGGGCCCCTGACAGATGGAGCTGGCGTCTGGGCCTCAACACCAGCTACTGGTAGTTTCCCTGCTGGGTGCTGTCAGCTCCTCCGCCTGGTGGTAGGAAACGCACACTGCGGTCCCTGTGCTCCCCTTCCCGTGGAGCACGCCATCCGGGGCTGGGGCTTCGATCTCCAGACTGCCTGCGGCTGAACGCCGCCCTTGAACCTTGCTGCCGGCCGGCGGGGTGGGGGTCCCCTTAATAATGCGCAGTCTCACGGTCCGGAGAGCGACCGCGATATCCATCCCAGGGTGCTCTCACTTGACACCCCCTTTCTCCACAAGTGCAGGCACAACGGCCGCGCGGGGAAAAACGGGGCCGCTGTTCTCTCTTCTCCGAAACATATTCCCTCAGTCTTTTGTTTTCACTGTGCAATTCCTTCATTTCCATTCTCATGTTGCACATCTCATCCGTCAATCTGTCCAAAACTTTCTGAAGACCGTCTGTGACTGACACGGATTGCACAGGTAATCCTGTCTCCTTCGCGTGCGCGCCGCCGTGAGTACTCACACAGTCCCTCTGTAGAGCTTCTCTGGCGTTCTCGCATCTTTCAGCGATGATCAGGGCTTCTTCCACGTCCGTGGCCCCCTGCTCAAGGCACTTGGCTTTCAGAGCGGGATCCAGACCCGCGAGGAAGCGTCTGAATATTTCCACTCTCTGCGCCGCTGACTCGTACTCCGGGAACGCCTCCGCAACCAGTCGGCGCACATCAGCCGCGTAAACCTCCAAGGTTTCACCGGGAGCCCGGGTCCGAGCAGACAGGCTGGCTCTGAAGCGATCCATAAATTGTCTCTGTCCGAACGCCGCGCCAAGTCTCTCTTTGGCGGCATTGTAATCAGATTTAATCACATCGGGAAGGCTGTCCCACAAAAGGAAAGCAGACTTGCTCAGACGCGTCGGGAGGATTCGGGCCAGCTCCTCGTCGCCGCGACCGCCGTCACCCACCATGGCTCTGACTGCAACCTCCAGTTGTCTCACCCAGCCAAGGAACCCCTGGCTCCCGTCGCCGGTGAATGGGGCGGGCAGATCCACTTTGAAATCACGGAAGGGAGAATCGGCGAATCGGTGCATGCTGGGCTTGAAGGGATCCTCGTCTCCACGCCACATGTTACTGGCGGGAACTTTTCGAGCTGCACTAGCTAGGTTAGCAGGAGATGGGAGCTGAATGAATGAATGACGCCACCAGCGGAGTTCAGAAAACTTTAAGTAACTTGCCAACACCGCTGCCACCAGTGTAACCGAGCGATGGGGGAGGTTCAACAATCATTCACTCCGTGGTCACAAACGACACGGGACAACAGGTCCGCCATTCAGTGGACGCGCTCACCACTCCTTTATTCTTCTTCTTCTCCCCCTATTTACAAAAACTCTCTGAACTTGCCACGCCCCCTGATCTCTAGGGTAACCCGGGAGGGACACACCTCTCCCAAAATAAAAGATCCAGGAAGTTGGTTACACTACCCTTTGACCTACATACGAAGTATTGAAACGCGGATTTAAAATAAACAAAAACTCAATTCCAAACAAAAATGTCCAAAAATGAAAAACTATAAAAATACACTCCGTTCTGGCCCGACATGCCAGTGAATCTTGAGCTTTAAACCTTTCTGCAGGTATTTCATTAAGTGTTTACATTCAACGAGTCCGCAATCCTCCGGGTTGTAGTCCCATAGAGGCGTTTCGTTCCTCGGAGTCCTGTGCATTTCGCAGCGGGGTTAATCTTCAGTAGAGAGCTGCTCACGCTCAAAAAAAATCTTCGAGCCATTTTTGTGAAGGAGGATGATGAACCGGCGACTGAATGTATTAGGAAGGAGCGAACACGGTCACCGCAACAGTAGCGCCTATGCCGAGTTCTGCGTCAGCCAGAATGCGCATGCCGTCAGCGGAGCGCGCTAAAACCAAACCCCAGAGATTTATAAATGACTAGAAAACTGATCTGCGTCAGAAATCAGTCTATTTTTGCTGTTTATTTACTGGATAAACGAGCGCAATTGAGTCGCGTTCAAGAACCCAAAGCAAGCTAGGTTCACAAACAATAAACCGGAAGTGGTTTTTAGCCATCAGAAACTTTGAAATAAAAAGAATGAGAGAATGATGATTTTTCTACATTTACGATAGTTATTCTATCGTATCGTTTTTCAAAAACACGTGTTTAAAAAAATAACCCGTCTCTGAGAAGTATCAAAAACAAAAGTTGGATTTCATGAATGAGCAACACCAGCAGGTGTTGCAACATCAATATGCAACCGACTAGAAAACAAGTTATCTAACAGTTCCGACTTTTTTTAAATAATGTTTTATTTAAAGTTAAACTTTGGTAGCATGAAAAGATCTTTCTGGCAATCCTGATAGTATATTTTAAACTTTTTTCTTTGTCTTACTTTCTTTATTTTTTTTGGCTTCTATCCATGAATACCATTTTATGCATTTTCTGTTTTTCCAGATTTAAGATCTGGGATTAAGGCCTACCTGTACCTGAATGATGGGAAGAAGGGAGTTTTTTTTTTAAAACTTTATTAACAAATAGAAAGTTTGGAAAAGAATCTAAAGCACACAACACCTTCTGTAAAACATGGTGGAGTCAGTGTGATGGTATGGGCAGACATGACTTCCAATGCCACTGAATCACTTGTTTTTATTGATGATGACTGTGTCCGAATTCCCACCGTAATCCCTACCCACTAAAAGACTATATAGTGTGGGACTATTTTAAAAGCAATTCGGACACCATACTCACTACTATTTTTTAAAAATAGCAAGTAAGATGCCATCGATTTCACGATGTGAAAATCTAATTGATGTGAGCGTTTTGCGATGATCGTTTATAAATCCACTGTGTTCTGAAAATATTAAATAACTAGTCACATGCATCCCAACGAGGGTTAACGGGATGCTGCAGGATTTTGGTACTGACTCCCTGACCTCTTCACGCATGGGTTCTGCATGTGATACATAAGTGCCCGCCGGATCTGGATCTAAAAGTATGGTAACAAATGTCTTCCTTTCTCTGCATTTTCCTCTTTTCACATCCGCTCAGATAACTATGCTTTATTTTGCCACATTAGACATCATGGTTTTCCAGCCCAAAAGTAATCTAAAAAACCACCAGACCCAAAAAAAAAAATGCACAAAAAAAATATGAATTAGTAGAGGAAGGTTCCACCCTCCGCAATTACTGCTGTTTTGGGGGTTTCGCCCCCTGAAATCATAATAATGTCTCTAAATTAAAAGGGACAGCAGTTGCCTTTGCAGCCACAATAGCCTGTAGGACTATCCTCCTCCAGTGGAAACCAGATAAACCTCCTTCATTTAAGGGGTCCCAAACAAACCAACTAAAATGATCCAGTGCCATTGGGCTCGGCGCCACCAGGGCCCTTGAGAAGCCCCAACTCCAGGCTTGGCTGTAGAGAGGATATTACAGCACTCTGGCCTGGGGAGTTTGTGTGTGTCTGTGTGTGTGTTGGTTCCCCTGCAGAAGGTTTGTCTTCACCGTCCTCTGCTGTCTTCCCAGTCTCCTGGAGGGATAACCGCCTCCCCTCCTTCCACTTACCAGGCTGGGAGGGAGGAGATATAAATGCTCGGACTTCCTTGGACCAGGGGCGGCTGAAATTCTTGGGTGGATTCTGTTCGTGTCAGCCTGCCCCTGTTGTCTGCCTCAGCTCATTTTGCCTGTTCGGCCTGGTGTTGCCCCTTTTATTACTTTTGGAGTTTTTTTCCCTGGTACTGAGCTTCTTTTATGTCTCTTTATGTTTAAGGTTCATAGCCAGGCTCTCTTAGTTGCTATTTACTAACCCCCCTTCATTTGTGTCCCTGTTTTGTTATCCCTGTTTCTTGGTGCAATACTTGTACTAAACGGCCTGGCTGCCATTTACTGCTGATCCCTCACGGGTTTGTTTGTTTTGTCTTTATGTTACAGATTCATCCCTTTTCACTGAGACAGCATGGATTAAAATGGATGTCGCAGTGCAGCTGGGGTGGCACCAATTCAGGCAACAAGATCAGAACTTCATATTGCCTTTTCTTGAAGGAGTTTTGAACTCTCGGTCTGGCTCGTCACTTGGGACCTGTCTGCCATGGGTGACCCCAGCAGTGGCATTAGCCCCAGACATCTTTGCTTCTAGGATCATCCCAAACCCCTCCACACCTTTAAATAATAATACTTTTACTGGGTTTTCAGCTGCCCCAGAGGGTTGGAGGCCCCAGGCACTTACCTACCTTTTACTAATGGTAAGTCCTCCCCTGTTGTAAGTACGGCTTAAATCAGTGTGTTGCGTTCAATCACACAGCCTCGAGAGCATCACAGAGGTCGGTGCAGCCATTGGAGGGATGCGCTGCAGGTGATTAGGTCATCAGTTTGCAAATTTAGAAGAAACGCATGCTATAGTTTAGAATTCAAGAACCCAGATGCAGAGTAAGGCTTGGGTGGAAAAAAACAAGTGGAAGACAGTTTAATGACAGAAACGAAGGATCCCCTCACAAAAAAAACTAAAGGGAAAGGCCAGGAAACCAAAAATCAAGGAGCAGCGTCTGCAACACGAACTGATAACAAAACATCACGAAAAACGCTCCAACACTGAGATAAAACAAGGAGACTGAAACAGGCAGACGGCTAACAGGGTGCAGCTGTGGATTCCAGCATGAAGCACAGGTGAGTGGGCGGAGCAGCAAGGAGAACCAAAAAACAAGCAGAGCGTGTCAGCCACGTGCAGAGAAAACACAATGAGAAGCTTCATATCCATGACTCATGAACTGTGAGATTGCAGTGAGATGGAACATTTCTGGGCTAAAATGAGGTAAGTAATATGAAAATAAAAGCAAGTTATATATGGTATAATTTTTCTCATTGGCATTGACTGTATTAGAGGAACTGGACTGAGTGATGCCTAGCCCCTGGTGTTCCAAACAGGAAGTACCTGCTGATAGCAGCCAATCTATTTGTCAGAATAATTGTTCTTGCTCTGATCTATTTTAACATGTTCTTGATAATCCTAATTTTTCAAAATATTTTTTCTGTAGTGCAAGTTATTCAAGCTGTAAACTGACCAGATGCCTCAATAAAAGTCCGTCTCATATGAAAGGCTCAAAAATTGGCATCCCGAGCTCGCTTTGAGTGGAACGATAATGCATACACGTCACATTAAATGTATTCTATATTTTAAATATCGAATAAGTTTGAGTAGAGTTTAATTTTTTGCTTGTAAAGGAGTTAACAAGAAGGGCATTTAAATAATCTTACCTTTATTGAGTTATTTTTTAATATAAATATTTCTTCATAGTTGCCATAATCAGATCAGACCAAAAGCAGAATATTCATCAAGTCAAAAAAGGTAGTTCTTATTGATCATCCTCTGAAAATATTTTTACAAAATCTAAAAAATTTAATCCACCTACGGTACTTTTTTGAAGATGTCTTTCGGAATATGAATCCTTATTGAGGTAGGATTAGCTATAAAGTCTTTTAACCATTTTATTCTAAAAGTTTCAACCATTGATTCAATATATATTGTCTTCATACCTCCCCAATTATATTCATTGTTAGGAATTTTAGTTAAGATTTTCTGATGTAATGGGTCTTATTTTTTCCAAATACTCTTGTAAATAATTGAGTAAATTTTTTGATATTCTTTGAGTTAATGTGAAGAGATTGGCAGCATTTTGAAATTCCTTCTGATTAAGACAAGTTTTTTCCGAAAATGATTAAATCTCTGATCAACCTATGATTTAATGATTTCTGCATTTGATCATTTTTTTTTTCCATAATGTTTATTTCTTCTCTTGCTTAATTTTATTTTATTTTTCATTTTATAAATGAGTTGTTCAACTAATTTCGTGGTGCAGTAACCAAATAAGTCCACAAGGTGGCAGCAGAGCACCCTCTCTTCGGACATATTGAGGGGAAAAAAGCCGAAGAAGTTTCCGTTGACAACATCTGCCAGCTGTAGGCACCGCCCTTCAGAGCTAGCTATCCCGAATGTTAGTTTTACTATCACACTGCTGTACACGAAGAGAAAACACCGGAAAAAAGGTATTTAGTAATTTTGCAAATAAAAACTCAATTTGATTTTTTTTTATCTGAAGACAGACGCTGCCGATAAAACATGTACGTTGTTCGCTCAATAACTTAGATACGTGTTATGTGTAAACTAGTATGTACCTTTAGCCATAATACTGACTAATTGTGTTGCAACAAAGTCAGCCTCGCATTTGTTGTTCTCTCTTAATAATCGATTCATGTTTTGCTAGTTTTTTGTTTATCGATGGTCACCGTAGCGAGTAAGGAGGTTTCCGTGTTTACAACGTTGTAATGTCAATGTAACCACGCTGGAGACTCAACATTATAGTACACGTTTGCTACCATTAAGTAACACATGATCAGGAAGCGGGATTTGGCGTGTTATAATCTTTCTTGCCTGGAGGAACACAGCTAATCTCTGCATCTCAGTTGAAATAAAAGGGAGAATGACAGTGATGGAGAAGATGAAGAATCCTAGGGTGATGAAAATAACACTTACAGATACTGAATGGAAACCATTTAGTAGGGACATTTTGAAGGAATTAGAGGGAAAAGTCGAGGCGATGATGAGGGGAAAGTTTAGAGGCTGTGCTGGCAGACAGATGTGATGATGAAGAGGCTCTTGGAGAGTTTTAGTCAGATTAAGTAACATGGTTCTTAGAGAGTGACCGAGGACATTTGAGTCACTGTTTTGAAGCAGAGAAGCAGCGACTTTCAGTGGAAATTTAAGAAAAGGCAGAGAAAGTAAAGTAAAGAAAGGAAGTGAGACTTTGTGAGCTTCTGTGAGGTTTTATGCCAGGAAAGAAAGCAGCAAAATCAGCATCTACATTGAAAATACAGACGGAGAAATGATGGCAAAGGAACAGGAACTGCACTAGTTTTTAATACAGAATAACCGGGACACCTGGATGGTAATATGATGAAGTGGTAGAGAATAGTAAACATTGTACAAAAGAGAAGCCAATGGTGACTTGTTTCACTCTGATAACTAGAAATAGTCTACATTCTTTAACAAATAAGATTTAGAAAAACTGATAAAATTAACCTAAATGACCAAAACAAAGACAGAAATTAATCTAAATCATTCCAATCAAACGGTCGACCGCTGGTCCACAGCCGCCCCTTAACAACAATTCGATTCATATCATCATGCTGTGGCGAGCCCTGAAAGGGTGACCAAACAAAAAAAACATGGCATATATTAAAGGTGTATTTGAATGAATATGGGGAGGAAAGGTGGGATTACTTGTGGTTTAAATTATTCAAAGCAGCAAACGCTTTTTTTTTTTTTTTCCTGTTCATCCATCTTCCGGTTCTCAGCTGTTGGGAGTTGGTACCACAAACCGCCATGGCTGTAGTTGAAGCCCCGAACTCCGGGGCCACAGACTGCGTGACCAAGGTGGCTCTAAGCATCTCATGTGACAATCTGCTCGACAAGGACGCCTTCTCCAAGTCCGACCCTATGTGTGTGGTTTTTATGAACACCTCGGGATCCTACTGGTCTGAAGTAAGAGACGACATCAGGGCCAAAAGCCTCTGAACCTTCCAGTTCTTCAAAATGAGACCTCCTTTGTCATTTATTAAATGTATTTTTTTTGATGGTAATAAATACTCGACTCTTAAAAATGTGTCCTAGATTGGCCGAACGGAGAAGATCCAGAACTGCCTCAATCCTACATTTTCCAAAAGCATCACCCTGGATTATTACTTCGAGATGGTGCAGAAGCTCCGCTTTGAGGTTTACGACATCGACTCGGAAGACTGCAGTTTGCAGACCGCCGACTTTCTAGGGCAACTGGAATGCACCCTGGGGCAGGTTAGACTGCTTTTGCTTTTAGAGGATCATGAGAGTTTTTTTAGTAGATAGCGATCCTATCAGTTCTGTCCAGCTGAGCCTCAGGCGTGTCTTTTCTTTCAGATTGTGTCGTCAAGGCAACTAAGGAGGCCGCTCTTAATGAGAGACAAGACGGCTGCTGGGAAAGGAAGCATCACTGTGAGTTCAAAGCCGTGTCCTCATGTCAAGCAACACGGCAAGTGTTCTATGGAGGGAAGCTTTACCTGCTAAATAGAAATAAACCCTTCGCTTTGATGTTTTCTAGATCTGTGCGGAGGAGAAAACAGACAACAGGGTGGTGGCATTTGAAATGGAAGGTAGAAAACTGGACAAAAAGGTTAGAAAAACAGCGTTTAAAAGGACAATATGATGGGTTTAATGTGTGCTGGAAGTTATTTAATTGCTAAGTTGATGTGTGTAAATTATAGAAATGTTTATATATATTTTTTAAATCAATTTTCAGTTTTAGTTACTGTGATCCTGGCTGTTGTTTCAGAGTTTGGTTTCAACTTCTTATTTTCAATTGTGATGCATTTGTTTTCATCTGTTTCTTATTTTCTTGCAGGATTTTTTTGGGAAGTCTGACCCGTTTCTGGAATTTTTCAAGCAGACCGAAACTGGATGGCAGCTGGCTCACAGGACAGAGGTACGGCGCCATGTCTGCTTTGAAGAGTTACTGGGTATTGTGCTTTAGTACAGTTATAATTAATAGCATTCTATCTTAATAGCATTCTATCTATTCTATCTTATCTGCTGCTTTTAGTAACAGCAGCAGATAGAATGTGATTTTAAATGAGTGTTTGGAGTCATTGATGGTTCAGTATAGCACTGCTGGTTGAGTAAATCGGCATAAGCTTCTTTTCCTCACCCATCAATCAATCCATCTGTTCTCTAAACCTGCTCAATCCACTCCGTGGTCACAGGGTTGCTGGAGCCTATCCCAGCTACACTAGGGCATCGTTCAGTCCAGTGACATACATCCACAGACTCACATTCACTTAGAGACAATTTCAAAATCCTTAACTAACCCATAAAAGAATTTCTGGACTAAAGAAACCAGAGTGTCCGGGAAAAACACAAGCAGAAAGAACCCAGCTGGGATTCGAACCTGTGTATTTTTGCTGTGAGGCGAGAGCACTGCACCACGATTTAGTGTACCCTTCCATTCCAAAAATTACCTATCTGTAGTAAGGAGACTCGGAGCTGCAACAATACTCATGTAAAGTAGTCATTTCTTAAATTAACGATTATGAAGGGATTTTTGTCCTGATGTTCAGATTATAATCTGGGTTTTCATAGTCATTTTTTTACCTTGTGATGGTTCAGGATTAGATGCCGACTCGTCTGTTTTAGGGTTTTTGTTAGTTCAAACAGTTTTGTTTTCAGACTAAACTTAAAAGAACATCAGCGTCTAAGTTTCCTCAAGTATTTTTCAGCACATTCTTCCCAAGGTTTTGCAGTTTTATTCATCTCTACTTGGTATGTTGGTCATTTAACTGTTAGCTGCTCTCATGTCCTAAAGTGGGGATTAATGAGCGAAATGAACGGCGATCCACTACTATGGCTGCTAAAAGGAAAACTTTTTGTAAATATATATTTTTTTGTTGTTCAGTTTGTGAAAAACACCCTAAACCCAGTCTGGAAGCCATTCCGGATCCCAATGCAGTCACTGTGTGGAGGAGATGTGGAAAAGTCCATAAAGGTAAGGAAACATGGAGCACATGCTGCCACACCTGTTGGAACAAAAAGTTTACAAATGTCTTTTAAGACAAAATGGTGTGAATGCTGGCCGATGTTCTTGCTGGGAACACTAAAAGTGACGATAGTTCCTTCTTTCCCCTCTCACATTTTTGAGTTTGTTAGTTTATGTGTGTCGTTTTCTGCTCCCATCCTCTAACCCTGTTGAAGGATCAGATGTTTTCCAGTCCACACCAAAAGTGAGTTGACTGCCGGCAAAGACCAAGCAAATGCAGTGTCTCTGAAAAAAACAGAAGTGAATAAAGGACAGGCCAAAGCCCTGGACACACCTCCATTTGTGTCTGAGGAAAACGCACAACTCTCAGGACACTGGCCCTTTGGTTAACCAACCAGAGTTTTTATGAACTATTTTGTCACCAGAGATTGTCAGGGTTGTGTCTGGAAGCTTTTAGGTGTGTTTACGAAAAAAAATATTATTAAAAGTGTCAAAAGTTGCTTTTATATCAGTTTATGGAAGAAAAGGCTTCAAATACTGTTGCTAAATCCCAAATAAACATGGGTTCATGTAACCAAAGGGCCAGTTTCACTCTAGTTAATCCATGAGCTTCTTTAGCTGTTGATCTTGTAGCTTTTAGCAGTTTTCTGTGTGCAGAGCGCCTCGTTTTCACCCTTCTCTCTCCACACACGGGTGTCATCCTACCTCAAACATGCAGCCTATCAGAGCTCGTCCCCACTAACCAGTTCGGATGGCTTGTGCGTGTTTCTGGTAGACGTTTCTCTGTGGAGAGGGCACACCTCCCCCCCATAGCATGCTTTTGCCTCAGCCACTGTGGCCTCAGCTGTCATTTCAACGTTTGGGTTTCAAGTGTTCATAAGTCAAAAATCAAGAGGAAGCTTTGATTTTTGCTGCTAATTCCGTGTGTCCCTGTCAGGTTGACTGCTACGACTACAACAACAGCGGCTCTCATGACTTCATCGGATCCTTTCAGGCCACGCTTTGCCAAATCCAGCAGGCCTCAGAAACGTTTGCAGTGAGTTTAAGGTTTATAGACGCAGATAAGCAGACGGTATGGTATATCTCATGATATCTGTGGCTTTTATGTCTATTTTATAGGCAGAGTTTGAGTGTATTAATGGAAAGAAGAAGGAAAAGAAGAAAGGATACAAAAACTCTGGGATCATCGTCATCAAACAGTGCAAGGTACTTCATGTGTGTATATATATATATACAAACACACACATACTAGCTTTGTTGAAAACAACCGCTGTGAAACTGCAAAGATAATCTAAAAATCTTACAATTACAAATGTTTTTCTTGGACGGACTACTTCAGGCATCTCAACTTTACAAAAACCGCTGACCCTGCATGGACAGTGTAGTTCAAGGTTTTATTTACTCACAAAAAAAGGTAAAAGCAGAAATATTTACATTAAAAACAAAACCCAAAAAACCAATTGTTTTAAATTTCCGTCTCCACTCTCCGACTTATAAAGTCTTTAACTCCAATAAAATGCTAACTGACTGTGAAGACAACTTTTATTTGACTCCTATTGGGTCATGGCAAAACCACTTGATGGTCTTTTAAAAAAATGTGTCCGCCATGTTTTTTCAGAGTTTTTTTTTTTTTTTGTAGCCAGCAGTGAAGTAGGCAAACAATTCATTCCAACATCATGGAAACTGGGCGGGACTCCTACAAGCTGTTTCTAGAACCAGAAACCTACAGAACTGTGCAACAATAACAGGAATGTTTCTGACTGTTCCTGTCATCACACAACAGTGTGACGGTTGTGTGGCACGCACTCAGTTCAGATGGTGTATTGACGTTCTCTGGTTTTGCAGATTGTGAAGGAGTACTCTTTTTTGGATTACATCATGGGGGGATGTCAGATTAACTTCACTGTAAGTAATGCAGACTCAAGTGAATCTATTCCCTTAGAAACGTGTTTTTGATGATGCCTTTTTCATATTGGCGACCTCCTTCTGTGGACAGATCGCTATTGATTTCACAAACTCCAATGGAAATCCTGCCTTACCCACGTCTCTGCACCACATCAACCCTCAAGGCTACAATGAGTACCTGGCAGCCATCTGGTCTGTCGGTAATGTCATCCAGGATTATGACAGGTACACCAGATTTCTGTGTTTGCTCTACAGAAATATGCTGAAAACATATTTCCAGTTGTTTTTTTTTCCCCCCTCAGTTTTTATGGAAATGTGATTTTTAGTTGACACTCACTTTCTTTGCACAGCGACAAGATGTTTCCTGCATTTGGTTTTGGTGCCAAGCTGCCTCCTACCTGGCAGGTAACGGCTTCAGCCGCCTTTTCTCATGGTTTTTGTCTGTTTCGTATCAAAGCTCATCCCTGGATCAGCATCACTTGCAGATTAACAGTTGCTTGTGATTGCAGGTCAGCCATGAATTTCCCATCAACTTCAATCCATCAAATCCCTTCTGTGCAGGTAATGCAGCCTGAGTCTGCTCTCTGGAATGGACACCAGACCGTTTTCTATGACACATCTGACTTTATCGACTTAAAAAAAAGTGTTTTATAATGTAATGATTTCCTAAAATCATCTAATCATCATCAAGCCAATGCGTTTGTCTCATGAGAACGGGCCATTCTTTGTGTATTTCACAGGTGTTGAAGGTGTGATCGCAGCCTACCAGCAGTGTTTGCCTCAGATCAGGCTTTACGGCCCCACAAACTTCTCCCCCATCATCAACCATGTGGCCCAATTTGGGAGACAAGCCTTGGAGCAGCAAACTGCATCTGTGAGCTGCCTCCACTTTTTTAATAGATTTTCAAAAGCCTTCAAAGAAGGACAGAAATGTTTCTTAAGTTTATTCCTCCTGATTATTGTTCTTATTATTACTTCAGCAATACTTTGTCCTGCTCATCATCACTGACGGAATCATCACAGACATGGACGAGACGCGTTCCGCCATCGTCCGCGCTTCCCGGCTCCCCATGTCCATCATCATCGTCGGAGTGGGAGGAGCCGACTTCAGCGCCATGGAGTTCCTGGACGGAGATGATGGACTTTTGCGTTCGGCCACCGGCGAGGCCGCCATGCGGGACATCGTGCAGTTTGTCCCGTTCAGGCAGTTCCAGAACGTAAGCCGCCGTGGTTCACGAGCCTCAGCAGACCTGCTCTGCTGGAAATATCGCCTTCATTTGAGTGTTGCACATCTAATTTCAGGCAGGCACTGCAGTCCTTGCACAAAGTGTACTGGCAGAGCTGCCTGACCAAGTGGCCTCCTTCTTCACTTTATTTGAACTGATCCCCCCCAGAGACCCCGGCCCTTCTTAGAAATGTAGGAATACCCCGGCAAATCGCACGTTGCCTTGTCTTCTGCTTGGGCTGTGTGAGGTTTTAGATCATTTCTTGTATTTGAGAACTGGACTGAGTGAGTGTGATGTCACCCATAGAAAGCTATTTGCTTCTGCCTCCGACCAAATGAAGTCGATTCAGTCGCCATTTTTGCACGATAGGGATGCCTTGATGGAGCCAGACGACATCAGTAAGCAGTGATTGGTTTGAAAATCTGTCAATCAAATGTGAGGTCACGTACTTTTATGAGTAAGTTTATAACCTAAATAACTTGCACTTGCAACAGAAAAAACAGAATGATCAAGAACATGTAGCAGAACAAGAATGTTTATTCTGATATATAGAATGACTGAGTAATGTTTATTTCTCTATTGAGGTCAATTGGATTTTGACTTTTTGGAACCAGGGGCTACTTCCTGTTTGGAATGTGAGAGGGAGGGGTCACCCAGTCCAGTTCTCATATACAGTCAATGGTTTAGATGCTGCAAAATAGTTCAATAAATTTGATTATTTTAATACATAACATGCAGCTTGAGCTCTAACTTCTGTTTAGTCTTATTGAGGTTTTAGAACGGCATGATGCTTCTGCAGTTTCTCCCAGGGGTGTCCAAATTACAGCTGTTGAGGCAACTGCTGCCAGAAGACAGTTATTTGGGTGTCGGCTCCACAAAATCTAAAATATATGTTGTGGTTTACCCCAAATTTTTAATTTAACCTCCACGTCATTAGATTTGGCAGTAAGTGAAGCTGCTATTTCTTGCAAGCCAGCAATAATCTAAGACGACGTGTGCAACAACAAGAACACTAAGCTGCAAAGTGACAGAACCAAACACACTGAAGTTTCCAAAAATGATTAGCAAATTTAGAATTTGACCAAGCACCGTGCATAACTACCTAAATAGAAAGTAGAGTTACCGTAGCAACAACAGGACAAAAACTTGAAGTTAAAAAATTGTAAAATAGTATTTAGTTAAATTAGGATAAAACCAGTAAAAAAAAAAAAAAGTTACACACTTTGCTGTTGTCCACACTGAATATTGTGTCATCTTAGTTGCAACACTTTAAAAAACATTAACCTTAAAGACCCAAACCCAATAAATATTGTATTTTTACATGTTCTTGTGGCATTTTTCCGATGATGGAGGACATATAAACACTTTAAGCTTAAAACTGTATTTCTGAGTATTTCTTTATTTAAATCAATGTGAATCAGGAGCTACTGCCGCTCTACAATTATGCCCGAGAATAAAACGACAGGGTTTTTTTTTTGGCTTAATCATTATTAATAGACCACTGGGAACGCTTTCAAAAATAGATCAAAAGATGATCGAAGCGGGTCTTTAAAGGGCACATTAAAAAGGAGCTGTAAAATCAGGTATATTAGGCTGAAATAATATCTCAAAATCCCCAAACCTCTGCTAAATGAGAGGAAATTGCAAAATAACTGAGGGTGTGGTACACCTGAGAGACTCAGTTGTCTATGACCCTCATCCAAAAACAGTTTGGACATCCCTGAGCTTCTCCTCTTTCTTTCCTTTTTTCAAGATCATCCCCTCTTGAATGTTTTCTGCAAAATAAAAAACACTTCTTTTTCTTTTTTTCTTTCTGCAGTGTCCTCAGGAAGCCCTTTCTCAGTGCGTGTTGGCAGAAGTTCCAGGTCAGGTGGCGGAATTCTTCCACAAAATGAACTTGAGGCCTCCTCACGGCGACTCGCCTCTCTCTGAAATGCCTCCATCAGCACCTCCTCCCACCGGGCTTTGAAAGCCCAGCCATCCATCTCCAAGCCCGCCTACTTCAACCTGAAATCTGTGTATGCTCCACCTATATCGCCATGTTAGCAAGTAGCATTAGCCTAAATGTAGGATTTGTAAACCTTGTTAATCCAAATATGAAGACATGTTGTGGAGGACTCTACCTAATTTCTACCAGATGTTTTTTCACAGATGTTCACTGTGAATATTACGTTTTATTTGATGTGACCCAAGTGCCAGAATGGTTCAAAGTACCATAGTTTTTTTTTTTTTTTACATTCTTGTTGATTTTTAGAAAACTATCTGAACCCTTCTAGAAATCTTATTGTTTTTATTATGTTTTTAAAGAACTGAAGCAGCTCGTAAAAGCCATTTCAAGCCAAATGCAAACACAGAAAAACCAGAGCACTTTTAGAGTTTTTCACAGAAATCTCTCCTGCAGCACTTGCATGCTATTAAACTCCTTTCTGTTGGTTTTAGTGATGGAAAGTACAGAAGATGTATTCAGGAACATGGTCGATGCTTTCCAAGTGTTTACAGAACTGGACTGTTAAATATTTAGAACCTAAGAGGAATTTACACTTACAAAATATTGTTTTTTGTTTGTTTTTCTAATTCAGCGTTTCATGTGATTAAGCTCAACTCTGGGTGCTGCCATACAAGCGTTCACTTTTCTGTATAAAGAACCCCTTAAAGTGGTTAAAAATATCATTATTTACACTATTTTGTACTGTAAATTATTTGTTTTCACTGTAGGAAAAATTCACTTTGTCTTAATAGAAGTATTATATGTACTTCACACTTACCTACATTTTACACATATGAACTAAACTATGCAAGATCATATATCCAACTGTAATTTTGGTTGAACTTTTTTTCCTATTTGCCATATGATGCCAATCTTTTTGTTTTGGCCCAGCTGCTTTTACGCCAACAATAAAAAAAAAAGTTTTCTTATAATTGAGATCTTTGTCAATTTATTTATTCATTTATTTTAACATTTATTGAGTTTATAACAAAATACAATGGCTTGTTATAAACTGCATGAAGACTCAAGACTCCAGTCATGTAATACGGAAGTTTCTTGCTAAGAATCATCAACAAACATGAACTAAAATAAAATATAAGTAGTGCAGAGAATAAAGAAAGATTCTAAAATGTTATATTTCTTAGTCTGCTCAAATAAAATGCACAAATCCTAAGTCTACTGTCTTCTTAAAGTCAGCTCCTATGAGCATATTGTGGTCAGGTTTTTTTTTTTTTTTTACAATTTTCTCCTGTTGAGAGATGTGCTTCAATAGATGGAGGAACAAACTTTGAACCTTTTTTTTTCCTTTTTGTTTTGCACATTTGTCTTATCTCAGGTTGTCCTCCTCAAACATGGAAAAAAATCTACTCTCCTCCCTTCCAAAGGTTCTTTTAACCACCCTTTGTAGGAAACCATTGTTTTGATACAACACAACATTTTCAAGTATGTTTCTTTATTGTTACTTGGAATAAGAAATTATTTCTCAATTATCAATCAAACCTTATTATTACAGAAATCTCTCCTGCAGCCCTTGCATGCTATTAAACTCCTTTCTGTTGGTTTTAGTGATGGAAAGTACAGAAGATATTGCATTCAGGAACATGGTCGATGCACAGGCTTTCCAAGTGTTTACAGAATAAATTCACACGCACTGGACTGTTAAATTTTTAGAAACCAAGAGGAATTTATACTTACAAAATTTTTTTTGTTTGTTTTTTAATTCAGCGTTTCATGTGATTAAGCTCAACACTGGGTGCTACCATGCAAGTGTTCACTTTTCTGTATAAAGAACCCCTTAAACTGGTTAAAAATATCTTATCATTATTTACACTATTTTGTATTATAAATCATTTGTTGACACTGTAGGAAAAAGTTCACTTTGTTTTAATAAAAGTATTATGCACTTAACACTTTGTTGATTTTGCACAGAATTTTACACATAAGACCTAACGTATCCAAGATAAGATATCCAAATGTTATTTTTGCTTAATTTTTTTCCTGTATGCTGTATGATGTCAGACATAAACACTCACCGGCCACTTTATTAGGTCCACCTCCTAGCAAGGGGTTGGACCCCTTTTGCCTTCAGAACTGCCTCAATCCTTGGATTCATTAAGCTACTGGAAACATTCCTCAGAGACTTTGGTCCATATTGACACGACAGCATCACACAGTTCCTGCAGATTTGTCAGCTTCCCATCCATAATGCTAATATCCCGTTCCAACACATCCCAAAGATCCTCTATTGGATTGAGATCTGGTGACTGTTGAAGCCAATTGAGTCCAGTGGCTTCATTGTCATGTTCAAGAAACCAGTCTGAGATGATTCCAGCTTTATGACATGACGCCTTATCCTGCTGAAGATGGTACACTGTGGTCATGAAGGGATGGACGTGGTCAGCAGCAAGACTCAGGTAGGTAGTTGTGGTGCTGTAACCAAGCTCAACTAGTACAAAGGGGCTCAAAATTTGCCAAGAAAACATCCCCCACACCACCCTGAACTGTTGATACAAGGAAGGATAGATCCATGCTTTTAATGTTGTTGATACCAAATTCTGACCCTACCATCCGAATGTTGCAGCAGAAATCAAGACTCGTCAGATCAAGAAACGTTTTTCCTTCTATTGTCCAATTTTTGGTGAGTCTGTGTGAATTGTAGCCTCAGTTTCCTGTTCTATGTTGAAAGGAGAGGCACCCATAGTGTGGTCTTCTGCTGCTGTAGCCCATCTGCATCAAGGTTGGACTGTTGGAATTATCCCTCATTCTGTCAGCCTGTGCTTCTTAAATATGTGTACTTGTTGGCTACAAAAATCATTGAAAAATCCATAACAAATTAAAATGTATGATTTAAAACATTTTCATCTAAAAACGCGAATTTGAAATTTGTGTCACTGTTCATTGGCATTATGTCTAATCTGATAACTAGAGTTTTCTCACAGGATATTCAGTAATCGTTAAATAACTTTTTCTCAATTGTTGTTTTAAATATGTATTATTTGTTTGAAGTCGTTTATGTTCCTGTAAAAGTTTGAATTGAATGGAAAGTTGTTTGCCATATACTGAAACAATATAGTGTGCTTAAGCTAGTAATAATAACAGCATAAGAATAAGTTTCTTTTATTATTTTTGTAATACTCTGATAAATTTGTGTAATATGCGTCAAATATGCCAGTACATGCATTTTACATAAAATATTCAAGTTTTTACAACTGTCATATAAACATACAGCTTTCTGGTTAAGGCTTTTAGAGATGGAACTGAGATACATTTCAATTTGTTTGATAAACACAGGGGAAAAAAGTAGAAGTTGAAGAAAATTTGCATTTATGAATATAAAAATTGCCAAATATAATAATGAGATTAATTGTGAGTTTTTTACTGGAGTCCAAGTTTTTATTATGAAAGCCAAAAATTATATATTCAAATTTCAGAGTGAAGTTGGGGTGGATATGTGTTTTGATAAATTGTAAACACTTTTTCCAAAAAGATCTAATTTCATTACAGTTCCCAAAAAGATGGTTAATTGTTTTTGGTTGTTCTTTGCAAAAATTACAGTTAGGGTCAATTGTTTTGACGTATCTTAGCATGACTTGATTGGTGGGGTAAATTTGGGAATTATTTTATAAGAAACTTTAAATTTTTGGGTCACACTCCAGCCTTTTTTTCTCCAAGTACTGGCGGGACCAAACCGTCTCCAGTGGTTTTTGGCACATGGTACAGAAATGACATCCCTAGTTTGAAACAAGGCACATATTTTGTTGTTGTTCTTGTGGGTAGGAGTAAAGCAGATTTTTCCTGTGTATTGTCACACGTGTGTGGATGTCAAGCGTTCTGGTGTCGTAAAATAAACAGCGTGATGACGACAGTACTCCTGACTCCTCCCCTTCGGCTCTCACGTACAACTCTTTAGGAACGTAGGAACTAAACCCTTCAAGCCAATCCCGCCTGTCACCCGCTTAACTTTCAGCCAAGTCAATTATTGACATCTCCCATCAGTGAAGAGACTTTTCTTCCCTTGCTAGCCTCAGTGCCACTTTAAAGGTAAGCGTTTTTACTACTACTATTATGAGTTTTCAGCGAAACTTCGCGCTAATTAGCTTGAACTTCAAGTTGAAGTTGCAACCCCGCGAGCCTAATGGTGGTCAGTTAACATTATTATCCGGTTGGCGTAGGGTTGGGTGGTCCATTTCTGAGCGGCTTGCTGGCTTTACTGCCCTGAACAGTAGTATTTTTATTCACCGAGGTCCTAGTTTAAGTCAACTACTCTGGTATTAACGCAAATACGCACCTTTAATTTAAAAAAAGCGTCAACTATTTGATTGTTTTTCCAATGGTTTCCTGACGTATTAGTCACTTTTTAATGACGTAACCAAACGGAACTCCCTAGTAGTAACTAACTCCTGTTCTTGTTCAGACCCATTTGGTGCTTATTTTGTTCTTCTTATTATTCATCGAAATGGTTATAAGGGTTATTGCGTAGTTTTGTAAAGTTTAATAGAAACTGTGCCTATGACACTTTTTTATCGGTGCGTAACCTTTTACATTAAGATGAGGCTGCTTTTCTGCCGCCCCTGCTTGTTGTTTTTAGCCGTTAGCTGCGCATCATGGCTGCTCAGTGTGTCACCAAGGTGGAGCTCAGTGTTTCCTGCGATCATCTGATGGACAAAGACATCAGCTCCAAGTCTGACCCCCTGTGTGTCCTGATGATGTGCGGCGAAGACTCCCGGTGGTACGAGGTCAGCATGGCCACCGAATCGGATTCTGTCCAAATATTAAATACTAATCAGAGGCTTAAGTTTAATTTTTGTCAAAACCTTAAATTTCTGTGATTTATCTGTTTTGAGGCCCATGTTTATTCTCCTTTTTTTGCCTTTTTACAAGATTACATTTATATTTTAGAGTGTGGTTTATTTAGTGAATTTGCAACAACTATTATTTATTTTAATAAACCAAAATGAATAATCTCCTGATGATTAAATGTGTTAATGTTTTACTCACACCTTATTTCAGGTCATTTCAGACTCACTTTTGCTAACAAGGCTTCCTAACAGGTGGGACGCTCTGAACAAGTGCAGAACTGCCTCAGCCCCAGGTTTTCCAAAAAGTTTGTCATCGATTACTTCTTTGAAGTAGTTCAGAAACTGAAGTTTGGAATTTATGACATTGACAACAAGACAATTGACCTGAGTGATGATGACTTCCTGGGACAACTGGAGTGTAATCTGGGCCAGGTCAGTTATATTTCTTTAATATAAGGGTATAGACGTCAGAAACTAGTTCTGCTGGAAAAGGAGACCATTTTTTTCTGTTAAAGATCTGATAAACTCTTGCTGATAAAACTCTGTGTGTAATATGATCTCATTTGTTGACTCTGCTCTGCTTTTGTGGGTTTAAGTAGCATTTTTGCCTAAAGGCTGAGTTTTCTGCTGTTGTGTTGTATAGAGTTAAACTGTTTTTTTTCTGGCTTTCTGTCCATAAAAACCATAATCTGTAGAAGTTGTATTTAGGGTTAGGTGGTAACCAACCTTTTATTAATACATTTATTAGCTTATTTGACACAGTCTGGTTAGAAAATATGTATAAATTGTATAAATCTTCCTTTTTTTTGAAATTTTAAGCTTTTTGTTCCACTTTCTCAACCGTTTCTTCAATTATTTGTTTATTTTTTGGAGTCTTTTTAATGCTTTAGGTTGTATCCAGCAAGAAACTGACACGACCACTCGTCCTGAAGAACAATAAACCAGCTGGCAAGGGGACCATTACAGTGAGTGGGCAAAAGAAGTGATATTTTTATACTGATCTATCAATTGTTGATCATTTACCCTGATTTTTGTTGTGTTTTAGATTTGTGCAGAGGAAATAAAGGACAACAGGATGGTGAACTTTGAGGTAGAGGCGAGGAAGCTGGATAATAAGGTACAAATCATTTGGTTTTTAAGTTCTTTAAGACGTTAAATGCTTTCTACTTTAGCTAATTATTTGTTTTCATACTCAGGATTTGTTTGGAAAGTCTGACCCCTATTTGGAGTTTTACCGTCAGACAGACAGTACATGGCAACTGGCTCACAGGACAGAGGTAATCCGATTACAACTCTACTGCTATTGAGGAGGAAAATGTCTGCAGTTCTGCTCAAACATTCAATCATCTCCATGTGTCTCAAACTAAGTTTTTAAATGTATGAAACCAGTTTGACTTTGCCCAGGGAGTAAGTTAGTGTAGAACCGCCACTGATTAAATTAGTTACAAATGAATGAAAATGTCAAAACCTCAAAAGATGTCAGTCATGACTTATGACTGCTGCACGGTGGGGAAGTGGTTACTACTCTCTCCTCACAGCGAGAAGGCCCTGGTTCGAGTCCTGGCTGGGTTTTGCATGCTGAGTTTGCATCTTCTCCTAAGGGCATGCATGGTTTTTTTTTCCAGCTTCCTCCCAAACTTCAAAAACATGTGGCAGTTTAGCTCAGGTGGTCGAGCAGGTTGTCCAACAACCGAAGGGTTGACGATCCCCGCTTTCCCCAGCCAGCCAGCTGTCACCCCCCGAGCGCGGCTAATCTGCATCTCAGCGCTCCCCCCAGGGAATGGGTCCAAATGCGGAGAAGAATTTCTCCATTGTGGGATAAATAATGTGTCTTTTTTTTTTTAATTGATGATTCGAAATTGTTCATAGGTGTGAGAGGCTGGGAGAGGCTCCGTCAACCCCTAAAGGCAATAAGCGCGTTTAGAAGATGGACGGACTGTTTACAGCTGTTAGTATTGCAGTTTGATCTTCATGCTACAAAGTCGACTCAGACTCAGCATGTAAACAGACAGACTGAGTTGACATTTTTTTGACTGACTGGTTACATAGATGTTTTTCCAGATTAAGTCGATCAGATTCACTCTACTGCCACAAGTGCTGACTCTTTATTCTAAATAATTACATGCAGGTTGATACGAACATTTAGGAAAGTTTGGGACACTCTCAGAAGTCCAGTTTGGTTCTGTGCTGCTAACTGTTCTGCAGTGATGTTCTATCAAAGTAAAAGCAGCTGGAAACTCAGCCATGAAGTGGCTGACAGAGTTGTCATTTTATGGCTTAATGCAGTGGAAGTAGAGCCGTGCCAGGTGTTCCTGTTTCTAGTATGGCTACTGTTTTCTAGTTCCATGTTTCAGTTTTAAGTTGAGAGTTTAGCGGGTTGAGGACAAGTTAGGCCATTAAAAGTGGAAATCAGGACCCACACTTTGAATTTTACATTGCTCAATTTGGATGAATATGTAAAACTACAACATGATAACAAGTTCCCTCTGTCATTTTTCCTTGAGAAGCTTGTTGAATTGGACCCATGTGTTTGTAGTTGTAATGCCAACGGCACTGCAGCCCGTGACATAGGGGCAGTTGAGCAAAAGTAAGACACATTAGCAGTCAGACTCCTAACATCCACGGTTAGGAGTCTGACTGTGAATGCTCACGCCTTTCTAAAGATTTGAAAGGAGAACAACTCCAGATATGCTAACAGAGCATAGTACTGGGTTTAGTAGAAACAGTAATGTACACTGACGTTTGGATCAGAGGAAGCCAGTCTGCTTGTCAATCAAGTGACTTACTTCATGGCGAAAATGATGATTGGCTGGAGGCATTCTGTTTATTTATTTTTGACGGCCCATGATCAGCCCACACTTCCTGTGCGATTGACGTAGGCCTGCATAATAAATCACAAATTTATCGTAATCGCAATATCAAGCTGTGCAATACACATATCGCAAAAGACAGCGATAAATAGTAACCTTAAATGTGTTAAACAATTTTATGGCAGCTTGAAGTATTTAACGAATCAAAAAAAAAACATTTATGCATTTAACCAATAGGGTGGAGCTCTTCCTGTTGTTGACCAATCACACGGAGCCCTTTTATGTGAGATGCTCGCCTCCTTTGTAGACGAGGGGCATTTGGAGTATCATTTAAGTTGACTCTTATTTAAATTAAACTGTTGGAGTGAAATGGAAATTATTCTTTTTGGTCATTTTTCTGTTTGTTAATGAAGCGCAAGTTATTGTCATGACAATATTGATCACTATAGGTGTGGGGTTGTTGGTTCTTATATAAGGAACTGTGAATGTTCTACAGACTTTCTGTGCCACAATGATCCACACCAGAACACAGAAACGATCCATAATGACGTGAGTGAGATTTTGACCTGTACTGATTCCTGACTTGAACTTTTTACCTTCTCAGAACTGCATACATTTTTGCCTTTTGTTGATGATGAAATCTTTTCAAACACATTCCAAAAACGGAATCCAACCTATTTGTGAAAAAAGCTTCTCTAAAAGCTCTTTCACAATTTGAGCCCATTGAATCCTGCTGCTGTCATCTCTGAATGGTTCTGTTTCGCCGGGTAAGAAGACAGAGAATAACTTGATATGTCAGTAAACTCGGCTGACCTCTTTCTAAAGCCACATGGGGTCAGAAAATCTGGGTCGGACCAACTCCAGCAGCCCCAAAACGGCTCTCCCTGGCTTGTTAAGTCGGCACTTTCATGACCTTCTCCCTCGCACTCATCAAGGCAAATCGCCTTCTCAACAGGACCAATTGACCTATTTGCAATGGATGTGTACATTTTCTTTTCAAATGTTTGATTCCAGGTGGTGAAGAATAACTTGAATCCAACGTGGAGGCCCTTCCGAATCCCTCTGCAGTCTCTGTGTGGAGGAGACCTGGACAAACCTATAAAAGTAAATGTTTGAACAGGTTTAAACTGCAGCTCACACCTTCAGTCACAGTTGGTTTGATCAAGGAAGCCGTTTTTTTCCCCATTGTCAGGTCGCTAGCACTTAAAACAATCAAGTTTGTCCTCTTAGACAATTAGTATTTAGTGTCATAATGTATATTTTTGAACTTTTGATGCAAACATGTCAGGAAGGAAGCAGTTTTCCACCACGCGGGACACGTGAGTTTCCCAGAATTCCACAGCTTTGTGTGTCTGTCTTCATCTCACCATCACTTTTCTGGTTGAAGTGTGTGTGAATGAAGGAGATGGTGATGACACAGAAGTCCCTTTTTTCTTCTTGTAGACATATTTATATTCAAACATTTTGTCCGTGACATTAGAAGTGTAGATTGTTCTGTTGCTGTCATACACCATATGTGTATTTCTGCATGTTCATTTATCTGTCAATCAGTTTCCCGCCACTAAAACAACAGGAAGCAGAAACAAAATAAAAGCACTGTTAGAAATATTTGACTCTTTTTCTTTTAAAGTTTAAGTGAAGAAATGTTATTTTTTTACCCAGAGTAAACGTTATTATCTGATGTTCCCTCTTTTCTCAGGTTGAGTGCTATGACTACGATAGTGATGGATCACATGACTTAATTGGAACTTTTGAAACCACAATGAAACGTCTCCAGGAGGCTTCTCGGACCTCCCCGGTACGAGCGTGATGCTTCCTTTTATCACTCGCTATTTAAAAACAAAGTCAAACTATTGTCTGAAAATCTTTAGTTGACATGTCGGAGCATTTTCGCGCTAAAGGATGCATAAACCTTTTCAAGACGCGTGTCAACTATTCTGTCCTACAGGCTGAGTTTGAATGCATCAACAGTAAAAAAAAGCAGAAGAAGAAAGGCTACAAAAACTCTGGGATTGTGAGCGTGAAGGTGTGCCAGGTAGGGTCTTTTACTCACTTTGAATGTCCTAATATTGTGCAGTAATGTGTTCTAAAAACGTGGCTTTGTCCTCCAGGTGGTGAAGGAGTACACATTCCTGGATTACGTAATGGGGGGCTGCCAAATCAACTTTACTGTAAGTTTTGAGTTTTGGCCTCACTTATTTTGAAAGTCTTGAATTGATGCTGATGTTCTGTCACCCACACGTTTGCCGTCAGGTTGCCGTGGACTTTACCGGCTCTAACGGTGATCCCAGATCTCCCCAGTCTCTGCATTACATCAGTCCTCAGGGTGTGAATGAATACCTGTCTGCCATCTGGTTTGTGGGAAATGTCATCCAGGACTACGACAGGTGGGACCACAAGGACTTGTGAAAAGCTGGAAAAGGACATTAAGGATTGCCCTCTTGCAGCTGGAGTGACTCATTCACCTATTTATGCAACAAAACAGAGAAAATGCTTGGCTTAGTGATTTAGAGCTGGTTAGACTTTGTCCTCGTGACTCATGAGGCACAGAGAGGCCGGTTTGAACAGAATTGATGCATATTTTCCATTCAGAAAATATTCCAAGCAGTATCTGTTCCACTACCTTTCTTTCATGTACCGGTAGGGACAATAAAAGGAAATGATTTGATTTAAAAAAACGTCATAAAGCAATTGTAATGCATCAATGACATCTATGTGACTGAATAGATTTTCACTGAATGTCAAATCTAGATGTTTTTAATCACACGTGTAAATAATTTATTGCAGTAAAGCAAGAAGTTTTTACTGTGCTTTCTCCTCTGTGTGTAGTGATAAGATGTTTCCAGCATTTGGCTTTGGAGCTCAGATTCCCCCTTCCTGGCAGGTTTCCCACGAGTTCCCCCTAAATTTCAACCCATCAAATCCATTTTGTGCAGGTATGTTAACAGTAGCACAGCATCTCCAGGGCTTTAATGACACCCTGATTTCAGCTGTTTGTTATTTTTGTTTGTGTGTGTTTGTGTGTGTGTGAAGGCATTGCAGGCGTGGTGGAGGCCTACAGGATGTGCCTGCCTACTATCAAACTTTATGGTCCCACCAACTTCTCACCGATCATCAACCATGTAGCAGGTTTGGCTTGTCAGGCCATGCAGCAGACGGCCACATTGGTGAGTTCTCTATTATTTTCATTTTTTTCTAGAGCTGTTTTCCTTAAAGCCCTACTCCGATCAGCTTTTGATCTATTATAAAAGGAAGATTATGCCTTTTTCGCCAAAAACCTGTGTCATTTTCTGTGGCATAGTTTCTGCAAAGCGGCAGGAGTTCATTAGAAATTGACTTCTGAGTTGTGGGCGGGACCATTCCCACCGAGCACCCCTCCCCCTTCCTGTTTATGCGCTCTCCCACTAGCTTACAGCCCAGGGAAGGGAGCTGGGGGCTCAAATCCAGAAACGGGCCCAAATCCACATTTTTGCATCTGCTCCTAAATCCCCACAATTTAACCAAAGAAACACTCAGAAATGCTGTGTTAGGCTAAATTTCCTTTAATCTTGTCGTCCATCTTCAGAAAAATGCCACAAGAACATGTTAAACAAAATTATTAGCAGGGGGGGGGACTTTAAAAAACTTTAGCTTAATTATAAGTCTTAATTAAAGTAAGGCCATTTTTTGTATTATGAATGTTTGTACAAAGGTTTGCAACTTGTAGTTTAAAGATTCCACTGTAAAGTTAGTGTTTCACTAACCGTCTCGTCTCAAATATTCACGTTTCCTTATTTGCGAAAGCTCTCTCCATCCTGTGTTGTCACTCTGTCCTCCTGAAGCAATACTTTGTCCTGCTGATCATCACCGACGGAGTCATCACAGACATGGACGACACTCGCAGAGCCATCGTCAACGCCTCCCGGCTGCCCATGTCCATCATCATTGTCGGAGTGGGAGGAGCCGACTTCGGCGCCATGGAGTTCCTGGATGGAGACAACGGCCAACTGCGTTCACCTACAGGCGAGACGGCCATGCGAGACATCGTCCAGTTTGTGCCATTCAGGCAGTTCACAAATGTAAGTCTCACCACAAAATAAAATTCTGTGTGTCAAACTTTCAAACCCAAAGTCGTCCTCCTGACTACCAGCAATGCAAATGTGTCTAAACCTGAATATCTCCCAAAAACTGCATACGACTGAATTAACTGCTTTCTGACGTTTGTGGCTTTTCAGTGATACCAATTGTGAAGAGGTGGGACTCTGGGAATTGTAGTTTTTGGTGGATTTTAGTCAAAAGAAATTCTCTGGTAGTCAGGAGGATTTTCTAATATTCAAAACATTCTCAAACATAAAATCCTTGGTTTGTCTAATCTTCAACGTGTTTACCTCTACACCAGCTCTCATTTTTGCATTGATGCAAAAGAGTCATGTAAATGCATTTCTGCAACGGTTGTTTCAAGACAGTAAGTCCCCAACCCCCAGGCTGCAGACTGGTACCGGTCCGTGGGCCACAAATAAGAAGGCTGCATGCAGCTGTGTGGTTTAAGTGACTTCAATCTGAACTAAATATAACCACACTCAGAAATACAAAGAATTTAAATTTTAGCTCTTTTGAGCACCTAATCCTGTACAGGCTTTCTATAGGGAAACTCCTTTTATTTTGACATGAACGTTCTTTTTAGGCTTTAATACACTGTCAGGGTGCTAAGAGACAGGGAAAGCATGACTGCAGCACCAACAAAAGAAGGAAAACGTCTTCTTCATAGTAGTGTAAGAAGAAAACGCTTAACTTAAGGTTCTTTAAAAATGTGTGGATGCTGCACTTCCAGGTTCTGTGCAGCAAATTGCCTGCAGTGCTACTGACTCAGCTCTTGATGAAACTGTACTGTAAAGCAAAAATACAGTTGCTGTGAAACTGCTGCAGTGCATCCAAGTCAAATTGAAGATGTTTTTACCGTGTTCTTGTGACATTTTTCGTATGATGCATAACTCCTCATCAAAAAATAATAAGGACATAAAAAAGAAAGTTAAAATAGCATTTCTGATTATTTCTTTATTCAAATTGTTGTAAATCGGAGGCAGATGAAAAGCTGCAGTTTTAAAAAGCTGTGACAGCGCAAATACGGTGGTCCACAACCTCCCTGCTCCGCTCTATTCTGATGCATCCACTGTCAGACAAATAGATCCGTGTTCGTCTTTGTTTTCCTCGTCTGAGCTGGAATCTGGATCAAACCTGTACGGCTGGATGGCTCCGATAATGCTCGCTGTTTTTGTTGCACCAGGAATGTTATGTTGGGGCTGTAAGGATGTGTTAAGGAGAGTTACGGGGGACGTGAAGGAGGGTGGGGTTGTCCCCCCACGATCCCTTTCAACAACTCAGGTGAATTTCTACCAAACTCCTGCGGAGACTATGTCTTAGAAAACGACACAGATTTTTTAATTTGGACTAAAATTAGCATAATCACAATTAAAAGACAACTGTGAACGTTCTTACAAAAGATCAAAAGATGATCGCAGCCGCTCTTTAAATAAGAAGAATTGTCCCCAAAACAGAACAACGGACAAACTGAAGGTTACGTTTCAACTGACTTCTTTTTTTTTTATGCGTCAAATTATCTCACTTCGGTTTAAAAAATGGATGTTAATTATCTTCATGTGTTCATGCTGAAGTCTCCTCCTGAGGCGCTGGCGAGGACCGTGCTGGCAGAAGTTCCCGCTCAGCTGGAGGGCTTCTTCAACACCATGAAGCTGCACCCGCCCAGCTCCAAACCTGCACCCACCCCTACAGGGACCGTGTGACACCAGGAAGAGGAAACGTCTCCTCTGTTTTCACATCAGCTTGGAATCCACGCGCAGCACATCTCCTTCGTAAGCACTCCTCTCTGCTGGCATGTCTCACTTTCAAAGCAGATCCAGACGAGGTAAAATACTAATTGCTGATGTCTAGTGCTTCAAGAAAGATAGCATTCCATTATTGAAAAGGTTTTGCACGGAAAATGGGACATAAAACTTTTATCTTTTAAAATACTTTTTCCTTTCGAAAATGTTTCCGCTCTAGTAGCTTCGCGAAAAAGATCCATAGCCAACTGTATGTATCTGTAACATACAACTACGTAAGCATGAACATGTATACATAAAATTATGTAAGTGTGTTTGGAGCCTCCATAACACGTGTGTGCTACCTTTGACATTTGAAAATCCAAAACTGACAAGTGACTTCATGTTGTTTACATGAAGTTCCATGTTTGTTTTTGGTGCCCGGGCTTTATTTTTAAATGACATACTATTGCATGTTTCTTTATGTTATTACATAGAATGTATTATAAGAACCTATTTGAGGTCTTTGTTGTGTTACAGGAAAGATTGCCAAATCCACAAAAGGAATCTTACATATTACAACTGGAAAATCTGTCTCATTTCTGCCAGTATCATGTTATCACTATGCCATTTACTTTTAAATGCATTGTTTTTTATTTGTATTATAGCTAGAAACTAAGAATTTGCAGGTTGCATTATTAATCCTGTCTGCACTCTTAAATTTTGAGATTTGAAACTTATGTTGGCTCTGTTTTAGCCTCAGAAATAAAATGCTTTATCTTCAATACAAATGGATCGAGTGCCATATTTACTGAATGTCTGAATACTAATTAATATTGGAGTTTTAGTCAAATCCAACTTTGTGAAACCAACGACTTCACCATCTTTGGAAGACTTGGTTGAAAAAGGATAAATCACTGCTGCCACCTAGCGGAGAGTTTGATTCATGACATTTTTAAAGATCCACTGACCACTGATAATTATTTTTGCTGTTTTCAACATATTCTTAAGGCATTTTTCTGTTGGACTTGCATAAAGAAAATTAAGCTTAACATTGCGTTTCTGATTATTTCTTTATTTAAACTGTTGTAAATCAGGAGCAGAAGAAAAATAATAGAGATTGTGTAGTGTTACATGGTAGTTTTAACATAGAAATTCTGCTGGGCGACCCACAAGCTTCCTGCTCCAAGATCTGGGTAACAGAGAGGAAGGGGGGGGGGGCGGCGTTGCTCCACACCAACAGTCCCATCCAGAACCCAGGCAAATGTCTACTGAACTATTGCTGCTCTACAGAAACGGTCCTAGAAAATGACAGTTTAAAAAATATATATTTTGGCTAAAAACTGCAGAATCATAATTAAAAGACCACTGGGAACACTTCAGCAATTGATCACAAGATGACATTACATGGCATGAATCAGCAGATGTGAAGTGAGGTAACGTACCCATAATAACAAAAAAAAGAGCAAAATTCCAATATATGTTGCTTTTAAGTCGTAAACAGATTTGCAGTTTTTTTTTTATTGTTCAAATAGTTTATTGTAGAGAAATTACAAAGACAATCAAAATGAATGTCAACACTGTATGTTGGGCATCATCAGCTCTATACACTGACCTGTAATCAGGCACAAAGTCTTTTAAATATAAAAAATAAGCTATTCTCTCAAAGAGGCTGTTATTTCCTGAACGCTTCAAGTCTTGTGAATCAACACTAACTAGATGACTCAATGTCCAAAAGCTTCCCTTCTTTTCTGAAAAATGTCGCGGCTCCCTGGCGTAACAACCGCCGTGTGGTTTGTGGTTACATGCGATGGATGCTGCTGTGATCCATGAACTGCTTTAGGTTGTGCATGTTGTCCCACCACTTGAAGAGGAAAGTGTCGGCGATGAGGCTGAACCAGGGCGTGACCTCCAGCTCCTTGCGCTTGGCCTTCTCCAGCATGGCTTTGAGCTCTTCTTTGGTCACGTAGCAGTGGCTTTTGATCTCATTGGGATCTGGACTTAGGTCAACATCCTGTAGAGAGACACAGGATGCTCACTGTTTTTTTTAGGGTAAATAGGAAGAAAAAAAGCCCAAAATTCAAGAATCGGAAGCACAACCTTCTGCACAAAGAGTATGTAGTCGATCTCATGTTCTCCCCAAACACCATCTGACTGGGCCTTGTAGTGAATTCTTGTTAGATATGTCATTTCTTCTGGAGTTACCTGATGAAAGGCAGCAGGTCAACCCTGATGCACAACAGTCATTTTCCCTTCAATGAAGTAACTCCGCCCACCTGCTCCAGAGGGATACCCAGCTCAGCTCCCAATCTTCTCTGAGCGGCTCTCCTCACCCCCAACGCATCCTTCTCCTCCAGCTCGCTGTCTGTGTGGAGAGGATGACTGCAGCAGGTGTTTGTGAAGCATCCTGCCCACAAATATTCAGTGTCATCAAATATGCTCAACGCTTTGTAGGTAAACATAAGGTGTTTTAGACTTTACTGCTGACCAGGAAAGGTGATTTTGGCGTCAGATCTCTGCTGGAGGAGCAGCTTCTCCTCACTGTTGAAAAGGAAGACGCTGAACGCTCTGTGCAGTAACCCTGGAGGACAGAGGCCGTTACCAGCAGATCAAGGTTACAGGTAAAGGAAAAAAAAATCAATAAGCAGTAACCCTGGAGGACAGAGGCCGTTACAAGCAGATCAAGGTTACAGGTAAAGGAAAAAATAAATAAAAAGGTCTTCAGGCAGGAACCTTTATCAATATTAGAGTTGAGGTGGCAGTTCTTCTTGGTGTCAGCGCCGATCTTGCGGTCGTCCTCGTCGATGAGGATGCACATCTCCGACAGCAGCTGCACCTGCTTCTCGTCCAGGTGGTCCGTGGTTATCTCAGGCATGCCGGATGCTGACCCCAGGTGTCTCACCTGACTGAAGCAGAGGACCGGTCAGTGTGGTGTCTCGAATCAGGAACAAGTCAGGTGCGATCACTCAATCTGAACACTGAATCACGTGATCCAGGTACTCAGCAGGAGAAGCTGAACCTAAAAGACATGGTT
The DNA here is from genome assembly GCF_053564925.1 of Oryzias latipes. Classification (NCBI taxonomy): domain Eukaryota; kingdom Metazoa; phylum Chordata; class Actinopteri; order Beloniformes; family Adrianichthyidae; genus Oryzias; species Oryzias latipes. The sequence continues at coordinate 14,299,992 of NC_136256.1, read as the reverse complement.
TGTCTTGATAGCAGTAAAGCTGTGCTGCTTTTCTGAATGTAAACTATCCATCTTAATAAAAACTATTAGAGTCTAGAGACCCCGAGTTTACAAAGGCTCCAGTACAATGACTTGATATACCAGGAGTAGCAGCAAACATAGATCAGTGCTTTCCAAGTTTGTCTGGATTTGAATAGACATCTAAGGTCACACTAGGAGGCGTGGATCATCACACAAGCGATTAGCTAACAGGCAAACAGTAGTAGTTCCTCGTGCACAGCTAGCATAACTATTATTGAGCGACAAACAAAACAACAGCTGCATTCCCGCTCTGAATTACCTGAATATATCTCTACTGAAGGGGTTGACAGCCTTGCTCCTCAACAGTGTTACTCCGTCGAAGCCGTTTGGTTTTAGCACGGCGGCTCCCTGCCGGGTCACGCTCCGTAGCGCCGCCCACAGCGCTGGGGCCATGGCCTGACCAAAACAGAGGACCAATCACAGAGCCGGAAGAGGAGGCTGCCCGCAAAACACGGAGCGGACTGTACCAAGAGAAGGATCGGGTGACACATGAGGGAGGAACTGGGACCCAGTCAATTAGTTAATAAATATTAAATAAGAATACAGTTTGTTCACATTTTAAAAAGTCTTCAAATAAACGAATACGTTTGAAGTTGTTTTTAATTAAGTTTGATCACACCAACTTTTATATTCTTTACAGATTTTGTAGAGACTAATGCTAATAAAATAGTTTCAGCAGGTATTTATAGAATGAACGACTAAGGATCTTTCACTAAGCTAATGCGGGGTTGGAAAATTCAGGTGATTACAGAAAAACGTTAGTATCTTTGTGCTATTTTCCAACACTTTTTTTGTCTTCCACTCTTTCTTCTCATTGCTTTTAGCCACTAGTGTCTGCAGGGTTGGTAACCTCTTTTAACAGCCTGGATCCAGACAAAAAAACACAACAAAATGTGAATTTTTGTTTTTTGTCCTTTGTGTGCAGGTTGTTGCAGACTGTAGCTGAGAGCAGATGAAATTTTGCAAAGAAACTGCAGTGTGTCCTCAATTCATGAATATACAAAGCCGCTCATCCATGTAGCTTCACGGGTTCTGACTGCTGGAGCTTCTATGCTGTCGGGGAGAAGCACAAAAACCTCCATAACTTGCTGTTAATGACTCGTGTTCTGCATGATGTCCTGATACTAGAAAATGGGTCTTTGTGTGACTGGGAGGACGTGAAACCTGTTTGTGGTCTTCTTGTATTGTGTGACAGCTGTGAATTGGACTTCAATTGACTGAGCGACGATTCCAAAACACAGAAGAAAGAAGATTTGTCAGACCCTTAAGTCTGTAAAGAGTAGGTTCTCTGTTTTGACATGGCTACATTGACTCATTCAAAACCAGCTTTGCTCTCAATCCAAAATGCACTTTGTTTTTCTTAAACTACTGATGCCATAAACCCCATTCTGTTTCAGTGTTGTCTCCTTGGGATGGAGACATTTCTGTCTCAGTGTTGCTGAGTTTAACTGGCTGCGTTTTGTAGATCCTTCTTTGACTATTTTTTCAATCTTGTGAGTTTATCTCTTTTAAACTTTCATCAAACAGCTGATGAATCTTCTCAAATTGTATCACAAAAACATCCTTAAAATAAATTTTTTAGGATGGTTTGGTTTTGGCCAGAAAAAAATTAAAACCCTGCAGAGAACAAGACCTGCATGAAGGAGGAGCTTCACCTTTCATCATTTAATTGAGGGGTGTCAAACTCATTTTCACCGAGGGCCACAAAGGGGCAGATATAACTTATACTAAATGTAATGAAAAATTAATTTAAATTCTCCTTATAATGAATTATTAATTAAATATAACTTTAAGGATTTCAAGAGGAGAAAATAACTCCTTTGGTATGTCCCATTTGTCCCTGTAAAATGAAACTGATAATTTTGTTCAAGGACTTCTTGGAAAAGTATACCAAAACTCTACAAGTATGAGTCTTTCAAGGATACGCAACAACCAACATTTTTGGGTTAGGCTGTTAGGCCCAAATCCCATCCTCAATAGAATCATATTTGATTTATTAGCTTAACTTTAGGAAGTTTCTAGTTACTTTTACATTTGTTTTATAGTTGTTTAAATAAGAAGCTTAAATAAAAAAATCTTCGTGTTCTGCATACATTTTATAAAGAAATTACTAATTTTTTTTATGGTTAATTAAAATGAAAAAATAGTAGTCTATTAAAAAAACAAGTTGTTTACATGGGGCTAGCCCGCTTCCGGTCCAGTGTGATCCATTTCCTGTTTCATCGATCACACTGAAAGTCAACACACCATCAGACCACCAACTGCTGAGGCCTCTTGTAGCCGAACTAGAGTTTTCGCTGCATGTTTCGTACATATAAAGCCACGCACAAAAACCGAAAGCAAACGCGGCTACTTACAGCACGTTTTCTTACAAACAGGCGCACCAAACACGCTGGATTTTGTCTGCGTCGATGCTCGCAACCCAATACGCGTGGAGTTCACCTCCCAGCTCCTGACATTAAAGCCTCTCATTGGCTACGTGGCCAACGTCGTGGCCGTTCATTGGCTGCGTGGCTGACGGCCTGACCGTTCATTGGCTAAAAAAAGCGCAAACACAACTACGGAGCACGGATGTAATCTTAATGTGATGTGTCAAATATTGGACGGGGGAGAAAAAAAAAGAAAAATCAGATAGACGCAAATATGTAGCATTTCGTCACAATCCATTGTTAAAGCCACACAATAGGATGATTGTCTTAAGTTGATTATACAGCTTGAAATGAACTCAAACGTCACAAAAGTCTCTTAGTTTTCGTGAGTAGCGCAGACAGACACCGCGGTATATGTGGCGGCTAGCGATGCTAGCTTACAGCTGTTTTTAGGGCTGAAGAGACGGCAATGAATTCAGAGACAGTAAGGTGAGTGTCGGTCCGGTTTCTTATCATTCAAATGCCTTATATTAACCCACGATAAATGAAAAACAAAAAGTATGCATTTAAAAAAGATTAAACCTGAACGGCTGCATCGTTATTATACGCTGTTTGGTAAACAAATTAGTTTGCTACAAACAGGCGGAAATATTCCAGTTATCACCGCAGAAACGCATAAAAAATGTATAATTTAAAACAAACAGCTAACATTTCCTCATTTAAACTCTAGATTTATGGTTGATTTCCACATTTTGTGACCCGAGAGTTTTCTTTTTTATTACTAATAAAAATTTCTCACAGCTATAATATTAGCTGTGAGAAAATGTGACAGCAGAATGAAAAGCATCTGGGAATTGTGGCTGAACCGGTTGTGTGACAACTACAAGATAAATGTAAATGGATTGATTGGAATGGAGTGATTTTTCTTTTTGTGTTTTTATAATGTCCTGTAATGCTTTAGTTGTTATTTCTTTTCCATCAGCCATCACTAAATTCTGTGGGATTTTCTTTGAGCCTATAATCATATTCTTATCATTTATTATTACATTGGAAGCGCATGATAAAAGTAGATTCATGTGAAATTGTAAAACTAGAGACTCTGCATGTTTTTACAAAGTGACATTTAATCCCAGAGTTTAGGAATAAATTAGTATAATTCTGCGTCAGGGCAAGACTGACTAACAATCCTTCTTGCTTTGCATATTCAGGCAGGCAGCAACAACTGACGCGCCCAAGCTTTTCTCCAGCCAGCGAGCGTGGTTTCTGTTTACCAGTTTGTCAGGTGGATTGTGAGGGGGCGGAGCCACACATCAGGTAGAAAGCATGCCTGTGGAGGGAGGAAGCAGCAGCGGCTCAGGTTCAGCTGCACGTCACCCCAAGCAGAAGCGCAAGGCTCACAGCCTGTCGATCCGCCGCACCAACAGCACAGAAGACAGGCCGCCGGGCGTCCTCCGAGGAGACATGCTGGAAGGACAGGTGAGAGCGAGGGGGGCTGCCCTTTACGTTCACATCTTTTCCTCCTGCACACCTGCAGGTCAGAATATATAGAAACAGCCTTTAGGAGACAAAAATGATAAATAATCTACAGCTTATGCTGGGATAACAGGAAGTTTAGATTGTCTTTTAGTCGGGGTGTGGGGCTGCTGTTGTCAGGCACAAGAGTAAGCTGTGATCCGGTTGGACAGCATTGTTTTGATTTTTCTGCCTGCTGGTGTAAAATCCCAGATCCCCACATCTCCACATTGTTTGTAAGATGTGAGATTGTGAGATGTTTCTGAGGGTTGTGTTTTTGTAAGAAGCTACAGAATCCCATTCAGAGTAAACGTTAAAGAAGTGTCTGGTGTGGCCGTGACCTCGGGTTACTAATTCTTGCAATGCAGAACAAAGGAATCTGCTGTGACTTTTCCGAACCGCTGGTGACATGCAGTTGGTGATTAACTTTTTTCTAACTAAGGTTGTTTAAATGAAACCCACACGATGACCTAACATGGCGACTGAGATGATAAAAATGGCTTCTGTTTGAACAAGAAGACTACAGTTGTTAACTTTTGGGAGTTGCCTGCAGAGCCAACACAGCAAAAGCTGCCTCTCAGATAAGGTGGACAAAGTCTTTTTATACTCCCTCATCAAACAGATGATGGCATGTGAAGTTGTAGCTGGTGCAAATGCTATTTCTCCTTCTAGATTTCATCTGAAGTTCCTCAGATCTGATCATTTGACCTAATTTGACCCCATTTGTCGTTCAGCTTTTACTTTTTCCGCTCGTCTTTCCATGTCCAGCAAGCAAAACTCGAGCTCAGCTTGCAGCGGCCTGTTGCCTCATCAAGTTTTAATATGAGCCGCTTGTCCAGGTCTGATTAGTCTTTTCAACAGTCCTCTTTTATTTTTTTGTGTCTATTGCCTATATCCGCTGGCTGTTTTGTGTACTCAGTCCAACCCCCACAGCTCAAACTCCACATACACAGACAGCTTTATGAGCCCGGACGGAACACGGAGAGCGTTAATTCTGCCTCGTTTTAATGGTGTCTTTATTGAGCCAAATGCATTTTAGGTTTAAGGAACAAAAGTAAGCAGCTTTGAATTTCGTGAATGACCTTTTTATGCCTTAGGAGTTTGTGGCGTAAACCGTCAAAGCTGCTAACGCCTCTTTACTGCAGGTTTAGAACATGTGTGCTGTGCCGCGGCTCCTCAGATGGCCCTTTGCCGTTTCTTCAAAGTTTTGTACTTTTTCTGCTTAATTTTGTTTTGGTGAAAAGTACCTGGCAACTTGTGGGATTTCTCATGGAGGTAAGGCAGTTCGTTCAGAGTTTTGTGAGGGTTTCGCTTCAACGACACGTCGCCCCATCTGCATGAAGATGTGATCACGTTTCCTGCTTCTTCACATTGAGCTCACATTTCCTCCATTCAGGACTCCAAGCTGCCCCACCACGTCAGGAACAATCTCCTTGACCTGTTTGGCCAGATTGAGCGCGAGTTTGAAAATCTCTACATTGAAAACCTCGATTGTGAGTAACCGTTGCACCCTAACCAATCCGAATTACAGAACTGTCAGAAAACTCTGACTCTGCTGCTGGCTTTTCAGTGCGGCGGGAAATCGACTCGCTGAACGAGCGGCTGACTGGAGACGGGCAGACGGTTGATGGAGGAGACCCCACCAAAGGAGCTCTGAAAGCTAAAGGTCTGGCTTTGTGTTGAGCTTCCTTGACGTTAAATATGTTTAGCTTTTTCCAACAGCATTAGATGACAGCAAGATTTATTAACTGAGTGGTGCAAAATTTAGACATTAGCAGGAGATATTTACTAAAATAAGGGAATTTGTTCATTTTTCATCTTAAGTTAGGGCTAAAAGTTGCATAAAACAGCTCAACACAGGCCTGGAAGTTTTCGTGGACTCGAACTAATATTCAGGCGCATCAGAGGAACATGTAGAAATGAATGTATCAGAACAGATAATGAAATTAGATTTACATTTTAGGATCATCAAAGAAGAAGAATTGACTAAAAAAGACAGCATGTGGGAATTTTTAAGAATAAATCTGACTGATTAGGCACAAAAAAAGAACAACAACCTGCACAAAAATCACAAGTAAAAAAACAATTTTTTTGTAATAAATAAATATATTTCTTATTTATGTGCTCTGTGGATGGATCTACAGCTTATGGATGCGAAAACATTTGCAGAGTATAATTATACTTTTGTCTTCTTCTTTTTTTTAAGACAAAAAAGGCAGATTTATAGTCTGTTATCTTAAAAAAAAAAACAATTAGGATTTGTTCCCATTTTAACCCTGGAGAACCCAAGAACAAAAGTTACTTTGATTATTTTTTTGGTTTGGTTTGTTCATTTTGGGTAGCAGCAATCAACAACGGCCAAAAAAATTAAAAGTAAAAACGTAATAAATAAAAAAGAGAAATAAAAATGTAAAAAATGGCAGCCAATTTTCTGGGGATTCAGGGAAGCTCTCCTGCTGGAACCAGGGGAGATGAGAAAGCGTGACTCTCGACGGGTCGGCTCTTCCCACCAATGGGGGCTTTACTTACCAATTAAAAAATAAACATCTTAAGAAAAAAAAAGAGAACGTACCGTTCTGGAAAAAAAAGAGCATTTCTGTGTTGACATTATTCAGAATCATAATAATTAAACAGTTATACATGATTATGCAGTTTTTGATGAAAATAAAAACATTCAGTTTTACATTTTTTCTGATTTCAATTTTGTATTTTGAAGTGAGAAAGCATTGGGACAAATTTAAACCTTTGGGGTTTTATGACGCAATATTTTACTTTTTAATGTCGACCAAAACATGAGCTTTTTGCAGCCAAAATCCAAATCTGTCTTTTTTTTTTGCGGGTGGGGGGGTTCCTTAATAAAACAATGTTTGTTTTGAGGTTTTCTTGTTTCCCAAAGTCATTTTCAAATGTTTTTGGTCTAAATATCTTTACAGGAACTTTTAATATTATGAAACGCGATGTAGAAGAACGTTTGAAGGAGCCACAGAAACCTCCAACCGTAGCTAAATCTGTTCTGTGTCGGTTAAAACAATCCTCCTGAGTTGATTTGCAGCTGAAATTCTGTACAGACGAGCATCGTTTTAGCCAACAGGACTCATTCTGGATTAACCTCTGGGTTATAGTCGGATTAACAACCTGGATTTTTTTTTTTCTTCAGGTTTTAAATCTGTAAACCTGGTGTGTGATCCGTGACGTTCTCACAGATTACCAGCCACAAAACAAAAACAACAAATAGCTGTAAATTCAGTAATTTCTTGTGTTTTTGTGTTCCTGTCACAGCCAGCCACAGTACCAGCCAGCTGTCACAGAAGCTGAAGACCACCTACAAGGCCTCGACCAGCAAGGTACCAGAGCTCCACTGATCTATTGTGTTTCAATGGGATGCACGCTCTGTGAGAATCCTATGTTTTTGAGGTAGAAGAAGAAAAACTGGTCTGCTTCCTTCCCCAGGGATAGTAGAAATGTGATCAGAGTAGGTAAACAGATTTTTAAAAATCCCTGCTTTTTGATACTAAAGTTGTCTCCTTTCACTGGTCTTTGATATTAGATTAAGTTACAGAAATCTGAAGAATCCAAACTTTAAAGTGACTTTTTTTTCTTTTTCTTTTAACTTTTACCGAGGTAGTGCTTATGCACTTTCCAGCACAAATTAGGTGGAGCGCGCAGCTTCACCACATGGGAGTTGTGGGGCGGAGATTCATGGGTAACTTTTATGAATGCTGCTTGTCACTAAGCATCGTGGGAAACTGCTGTGGATTCTGTTGGATTGCACCTTGACCCCATATCCTAAACAGAAAAAGCTCAGTGAGCCGCTACATAACAAAAAACATATTCAGAAATGTAGAAGAAGCATTTTACTAACTTTAGGGATGGTTTGCATCGTTTTTTTTATTATAAAGGCAGAAAATTATCTGTAAAACAGCTTATGATAAACGTCTTATTAAACTGTGGAATGTCTGTCATTTGGAGCCAAAATCTAAACCTGAAAATGAATTTACCAGCTACATTTGGGGTTTATGTGCCAGACTTCTTATGACGTTTAGAATAGATTAACACGCACATTGCTAAGCTTTTGCTTTAGTTTGCAGCCATTGGAAGAGAACAATGCCATGGCAATATATTAAAAGAAATTACAGTTAAAATACATCAAATCCACCCTGTTGAAATAACTTTAGGCAGATTTGAAATGAGTAGGAAAAATTGGAACACAACAAATTGTATTGACAATAAGATGGTAAAAGATTTTTTTATTTAATTTACATTAATTTTATGTAAATGTCATTACACTTCTATAAAATCTAAAAGATAATTAGGAGCCCGAAAAATGCAATAAAAAGACCCAAACCCCCAGCCACAAAAAGCAAGTGATAGGTATGTAGATAAATATTTATCTATTTATCTACATAAATAGATAAATAAGTAATGTGAAGTTAAATTACAAATAATGAAATCTTAATTTCTACACTGTTAAAATGAACTGAATGTTCTGTACATGTTTTTTTCAGAGCAAGAGGCATTTTTATTTTATTACATGGGAGAAAACACCACAAACATGATTGTCATAGGTAGTGTCATTCTTAGGTGTAACCACTAGATGGCACTGTGGAGAGGAGCTTGGACATTGTTGAAAGCCATGTCTGAATTCCATTAAACTATAAAGTGGGGGGGGGGGGCACATTCTTCTTTTTTTATGTTGTTGATGTTATTTTTAATGGCAAAGTTGATTTCACGTAAAACTTTAATAAATTTATAAAATAAGAAATTAAATACATTTTATACATGAAAAATCATTTAGAAGCAATGCATTGTGGTCTATAGTTGCCATTCTAGTGAAGGTCAATGTTTTAACAGACTTCTTCTTCTCAGAATTCCCAGGGAACTGGATTTTGGAATTGTAAAATCAGCCCCCCCAAAATACCCGTCATATTTAGTGCATTTTAAAGTTTCTTGTGGTTTGTCCATGATTCCTTCCTCTAGACAGATTTTGGGATAAAAAGAGGCGATGCAGAAGAAATGAGCTTGTTTTAACGTTACTCACATGTCGGTGGATTTCAGTTGACGTTGCTTCATTGTTTTCCTAGACTCACTTCTTGTTGACTGTTTAGATCAGGTGTGTTTTATTCATCTGAACCTGGAAAAGGGTATTTAGCTACACATAAAGCAGAAATAGCTTAAGAAAAATAAAATCAGGCCTCCAGAACCAAAACTAAACTCTTGAATTCATGTTTTCCTTCAACATCCCATCAAAATAATAATTTTTTCTTCCAAACGTTTGTAATACAACCACATTTTTTCTTATTGTAAGAAAAAAAGGCCAAAGATTTTTGAACTATGGATGACTGGGTGTTTTTTAAATGATCAGTTTGTTCTCTAATTTACTAAAAAGAATCTAGACCAATAAATTAACATAAAGTTCTAGCGACCTTGAAAATGATTCTGCTTTCAAATGTAATCAAAGTCTTTAACTGTTGAAATCTATTTTCACATTTGCACTGTCATAGTCTGCTGTAAAGTGGTTCTGCTATAATCCCTGAATGCTGTTAGGATTTAAACTATCTCTGTCGCATGTGGACTCATGCTCCTCCACATCTGTGCTGGAAAAACGGCGTCTACAGTTTAGTTTGGATCAAATAGTCCGCTGACATTTGGCCTCAGGACACCCGAGAGCCCTGGAAGAACTGACCTCCGGTTACATTTTTTATTCTTTTCAAACGGGATGATTTATTTCATTTTCTTTAGCAAAGTGTCTCACCAGACTGGCATCTTCCTGCAGAGGTTTTTCTCTTTTTTTTTTAAATATTTGAATATAATTTAAAGGTCACCTTGTTCTTCTATCACAAAAAAGGTTTTGGCGCTTTCATTAAAACGCTCTGTTCTTTTATTTTTATGAGTCATGAGCACAAACTGAAGTCAAAAACCTTTTTCTGAAGAAAGTTGTGTTTAAAGCAGGTTTGTGCCTCCTTTTGCATAAAGCACATTGACCTCTGCTGACATATAATGGGAGGCTTTAGTTCAAATAAAAACATCATTTTCCATCATTTTAGGTATTATTCTGGCACAGAAAACCCCAGTAAAGTTGTAAAATGTTTAAATTTAGTGAACAAAGATTCAGGGCTTTCCAAAGGATCTACTTTTTAGATGAAATTGTTCATTTTTTTCACGTTTAAATTGTAAATAAAATAGTGTTTCTTTTTAAAGACGGACTTATTTAAAATGTCTGCTAGTATTTTCACTGAAAACTGGAGCTTTATGGAAGAACGACACATAATCCAGAGGCTGGACCTCTCTGATGAATCAGCTGAAGCTCAGGCGTCTCTGGATGACACAGCTAACCCAACAGCTCTAATAATCCTGAGTGAAAACCAGCGTTCAGACTGGAAACTAATCATCCGCACTAACAGTAGCCTCTGTGCATCACAGGTTTGGCCTGGAATGTTTTAGCTTTCTCATCACTCACTTGTCGCTGGCTTCTCATGACCTACAGCAGTGATCCCCGACCCCCCCCCCCCCCCGGGCTCCATGGGACAGTTGGTACCAGGTTGCAAAGAAGAAAAAACATGATTTGGAAGGAAGTTTTATTTTGGAAAACTACTGGACTCTCCACCACATCCGATTCCATCTTGAAGGATGTCAGGCTGCTCGGTCAAAAATCCATCCACTACTTTCTGAAAGTTGCTGCACAGACAGCTAGAAACCCCCAAGCTAGCAAAGTTAACAAAAAACAAACTGATTTGGTTTCTTTTTGAGGAAAAGAGCCAGAGAGGAAACAGAAGAAGGACCTTTGACTTCAAAATAAAAGCTATCAGCATTTAGAAGACAAAAACCAGGAGGCTTTATTCCAAAAATGGATTTACTGGGAAAATGCTTCCCACACATTATAATAATGCATAATATTCAGCAACTAGCGGTCTAATGTTTCGAGGTTGTTGCTAATAGTGACTATATTTAGAAAATGGCTGTTTTAGTTACCACTTTTTTTGTATTTATTCGTCGCACTGTAAAAAGTTTTTCGTTTTTTTTAGCTTCCGCTTTGACAGTCAGGGTTAATGGAAAATCTATTTTACATTTTATTGGATCCTAAACAAAATCTGGTGCAAAAATAAATCAGATATTTTACAGAGGATGAGGTTGAAGACGCTAAAAACAAAATCAGACGGCCACTTCAGCCTCCGTCAGACCGTTCCATGAAAATATAGTCTGACATTAAACCGGTCCGTGGCCTGAAAAAGATTGGAGACCTCTGACCTATAGGATGGCGCTGCGGCGCGTTGTGAGCGTAAACTCTGAGGTAATTTGTGTTCAAATGTCCTGGTTGATCCAGCTGCTCTGCTGCAGCATCAGTTGACTCCCAAAGATCTGATAACGCTGCTTGCAGCAGCATGTGCTGCTCAGACTGCGTCACTCCTCAGTTCCTAACTCCTGCAGCGTTGGATGTCATGTGTAAGCGGGAGGAGAGATATTTTTAGAGCTCTGCTGTCGGAGCACAGCGACCTTCCGTCTCCCCCTCGCTCAGATTTGATTTGACGTGTGGTCGTGGAGATAACACCGGTGAGCTGTTTGGTTTGATTTGAAAGTGGCAAAGCTTTTCCCAAATATTCCATGTGAAGCAGACAGCAGCTATTCCGAAGTAAAAAAAAAATCCAAATCAAGAAAAATATTTAGAAACTTTCATTTCTGTCAGGAGCCAGTGGAAGAAATTTTTGTGAAATTTCTATCTTCTGATGTTGGTGTTGGACGCCCTGCAGCAGAATAACATGAGGATGGCAGTAAAGGAGGCCAAACTGCTTACATTTATTTATTTTTCTTTTATTTGATATATATGATGCATGAAACTGGTTTCTTACCCGTTATTCTGTTTCTTATCCGTTATTTATTCATTCATTTTCTATTCCGTTTTATCCCTTTCGGGGTCACGGGGCTGCAGAGCCTATACCGGCCACTAGTGGGCGCTATTTATGTTCGGCAGGAAATATTTCCAGAACAAATTATAAGAAATCGATTTTATTTATTCAATTTAACCAATGTCTCGATCCCCTCACTACTCGCTAATTCCTTAAAAAAGAAAACGTTGTGAGGAACTATCTACACTTTGCCAAATTGACGTAAATCTTTGATCGCGATCAGATCTTTGTTTTCGTTCTATTAGGCAGGGCTTATTTTTCTATGAAGGTTTGAACTTTGGGTTAAAACCTGAGAAAAACCTGTGAAAATGTTGATGTTCGTCTGAGAAAAGTGTGTAGTGAAAGGATTTACAGCATTAATACATGTAAAATATAATTGGGAAAAGTAAAGAAGCCTACTTTGCAGATGTGACTCGTAGCAGGTTATTTTTAGAACTTAACTTTGTTCAACTAACGCTCATATATTGTAAACCACCATCAAGGGTTGGTTTCAGCTCTGTTCCTGTAAATTCACTGGTGTTCCTGTCCTCTGTAGATCGTGTCCAGCTTCAAGGCCACCACAGGCTCCCGGGCTCTGTGTCAGCTGCTGAAGGAGTATGTGGGCCATCGAGATGGGATCTGGGACCTGAGCGTCACCCGAACGCAACCGGTGGTGCTCGGCACGGCTTCTGCTGGTACGCTCAGACTGTTGGAGTCAGGATGCACCACGAGAAAGCCGTGGTTTCCTTCAACTACAACAGTTTAGTATTTTCCATATTGTTTTTGACATGTGCTCTGCTCCAACAGATCACTCTGCGCTGCTGTGGAGTATAGAAACAGGAAAGTGTCTGTTGAAGTACTGCGGCCATGCAGGATCAGGTAATAAATGGAGGTGTGCAGCATTATGTTAAGTTTACATCCAACGTGGTTAACGCTTCAGGGGCGTCCAGTTTTAACTGTAAGTTATAACGTACAGACGCGATGAGAGGTCATGCGGCGCCATTTGAATGTCGGGCGGGGCGCTTTTTAGGAAATGTATCCAGATTTTTGTTTCCAAAGTTCAGATATCTGGACTTTGGTGAAGAATGTGCATAACGTCAACCAATCAGGAATAAAGCTTTGGCCCGAGATGTGTTGATGACATAATCACCATCTTTAGCCCCAAACCAACACGGAGGAGAAGCTGATTGTTGCTGTTTGTTTTCCTCCTGAACTTTAGGATATTTTTGATTTATGTTTTTTGTTTTTTCTCAAGACAACAATAAAATGGTCCATTAGATTTATTCTTATTTTTTCTCTCCTCGAGGGGAAAAAATGCGCGACAGCAAGTCATCAAACTGGGTCACAGAGCGACGGAAGTACCACTGAAAGCGGCCGTCATTCAGACGCAGCTGCTGCAGTAGAGGGTGAACCTCACCGTACCGGAAGAGTCTCTGAATGATCCCATGAACTCAGATATGGAGACATGATGACTGATTTCTTTATCCATGTCTTCCATGATGAGTGAACAAAGTTCTGGCGGGACAGTCCGGTTTCTAAACACATTTTTGGATAAGCGTTGAGGAGCAAACATGAATTTGGCGCCCAAATCACGTTCAGTGTAAACTCAGCATTAGGTTTCCGTGTCTTATACAGTCAAAATCTCTAGTTTACACAAAATGAATTTGTTTTAAGAGATATCTGAATATTCTCTTGTCACATTGTTCTTCATATTACTTTTTATTCAGAGCAAATCTTTCTTGGTCCTTTTTCTATACAGTGAACTCCATCAAATTCCACCCGACAGAGCAGATGGCGCTCACAGGTACGCACTCGATCGTGCGTCTGTTTCACGTTTAAACCTTTAATGCAGCATCTGGACCACAAAGCTGGATGATTTCAGACATTTTCTGTTGATGTGCACTTCCTCTTTTTCTCCCCAGCCTCTGGAGATCAGACGGCTCACATCTGGCGCTACATGGTGCAGCTCCCCGCCCCGCAGCCACCACCAGATGTCACTGTGAGTAGTTCAGGAGCGAACTGAAGAAATCACGACTCGCTCCGTAACGTGGACCTGACACATGGCGTCGTCCCGCAGGCTCTGTGCGATGATGACCAGGACTCTTCGGATAGAGAGGAGGGCGAGGTGGACGGAGAAGGTCCATGCGAGGTCCCCACGGTCAGGGTTGCCACAGCAACGCTGAAGAGCCACCAGAGCGTGGTGATCACTGCTGACTGGCTGGTAGGAGGACGACAGGTGGTGACGGCTTCTTGGGATCGGGCTGCCAACCTGTACGAGGTGGAGACATCAGAACTTGTTCACACACTCACTGGTATGTGGAGGTTAAACATGGCTCATGAATAGTTACTGGCTCATTTGAAGGGTATTTTACTGCTATACTGTGAGCATGGGTCAGTGCAGTATTCAGATTAAAAATAAACTGATTTGAATGTTTATTTTGTGTGTTTGTGTCTAAATTATTTAGTTGGTATGGTTGGGTATTGCTGCCAAACTGCTGAATCCATTCGAGTTCGATTTGCGTGAAATTTCCATGCAGATTAACATACTTTTTTAAGTTTTGGCATGTCAGCAGCTTTCTTCAGTGCGCACACTTTGGATAATAAAAGCATGTGTGTCTTTCAGGCCATGACCAGGAGCTGACCCACTGCTGCACACACCCCACCCAGCGCCTCGTGGTCACGTCATCTAGAGACACCACCTTCAGACTGTGGGACTTCAGAGACCCGTCAATCCACTCGGTCAACGTCTTTCAGGGACACACGGAGTGAGTGTGGTCCACTCTACACCACACAACGCTTTTATAGCTTCTATTCAGGGGACAGAACAGAAGTAAATGTTTTGCCAGTCATCTCTGTGTGGCTTAGATACTATGGCGTTTCATCGCTGCCATAAAGTGAAAGGGCGTAAAGACAACTGAGCGCAATATAAAGGGGCGTTTTTGTCACTTGGGGGCGGTAACCTTTCTGGTTGATCTGATTGGCTGCAATTTGCTGGTCAAATTCAGCGAGGCAGCGGGTCAGGACTTTCTTTTAGAGGCTTTAATAGAAAAGAAACGGCGGCTGTAACGTGGATTAAAACGGTAACGAATGCAGTGCAATTTAATCCACGTTACATCTGCCGTTTCTTTTCTAATAAAGCCTCTGACACAAACAGGGGTGGGGAACAAGTTTGACACAAAGTGCTGTAATTTTTAACTGGGATAGTCAAAGAGCCACACCATGCACTGACCTGCCAGACACACACACAAACACTCAATTAAAGCCATATTATTTCCCATAACACACACAACAGCACTGGATTAAACGTTGCCGTTTCAGTTATGATTTATTTTTTAATTTTTTCAGTCATCAATCTGCATCCAAAACTCCATCAAAGTCCAACATCCGGGCTACATTTCTATCAAACACGCCAGGTTCCCTTCCGTCATCGTCAGAGTCCGTCTCGTCTCCATTTCAGTTATGAAATTTTTACCTTTTGGTTTCTGGATTTTTTTAATGTAATGTTGTTTATCATTTGGTTTACTTTTGTGATCTTTAATATGTTTTTGTGTTGAGCGATTTGTTGGTGTTATTCGCACTTCCGGGCCACCGTAGTAAGGTGTCGCAGATCGAAACAAAATCCGTTGTAATCCTGTTAATTGCATAAATGGTTGAAGAGTTACTGTAGTGGAAAACATTTCAACACTGAAGCTAAAGCTCTGGTGTTGAAGGGATGAACATTTTTGATGCTCGTCTCAGTGCACCGCTTAGCTGATTTGTCTTTTATCAGCTGTTGTTGCAGTTTGAATTGTGACCACAGGGTGGTGCTGCTGCACCTCTTGATCCCCCTTTTCCCCTCTCACGTGACATTCTTATACCCTGTTGCTCTACTGCAAAGCTCCTCTCATTCATGAGCACTTTTTCCTCACTACCCACAGCTTGCTCATCTTCATCCTCCCTCCTCCTCCTCTCTTCCATTCATCTTTCTGTCCATGTTAATCCCCACTCTATGTAATTTGGCACTTTGCTTGCTAACACTCAGTGGCGGTGCTCATTTCAGAACGATGACTGTCAGACTGGTCTGTGGCGCTCCCTGTAAACAGCAAGTGGAGTGTGTGTGTTTGTGTGTTTTTTACATGTGTGTTGGCTGGCTGCATCTTTCTGGCAGCCTTTGATTGTGAGCTGGAGGAGGGGGGGGATTACATCAAGCTCATTACATTTACAACCCCAACATGTATAATTCCTGCAGACCCCACTTTAATTCTTTCCCATAGACAATTGCTGTAATGAGATTAAGCGCTGGTGTTTCACAGTTAGCGGCTCTTCCTCCGTTTTCTCCATCCTTACGTCATTCCCAAGCGGCTTCCTCCCTGTTGCCCTTCAGTAATGCATTCAAAAGCAAGAAATCTGCACTACCTAAACTTGGGTGTCCGCATTGACTGTAAATGACATCTGGACTGAGTGACTCCTCCCCTCTCACATTCTAAACAGGAAGTACCTGCTGGTTCCAAGAAGCCACAAACAGCTGTTACTTAGTTATTCTATTTGTCAGAATATCCATTGTTGCTCTGATACCTTTTTTAAAATCAGCTAATCCTATTTTGTAGAGTATTTTTTCTGTTGTGCAAGTTATTCAAATTGTAAACAGACCAATCAGATTTCTGATTCCAACATGGCGGTGTCCGCATCACAAAAACAAATTGGTGACTGAGTTGACATCACTTTGTTGGAGCCAGAAGGAAGGCATTGTGGGAAGTCGCACACTAGCTCTCATATACAGTCAATGACACTGAGATCAAAACCACAGTTGGGTCATACCAAAGGCTATGGGGGGGGGGCACCTCAGTGTCCCATCAGAACTGTCAAATACAGAGAATCAGAAGAGTTAATAATAGACAACTATTACATAAAAAACTAAAGAAACATTTAAACTATTACTATTATTTTATTTTATTAATTTTAAATTTGTTTAAAGTTTAACTTGTAAAATACTGAACTGGACAGGATATTTTTGGTTTCTCTGAAGTCTGGGGCAAAATCTTCATTTTAATATTGGAGCCTATAAAATGTGATTAAAGATCAGGGCTTTTAGGTAAACTTTGTCCATAAAAGGAGGCCTTTTCTTATCGCGTTGGTGTTTTTCCCATCTTCATGGTCTCATATCTAAACAGGTCTGCAATGATCTCCCTGTCATACGTGTGCTGAATCGAGCAGGAGCGCCTAGAATCGACAGAGGAAGTCGTCTTCACTGGCAATTACAGCTAACGCTGGGTGACAGCCAGCTTCAGCATCTAAAAGTGCAGCCCCCGCCCTCCATCCGTCCCTCCCTCCTCCCGCCTGCCCCACCATAATTGCAGTGTAATGACAACTGTGTGCGAGCTAACAAAACCCAGCCAGGGCAAACGAGAAATGACAGCAGACTTGCTCTACAAACGGGATGCCATGTCGCGTTTGTCTCTCCTGCCGTCGAAGGCTTCCTCAGATGCTCTGATTGCACTTGATGCAAGTGTGTGAGTCTGTGTGTGAGTGTGTGCGAGTGTGTAGCCTGGGGTTACTTGCAGATTTGACATCCAGTCTCTTGAGAATTACTCAGGCACTTGCCAGTTTCTCAATGAGTGTCAGTTTTGCTGCAGCGCAGCAAAAACTAACAAGGCGCTCTCCGAGCACCCAGTCCTCTGAACCTGAAGAGTTTCATTGACAATTTTTATTTTTTTTACAATCAGTCCATTTTTACAATTTTTGTTGAAGTCTGCCCCCTTTAAGCAGCTGACGGCAAATGTTTATTTTTACTGCGTATTTATAAATCTAAATATTGAAGAATAACCTGTTTTGTTGATCCTGATGCTTTAATCTACTATTTAAAGTAAAGTTTAGCAAAACCCAGAACAACCAGAACATAAAGTGCTGCAAAGCCGTGTTTGTCTTTTGGGAAGTTGTCCCAGTGAAAAAGATGAAAGGTCGGTAATTTTCATTAGAACTGAGAGACAGAATGTTTAAAAAAACAATCCAGCAAATCACATTCTATGATTTTGAAAGAGTTTATTTGTCTAATGGTGCAGAAAATAAGTTTTTATCGCCAACAAACGAGTAAGAATTCTGTCCCTTAAAGACCTGTTACTTCTTCTTTAAGAAGGTCTTCTGTTCTTCCATTGTTACCTGTTACTGTCATGTGGTTATCTGCACAAAAGACACCTGTCCACACCTTTAAACAGTCAGAATGCAAACTCTCCACCATGACTAAGACCAAAGGACCATCGAAGGATACTAGGGACAAGACCGAGATGAACCGATCTACAATAAACAAGCAGCTTTGGAGGGAAAATCAACTGTTTGAGCAATTTCCCTCTACTTGAGGCTCCATGAAAGGTCTAACCTGGTGGAGAACAAGTGATCTATAGATCAGTGAGGAAATCGCCCAGAACTGCACAGAGGAACTGGTCCTCAGTAACAAAGGTTACTATAGTAATACTCTTTGTTATGGATTCAAATCCCGTCTAAAGTGCTCCAGAGACCATCTGAATGATCCAGAGGAGGATTGGGAGAATGTCACGTGATCAGATGAGACCAAATGTGGTAGAAACGCCTCTTGCCATGTTTGGAGAAGGACGAATCCTGAGCTCCACTATAAAGCATGGGGGTGGAAACATCATGCTTTTCTATAACAGGATAGGACGACTGATTGGTGTTTAGGAAAGGATGAATGGGCGGTGAAATTCTGGTCAAAAATGTCCTTCGGTCAGCGACAGCTTTTGCGGATGAAACGTGGGGGGATCTACCAGCATGACGATGATCCCAAACACATCTACATTCCTCAACAATTTAGATCTATTGACCTTTACATAAGAGAAATGAAGAAGTAAAGCAGAGGAATAAAGTTTGGGAGACATTCTGGGCCCTTTGCCATCCGTGCAAACACGATTTCCATTTTCCCCTCCAGCTTCTCCAGTCCAAGGGTTTCTTGACCTTGGCTGTCAGAGACACTGCAGAGCATTAAGTACCTCCCCCCCTTCCTCACACCCATTCTAAAAAACCTTTTAACCTTAATCAACCTTTTAATCAATTACCTTGTCTGATTACACTCCGTGCACACCTCCCTCTTAGCACGCCCTCCCGTCTTTCCTCTCCTCCTCCTCCTCTTCCTCGCTGCACCTCTCCTGCTCCCAGCTGAGCCAGGAGCCCGCAGAGTCGGAATGGTGCCTGAAAGCAGGCAGCCGTTTTCCCGGAGCCTCGGCTCGGATAATAGACCAAAGTTTGGTCCACTAATTAGCCATTAATGTCGTGTCAGTTTGAATTAGGGGGGAGGACAGTTTTAGCTGGAAGAACTACAAGTTGAGCCCAAGCAGCGAAAGAGAGGAGGAGAGCAGTTTAACCAATCTCCTTTAAAGCCCCCGTGTTTGTGAACAGGAAAACTACATCACCAAGTATACACACCATAACCAGCGTTCGAAATAAGTGGTTATCCTGTTGTCCGAGACAACCAGATGTCACGGAGGACAACCAGAAATGAACCTGATGGTTGTCCGTGTGACGACCTGGTCTTTTATTCAACATTTTGGTATTTTTCGACTATTTTTCAAGTTTCAAGGGTTAGTTTTTGGCAACCTCTGAATTGAGTCATTCGCAGCAAATTGTATAACATGTATAATTCCTGCAGACCCCACTTACAAAAGAAATGAATATTCAACCAGTTTTTAGTACTTTATTCTTGTTATTTTCTTCGGTCTATTTGTCACATGACAGCGCACCCCGGCTGCTTTTTTTGTGGTTGATAGTTTTTTTTCCCTGTAAAACCTTGTTGTTTTTTTTGGACCAAACTAGGTTGGGTTTTTTTTTTCTTTCCTGCGACCGATCAGCATATATGATGCAGTCTACATTTAAAAAAAAAAAAAAGCCCGGTTCCATAGCTGCTTCTCACACACAGTCATGCTCTTGATGGTTTGTCTTTGTAGGATTTTCCTGCTGAACACCAAACCCAGCTCCACTCCTCACACTTTTAAGCGGAAACCAACTTTCACAGCATCCCAGCAGCTCCATCGCATTCAGCGGCGTGAAAGCTTTCAAGTCTTTTGTTCTATTTTTTTTGGTGTTTTTTTTTTCTAAATAAATCCCTCACGTTGCCCTGACGACTGCACGCATGTGACAAAAGCAGAGCAAGATCATGCCAACCATTCTCTGCTCAAGCGAAGCCTTGTGATGTTTTTAAAAAGAAACCGTAACTCCGGAAGCCAGTTATCACTGCGGCGTTGTACCCGATACATCCTCTGTGACGCATGTGTGCCTTTGTCTCATCTTTCCGAATGCGTGAGCAGCAGTGCACTGTGGGAATTAACCGCCTATAAATAAGTGTTCTTTAGGAAAACTTCACCATATTTTTTCTTATTTCTTTGAAGGACCAGAACTGATGATGAACTCAGTCAGTGTCTGTTGTCACGTCTAACCCCTCTCCTCACCTCGCGTCTGCTTGCAGCACCGTAACGTCGGCCGTGTTCACCACGGGAGACAACGTGGTCTCAGGAAGTGACGATCGCACAGTCAAGGTGTGGGATCTGAAGAACATGAGGTCGCCCATAACGACCATCCGCACCGACTCGGCTGTGAACAGGTGGGTGACAAATTCAGCTTGTCGGGTGCCCTCCTGCAGGCAGAGGAGGGAACTGCAGCACGATTCCACTCAGAGCATCAATCACAATTGGTGCACTTCAATTATTTTATTTTTTACAATGTATATTATTTTTCTAATTTACAGTCAGACTTTTTATTGATTTCAAGCTGATCTTGATTTGACCCCATGCTACATGAAAGTCCAAGAAACCCCACCTTGTCTCTTCAGCTACTTACCTGCAAGCCCAAACTCAGGGCACGCTAGTGGTTCACGAAGAGAGAGAGCAACTTTTTAACACAAATCAACTCATTTACCATTTGATGCTAAAAATATAAGTGGTAAATCTTCAATATTCATGTGGAGCTACTTTGACTTGGAAATTGTAAATGTGTCCTTTTGATTGACAGCTGATTGTTAAATCATCTGGTTTAGAGTAAAATGTTTTTCTGACCTAATTATTCATTTCTTAGACGGTCGGGATTCAGACGCTTCGTATTCAAGAAGAAACAACTATTTTTGTGCTGAAAACTTGCTTTAAAGCAGTTCAATGGGGTCATGTGACCCAACATTCAACCATCTCTGACCCACAGTCTTTTTTTTTTAACAGACTGGAATCTGTAAATATGTTTCAAATTTGGACCCTGTCAACGTGACATGAGCCTTATACTCATACCAGCTGGTGAACACGCTTCTGCTCTGAAAAAATCCAAACATCTGACTTTATCTTCTCTGTTATCGTCGTTTAGGATTAGCGTCTCTGCCAACCAGAGGATCATCGCCCTACCACACGACAATCGGCAAGTCCGGCTGTTCGACATGAGCGGAGTGAGACTGGCCCGACTTCCACGCAGCAACAGGATGGTGAGGACCGGATGGAGCAGGGCAGAAAGAGTCCCATCCACCCGTTTAATCAAACTAAACTCCCCAAATGTCCTCCTGCAGGGTCACAGGCGGATGGTGTGCTGCACCGCGTGGAACGAGGAGAATCAGACCTGCAACCTCTTCACCTGTGGCTTTGACCGGCAGGCCATTGGTTGGAACATCAACATCCCCGCCCTGCTGCAGGAGAAGTGACCGACCCCGACCCCCCCCATGTACATAGAGCATGGTACAAACCAACACTGGAATCTGCTGCCTCGAACATGCCAGCACGCCAAACGTTTGGAGCGCTAAAGCGGAGAAGACATCATGCGTCTTCTGGGTTTCTGAGCGTGCAGCTGTCAGATGATGTCAGATTTACTCCCCTGTTTGGTGACTCGGCTGGCATGAGCGAGGCCGCAGAGTTTCCGTTTCCGCCTCCTCCTCCCTCCACGTGGATGGTGACGCGGCTCAGCCCTCCTCTGTGTGGAACATATTTGAGTCTGCGTTTGTGCGCCGTTCGTTCCCGCCACTGTTCACCACCGTTCACTCGTTCCCGCTTCTGCATGTCGACCGTCTCAAGTGTTTCAATCGACAAGAATGGCGTTGCAGACAGAAGAAGGCGTGTACTTAGGATGGAGTGGCCCGTCTGCCGCTTCAGGGAGGAGCTCAGCCAGACGGTTTTATCATTTAATCTCACTGAATGAAACATATCACACCCCTGACCCGCCCGCCGCTCTACCTGCCCGGAGAGGGCCGGCCCGCTGTGTCGTCTTAAAACCGATGCCTAATTTAGTTTTGTTTTTGTGCCCTTGCCTCTTATTTTTGACACTTTTAGTCGTGCGCCACGCTTCCAGATGTTGTCAAACTTTACTCTGCCTTGTTCCATGTTTACAAAGCCTTTTCTTTTCATACATAAATATATATATTTGGGTTTATTCCGCCTCTCTGATGGGATGCAAAGTGTCAAGGGCGTTGCAATAAAGGCAGACTTCAATGCAGTATTCTCAATACTTCGCTGGTTCTGATTCCAAGTCGTGCCGCCAGTGACATCGTCTGTGTTGCTGTAAAGTGTGATCCCAAAGTGAACTTGTTGGTTACTGTTTGTGCCTGTCCACACGAAAACACCATTTTGACCTTGTTCAGGTTTCCTTTCTTTTAAAGAAACAGAAGCAATAGCCGAGCTTCAAGCCTTGTTCTTTTTTTATTTTTATTTTTTAACCATTTATTTTTCCTGAAACTCAAACACTGAATTTGACGGAGTATTCGGGTCACCATAGAAGAAGAAGAAACAAATATATGAGAGTAAGGTCGCAAAAGGATTGGAAAAAATCTAAATTATACTTGGAAAAAGTACAATTCTGAGAAAAATGTTGTACAATGATGAGCATTAAGTCAAAATTGAAAGGATAACGCTGTACAATGACTTGAGTCTTTACAAATGTTGTAAACTTATTGTTACATTTAGCTTTTAAATTGTTTCAACGACAATCCAACTTTACCCATGCTGACAAATCGGATGGATATCACATTGCTTAAGATTTTTGCTGAACTACTTCACTTTTATTTATAAATGTACAACTTAATTTTCATAAAATAACAATTCTTTTTTTGGAACATGAATGATTTTTTAACTTTTAAAATGATGACTTTTTAAACAGTAAATTTATGACAGTATTCTCCAAAAAATGTTCATTTGTCTCTAATTGATAAATTTTAACTTTAAAAAAAATATTGTACCAATTAATTCTTATGTTGGAATTTTTTTCCTCATAATTTTGTGACTTAATTCTCATATATTTATTTCTTCTTTTTTTTATGAGGCCCTAATCCTCCGTTTATTTAAGCATGCCTGGATTTAAGCAAACGTGGTTTGTTACACTTGTGCAATAGGCTAAAAATGAACCGATGCTGTGGTTTTTAACTTATTTCAGTGCTGTAGATCCTTACAAAAAAAGCTGTACTTGCATATTTGACTGGTATTGATGTACTGTAGCTCAGTGTACATAAGTGTGTTGAAGTCACTTCATTGCCGTTTCTGCAGATAAAAGCCTCGTTATGCATTTAGATGTAGCATAAAATGGAATAAATTTGCCTTATATTTCCTTGTAAGACGGTGCAGAAATGTTATCCTTCTGAGCATCTTCCAAATGCTTGTTAGAGAACTTAATTGTGGCCTGCAGCACGGTGCAGATCTCATTCTTCTTTTTTTTCCTGTTCCATTCATAGAAGTCAATCTTGCGTCCGCTGGTATCAGTGTCATTTTAATCTGCGGCTGGAACAGGAACGTGAGGCCTGCTTATGAAATTCCAACTGGAGGAAATGTGATTTTTGGCTCGATACATGAAATTACTGCAGGAGGAGAAGGAAAAAAAAAAAAAAAGAATGGGCTTCGGCTCACAAAAGTGAATTTCTATTCAACTCCAGCTGTGTTATGTGATCTACTTTACATACTTTATTGTGACTGTTTCGTGCTCTGACGTTTTTTGAATAAAAAAGTGATTTTCCCCTTTTTTCCCACACATCTGTCATCATATTCAGTATAGATTCTTCTCTGGCTTTGCTTCCAGTTTTAATGAGACGTGTCTGCTTTGGAAGAAAGTCGTACTTCGTTCATCTGCAAATGCAAAACTTCGGATGATAATGATTTATGGTGTGAATAAGAGGGACATGGTGTTGTCCGTCCACCTGCGTACATACAGTCAGGACCATAAATATTTGGACAGAGACACATTCTTTCTCATTTAGTTTCTGGACATTACCACAGTGAATTTTAAATAATGCAACTCAGATGCCATTGAAGTGCAGACTTTCAGCTTTTATTCCATGGGTTGAACAAATTGCATAAAAATGTGAAAAATAAAAGCATTTTTAAAACACAATCCCTTCATTTCATGGGCTCGTAAGTAATTGGACAAATGAAATAACTGAAAACAAAATGGTCATTACTGATATTTGGTTAAAAACCCTTTGTTGGCAATGAAAGCTTGAAGTCTTGAGCTCATGGACATCACCAGATGCTGGGTTTTCTCCTTCTGAATTCTCTGCCAGGCCTTTACTGCAGCGGCTTTCAGTTGCTGTTTGTTTATTGGCCTTTCTGTCTGAAGTTTAGTCTTCAACAAGTGAAATGCTGCTCAATTGAGTTAAGATCAGGTGACTGATTCAAGAATATTCCACTTCTTTGCTTTAATAAACTCCTGAGTTGCTTTGGCTGTATGTTTTGGGTCGTTGTCCATCTGTAATATGAAACGCCGCCCAATCAGTTTGGCTGCATTCAGCTGGATTTGCTCGGTCAGTCTGTCTCTGAACACCTCAGAATTCATTGGGCTGCTTCTGTCCTGTGTCACGTCATCAATAAACACTAGTGTCCCAGTGCCACTAGCAGCCACGCACGCCCAGACCATCACACTGCCTCCACAGTGTTTTACTGATGATGTAGTGTGCTTTGGATCATGAGCTTCTCCATACTTTTCTCTTACCATCATTCTGGTAGAGGTTGATTTTGGTTTCATCTGTCCAAAGAATGTTTTTCCAGAACTGTGCTGGCTTTTTTAGATGCTTTTTAGCAAAGTCCAATCTAGCCTTCCTATTCTTGAGGCTTATGAGTGGCTTGCATCTTGCAGTGTACCCTCTGTATCTACTTCCATGCAGTCTTCTTTTTATGGTAGACTTGGATATTGATACGCCTACCTCCTGGAGAGTGTTGTTCACTTATTTGGCTGTTGTGAACGGGTTCCTCTTCACCATGGAAATGATTCTGCGATCATCCACCACTGTTGTCTTCTCTGGACGTCCAGGTCTTTTTGCATTGCTGAGTTCACCAGTGCTTTCTTTCTTTCTCAGGATGCACCACACTGTTGATCTTAATGATGGCTCCTTTCACCTGCATGGAGAGCTCCTTTGACCGCATGTTGTCTGTTCACAGCAAAATCTTCAAAATGCAAGCACGAGTCCTCTAATCAACTCCAGGCCTTTTATCTGCTTCACTCATAATGACATAACATGGCAATTGCCCATACCTGCCCATGCAATAGCATGGAAATCATTTGTCCAATTATTTACGAGCTCATGAAATGAAGGGATTGTGTTTAAAAAATGCTTTAGTTTTTCACATTTTAATGCAATCTTTTTGTTCAACCCATGGAATAAAAACTAAAAGTCTGCACTTCAATGGCATCTGAGTTTTTTTATTTAAAATTCACTGTTGTAATGTCCAGAAATTAAATTAGAAAGAATGTGTCTCTGTCCAAATATTTATGTTCCTGACTGTAGATGGAGGTTTTATCCAATGACACTTTCTCAATCCAGAATCTAGTTCTTCCCGTTTTCATGACGTCTGGGAATATTTGAACCTATCAAAACAAGTATCCTCGTACTTCCATAGATTCCCATGGATTTCTGTTTTTTCAGTTTAAAGTAAAAATGCACAAATAATCTTTAATCATCCATCTGTCTATTTTCCAAACCTTCTTACTCTCTTTTGCGGTCATCAGGTTGCTGGAGCCTATCCCAACTACTGTTGTTCCATCTTTAACAGGTCTGTTGCAGAATCACACAAAAATAATCTTTTTTCATTGCTTTCATTATAAGGGAAACGGTTTTTGAGGTTGTGTGGACCCTAAACAAATGAAAAATATATGCATTAAAGAAAACGGAAAAAGGAAACGTTAAAATCCCTCTGAAGCAACAGCTGGTCATTTGTTTTAACTCAAAGACGGACTTTTTTAAAAAATGATCAGCTGCAAAGGCAGACATTTTAATACCTTATGGGTCACCTAAAACAAATTTGAAAAAAGAGAATCTGCAAAATTTTGCAAAATAAAATAACTGTAGCCTTATCTTGGGAAATTTGTTCAGGAAAAGTCAGTCTGACATATTGCATCTCCTTTTTAAAAACATAAAAGGGTAAGGAGGTGGAAAAAGAATTCTATGATATCCACAAAAAGTGGTGATTGGTTAAAGCTGTCCAGATTTCTATGACAACCACTCTCGCCTATCAGGAGTGAGCTTGTTGGAAGGCCACACCCCTACCATTTGAAAGTGGACTCTGAAGAATCTGTCAAGCGTTTGCTCAATGTGAGACCACCTACTGTTACTGAGGCATCTGATTGGTCCGTTGATAACTTATGACGTTCACTACTGGAAAAAAAGAGGTTTATCAAGAAACGTGCTAAAAATGTTATCAGAGCAAGAAAGGTTATTCTGACCAATAGAACGACTGAGTAATATCTGTTTATTTCTGTATAGAAGTCTATGGGACTTTGGCTTCTTGGAACCAGTAGGTACTCCTGGCTTAGAACGCCAGGGGGGCGGGGTCACTCATTCCAATTCTACTGTACAGTCAATGGTGAGGACCGTGCAGAGTGGTGGTGTGACCTCACAGGCCGTGGTGACAGTGTTGGGTTTCCTCTGACAGACAGCATGAACCTGCGGGGCACAGGATCCCGCCGAGCGTCTCTCTGTCCTTCTCCATTAGATTAAAGCTGTCCGACTATGACCAGCAGCTGGAGCAAATTGTCAATTATGGTGTTTATGCCTTGGCTGGAGGGATTGGGGAGGGTTGTTACGGAGAACGCCTCCTCTTCCTCCTCCTCCTCCTCACCTCATTCCTCCTCCAGGCTAATTTGGTGCCTGCTCTGTTTGACACCTGCCACAGCCGAGCCATTTCCTTGTGGATTTCCCTGGGGAGGCCCTGCAGAGAGCGTGGAGCGAGGGGGGGGGGGTCCTGTAATAATCGTATAGGGATGCTTCTGAGGGCCGGCACATTATCACGCTGACAGGTGATCATGACAGCGCAGAAAGAGCTAGATAGTGGAGAAACCTCCACATCGGAGCAAATTAGAAACCAAAACCTGTCAGGAGGTTTTTTTTCTTCTTTTTTTTAACCTAGTCAGATATTAATATCAAATTCAACACAATATGTTAACCATGGTCTGAAGGTCAAAGTAGGGAGTTCTCCGTGTTTTCAAGGACCCCCCCACCCCTCTTTTAGATTGGCCTGTTTCTACTGGAGTCTATTCCAGCTAATCAGGTTCCTTAGTGTTCATCTGGAGAAACGCACAAGTGTGTCTGCTGTGCTTTTTACTCATGAACCTTTTTATCAGCTATACCAGCTCTCTCCACCTTTTTACATTTGCAGACACTTTAAATAAACAAAAAATCCTGTAGTTTCTGATCCGTCTGCTATGATTACAGCCGCCTTTACATTCTGAAACACTGATCAATAATCCTTCTTCACATCCTTCAACCTGTGATGTGTTTTGTTGAAGTTAACCCTTGTGCTATCTTAGATGACCCCACCCTTACATTGACGTGTTCTCCCTACCATGACAAAGGTGGATAAAGGTGGAAAGATTTCATGTAATCCATGGACACCAGTGAAGACCACAAATCATTGAAGAAAAAAGGTTCAGAGCACTGTCTAGTGGGTCTTGATGACCCAACTCCCAACGGTAAAGTGCCTAAGATAGCACAAGGGTTAAAAGAAACATTAGCCAAAATCAGCATCTCTATTTCTCTTCTAATATGATGTAAAATTGATTAATTATTTTTGTCAAGGAAAAAACACACAGAGCCACAGTTGGGTTTTACTTTATTAATAAAAGACACAAAACTTACCAAAAAAAAAAAAAAAAACTCTCTAGTGATGGAGAAATGGAATGAAAGTCACACCTGGATCAAACCTGCTGCTGTCAAACCTCCGGAGCACACGGTTGCAGATCAACTGTGACACCACCAGATGTCGCTCTAACTTCTAATATTTTCCTCTCAGCTGCTGGCGGTGGTCTCCAGGCGGTAACAGGAGCACGCTCATAAAGGTGATGAATACAAACACTGAGCTGCATCAGGACGTCACACAGTGAAACAGATGGAGGAGTCCGACGACGAAATACTCCCAACGTACGAATTTACACGGTCACGTGTTCTGTTGAAAGTTTTCTCGGAGTGGGGAGGCCGCGTGGGTTCGCGGCCCTGGAAGGAGTCTCTCATTGGTGACGAGTAGCGTCTCCTGAGAAACTCTTTTTGTCGTGGATTCACTTATTTCAGGTGTGGGGAGAAGAGGGGGACAAAAGGGGACAAGCGCCGGAGTAAAAGGGTGAGTTAGGAGAAGGACAAAGATAGAAATGGAAAAAGAAGCTGCCGTCTGTCCTCCTCCTTGCTCCTTTTCCATCAGCCGTCACCCTGACAGGGCCGGTAATTGGACGTGGGCCCCCCTTTTTTTTTTCTTCTTTCCCTTCTTTCCCTCCGTCTCCGTCTGTCTCGCTGTCTTTCTCCTGTGGCTCTGCTCCTCAGCGGGAGCTTTGGGGCCCGGAAATAGCTGATGACAAGATAGCGGCTGCCTTTCATTCCGCTCAAGGTTACCCCACCCTTCCTTGACAGGCGAAGAAGGGGTGCATGTGAGCTCAAAGCACAGCCGGAGAAAAGAGTCCCACCCCCCCTCCCGGTGCTTTTTGTCCCATTTGAGCCTGACATGCTGAAAATGTGGCATCTTACCCCCTTGAAATAAAAACTAAAGGTCACACAAACGCCAGCTCGCACACACAAACACGCCCCCCCAACTCAGATGGACAACAGGAAGTGCTCCTGCTCTGGGGGCTTTTTGACCCAGGTACCAAGGCCCGTTTCCTGCAGGGACCTGAACCACTGCTGCTTGGCTGTCTGGTAGGGGCGCGCCGCCATCTTGGCCTCGTAGTACATGAGCTGACCGTCCGCAGATCCGGACGCGTGGATCCCCAACTGGAAAAAAAGGAGGAGAGGGCGTCAGAGAGGAGCAGGCGAGAGGACATGAGGCGGCACGGAAGCATTTGGGTGGGGTCGGCAGAGGGATGGGGAGAGGGATGGGGGGAGGGCCCCAACAGCTGTGTAATCTCCACATTTAAATTTCACAAGCAATTGCACTTTCTCTGCGCCTCCTTGTGCGTTCCCGCCGTTGATAGGGGAAACAATGGAGATCGGTGGAGAGCTGAAGTTTCTTTTAGAGATTAGTACGCCTGCTGTAGCGTGGCGCTCATCTGTAGTGTGATGGGAGCACTTAGGGTGGAGGTGGGGGGGCGCTTACTCCAGGACTTTTCCAAATAATTATGGTTTCATAGTCATTACGCCTTAACAGCTGCCATTTGGCGTCTGGTGCATAAAATTTTGGAGTGAAGGTGGAGCAGGTGAGGATCAGGCCGAGTTCTGATGAGAACCGGATGTTGCTATGGCGACAGGAAATCCTTTTTTCTTTTCTTTTAAGGCTGGTGATGCTTTTGGAGCTGTAAAATATTTGTAAGTTTTTAATCTTTTTTCTTCTTTGAAGAACAAAAATTTTACATTTTTATAACAGACTAAAAAAGAGGAAGCCTTTTTCTTTATCCAAGGTTTAGTGCTGTTCCACAGTAAATGTATTTCTTCTAAACTAAAGTCAGACTGCGTAGAAAAGCCTGTGGAGTGAGATAAGTCAAGATTGGAACTGTAAAACCTTGCCAGCATTAAATATTTTTTAGTTTTGAATCTGCTTTTAAAAAAAAAAAAGTTTAACAAAGAGCTGAGGATTTGCCCTCACCTTGCGGTACAGCCGACTCCAGCGAGTGAACAGGGCGTGTTTGCAGAGGCGGGAAGGCGCCCCCGAGTCTCGCCTCCGACCCGTCACTGTGTTGACCACCTCCAGCTGCACGTCACCCACAGTCCAGTTCACGCTGACGCAGGCGGCCTTTCCCGGCTGCTGGTACTCTGCACTGCTCAGTCCTGCAGCCAGGAAAGACAGTCCCTTTCAGAGGCCTGCCGGCGGGTGATGCATTCATTTTTATCACTTCAAACTGCACCCGTGAGTGAATTTTTGTGTTTTTTTTTCTTTCGGCCTCTTTGCACTCTCGTCTTGAGGTCTGTGCAAAGATTTGGAAGCAAAGTTGCAAATATGTTTTTTAATACATAATATACATATTTTTTTACTGAGTAAGGATGTTGGTAAAACAACACTAAAGTTCAGAAAATCTATATTTGTACCAGGACTGCCTGCTGTCCACAACTGAAAGCTGAAAAGCAAACAGGAAGTGGTAAAAAGGAGCAAAAACAGCCCAAAAAAAAGACGAGAAATATGTTTCTCTTTCTTTTACTCTTGCTGCCCCCTCAGCTCATGTTGGGATAATTAGGAGACAAATTCTGCCCCCTTTGTAACCTTAATTGCACTTTGGGTTGCTTTCACACTGTAATATTTAGAGTAGACCAAATCTTAAGAAAACAGTCAAAACTGACGATTGTTTGGAAGCGATGTTTTGTAAAATTACTATTGTAAGCAATCTGGCCTGGAAGGACTATATGAGACAAGTAGGAAACGTAAAATAAAATAAATAAACTAAGCTGTCTTCTATCATATATTGAAAACCCACTCCATTATTTGTTTATTCAAATCGTTGTGAATCAAGGAGCAGACAGTAAAATGTTGTTTCAGAAAGAGCTTATTTGTGATGCAGACAATACATTGGGTGGACCATAAGCTCCCTGCTCTGCTCCATTCTGATCCATCCACTTGTAGACAAATAGATCCATGAACGTCTTTGTTTTCCTCGTATGAACTGGAATCTGGATCAAAACTGTACAGCTGGACAGCTCCAATATTACTCTTACTTTTGTTGCACCGCTAGTGTTAGGTCGGGGTTGTGAGGGACTGTAAGCTGGCTGGAGAAGCTAGAGGTAGCGCGTGTAAACAGAGAGCTCTCAGTTATGGGTGTCGTGAAGTGGGGATAGGGTTGCTTTGTCTAAAAATTACATTTTTTTTGTTTAAACAGTCCACTGGGAAGCTTTTACAATAAATCAAGGAATAATTGTAGTGGGACTTTGATTTGCACCTTTCAGAATTTGCACACTGGGTTATTTTCTTTTCTCCTAGATACCGTCGTCTTAATTTACATTATTTAATTCAGGACTAAACTTGGGAGTGAACTGATACTGACATGTTCAGATGAAAATAGTCTTTGGGTTAGACCACAGGGTGAATCCACAGTGAAACAAAACCCAACATTTTATGATGTAACAAGAACTCGCAGTAAAATTTGGTGCTATTGATTTGAATGTGCAAAGTTTTCTCTACGATCGTGTGTTATAAAAACATATAACGTGTTTAAAAAGTTTATTCATGTGTGGCTGAAACTCTTCATTTTAAATAATATTTCATTATGTGCATCATGGAGGTTGGGATCAGTGCATACACTCTTACCTGATTTGTTTACCACACACACAACAAAAAAATCTCTTTGAGTTCTTATAACAGAGCCTTTAACCCTTGTGCTATCCTATGACCCCACCCTTACATTGACGTGTTTTCCCTACCATGACAAAGGTGGATAAAGGTGGAAAGATTTCATGTAATCCATGGACACCAGTGAAGATCACAAATCATTGAAGAAAAAAGGTTCAGAGCACTGTCTAGTGGGTCTAAATGACCCAACTCCCAATGTTAAAGTGCCTAGGATAGCACAGGGGTTACATCCTCATGAATGAGCGTCTCAGCAGTCACTAACAATGCTGCCACACCTGTCTAACAGCAGGTTTAGCACCTATGTCCTTTCTTTGTGGTCTTTAACCCTTGTGCTATCCTAGGCACTTTAACATTGGGAGTCGGGTCATCTAGACCCCCTAGACAGTGCACTGAACCTTTTTTCTTCAATGATTTGTGGTCTTCACTGGTGTCTATGGATTACATGAAATCTTTCCACCTTTATCCACCTTTGTCATGGTAGGGAGAACACGTCAATGTAAGGGTGGGGTCATCTAAGATAGCACAAGGGTTAAAGACCCACACTGATGAAAATACAGTTTTTGGTGTTTTTAAGATGTTCTTGTGGCATTTTTCTGATGATGGAGGACATATAGAAAGAAAATTAAGCTTAAAAATTGCATTTCTTTGTATTTCTTTATTTAAATCGTTGTAAATCAAGACCAAAATATACACTGGACAGGCTCAATAACCCCAATATAGTTCAACATTTTTAGTGCACCACTAATGTTGGGTGTGAGGGACTGTAAGCTAGTGGGAGAGTGTAAACAGACAGCTCTCACTTATGAGTGACTGAGGGGGGTGGGGTTGCATTGCACAAATGGTCTTCTCCACAACTCAATTCTCATGAACTCCTGCCGCTCTGCTAATACAATATCCAAAAAACGACACAGGTTTATTGATTTGAGCTAAAAACAGCAAAATAATAATAAAAATTATGTTTTTCTTACCTTTTTTCAATAGATCAAAAGATGATCTGGGTGAAACTTCAAGACCAATCAGTGACAAAACATGATTAGGAATTGTTTTAAAAATCAAATCAATCAAAATAAAAATGGAGATTTCATTTTTCTAAAAAAAAAATTGTTGATGCATTACTCATATTTTAAAGTATGCCATGTGTGAGCTTTTAAAAAAAGCAAGAAAATGTATTTTGGTTCTTTGAACATGTTTTTATCCTGCTCTGTGGGAGTTTAGGAACTATGAGCTGAGAGCATATTCATTTTATTGAATCAAATTAAGAAACACTTTAATCTCCATAACTAACTGAATTTTCTGGTTCTTTTCCACGTCTTTTTTATGCAATATATAAAAAGACTAACTTTAAACAGAAACCTTTCTTTTAGTTATTGCAATAGATTTTAGGGTTAGGGAGAGAAAGGCGATTGGTCAGATGAGCTGATAGGAAGTTTTTCAAGTAAACTGCTGTTATTTATGTTGGTGTATTTATAGCAGTCTTTGTAGATTGAAACACCACACACAAATCAAACTTTATTGACAGTAAGTCTTGACATTGTTCAGATGTAACACATAACATATGGTGCCGTGGTGAAGCGGCAGGGCAGTCAATCCCTGATTGTAAGATTGGTCAAGATGGCGCCGTGGTGTGCTTGGCTAGCCTTCTGTCTCTACGAGTGTTGTTTGTATTTGCGCTTTGTTTACTGACTTTAGTGACGAATGTCAACTTGTTGCTGATCTACGATCGCCAAACTCTTCTGAATCTACGTCCCCCCTTCAGAAACCCGTTTCAAAATCCGCTTCAACTTAAATTCCCCGGGCAAGAATCGCGCTGTCCCCCGCTTTTCTCAAGCATACCAGCTCACCTGTATCGTGCTCCGCTTCCGCGATGGCGGCGCAGGCGGCGAGGGAGACGTAGCGGTTTACTGGTGAAACTGAAAGCTGTACGTTGTACGGACCCGGTCGCTCCCTGTTTGGTTTCTCTGGTCGGCGTGGACGTGGAGCTGCGGGGCCGTCGACCCACCTTGCCGTACCTCCGCAAGCGGGGGAGAGGCCTCCACAACCTGCGGCAGCTTCCTCGCGCTCTGCCAATGAAGGGCACTCCAATCCCGGCTAGGATGGCGCTCGTGAACGCTAGATCGCTAGCCAACAAAACCTTCATCCTAAAGGATTTCTTCGTGACCCATCGACTGGATTTCCTTTATGTAACTGAAACTTGGATCTCTGGAGACGACAGTAGCGCTTTCACTGAACTTTTACCACCGGATTGCTCATATTTAAGCGCTCCTAGATCGTCAGGTCGAGGAGGGGGTGTGGCCACCGTCTACAGGACCAGCTACAACTGTAAACAGGTGACTTTAACAAAGACCTACTCTAGTTTTGAGGCAAGCGTCTTTAAACTAGACCCTGCTCTCTCAATGTTTTGTGCTGTTATATACAGGCCGCCAAAATACAACAAGGACTTCATTGATGATTTCGCTGTGTTCTTGGCTGGAATAATGCCAAAATATGACAGAATTTTGATAGTTGGGGATTTTAATATTCATGTCTGCTGTCCTGATAAAGCACCGGCCAGAGACTTTTTGAATCTTATCAACTCTTTTAATCTTGTTCAACTTGTGTCTGCCCCTACGCAAGAACATGGTCACACACTTGACTTAATTTTAACCCATGGCTTAACAACTTTCGACCTTGAAATCTGTGATGCTTTGTTTTCTGACCACATGCCTGTTTTGTTTAATGTACAGCTGCCATGTCACACAGTTAAATTTCCAGCCCCTTTTTTATGCAGTCGCACTATTAACTCCCATACGGCCGCACAATTCTCTGCAGCTTTTAACTCTACCATCATTTTACCAGAACATCAGAGCTGCAATTCAGATGTTGAGAACATGTCATCCTGCTTGTATTCAACCTGTCAAACTGTTTTAGACAGTGTAGCTCCACTAAAAACAAGGCTCTCCAGGTTGAGGTCTGAGCCCTGGTTAGATGAGACCACTCGTGCCGTCAGGCGAGAGTGCAGGAGAGCCGAGCGGAAATGGAAGAAAGACCGGCTGCAAGTTTCCTTCCAGTTGTTGAGAGGCAGCTGGCGATCTTATCAAAAGACCATGAAGGCTGCTAAAACTAAACATTTTTCAGACATCATTGCAAGCAACCAGCACAATCCTCGGGTTTTATTTAAAACCATTAACTCTGTTTTAAATGTTCCACAATCGGTCTCTCTTGAGAACTCAACTGAGGTTTGTGAGATGTTTATGACCTTTTTTATTGATAAAATCAAGAACATTAGGACCCTCATTAGCCCCCTCTCTTTCAGTCACTCCGTCTCCACCTCATGTTCTACTGTTCTCCACCGGTTTGAGCATGTCAGTCTGTCTTACTTGGAAAAATTAATTAGTCAGATGAAGCCATCAGGATCTCCCAATGATCCAGTTCCACCTCGTCTTTTTAAAGAAGTGTTTCCCACTCTGGCTCCCTATGTTCTCGATTTAATTAACGGCAGTTTAATTCATGGGAGTGTGCCTTCGTGCTTCAAACATGCAGTAGTAACACCACTTATTAAAAAGCCTGGCCTGGACTCCTCCATTTTGTCAAACTTTAGACCAATTTCTAAGCTCCCCTTCCTTTCGAAGGTTTTGGAGAAAATTGTGTACTGCCAGTTAACAACGTTTTTAGAGGAGAACAGCATCCTTGAGGTGTTTCAGTCAGGATTTAAACCCCGTCACAGTACCGAGTCTGCGCTATTGAGGGTTTCAAATGACATTTTTCTAGCAACGGATGCCGGTCACCATGTTGTTTTGGTTCTGCTCGATCTGGCAGCTGCATTCGACACAGTTGACCACCAAATCCTTTTGTCTCGCCTGGAAAGCTGGGTGGGTCTTCGAGGTAGTGCTTTAGAATGTATCAGATCTTATTTAAATGAGAGGAGCTTCTGTGTCCGTCTTGGACGTGCAGAATCCCGTAGAGCAACTTTCACATGTGGTGTACCTCAGGGCTCTGTTCTGGGGCCTCTTCTTTTTTCATTGTACCTGCTTCCACTTGGGTCTATTCTCCGCAAACACGGGATTTCATTCCACCTCTATGCTGACGACAGTCAGATTTACATACCGTTAAAACAGGAAGAAGCATATTCTGCTCACCAGTTACTAGAATGTCTTGATGACATTAAGACATGGATGTCATGTAACTTCCTGCACTTAAACCAGGAAAAAACAGAGGTTCTGCTATTTGGTCCAAGTGATGTCTCTAAGGCACATGTCGACTTAGGCGTTTTAAATGATCACCTGAAACAGACAGCAACAAGTCTAGGTGTGAAACTGGATAGCAATTTAACTTTTAATGCTCATATAAACTCAGTGGTGAAATCCAGTTTTTTTCACCTGAGACAACTGGCCAAGGTTAAACCTCTCCTCTCCCGCCATGACTTTGAGATTTTAATCCATGCTTTTATTTCAACACGTTTGGACTACTGTAATGCTCTCTATGTTGGGCTTTCCCAGAAATTACTTGCTCGTTTGCAGTTAGTCCAAAATGCAGCTGCCCGTCTTCTAACTGGTACACGGAAACAAGAACATATCACTCCCATTTTAGCATCTCTTCACTGGCTCCCAGTTCGCTTACGCATTGATTTTAAAATTCTCCTATTTGTTTTTAAATGTCTCCATGGACTCGCCCCAAAATATTTGTCTGACCTGATTCAGGTGTACAATCCCCCCCGCTCCCTTAGGTCAACAAATCAGACACAGCTGGTCGTCTCGAAGACCAGGAGAAAACTGAGAGGTGACCGAGCCTTCTCAGTCTTCGGACCAAAAATCTGGAACGAATTGCCCCTGTACCTCAGACAGATAAACTCACTCAGTATTTTTAAATCTGCTCTTAAAACATATTTTTTCACTTTGGCTTTTAACTGAGTTGGAATCCGGACCTATTTTATGTGTTTTATGCTTTATATTTTCATGTGCTTTTATTAATTTTTGTATTGTTCAGCACTTTGGTGAACCTTGTTCTGTTTAAAGTGCTTTATAAATAAAGTTGAGTTGAGTTGAGTTGAGTTGATTGCAGGTACGATTCCCGCCTTCACGCCCATCCGTCAAAGTGTCCTTGGGCAAGACACTGAACCCCACCTTGCCTCTGGTGGAAGGTTGGCGCCGGTTTTCACCACACATTCACACATTCACCAGTGTGTGAATGGGACTGTGACTGTGAGGTGCTTTGGGGCTTCAAGGAAGGTAGAAAGCGCTGAACAAGTCAACACTTTTTACCATCTGAAGCTCAGTAGGTATCCTCATGTAAGTACCCATAATGCTCCAACAATTCATCAATCGGCGCAGCTTTGTAGTTTACAAAGCCCGATTAAAACATTTGGAGAGATTTTTGAGCGTCGTGTACCACAGAAAATCAGTTCCAGGTGAGTACGAGCAACCAGGCTCACTGCTGATTTTATGGGACAATTAAAGGATTTTAAGTGTCTAATGGTCCAAAAAATGCAATAAGTAAAAAGGGGAAAAATGTATCAAATCAAACAAGAATTAAATAAAAAAAAAAAAACTCAGTTTACTCTTCTCCCCTGCAAAAATGACAGCTTTTACTTTTATTTTTCGTAGGAAGGTACGCACCTTTGACCTTCACAGAGAAGTAATCAAATTCTCCACAACATAAAAACATCTCCAGTGCTTTTTTAAATGTCTGAGCTCACCGTAAAAATGTTAAACTCAAACATCTTTCATGCGAAAAAGAGAAATAAACTCCCTGTGCCATCAAGAAATCCCAGCGCCATCTGGTCACCCTTCTGGAAAAGAGCTGCTGCTTTCTAAATCGCTTTGATTGCAGCCCACTTATTTATTACATCAATGCCATGTTCCCGCTTCTTTCTCCATTTCTGTGACTGCTGATCAGTGAACACCTCCACTCTCATCATGTGGCAGACAGCCAGTTATAATACAATAGCTGATCTTCAAAGCTACAATGCATACCTGGGCATCATCGCTGATTTTCCCATTTTCGCTCTTCCATTCACCAAGCTTGCCTCTTCTTCCCCCATCGCTGTGTAGAGCTGGAATGAATCACCTGCCACTGCAACAATCCTCCAAGTCTCTTATTACCCATCTTCCCCCTCTTCTGCAGACGCATCTCTTTGAACAAAAGGCCCTTCTATCCATCCAACCTCCACCCCCTCTGCTCCTCTAGCTCTATTCATGGCTCATTTCTTCCCTTCAATGGTCTTGACTCCTGTGTTTCTGTAATAGCCAATTTGATTTTTCCTTCATTGAAGGCTTGATCAATGCTTTCTCTGGGAAATGCTCGGCAGACATGAAAGAGGCAGAATTAGAGCAGTCTGTTAGAGGATCATTCGGCTTCACATCTGAGGCTGCTGCACGTTCAGATGAATGCGCTGGGGCTGCTTTTACGAAAAAATGCAGCTTCTAAAAGTCCTTCAGGTGGAGTAGCAACAGGTACGTAAACTAATCCTTTCAATGAGACACTTAGATCTGTGTTATTCTGAGGTTGTGTTCGTTTAAAGCATGCACCCACAAAGGCGGTTGACCGATACCGTTATTGGGTCATGTGGGCCCATGGAGGGTCGTAGAGAGGAGCGACCGAATCATAGGGGGACCACAGGTGTGTCTTTTACTGTACGAATGGGTTTGATAAAATGTTTTTAAACTAATGTAAGTTGCAGATGCTTATGAGGTACACATGATGCTGTCCTACCACCTTGCGTCACACTTTAATCCTTAATAATGTGGTCCCTTCTTGAATGCAGGGGGCGGAAAGCTCCAGGATTATTTCTCTGCAGTCGCTTAAAGGCCCGTACACACCGGGACGAATATTCGCCAGACGTTATTCGCCAGCGTTTTTCGCCACGTTTTTTGTGTTCACACCCAGGCGATTTTCGCTGATGATGAGCCGAGCGAACATGCAATTTCGTTCCCTGACATTAGATGGCGCTTAATGTAAACAGAAATACTCCTGTACACAAGGTGGCGCTGCGCAACTTTACGCTTCTTAAAGTCGCTTTTCACTCAGAAGAAGAGAGCAAGTATTTACGCGCTTGTCAGAATAATACAAAGAAAACATGAATATTTCAAGCACCAGTAGCTCCAACTGGTGCTTGGTTCGGGGATATTTTAGAATGTCCGTCATTATTTCTCCGCGGCAGTGTAGATGCTACTCGGCGTCTATCTTCTTCGCTTGTATGTGTGCTCAGCAAGGCAGTTTTGTGTTTGAGCGCCCCCAAGTGGTGTTTTACTGTAACTTCAGAAGCTCCAGACACGTGTGCAAAAGCGCCATTCTCATTGGTCGAATAGATTTCGACGTGAGGCGTCAAAAAAAAAAAACTACCCGAGACTTTGTTTTTTTTTTACGCTTTTTACGCGTGGCGTTTTTTCGCGTCGGTGTGCACACTCTCATTGGTGCCCTTTGTTTAGTCACAAGGCGTTAAACGTCGGCGAAAATCGCCGGCGAAATTCGTCCCGGTGTGAACGGGCCTTAAGAGTTGCTAAGCTACTGTAAGGAGTTGTTTTTTAGGTAAAATTACATTTCCAAGAAGGTAAGTAACCAGTTTTACATTTTTGTGTTGTCAAAAGACTGCACTTTAAAACGTGTTAACTGTCAAAGTCAGTAGAAAGAGAACCAAATGTTGAAGAGTGGTAGGAAAACAAAAAGTAATTCATGTAAGAGGGGCTGTTGAGAGTCTATAGGGGTACCAGCGACAATCGCCTGTCCTTCGCCGCGCAGCAAATTTGCGGCTTGAGCATTAAAAACGGCACTTTTGATGGCCAAAACGGCGTTCCTTACCTGGCAATTTCTGATACTTTTGCTTGCTATAGCTCGACGCCTTTCCAAAAATGTGTTCGTTAGCTTGATGCCCCAGCCGCATGTGGGAGGAGCTACCACCAAATGTTTTCAGCCTGATTGCTACATGGAGCGGTGTCTGTGTGTGTCTCATTCCAATGCATGGAAGACACGAAGGCTGTTTAGAGCAGTGGCGTGCGGGGAAGGTTGTGGCTGGTGATGCGCTGACTCTTTCAGAGTCTGATTTGCAAACAAATGAGAGGCCTATACGCCTCATTTTAGAATGGGAGAACATTTTATGTACCACCCATCATATTTCAAATAAGTCACAAACAAAATACTAAAAATTAGTTTCTGACTAACATGTCTTGCCTCCTTACATAGTGCCACATAGTGCACTATGTAGAGCACTATGTTTTAAGTATTATTATAGTGATATAATTTACTGGTTCTTATTAAATAAACTAATAAGAAACGTGAGCTCACGCGTCGCTACCCACATATTTCGGGCCCTACATACAAAACGGGTGGTGATTGAACATGCATTGAATGTTAAACTAGGTGAAACTTTGACAAATCAAGGTCTCAGATATGGTACTGATGTATGGATGCCGTCCCCTTTAATACAGGGTAGTGCCAACTGTTTGAAAAATGCAAGTTCTTGAACGCAAGTCACATGCTCGGTGTCTGGAGCTTGAGGCTTAACCCACAAGATGATAACGGCTCCTG
This sequence comes from Oryzias latipes, assembly GCF_053564925.1. NCBI lineage: Eukaryota > Metazoa > Chordata > Actinopteri > Beloniformes > Adrianichthyidae > Oryzias > Oryzias latipes. The sequence goes on along the minus strand of NC_136256.1, from coordinate 14,259,996 downwards.
TGTTCAGTAAGTAAACCATGTTCAGTAATCTACACTCATCTTAAAGCTGCATCAATTGTTCACTGGATTCCACAGTTTTCTTTGTTTTCTACATCTAGCTCAAAGTGTCTATAGCAGGGGTGTCAAACTCATTTTAACCGATGGCCACATCAGCAAAGCGGCTGTCCTCAAAGGGCCAGATATAACTTCTACATGTAACTAAATGTAATGAAAAATAAATGTAACTACTCCTTAATGTTAAATAACTCATTATTTATTTACTATAACTTTTTAAACTGACAATTCCAGTTGCATAGAAAACATATATTTGCTTGTTACTCTATAATAAATCTTTTTAAATTAGATTCTGTCAGGTTAGGTTATATAGACAGTGTATAAGTCCTAAAGTATAGTTGCCCTATAAATACACACCAATTTGTAATAGTCATTCTAAGAACTTAAAAACTTTTAGGCTCTTGCGGGCCACATAAAATGACATGGCTGGCCACATTAGGGTCAACTTTCCTTGTGGTTTTCTTTTAAATGTATTTCCTGTGTGTATCCCCCTTTTTTAACCACACTTTTGTCTAGTTAACCCTTATGCTATCCTATGACCCCACCCTTGCATTGACATGTTATTCCTACCAGGACAAAGGTGGATGAAGGTGGAAAGATTTCATGTAATCCATAGACAACAGTGAAGATCAGAAATCATTGAAGAAAAAAGGTTCAGCGTACTGATGAAGTTCTTGTGGGGTCATCTGGAACCCACAAGAACTTCATCACTATAGTTACCTTATCAACTGTGTGTATAAGTGGCTCCTTGCTGGAACTTTCCTCAAATTTCTGTCTATTATTTGATTCCAGTTGTGTACTCTAGCTAGCATTTAGTCTTTTATCATTTTCTTGGTATTCTGCCTCAGCAGAACTATTTGTTGTTTTGGCTTAGCTACCTCTTCATCTGCACAGCCTGCATTTTGATCCTGATCCATGTTCTCTAAGTGCTTCAGTCCTGGTAGATGATACTGAGATGATGGAGGTGTTGGACTGCTCTCCAGCAAATTCCTTGATTGACAGCAGTACTCCCTTAACCCTTCTGATTTATCGCTGAAAAGGATTAATGTTGCTGCTGCATGAAAACATGGTTCTGCTTGCTTTTGTGGCAACAGACTGCAGTGATGAGCTCTGCATCACACGCCACAGCTAATAATTCGGCTGCTCCCCGTTATTCTGATGAACGGGGACGGGTGGTCCCTGCACTCCACAGCAGATAATCACAGAGCGAAACCCTCAGCTCTGTGATCCATCCATGCTAGAACCAATTACCCAACTTTGTACACACAGTAGCTTGACACCAATATTTTAAAACAGCTTTAAAACTGACGTTTCACAAAAAATACATTTAAGCAGTGAAGCTACGTTCACTCGGGGCATGTGACGAGCATTCAACAATGCTCAACGTGTATCCTGGACTGTCGCTACCCAGTACTAGCGCATGTCCGCCATCGAGTCCCTGATTGGTCAAAGTTTGATCTGGTTTAACTTTTAATGCGCATTCAACGGACAAGCGTTTTGTGTGTACTGCTCAAAAAGGATTATGAAAACTTGTATAGTCATATTTAAACACTGAAGCCCAAAATTCACGTTTACACGTGTTTACTTAAACTTATTATTGGAAGTGGCCGCTTGAACATGCGTCGCCGGCGAAGATGTGACGGTAGCTTAACATGCCTAAGGGATTTTTCCCAGCACTTAACTTGGAATGTGTTAACCTTAAAAGGTGGCTTTGAATTTTATGTCAAAAACTACTTAACCTAGAAGTTCATTTTATTATGTCTTCAGTTTTTGGATCAAATCTTTAACAGTTTTGATTTATTGTTGCTCTCTTTACCATTAATCCTTGCATAAATCTTTTTAGGCCTTCTCAGTCAATGTCAAGTCTTTAGAATACTTCTTTTTAGTATCTGTTTGCTAAAAATAAAATGCAGACTAAACCAACCTTACAATAAAAAACATGTTTAGCTTTAAACCTCTTTAACGTTTAGGCTTTTTCTGCACGATTCCTTTAAAACAAAGCATAAAAATCACCTAAATCTTTGATAAAACACAAACAACCTGAAAAATATGAACAAAACAAATGTTAGTAAATCCTTAAAAGTAATAAATGACCATCAGTAAGATTTCATGTATCAGCTGCCCCTCTGGTTTTTCAAATCCAAAAACAACAAAGTGACCGTCTCTGCTGGCTGAACGGCGGGACGACGGTGAAGGACGAGTCAGTCCATCGATGTGTTTGGCCCTCGGGGTTCAGGAGGACCTGCTTTGGCAGAGTGTGATAAGAGCGGCCCCTATGGACACCAGGAGGCTCCTTTGGAAGGGTGGATGTGTGTGTGTGGGGTGGGCTTTTAAGGTCAGACTCACAATAGAGTTTGTCAAAACCAATAAAAACCTGAAGGAGACGAGGAAACGAAGACGAGAGCAGACATCTGAATGCAAGTCAAGGCCTCCTTCCTTCTCCCTCCTCCTGTGGTCTCTACATGTTTTACCCCCACCTCACCAACTGGGGCACCCTATAGATTGACTAGCTGTCTGATAAGAGCTACAATTACATTGATTAAGTGTAGGGCCATCTTTACCGTCTGTCCCCCTCCTTCCTTTCCTCCAGTCCTCAGCTGACTATAGCTTCTCTAACCACTGCAGGTGCTGAGATCCAAGCTTGGGACAAATACACACTGAGAAAACACACATTTTGAAGGCTGTAAGACATGGGAGTGGGAAGGGGATACTGTGCAGCACCAACCTGATATGACAAGTTTGGAAAACCTTCAACCATTTTTGCATAAATTGACTATGAGGTGTCATGAGTTTTGATGATGGACAGCCCCATCCCAAAGTCCTCTCCCTCTGATTTTTCAAGAGGAGGGTGCATGGGCGGTTGTCTCCATAACCCATATCGCATCCATTGTCTCCACAGCCGCCCACGCCGTAAGCTTGCCTAGACTGCCGGTACCCTTTTAGCTGCCTCAGGAGTCCCACAAGCCAGTCAGGCTGGGTAGGACTAGAGGCAGAGAACATGGTTCCACCGTGAGCTAAAAAATCTATCATGTTTCTTTGGAACTTACAAAACACAATATAAACTTGACTGATGTCTCATTTGAAACTAATAGGGTTTGATGAGACAAATCTCTTCCGGGTTTGGGCCATCCCTAAAATCTTCCACCGTTGATGCTTGAATTTATTCCAATTATGAAAAAAAAACAAAGCAAAAAATGTTTTTGCTCTCAAGTAGAGGCTAAATTAGGTTACGTTTGGAGCGGTTGAAGTGTATTTGCATCAGGCCATGTCAAGAGATTAAAGAATAAAACTGTCCAAAATCTCAAACTTTCTTTCGCTGGAACTAAGGGGATAAGTCTAGTTGCTGACAAACAACCCCACACTATCATACTCCCTCCAACAAACTTCACACAACTCGTCCCAGCAACAAACACCAAACCAGACTTGGCTGTTGGTTTGCCAGAAGTTTGGTTCATCACTACAGAGAAGGCATCTGCTTCAGATTCCAAAAGCGGTGTGCTTTAACCCAGTGGTCCCCAACCACCAGGCCGCGGGACACTTGGCACGGGGACGCACCACGTCGGTTAAATAGAAGTAGTCTTTTTGTCCAGGTGAGGTGTTTATGTCCCTTTGACCATGAAAAATTCTATTTTTTTGAGGGATGAGTGAATACTTTTGTCATTGTGGTTTATTTGCTTTAGTCACAGTGTGATTTTGGTGGGACATCCCATCCATGTGATTTTGTTCTCATGAGCGAACCCACAAGAGACATTGGCCTGTCTTTTAGCCTCTTTGACTGGCCTAGATTTGACATGACATCTGTTGCTGTTTCTGCATGCTTGCTGTCACTCAGATCTCCTGCCAATGTTCACAAACGAAGCCTCAAGACGTTGGGGGATCTCCTCCCAGAGAAGCTCAGCTGCCACACTAACAGTGTACAGTAGCAGAGGAAGTGGCGCTGGTGGAGTGCATGGGTAGTAGCTCGGCTGAAGGGGGCATACTTTTGAGAACGAACCTCCACCAGTACATCAATAACAGTCAAAGAAAATCACAATCTGACAGAAAGGAACATAAACCTCATTTGACTTTTGGGAAGTCTTTAAGTGGCTGAAAAAACCTGTCATAAAGGGACAACCTTTTACCATGTTTACATGTGTTGGCTTTTGTTAAGTATTCTGGTCTTAAATCATAACTTCTCCTACTTTTTTGCTTGGAAACACAAACAACAGTCCAACAAAAAAGAGAATATTGTCATTTAAACATCAAATAAACCTCATCAGAGACCGACCTTTCCTCTCCTGAGAACACAGAAATACTAATGCATGCTGGTATCACAGATTTAGTGCTCCACTTTCTGCTTTCTCAGACATGCAGCTGCATGGAAACTGACAAGAAGCAGGCAGAGAGCGCACATCACATTTAGGTTCAAGTCTCTGCAGGGGATGTCTGAGTGTTTCAGAACTGATCTGAACATTCTTGTTTGGGTTTGAAGAGCTCCTGAAGGTTTAAAACCTTGATATTTGTGAGAATTGCTCATGAATTTTGAACCTTGAAGACCACTACATAAAGGAATTGACAGAAAATTCAAATTTATTTGGAATTACGATGCTTTTCAAACCCTTTGATTAATTCAACATAAACTGCAATATCATTTTATGGTATCAGTTATATTAATTTGGTTGTTTTGGTAAATTTTTTCTCAAGAATATTGACATGAGTGTTCAAGAAAAAGTGACTTATTTACCTAATGTTTCAAACTTGATCCACACATTCTTAACATGGTGTAACTGTATTATTAATAACTAATTATCAACATTTTTTTAAGTCTTTCAATACAGCAAATAAGTTATTCTTACCATAAATTTTGAAAATTAACTAAATGTTTTCCCGCCAAAAGTGGTTTTGAGAGGCAGCCATTTTTAAATGAGCGGGAAAAGCTCTTCTACTGCCCCCAGAGGAAAGAAGAGGTACTATAGGGCAAAAAATTTGGACTAAGTTCTATATAATGGTTTTTTAAGGAAAGATTGGATCAAAAATGCTTATATCAAATATGATAAGAATTGTTAGAAAGATTTAAGAGCACTGGAATATAGTCTGGATTTACAACACTTAAATCTACTGTTTTGATCTGAATAAAAGCCCTGAAAAAAACTATCTCCTTTTCATATATTCGATAAGCTGACATTTTTTTTGTAAAAAAAGAAAAGAAAAGAAAAAAATGCAGTTGTCTGAATACATATCCGGAAAGAGCATAAAACTGTTATAGAGAAAACAACACAAAATAGAAAAGTTTTTTTTTGTGGTAAAGTTTGCTTAAAACACAGGTTAAATTTGAAATCAGAAATCTTATTTCTAGCTTTGAAGCCAAAGTTCTTATAAATTAACACAAAAATGACTTTTTTCTGTTAAGGACATACAATGAGATGCTGAAATTTAAAAGTGACGAAAATGTTCCCACTCAAAGCATCTTCTTATCTACTTTCAAAGCCTTCCTATGGTCTTTCAATTATTATGTATGTAGTTTTTAGTCAAAGTCAAACAACGTGTTGTTTTTGAGAACATAATTTAAGCAGGAGTTCTTTAGAAAATTGTCTCTAAATTGTGGGCAGGACTGTTGGTGTGAAACAATCTCACCTTTCCTTCTCTGTTGCTGGAAACTGTTTGTTTACACACTCTCTGGCTAGCTTATAGGCCCTCACATCCCCAACCTAACATTAATATTCCAATGGCGAAGAGTATTGGAGCTATCCAGCTGTACAGTTTTGATGCCAGTTCAGACGAGGAAAACAAAGACGTACATGGATCTAGTTGTCTACTAGTGGATGCATCAGACTAGAGTGGAGCAGGGAGCTTTTGGCCCGCCCAGCATATTTTCTACGTCACAAGTACAATCTTTTTCCGACACTATTTTCTTTGTCTGCTCCTGATTCACAACAACTTTAATAAAGAAATACTTAGAAATGCTATGGTAGTCTTAACCTCCTTTATATTTGTGTTCCATCATGAAAAAAATGTCACAACAGCAGGTTAAAAACAGCAAAAACACGATACAAATCAGAGTAGGTCTATAAAAAGTGAGCTGATTATTAGTTACTAGCCTCCAAACTGCCCACAAAGTCAATGTTTAAGGGTTTGAAAATGTACTTACCTTAAAAAATGAACTTTTGGAGGATACAAAGACTTACAAGATGCTAAACGATGTAACTAAATTTTTCATATCGTGTCTGAATTCATTGGAACAATTTTTATGTTTCCTGGAAACCTTTTGCGTATGTTTAAATTATTATTTTTTCTTTTTGACTAGTCTGGCTGTGTATGTTCGTACCGCTCAGCAGGGGCTGGTTGCGTCTGTACGAGACAGGAAGTGGGCCCAGGCGCTCCTGCCGCTGACTCAACACTCTGCTCAGGTGACCTGTGTGCCGCAGGCTGCCCACAGTCACGCTGTGCAAGTACACCGGCTCCACAAAGTGGCTCAGCAGCGCTCCCTGCAGGCCCAAAATGTTCCACCTAAGAGCAAAAAAAACAGAGAAAAAAGAATACGGTTATGTGAGGACAGGTGGGAGGAGAGACAGAATTAGAGGGTGGGCAGAAAGAAGTGAAAGCCTCAAAGAAAGGTGGAGACAATTTGATCATTATCTTGATGTGGGACGTGATGAATAACAGTCAATGACTGACGGCACCAACACACACACACACACAATCACACATCCTCTCCTCCAGAAACCGCCCTCATTGCCAACACCAACACAGCCAAAGGTCAGTACATCTGCATTCATTCCATGGAACAACACATTAGCATGTGTACATTCATCAGAGCCACAGAGGTTAATGCACTGCACAGGGCTGCAGGAGAGCCTCCTTCGATTTGCTCGCTGATCACCTCCAGGTTTGTTTAGGAAGATCCACAAGTGACACAAAATCTTTCGGAGGCTAATCTAAGCAGCCACACCCACGCCTGACTCCGATCATTTACCAGAGGGTTCAGATCCCCCATGTTTACCCCTCAGATACTCAAATGAAATGGATAACGCTCATTATCTGTTCACTGAGAAAACAGGATGTTTGCTGAGCATCTCACCGAAGGCCATTTTTGAACCAAAGCTCTGCAAATCATCTCTTTGGTTAATCAATGTTTCCTTATCTCTAATCTAATTATATCTGCACCCCAATAACAGCCACCTGCTTTACCTGCAATAAGACAGAAAATATAGATCCACAAATAAAGGAGTAGCTTTTCTCTGGGAGTTCACACACACACACACACACACACGTCAGTTCTGCAAATAACTGAAACTGTTTGTGCCGAAATATTAATTTACTCCCAAAGCGACACCGTGAACAGAAACATCTTCTAATCTCATGCAAGAAAAGACAGCCATCTGGCTCAGGAGGGAGACTCTGAAGAGAGGGGAGAGTGGAGACCTCTTCTTTCTCTCCCTCTGCTGCTGCATCCATCGCCTCCTTCCTTCCCTCCGCCAGTAAATGCCGAACCATTAAAGTAATGCGTTCATCTGCATAAAAGTGCGATGGAAGCGGGAACATCATCGTTATATGAAAGCCATTTAGGGCCCTCAATTAAGTCCAGCTGTCAAGTGCAAGTCAAATATTTGCAAAGAAGTTTCAGTGGGGACATCTCCGGAAAACAAAGCGGCGATGGAAACTACATCGCGATGGATGCATGTGACGGGAGCAACGATCCGGACGTTCCCTCCGGTCACATCTGAAGTAACTAAAATAAAGAGCAGGAAATGACGGGAGGGAGGAAATAAAGGAAAAGTGATGGGACGATGGTAAAGGGCACAAAGGGAATCTGCAGCAGCGTGTGAATGTGTGTGCACTGGCTCGTCTCAGTTACGCCCACTCTCCTGACCTTGATAAACTGGCCCTCAGTGACCCACTCACTTTAACGATGGCCACCGATCACTTACAGCGATAAAAAAAAAAAAAAAGCACAGACTCTGCCCTCTTAGAAAAGGGGAAAGGATGGCGGGAGAGAAGAAAAGCGGGATGTCCCTTCTCCCTCCCGCCGTCACTCTATTTTTTTGTCAAGTAATTGCTTTCACCCCTGTTGGTGACCTGGGTAGATTTAATCACACCGTCTCCAGCTCGGGCCAACTGAATCAAATTGGTCAAATTAACAGCAGCTACACGGGAGAAGGGGTTCACCTTTTGCTTTGCACCCTTTTTCCTGGATGTCCTCCTTGCGTTTTGCTCTGTTTGCACCGGTCTGGTCACAAACACGCCTCAAGCTGCAGGCCTGCACGCCTGAGTTGGCACGCCGCAGTGCTTGCTAAGCTCAATTCACAGCTCTCCTGTGGAGATTTAATCTCAGCCAAAAGAAGAAAGTCTACATTGAAATAATTTTTCAGATCTTTCAAGGAGTTTGACGTCCAACCTAGAGGTGCAGACATTTTATTACTAAGTTGGATCCTTGATGCAACAGAGTGGTAGAATGCTAAAAAAAAGTCGATTAATCATTTAACACTGGAGCTTTATCAGAATCAGCTGATTTACTTTGAAAACAAAATAACTTCTTAACTGTAGTGCTTCGTTCACACCCAGCATGTGATGTGCGTTCGAAAATGCGCTGGTTCTTGAACGCGCTTGTCGTATCAGTTTTCACACTGGACTGTACCTACAGTTGGAAGAGTCTTGGTGCGAAATGTCGGAGCGATGCAAATCCTGCAAATCTTGCTCCAGGCTTTTTTCTTTTACAGCTCTATGCGGATACATGAAAGACTTGGTGTCATATAATTCTGTTATGACACAAACCGCAGCTATTCATTTCTCCTTCATGATTCATTTTTTGACAGTTGGCACCTCCGTGTTTGGAAAAGGACTCTACCAATACGACACTAATAAATCCAAGTCCCTGATTAGTCAAAGTTCAACCGGCTTAACTTTCATCACGTGTTCAATGGCCGCATGTCTTGTATGTAAAGCCCGAAAATGGACTATCAAATTGCGAAGAGACACATGACCGCGACAGTTTTAAATGCCGAAGCCCTTTTTATTGGAAGTGGTTTCTTGAACAGGCGTTTCCAAGTCCGGTGTGTGAACGTAGCATATTGACGGAAAGCTGCTTTTCTCTGCATCAGAATCCCTTGGAATTACATTAATTGCATCCCTTAGCAAAAAGAAGTACACTTGAATTCTATTTTATTAAGTTTACTTGAGTATAAGTACAAATATGGCAAGTCTACTAGACCATGTACGTGTAGAGGAAGTATAGTAAACTGAATACTTCCTCAGACTAAATGGGAACATGTTGAATTTACAATTTATCAAAAGTATATGAAAGGTATACTGCCTTACTTTTGCTTTAGACTAAGGGTGTATTTAGACTGGGAAAACTGTTTGTTCTGGACCGAGTCCACTTAATTTGGTCTGGATTGAGTCCTGAACCTTCAGTTGGGTCTGTATTCAGACTGTCATCAAGCAGCCACTCAGCATTAAGGGTTTGATAGGGGAGTTAAGCCACCAAATGGTTTCTGAACACAGCTGTGTCTGCAGCTCCCCGCTCCCCCAAGGGCAGGGACTTAGATGCAGGGCAGCTAATAGGACTTTTACCCAGACAGCTTTGAAAAAATATGGATTTACGATAAAGTACAGTGGGTCTAAAGTGCGAATCACATCGATAAATCACTCAACACAAAAACTGATCAAGATCACAACGACAATAAAAAAAGCCAAGCAAATAAGAAAAAAGGCAACATTATATTCCAGAAAGCAAAATTAAATTCCAGAAGCAAATGAATTTTTTTTTATGAAAACCAAAAGGGATTTCAAATCCAATGAGATCAAAATGAAATGCGGAAAAATGAAAGAAAATAAGAAACCGGAAAAGGTAGATATAATGGGACATCACTGATTGATGATGGTGTTTGAGTTTTGAAGCAAAGAGAAAGCAGCAGCAGATTTTGTCCAAACTGTGGTAAATAAAGAATTGACTCAGAAATCACTAAACTTTTGCAGTGGGTGTGGCCAGACGCTCAAAGAAGTCATTTCTGTCAGAAGATACTGTCATGGTAAAAAAGTTCTGGTTGACTATAAAATGTCATCATCCATGCCATCCACATCATTTTTATTGTAATCAGTGATAATAATATTGAACTTTTCTAATTTCACTTTACTTTTTTGGCTTCAGAATTTCTGTTTTGCTTTTTAATTGTTGTGGTGATCCTTAACGTTTTTGCATTGAATGATATAATGTGAATTGCACTTCAGGGCCACCGTACTAAAGTGTTAGCAAACCTCTAAGAACTGATGAGACTAATATTTCATATTAGTATTCATATCACAGAATTTTATATAAAAATAAATACGACTTCAGAAAAAATCTCATTTCATCTTGAATGTCTAATCTAATATCTTGAACAGCATTTTGGTTGTTTAAATTAGATGAGTATCTTTTGGGCGAAAAAGGTTGATATATAACATTTGATTATGTGTGAAGATCTATTTTATAATTCATTCATTTCTTCTCACCTTACAGTTTGTTATCTCTTCCATTTTTTTTAAATTTACCTTAGGAATTCAGATCTAGAATTTCCTTACAAACTAAAGGCCGGGGAATCCCAGAGGTGAGAGTCATTATGCATATTGGCCTGTGTGTGCAGCTGCAGAGAAACTCCCAGCGTGAACTCACTCCTATCACATCAAGATGGTGTGAAAGTGGAGCTGAGGGGGCAAAATACCTTCATCACCAACCTGTGGATAGTCTTAACCTGGTTTCAGGGTGCATACAGCTCCCTGCTTTTTCCAGTTTCCTCTGATCAGAGCACAACACTGGATTTTACCTGAACTTTGCTGCTCTGGAAAAAAGTTCATATAAGTTAAAAAGTAATTCAACCTATATGAACTTTTTTTCATTCACTTAACAGTCAAGCCTGAAAATCTAGAGATTACAACACAGATGTAATTAATCTTCTAACTGATTAAAGTGGGATTACTAAGTAAGGCCCTTCATGGAAAATCAATTGTGGCAAACACTACAACACCAATGAACAAGGTAAATATCAGGCGAGCCGCCACTCATCTCATAACGTATATTTTAAAAGGCTTTTCTCAAACTAGACTCTCATGACAGTCTTCTAAAATCCCTCACTGTTTAGTTTATTTTTATTTTTCTAAAGAGATTTCACATTCATGGAGTGATGTGTATTTTCTTTTCAAATGTCAGCGACGATAACAGAATTTTAAGTCGGAAAATGAGGTTTTAACTTTCCAAAGTGGCACACGGAAAGTGAAGAAAGCAGCAAAGGCAGGACTCTAAATGTCACGGCACATAATAGATTTACAGATAGACTCCTAAAAGAAATGTTCAAAGGAAGGCTTTGATTTGGACCAAAACGTGATAAACTACGATGGAGGAGGGTGATAGGACTCGCCTTGTGAGCTTGTCAGTGCAGGACATGGTGATGAGCTGCTCGCCCTGCAGGACGCCGTCCCACGTCTGGACGGGCCCCCTGCATCGGGCCGGCACCGTCCCTTCGCCCGACTCGATTTTGGTCCGCAGGTGGCACCGGTGCTTCCTCATAAGGTGTCTGCTGCTGTGCACTGAAGATAGAAAGGAAGTTTCACCTACAGATGGATCTTTTAGCAACCTAAATACTTGTTTTATATATTTCAAACATAAACGTTTTTGGGATAAAACTTCAAAAGAACACATAATTTTTTATTTATAGCTTTTTATAAAATCCTGCAGGATAATCTAGTGCAGATTACATTTCTGGCCGGGCTACAAAGAACAAGCAACCCTTTTTTTTTTTAAAGTGCTACATTCATTTTCATTAAAGGAAATGTTATTTAGTCAGCAGTAGTGCTGAAAGAGGCCAAATTATGGGATGTCAGAAAAAAATCATTTCCATAAATTGTGATTAAATGAGAGTGGTTTAATAAAGCGGATTATAACAGAAAGGAAGGCCTGCTGTCTTACAGTCAGTGGAAATTTCATAGGGCGAGTTGAGCCTCCCGTCACCACACGGCGATGTGCTGATGTACAAGTGGAAGTGGACGTCGTCTCTGAGCCTGTAGCTGCGCTCTTTGTGGCGTACGAATATCGACTCCTCCCAGTCCTCCATCCTTTTACTTTGACAGCAGCAAAAACAGAGAAGGCAACAAGAAGGAGGGGGACTGATGAGAAAGGCAGCACCATTCATCACAGCGCGGGAAATGGATTTCCACTTTTCTTTTCCAATGATGAAGTGAGGCAGAGGCGGAGAGAGATGGACACCGGCTCTCCCTCTGACCACAACTCATTCTGTTGTGCCCGAGCGATTCCTGTACATTAGTCAAGCTGTCCAAAGAACTCAGTGGAAAAAGGGGAAATAAGGCCCCCCTTTTCTGAAAACTCATGAAATCCGGACCCTTGTAGTGATTTAAAACACAAATGAGAGCAGGAAACATTTAAAGAATGACATTAGTTTGAACACTTTTAGTGGCAGGGAATTTAACTGCTGAATAGCAACAGCTTACAGTTTGTTGCGACTTTCACAATAAAAGCTGAGCGGATTGGGGTTAGAATAGACAGAAAATGGTGATTCATTATATACCGTTTGCTTTGCTTACACATGGCCTTCTTAAACTACGTTCACATCGGCTGTGGCAACTCGTGTTCGAGCGGCCATGTTCGACAAAAAGTCTAAGCAAACGTCCGTACAGCCGCATTTTGTGCTTCTGCGTTCAAACCTCTTGCGTTCATGTGTCACTACGCAAGTTTTTAAGTTTTTTCTTTGGCTCCACGTACAAACCGGGCGTTCACTGAACACATGCTAATAGCTCAAACAGCTGAACTTCTGACTGCTTGATTGACAAACAGCTGAACTTTGACCAATCAAATTCGGTAGAGGCAGTAAGACCCAAGAGCCAACCATTTGAAAAATTGATCACGGAGGGGAAATTATTAATTGTGGTTTATGTCTGGCTGGAATTGGGACATTTTCTGGGAAATCGGAGTCCCTGATCGGTCAAAGTTTAACACATTTTCAGTGGTTGCACTTTTTGCACGTTAGCCCAGAAATTGGTCTTAGAAGTGTATAGCTACGTGTGTTTTGAAAGCAAATGTCCGAAATGTGCATTAACATAGAGTTTTCTATGGAAGTGGTCGCTGTTTTTGAGGCCGGTGTGAACATAGCTTGATTGGGGGGGGGATTGATTGATTGATCAGAACCGGTTTACAAAAACGATGTAAAACTATAAAATGAATTGACTCAGTGGGGGTGGGATTATATGACCTTGCTTCTTCCCACTCCTTTTCAAGCAATAAATCAAGCTCTACTTGAATTTAGTTAATGATCACTGTTTTTAATTAAGCATATCTGATTTAAGTGTCTTTTTTTGTTTTATTTTCTGTCTTTTTAATCTATGAATTTCATCATTTCTGTAATGAGTTTGACAAATCTGTCTGAGTTCTTTATTGCTTCGACCACAATGCTTGAAATAAATCATTCATTCATTCATCTTCTTCCGTTTATCCCTTTTGGGGTCACGGGGCTGCTGGAACCTATCCCGGCTACTTGTGGGCGAAGGCAGGGGGACACCCTGGACAGGTCGCCAGTCTGTCGCAGGGTAGAATGTCCACAGTCACACACCCATTCACTCTCACAGTAGCCGCGGTTACATGGGCAGAATATCTTGATCGGATCAATGGTCGGGTTAAAATTCACCAGTGCACATGGGATCAGAAAACCTCTTTCCGATTAGAACAAACGTTCCCATGGCTCATACTCTCGTTCGGAATGAATCATTTGGGCATGCGCAGTAGTGTAAAAATCACCCGGATGCGGATATAGGTCCCGTTGTAAACAAACCGCTTCCACAGACATTTATGCAGCAGCTCGGTAACATACGAGACGATCTTCCAAACGTGCTTTTATTAATGTCATGAATATTATGAATTGCCTGTTCGCTCATCGTTATATTTAATCTGTGTGGTCAGTGCTTTTTTTGTGGAAGAATTAAGCTGGACGAAAGCTTAGGACAGACTAACACGGGCTAACATCATTAGCCTGATGGATGGACACAAAATCCAGGACCGTGCGAGAAACGCAGCAATCTGCAGCTTTCTAAGGACTGAGCGACTTTTATTTCTGCTCTGAAAGTTCACACAGACCGCCCCAAAGCCACTCTGTGAGCTAGCGGCCCGAGCTCTGTTCAAACACGGTTCCTCCTGAGTCCTGCAGCCGCTAACCCAGAGCGGCGGGACGGCTCGCAGTCTGAATTCTCCCACACATAACAAAACAACAAAACGCACACGTAACCCCCCCCCCCGACACAACATTATTAATCCAGCTGCTCTGCTCACTCGGGTGCCAGTGGACCGAGTGAGCGCTCCTCCTCCGAATCTCCCCCGTGAGGGGTGTAAGAGAGGGGAGAGCCAGCGGGGCGAGAGCGGAGCGGCGCTTTTCACGGGGTGTCCGCAGAGCTTTCTCTCAGCGAAACACCGTCTATGCGTGACGTAAACCAGAGCAGCAGTGACACACGATCGGAATGACCGTTTACATGCTCCACGATCGGATAAACGATCGGTATAACCCACCTATCTCGATCGGAAAGAAATTCTGATCCGAATGAGTCTGACCGGGGCAGAGTATTCCGAACGGCGCGTTTACATGACGCATTTTCTTTCCGATCAGGCGTTCATTCCGATTACTTTTGCCCATGTAAACGCGGCTACTCACACCTTTGGACAGTGGGAGGAAGCCGGAGATCCCGGAGAGAACCCACACATTAACGGGGAGAACATGCAAACTCCACACAGAAAGGTCCCCCATTGATGTTGTGATTTTCATGTCCCCCAGCCGGGACTTGAACCGGGGGCCTTCTTGCTGTGAGGCAAGAGCGCTAACCACTGCGCCACCGTGCAATAAATCAAATAAATCAATAGTTAAGTACCATATATTCTGCACTTTATTAAATGCCCTAATTTTTTTGAAAACACTCTATAAGATCACAGAGTGGTCCACAATCCTTAGCGAATGTTGTACAAGTTTGCCCATTTTTCACCAGCAAACAGCCATATTCAGGCTACTGCATAAGCTAACTACATGCAGAAAATGCATATGTAGTAAAATTACGACAAAAATATCAACAATTTACCAACTGGTCACTATTTTGTGACATCAAATAAATCTAAGAAGAATGGGATAGAGTGTAGACATACATTTACTAAAAAAGCTATTGATAGGAAAACTAAACTAACTAACCAAACTAACCTGCAAGACTAAAAACATTTATTTATGTATTTGATTCTTTAGGATTAGAACCAGCAGAACCAACACAAAGATCATAATGACTTTACTTGAATCTTCTGCTGTTGCAGCTTTTGGGTATAAAGTTGGTGAATAATTTTAGGTTTGGTGGGAAAAAAAAGAAAAAGAACTAGAGGAGATGGACCTGACAGAGGAAAATTGAAATGAGGTACAAGATGTGCAGGATCTGCTAATTAAACAGGGCACAGTGTTCAACTCTGACAAGATTAGCTCTTGTTTTGTGCCATTTACTAAAATGAATTTTAATTCACACAAAAACATTCAATCTTGTGTCCTGGTTGGGAAATTGTGAGTTGGCATAAAGTTTATTGTATCTTTGACCTTTTTTTTTTAAATGATAAAACCTCCAAAAAATGATTTTGTCAAGAATCTTGTGACAGTTTTCCAGCTGCTAAAGGTGCATTGTAACGTCCTCCATACTGCTAGTTAACTCACAGCTGCATTTGAGTTAGCACGAAAAGAGGTAACTAATCTTGTTGGTGAAATGATTGAAATTCATCTTTCCTGTTTACCTCTAAGCATCAATAAACATGAAACCCAGGCTAGTGATCCTAAAATAAAGCAGGAAGTAAAACACTTTTAGAGGATTTATTTTTTTTTCTGAGCGTGCCACAACATGTAGTTTCTTAGGGTTTTATGGGATGGATCTACAGGTGTTTGCCCCAAAGGTTTGGATGATGTGAACTTGAAAGAGACGTGCGTTGATGCTAAACTGGGATTTTGGAATTCTTGTTCAGAACAGCTGAATGTCCCACAGCAAAGAGCAGCTGCAGCCACTAATGCTGCTAATGAGCAGCAGGACGCTGATTGCACGCTCCCAGCATCATTAGAACTGCAGTTATGGCAAATATCAGACACAATTTCAGCATTATTACTGTCAGCTCCCCTGAACCACGTCTGAGCGGTTCCTTCCAGCAGCAGGACTGCAGTAAACTATGAAGAATGAATCAATAAAAGCCAAGTCTCTGGTGAGGGAAAATTATTGATAATGTTAAAGCTTATTTACAATGGAAGAGTGATGCTTGTTTAATGGGTTTGTTTGCCAAACTGTTGACTTGAAGAGACACTTTAAATAGAATTAACCTGATGCTACTATCTTTACTTCTGAACGCTGCTTAAACTGAATGAAAATCTTTTTAGTTTATGCTTTTCGCTGTCAGAGGTTAAGGAAAGTGCATCGAACTGATTCATCAGTAAGAAACTTTTTTCACAAACACAATGTTTATGAAAGTTATTCCTTTTAGTTAACCTAAGATAAATACTAAACATTAGTATGTATTTATTCTTCTTCCTCTAAAATCATATGAAAAGGTTTTTTTGTGTGTGTGTGTTTTTTTTAACATGTTCTTGCTGCATTTTTTTTCATGATGAATGACATATATAAAGAAAATAAAGCTCAAAGTGGCAATTCTGGGTCTTTCTTCTACATCCAAATCATGAATCAACAGGGAAGGATAGCATAAACTCAACTCTGATGTGAATTTCTAATGACTCTGCAGAAACTATGTCCTATAAAATGGCACAGCTTTTTGGATTTTGGCTGAAAACTGCATAATTATGGTCTAATTAAAAGAAATCTGGCAACACTTAGAAAATAGATCAAAAGATGATCGAGTTGGTCTTTAAATCATCTTCTTAAACTTCTCTGTGGTCTTAAAATATTACTTAGTCAAAAAAAAAAAACCTGTGTTGTTTTCTACGACATATTCCAGCTCAGAAGAGGTAAACAAAGACGTGCACGGATGTATTTGTCTGGAAGTGCATGCGTCACATATGTTCTGTCACAAATATGCTATTTTTCAAACAGAATTTTATTTATCATGTGAAAAACACCAAAAACACACAAAGCTGATTAATGCATCCTTTCATTTATTGATTGTTATTTTTTCAAATCTGAACAGTTCCAACAAGAACAAAGAATTTCTGTGCTTTAAATAGTTGAATTACTTTAATCAGAAACTTTTTGACTTCTGTAATGCAGTACAATGGAAAAGCAAGAGTCAATGAAGCCAGGTCAGTGTCCAAGAAACCTGGAGGAAGCTTGTTTCCCAGCTGACATTTGAGCCTCTGAAAGATCCTCACTTTCTGCTGTGAGCAGAAATAACCTTTCTTTATTTATTTATTCAAATATGCATCATGATGCAAAGCACGAGCGCTCTATAACCTCTCAGGTGGCTCCGATGTCCTTACGCTCGGTGTAAATATGGCAGTTGTGGCATTTTGTTTGGTCATTTCATTACGACTTATCTTCCCCATTAGCTATTTTTGTCAGCCGCAAACTCTCTGTACCTGTCGTCTCGCATAGACCTAAGACAAAAAGTCAGTGCAGTATGCAAATTTGACATTCAGCGACGTAGACTTCTATCCACTAATCTGATCAATCATCCGTGCTGTTTGAGTCCCCCTGGGAACACAAAATCCTAATAAATTCACATGCATTGGAAGCAGGTGAAAGTCCAAATTCATCAGGAGGGTGCTGGGATTTTCTTAAGGCTTGGTGAGTTTGTGTGCTCATCCAGCAGTGACACACATGTGGAAAACAGAGCACTGAGCCAAGTTGTACTGTTTCTATGGCATTACAGCATGAGGCCAGCAAAAAAAGGCGGCACAATGACGATCATTTCAATGGGTGATAAATGGTGGAATTATTTTAAGATTAAAGCTTTTTCCTAAAAAAAAAAAAAAAAAAAAAAATGTAATTATAGGTGAACCAAAATGACAGTTTTCCAGTGATTCTACTTCAGACTAAATCTTTAAGTTTTTACCGTCTCATTTAGAACATGTTCAGTAGATAAAAGAAACTGGAGGAAAGATGTTTTGAGTTTTATTTTAAAGTCCTGACAACTTTAACTAGGATCAGCCATTCCCATGATTCTGCCACCACCAGCTGCTAATATAAATAGTTTTTGCCCATCAATAATTGTTCATAGGTGCTAAATGAACTTTATTTTATCATGGACTACTAAGAAGAAAAAAATTGCTCCAAAAGCTTCACTGTAATGGATTTCTGTAAACTGGGCAGTATTTTACTGCAATGTCAAAAATATGGTTTTATTTTGTTTTATTTAGTTTTATTCTGTTATTGTTTCCTTTATAGGGGGTTTGGTGTTTGGTCGGAGTTTTTGGTCATGTCTGTCTGTCGTCATCAGGTGTTTTTTGTATGTTAGCGTTATTATGTCAAATGTTTAATTTTGTTGTTTTGTTGTTATGATTGTTGTTGAGTGGGGGTTTGGATTTTTATAAGCTTTCGCTTCTTCCATTCCCCTTTCAAATCTTATTTTCCAAGTCATGTATTGACTTATATTTTCTTTTTCCAGGTAAATGTTGATTTGATTTGATTTGAAATAAACTTGTTACTACTACTACTACTAAAATACTGTACAAATCTGTTTTTACAGTATTTTGCTCTAAACACCAATGCATTGTGGGAATTTACTGTAAAAAGCAATGGATTGTGGGGATTTCCCTATCACTACTGTAATTTCCAAGTTACTGTGCATCAGAATACAGTAAGTTATAAAGATTCTTTATTGTGAGCAAATTCCAAACATTGTTTACATGTGGTGTCACTCACAGTAAAGAATCAAGCTGAAAGCTAAACTGTATCCCCTGATACTTCTTACTTTAGCTTTTCTTTTTTTTTTTTAAATGAATTTACCCATTGGATAGTTTTATTGAAATTATAAGTCATCTATTTGTGGACATACGGAGCATCAGGCTCAACTTGGGGTTTATTAGTTAGATTAGTAGAGACACTATAACAGATAACTTTTCTCTTTTAAAATTCCAGTATTTTACTCACAGCAGTTTCACCAGTAAGCTACTGTTTTTTTTTCTTTTTACAGCAGTTTACTGTAAGAATACTAAATAAATATATTTAGGTTCACTTTCTAACTTTATTGGGTAAACGTGAGATCTTTTTCTTTTAATTAGCAAAGTTGACAAACAATAGGAGAATGCATGATTGGTAAATTATTGTTTAATGTGAAATATTTTATTGATTATAAGTCTTGCACTGATTGAAAACATATTTGTTTTTTTTAACTGCAGTTGTTAATTTTTCCAGTGAAGGACTAAAAAAACCCCCAAAGAACTAATTAAATGACATTTTGACTGAACGACATGTTAGCACAGCTGTTTTTTGAACACATGGTAATTAACTTTTATTTATTAGTTTGGTTTTCTGTTGCACATTGATATTAAAAAAATTGTTGTCATATTTTTTTAATTTTAGAGTTACAACAGACAAACAAAAGCAATTAAGCTTATAATAAAATTAATAATTTTAAATTTATTTTTCTGTAAAAAAAACAACTCACTGTGCTTAAATGGACTAAATGGTCAAAGGATTTAATTTAGAGAAACAAAAGTAAAAAAAAATGGTGAAAATTGATTTATATTTATGACTTTCAGAGAATTAAATGACCTCCCACACTATTGAATAGGAATCTAAATAGCAAAGACTAAGACTAAGCCTCAAAGTTCACATATTTTTAATAAAAACGTTTGCCTTTATAAACATATTGAGGAAAAAAACCCTCATATCATTACCTCAAAAAGAGTTCCAGCTGAGAGTAGAGGAACCGCAGCAGAGCTCTGCGCGCGGTGACTTCAGCGTGACAGTCGTTGACCACTTGTCCTTGGTCACTCAGGTATTCCCCGTTGATGCATTTGGTGCCGGTGGATAAAGCAACCACCTGTGCGCGCCTCAGGTCCAAATCTGTGGAGCAAGTTCAGGTAAACGTTCCCGTCAGGAAATTTATCAAAACCCTTCATACCTATTGATCTTCAACCTGCGTGTTTAATACCTACCTAAAACCTTCAATCTCAACTTTCTGTCAGTGACAGATGTCTGTTGAAATTGGAAAAAAATAAATAAAAAATCTTTTGAACCCAACTACAATACCCCAATTGGAAGGAAAAGAACACTGAAGTTAAAAGTTAACTTCAGTGTTCTTTTGTTGACCTACAGTTCACCTTTAACCTACTCTGTTTGGATAAAATTGCTTTTAATTCTTTTTGGATTGCATTTGCTTCAATTTGTTTATTTGCTTCAGCAAATAAACATTAAAAAATGTTTTAGTACAACCCCCCCCCCCCCAAAAAAAAAAAACAAACAAACAAACATTCACATCATATCAAAATAGAACCATAAAAATGACAAGTTCAATAAAAGAAAACTAAAGTCCCACAACGTGTCCAAGAAACTGTAATCCACAGCCGTAATTGAACCCCAATATTCTTTGATTTGCCAGAACTGCAGTCTATGGACTGAAAGAAACTGTGCAATTTGATTTTTCAATTTAACATTCAGAAAAGTGATAAAGAAATTATTTCTTTTAACCTGAATGAAGTTTCATAACAAGTGTCAAGCCATTTAGACACATTTACCATTTTTTTCTAAAAAACCCTGTGCCCTTTTGACACCTCTATATATAAAAAAGAAACCATCTTAAACCAAAGAAACAACCGTTCTCTGGCTGTCTTGAGGGAAAGGTGACTCCTTTTTTGTCAGGAATTCTCCCCATATAGGGGCGTGTGATGGACAGACGGAAGGGATCTAAAGGAAGGTAAAGGGGAGCTGTGGGTGGTGGATCAGCTTGCCATTCCTTCCATGGCTGCAACGAAATCTCCCGGATCGCCTCTGAAATTTAGGCTTCACTGACTTCTGGCAGACCTGCAGGCATTGGCAGACCAGCACATGAGCTTTTATCAGCTCCGGCCCAGATGGCACAGTGTCCTGACACCTCCACTGATGAGGGGAAGGAAGGAGGGCAATGAAGGCAAGACGTAGAGGAAGAGCAGAGCACGGGCAGTGTGTGTGTGTGTGGGTGTCTGTGTGTGGGAAACATGAGTAAAAAAGAAGGAAAAGTTCAGTTTTTCTCCATGTAAATAACAAAAAAATTTGTTGTTGATTATTGTAATGATTATTGTGCAATAATCATTTTTTTACCATGGTCCGAGTGAATACTCGATTCTGATTGGCTGCTGGGTGTGCGTTAAAGCCTGATAGCCGCACGGTGAAAAAAGAAGTTCCGGTCACCTAGCTTAAATGTTTTGTATGACCATGGTATAAGCGGGTTAATGGCCTTCGAAGCGTCCATTATTATTTTTTAACGCACTTCACGGAAGCAACCAGGCTTCCACGGGGTGCGGTGCACCACGTAACAAATAGTCCCGGTTGCGCCGCACCACCGCTGCAGTCAAGATTCGGCGATATATATATATATATATAAATAAATATATATCTAAATATATATATATATATATATATATATATATATATATATATATATATATATATATATATATATATATATATATATATGCTGATCTTTCCGATGGGTTGACTAAACCCATCCGTAATAAACCTTTTGCTTCATCATTTGGACAAAAACAAGCAGTAAGAGGTGAACTTCCTCTTTGAACTGATGCTTTATTCAACCCATCGGAAAGATCAACATATATATATTGCTGACTCTTGACTGCAGCGGTGGTGCGGCGCGACATCATCAATCAGAATCGAGTGTTCACCCGGACCATGGTATAACACTTTTTAACGCGTCGGACGGTTCAGGCTTCCACGGCGTGCGTTAAAAAGTGATAATGCATACTTCGTCAGCCATTAAACCTTAAACGCATAAAAACTACATACTACATACTTTTACTGTACAGTCATTCTTACTTGTATTTATTAAAAAGAGCTGCTGGAAAATTAATTTCATTGTGCACTGCATGACTATAAAATATTCTGAAAAAAACCTATTTATAGTTAAATTCTACCTTTTTGGAAATGAATTTGTTCTCCTTTTCAAATTACTTAATTTATGTGCATCTAAGGTTCTTGCAAAGTCCCTATTATTTCTTGGCAAAGCAACCCACACCTTAGTTTTCTGTGTGCTTTTGCCTAATCATATTTCTTGTTCAGCATAATTAAAGGGAATATTATGTAGTCTGTTTAATCAGATTTTTAAACATTTTGTGAGCTTCAAAAGTGCCAGTTTAATAGGAAAAGTAAAGTTTTAGGACTGTTTTTGTACAATTGAAAACATTTTTGTTAACATTTTTGTCCTTTTTGGTTTTTGCTGGATGACTACTTCAAAAAACTGTGAAAATTGCGGAAGATTGAAAACCAGAGGTTAAAGCATTGGTTAAAAAACAGACATGTAGTCATATTTCACATAATCCTTCAGGTGCATTATTGTTTGTCATGGTAAACGATCAAGTTTTGGGGTCACGTCTACTCTATGCTGTTTTATGTTGTGTACACTTTATGCTTTTACTTTTTTTTGTCATTTGTGTTTAATGTCTGTGTTTCTTTTGTTATTACTTGCCTTAGGACAACGGGTGTAATTAAGGTTTTGCGCATTTTCCAGCAAATTTATGTTCTAGCTACGCATAAACATTGATTTAGCGTGCATTAACCGAGCTTAAATAAGTCTGAACCGCACCAGAGTTCACTTGCAATAAAATCCCCAAACTTTGTTTGGGTGTGACTTTATACCTGCAAAAACAAAGTACACACATGCACCCGAAAGCGGGGAATGAGCGGTGGAGGATTGTAGTGCGGCCATGTTAAGAAGTGTCCTGAACAAACCATTGTTGTGTGTGTGAAAAGTATTGTGAAGTATTTGTAAGGATACAACGTATGAGTGATGTTGTTGTATGATGCCCGTACGCCACACTATAGCCATTAGTAAGGCACACATACAGGCTTCTTACTGACTGCATGCCAATGCTGTACACAGGGTGTGCAGGTAATAAGGAACTGTTTGTAGGATAGCCAAACAATCTATGGTTTCGTGCAAGAAACGCGCAAGGATCGCACACTTTTCACTTGAACGGGAATAACAGGCTTCTTGTGCAGTGCGCTGGATTTTGGGGCTTGATTAATGCCTGCGTCACACCTACTTCACCCTTCTGTGTTGGTTAAGTGTTTACTATGACCTGTCGCTAGCAGCGTGAACATAGTGGAAAATGTGCACGAACATTTTCGCTCTGCAGGCTCCCTGTTTGGTCTTCCTTTTTAAAATGTATGGCATCCCTGCATGGCTTATACAGGTTTGCTCGCCTAAATGTACCAACCATGTCAGTCTCAGACTTGGTACGACTTTGATATTTTTGCTGGCTACTTGTGTGCCCTGTACAGGTCCAACTGTGCCCCCCCCCACAAACAGACAGCCCAAATCCATCTGGACAGACGATTGTTGCCAAGGCCCAACCCAAAAACAAAATACTCAAAACGGTTTGGACCAAATAGCCCGGCATGAGGGTACTCTTGGCAAGCTTCAAGTAGAGAAATGACAGGTGAAATGTAATACGCTATTATGCAAATACATGCAGTACCTAAAAATGTTCCGTTTCAGATAAATCTTGATATCATGAGTTTATCTTTAGTATTCCCTACAGGCAATAGAGTCCAATTCCCTTCTCAGTGATAAAGCAAGTTCAAAAAGGTAACAGACTCTCCCTATTTCATTCTCCTGCGTTCTCCTTGCCGTTCCACTTTGCGATTGTTTAGATCAGTTTTGCAGTGGATAATTCCTGCTGCGCTGCTCGCTACCCTCCCATGAAATTGCCAATGAGGTTGCCTTCAGTTCGCATAGGAAGAGGTGGAGAGATAAATGAAAGAAAGGCAAGTGAGAAGGAGGCGATGGGGGACGGAGCCCCACCGGCACAGCGCTGCTTTTTTAAAAGCAGGAATAATCAGCAGCATCACAGAGATCTGAATAAATAAATAAATAAAGATGCGGTGGGGGGTGGGGTGGGGGGGCAGTAAAAAGGGAACAAAGTAGAGGAGTGTCAAAGGCCTAAAGCACTCTTCACACAGATACATCTGTTGATTGCTGGTGATTCAAAGACGACACGCCCCGGGGGGGGGGCAACACTGTCAGGAAGCATGTTCATCACAGCCTCAGACCTGGAAATACTCGCTATGGCAACTGCAGTGTACTGTTAGAGACCTTAAACAGGAAGACAGAAAGAGACCACTCTCTATGGCAACCTGTGTATTGTGAAAATGGCTTTTTGATTTTGGCAGCAGGACACACATGAAGGTAAAGTAACTCATTAAAGCACTTTTCTACCTTCTTTAAGGGCCAAAGTCCCTTGTATGTATGTGAACGTTACTGGAGCCAACAGATATGTTAGTAACAATTGAAAGTGTGTGGACAGGCCCCGCCCCTTTTAGATTTGTTTTACTTCTTAGCCTGACCATAATGATTATGAACATCCAGCAACTTGTTGCTTTATTATGCTTTATGATTTTATTCCCCCCTTCCATACCCTCCCCCCCAACACCCCTCCTTCTTCTTCCCCGCTTTTCTTTTTTGTCCGGTCCAACAAAAAACTGTTATACATATGATTAATTGGAATAAAGTTTAGTATAATTTACAAAAGGGGTTTATTCAAATATACATCTGCTGTGTCAGAAGATTCAAAACCCCATGTTGTAGAAGTAAATTATGTCCAACACAAGAGGCACAAGAGATTTCTTTTTAGTGAAATTTTGCATGCTTTTTCTGTTTTTAAACAGCTTATTGTGTTCTGCATTCTGATTGGCTGTCGATTACAGTCAACCAATCTTTTCAAAGCTGTGTCTCCTGTACAGAATGTGTCCAGTTTACCAAATTTACATAAATCTCAGATCACAGTCAGGTATTTATTTTTTATTCTATAATACTGGACTTTTTCTTTCTGTGAAGGTTTGAACTTTGACAGTTTAAACAAAAGAGAAAAGTGTAAAAATGTTCTTGTCGGTCTGGGAAAAGTATAGAGAGCGTGTAGTGAGGAGTTTTACTGCCTTAAAAAATCTGTAATCCTACTTTGTAGATTTAATCTATGGCTAACTCCCACGAAACACAAGGAAACACTGTATGTGGGAATCAACCTGCTGAATTATCACCAGAGGTTGACCGCTCTACCTCTGCACCACAGCCATTCTGTATAGAAGGTAGACTGTGCAAAAACAATGATTACCGTTCAATAAAAATGATGTTAAAGATCAGATGCCTGAGTGCTATTAAGTTAAATTTTTATTCCACACTGAGATCCAGACAGAACTTATCGTTAATTTGAATAAAAACATTTCTAGTGAGGTGATTTCATTGGTTGTGACCCCTGTAAGCACCTGAGACTGAAATAAGCTCTTCCTGATGCTTTTAGGCCCCCCTGGAGTGGTGCAGCAGAGCTCTGTTCTGCTTACCTGCATCCTTTGCCTCACACCTAAAAACCTTGTGTCTCCTCTAATAAAGTCCTTACATTGCAGCTGTTCTCAAAGACTAAAAGGCAGAGCTGCTCTACAGACAAAAAAAAGCTTCTTGGCAGAGTGGAGGATCAAGATTGCATCTAATTTTTGCTGAAGCAGTTTTTTTTTCATCTTCTCTTATATTAGAGTGTAAGTCAACACATTCTTCAAACAGGAACAGCATATGCATTTTCTCTGTGTTTCTGCTTAATGTTGCATTACTCCAAGTTCTGCCCCCCACCAATACTAGTTTACAACATGGCAAAACTTTGGCAATACAGCCTCTTACCAGCAAAAAGACCTTCAACACTTACAGAGACAAAGGCACAAAGTCTTTGCTCAACCTTTAGAAAAGTAAGACACTGATTTGCATTTATGTTGTTATAATGATAAATAAGCTATTGTTGTTTTAATGAGTTTTATATGACTATTCTCAATAAAAGACACCTTGTACAACAGGATCATCTCAATGCAGCAAATGTAGTGGTAGGATGTCAGCAGAGACAAACAAAATAACATAAAATAAAAAATGGCATGGTTTTTATTTTATCCTTGGTACATTTCAACCAGAAATAAGTAAATCTAAAAAATGAAATGAAATCAAAGCTAATTAAATAAAGATTAATAGTCAGGCTGCCTTATAATCAGGCCTAAATATGAATTCTGGCTGTGCTTACTGACTACTACACTGCGGTCAAAAATCTGTCCAAATGTTTGACTTTGGTAAACTAAAAAGTTGCACCACTTGATGGATCGTTGGAGCATTATAGGGAACTGTAGTCAGGAGCTTGGTGGGGTGATACGTAGTCCTGCAACTGTTTTGGAATTAATTGAATAAAGTTTGACAATTTGGGTTTGCCATTTAGTCCACAAAATACTTTACTTTTTACAAATTAAAAAACATTTAATTTTCTTCAACAAGAAAGATAAACGACCCCACAAAGGAGAGGTCAAAGAACCACACGTGGCTCCATAGCCTTGAGTTGCAGGCCTTGGGCCACATTGCAACATTATCATAGCAGTGTTAGTCCAATAACGATGCAAGAGTTTATTTCTTTTTCTATTGAAAATATCAGCATTGATGATAGTATAGAAATATCAATAGAACTACTATTTCCTACCAAATGACACATTTTTTGATATCAGGATTCTGGAGTATTCCCACTTATTTCCATGTTGGTTTACATTATTGTTTTTTTAATTTTACATAGCAATGAGTGTTTATTTTTGATACAGCCATTTTTAAATCACTTTTATTTTTTCTCATTTTATTCATGGTCACATTCCATTTCATATTTCATTTGATAAGTCACCACAGAGAAGCCCTGTAAAAGTGTCTATTCAAAAATCTAAACACAACAGAATTCTTTTGGGGAAAATCTAAAACTTTATGGTCAATTGTGCTTTTCTGCCGTTTTTTACCACGTGATTTACAGTCCAATTCCCCCATATACACTCACACTCACACACTGATGGCAGCTCTGCTGCCATGCAAAGTGCCAACCTATAACCACCATGAGCAATGTGGAATTTAATGAATTGCCCAGGGACACTGAGACATGGGCAGGCAAGGTGGAAACTAATCTTACCACCTTCTGATCAAAGGTCAACTGTTCTGCACCACAGTTACAGATATTGTCATGTATTTTTATTTGGAATCACATTTTTTGGGATTCTATAGAAATGTTTCAAGTTTGCAGGTCTGGTGACAAACATCTGGCATCATCTCTATGGTAACATAGAGAGTTGGAGACATTTATTTATTTTAAATAAAAAAAAATCATCTCACATTTCTGCCGCTATTAAACTAGATTTATGTAAATATACTGTTCCCCTTTGCATTTCTTCTAAGGAAGTGGGTCAATTTAGTACATATGTTTTAGGAGAAAAACATCATTGAGGTGCTTAAAATCAGAAATCAAAACTTTTTTAAACAAAAATAAATGTTAAACTTTGAAAAGAAGTAGCTTTCCTCGTTCTTAAGAAAATATTTTTAAATGCAGCTGCTTTGTTGAATTTTGCATATATTCAGTGAATACTAAAAAAAGAAAAAAATGCAGTATTACAAAGTGACTGAAATGATAAATCGACTGTGAATTTATGAGCTGTGAAATCTTACTTTGACAACACATTTTTTTACGAATATTTAATGAACATGAAGAATTTACAGTAAACACGTTCTCAGTGGATTTGCGAGGTGGCACATGGGATCACTTCAGGATTTATTTTTGCATTAATTAGAAAAGTTAATTAACAACAATCTGTATTTTAACAACTGTGCTAAAAAAAAGTTGAAACTTAACAAAAAGGTAGTGCAGAAATAACAAGCAAATGAGATTCATTGTCAAAACAGATCAGTAAAAGCAAAATAGGTTCAATAGTTTTCATTCAACAAAGAATTTTTTTTTTCAAAACATGGCAGTGAAACTTTTATGGGTTCACTTATTTGGACTTTTTTTTTAACATTTTATTTGTGGTTTTCTTTTTTACTTTAATTGAGGTCTTCTATAAAGACTCACTGATATGACTGCAAATGATGATTTAACCCTTGTGCTATCTTAGATGACCCCACCCTTACATTGACGTGTTCTCCCTACCATGATAAAGGTGGAAAAAGGTGGAAAGATTTCATGTAATCCATGGACACCAGTGAAGATCACAAATCATTGAAGAAAAAAGGTTCAGAGCACTGTCTAGTGGGTCTAGATGACCCAACTCCCAATGTTAAAGTGCCTAGAATAGTACAAGGGTTACACTGGACTTTTCTGACTCAGCTGAAATAAAGACCATTAGTTAAACACAGTTACTCTAAGTCACATGCACTTGTATGGCGGTTGATCCGTACAGGTTTTTGAGTTCTCAGCCCTGTGGAGGGTCGTGGAGAAAAGTGGCCGCATCTTAAGAGGAGCACATATGTCTCTTGAGGCACATACAGGCCACCTTCAGAGACATCATTAAAATGGTGTGTGGTAAGTATATCGTGACGTTTCTGTAAGGTTAGTGTAAGTTGTGCACACTCATGACATAAGGGTGATGCCATCATATGATGCCCTTATGCCAAACTTTAGTTGTTAGTCAGATGAGCGTACTTCTTACTAATGGGGGTATACATGTGATACCTAAGCGCTTGAGGACACCTGTAGCATTTACACACAAACTACCCTCTGATAGTCTAATTTCCTCATTTCTAATAGTCAGGCTGTAGGCAAGTAGCTCACCATAATCTCGTTAACATATGGACTCCTTGTCCAGTCTGCAGGATTTTTGGGGGGTAAAAAAAAAAAGAAAAATGTGTACAACACGCCTGTGTTTCACCTGTTTCACCCTTACTTTACCTTTGTGTCTTTTTAAAGTGTTTGCTACAACCTGTTGCTTGTAGTTTAGAAAATGTGCATGAACATTTTGGCTCCTCAGGATCACATAGCGGTCCACAACCTTGACAATTTAGTGTGGACCACTTATGTGCTTCGTACAAGTTTGCACATTTTTGTCCCACAGACACCCCATATCCACCCGTAAGGCCAGTTGGGACTAAGCATTTAGCTATAAAAAGATTGCAATGTTTTTGAATAAAAGCTTGATATATGCTGCAAAACACCCCCAAAAAAGGCTTAAAAGGAGATTTTGTTTCTGTGTTATGAATAATTAGGAGCATATTTGTCATGTTTTTCTTGTTTTGTTGCTTCATCTGTAGGGACACTTGTGTTTGGATGACCTCTATGTTTAAAGCTCCTAGTGAACTCATCAGGATAGTAAATGGTACTTTTAATGAGAAAGAAATAACCAAACAAAACAATATTTTTATGCCTTTCAGAGGTCACAATAGAAAGGTCTTCTCAATTACATAAATTTATATTTATGGCTTTAAATATAATTCTAAAAATAACCAAGAGTGCATAGTTACACAAAAGTAAGAGCATAAATTAATTGTGATCAACTGGAGTTTACTTGTGAGTTAAAGCACAGAGGTTTACATGAATGCTAAATGTGACATCATTAAGATGAGCAGGCGCATGGATCAATTCATGAGCATGGAGTTGAATGGAGCAACTCTCACCCACCTCCTGTCCACAGATGACATCCTTTTGAGTGGATAAGACATCAACTTCCAAATCTAGGATCTCCAGCAATGATATTGGAATATCATTCAGACTGGGCAAGGGTGCCTAGGTGGTAACAAAGACTTCCTTTGTGGCTCCTACTTTGTTAACAAAGTAAGGTCCATCCTGAGAATTCAACTGAATGGAAAGAAACAGTCAGGGCTACCATCATGCTGGCATAATAGGCTGCCCAAAGGAGGAGATGGAGGCCGATGACACAGAGACATAAAAACATGTAACACATGTAAAAGTACTTTTACATGTAACACATGTAAAAGTAAAAAAAAAAAAAAGTTTTTCACTTTTTTCTCCATTTTGAAAGAGAAGTTTTTGCAGTTTTTGCAGTTACTTTTAGCCCGTGTCTGCTTAACGCTCAGACGGCTAAAGGCGGGGAACCGTTAGCTGCTAGAGCAAAGAAGCTCACACCAGGAAAGATGAGGTATTTTATTCATTCACCATGGCGCCATGGCACATTTGTGGGATTAAGAAAAAGAAAAAAACATAAACATGAGAATGTGTGTCGCAAAAAAAAAAAAAAAATCACGATACTGACCTTTTCAATGATCTGTTATAACAGCTGTCAGCTGCAAATGATAGAAGCTATTATTGGAGTCTTTTTCATTTTGGGTGGCAGTAAAACCGGGCAATTGTTTCCTAATAGGGCAACCATTATCTCAAAGCAGGCATTTAAACATTTTCTTGTGAGCGACCAGGAGCTCCCAAGGTCAACCTTTATATGCCATTTATATGCCAACTCATTTATATGCTGTTTAGGTTGGGCTCCGGTAGACCCGTCTTTCATGTGTTTTTTCATCACAAGATGTTAGATGATTACGCTGAATGTCACCCGACTGCTGTTGAATCACAGAAAGTGTGTGGAAAAACCTGAGTGGCAGCAGAAAGACGGGGAAAAACAAACTTGAAGAATCTTTATTTGCTTTAACTCCTTGACGCCTATTGATGAACTTCACAAATCCCTTTGGTTCCAAATTTACCTTAGTTTAGCATCTACTTGAAAGCAAATTAGTGATTTTATTTTTCAGAGCAGGAATAAATTCAGGTGTCAAGGGGTTAACCCTGAGCAAATTGTAAAGTACTTCAAAACGCTAAAACAGGCCCAGCCGGTCGCTGCTTTGTAAAAATTTCTCTGCTCATCTCAGCATCACTTCAAAAATATTTCTATATTTGTTTTTACCTTCTACAAGCTATGTGGTTATTTGAAAGTCACAGTATGTGGTTTCTGGAAAAAAAAGCAGATAAGAACCAAGAAAAAAAGGCCTGTTTGAAAGTGGAAATGAAGATTCAGAGCTCAACTGCTATTTGTAATCAACTTGTGTGAATCCATTTACTGGTACTCCCTCTCTGAATTCATGTGCGTCCCCTTCTTGCTCCTTTGTTTTTGTCAATCTGCTCGATAAAAAAACACTAGAAAAGGAATTTTTGCCTAATCTCAGCAAATAAATTTTTGTTTTGCTGTTTTTCTTCTTTTAGAGTGGAAAAATCCAGATTCCCGCTGTCTGTGAGCACATGTGACCGCTGTTTACCATCTCCATCGATTCAAAGGAGGCCCTGGTTGCCTTTGCTGCTTGTCTGGATCTAATCTCGCTCAGGTTGGAGCTCAACTGTCGCAGCTGGACCCCAGTGAGGATGGTGGATGTGGGTGGGGGTGGTCGCTGTCAGTCTCCAGTTCAAAGACAGACCCCGATTAATATTCTCGAGACAGAGAGAAAAGGCGGGACTGTTCAGGACTCCCCAGAGTTCCTGTCAAGTTTGGTGTCTGCTGCTCAGACGCTGGCCGCTGCAGCAGCCGGCGCCATCGCCGCCGCCTCACTGTGAATACTTGGCAGCCTATGGTCTGGATCTTTGAAGATAACGCTTGCTATTAATAAACAAACAGAAGCAATTACTGGGAGCCAGAGAGAGGAGAAGGATTGGATTAGGTCCGGATGAGCGCCCATCTCACTGAAGTCTAAACTGATGAGCTGCAGCACTCCAAAGACAGAGATAGTAATCCCTTCTCACTGAACCCCCATCCTCCTCACCCCCACAGCCTGCAGCGACACAGCCAGATAACACTCCTCTGTACGTGTGTAAAGGCATTTTAATATCATATTCCACAAAAGGTGAAGGCCTTCTGTTTAGAACCATGGCTTTTTATCATATTTAATTTTTTCTTTACCTGACGAAATGAGGCAAACAGACTGATAAGTTACGTTCACACCGTCCGCAGCAAGGTGTGTTCAAGCAACCACTTGCAAAGCAAGGTAAACGCGTGTTTTAGGCTTTGTGTTCAAAACTCTCACATTCAAGCGTCTCTACGCAAGTTTCTACAACCGCTTTCTGGCTCTACGTACAAAATGCGCTGGCCTTGAAAGTTAAACCAGGTCAAACTTTGACCAATCAGGGACTCAGATTTGGCAGTAACGTATGGACGGCGTCCTTTTCATGGAAGTGGTACCTGTTGTAAAAGTGATCATGGAGGAGAAATTAGTAATTGCTGTTTGTGCCCGGCTGGAATTCTATGACACCAATTCTTTCCAAACACCATGCAGACAAAACATTTTTTTTTGTTATTTCATGTCTTCTTCTTTCTCTTTCGGCTTTTCCCATCAGGGGTCGCCACAGCGAATCATCCTTTTCCACCTCACTCTATCATGGACATCTTCTACCCTAACATTAGCCAACTTCATGTCCTCTGTTAAGACATCCAAATATCTCCTCTTTGGCCGTCCTCTTGCCCTCCGGCCAGGCAGCTCCATCTCCAACATCCTTCTACCAATATATCCACTATCCCTCCTCTGAACATGTCCAAACCATCTCAGTCTGGCTTCTCTGACTTTGTCGCTAACACAGGCAACATGAGCCGTCCCTCTGATGTACTCGTTCCTTATCCTGTCTAACCTGGTCACTCCTAAGGAGAACCTCAACATCTTCATCTCTGCTACCTCCATCTCAGCCTCTTGTCTCTGTCTTACTGCTACCGTCTCTAACCCATAGAGCAGAGCTGGTCTCACCACTGTCTTGTACACCTTCCCTTTGAGTCTTGCTGGCACTCTTCTGTCACACAACACTCCTGACACTTTCCTCCAACCGCTCCAACCTGCCTGCACTCGCCTCTTCACCTCTTTTCCACAATCCCCATCACACTGAACTGTTGACCCCAAGTACTTAAACTCCTGCACCTTCTTCACCTCAGCCCCCTGTAACCTAACGCTTCTACCTTGATCCCTCTCGTTCAGACACATGTATTCTGTCTTACTACGACTGACCTTCATGCCTCTTCTTTCCAGAGCAAACCTCCACCTCTCTAGCTGTTCCTCCACCTGCTCTCTACTCTCACTGCAAATTACAATGTCATCCGCAAACATCATTGTCCAGGGAGATTCCTGTCTTACCTCGTCTGTCAGCCTGTCCATCAGCATAGCAAACAAAAAAGGACTCAAAGCTGATCCTTGGTGTAGTCCCACCTCCACCTTGAACTCCTCTGTCTGACCTACAGCACATCTCACCACCGTCATACTTCTCTCATACATGTCCTGAACTACTCTGACATACTTCTCTGCCACTCCAGACGACCTCATACAGTACCACAGCTCCTCCCTCGGCACCCTGTCATACGCCTTCTCTAAATCTACGAACACACAATGCAGCTCCTTCTGACCTTCTCTGTACTTTTCCATCAACATTCTCAAAGCAAAAATGGCATCAGTGGTGCTCTTACGGGGCATGAAACCATACTGCTGCTCACAAATCTCCACCTTCTTCCTAAGCCTGGCTTCCACTACTCTTTCCCACAGCTTCATTGTGTGGCTCATCAACTTTATTCCTCTATAGTTGCTGCAGTTCTGCATGTCACCCTTGTTTTTAAAGATCGGGACCAGAACGCTTCTCCTCCATTCCTCAGGCATCTTCTCACTCTCTAAAATCCTATTGAACAACCTTGTTAGAAATTCCACTGCTGTCTCTCCTAAGCACTTCCATACCTCCACAGGTACGTCATCAGGACCAACGGCCTTTCCGCTCTTCATCCTTTTCAGAGCCTTCCTAACCTCATCCTTTCCAATCTCTGCTACTTCCTGCTCCACAACAACCACATCTTCCTCCCTTCTTTCCCTGTCATTTTCCTCGTTCATCAGCTCCTCAAAATACTCCTTCCATCTTTTCTGTACACTCTCTTGGGTTGTTAGCACCTTTCCATCTCTGTCCTTAATCACCCTTATCTGTTGCACGTCCTTCCCATCTCTGTCTCTCTGTCTGGCTAGCCTGTACAAGTCCTTTTCTCCTTCCTTTGTGTCTAACCTGTCATATAGCTCATCGTAAGCTTTCTGTTTGGCCTTTGCCACCTCTCTCTTCACTCTACGCTGCGCTTCCTTGTACTCCTGTCTATCTTCCTCAGTCCTTTCTACATCCCACTTCCTTTTAGCCAACCTCTTCCTCTGGACGCATTCCTGTACTTCCTCATTCCACCACCAAGTCTCTTTACCGTCTTTCCTCTTTCCAGATGACACACCTAGCACCTTCCTACCTGTTTCCCTGATAATCTCTGCTGTAGTTTCCCAGTCCTCTGGAAGCTCATCCTGACCACCCAGGACCTGCCTCAACTTCTGCCTAAATTCCTCACAAGTTTCTTCATTCTGTAGCTTCCACCACTTGGTCTTCTTTTCTGTTTTCCCTCTCTTCTTCTTCCTGACCTCCAGAGTCATTTTACACACCACCATGCGGTGCTGTCTGGCTACACTCTCTCCTACCACCACTTTGCAGTCGTTAACCTCTCTCAAATGACCTCGTCTACATAGGATGTAGTCCACCTGAGTACTCCTACCTCCACTTCTGTATGTCACTCTATGTTCCTCTCTCTTCTGGAAGTAAGTGTTGACTACAGCCATTTCCATCCTCTTCGCAAAGTCCACCACCATCTGTCCCTCCAGATTCCTTTCCTTCACACCAAACCTGCCCATCACCTCCTCATCACCTCTGTTGCCCTCACCAACATGCCCATTAAAGTCTGCTCCAATAACAACTCTCTCTCCTCTGGGAAAACTCTCTATGACCTCATCCAACTCACTCCAGAATCTCTCCTTCACTTCTAAGTCACAGCCAACCTGTGGCGCATACCCACTGACTACATTCACCATCACCCCTTCGATTTCTAACTTTAGGCTCATCATCCTGTCTGAGACTCTTTTCACTTCTAGAACACTGTTTACAAACTCCCCCTTCAGAATCACTCCTACCCCGTTTCTCTTCCTATCAACACCATGATAGAACAGTTTGTATCCTCCTCCAATACTACGTGCCTTGCTGCCCTTCCACCTTGTCTCCTGCACACACAGTACATCTACCTTCCTTCTCTCCATCATGTCTGCCAGCTCTCTGCCTTTCCCTGTCATTGTGCCAACGTTAAGAGTCCCTATTCTCAAACCTATGTTCCTGCCTTTTCCCTTCTCTCTCTGGCCACGGACCCTTCTGCCTCCCCTCTTTCTTCCACCAACAGTAGTCAAATTTCCACCGACACCCTGTAGGTTAACAGCATCGGTGGCGGTCGTTGTTTTTTTGTTATTTCATGTCACTTTCTTCTAATCTCGGTTTGGTGTAAAAAAGGCACACCCAGAGGAAAATTAACAAATAAATTTACATATATATATATATACATATAAATATAAATGTATATTTATATACATATAAATATACAGATTGTTTAAATTCTATAAAGAAAAAGGAAAGAACATGCTGCATTCACAACATCAAATATTTTGCCCAACGCTTGTCCAAAAGTGTGTTCATTTAACTGGTGCTCTTGACACTAGTGGGAGGAGCTACTTTTCAAAGTTTTTTGCCTCATTGCTACATCCCTGAAAACATGGATGATGTTAAGATGTTATCGTTTTTTATTTGGAGAGTTCTACAAACGCATGTCTGTGTTCATGAGATCATTCAGAGTCCCACAGAATGACGGCCGTTCTTCAGTATTTTCGTTTCTCTGTGACCCAGTTTGACGACTTGCTGTTCTGCATTAGTCCAAGAAAGAAAATAATGATATTATAGGACCTTTTTATTATTGTCTCGCTACAGTTTAGGAGGAGAATGATCAGATGCTCCAACATGTTTGTTTTGAACTCCACCTGCTGATTACATCATCAACAGGCAAAAGCTGAGTTCCTGATTGACGGAGGCGATGCAAATTCATTACCAAAGATCAGATATTTTAACTCTGGAAACAATGCAACGTGCCACACTGGCCAGGACTTCCAAAACCCGCTGCCACTAGTTCGCCGCACCAGACCCGACGCTCAAAACACTGCAAGACCTCTGATGGCAGCTGAACATGGTCTTTAGTCTCTTGCGTGCAAATTGAGTTTGGCGTGAACACAGCTGAATGGTTCCAAGGCTGTGAAAGAGTTTACTTCACAACTTTTCTGTTTCCATGTTCTTGTTTGACTTGCTAAAACATTTTTTGGTGGATTTCGGGTTGATCTGGACTCACGCTTTCTACTCAGATCAACTTTTAACTGGTAGTAACTATATTTAACCCCAAATCATAACCCTACCACCACCATGTTTGACACACGGAGATAGGTTCTACATACCAAACATTTTGAAGCCATTTTTTTTTCTTCTCAACATGTTCAGTGGATCTTTAGCCTACTTTTATGTTTTTAAAACACCTCTTTAATATATGAGAGAAAAAAACACACATACCCATTTAAAAAATGATTGAATGGAGTCCCCCTTCACATAGAAAAATGACGGTTTCTTCCAAATGTGATGTGAGAACACGAATGACTGCCGTCATGCTATAAAGACCCAGGTGTGGGTTAAACACAGTAAGACGCAAAAAGCAACACAGGGTGCAACTCCTTTTGTTTGCAGGAGAGCATCACTGAGAAACTTCCTGCTCCACCTGTCGGCGTCTCGCTCGTGTCACTCAGTCAGGTTTCAGATTAAACTGATCTAGTTAAGATTCCCGCTGTGGCTTCTGGAATTCCTGTCAAAGCTTCCCGAGGAGTGTGAGCCCAGCATGCTGTGGGGATGACTGACACTCGCTACTGTGTTTCATTCTCCTCAGAGACCCTGAATAGTCAATAATTCAGGTTGACGGTGTTCTCCCCTGCATGAGCACGAGACACAGCATGGAATAGAAACTCTGCCTGTCCTTCCACATTCAGTTTATTTCTTTCTCAGTCACACATTTCCTTCACTATCCTCTTTCCCGTCATCTTTCCTGGCCCACCCAACCCACACTCACTCCCTCTATATTGCACCACTTCAATAATTCAAAGTCATATATAAAAGTCAATGAAATTTGCCATACCTCGGGTCATTACGATGCCTGCCAGGGATTTGTGTCGAGTGTGAGCGGGACTGCAGCCCCCCACCAGCAACCGGTACTTCTCCTTCACCAGGTAAAATACTGAATCGGCAAAATCCTGAAAAAAACCAACACAGATGCTGCTTTCAATTATGCTTCAAACAATCCATGAAAAAGTTTCGGATTTTATCTTTCAAGGGAATTTTCTGTTTCCTTGTATCTATTTAGCCAACAATTAAAGACCCACTCCACTGAAAATGGTGTTTTTAAAAAGTTCTTGTGACATTTTTTCAATGAGGGAGGACACATATACAGAAAATTAAACTTAAAATTCAATTTCTGAGTATTTCTTTATTCAAATCGTTGTGAATCGGGGTATGACAAAAAAAAAAATCACATTTGTGATACTAGAATGTGGGGGCTACAAGTTCCTCTCCATTCTGATGCATCCATTTGTAAACAAGTAGATCCATTAATGTCTTTATTTTCCTCATATGCGCTGGTATCTGGCTCAAAACTGCACGGCTGGATAGCTTCAATAATGCTTGTGGACATTTTTGTTGAGCCGCTAATGTTAGGTTGGAGGTGTGAGGGGCTGTCAGGTAGGAGATGGGGGGCGGCGTTGCACAGCACCAATGGCGCCACCCACAACACAGAGGTGAATTTCTAATGAGCTACATGCCGCTGTGCAGAAACTATGTCCTACAAAACACCACAGGTTTTTGGCTAAAAGCAATATAAAGCTAATTAAAAAAAACTCGGGGAATGCTTTGAAAATAGATGACTGGAGTGGGCCTTTAAAGAAATGCTTTTGATTGAGATCATATTTCGGGTTAAAAACTGTCAATATAACATTCGTAATTTTTATTAAAACAGGAATGCAATGCAATAGGAAACAATCAATAAAAACCTGCAGGTTTAAAATAATAAACTTGTCCATTTAGCTGAGCTTTTATAAATGGGCCAATGAGATTTGAACCATATTTTATCACAATATAAAGCAAGCCCAGCTATTCATAGAATTAACTGTATATAATATTTTAAAAGTTCCACTCTGAAGGCGTACCCCTCTTGCTTTGTGTTTCATAATTTTACTTATTTTTAGAGATTTTATTCTCTGACAGCTCAGGAGCTCTTTGGAAGCTTGAGCTCTCTTTTCAACAACAAAAAAACTTATTTGTGATATTTACGAGCCAACAAATCGAAATCTGTTTGTATTTGTTCGATTAATTTTTTTGCTAAACTGTGGTTTTTGTAGTAAATTCATTCGCCCCGTTTTAACCACCTAAAAGTCCCCTGACTTCCCACTAAATCTCCAACCTTCAACAGATGTTTCCCAACTATGTGCATCACATTCACACCCATCTGAAGCTTTACAGCTCTTTACTCCAGTTATAATTAAGGGCTTAGTTCCTGAGCTGCCGCCGCGCCAAGTGTACAGCGGCAGAATGGCAGCAGAGCCGACAGATTGAGGCCCAAACGGCTAAAAGGACATCAACAGTTGCATCAGTGACATACATAAAACGTGAGGGAGGAGGAGGGAGATTAGAGCCCCAAACGGCAAAGAGAGTGAATGAATTAGTGAACATATTGAACATTATAATCCTCATCAGAGCTGGAAAGCTGTCACAGAGGCTGGCTTTGCTCACAGCTTGTGGTGCAGTGGGTGGCACGCAGCTCCATATGCGCGCATGCAGGAGCGCGCACATTTTCAAGCTGACACTGATGTCAACATAAAGCTTTTAAGGAATGAGTTAAAAAGAGTGGCGGAAAGTCACAAGGATTTTTTTCTTTTTCCAAGTCAAGCCTGAGTCAAGTCGTCTTTACCAACAGGCAGCCAGCAGGAGAGCAGAAAACATCATCTTTTGTTCCACTGCAGGATTCTTTTTTTTCTTCTTCAGCATTTGAGATGATTTGTTTGTCCTGAGCTCAGCTCTAAGAGCAGAAGCTATTTTAAGAGACAACACTTCTCAGGACTGCCATGTCATCTGAGTACCGCACACCTGGACTCTTATTAATCCCACAGCGCTTCTACGAGACATGGAGAAACCAAACTTGAATGATTCTGTGCACAAATTTGCAGTTTAATCCAGATCGACTGGTAAAAAACATTTCTAAAGGGGAGGAACTAGTTCATGTGTTGGTACCAGATTACACACTCATTTACTAAATAAGTTATTTAGGGTTTAAAAACATCCTTAAAATATTATTTTCAATCTTTTCAGGTTCTTTAATTATCGTGAAGAGAAGCTACAAAACAGAAGACAATGGAGATATTTTGTTCCGCACTAAAGGGTACACTGAATTATTAGGCGCACCTTCAATGAATTGTCTATTTTTTTTACTTTTGTCATATAGAAGACTTTATTAACTGCGTTCATTGTAACTCTCGAACTCCTCTTCTTTTCCATCCGGTCCAACAAAAAACAGTTACAAATATAATTAATATAAATAAAGTTTAGCCCTTAATACCAAAAAAGGAGTTTATTCAACTATACACCTTGTGTGTCAGAAGAGTCATAACCCCCTGTTGTAACATTATTATCTGTCCAATAGAATACGCCTTCAGCTCTCATCTCTTTGCTCAGCAGTTGAAAGCCGGCTTGGGAGAATCTGTCAATCAAACGTTTCAAACGATGGACATAGGGACCAGAAGGCACCACATGCTTAGTTGATTCTGTTGTGAAGAAAAGGTGGTTTTCTCCACGTCAGCTTCCACTAAGATTACAATAAATGTGTAAACAGTAAAAGTGTTAAGGCAGAGGGTGTGTTATTCAGATGTCGCAGGGGACATCTCTGTTTTTGAAGGGTTAATGTCATCTTTATGTTCTACGTTGTGTCTTTTTTTTCTTTAACTATACAGCGGTCCATCTCTATGGCACAGATCAGTTTTTGCAGTGTTTTGGGAGTTTCTTTCTGTGCAGTTTTGTATCCTTTTTAATTTCTCAACGCACTGAGTTCTGTGTTCTGAGAGGCAATTTCAGATTTTGAGCAGATCTTTGTTTTCATTCTGTAATGCTGAATATGAAACGTGGGAGTAAAATCATATTTCTGTCTTTTTAAAAGCTGCAAAGTGTTGACATTTTAGAGAAACCTTTGTGGGATCAGAAATAGTCAACATTTTTATTATTTCTTCCATTCAAACAAGACTTAAAGATGCTAACTTTCATTCTGGCTAATTGTATGGGGTATATTGAGATTCATGGATTAGCTAGCCACCAAAGATTCACCAGAAACATTAAAAAAACAATAATAAAAGTACAGTACTTTGTGCTTCTCCACAGGGAAATGTTACAGCACCAAGAGTAGCAAACGAAGAAAAAATAGTTTGCCACTGGAGAAAAAGGCTCATGTCTTGAACCTCAAAGTGACATCCAATTAATCTGAACAGAATCCTGCTCTGTGCAGCAGCGTCGGCTGGTGTCAGTGGTGGTGTGAACCCGGAGTCGGGTCCTCCGTCCCTCCCACCGGCCTTTTCATTGAAGACATTACGAGGGGAAGAGGGGGCGGCGGCTCAGAGAGGCCAGCAGAGCAAAGGTGGAATAGACCTTGGCAAACAGCTCGGCTCTGCTCCCCTCCCTCTGACTCTGTTATTTCATGTTTCCTCTTATATCCTTTTCACTACGTCTCATCTTTTTCTCTTCCCCCTTTAACCCCCCTGTCGTTTCCTCCTAAACTGTGTGATAGAGGGCAGTGGTGCATCAGAAACAGTGGACCACCAGCGAGTCTGGACCCTCATTATATCTGAAAGGCAGCTGTGTTTTTTTCCTTCTGAGCCTCTCCGTTTATACCAGTTAAACACTTGTGAACACCTTTCTGCTTCCTTTACACATACAAACATAGAAATATGTGTTTACACACACGCAGACACTCTTTTTTTTTCCTCTGCGGGAAACGCCACCTTGAGTGTTGGACCCTAATGTGGCAGAAAAACGAGGCCAAGGATCTGGCTCTTTCGCTCAGACAGACCAACAGAGCGGCCTGTCACCCCAGCAGGAGGAGGCGGCTCGCTCCCCCTCTGGAGAGCATCAAGGTTGGCAAAGCTCTACTACACAAGACATTTAAGAAGAATTTTGTAGATCTGCAGTCAAGAAGCTTTTGCTTTTATTTTTAATGGTTTTAAAAAGGACTTATCATGATGTTAGTCATTTTAGTTAACCCTTTAACACCAAAGATCTACTCGTTGAACTACCGTTAACTCTTCTGCTGTTTATGCAATCCCTACTGTAAAGTGTTAAATATCAGCGCGAAGCACTGTTTCCCCGCTTTAAAATGCAATGAGATTACGTAAATTGCGTAAAAGGTTGAAGAGTTACTGTCGTTGAAAGAACGTCAACACTGGAGCTAAAACTCCAATGTTCAAGGGCTGTCTTGATTTATTGTAAAAATCCATCCTTAAAGGACCTTGTTAAGATTGGAGATATGCTGTCAGAAAGCATATCCAAGCTGGTCTAAGCATCAACAGACTGAAATTCCTAAATGCGTCTGCTATATTCTGTAGATAGAGTTATCTCATGGTTGTTTAAAAAATGCCAAAGAAGAGTGTTCTTGGCTGTTAATGACAAAAGGAGCTTTTTTGTTTTGTTTTAAAATGATATGTTTGGACCGTTGCAGTGGATGCAGTTTATTTTTCAGGTAATCTTCAGTGGTTTTTGAGTGTTCTGTATTTTACTTTGTCTTTAGCTGCGTAATGTGGGAGCAAAGTTTGTTAGGTAATGAAAAGACAGTTTGGCATGTTTTAAAAAAAAATATTATTTTTTTTAACCAGCCTGGATGAAGAGAAAAACAGGATTTATTTAACTTATTTGTAAACTAAAAAACATCTACTTGCACAAAAACTCTACATAAACACGTTTCCAAACCCATATTCTGTAATTAAAAATTTTCCCCAAGATAAAAGATACAGTAAATAATTGCTGTTACGTTTTCTGTTCCTGTACTGTTTTACTGTTTCTACTCCTCCATAAACAAAGAAACCGATGTCCACAGTAAATATCTCTTTTAATGTTGACTTTTATGTCCCACATAGCCTCTGCTCATCTACGATTTGTGTTTAAAGATGAAGGTAGTCTCCACAGATTGCTGGGTGGTCATGGAAGAAGATAACCAATCAGAGCAATTATTGTATCAGATAGGAAAAATGTAAAAAAAAAGAAAAAAAAGAAATCATTGACGTTTAGGGTAGGAGCCATGTATAGATGGGTTATCATGGTTACATGTGGTGTTTGAATCACACACAGATAATTAGCAACAGTGGCTGGTGAGAATACAAACAGGTACCATCTCATCCACAAGGGAGAAGGACAAAAAGGTTTGGTGGATGCATTTTTTTTTTGTTAACCTTAACGACAAACATTATGCTTTTCTTATTTTGTATGTCTTCAGGTATGTTTGTCAAGTATGTGTGAGTTACAGGAGACTCCTCAATCGTTTTTGCCTTTTAAAAATGTAAATATTTAAGAAAATCAAAAGAATTTAGTTGAGTTCTTGTTCTTGTAGCCGTAAAAGTTGGCACTTTTGTAGCGCTTTAATACTGGAGCTTTAGCTCCAATGCTTATATTCTTTGGACTACCGTTACTCTTCAACTGTTTATGCAGTTAATGCAATTTCAACTGATTGTGATGTGGAGAAAAATGGCTTTGCGGAGATATGCAATACTGAAGCCTATCTCTGCATTAGAATCAGCTGATTTACTCTATTTACATAAACATTCATGTATTTTTCTCCGGCATTGTGCTGATATGCAACACTTTACATTATAGTGCTTACGCAATCAATGTAAATCAGCTGTTTCTGTTGTGGAGAAAATCTGTTTTTGCCGTGTTACGCAACCCTTCTATTTATTGCAAAGCTGATAAAAAAAATCTGCTTTGCTCTGAATTAGTTATTCATGTTGTTAACAGTCAAATAGTCATGGTATGTCAAAGAGTCTGTGTTATTTAGGTGTCACTGTCAACATCTCTAGTGTTAAAGGGTTAATTATAAGCATTTTGGACTCACCCAACTATTACTGTTTACATAAAGATGCATGATTGTATACTTACAGTGCCTTAAAAGAGCAAAATAGGGATTTGAAAAAGAAATTCTATAGTAGTGTCAGAATAAATGAAAGCATCTTACAAAACCCTTCTTACAAAACAACAACAAAAGGTTGTTGTTCAGGAGCACTAGTGGGAATATTAGCATATTAATATTTAGGAGTAAATACAATATTTAAGGAAGGCTGCTCATATTGTCCATAGTTAAAAAAAAAGAAACAAGAATAATTTTCTTTTTCTTCATTTTTTTTTTTTAAAGCTGAAGTAGGTGATCTTGCCTCCAGAGGCCATGCTCCATGACAGAACGGCAACAATTATTAGTAGTTCAACTTGAACGGCTTTATATAATACTACTAAACAACGGCAGTGAAATAAAATAACCTGTGTTAATTATGTCTGTGGGGACCATGCTTGGGAACTTCAGTGACACAGAACCAAAAAAACTTTTCTCCATGTTGACGAAAGTCCTGAACTTTTCTCCGACAATGAATTTGTTAACATTTTTAGGGACTTGACTTAGACTGAGTTTAATTAAAGCATTGTTTTTAAAGTGTAATTAATCGAAGGGAATGATAGAATCTGTTAAAGGAATCATGGAAAGGAACCCAAGATGCATGATTTCATTAAGATATGATCCCTGAAACGAAAAAAAACATTTTCAAATAACTTTTTTTTTGCTCTGACTGTTAATAAAGTGTCTCATATGTGGGTGGACAGAAGACCAAGTAAAGCAGTACAACATGGAGTGGCACTTTATTACGCATCGCAGAAGCACCATGCTAGCTTCTCATCAGGCACTCACTTCACAGAAAAAGCCTTTGAGTTAAAAAAAGCTCTATGCAATCTTATTCTGTGTATTTTTCCCCCCACAAGGCCTGTAGAAAGTCAGGATTGTGTCTGAATTCCATCACTAATCCTCGGTTAGTGCACTACATAGGGCAATCGCTATTTTGCAGAGGTGTCAGAACCTAGCGCATGTACCTACAGCTGGAAGAGGTTTGGTGCCAAATGTTGACGCAGTGAAAATCTCGTGAATCTTGCTCCAGGGTTTTTCTTTCACAGGTCTTTCCCGATGTATGAAAGACTTGTGTCATAAAATTCTAGTCGGGCACAAACTGCATTTATTAATTACTCCTTCATGATTCAATTTACAAACAGTTGGGGCTCCCATGAATAAAAAAAAAGGATGCTACGTTACTACCAAATCCGAGTCCCTGATTTGCCAAAGTTAAACAGTTATAACCTTTGGTGTACGTAGAGCTAAAAAACAGAGTTAAAAATTTGCGTAGTGATGCGTGTACGCAAGAGTTTTAAAAAGGGAAGACTATACGTGCGTCTAAATAAATGTAGCATTACAGTCATTGTTATTCCATCCACCCCGCTGCTTGGTCTGTCCACCGTTAGCACATGTCAACAGTTCCACATTCTCCTCCAAGGTGGTGTGGAATGTCACCAACACTCCTCCTTCTGTTTTTCTTCTAAAGTCAATATTGTGGCAGAAACAGAAAATGTCAGCAGTGAAATGTCCTCCGCTGCTGTTT
This sequence comes from Oryzias latipes, assembly GCF_053564925.1. Classification (NCBI taxonomy): domain Eukaryota; kingdom Metazoa; phylum Chordata; class Actinopteri; order Beloniformes; family Adrianichthyidae; genus Oryzias; species Oryzias latipes. The sequence continues at coordinate 14,215,457 of NC_136256.1, read as the reverse complement.
GACCTAGAAGTCTGCGCACGCTGGCCGCCTGATGGCATGTGCCTTTCTGCCGCGAGCTAGAAATAATCGCTGGAATTTATCGCATTATTGTTTTGGCTTAAAAACGGAAAATAAGGAACGGATGATTCGCCGATTACCTTTTAATGATGTTTCAGCGCATTGAGCTCCAGGAAATCTGGTGAAACGCGGAAGGGAAACTGGTTGCCATGATAAGTGTGTGTGTGTGTGTGTGTCATTCTGCCTGATTTTTAACCCCCCCCCCATCACATACACACACCCCTCCTTGCTGAAAAACACACTTCAACCCAATGCCCTCAACACCTTATCAACTGCCTGCAGAGCCACCCAGGCAGCATAAAAATGGGGCCATGTCTTATATTTCTTTATAGAGGTATTTAACAATTCATTCTCTGCAGTTTTAATACTGTCTGCCCTCTGCCTCAAACCCCCCCCAGCACCACCACCTCAGCCTCCAGCCCAGCCTTCCTTCTCTCTATCTCTGTGCTGCTGCAAAGCAAGAGACTTTTGAAAATGGATATCTATTCATTGGGTGGAAATGCTGCCTCCAGGGGATTTTTAGATTCGGAAAATGCACGCCACCTCACAGAGAGATTGTTTTTTTTTTTTGTCTTGTTTATTCTCCGTGTGACACCTTTACATCCTCTTCACTCATACAGCTTCACCTCTCCTCCAGATCAGTATATAAAAAGAAATAAATAAATAAAAAAAACAAGCAAAGTGAAGAAAAAGAAAAACGGACGCATAATTAATCTCTCCTTCAGTCAAAAGTAAAAAATGCAGTTGAGTCGCGGGAAGGCAGCAAAGCGAGCTGAACGGTGAACCAACGTCAGGGGAGCTGCGAAGCAATCCCGGGCTTTAACAACCTTTTGCTCCCGCTACGACCGAAGGCCTTGGAGCACATTTCACTCATCAAACTTTTGCCTGAACGGTGGGGCTTTGTCAGTCGGATCGGGCTGCCGGATGGTGCTGTGCAGCCAACAGCACCGCGGCACCAGGCTTTCTCCCTCTCAAAGCGCTTGCTTGATCTTTCATAGTTAGAACGAGGGCAGATAAAGGAACAGAGAGAAGGAAGAAAAAAGGAAAGGATCATGCATCTGTCACAATTCCCCCTACCAGCCTTTCCTGTTCAACACGGAAGAGACAGAGGTGTGAAGCTATACCTCAGGCTTCCAGCTACAAAGGCAAAGCTGAAGCAAGAGTTTCTTATTAGGGTTAAAAACTGGAAATCAAGGCAGCAATCAGAGAAAATATGACAGTCAGGGAAAACAATCCTAACCCATCCTGGAGAATCATGCTAAACATAGAAGGGGAGGATCCATGACAGTTTTTCCGAATTGCAGAGGAAGTCCTGAACTATGTTAATATTGTTTTTTTCGTACCCACTCATTCCCATTTTGGGGTCACAGGGTTGCTGGAGTCTATGTCAACTACTGATGTGTGAAGGCGGGATACACCATGGACAGTCTGCCAGTCTCTTGCATGGCCACACATGCCCTCATGCAAAAATGCACAGAAAGGCCCCAGCTGGAATTTGAACCATTTCGCAGTGAGGCAAGAGTGCTAACCACTACACCACAGTGCAATTCTTTTAGCATTAGATATTAGCTAATGGCAGTGCAACAGTAAGTTTTTGTCTCATATTGAATCAGACGCCTCTGGATTATGGTTCAAGAAGCAAAACGTTAGACTTTAAATCAGCAAGTCTGTGGTTTAGGACCAGGTTTAGCAAGAATCCAGTGGTGTCAGGAACATATCTGATGTTCAGGGGTGAAAGCTAAGCCAGTACATCTGTTACCAAATCCTTTTGAAATCACAAATTAAAATTGTTATATTTTAATTTCTACACTGGACACTTCAAGCTTAACCAACGACAGGTTTGAAATCCAAATGTTGCACATCGTCCCCTTTATGGAGTTGACACTGACGTTGCTACGGTTTGATAGAAGAGCATATCAGACCTGCATCCCTGAGCAGAGGGGATGAAATGAACCACATCAGCTCGAAGCTGCTAATGCTCTTAAGCACAAAAGCAAACATTAGTTTGGGCAACGCAGCCCCAAACATTGAAGCCAAAATGAGCTGAAGCTGCTGAATCCGAACCACCAAACAGGGATGTTCAGCACCACCGACTCTGAAAATCATTTTCAATCTGCTGCCGATCAAACAATAGATGCTATCAGAGTCTCACACGTGTGGCCTGACGCTCGGAGCTGCGGTGATCCGTTACCGCTCTGAGCCGTCCTGCAAACTCACACAAGGTCATCGCACAAAACTAGTTCAGTCCCAAACTTTAGGTTAACGGAGTCCTAAAACAGTATTCAGAGTTCGCGATGAACAACGCTTAATAAAATATCTTTAAACTGGAAGAGAAAACACAGAATGTACTAAGGTAAACGGTTCAAAACTGTGTGACAAAACAGCACGTTCTCTGCCTGTTCCCTCCATCTTTAAAGATATGCGCAGGGCAGAAAAGATGACACGGATCAAGAAAAAGCGAGAAATAAAAAGGTTCAGGGTGTCGTTTGGTTGTAAATCCCCTCTGATTAACCTCAGCGGTTAGGAGATAAAAGCAGTGATATGCCTGAGACGACTTCATAATGTCATGCAGAGTGTAAAACACACTTGAGGCTTTAAATATTCTGCAGCGGAAGGCCAGCAGAAGGCTCATGCAAAGAAGATAACGTGACCCATCCTGAGAGAAAAGACAGATACAAACTTAAAGAGGAGGAAAAAAAATATAAAAGAAGGCAAGGTGGAGGGAGGAGGGTCATAAGGATTAAAGAAGAGTCTGTCATCGATGGGAGATAGTTGACAAAAGGAAGAGGAGGACGAGGACACTCGAGTCGCCTGAGGGTTGCCCTTTAATTTACCCATGATTCAAGAGGAAAAAAAGAACCAGAAAGAAAGAAAAAAGCCCTTTTGGTGCGTTTAAATCTTCACGTAGCAAGAAATTATTTGAAAGTTTTAGCTGCGGCCAGCATGCTGCCTGGTAGAGTTATTAGCCTCTTTGAAGTACAGGGGGGTTTCGTTTGTTATGTGACTTCTGGCTTGATTGCTGCCTTGATTAAACATAGAGGGAAACCAAAGGGACCCAATGCTGAACATCGCTATAGCAACCAGAAGTCGAACGTTGCTGGAAACAGCAAAAGGGGCCGAGGAACCAAACACAATAACGCCTGAAACTCTAAATCGCTCAGTATCCTCTGAGCTTGAAAGTCCTTTGAGGAAGAACATCACAGAGCAGAGAAGAAGTTTTATGTGCTGCAAGTAAAAATAACAAAAACATCTAAGAATTTTGATGGTTCAGGATAAACGTACCCCGATTTTACCAGTTGGACATGTCTATAGAACCCTTCAAGTAGCACTGTTGGCTATAAAATCCCTTTATCCTCAACAGGTAAAAAGATAAAAGATGCTCAAATCAGGTTTTTGGTGATTTTAACATTTTCTTGTGACATTTTCCTTATGATGGAGAACATATATAAGGAAAATTATGCTCAAAATTGCTTTTCGGAGTATTATTTTATGCAAATTGTTGTGAATCAAAAGCAGACAAAACCAATGCTGTTTGAAAAAACTTATGGTTGTTACGTAAAGTCTTCATTTGATGAGCCACAAGTTCCCTTGTGCTTCAATTTCTGCAGTTCTTGAAGATACTGCGACAGCTCTTTGGACAACCCGGCCAATGAGTGGGACTTCGAACCGGTCTCTGAAACGTCTTTTGGCCGGAGCCACCTTCCCCACTGTGTTATGATTAAAGACAAATTTTTTCCCCACTTTTTTTTGTTATATGCTCTTCAGTGGTAAAGTTGTGTAATTCCTGGAACGCAGCGTGCCGTAAGGAATCTGACAGCGCTAAATCCCAGAACAAAACCATTTGTTCAATGCTGCAAAGGAGAATTAAAGCATGCTCTCAATATTTATGGTTGTTTCAAGGCAAAGAAAAAAAGTCGCATAAATAACAAGATGGATATCGTCATTCATTACATGTGCTTCCAAGGTAAACAATTACCCAGAGGCCTTAGCTCTGCTGGTGACTGAGTGTGGACCGGTGCCGGGTTCCTGTCTGTGGGTGCTGCTGTGGCCAGCAGGCCCTAAAGGCAGCCATACATCATCAGATATTGATACGCTTCCACCGCAGCACCGCTGCTGACATTTGATTCACGGCTCCAGGCGGGTTTTTTTAAATTCTCAACAGTCAACAAGGGATCATGGGTAAATGTCAATGTTGTGATGGGTTCAGGCACCTAACTGACATGGGGGACATTGGTGAAATCAAGGGAAGTCACAGCAGAGGTAGTGAATTTTTTCTTGAGTTGACACAACTGTCACATGTATACAATGCATGCATTCCTGTATTTAAACAAACTGTTAAAATGTTCTTCATATAAAGAAGGAACACGACAACTTATTAAGAAATTATAATATTCTGTTATCTCTTTTTTTACTCTTGACTTCCTGTTTTATTTTGTTGAGTTCTGTTGCCTTACTCCTTTTTTTTGTTAATGCTTTTCTAGATTTTTATGAATCAAGTCATAATCTACACATCATATTTCTCAGGCTAAATGTTTTTTTTTTTTTTATGGTAATTAAACATTTTCTTCTTGTTTTCCTATTTTTTCTCTTCTGATTTTTTTCAACTTTCTTTTGTGTACCCACATTTTGATTTTCTTTTCTTTTCAGTTTAAATCAAGCACGTGTATCATGCAAATCACTTTTTAGAACTTTTAAGTGTATCATAATGTTAATTCCTCAATATAGACAACCCAAAGCGGTATTTTGATTAATTCACACATTTCTGATTTTTCCTCTTAAAACCTGCGCTTTGAACACCGGCCCCTCCCAACCCACGAAAATGAGTGGGTTCTCACATTGTGATGTAGACAAGTGAGAACAGCCCCTTCCAAGAAGAGTCTGCACTGCCAGCACCGCCCCAAAGCTAGCACACACACCCACTTTCTCCACAGACGCACAATATGCACATCTATCTTTGCAAATGTCCGGAAGTTGATTGTTTTCGTGGGCGAGACGTAGACACGCTGCCGAGGCCAGCTGTAGGTTGGTTGATGTCATGAAATGGGCGGCACCCACAGTCTGGCAGCCGGTGCCCCCGAGAGCGGGTCGTTTTACTTACAGGTAAGAAAATGAGCTGCGAAAATAACTCACATTACGTGAAAAGTGGCTCTTTAGTGTGCCAATATTCTCATATATAGGAATACAGTTGAAAGGCTTAACAAAAGCTTGATAAAGGGCCTTTAAATCACTGAACTAAGTTATCATATGTTTTTTTAAGTTAGACTATTACTGGGTTTCGAATGAAAGTAAAGCAGCAATTTAATGTTTTTTATGATCGAACTTTAATTTGTGAAGTATTTTCTTTTATTCAAGGCCCACATTTATTCTAAACTAAATAATGCTTAAGTCTGAGGTCATGTGACCTGTTTGTTTCCATATTTTCACGATTGTTGTCATTTTGGTCAGAGAAGACATTAATAACCCTTAAACATTCTAAAGCACATGGGCAGATATAAACAAGCCTGATAAGCATCAGAACATCTCCATGAAACCTGTTGTAGAGTTGAAGGTATAAAGTCACCAGTAAGTCTGGAGGCTGAAACCAAGTCTCTTTTAGTAGTGAAGTGGGATATGAGGTGAAAGTAAACTTGTGTGACCGGCCCCCAGTGGTCACTTATAGAACTGCACCTAATTTATGTCAGTTATTTTCTAATCTGGAATTCTAGTGTTTCCTTTCAGGGAGCAAAAGTACAGTGGAAATTAAATTATTTCTATTAAAATAAAAAAGAAGGCTTATAAAACAATAATAAATAGTTTCTATTTCTATGTGATATTTGAGCTTTTTAAAGAACTCTTGCCTTCTGTGGTGACCTGTTGCATTTTAACCTGTAACTGACCCTTATGTCGTGACTGCTTTTTCTGTTGATGCTGCGCATGATACCAGTCCTAAATAGCTTTAAACTTCAACTAAAGACTTAGTCGAAGTAGTTGGCGGCATCTTGTTTTTTTCTACTAATTTTATTTGATTCATATCTGTCTTTTTCATTTTGTTGTCTGTTTTTTGTACTGCTGTTCTTCTAAGTTTTGTTTTTAACTTTTTTATAGTAAAGCACTTTGGCATCCTGATGGCGTTGTAGTGCTAAAGAAAACATTTGTTTGTAGCTGTCCACCATTTAGGATATTAAATGTCTGCACATATAGAATGGTTTTGATCAATCTATATCCATCCATCTCTCCCTCCCTCCATCCATCCATCCATTCTTACTCATCACGCTGAAGATTCAAGGTTTCACCCAGCAGATCTCTATGCAGAACAGAAAACTGCTCTGTGCTGCCCTGATGAATGTGTTTCCTAACAATTATTGATTAACAATAGAGCTCTTGAAAGCACACAATCTCCCTCATTTCCACCAACACACACACACACACACATCTGTTTTTCAAAAGATTATCATGTGCACCTCAGTTCCTGTAGAAGTAATGAATGCAAATAACGATACAGGAAAAAAAAAGCCTTTTGAGCGAGCAGAAAAGTCCTCCACGGCCTTTGCTCCTTTAACATTTTCTGAAAAATACATCAGTTGACGTTTGCAGAGTAAGCAGAACAGCAGACAGACTGTAACAAATGCACACGCTCTCTATTGTCACCTCTTCTTTGCTCCAAACCTTTGAATACAAGTGCGCATGGAGTCAGTATCACACATGGCCAAAGGACCTCTCATCTGCTCTCATTGTGGAAGCTTTACTTTTAAGCCGCAGCTTTTCTTTTTTTTCTTTTTCTATCACTGCTCTGCACCTTCAGATGTGTCAGTCATTGTTACAAGGAGATTCAACAAGTCATTGTCTTGATTTCCTCCTTTGAGTGCCACTCTCGACACTCCTGTAATAAAAGCCTCTGAAGGAGGGCGGCAGAGAACAGGGAGAGAAAGAAACTGAAAACAATTGATCCCTTACTTTTGGATCTTCCAGTTTCCACCCTCTGTAAAGTGTAAACACAGTTTGCAACCTCCATTGATGTTGAAGTTAGAAAAATATGTACATAAAAAGAAGAGGGTCCCATGATTTTTTACAATAGAAAAACTGTGGAAGACTAGCAGATAGCTTTGAATTTTATCATTTAACACATCTAGAGGTAGGTAAAAAAAAAGTTTTAATCCTGATTGTATGGAAAATCTCATCAAATCTTACAGCTCTAATAAATATTTTATCTCCTTTAGTGGAAGCAATTTCTTCAAATCTTCTTAAGCCGTATTCACTCTTTCTTACACTACTTTTGATTATCGCAGACATTCCCCCCAAATACACTGATGGCGGCTCCGCTCAACACTGGCGCCAACCTATAACCACCAGAAGCAATGTGTGGTTCAGTGTCTTGCCCAAGGACACTTTGACACATGGACGGACAGGGTGGGAACAGAACCTGCGATCTTCGGATGTCAACCACTCTAGGTGGCGCTATCAACACAAGCTGTTTTAAGGGACCATAATAATAATAATTTTAATCGTGTCCTGGTAGCCATTGGGCTCAAATCCCCATCCCCACGTAAATTTAGGCTTAAATCCAAAAACAAAAATTTTGGAATTAAAACTTTAAAATGATGACTCAAAATAAAGAGTGAGAGAAACGTAAAAAAAAAGCTGAAAATATAAAACAGTAGCATTTACAAATAAATATTATTTTTCATTTGATAGCAGTTTTAGATGTATTGTTTGTTTTTTATTTAAGTTTTACATTTACAATTGTTTTCGGAATTTCTAGAAATTTCCATCAGATAAAAAACATTTTATCAAATATACACTTATATTTATACAATTTGAAATAATTATTTCAAGTTTACCTTGTGTACTTTTAAATCTTTAAAGCATTTTCAAATGTGTGATTTGTTTTTTGAAATTTACAATGTCTAATTTTTAAATGTATATTCCATTTTTTTTTATTACTTTAAGCTTATCCTGACTTGACCGCATACTTAAGCATCTATGAAACTTTGAAACTGTTTGTTCCAAATTCAGAGAGATATTCTGCAGTGAGTACGACAAACAAAGAAAGACTTTAAAAAAAAAAGGAAAAACCGAGGTGTTTTTCAGTCACTGTTTCATTACTTTTCTTAGATCCTCAGTTTAATGTCTCTTTAGGTTTACGAGCCATTGGTTGGATCTGACTTAAAGCTGAGAAGGACCTCCTGAAAAACGCGGCTGCATCACACGCCGTGAGTCAGCTTCTGGTTTTGACCGTCTGTTCTGATAATTCTTCCGCTCAAACTGTGCGCTTGGGCCCGTGACTGCGCCTTTGATTTCTGTATCAGCGGGGGCGGCAACAGCTCATCATTTTTGCATGGCAGAGCGCCCAACATGGGCCACCGAATTCAGCCGAGATGCGGCGCGAATGGATTTGTTGTGTACCTGCCGACGTACGACCAGGTGTTGGAGCAGAGATTGGGCTATTTTCCAACCGGAGTGGCCGTGTTGAGTTCAGACTTTACACAAGCGTGAGGACAGGCTGCCTTTAGCTTTAAGTAATTTAGAGGTTTGGTGGAAAGGATTCTACACTAAAAGTATTCATTAAAGTATTCATGCAGCATCTCCACATACCAGTTTATTAGCAAAAGCTCATAGAAGCTCTGAATCATCGAATCACCTTTGTCATCTGTATACAGAGCTTGGCAGAGTTTCAGCAGTTTGCCAAAGGTCGCCTCAAAGATACTGTATTCAAAAGTATGAACACAAAACAATCATACTAAGATAAATGTCAAAATAAAACATATTCATTAGGACAAACATGTGCACAGCTTTGCAAAAAAAAAAGAATACATTTAGTTTAACATTTAATATTTCTGTTGTGAAAATGATTGGTCTTTGTCTTGAATACAAGATTTCTTGTTACATTACTGTCAAAAATAGGTCACAGGGTTACAGGCATTTATTTTGAGTCACAAAACAGATATTCAATAAGGTGTGCATCCGTCATTTAATAAACTAAAATAGTGTCGAATTTACCTTTATTGATGCCACAAAAGGGACATTTATTAAATTGTCACCATAGCTTTGAGACTGGAAGGTTGTGAGTTCAAATCCATGTTGAGTCATACCAAAGACTCTAATGATGCATTGAGACAAGACGCAATTCAAGCGTCAAATACATGTCTGCCACCTCTCTTTTGTCGAATTTACTGCTCAATGCTTTTACACCCCGGCTGTGGAGCGACCGCCAAAGTTTATCTGGACTTCATTCGTTGCAACATCCTTAAAAACATTTACGCTGTTGAGTGAGTAGCTTAGGTCTATACTGTATGTTATGGAGAGCTCTACAGAGGTGCCGGCAAGCACGCTGTCGTATCTGGGTTCACCAGATCATTCAGAGCCTCTCCCACTGTACTTCAGTCTGGGTTACAGGCGTTTAAAACGTTACTGCCGTCTGTCTGTGGCCCAGTTTGAGCACTAACTTAAGGAGGGAAATATAAAAATAAAACTGGGGAACCTTTTTATTGTTGTCTGGATGAAAACAAGATAAACATCATAAGCCCATGGAGTTGGAGCAATTGTGAGGCCGAATCAGCTCTCCGTCTGCTGGGCAGCCAACCGCCGGCGGGCCAGCAAGGCAAGGTCTGCTGCCCAGGGACCGGCAGCCTGGGTCGTGGCGCACTCAAGGTCTGCCGGACCCTGGGCGGAGGAGTTCGCTAGCTCCCTGCTCTGAGTACTGGGCGGCTGGCTAGCATAGTGGGCTCAGTCCCTCCCGCTCCATAGGCTCTGTGACAGGCAGGGTGCATTCGTCCAACAATAACCGGGACAGTCTCCGGCCACCAAGCAGGTTAAGAAAAAGTTCAGGATGAAAATCCTCACATCAGGCGGCCATATTTAAAAAAAAAATCTACCCTTTGATAGAGTAACCGAAAACGTTACATGACCAAGTCGAGTCCCTGATTGGTTGACCCTCCCCATCAACCTTGCCAAGCCCGATGCCCAAATTGTGCCGCAGGACCTTGGACCGCATCTGCACATTGACCTAACAGTAACATGTGACGCCTCTGATGGGCAAATCACGTCCGGTGTGAATGCAGCATTAAAGTGGAACCCAAAGCCTCCCTGCCTGACACTCAGTATTAAGGCGTTGGATTGGGGGTTAAAACCAACAAATGGTTCCTGAGCGCGGCTGTGAGAGGCTGCATCTGCAGCACAACACTACTCCAGGGGATGGGTCAAATGCAGAGAACAACATTTACACACCGAGGTGCGTGATAGCAAATGGGACTTTAACTTTGGAGCTAATAAGAACACTGATCTCCGGTCGCTTCCCCAGCAGCATTTTGCTTTTGCCAAGTGACAACTGCTGATTGTGTAAACAATGTACTTGCAGACTGTTTCAGAAGTTGTTCAAAATAGTCCAAAAGGGAGTTGTAAACATGATGTGCCACTACATTTATTAGGTGTAAAAAAGTCTAAGTCTGTCAAAAAAGCTTGATAATAAGATAATTATGAAACAAAAATTAAAATAAGTAAGGTGCTCTGAGCTAAACAAACTGGCAGCTTATCGTAGGTGTTTAGTTTTAGCTTTATCGAGATACCCCTAAATTAACTGTTATTGTATTTTTGTTTTTTATTATCGGTCAATAAACTACGCTGTCTGTTGGCTATGACGCCATTGCTGCAACTTTAAAAGTTGGCGAGAATTTGCTGTGACCAATCTACATAAAAAATATTAGAGTAATGCTTAATCATAACAAAAACTAGAGTCATTTAAAATATGTAAACTGTTCCTCAGTACCCGATTGCAGTCCGTTGCAGAGGCGTTTTTAACCCCTGACGTTTTATCTGGTTGGTAGTCAGTACTCATGCACACTATGCTGAATCAATGTCTTGTGACTTCATATTCATGTGAGCCCTTGATGTATTTTTTTTTAAAGTGTGACTTTAATAAAAGAGTTAAAATACCAATCAGCCATAAAAACTTTCCATTTTGCGTTTGTGATCCTTCAAATCTGGCAGAACTCGATTCCTGTTGAGGCAAGCTCAGGCAGGAATAATTCTCCACCTGTGTTCTCCGCACCAACACAGGGCCTCATGTAAACAGAATGTGTAACATACGTGACCTCCGCGTTCCTGCTGCCGCCCGCTGGGATTACATAAAAATACATGAAGATGGAAAGCGGGCCCCATCCATAACCCGGTGGACAGTGGTTTCAGGCGCCGCGTCCGCCTTAACTAGCATGCTGCTGTTATACTCACCGGCTGATATATGAGGGCTGAGGACGCCAGGTCTCCCCCCTCGCCCCCCACCCTAGTTGTGCCCTGCAACCATTTTGACACCTAATTAATCCTGAAGGTCTTTTGTTCCGCCGAGGTTTTTTTCTTATTTCCCCACTGCAGACCATCCATCCTCACCTCCCACAACCCCCTCCACTCCAACAAAGTCACAAACAGCACGTGTGAAAAGATTTTTACTTGTAAACCCCCCCCGCTTTTATTGTTAACCTTAGGTCTATCAGAGAGCCAACTCCGGTTTTCTGCTAATTATGTTGCGACAAAGGTTTTATTTGTAAAAAATCTGCACAGCAAAGGCTGAGGTCACTGCAGGTCACAGCATTATCAGCACCACACTCTCTGTTGTAACATCTTCATTTCCCATTAAAGACACACTCCGATAAGAATTGTGTTTTTGATGTTTTTTACATGTTTTTGTGGCTTTTTTTTCATGACGTATATTGGGCGGTCCACAAGCTTCCTGCTCTGCTCTATTCTGATGCATCCACTCGCAGACAAATAGATCCATGAACGTCTTTGTTTTCCTCATCCAAGCTGGTTTCTGGCTCAAAACTGTACGGCTGGATAGCTTCAGTATTTCTCGGCATTTTTGTAATGTTTCAGTAATGTTGGGTTGGGGGTGTGAGTGGCTGTAAGCAAGAGGGAGAGTGTGTAAACAGAGATCTCTCAGCAACTTAAAGGGGAATTTCTAATAAACTCCTGCCACTCTGCCAAAACTATGTCGTAGAAAATGACACAGGCTTTAGAGACTGGATAAATCATAATAAAAAGACCACTGGGTACGCTTTTGAGATGGATCAAAAAATGATCAGAGTGGGACTTTTAACAGGCAAACGACAGACCAAAACAGGGACTAAAACAATTATCTTATGCAGTGACACTGTTACCAACATGAACAGTAAAATGATGATTTACACAAGTAGTATTACAATAAGACCTTTTTAAAAGTGTGGAATGTAAGGAGCTCGGGGATGCCTGAAAGGGATTTTTCAAATTCTGAGCATGGATGGATGGATGTTATTTTGTTAATTGAGATAACATAATCTAATACCCCATCTTGACTTTGGAAGTTAGCAGATAGCTTTTGCTGTTCATAAAAAAGTTGAGCAACTTAGAATAATGTGCTTAGTATGTTTACCTTAAGGATGCAAGTAAAAATACCACTGGGGTTTTTCTTCTGACCATTTGTTTATCTGTCAAACTGTCACTTGTAAAAGGATTTTTTAGTAAGTACTGGGTGCCTTTTGACATTTCAGGGCCTTTTTTTGGCCTCTCGGTGTCTGCATTATGCTTCTGGTTCAAAGTCTTTAGTTTTTGGAATAGTAGATGCTGTACGAAAAAGACCAAAAGCCAACATTCACTTTGACTAAAAACTAAGACAGCCTCTCTAGGACAAAACTAGATAAAGATAAAAGTGGCCTTTTAACTTTTTGTGATCTACTTGTCCACTTAGAAATTTTTACGGTTAAAATATACAGTCAGGACCATAAATATTTGGACAGAGACACATTTCTTCTAATTTTGTTTCTGCGATTCTGCGATCATCCACCACTGTTGTCTTCCGTGGACGTCCAGGTCTTTTTGCGTTGCTGAGTTCACCAGTTCTTTCTTTCTTTCTCAGGGTGCACCACACTGTTGATTTTGCCACTCCTAATACTGTAGCAATTTCTGGCATGGTTTTTTTCTCTTGTCTCAGATTAATGATGGCTCCTTTCACCTGCATGTAGAGCTCCTTTGACCGCATGTTGTCTGTTCACAGCAAAATCTTCAAAATGCAAGCACGAGTCCTCTAATCAACTCCAGGCCTTTTATCTGCTTCACTCATAATGACATAACAAGGGAATTGCCCACACCTGCCCATGCAATAGCATGGAAGTCAATTGTCCAATTACTTACGAGCCCATGAAATGAAGGGATTGTGTTTAAAAAATGCTTCAGTTTTTCCCATTTTTATGCAATCTTTTTGTTCAACCCATGAAATAAAAGCTGAAAGTCTGCACTTCAATGGCCTCTGAGTTGTTTTATTTAAAATTCACTGTGGTAATGTACAGACACAAAATTAGAAAGAATGTGTCTCTGTCCAAATATTTATGGTCCTGACTGTAAACAAGTCTAATGCAAATTATGAAAAGCAAGATGTTTTGTTCGTGCTAAGACACCACAGTCAATTTCGAACTGTTTCTGCACGGTTAATTACAATAATACCAATATTAACAACGAGCTAATCTGTGTGTGAAATCTCTCCCAGACTGAAATACAACTTTGAAATTAATCTGTGTTTGCTGCAGCCTCCTTTTTGACCTCATTCTGCCCTTTTATTCAAGCATGAGCTAAATTACCCACAAACATTGACGTTTGGCAGAAAAACTGCTAGAAGGGTTAAAGAAAGGGAGGACCTTTGCAACAATATTTGGTGGATTCATATGCATCTTTCTACGTTAATGGCAAAAACAAGTCGCTATGTATAGATAAAGAAGTTTGGTTTGCGATGTGAAGACTTCGCTAACTTCCAGATCTTGGTAGTTGTAAACAGGATCCATCAAATGTTCTGATTTCAACTCAAACAAACATCCGAAGCTCAAAGGCGATGTGAGGGAGCTTTAGCACCAGCTGTTTACACTTTTTCAACTACCATAACTTTTCAACTGTTTATGCAATTAAAATATTTACAGCAGACTTCCTGGACCTCCCGTGGGGTGGGTGGCTGCCTGGAGCGTAAAGCGCGTCACACTTGATACAATCCCCACACCCCTGGGTTGGATGCCCAGAACCACCGGGTGGTGGTGGGCTGCTTCTCTGTGTCTGTGGGGGAGGGAGGCTCACTGGGGGTGGGGCCATACGCTGAGGCCCCACCAGGGCAGGCCGGGGGGGGGGCTATTATTCTGATTGGGCTGGAGTTTGCACTCTCTGTGCTCCTGTGCCGCCCTGCTCTCTGGCAGTGGGGGCCCCTGTAGCGGTCCTGCTGACCCTGGCCTGGGTGGCAGACGTGATAGCCTGGCAGGCAGATTTCCTCCATCTGCTACACCGTATGGGTGTTGGGGGTCCTGACTACCACTGCTGCTTCGGTTGGGGTCTTGGTGTGGGGATAACTGGACACTCTCCCCCCTTCTTTTTACATGCCATCATCCACCCCAGGAGAACATAAACACTCACTCGAGCACAGGTGTCAGCTCACCTTTGCACAAACAGTTTGTGTGACTGAATAAAATGCTTCACATGTGTTGGTTTGTATGCATGTGTGTGAACTGTAGTTGTATTGTGTACATGTTGACATGTTTGTATGTGAAAATTGTTGGAGCCAAAAAGGTTTGTTTGTAACTTTTAAGTGTGTGTGGACAGGCCCCGACCCTTTAGACCAACATTTACACCTGAAAGCAATGATGGTAAACTTCCAGCACTTTGTTGCTTTATGATTCTACCCCCCCCCCCAAACTTCTGTAATCATCCTCCTATTTCCTTAACCTCCATCCCACCCTTTTTTGAGCCCCCCCCCCTCTCTAACATCCCTCTCTCTTCTTTCCTCTTACTTTTTTCCATCCAATCCAACAAAAGAAAATTTAGATATACAAAAGGGGTTTGTAAAAATATGCACCTTGTGTGACAGAAGATCCAGAACCCCCTATTGTAGAAGTAAAATATCTCCAACGCTAGTGGCCTTCAGCTCTCTGTTCAACAGGACAAGTTAGAAAAAAAAATCCCATAAATCTGTGTTGTTTAGGCGTAGGTGGTGACATCTGTGGTGTTAAAGGGTTAAAGTGATCTGACTCTGAAGCATCTTTTGATGTTTTTCACTGCACTTCGTCAACCATCCAGACGTACAATCGTGTTGCTCAACGCGTATGACCGTACGGCCCAGCGCCTTAGGCTGGAAGGTCATTTAGAGGCCAGACATCCAAGCCCCTCCCTCATCTTTCTCACTCTCCAGCCTGAAAGCCAGAGATAAACCTACACATGGCCGCCGCACAGGACCAATAGTCATGATTTATCCGAAGCCATTTGCTACCTGAACGCCTATGAAATCGTAATGAACTTGATTATGCTTTTAATGAAGTGTGAGAGGTTCTTCAGGAACGATTATAGCCATGCTTGGCTCACAGCTAGAGGCTGTTTAGGGAGCTGGAGGGAAGGGGGGGGGGTGGTGGTGGAAAGAACGACTGTCATAAAGAATGAAGACTTAGTAGCTGCGACTACTGTGGGGGTGCACGCGGTAACGCCACACTTCTTTGGAATAGATTACAGGGGCGTTTTAGTGTATAAGCAAGGTGACTTGACCCCACCAACCCTATTTCATTTCCTCCCTGCTCAGGGATTTTCCCACAAACCCGCATGCTGACGCGGTACATTAGAGCGAACAGCCTGCAGCCTCATAGGTCATATTTTGCATACATATTAGACAGATGAGGATGATTCTAACCTTTCCACGTTCTCGCCTGCTCCCGTTCAGACAGGGAAACGTTATTGTTCTGTAGTTTCACACAGAAATCAGTCTCTTGCTTTTTTATATATATATATATTTTCTTAAATACCAAGTGATGAGTTAAGTAGCTGGAAAAAGGGCAGAGTGAGGATCCAGGAGATCATGTTACTTTTGCACACCAGTGGAGGAAGGTGCTTCATACTGACAGCAAAAGCTGCTTAAAAAAACACAAAGCAAGACTCACTGGATGCAGACTGCCGCTCAAACAGCAAAAAAACCCAAAACGGGTTGCACTTGCTTTCAAATGAAACTGAAATCTGTACTACGTACACACGAGGCATGCGTGTTTGACCCTTGTGCTATCCTAGGCACTTTGACGTTGGGAGTTGGGTCAACTAGACCCACTAGACAGTGCGCTGAACCTTTTTTCTTCAATGATTTGTGATCTTCACTGGTTTCCATCGATGACATGAAATCTTCTTCACCTTTATCCACCTTTGTTATGGCAGGGAGAACACGTCAATGGTCATCTTGACCCCACAAGATAGCACAAGGGTTACAAACGTGCTCAAAGTCGTTATACTCATTTTATTACAGTTTAAAAAAAGCTCAAAAGGACATTTTTCTCTGCATGCTAAAATACCACTAAATTGCTCAGTGATTACCAAACCATAACTGATTTTGTACAAATGCACTAAAAGCTACATTTAATTAAAGTTGGTTTAGAAATAAAGTTACTTAGCTTTGCCTTAAAAGCTGCCATTTCTAATAAGCCTACTGGATGGTTTTAAAAAAAAAAACATTATGGACAATCACTGCAGTCATTTTTTATGTCGCTAGGATTTCTGGTGGGTGAAAAAAGTTTAAAAATGTTCAGCTCATTTGCTTTTCTCTTGATCTGCTGCAGGAAGCAGGGATTGTGATTGAACCACACTTTTCTTCATAACTGTGTTTTTATGTTTTTTTTGTTTCTTTTGTTCCTTCGTGTAAAGACTGAGATAAAATACTGTTTAACAACCTCAACTAGGCTCCTTTTGTGGAAATATCTTTTCAATTAATATTTACAGAGGAAATAAGAACTGAGAAATGTACTAATGTTCAATGTTTGCTTCATTTCAGCCAATGTAACAGTGATTTTGGTTTGTACTTTTGGTTTTATTTTTGATTCTAATAAAAGTCAAGTCAAGTCAAGTCAAGTAACTTTATTTGTCAAGATCTACAATGTTGACACATACATAGAAATTGAAATTGCGTTTTCTCTTCATCTTCAGTTTAAACGGGGAGACACCTTCAAATTGCACAATAAACAACTATAAATAGTAGTAGAGGCCTAAATATAAATAGTATAAAAAAATAAAAGTAAGACAATGAGGAGAGAATAAAGTGACTAGAGAATAAAGTGACTGAAGTACAGTTACTTAGTTTTTTAACGGCACTAGAGGACTGGTGGAAGGTGCAGTCAGTGCTGATGAGGTAGGTGACGTATGTGTGTCAGAGTTCAGCAGAGCAGGAGGGCAACAGGGCAGCAGGAGGGGAGGGGGGGCAGGGCTGGGAGAGAGTTCAGCTTCCTGACAGCCTGGAGGAGAAAACTGTCTCTGAGTCTGCTGGTCCTGGCCTGAAGACTGCGTAGTCTTCTCCCAGATGGAAGCAGACTGAAGGAGCTGTTGGATGGATGGGTGGGGTCAGCTGCAATGCAGAGGGCTTTTCGGGTCAGGCGGGTGTTGTAGATGTCCTGGAGGGAGGGGAGGGGGGCACCGATGATCCTCTCAGCTGCCCTCACGATGCGATGGAGGGACTTCCGGCAGGACGCGTTGCAGGCGCCATACCACACCGTGATGCAGCTGGTGAGGATGCTCTCCACAGCGCCTCTGTAGAACGTGTGCATGATGGGGGGAGGGACATTTGCTTTCTTGAGTTTACGGAGGAAGTAGAGACGCTGCTGTGATTTCCCAGCTAGTGATGCGATGTTCTCGGACCAGGAGAGGTTGTCTGTGATGTGCACACCCAGGAACTTGGTGCTGCTCACTCTTTCCACCGTAGTGTTGTTGATGGTCAGAGGAGCATGCTGAGTGTGCACTCTCCTGAAGTCCACCACCATCTCCTTCGTCTTCTCCACGTTCAGGAGGAGATTATGGTCTCTGCACCAACCAGCCAGGTGGTTCACCTCACTCCTGTAGTTTGTCTCATCTCCGCTCCTGATGAGACCCACCACTGTGGTGTCGTCGGCAAATTTAACGTAAATGTTGGAGCTGTGTGTCGGGGCGCAGTCGTGGGTCAGCAGGGTAAAGAGGAGGGGGCTCAGCACACATCCCTGGGGAGCCCCTGTGTTCATCATTATGGTACTGGATGTGTTGCTGCCGACTCGCACTGCTTGTGGTCTCCCCGTCAGGAAGTCTAGCAGCCAGTTGCACAGAGGTGTGTTGAGCCCCAGCTGAGCAAGTTTGTGAGTGAGCTGCTGGGGTATGATGGTGTTGAATGCTGAGCTGAAGTCAATGAACAGCATCCTGACATATGAGTCCTTATTCTCCAGGTGGGTGAGTGCGGAGTGAAGAGCAGTTGAGATGGCGTCCTCTGTTGAGCGGTTGGACCGATAAGCAAACTGAAATGGGTCCAGGGAGGGGGGCAGGGCAGACTTGATGTGCCGCATGACTAGCCGTTCGAAGCTCTTCATGATGATGGGGGTCAGAGCAACCGGACGGTAGTCATTAAGGCAGGAGGGAGATGGCTTTTTTGGGACGGGTATGATGGTGGTCGCTTTGAAACATGTGGGGATGACAGCCTGACTCAGAGAGATGTTGAAGATGTCTGTGAAGACATCAGCCAGCTCACCCGCACAGTCTCTCAGCACCCGACCAGGGATGTTGTCTGGTCCTGGGGCTTTCCGTGGATTGATCCTGCTGAGGGATCTCCTCACGCTGTCTGAAGACAGCGACAACTCCTGGTCACCAGGAGAGGGTGGAGTTTTCTGGGCCGTTGTGCTGTTCGCTGCCTCGAAGCGAGCGTAGAAGGAGTTCAGATCGTTCAGCAGGGAGATGGAGCTGTCACATGTCTGTGGAGGAGGTTTGTAGTCTGTGATGGTCCGAAGTCCACGCCACAGGCTCTGGGTGTCTCTGCTGTCGCTGAAGTGATGGGCGATCCTCCTGGAATATTGTCTCTTGGCTTCTCTGATGCCGCGGGTCAGGTTGGCCCTAGCTGTCCTCAAGGCCACCTCGTCTCCAGCTCTGAAGGCAGCATTACGGACCTTCAGGAGTCTGTAGACCTCTCCTGTTAGCCACGGCTTCTGATTTGCCCGGACTGTGATGGTCTTAGTTACTGTGACATCATCAACACACTTGGCGATGTAGGCAGTAACAGTCTCTGAGTACTCCTGGAGGTCTGTGGTGTTGTTGTTTGTTGCAGCCTGCTTGAACATGTTCCAGTCTGTGGAGCTGAAACAGTCCTGGAGAGCCTCTGAGGACCCCTCTGGCCACACCCGTATGCTTTTCCTAACCGGTCTTGCCACTTTTCCTAGGGGTCTGTGTGCAGGCATTAGCATCACAGTGATGTGGTCTGAAGATCCAAGGTGGGGGAGGGGGAGGGCTTTGTAGGCTCCTCTCTGTGAGGTGTAAACACAGTCCAGTATATTGTCTCCACGTGTTGGAAAGTTGATGTATTGATAAAGTTTTGGGAACACACTTTTGGGGTCTGCGTGATTAAACCCCAGCCATGATGAGAAATGCGTCTGGGTGTGCAGTCTGCTGCTCGCTGATCTGTAGGTGCAGGTCATGCAGTGCAGCATTTAAACAGACATTTAATAATATATCTATTTTATTTTGAAATGTTTTAACAGGCATTTTTTCTAACACTGCTACATTTTGAACAAATAGGTGCCAAGTAAATCATTTAGTCTTTGTTAGAGTTGTTGGAAGTGTCTGGAACTCCTCCCAAAAATGGCCCCTAGCTGCTCTCAGTTTCCGCTGATGAAAAATGCCAAAATGATAACACACAGCAGTGAGGGGTTGGAAATGGGTAAGACCCTTTGCGCTACTACCTAACTATGTAACTACAAAGGGGCCTAAGTCTGAGTCTCCCTGTGCTGGTCCCCAGCCCGGGTAAAATACAGGGTTCTGACAGGGAGGGAGATTCTTTGCCAAATCACCTGTGTCAATCAGTGATCCGGCAAACCCTGCAGGGATTTGCCGGAAGCTGAACAACATATGTTTGGAGTCTGTTAGGAGACAAATATGAGAACCCAATCAAGTCATAAATAAACTTTGTAAAATGTTGATACTTTTTTTCGGCAAATTCGGTTGAAAAGCAGAGAGCATGGTGTCTGAATTGCATAAACCCATGTTGACCAAATTGGACCAACTACTGTTAATGGACGACATCTGGTTATAACATGGCGGTGTCCATATCAGGAAAAACGGCGACTGAAATGACTTAATTTGGTTAAGTCAGTTTGGAAGCAAGGCAATTTCTAAGGGTGACGTCACACTAACTCGTCCATTTCTCCTATAAAGTCAATGATCAGAAAACAGACATTGACTTAAACCTGGTGGTTTGCAGAATTCACTAAACGTTACAGGATCTGCAACACTTTTCCCGTTTTTTCCCCCAACAATCAGTTGTTTCCTTAAAACTTTGCAAAAAACTGTTTCTGGCAGGCAGCAGCGCAGCCTTCAGTGTCAAGCGGGCTTGAGCAGCATTTTTAGGGAAACTACCCCCTCTGAGATTTACTGCCCAAAGGAACAATTTACAGCCACTCGAGGCGCTTTATGTGACTGTATCTGAGGCGGTGATGGATGCGCCTGTTTTATCAGCACGTTTGTTCTGCGCCACTTGTAGAGATAATCACGGGCTTCCCTGCCAGTGACCCCCCCCTGCAGGAGCTGTCACTATGCAGTGTATCTGTCGCCATCACTATCCACATGCTGCGGGTGCAACGCTATCTGCAAGGTCTCCGAAGCTGTTAATCAACTCCTCTCTAATGTGCTGTTCACACCTCCTCTCTCCCTGAGAGGGAGGGTTCCTATCTTAGACGGGGGGGGGGGGTGGCTCTGCCAGGCGATCGCTGTCACTAATTTGTTGTGGCAATATTAATTAATGATCAGCCTGTCACAGCTGTTTATATTGAGACAGATTAAAAGAGGGAGAGATTACACAAAGAAAACAATCTGGGAGAGGCTCAGCTGCTGACAGGGGTCACCTTCACGTGTCTGAAATCATATTCAATTTGCGGCGGTGGAGGCGGGGAAATTACTCCACTTGACCGCTCCGTGTGTCTCTCTTCCTGCTTTCACATTTCAAAATGCACCTGCATTTGGTCTTTGATGATACGAGCGATTGGTTGTTTTTTTTGTGCAACACACAAAAATATCCCCTCTGACACATGTTCTGTCAGTTTTTTTTTTTTTTTTCAGCCTCTGTTTCAGCTCTCAAGCAGACTTGGCAGCATTGCGGCTTCTCCGTGGTCACCACTAGACGTGAAGTGGCCAATCAGGACCTGAAACAGCGGGGCGATGATTCCTTTCGGTCAAAATGGATGTCAGGATTTTTCCAGTACCCTCTCACTTCATCCGACCTTAATTAGGCAAACTTGCTTTCTGGTTCCTGGAGTGCTGTGGATGGACTTGAAGGACTGCATCATGGTGTCTGGTTTTTGATAAAGGCTAACACAATTAGAAGCTACCGAGGCCTCGATTAAAGGTTTAGGAACCACAGACATGGAAGAGGTAGGGATCATTTATTAACCTCTATTCAGTAAATGTGCAGCGGTGACACTGTGTCCTCAGATCTGAGTCACAGAATTTGGAAGAGCTACAAAAGACTTAAAATACATCTTTCAATTAATCATTTTCAGTCATTTGTGAGACAGTTGAATGTACATTAAAGCCTCGAGAATATAGAATGGTCTGCAGTTGCCACCATCCCCCCAAACTCTGTGACTAACTGCATGACAAGTGGATAGACAAAAATAATCTCTTGAAAATGGCAGCTTTTCTGTTGGTTTTATCTCCATAGCAACCATTTTATATTTCGGTCGCCTGGTGATGACGAACTGCCTATGTAATTTTTAGAAGAATCTGCAAAAGTAATTTTTTGGATTTCCTTAGCAACAGAGGTCTTTCATTGACTGTGTCCACATTCCTTACAGTCAGCAGCGCAGCCTTCAGTGTCAAGCGGGCATGAGCAGCATTTTTAGGGAAACATTCCTTACATGTTTATATTGTATGTCATATTGTTTGCATTCACCCAACGATTCATTGCATTCACCCAACGATTTCACAATACTGTGGTAAAAAAATGTGCAAGCAACTGGGTAGCAACACTTTTGCGAGCTCGCCACGCTAACACAGTTCACAGTTCTCCAATGAGTAATTTCAATATTGATTCCCAAATAGCCTCCCTATTTGAGGAGGAGGAGGAGGAGGAGGAAGAGGAAGAGGAAGAGGGAGAGGAAGAGGAAGAGGTTGGCTAAAAAGAAGTGGGATGTAGAAAGGACTGAGGAAGGTAGACAGGAGTACAAGGAAGCGCAGCGTAGAGTGAAGAGAGAGGTGGCAAAGGCCAAACAAAAAGCTTATGATGAGCTATATGACAGGTTAGACACAAAGGAAGGAGAGAAGGACTTGTACAGACTAGCCAGACAGAGAGACAGAGATGGGAAGGACGTGCAACAGGTAAGAGTGATAAAGGACAGAGATGGAAAGGTGCTAACAACCCAGGAGAGTGTACAGAAAAGATGGAAGGAGTATTTTGAGGAGCTGATGAACGTGGAAAATGACAGGGAAAGAAGGGAGGAAGATGTGGTTGTTGTGGAGCAGGAAGTAGCAGAGATTGGAAAGGATGAGGTTAGGAAGGCTCTGAAAAGGATGAAGAGCGGAAAGGCCGTTGGTCCTGATGACGTACCTGTGGAGGTATGGAAGTGCTTAGGAGAGACAGCAGTGGAATTTCTAACGAGGTTGTTCAATAGGATTTTAGAGAGTGA
This sequence comes from Oryzias latipes, assembly GCF_053564925.1. Lineage (NCBI taxonomy): Eukaryota > Metazoa > Chordata > Actinopteri > Beloniformes > Adrianichthyidae > Oryzias > Oryzias latipes. The sequence continues at coordinate 14,192,778 of NC_136256.1, read as the reverse complement.
GAAGATGCCTGAGGAATGGAGGAGAAGCGTTCTGGTCCCGATCTTTAAGAACAAGGGTGACACGCAGAACTGCAGCAACTATAGAGGAATAAAGTTGATGAGCCACACAATGAAGCTGTGGGAAAGAGTAGTGGAAGCCAGGCTTAGGAAGAAGGTGGAGATTTGTGAGCAGCAGTATGGTTTCATGCCCCGTAAGAGCACCACTGATGCCATTTTTGCTTTGAGAATGTTGATGGAAAAGTACAGAGATGGTCAGAAGGAGCTGCATTGTGTGTTCGTAGATTTAGAGAAGGCGTATGACAGGGTGCCGAGGGAGGAGCTGTGGTACTGTATGAGGTCGTCTGGAGTGGCAGAGAAGTATGTCAGAGTAGTTCAGGACATGTATGAGAGAAGTATGACGGTGGTGAGATGTGCTGTAGGTCAGACAGAGGAGTTCAAGGTGGAGGTGGGACTACACCAAGGATCAGCTTTGAGTCCTTTTTTGTTTGCTATGCTGATGGACAGGCTGACAGACGAGGTAAGACAGGAATCTCCCTGGACAATGATGTTTGCAGATGACATTGTAATTTGCAGTGAGAGTAGAGAGCAGGTGGAGGAACAGCTAGAGAGGTGGAGGTTTGCTCTGGAAAGAAGAGGCATGAAGGTCAGTCATAGTAAGACAGAATACATGTGTCTGAACGAGAGGGATCAAGGTAGAAGCGTTAGGTTACAGGGGGCTGAGGTGAAGAAGGTGCAGGAGTTTAAGTACTTGGGGTCAACAGTTCAGTGTGATGGGGAGTGTGGAAAAGAGGTGAAGAGGCGAGTGCAGGCAGGTTGGAGCGGGTGGAGGAAAGTGTCAGGAGTGTTGTGTGACAGAAGAGTGCCAGCAAGACTCAAAGGAAAGGTGTACAAGACAGTGGTGAGACCAGATCTGCTCTATGGGTTAGAGACGGTAGCAGTGAGACAGAGACAAGAGGCTGAGATGGAGGTAGCGGAGATGAAGATGTTGAGGTTCTCCTTAGGAGTGACCAGGTTAGACAGGATAAGGAACGAGTACATCAGAGGGACGGCTCATGTTGCCTGTGTTAGGGACAAAGTCAGAGAAGCCAGACTGAGATGGTTTGGACATGTTCAGAGGAGGGATAGTGGATATATTGGTAGAAGGATGTTGGAGATGGAGCTGCCTGGCAGGAGGGCAAGAGGACGGCCAAAGAGGAGATATATGGATGTCTTAACAGAGGACATGAAGTTGGCTAACGTTAGGGTAGAAGATGTTCATGATAGAGTGAGGTGGAGGACGATGATTCGCTGTGGCGACCCCTGATGGGAAAAGCCGAAAGAGAAAGAAGAAGATTCCCAAATAGCCTCCCGATGATGGTCAAGGGGTTTGGAGGTGATTGACTGGAATCTCAAGAGGAGTTTAAACTTGTAGTAAATACTAAAAGTGATTTGAAATTCAAGCTCGTAGCCTCTTCTCAAGATCAAAGGTCAATGAAACTTAGACTTACAACTGGCAATATGGGTGTCTGTCGTTTCATTTTAATAAAGACTGATAAAACTACTTCAATGGGTGGCAAAACATTTCAATGAAGATTTTAAAGGGTCTATATCATGCTAAATCAATTTTTGAGCTTTTAATTTTATTACAACGTTACTTCCTCAAGAACCAACAATCCCAATCCACATTGTGATGTAAATAGGTGAACAGTCTGCACAGCCAGCACCGCCCCCAGGCAAGCACACCCACCCACTTTCTCTGTGCAGCCAACGGTGATTAGCAAAATGCTTTCCTTTTATATTCACAGCATGCACGTCCATCTTCACAAAAGTTCTGATGTTGTTTGTTTTCGTGGGCAAGACATAGACATGCTGGCGAGGCCGGCTCTAGGTTGACGAAATGAAATGGCCAACACCCACAAGGAGAGAAAGGCGGTGCCTCAGAGATTGAGTTGTTTTACTTCTGGTTTGGAAAATAATATTCAATACAAAAAAAAGTTTATGATCATATACATGGATATTTTTCACTACAAGAGGCTTAAGGACAGCATGGAATATTCCCTTTAAGTCGAGTTGCCTTGACGTCACTTGGATGAAGGAGAACCTTCACTGACATTTTGCTACACAATTTAGGAGGGACCCTGAAAATTATGTGGTAATATGGGAAGACTGCAACTCAAAAAATATTTTTTTTTTCTATAAATAAACACAGTTCTCATATTAAAAAAAAGTTAAAAAGGAAAAACTTTTTCTTCCTTTCGTTTTTTTTGCTTCATAGAATTTCAGAGTAAGACCTTGGGTGGGGTTAAAGCTGTCAACTTTTACCCACGTGTGCCGGTAGAAATGGACATTTCTTTCTTTAGCTTTGAATAAAGAGTGTGAACAGTGGAGTGTCTTTTGATTTCCCTGGATAACAAAAGGTTAATTGAAGAAATAGAGAATGAAAGCGCTTTCTGGAAGATAAATAGCCTGTTAATGTCAGGCTGACTGTGGCCCAAAGATTCCCTTCTGCCAGGCTTGATAAAGCAAATTCCCTTAGACCAAAAATGGAGAAGGAGCAGGCTGGAAGTTATTATTACGGCAGAGTGAATCATGTGCGCTCATATTCTTGGCGGTTCTGTCCACCAGCGTCGGTCCAGAGCGTGGATGTGAAGCCAGGAGGTTTCAGGACGAATAGACATAGTTGAAATTATTCATTGGCGGGGGGAATTCTGGAGTTATTGGCTCTGGTCCAGTCGTTGAATTTCTATAAATCCTAGGTTCCAGGCTCATGACTTCACAGACAATGAGGACACTTCCCTTCAAATGTCAGACTATCCTTACGTCAACCTATAACTGCTGTTTACTTTTAGTTTCCCCTCTGTTTTATTAAATAAAACACATAAGCTCAGCCATCATATACGTAGATCCTGCTAAAGCAGCATGTCACACTGCCGATACGTACAATTTGCACATATTGTACAGATGAAAACTGGTTAACGTGAATATACGTGGAAAAAGTGAGAAAAGTTCTTTATGTGAAATTTTCACAGATGTATCACAAAAAAACCATGTTAAAACCACAGAATAAGTATGAATAAAGCTAGCAAAGAACACGTGAACTTGCGCTTCATTCATTTTCCTCACTTTGACATGCGAAGCACTGAGCAGAAATCATATCGTGTCAGCACCATGGTCAGCACCCGCCTTGGGCCCTCTCTAAGCTTTATTTTAGTATAACAGTTGGATTCCTCCACCAGTTCTAAGTCAGCTGCCGGGCGCCAGAGTAGGCAGCCTGCAGGTGGTGGATCTGCGAGAAGGGCCTGGCTCACGTCCAGAGTAGCATCTGTCCCCTCCGTACCCAGCTCCCTCCCAGCTACCCGCCTTCCCCGGAAGAGAGGAGCGGGAGACCCCCACTCAGTATAGACTGCTGGAGAGGTGAAAGGTTGGCCGATTTACACACCTGTCAAGTGACCGATTAGTGATTCATGCATCACTTGTGTAATTTTAACCTGATATATGCGCTGTATACATTCATTGATTCAATTCATTCATGTTCTTCCGTTTATCCCTTTCGGGGTCACGGGGCTGTTGGAGCCTATCCCGGCCACTTATGGGCAGGGGACACCCTGGACAGGAAGCCAGGGTATAAACGATATGAAAATTACACATTGGTGATATATGTGTGAAAAGTCTGTTAGACATATGTGGAATGGTTGTAGAAAGCCACAAATTTACTTTGTCGCAGAAATCACACGCAATTGCATATGATTCACGTAATAATTGTGTATGAAACACTTAAAAGACGAATGAACGGCATAATTCTCAACCGACCAAAGATTCTGAACAGCTCTAAACTAAACTCACGTAAAGAGCCCAAACCCTCGACGAACATCTGCGGACATCGACAAATGAAAAACACACAAAACACTTTTGAATTACGTATATCACGCACGAATCACGAAAGACTGAGATTACATTTATGGAAAATACCCAAAAAGTATGTAGTGGCAGTGTGACACAGCTGCTGAAAACCTCAGTCACATGCACTCGTACCGGTGCTGCGGTTATTTTCTGCACTGTAACAAACTGATTTCCTCAACTTTATGAAGATTCTGACTGTTGGCATGATGGGAGTTTGTGACGCTAAACTTTTCAAAACTCCAGTGTTGATATTCTTTGATTTACCATAACTCTTCAACTTTTTACATGATTAATCATGTCAGAACGTATTTGAATCCAAGCAATAAGGATTAATGCTTGGATTCATGGATCTGTGCAAACATCTAAAGCTTTCGGTCTGGCAATCGTTTGCATAATTGAGACTGTTATTGCATAATCAATACGTGGTAAGTTCGAACTATTAATATCTTAGAAACACACCATAGAGGCAATGGCGACAACTCATCATAAACCAGTCATGCTCAGAATTTGAGATAAATTTGGGGATTGTTCCAAGAAAGGTTTTCCGACATTGTCTCAATAATCCAGCAATAGGTACAACTACAGAGGAATTTGAATAAACCTAAAAACTTGACGTGTTTGTACAGCCCGCAAGTCAACAACGACCCCTGCAATCAATGCCCGGCAACCACTGACTGTATATAAGAACTGGACTGAGTGATTCCAAAAAGCCTAAATCCCATAGACTTCTTTCAGGAAATAAACAGCTATTACTTAGTCAACTAATTCAAGTTATACATTGACCAATCAGATGTCTCAATAAAAAGGATGCAGTTTCACGTTGAACTTTGGAAACATTTAATTGACAGATTCTCCGAAGCCCACTTTTAAGAAGTAGGGATGTGGCTGATACTGACATCGTCTGGTCCCAACGCTGTATTGCAAAAAATGACGACTGAATTGACTTTTTTTTGGTTGGAACCGGAAGTAAGTCATTTTCTACAGCTGACATCACACACACTCATTCAAGTTCTCATATAGTCAATGCGGGCAACAGGAAGTAACATTTGTTTTTGGAAGCCTAAGGCCTCTGCGTGATACTGACTACTACTCACACCTCCAATCCACTCTGCATGCGTGGATTTCTCATGCACGGCGCTCATCTTTCACCCATAGAAGTTAAAACGTCTCTGGAGGATGGCAGACAGCACGGCTGACTTTCAAGAAATTCCGCAATCGAGTGCTTTTCTGGAACTAAACGGGTGCAGCAAATCCTCTCAAAATCCTTTTAGGCACCGTGGCAGAAGAAAGGGAGGAAAAAAAAAGAAAAGTTTCTTCCAGGCAAACATGCAGGTTTGTTGGGTTGACGCTGTGCTCAAGGTAAGGATACTGGCCAGTTTTTTCCTTTTTTCCTAGGTTAAAAAAAGAATGTCAACACAAACCACAAGGTGCTCATTATGTTCTGACAAAGCTTCAAATGAAAGGTTTTGGATTGATGTTTCCATTCAAAACCCTGGAGTGTGCTGTTTTGCACATCCCTTTATGTTTTAATTTGACAGTAAAGGGACCATTTAAAGTGTCACATTCCCCTTTCTGTGTGCCCATGACCGGGACGTCTTGGATTTAATGTTCCGCTTCCTGCGACAAAGGTGAAAGTCAAAAAATCAGTGTGACTATCTGCTCAGCTTCAGATTTGGCTGAGATGAAACTCTGCGGCGGTGGTGGCGGTGATGCTAAGCGGCTGACGTGCATGCCAATCCAGCCAATGCTTTCTTCAGGCTCTCCAATTTCTCTGAAGTTTGCGAAGAAACCGGTTTCCTCGCTCTGATTGCTATTTAAATATTTGGCTAAATGAGCATGGAATTGGTCTTAGTGGTTTGTTTGTCAATTTGCTTTTTTCTTTTCTTTTTTGATTTCCTTCAGGCAACAGATTGAATTACTTTTTTTTCTGTGAAGCCACAGATGGGGAAGCAGGGGACTTTGCAAAAATACAGCACCCTCCTAATTTTACCTCCTCAAACACAAAAATACCCAAACAAACAACAATGGCGGGCTGGTTATGATTGAGATTTCTTGTGTTTTCGGAGGCGCCGGGACGATTCATTTCCTGGCTTCATTTACAAGCTTTTTCTATTTAAAATTTAAGCAGACCAACAAACGAATATTGTTCGGCAAAGATCCGGTCTTTGCCTAAGCGGCCTTGTTCACACGTAGGTGCACAGACTTATGGGATGTGTACTTTCACTCCAATTTGTGACAGCAGATAAACGCCTGGTTGTTCAGACATTTTTAGCTCCTCCTTCCTCCTTAATTAACTGTTGGAAGGAGTTTGATTTTTGTTGATGCATTGCCTGCTGTTTTGGTCATTACAGGCCCCTGTAGGAAGTCGAGTGGCTGCCAAAGAAGCTTAGCAGCAGCCCGGCGCTGGAAGTGTGCCTGCACTCACCTGGGGTAAATGAAGACAGGATTTCCTGCTGACTTTGAGGCCAGTCCTACCCTCGGGGGCTAATCTAATGTTGAAGAGCGCCTGCAGGGCACACTGCGCTGCCTGGGTCTTGGCCAGCTTCTTGCTGCGTCCGCAGCCCTCAAATATTCGCCCGTCCACGCGCACCGCCATTACAAAGTTTCGCAGCCGCCTGCCCTCGGCTCGCTCTGACAGACAGGCGTAGCGCAGGCCCGGTCGGAGCTCGTTGAGCATAGCCACCGGGCCCTTAGGAGCGTCCGGCTCAGGAACGATCCCCCCCAGCCTCTGCTGAGCCTGCACCATGAGGTCCAACGTGTGGCGGAGCAGGCGTCCATGTCGGAGCAGCTCGCTGGACAGCAGCTCGCTGGACAGCAACTCACTTTCGCTGCCTGAGTTGCAGAGTGAGAGGCCGTCTGAGCACGACGAAGACTCAAACTCTTTGAAAAGTGTGTCAGGGAAGTCCGCCTGGTCTGAAGTAAAGTCCGCCGTAGGGTTGGAGATGTTTCCCATGGCCAAGTGAGCCTGAGGAGCGTTTGGAAACTGGATGAAGGACTTGAGGGCTAGCTCAGCAGCCCTCATCTTAGCCTTCTTCTTCGTGGGTCCTGTCCCCTCAAATGTCAGTCCATTAACCTCCACCGCAATGGAGAAGACGGGAGCGTGGACGGGCCCCGTCTGGGACACCATGCGGTACTGCAGACCCGGCCGGAGCTCGTTAAGCTGCACCAGTGCATTCTTTGGAGCTTCAGACCAGGAGAGTTTCTTATAGATGAGTCGTAGCTGACACAAGTGCCCGTTGTTGTCTTCCTCGAGAGGCCGCTTCCTCTTTAGACCGGAGCTCCCACTTCTCGCCGAGTCCGAACAGAGAAGGGGCTGCCGCTCTCCGGAACCAATGGAACAGTCCTCCAAGTTACCAATATTCCTGTTTTCCTTTACCTCTGCGCTGCTGGTGCCTGCAGTAAAAACAAAACATTAAGGTCAATAAAAATGACAGAAAACACTCCAAACACAAAACGCAGCCATTACTGCACGGCGCTCCCGCCTATCCTGGCCGAACAAAACGCAGCAGGGAAAATCTCTTGAGGCAGATTGAGCCACTTGATACACAATGAAATGGTAATGACCACATCTACACTCATCTCCCTGAGCTGAGCCCACTCCATCGCTTGAGCCCGCTAACATATATAAGTATTTTAAAACCCTAATTCCCCCCCCCCCCCCCCCCCCCCGGAACTGCCGATATTATTCGCCAAATAATCCAGTAATCTGCCTTCAAATTGCTTGGGAATCTGTGTAGTGGGTAGGAAACATTGGACCCTGCGGCCACTGGCAAGCATCAATCCTATTTGTAATGGGGGTGGGGGTTGGTCGAGTGGCATACATTCCAGGAAAGGATAAAAGGAATGTCTGTAGCTTGCTTTATTTCACACTTGTATCCTTTTGCAGCGTCTTAACAGCTGCAACGCGCTCTTCAAACCCTGTTATGTGGAAGAGGCGTTGCATGTTTGATGGGAAAATGAAGGAACATAGGGCGTGCTGGTACTTCTACAGGACTATTATTGGTGGAATGGGGGCTGTTAGGGCAGAAGACAGCATCAATGCATCTGGATTTGAGGACTTCTTCATCACGCCTCACGATCTGAAGCGAACAAGTTCATCTCCCAAACTCATGCATGTGACAGAGGGATGCGTTTCATTGCCCATTGAAAGAACAGAGGCGGGGGCTTACTTAAACTGTCCTCGTCCTCCATATTTCCTGTCCCAGGGATTTTGTACTTGAAGGGTGCGATCAATGCAGACAGCATGCTGACTTTCTCTGGGGGAGAGAGGAGAGAGATGTAGAGTCAGCATGAGGGCAGCTCTGGAGCTGTTCAGATGGTTTTATCGAAGAGAGCCGGCGATCATCGGCCTGACAAAGAGGAAGCATGCGCACGCACACACAGTTCAACACAAAACACACACACAACAAAGGGCACTGTTTACATTTATAGCTTTTTTTCCTCAGAGATAAACATGTAGCACCATGAACATGAATATTTTTAATCTAGCCAACAACTTTATTAACTCCTGAAACTTTCGCGGTGCTGTTAGAATCTAAAGCTATGTTCACACCACCCTTGGAAACGAGCGTTTAACCCTTGTGATATCCTATGACCCCACCCTTACATTGACGTGTTCTCCCTACCATGACAAAGGTGGATAAAGGTAAAGGGGATGTCATGTAATCCATGGACACCAGTGAAGATCACAAATCATTGAAGAAAAAAGGTTAAGAGCACTGTCTAGTGGGTCTAGATGACCCAACTCCCAACGTTGAAGTGCCTAGGATAGCACAAGGGTTACGCAAACACGTCCAATGAAAAGTCTATATAAATAAGTGTTTCTGGCTTCCATGTTCAAAACTCTTGCTTTCTCAAGTAGCTACGCATGTTTCTACAACTCTTTTTAGGCTTTACATACTAGGCGTGTGGACATAGAACATGCATTGCAATTTAAACCAGGTGGAACTTTGACAAATCAGTGACTTGTAGTTGGTTGTGACATATGGATGGCATCCCTTTTAATTCACAGAAGTGCTAACTGTTTGAAAACTGATCATGGTGGAGAATATGTCGGGAATAGTCTTTCATGTCAGAATAGAGCTGTGAAAGAAAAGCCCTGATAAGCGACACCGCTTCGACATTTTGCATCAAGCTCCTTCTAACTGTAGGTGGCGAACATTCACTGGTGAACAGAAGAAAAAGATAAAGAAGAAGAAGCCCCTCCCTGGTTGTCCATTGTGAACACCGCGGGCTAAATGTGCGTTTAGCCCAGTTGGCTTATGCTGAGCGGGGTGTATTGGTAGAAAGGTCAACCTCTGATCAGAAAATTTGCAGGTTCAGTTTCCGCCTAGCCCACCCATCTGTCTTTGGGCAAAACACTGAAACCCACATTGGTCCTGGTGGTTATAAGTCAATGCCAGTGTTTGGCAGCAGAGCCGCCATAGGTGTGTGCATGAATGAATGAGGCTGTCACAGCAAAGCACATTTGGCCTACTTGGAAGGTAGTAAAATGCTATAAAAGTACACACCATGTTTTTTGACACTTCCAACACAAACAAATGCAAATGGCCACAAAAATTCACTTTCCCCATAATTTGGTTCAGTGGTGTAGTATACAATTCAGTTTTGAGCCAAAGGTTTTGACATAACAAAAGCATACTTGAAATCAGTTAAACAGGTGGCCCTAAATCTGCATTCTATAAAAGTGGGATAATGGAAATGAATAGACCTGCCACGTCCCACCCAAGTCTGGGTCTCCCTGAGCCCTGAGAGTTGTGACAGGAAGGGCATCCGGCTTAAAAATCTCTGCCAAACCACCTGTGAAAGTGACAACCACTGAAAGGATGTGCTGAAAAGTGAACAACAGACTTTTTCATGATATTCTAATTTGTTGGAAAGGCTGAGTATCTATATTCTATGTCTATACATCTATATTCTCATTTAGTTCCTATAATCTGGTTACTATCAGATCAAGCACAGATTATCAATATTTTATTCAATTTAGCATATTTATATTCATATTTATCAATCATATGTCATGAAACAGATTTTTAGAACTCATTCTGATAAATAAAGAAAAGTTGCACTGGTATCTACAGTATTTAAAGAAAGAACAGCTTTACGCCGTGTGGTGGCGCAGTGGTTAGCCCTCTTGCCTCACAGCCAGAAGGGACCTTTCTTCTGGCACTCCGGCTTCCCACCGTCCAAAAACGTGCTTTGGACGGTTACTCTAACTTGTCCTTAGGTGTGAATGTGAGGGTGCATGGCTGTGTGATTAGCGGCCCTGCGACAGACTGGCGACCTGTCCAGGATGTGCCCTGCCTTCGCCCGTGAGTGGCTGGGACAGGCTCCGGCAGCCCCATGACTCCCGAAAGGGACAAAATGGGTTTAGAAGATGAATAAAAAAATAAATAATTTACAATGTCATTCTTTGTTTTTCAACTTCGCTTCCCAACTTAGGCCTTTGTCAAAGACCCAATAGTTTCATTGCAGCACAAGCTTAATCACTTGATAGCAGTCAAACATAGAACCACATATAGATGAAAGAATAAGCCTAGCTTCTTCTCTTTATCAGCTCTTACTTGTTGACATTTGCTCTGCTCTGTTTCTCCCTGAAGCTGCCACTGCCCAGGTGTGCGTGTTGTTTACAGTGTGAAGCCCTATTAGAGCCATTGCTTGGTCTGATGCTCTCCACGCAGCACTGAGCAGAATTGACAGATTAGTCTGGCTCCTTAATTAAACCTCCTTTCTCTTCCCAACATCAGCTAATGATCAATAAAAGAGAAAGGTAAGGGAGAAGCAACAAGGAGGGAGCAAATAGTACAAGGAGGCGATAAAGTTGAAAAAAACAAAAGTTGACAAAGATGTAGGCTGGCGTTAATGCAGGTTTGTAGAAGGTCAATAAGTAATGCAACTGAGAAATACTTTTGTATGCCTCACATGTTTTGCTTTTCTCAGCAGCAAATTTGTAATAAACACATTTTAATAAACGTGCAATGTTGTGAACGAGCTCAGCGGCTGGTGCCCTCTATTGTCGCAGAGCAACAGCACTGGAGGGCCTCCATGAGTCACTTTGAAACACATGGTTACACTCTAAACACGAAGGCTGCAGCTCTGCTACTCCTTGTGGGCCAACATTACAATAAAAGCATTTGCATCCTGACCTAATTACCGACTAAAGACCAACACAAGCAGCAATTTAGCTACAAACGACTCCCACAGCCAAAAGGGTCATTATATAGACCCTTTTCAAATCACTGCACATTGTTTTTTAAAGCCCCTTATGTTCCATCCATAACAAAAAATTGCAATAAAAAGCTAAATGTTATCGCATTACGTGTTTTCAAATGTGCAAAATTAGATTTCCTGAAGGTTTTGCCGGCTTGTGCATTTGTTCACACAATGCATCCATTTCCTTTGTAGCGTGAAAGACAAGTGTTTGCATCAAGCATGAAATTAGAGCACACACGGAGGCAATTATAACACGGGAGCCCAAGGTTTAACAACGGGGCCCCAAATGCCTTTAATGTATATTTGATAATCCTGTTTTGTCAAGGGATCTAAACCCGACGCTCAAAAGCTTCTGTCAAGCCAAAGGGCCCACAGGGCGACGAGGCATCAGGGCCAAACGTATCACAGAACACTGTATGATACTACACTCTATCCTCTTGGGCAGATCTGTTAAAAAAAACAACTCAAGACAAATAGCAAAATATTGAACAGATTTAAAGCAGAATGCCTCTTATGCCAGATGTTTTTTTAAGGTCGTGTCACACAGCCCTTCGGAACTTTTGGTGCATATTGCACAGAAGAAAATTGGTCATACGTGAAACGAGTGGGAAAAGCTGTGGTCTTTACATGAATGAGTATTTCACGTTACAACCACAGAAGAAGTACGAATTACGTAATTTTAATGTGATATGTGCGTCGCATACACAATATTTAAGTTATACATCATTGGTATGTGCGTAATAAGTCTCTTAGACAAACGTGAACGGTCATGGAGAGCCACAAATTTGCATATCCATCTTGCAGAAATCCCCCACAGTTGCATGAGATTTAAGTAATAATTGCCTATAAACTATGTAAAATATGCGTCAACTGCATAATTTTCAGCCGACCGAAAATTTTGAACAGTTAAAAACTTAATTCCCGACCTGACGGCCAAAACCCTCAACGGACATCTGCACACATCGACGAATGACGAACGCAATAAACACTTATGAATATCAGGCATGTATCACAAAAGATCAACATTTAATGTGTGTAAAATGCACAAAATGTGCACAGTGGCTGAGTGACACGGCATTTAGGTTAACTACAAATTCATTTCAGGAAGTACACACATGCTTGAATATTTTGAGTTTTGCTTTAAAACGACATCTTGTCGTTCGGACTCCTGAACCTGTGTTTAGCACGTTCTTAGCGCACGTCAAATGCCCAGTGTGTCTGCGAATTCTCTCATTAAATGGTAAATGGCGTATACGTATATAGCGCTTTTCTACCTTACTCGAAGGCCCAAAGCGCATCACAGTCACAATCCCATTCACACATTCACACACACTTTCACACACTGAATGCGGCTCCGGTTCAGTGTCTTGCCCAGGGACACTTCGACCCATGGGCAGCAAGCCGGGAATTGAACCTGCAATGTTACGATCATGGGTCGACCGCCCTAACGGTGCACCACGGCCGCCCGCCTTACTATCTAACTGCCAAAAAATGATATAGCACTGGACTTTCCAGTGTCAATTCAGTCGCCGTTTATTTGCTATGTTGGAGCCATAAATGGTTAGTGAGCAGTGACTGGTCCAAGACGGTCTGAGTCAACGTTTCTATGGCAACCATTCTCACCAGCCAGGAGTGAGCTTTTTGGAAGTCCACAGCCCTCCATTTGAAATGGAGCAACACCAAATCAGTCAAACGTTTCAAACACTTGATGTGAGACCAGCTACTTTTATTGAGGCTTCCAATTGGTCAGTTTCTAACTTAAATATCTTGCTTTACAAAAAAAATGGGACTATCGAGAATATGTTTAAGTGTATCAGAGCAAGAATGGTTATTCTGACAAATAGACTAAACTAAGTAATAGCTGTTTTTTTATCTATGAAATCTATGGGATTTAAGCTTCTTGGAACCAGCAGGTACTTCCTCAGTCCAGTTCTCTTATACAGTCAATGGCAAGACAGAATAAAGTGAGACTTTTGTTTATTTTAGCCAGCCTTCTGCGGTCATTTGAGGTACTGCAATGTTTAGCGTTTCCTCATTGGCACAAATTCTGTAACAAAATGTGAGGGGTCACTTTAAAACAGCAAAAGAAACAGTTTTGCTTTTTTATTCATCATTCAATCTTTACTTTTATGAGTTTATTTTTAGAGGAGCTTTTGTTTATTCCATTCTGCATATTTCATGCAACCCTGAAAAGAAAAGTCTGATTGTCAGTACTACGCAGCTCTCTTTTCAGAAAGAAGCCCTTGAGTAGAAAATATGAGTGATTTCAATTCCTCTGACGTTGTGCAGCTCAGTTGAGAGGTCATCCTTGAAATGCCACCAGTGAAAGGTTTATGAAGTGCAACAGGAAGCACCGACTCTTGAAAAGTGAAAGAGATCTGCATAATATCACAGACAGTCAGTTTTAGCTTTTCTAATGAAACCGCTTTTCAGAGTAGGAAACAAAAATGAAACATGTCATCAGTGAGTTTATCGAGACGGGAAATTTTAGGTGCCAAAATGTTTTAGTGACCCGGTCGACATGACACATCTGAGGAGGCGGAGTTTGAGATCTGCTCTGTAAAAGTCTCTTTAAAGCTGAGGCAGAAAAAAGGAAAAAGAAAAAAAAATGCAGTGAAGTTAATCAAACGTGCCAACAATCACCTTTCGCTGATGTGGCCAAAGTTACCCCGCGTGCCCTTCACGGTGCGGTATCTGTCATCCATCCCCTCTCATTCAGGCGGGAGGAGGAGGTGGGGTGGGTGAATGATGGACTTGATGCAAATAGCCTCAGCTCCGACCCCCACCGCCGAACGGCGAGAGAAGACGTCGCTCATTTGTTCACACCTCACAAAGGGCTGAGGCAGAGGACAGCCAGGTTAGATAGGTGGAGCTCTGGCAGATGGCCAAACACTCCAGATAGGGTGGTGCTCTGTCTCTTGGCACCCCCCCCCCCCCCCCCCTTCCTGTTCTAAGCAGAGGGTAATGAGCCCAATCAGAGTTCCCCATGGCTCAGCATAACGAATGGGTCAGATGAGCGACGGGAGACTATTGAAACAAGCGTCGGGTGGAGTGCAGGGTGGAGGAATCACAGACTTAGTTTGCCTCCCGCCTGCCTCCCCGTCTTGTCTGTATCTTTCATAGTGAAAGCCACTGAGCCACTAAATAAGAGGCTGCATTGTTTCACCGAGGCATTAACGACTCCCGCCTCTTCTCCTCGGCGATAACAGCCGTGTAATAATACACACTGTTAAAGGGCCCATTTGCCTTTTTTTTCTTCTTTTTTTCCAGAAGCATTTTAAATTTATCTTAAAACGTAAAGAACGTGCAGCCCAATCGTGTTTTTTCTCACCTGCTGACAAATGCGCGTACAATGCAAGGAAAGAAGGCAATTACCGTGGAGTGAAAAACTATCAGGCCTGTCTTATGATCCAGATAATCAAATACCTTTTGATGTTAAGCAAAGATAAAGTGAAAACATTTTTTTATTCTAAGCAATTGAAGGCATTGCTTAAAGAAAAATGTCATTACCTCCTTAACAGAATAACTGGCAATGCAGCCTCAATGAATAACAGTTTGTCTTTAACATGGCTGGTTTAATAGAATTTGAGTCCAGATGGTTTTCCTGCATTAATGGCTGCTTAAAGTCAATAAAATTGTAACTCAATCAGGTTTCAGTCATGATTTTAATTCTGGCGCTGCGCAACTTTTCATTTTCCAGTGGTGTACCTGTTGTGTTTGGATTGTTGTCCCACTGCCAACATATTTTGGAGCCTGATGTCATGAACTAATCTTTAGACGTTTTTTAAAACATCCATATAAATAAAAATGGTTAATTTGGTGTTTTTAACATGCTGTTATGATATTTATCCCATGACATTTATTAAAACAATTAAGTTTGAAATTGCATTCTTTTGGTATTTTTTTAATCAAACTGTTGTGAATCAGGAGCAGACAAAAGGTGTTGTTAGTAAAAAAAGAGCTTATTTGTGACGTAAAAAATATTTGGGCGGGTCACAAACTCGCTGCTCTGAACTCTCAGCAACCAATTTTTTTTTTTGGTTTAAAATGGCACAGAAATATCTAAAAGACTACTGGGAACACCTTTAAAATAGATCAAAAGATGACCAGAGTGGGACTTTAACCCTTTAACACCAGAGCTCTTCCTGGCAACAAGACATACAACACAGCTCTCTGAACTACTATCCTGTAACTCTTCCACTGTTTACACAATTAACAATATTTCAAAGGATTCTGACAGGGAGAATAGCCGCTCTGTTTTGCATCAGATTTTATCCACTTCACTACTGTAAAGCCGTAAATATTAGCACAAAGCTGCTTTCCTCCACTTCAAATCTGTCAGAATTACCTCGACTGCATAAACAGTAAAAGAGTTTAAGGTAACTTGAAGTACATCAGCAGAGGAGCTACAGCTCCATCTTCTACAGAATCACTGCGCCACATGCCCATGAGCAGATCATTTTTTTCAACATTACGAGAAAAAACAAAATAAATAGCCGGCCCAGCGTGTTTATCCGTGCCATGAAATTTGTACAACACATAGACCCCGTTGTTGCACAAGGGTAGGAAGAGGTCCTTAATTCCCATACCATCATACTACCACATTCTTCGGGGAAAACACTGCTTTTCTTTAAATTCTATGCAAACAAGAACCCCTTTTCAAGTTCCAAATGTTAATTAAAACAAATGAGGTGAACCCCCTAAATAATTAGTAAAAAATAAGCATCTATTATTCCAGGGAAACTCAGATTTAACCCCACACAAATGTTTTTAAAGTCTCAGTGTCATTTGGTTCATTAGGGAACCTGTTTACTGTTGTTGTTAAGAAAGGCCAAGTCATGCAAATTCAAGACTTCAACACTTTTTTTTAAAGACTCTGACCCAACAAGTGAAAGCATTGAGCTCCTTATACTATAAATGTACCCAGTAAGGTTGTTCTCAGGATTTAATAGCTTATGCCTTTGTAACATGCACTTATACAGAGGGTTGATTCGTACGGGTGCCCCTGGAGGGTCACAGAGTGGAGCGTGCACTACTTACAGAGAGCGCAAGTGGGTTAGGTAGGGGTAAAATGATGATTAAATTTATATGATATGCGTTGTTGACGATATGATTCATAGTCATTATTGGTTCATTTTGAATGATCCAATTCACTGACCTAAAATCAATATTTTGCCAATAATTCAACCAGTGTGACTCAGAGATAAATACCGGAACAGTGTAAATGTGTTTTCCAGAATTCTTGCAAGATAATCAAGAGTAAATTAAATATGTTTACAAGTAAACAGGAAATCCATTCACATTTGAGTTTTACAAAGTTCAGCACACCGTTGTTTTTCCACACCAAAATAATCCAAAGGGGACATTATTAGAACATTCTACCACACTGTGTGGTCACATGTTTTTACAAAAGTCAGTGTTTCCACACGTTGGACTGGAATGACAGACTGATCATTTTTTGCTGTCATCACATGTGTTGTCTGCTGTGATGTCACTTGCTCGTTTTTACCTTATCCTAAAATAAACCTATCATGTCTCAGTCCAAATGGTATTTTCCAGTATTGATATAATCAATCATTTTTATTTGAAAACAATTTCATAATGGTATAGGTCGATTCGATTTACAACTTGCTTCAGATGGATGTGGGTGGATCATAGCAATAGAAATTGATTCATGGATTATTCTATTGATTAATCATTACACCCCAACCATTTTGCAGTTCTCTTGAGGCTCCTCCGGCCATTAAAAAATGAACATCATGAAAATGGAACGTGCCATTATTGTGTATGTAGTATTTGTAAGGATAATGTTACTTACAAGAACCAATAACATATGACAAAATCACCAACGTACTGACTACTTCCTGGTTTCTATACTACAGTTCCCATCAGCCCTTGCCCTCGATATCAGGATGTTCCCCAGCTGCTTTCAGCCATTCATTACTCACCTGTCTCACATCTGCAATCACACAACCTCTATACACTCAGCATCTCAGCCGTGTCACTGATCCTCAGTGGACCTCGGTCACCTGCCACCTTAACCTGCTCAAACTCGGTGCTTTCCCTGTTTTCCTACCCAAAGCCGACGCCTGCCATCTCATCTGTTCATGCTCTCGAGACATTTCCCTGTTTTTACTCTGTCTGGGCTCACCAAGTGGTCTATGACCCTGATATTTTATACAGGCCACCTGTGTGCCCCATACAGGTTTGCCCATTTTTTGCCCGCAGACAGCCCGTGTCCACTGTCACTAAGGCTTTACCTGTCAATCAAAAGATCAGGACATTTTATGGTGAAATGTAAAAAAAATAATGAAGTCTAGACTTATTCATAAGGTGATAACTGAAGGTCCTAAAAAGCAAGCAGATGGAAAGTGCATTATGGGAGTTCATGATTTTGTTCCTTTTGTGGAGGACTGACTCAGTTCTGCTTTTTTTTGTTAATATCGACTCAAAGCGCCCCCCCCCCCGCGCTTCCACCACAGGGCGACTCGTCATGGTTGAGTGTCCCTTCACGTGCGCGCTCAGGGCGTGTGACGCCTGTGGATTACTGCAGCGGCGGCTGTGACGTTAAGACACAGGGCTGAGTCCGCACCTCCACCTAACTCCTCCAGCTCCCACGTCTGAGAGCACGGCTAGATAAAAGCTTTTTTATGTCCCATCCCAGATTCAAAACTGTATTAAAACAGAAAAAAAGACATCAATGCATTTATTCCTCTTTTTTGCATCCCGAGCTTTTGGCCGAAGATGATGTTTCTTCTGGACGCCGTTGAGCTTGGCTGCAAAAAGCTTTCAGCACAGAAATAGAAGCATCTGAACAATAGTGCATTAGAGCGCAGAAAGTGCCTTTAATTCAGAAGCAGATCCAATAAAGGAAAAAAACAGGCCTGTTTAAACGTCTATGAAATCCAAAAAGGAGTAGAAATACCCCCACCCCCCCCCATGCTGGAGACATCCTCTCTAAAAATACCTTTTGGCAATTAAAGGCAAACAACCCCCACCCCTTCATCAATGTCCATGCAGATCAGGATTGAACCTGATAAGTGGAGGATTTAATGCGCCGGCTTCTTGCCTTGACAGAATATTAATGCAGGTTGTCAGCCATGAGAATGACTCATTTACACGCATGCAGAGGAAGTCAAACCTGGATGAGGTTTGCCGCCCTGCTCTATGATAACGAGCACTCGAGTGTATTTACAAGCCGGTGAGATAAGTGCGCGGTTGTAATGACAGTAAGCAGGTCGGCGGCGTCTCTGCCGCTCACTGCCTTGTAGCTCATCTCGCTCCCATGGTTCTCTCTGTCAGCGAGCCGCTGCCTCCTGCAGCATTATCTGGCACAAAGCCTCAAATTCAGTCTGGCTTGTGAAACTTTTTTTATTTTCTTTCAACTGGTGTTTAATTTGTGCTGTTGTGTGGATGGAAAAGGAAAAAGACCCAATCTGAAGAAAAATTGTGCTGTGACGTTTTTTACTTGCATTTTTTTGATGATGGAGGACATACGTGGCATACAGTTATGTAGCACTTTACTACCTTCTTAATAGGCCCAATACAATGTGGTGCAGGTTCAAGGATGCTCTGAACGTGGGTTCCTGAACACCCATTTAGCCAATGCTATTCACAATGAACTGTTGCCACCGAGCGCATGTACCTACAGGTGGAGGAAACTTGGTGCAAAATGACGAAGTGGTGCAGATCTTGTGAGTTTTGCTCCAGGCTTTTTCTTTCATAGCTCTATCCTGATATATGAACTGACTTGGTGTCATGGCTGGAAACAAACTGCAATTATTATTTTCTCCTTCATGATTCAAACGGTTGGCACTTCCATTCATTAAAAAGAACGCCATTTATACGTCACTACCAAATCCAAGTCCCTGATTGGTCATAGTTCAACTGGTTATCATTCAAAAGTGCTTTGTATGTAGCGACCAAAAACCGACTTAAAACATGTGTAGCAATGTATGAATGCAAGAGGCTTAGACTAATAAAAAAATAAAAAAATAATACATTTTATTTGTTTGGCGCCTTTCTAGGAACCCAAGGTCGTCGTACATAAAAGTGAAAATAAAAATAAAAGCAATAAAATAAACATTTAAAATAGGCCGGGAATAAGAAGTTATGAAGGGAAATAGGCAAGTTGGAAACTAAATCCGAAATGACCGTTTACATAGACTCTTCATTGGAGGTGGTTGCCTTAACGTGTATTGCTGAGGGCAGTGTGAGGGTGGCATAACACTGGCTCCAGCCTGTAACCACCAGGGTGAATGTGGGGTTCAGTGTCCTGTCCAGCGACACATGGGCAGGCAGCACAGGAACCAAACCTGCAACCGTCTGACCAGCAAACAAAACAACAAATAGAAAATTAAGCTTAAATTTACATTCATGAGGATTTTTTTAATTCAAATTGTTGTAAACTAGGAGCAGACAAAAAATTTACAAATGTAACCTATTTGCATCAAAGTTCTGACTGAAAGATCTAGGTGGAAACCAACAACTCAGAGACTCAGACGAAGTGAGGGTGGTGAGCAGAATGCAGCTGCAACCCAATCAAAGGGTGGAGCAAAAAACAAAAACCTCCTCAGCTCACCTGCTCCTCACACCGCCCTTCCCCGCTAAATGGCTTCGCTCTCGCCTCACGAAACCTGCGATCTCCTCCAGCAGTATTTCACACCTCACATTGTGACACATTTCATCGGTGCTGCTCCGCTTTGTTTCGGCAAAAACGGCTGCACCGATGGTCACCGGGAGGCACAGATGGGACGAGGACAGTTTCTCGTCAGTTGTTCCGTCCCACCAAGCTCGACACATCTGGTATGCAGCGAGAGGCATCTTTGCGCTAATTTGTTTGTCACTACACATTTAGGGGACGATCTGTCTTCCTGCCATGCTTTGGTTGCAGCGGAATGCTTGAAGAACATGGCTAGTCAGAAGTTTCTGCCGACGAGGCCACAGAGCCACTCGAGACATACACACACCATCTGACTGAAAAAAAGAGGGGAAAAAAAGCATCTCTTGGAGCTGCAGTATCTGATAGGGATAAAAATATCAAACTCCTTTTTCTAATCACATACAAGCATGATGTTAAAGAATAGAAATGAAAATCTATCAATCAAGTGTATAAGGGCTGATATAAAGGTTTTTTTTTGGATTTCAAACACAGTCATAAGGCAACAAACATCACATTTCCCTTTAATAAGCCAATCAATTGCAGGACTGAAGGTGTCCAACCAGGAGGATTCAAATGTGGACTGAACCCTGTACCTCTGAGACTCATGAAGCCACTTGGATGAGCGGCGAAACACTTCAAGGAAGATTTTATGTCCAGTTGCTACGACTCAACTTCAAGACAACGTCACCTGCATTAATGAGAACCTTCACAGACTGACACAGTCATATAGTTTCCACACCATTCCGGTCAAATAAATAAAAAGATCCACCTATAGATGACGGCAATTTTCTTTCCAAAATATTGCTCAATATACACATCTTCAACATTTTTGGATTCTTCGTATCCACTTACAATGGAATGAAAGGGAATACAGTGATCCCTTGTTTATTCTAGGAGTTAAGTTCTAAAAAAACTTCAACAGATTAATTTATTATTATTTTCTTTACTATTCTAGATGTTTTAAGGGTGTTCACTTTTCTTAGATTAACATGAACATTTTCACACTTTTCTCTCTTGTGCGAACACTAAAAGTTAAGACCTTTGTTTTTTATTGTATTATACAATTTTTAATAAAGATCTGTAGGGGAATGTACTGGAGGAGATTTAATAACAAGGTCTGCAGCCAATCAGGGTGCAGAATATTATGGCCTGGAATACATTTTTTTTTAAATCATGCAAAATTGCACAAAAAAATCACCTTGAAACAAATTATATTAAAAAAGAGCTTTAAATATAGCTGCTTATCAGCAACCTCATAGGGGAGTACACATAGAATATAATTCTCAGTAACAAATAGGGATTATATATAGAGAGAGTTTTGTTTTATTTTGACTGGTTTAGGATCAAAGCAACTAGAAAATTATTGAAAACATATATTTAGAAATGCAGAACAATTGATAAGAATGATTTTTTTCTGATTCTGAATGAGTGAGTTTGTTGAGGTCTTATTGTTTTTTTTGCATAGGGAGAAAGCTCAAAAATATCGCTCATGTGACAATCCCAAAATGAAAAAAAAACAAAAACAAAGAAATTCCTCTTTTATTTTAGAAATACACAATAGTTCAGTGTGCCAGAATCCTGCAACCTCATGAGTTAAAACCCCCAAATCAAAAGCATATCAACATCATAGCTTAAAGCAGAACAGAAAACAAAAACAAAATCACTTACTGCACATTCAAGCAGAGTGGAAGAGAACAAGAGTAGATATATTTAGCTCCAACTGTCACTGGTTCCAGAAAAGTGCTCTGAATAATGGAGCTGCCTAATGTGGGCACACACACAAGCTAAAAGGGTTTTGCTGTCTTGCTTTGATTTGGTACCATTGACGTGATGGTGTCATTATGAAGAATAATCTCTAGCATGCACTACCATGAGGTTTGCAAACTGAGTACAGGTTATGTTCTAAAACTAACACGCGATAGCTGAAATCCGCTGACTAGACTTACAGATGTTTTAAGACTGTAAAACTCCTCACTACACACTTTATACATTTTTCTTAATTGGCCTTTATCATGCAAAATCCACTTTTTTGAGCTTTTAACTGTAATATAATGTTAATTCCTCACGAAAAACAACCCCAAAGTGCTTTTTTGATCCATTCACGCATCTCTGAGCATTCCTCTCAAAGCCTGTTCTCTGATCATCAACCCCTCCCAGTCCATGAAAATGATCGGGTCCCCACAGTCAAACATTTAAACAGAGGAGGGGGAACAGCTCCTTCCAGGAAGAGTCTGCACTGCCAGTACTGCTCCCAGGCAAACACAAAGACCAACTTTTTCCGTGGAGCTAGCGGTATCAGCTGGGTCAAGAGTGTAACAATGTGCACATCAATCTTTTTGGATATTGTGGATGTTTTCGTGGGCAAAACGCAGAAACACTGCCAAGGTTAGCTCTCGGTTGAGGTTACGAAATGGGTGGCAACCACAAGGAGCGTAAGGAGCTGTCTTAGAGATCGAGTCAACTTAGTTCTGAGTAGGAAAAGGATCTGCAAAACTAACTAATATTTCCTTGGGCCGTGGTGCAGCGGTAGGGTGGTCGACCCATGATCGTAGGATTGCATGTTCGATTCCCGCCTTGCACGCCAATGAGTCGAAGTGTCCTTGGGCAAGACTCTGAACCCCAACTTGCCTCTGGTGGCAGGCGGGCGCCTGTGTTTGGCAGCGGAGCGGCCACCAGTATTTGAATGTGTGTGCATGGGTGAATGGGTCTGTGACTTTAAAAGCGACTTGTCCTTGTAGGTAGAAAAGTGCTATACAAGTATATGCCATTTACCATTTAAAAAAATCCATATTTAGTGTGCCAAATGTCATATATAATCATACATATAGATAGAGTTTACTCTGAAAGGCTTAGAATACCATGGTATGGGCCCTTTTTACCTTTGACGCTTGTTCCAGAATGAGCTAAATGTTGGTTCTTAAATGCGTGTTTAGCCCATGTTGTTCACACTGGACAAGCGAGGCGGGAATGCTTCTTCTTTTCCTCTTTCTACCATTAACTAGTGCATGTCCACCACCAACAGTTGGAGAAGACTTGGTGTGAAATGTCAAAGTGATGCAAATCTCCCAAATCTTCCTTCAGGCTTTTTCTTTCACAGCTCTATTCTGATAAATAAACCACTTGGTGTTATTTCATTCTGTCTAATTCCAATTTGTATTGAATTGAATTAAAAGGGTAGCCATCCACACGTCAGGAGTCCCTATTTGGTCAAGCTTGCTCAGTGGTCGCATGTTTTGTATGTTGAGCTCGAGAACGGTTATAAAAAAACCTGGGTAGCTATGAGAGAATGGGAGAAATTTGAACGCGGAAAACCAAAACTTGTTATTATGCACGTTCACATCAGTGACGTTCAGAGGTTGATGACTGGTGAGTCACTGACTCCTCTGGAGTTGATGACATCAAACATCTTCATTATGTTAAAGATTGATGTTTGATGACATCAAACGACATCATCATTTGTTTTTGTGGCTGAGACAAGAAAGTACAAATAGAACTAAGGTTAAAGGCAGAAGGCAGAGAGGTTTTAAGCTGGAGGGATGGCACACTGTTCAGAATCAGTGAATGTGGCTGGAAAAGAAGACAGGAGTGACGATGGGAAGGACCCCCCAACAATGAGCGAAGATGTGACTGATGCAAATCTGCTCAAATTGTTGAGGGTCAAAATGAAGGTTGTTCGAGGAAAGATTATGTTACTCAATAATCCGAAAAAAGATGAAAGAGAACTTGTGGCGAAAATTGTAAACGAATCTTCACCAAATTCTCCAGACGAAAGTACAGACTGCATCAGCAGAAGTGACACTATTTCTAAATCAAGACAAGAAATAGAAAACTTGCCAGCACAGCTAACTTGTCAACAGCAAATGACTAAGGACCAGTGTAGTACTTCTCAAGAACACATCAAAAGCTTGGAAAATAAACTTCAGCTGCTGACAATTCAGAATGACAGACTTGTAAACCAAAATAAGATATTGTCTTCTAAGAATAAACTAAAACAGAAGACAATATCATGTCAGGAAAAAAAGATAGCTGTGCTGAAACGCAAACTTGTGAGGAAGCAGGGGAAGATCAATGAGCCTGACCGATGTATTGAAAACCAAAAGGAGTCAAAGAAGGTGGATGCCACATCCCCCAAAGAAGACGCTCTCCAATCAGAGGGGGAAGAACAAGGGACGCAGTCTTTCAGTAAAAAGATTTGGGGTTGGGGCACATATGCTGCACTCAGTTCCATCTGGTATATAGCATCAGAGCTATATACATAATAAGTAAATTTTAGGTTGTAGGACATTTTAGCTTGTAGGTCATTTTAGATTGCAAATCATTTTTTAGGGGAAAAAAATGTAAAAGTAACAATAACTCGTAGGATCTCATGTAGGGCAACATCAGTGGCGGTTCTGGCACAGATGATGCCCTGGGCGAGCCAGACCAGTAGCGCCCCACGGTACCCCCCAATTATGACAAAGAAACTTTACTTTATTATTCAAATATCTAAAAAATAAAAATGATTAAAAAATGCAACTTGAGGCTTGTAAATTCTTACAACGTGTAGGACTGTTATAAAAAATGTTAAAAGTAACAAAAACTCTTACAAGGATCACACATGTTGGCTAAGGACCAACCAGTCCTTAATGTCCTGAAGACATGAGAGGAGCTGCTTCATGGAAAGATCATCTTTTTGTAACGGCAGATGGATCTGGCTGTCATCTGCGTACAAGTGAAAAGAAATGCCATGCTTCTTCAAGATTGACCCTAAGGGTAACAGATACAGAGAGAACAAAAGTGGCCCTAGAACCGATCCTTGTGGAACCCCATAAGAAACCTGAGTTGTGGTAGATTCAAAACCACCCAAGCTGACACACATGGTTCTTTCTGCCAGGTAAGATTTGAACCAGTCCAGTGCTGTACCTTGGATCCCCACAGAGTTCTGGAGCCTATGTATTAAAATACTGTGGTCTTCAGTGTCAAATGCTGCTCTTAGATCCAGCAGAACCAGGACGACATAGTCTCCTTCATCAATTGCCAGTAGAATGTCATTGCTGACTCTTCGTAATGCTGACTCTGTGCTGTGCAAGGGCCTAAAACCAGACTGGACGACTTCAAGAATTTGATGTTGGCTTAGGAAGTACTCTAGCTGCGAGTAGACCATTTTCTCCAGGACTTTTGAGATGTAGGGCATTTTGTAGATGGGTCTGAAATTAGCCAACACAGTACTGTCCAGGCTAGGTTTTTTAAGTAGAGGCTGGTCTGTTGCATGTTTAAAAACAGCAGGGACGACACCAGCACCCAGAATGCTGCTGATGATAGAAAGGACCATCTGCGCTATGCTTGGGAAAAACTCCTTGAAAAGCTTGGGAGGGATAGAATCTAGGGGAGAACCTGATAGTTTGCACTGAGTGACCAGCTCATTTAGGAATTGAAGAGACACTGGCTCAAAATCTCTCTAAATGGCTGAGCAACAAACATAAATCGAAGGGTCAGAAAAAGGGAGAAAAATGACAGCCCTTATGTTCGAAACCTTATTATTAAAAAATTCTAAAAACATATTGAACAGATCGGGTGAAGCTTCAAGAGACTTTGCCTGTGGAACATTAAGAACAGAATCTACCATTTTAAAAAGCACCAGTGGGTTGTGCTGATTAGAAATAATAATATTGGTCAGGTACTCTTTTTTAGCCTGTTTTATAGAGTCCTGATAGAAATTCCAACTGTTCTTCAGGATTTGTAGAGAGATCTGTAATTTATCCTTCTTCCAGCGACGTTCCGCTTTTCTACAGGCCCTCCAAGCTGCCCGGGTTCTCTCATTGAACCAGGGCTCAGGTTTAGAACGAGGCTTTAGTATCTTTAGAGGAGCCACAGATCCCAGGATGTTACTGCAGGAGGAATGAAACCAGGAACTGAACTCCAAAACATCAGCAGCAGAGCAGGGAGCAGTGAGCTGGTTAAAAGCAGAGGAAAACTGACCAGCAGTGGAAGACTTTAAAATCCTGTGGCGCTGAAGAGGAGGGGTAGATTTAACTGCAGCACGAAAAAGTTCAGCTTCAAACACCACAGGCATGTGGTCTAAAATAGCCAAGTCACAGATCTCCATGTTAAAAACAGGCAATCCATAAGATAGAAGAAGATCCAGTATATGTCCTTTTTCATGAGTGGCTCCAGACAAACACTGAACTCGATTAAAAAGGAGTCAATGATCTCAAAGAAGTCCTTCACCAACAGTTGAATGGTTGAAATAGGTAAAATTTGTAGCCGTAAAACGGCAGAAGATACTATAAAAAGACTAAATAAAGAGAAACAGGAAAACAGCATTCAACATGCGCACAGCATGCCCCTTACTTGAACTCATTTATTTTGGATTACTGGAGTTTATAGGTGAAACTATTAATACATTTTGTGTTAGGTCAATTAAATGTAGATACATTATTTTGAAATAAATATATTTAAATAAAACAAATATAATTTAATTTTGTCACATGAAAGAGGGGCTTAAATTATTTTTTATTGCATCATACATCATCACAATGCTGCCATCAAATGCATTGATGATGTTTGATGACATCATACCTCATCACAATGCTGCTATCAAATGCATTGATGACATCAAACATCATCATAATAAAGTTAAATGTTTGATGACATCATACCTCATCACAATGCTGCTATCAAATGCATTGATGACATCAAACATCATCATAATAAAGTTAAATGTTTGATGACATCATACATGATCACAATGCTGCTATCAAATGTATTGATGACATCAAACATCATCATGATGTTAAACGTTTGATGTTTGATGACATCATCGTTTGTTTTTGTGGCTGAGACAAGAAAGTACAAATAGAACTAAGGTTAAAGGCAGAAGGCAGAGAGGTTTTAAGCTGGAGGGATGGCACACTGTTCAGAATCAGTGAATGTGGCTGGAAAAGAAGACAGGAGTGACGATGGGAAGGACCCCCCAACAATGAGCGAAGATATGAATGATGCAAATCTGCTCAAATTGTTGAGGGTCAAAATGAAGTATGTTCGAGGAAAGATTATGTTACTCAATAATCCGAAAAAAGATGAAAGAGAACTTGTGGAGAAAGAACACATCAAAAGCTTGGAAAATAAACTTCAGCTGCTGACAATTCAGAATGACAGACTTGTAAACCAAAATAAGATATTGTCTTCTAAGAATAAACTAAAACAGAAGACAATATCATGTCAGGAAAAAAAGATAGCTGTGCTGAAACGCAAACTTGTGAGGATGCAGGGGAAGATCAATGAGCCTGACCGATGTATTCAAAACCAAAAGGAGTCAAAGAAGGTGGATGCCACATCCCCCAAAGAAGACGCTCTCCAATCAGAGGGGGAAGAACAAGGGACGCAGTCTTTCAGTAGAAAGATTTGGGGTTGGGGCACATATGCTGCACTCAGTTCCATCTGGTATATAGCATCAGAGCTATATACATAATAAGTAAATTTTAGGTTGTAGGACATTTTAGCTTGTAGGTCACAGAAACTTTACTTTATTATTCAAATATTTAAAAAATAAAAATGATTAAAAAAATGCAACCTGAGGCTTGTAAATTCTTACAGCGTATAGGACTGTTATGAAAAAATGTTAAGAGTAACAAAACTATAATTTTAGGCCTAAAGCCCATTGAGACAACTATTGCTGTAATAATGGACTATATAAATACAATTAAATTACACTATTAACTTGGTCTGCTTCTCTTAGTAGACACTAAAAATGTGTCCGTCTTGTGCTTTTATGGGTAAAGTCATCATTCAAATCCTCATATGTTAGTTTCTCAGCTATGGTTTATGCTTACAACTGCCAAACCAGATAGCTAATCTTGAGCATCTTAAGAGCATTTTAATAAGCTTCAGCTTACAGCTAATTCTTTCCAAGTTTTCATGCAGCCACCTATGTGCTGGCATGAGAGAGGAATGGGCGGATTCTGGCAATGGTTTTAAGATGATAAAATCCTGTCCTAATAACATTTTGATGTGTGGAACAAAAATTAAGCTAGTCAAAAAGTAAACCCAGGTTTCTCACACAGTGAAATGGTATAAAATTCTGAAGATGTGTTAAATCAATTCTCTCTTGCTTTCAGAACCAATGATTAAAATGTCAGCTTTGTCCTGGTTGAGGTGCAGGACGTTTTCTGCCATCCACCACTTTATATCTAAAATGCAATTTAAAAGAGTGTTTAAGGTCATCCGGGGACACAGCAATGTAAAGCTGTATATTACGTCATAACGTTTTTGAATTTGATGAGCATGGCGAAAAAAGCATTTAACCCTTGTGAGCATAAATGTAAAAAAAAATAAGCTAAATGACATTTTGGCCTTGGTCAGTTGTTCTGATTTCCTTTCTTCACAAATTTATTTGATGTTACATTTAAGTATTTTATTCTTTTTTGTCCTCCATGAGTACCGTAGGAAAGACTTCATTGGATGACTTTAGTTTTCCCAGAAACAGCGATATGGCTTTCTGGCACCAGTGGCAGAGATCCTTCTTTGTAAGGAGGCCTTGATCAGTTTCTGTCAAAGTGCCAGCTTTGATGTTTTGTTTACAGCCTTGTAAACATTACTCACCATCCTTTAGAGCTTAGGAGGTGCCCTAACACTGGAATTTTGTCTTACAAAGCACAAACAGATAAAGGGATGATCAAAATAGAGGAGTGTTCCATTTTCTGTGGCATCCTGAATCCACTTTTTAGCCCTTTAACACCTAAGCTCAATACCCAGTATTGACGATCTTTGCATTCATTTTTACCTATTCCTGCTAATTTGAGTAATCCTAACAGATTCTGTAACTGAGAAAAAGCAGCTTTGCGCTCTAGATTGGAATAGGTTATGGAATATTGCAATACTGGATATAAAATTGAACTGTACAGTTTGTCCTCCATCGTTTGATTCCCCCATTACTTTCATACCGAATGCGATTGTACAGACACGATAAGAGGTTTTGAGCGACAGACGCAGCAGTCTGAAAAATCTGGGAGATCGCCATGTCGTGTCAGTTAAACAGAAAATCAGCTTTGGGCATGTGACGTGTGCAGTGACTCATCAGCGGGTGGAGTGCAAATCCAATATAGAGGTTTGATCTGAGCATTCTCGTCCTGAACTTCCACCCATCCATTTTCTCAACTCGCTGTAAGCCTTTCAGGGTGCTGGGGTTGCTGGAGCCTGTCCCAGCTACTGCTGGGCAAAGGCTGGGTACATCCTGTACCGGTCACCAGCCTGTCGCAGGGTTCATGGTGCCGGAGTAATTGAGTCGACTATGCCGGCCCACGGGAGGCCGCCTGGGGGGCAGACAGCAGAGCAGCTGCAGTATGGGTAGGCTGAACTGGTGACATTGTTCTAATTTCCATTCAGACAATAATAAAAAGGCCCTTTGATTTTTTTCTTGTTTTTCTTTTATGTCCTATCTGACTAATGCAGGACAGCCAGTCTTCAAACTGGGTCACAGAGACATGGAAACACCACAGGAAGCTCTTGTCACATTCCATGTTTTTATTTCTCTGAATGCTATAAACTTTCTTTGCCTCTTCGCAAAATGTAAAATGAAAAATTGTAAAATAACAACGCTTTTTGTTCTTCTTTGGTATAATACATGTATCAAACCAGGAATTCAACCTTGACCCAAGTATTGAGGTATGAATCATATCAAAGTAAATTGTATCGCACTTCCCCAATATCGTTTAGTCTGTGGCGTATCATTTATCCTCCAATAATGCTATCCCCATCCCCCACAATCCCTTGCAACGTCACATGAAAAAGTTTGAGTACACATATCCGAACATTTCAAATATGTTTTTTTTATTTCTTACAAATTTATAGCATCTCACTAAGGTTATATAAAGAAGTGTTGAGCAGCAATCACACTGTATTTAGACTTTAAAGAAAAGAGGAGCTCATTTCAAACAGAAAGAAGCAAACGTCACACCATATCTACAAGTGACTGTCATTCTGAGGGGGCTTCACCATCCAAACTATTTCAAATCACTTCCATTCATGCAGCCCTCTACCCACAATCACCCTCTGCGAGCCGGAGCCCAGAGGCCCGTGCAGCCTTCCCTCCTTAGCTTAGAGAGCGTCGAGCAGGGAAGTGAGGTCGTTATCCACACGCCAAATGGAGAACCGGCTTCATTTGTGGCGCATTCATGACTCCTTTTGACTTTGAAGAGAGCGGCACACCTGACTCATGTTGTCTGCTTCCTCTTTTTGAAGCTAAGCCGTGATGATCTGCTTCAAGCAGGGGTTTCACAATGCTGCCCTAAATGCTAAAAAGCATCCATGTGCGAGGGAGTGCTGAAGCGACAAGCTCGAACGTGTAAGGAGAGATTTCTTTACTCAGAATGTTTCTCAAAGAATTCACATTAGCAGAAAGATAAAGTGTTTTGGATTTAAATGAGAATTTATTTCCCCCATGGATTCTTCACGAAGACATTTCCTACGTCACAAATGACAAAGACAAATGTTGTGTGTCTGGGCACAAAACAAACAAGGCTGATAAAGCAACACGTGATTTCAATGCAACAACAAAAACACCAGGACTCAAGTTAGAGCTTTGATTTTTATTTGCACCAAAAATTTCTGAAAGTAGACAGACTCCCACATTCAAGGCCATTGGTGGAGTCTCCTTCACATAATCTTTGTAAAAAGATTAGTTTACTGAATTTTTCAGAGTGTACATCATATTTTTTATGTATGTTTTGGCTGGGGGTGAGACTTATACTCAAGTGTGGCTTAATAGTAATTAAAACTAAATAAATATTGGCTCACATAGTTGTTATTTTCCCACTTAGAACCATGTGTGTGTTCAGTTTGACCAACAGGAAACCAAAATGAACATGGAAGAGAAACTGATCATTATCATCCTGAACTTTGTGATAGTTTTCTTGATTTGAATCAAGACCATAATAAACAAATCCTCTAATTCTTTTTCTTGTTTCTATTTTTTATTTGTTCTTGGCAGGACAGCAAGTCGTCAAACTGGGTCACAGAGAGATGGAAGTACTGCTGAAAAGGCCGTCATTTAGACGCACTTCCAGCAGCAGATGGTGAACTTCACCGTTTCTAAATAGTCTCATGAGGCAAGAAGTGGAGACGTGATTACTGATGCCTTTGAAAAACGTTTCAAAATCAATAAACCTGATCTATAAACATCATCCATGTCTTTCCATACACTGTAAAGGAAATATACAATGCTTCAATGCAGCGATGAGCCTACAAACTTGTGACAATAGCGCCTCCAACACCCGCCTGGAGCGTCAAATTTATGAACACAATAAATCTGTTGTGCGAATTTGAACGCAGCATTAAGCTAGGCTTGTTGAGAGGCGTTACGCTTTTCTCCCAAAAGTGTGAATTATGCTACGTACACACCTGGCATGTGATCCACAGGTGTCTCTTTATGGGGCGGCCGTGGTGCAGTGGTAGGGTTGACCTCCAGTCGTAAGGTTGTGGGTTCGATCCCCGCCTTGCACTCCCATGTGTCGAAGAGTCCTTGGAGAAGACACTGAACCCTACTTTGCCTCTGTTGGAAGGTTGGCGCCAGTGTTCGGCAGCGAAGCCGCCACCAATGCGTGAATGTGTGTGTGAATGGGTAGCGTTCGAAGAAGGTAGAAAAGCGCTATATGAGTATCCGCCATTTGTACGTAGGTTCTTGAACCTGTTTTTAGCACACGGTGATCACACAGGACTGCCGCTACCCCATTTCAGCGCATGTGCCCACAGTTGGAAGAGACGTAGTGTGAAATGTGGTGCTAATCTCTTGAATATTGCTCCAGGATTTTTCTTTCAAAGTTTCCTAACTGCAATTATTAATTTGTCCGTCCTGATGCTTTTTCCAACGCTTGGTACATCTGTAAATTAAAAAGGACGTCATCCAAACATCACTACCACATCCGAGTCCCTGATTGGTCAAAGTTCAACAGGCTTTTCAATGAGCGTTCAATGGCCACGCATTATGTTCGTGAGGCCCGAAAGCAGACCTAAAAACTTGCGTAGCGATGCGTGAACGCACATGTTTTGAATGCACATGTTTTGACTGCACATGTTTTGACTGCACATGTTTTTAACGCAAAATTTATCCGCGTTTCTGGAGACTTTTAATTGAAAGTGGTCACTTGAAAGCGTTTTGCCAATGCTAGTGTGAATGTCGCATTACACTCCAGTGTGACTTGATCAGGGTTTTTTTCTTTCTTAATAGGCTTTTTTGTTTGCTGACTGGCAACTTGTACTCTAGAGTGACCTATAGTCCAAAAAAAAAAACTGTGTACATTTTTATTATTTTGTCAATTATTATTATTTTTAAAAATTGGGCGTTTAAAAGGGTTTTTGATGGTTTTATATAGAAACTCTTAAAATCGACCACGTTCACCTTCTCAGAATAACCTTTCCTGAATTAGCTCTGCATGCAGTTGTCTTCACGATTTAACTTCAGACAAACTTTCACTGGACCTCTATGATACCACTCAGTTGCTAGGAAACCAGTGACTCAACTCTACCAACTGTAAAAAGATATCACAATATTATCCTTATCCCCAGTAGGTGTATGTATACGTGGGTGTGTGTGTGTGTGTGTGTCAGAAGTTGTCAGACTGGCAGCGTTTTGTTTGGACCAGTACCCTACTCATTCCACGGTGACGTGTCCACACTGACACACTCCGGGTTTCACTTTTTTTCATCTCCAGCGCAGAGCTGCTTTTTCTGGAGCGACGTCACTCATAAAGTCTTCTTTAGGTAAAAAAAATTCTAATTCCACACATTCTACACAAAGTAAATAAAAAAGATGAGATCTGAAACGCATTTCATTGCAAACCGTGACCTGGAAAAAAAGAAGCAGTGAAACGGAACATCAGCTTATTCCTGCTTTAGTAAACTCCGATGCGTGGAAACACAATGAATTTTGGCACCACAGCTCAACACAGCTGTTTGTACTGTTGTGTGCAGCAAATGCTCTCTGACAGTTTTACAAGATCTTTTCTGCTTAGATTCATACAGCAAAAGAAACTGGAGAAAGCGCGGCGAACATCCCACCAAGAATGTTCGCTGAATCTCTTCCTACAACATAAACAACCTATCACACACTGGTGTCATGTCAAATCCTCAAAAACAAATTTGTACAATGGCTAAAGCTATGACGGTGTCGGATTTTTGATCACCGCGGTGATGTACAACCAGGGGGTGCAGTTAACCGCAGTCCCTCCTCATACCACTCCCCAAAAAAAGAGAAAAAAAACACAAAATCCCCCGGCAACCGCATCAGGAATAAATACAATTACAACGTAGTATTCTTTATTAACAAATAACAGTAACAACTAACTACTACCTTTCTAACTAAAGAACTAACTATATAGCCTATATAGGTGTTGTGACTGTGTGAGCGCGCTGCGTCGTGTGTAGGACTAGGAGGAAGGTGCGCACACGTGTGTTGTGGGTGCGTGTTGATTCCTCTGCAGCGGACCGCTCTCTAGCTGCACAGTTTCACCTGGTCTCTTTGGTACAGACATCTTCTCAGAATATTACAAATTGCCCAGTAATAAACTGACTGCAGACACTTTGTCACCTTTCCGGTCGCCATAAGGGCCTGACACCCAAGAAGAACGTGGGGCAGGAGGCTCCACCTTTGTTTATACAGACACGTAACTTTGCGCTGCACAAAATAGTTCCCAAACAAAACATGAAGTGATATTCAAGGAAATCTAACAATGCGCGTTCATGTTTGGTGTTACGGAGTGAAGGAGAACAGTAATAACCCCCCCCAACACAAAATCCTCCGGCGGGCGGCCGTGTAGCACACATAAGAACGCACGCAGCTTGTAATGGAAATGAATACAATTAATAATTAGAACGCAGTAAATTTGTCATATTTCCTCGCGAGACGGAAATTTCTGTTGTAGAATAAGGATGTGTGCTTCTGAAAGCGTGCGCCTGTGTGTAAAGGGAGCCGCGTGCCACGTGCAGCAGAGGCAGTGAGAGAGCGCGCGACGAGAGACAGTGAAAGGCGCGGTGGGAGAGAAGGAAAGAACAGTCTGAAAGAAAGAAGGAAAGTCTGAACACAGGACTAGCAGAAAGAGTAAATTATCAGCAAAGGTTAATGTGTTTAATGTGTTTATTATAGTTCCAATCACGCACCATATGCAGAACTGTCAAAAAAAAAACTTAAAAAAAAAAAATGCGGTAATGATGTCATCACCGCTGTGATGACCTCGGTGATGCGGTTATCGTCACAGCCCTAACAATAGCAGAATTTCCTTTTCCGTCCGGTCCAACACCAAAGATTTTCAGACATGATTGAAATTAATAAAGTTTGGCCTCAATTACAAAAGGGGTTTATCCAGACATACCTTTGGTTTGTCTGAAGATTAATAACCCCTCTTGTTAAAGTAAAATCTGTCCAACACAAGAGGCCCTCAGCTCTCATCTGTCTGCCCAGCTGTTGGACAGGACAAGTTAAAAAAAAAAAAAAAAAAATCCATCAAGTAGAAGCTAAAGCATAAAAAAATGTATTTAAAGGAAAAAAACATGATGGCTTCTACAGGATCCATGACAAACTTTGAGAGGGACAGTGCTAAACACAAAGAACAGTACTTTTGCTAAAAAGATCTAGGTTATCTATGAAATTGTTGGACAAATATTACGTGGATTTATGATGGAAATAATGAAATGTTCATGTTCAGTTTTATCTGAGTCCATCTAACTTAAAAGTACATACAAAACACGTCAAAGCCGCAGCTGAGCATGGTGGTGGGGGTGTAATGATTTAGCTGTTCATGCTGAAAAATATTATAGTGTGTCACAAAACAAAAAAGACTTTTAAGATGGATGGTTCTAGATGTTGTGCACATTTAGTTTGAAAGCATGTGGATTCTCTGATAATTTTTTAGTCTCGTTTTGCAGATTTGGTTCTGTACAATTTTACATGCTTTTTTAATTTTTGTTTTTTACAGCGTTCTGCATTCTAATTGGCTGTAGACTATTGCCAATCGATTTTTTCCATGCTGTGTCTCCTATACAGAATGCTGCAAAAAAGATGTTTGTTTTCATTTCTATAAAACTGGACTTCGTTTTCTACAAAGGTTTGACCTTCAGACAATCTTTCTGAGAAAAGTGTATAAAGTTTGCAGTGAAGTTTACAGCCTTAAAACATCTATAATCCTACTTCGCAGATTTCATCTATTGAGTGGTATTTTTGGAACAAACTGCAGTACCTGTGATAAACAATGGATCTCAATGGACATGTCCTGTGTGTAAACCCAAATATTAAGAAAGGTCCTGCTTTGATAAAATGTGTTTGTGAAGTTGACTTGCAGACTGTATATCGTGTAACCCTACTGTCTACTATCAAGCTCTTTGAAATTGGCAGTTTAAGAAACTTTCGCAGGTTTATTAAATAACAGTTTAATACCAAATTAAAAGCATCACTCCTCACTTTATAGCCCCAGTGGAACGTGTTTACGACACAGAACCGTCTGTGATTCCTTCAGTTAGGATCATCAAGACGAAATGAATCCTTGACATTGTGACCAGCGTCCTTGTGCTGCAGTCTCTGCATCCGTGAGCATCTCTCCACCTGGCTGCCCATCACACGGCCTATCAGAGCCACTATCTACCTATCAATCTGTGAGCGTGTCCGCCTGCGTGCCGCGATAAGGAGGCGTGGGTGTCTGCGGGCCTGACACCAGCTGATTTATGCCGGCCCCCTTTTTTTTCCCTTTAGGGGGGACGATCTGTGAGAAAATCCCAAGCGACTCGCGCTGATTTTGCGAGTGTGTGTCCGTTTGTTTGCGTGTGAGCGTTGTGAGGCAGGGTCTTCAATCAAAAGACAGGTGACAGGAAGCCGTGGCTCTTATTTCTGTAATGCAGCGTTGCTTTGTCTATCGCCTCTAACCGATAACAGTCATGTTTGAACGTTAAACCTGGCTTTTCCCATCAGTTAATGAGCATGCTTATCTACATTAAACGCAACACATTGTTTGCCTAATGAGATATATGAGGACACGCTATACTGGCAGGTAGAAACGATGGAAAAAGAGAAGCAGGAACAGTGTAGGTGTCAAATATCCCTGTAATTTAATCATCCTGGAGGATTTTAGTCAAACCTAAGCTTGCTGTTTTAAACAATTAAAAAGAAAGGCTTTAAAGGCACAAACACACCTAAAAACTGGCAGTGGATGTAAGATTGAACAAACCAGACCACAACAACACAGTAAGCCACAGTGTGGATGTTTCCTTTTTCACTACACAGAAATGTCCGAGTTTTCTGCATGCTGGGAGAGAATCTGTTCACAGACGCAACAAGGGAAAAAGAAAAACAAAAGGTTTTATTTAAAACATCATTACAAATGTGGAGAGATGGTAAAAATAAAATACAAAAACCTAGATAAAGGGTACAGGTCTCTTTCACAGGTGCAGCAAAAAATACATTTGAGTACAGGATTATTTAAAATAAAAGAGATTTCAATTTTTTTTGGATATACTTAAAAGGAACATATATTTTTTTAGTTTATAAACAGACAACTTGCATTGGTCAACCCATTTAGTGTATATGGAGACAAACAATCCAAATGTAGGAGCAGAGGCATTTGGAAAATTAAAAATAAATCTTTATTTCAAACGTTTTCATTTTCTAACGTTTTGAAGTAAATGAATAGAGTAGATAATTAACATTGTGTAAGGGGTTACCTGTTTTTATTTGGTGAATTACTGCAGGAAAGCTAGTTGTGATGTAACTTCCTCTTACAGTCGGCTTCCATTGGCAGCTACACTGTATGTTCTGCACTATAGGGTTCACCAGATTACAAGACGCATCGAAAAATTGGTTTATTTTCAAAATGATGTTATATATAAGGTGTGCCAAACTGTAAGGCACATTAAGCGAGACAAAAAACTACTTCTCAACATCACAAGTAGAATTAATCCATATATAAGACGGCCTTGATCATAAAACACTTTGCTGATTACATAGCTGTTTTTCTCTATGCCAATTGAGTTACATTAATTCCATAAATAGCGAAAAAGTTGCTCTAGTTTGAAAAAATGTAAATGCAAGAGCTCAGCTTGGTTGTTAAAAGGTTTTAATATCAATTCCTTCCTGAGTGAAATGTGGCTAGATAAACTACAGTGGAGATGTGGACAGATTATCTACTAGCCAGAAGAGCAGGTAGGCCATTAGGAGGAAGTTATGTATGTGTGCGGAGAGAGTTTGAAACTTCAACCAGGTCGAATTTTGACCAATCAGGGACTCGGATGGGGTAGTTACGTATGGATGGCGTCCCTTTAATTCACGGAAATGCCAACTGTTTGATAATTGAGGAAAAATTAAGAATTCTATGACACAAAGTATTTCACATATCAGAATAGGGCTGTGAAAGAAGGTCTGGAGAAAGATTTACGAGATTTGCACCACTTTGACATTTTGCATCGCGTCTCTACCAACATGCGGGAGTAAACATTAGAAAAATAAGCCCCTCCCTGCTTGTCCAGTGTGAAAACCATGAGCTAAATTCAAGAATCCACGTTAGGTGCGTTCTTGAACGTCACATGTCCCCTGTGTCTGTAGCTTTAGACAAAAAAGAAAAAATGTTTCACCGCTTTTTGTTTCTCTTGATTTTTTTTTAGGTTATGGTTGAAGAAGCTTGTTGGTGGATTTTATTGGTTTTAAAGTCACACAACAAAATCTGGTGGGTCAATGTGCACGTGAACCTTTTAGAAACAAGAACTCTGCCGTCATTCACATCCACATCATACCTCTGACAGCTTCATAAATCCTCAATGTGACTTGAAGAGACAACCCTAATCAACGATACTTCCTACTAACTTATAACCATCCAAGCTTCTTCATCGTCACAGGTTCAAAATGTTTAATTAGGGCATTTCAGAGTGGATAAGCTACCATGGCATACGAAGAAACAACGCAGTAAAATTTTAGATAATGTAGATATACAACATTTTAGGAAGGTTTTCAAATGAAAGTCATAGCAGTTTTGCTTTATTGTATCTTCTTACGCTTAAAAATTTTTTTGTTGTGGTCGGTTATGTCTCGGTTAATAGCTCACATGCTCATATGGCTTTCAGCATTCATCTCCACTCAGCTGGATCACTTCACCCTTCACATAAACAGCTGGACCGCCGGCGCTGGGACAGCAGAGACGGCAGACACCACTTTCTGCTCTCTGGATTTCTGCTGGATGAACACGCTGGAGGTCACAGGGGTCAGTCTCTGCTGACCTGTGGTGAACTCTGCTCTGTTCCTGTCATTTATCACTGACTGACTGTCACAGAGTCTGTCTGGCTCCCCCTAAAAGCCTGTTTTTGTCTTGCTTTAGATCCCAAGTACAGCTTCTGGGTTGACTTGGATCCCACAAATTAACTAAGGAATCTGGAAGGGGCCAGTCGGTATTACCGTCTCTGCTTCGTCGGATCTTCTCTGTTGCAGTTTGTGGCAGGAGCGGCGCAGAGCAGGCGGAGGAATCAAGAAAAGGATGTTGCGCGTTTCTCTGTGCTGTTTTGGCTCGCACACAGCTCTGCTGATACAGCGTACATTCAGCGCACCCAGAGCCTGTTTGCCGAGATAATTAAATTCTCAAAAGATGCAAGGAAGACGCAGCACGTAAATTAATTTGCGTCCGCGGTAGCAGACAGGATTTATGCTGCTTTGGCGGGAGCTTTCGCAGGGCAAACAAATGGGATGTTTTTGAAATTAATTACTCTTCCCGAGCGCCATTAAAGAGTATCAGTTATCAGATGACTTTGGAACAAACGCCCGGCTCTTTTGATGTATTAATGATGACAGAGTAAACCATCCTCCCAAAAATCAAAGAGTTAGGAAAGGAAAAAAAGCGAGTCGTTGACAAACTTCAATTTAATCCATTCATTTGAAAATAACAGTTGTCGTGGTTCAGATATTTTTTTCTCTTTTCATTTTACTTTTCGTTGAAAAAAGTAAAGTTTTGAGCCGTGCTTCATGTGGAGAGGCGTGCCATCGCCACAAGTCCAGCAGATATATGCAATTGTATTTTGCTTCTCTCCTCTGTTGTAATCCCAGATTTAACAGGCTGGTTCTTAATCCATGTCAATGAAGGCAGAAAAGTCCCATTTGACAAAAGCTAACTTCCCTCTGTAATTAGAAAACCTCATTAAGTTCATTAAGCCATTTCTTGTGCTGAGAGATTTGCTTTGGCCAAAGTCGCCGACAGACCAGCAGAGGCGGTGTTTGCTGGGTGGAGGAGTCTTGGGGAATATCCAAACAGGAGGAAAACACGGAGGGCCACGTTAAAATGGGGAGGGATGTCACTGTGACAGTTTTTTGAAAGGCCCCTTTGTCTTTGCTATTTATTGGAGGCCTTGAGCGTATGATTTTGGTGGTGGGGTGTTACGCCGAGAACCCTGGAGGAGCGACGTGGTAACAGATGACTACCTGCCAGCGCTGGAGGCCCTCTGCTTTCTGTTGTTGTTTTTCCCTCGGTTTGGGCTCCAAACGCCTCGGATGTGGGCGTCAGTGAGAGTGGCGATCCATCACTGG
Organism: Oryzias latipes; assembly: GCF_053564925.1. Classification (NCBI taxonomy): domain Eukaryota; kingdom Metazoa; phylum Chordata; class Actinopteri; order Beloniformes; family Adrianichthyidae; genus Oryzias; species Oryzias latipes. Next base: position 14,153,506 of record NC_136256.1, on the reverse strand, counting down.
CTGAATTACTTAGTGGGCTGAGATCAGAGGGCCATTCATCTCAGTGGCTGACGCGCTAGCGGCCGGAGAGCGGCCGTGGCGGCGGCAGCGGCTGAGAGGCTGACTCACATGAGCGTGAATACACTCAGTCACAGGAGCAGGAGAAGGTGAGGATCACACTTCACTGCAGAAACCTCAAAAGGCATCTATTTAAAGTTTGCTAACATTAGTCACCACGTGCTGATGCTCAAAAAAAGCACAAGCAAGGCAGTAAATAGCAAATCCGCTAGGTTTACTCCATTGACAAATAGCTTATGAACTCAGCGAAAGACTCTGGAAAGCATTTCATGTTATGCTTTGAGGTTTCTCCATTTCCTCCTCTGTGTGTTTACAGGTAGAGAAGTCCACTCTGAACTGACCAAAACCCAACCTTTTAAAAGGCCCAAAAGTATCAGAAAGCTAAAAGCAGCACACAAACTTGTAGTATATTCTGGTATCATTTAAAGTTCAAAATAATACTGCTTCTGGTCTTGAAAAGTTATGTCTTTTCACCATCGTGGCACGATTGTTTTGCATCACCACTTGCATCACTTGGCATGACTAACATGGTGTTGCATTAAACATTTGACAATTTAGTTCTTTTAAGGGTGTATTCAGACTGGACACATGTGGTTCCCTTAAAGTGAATCAGAGGTCGTTTCCCCGATCCAAGAACACATTTTCAGTCTGAATGCACCCAATAGGACCCTGGAACCGCTCTCTGACCCATCATTGGAGGTGGTCTCTGAGCCTTTCCAATCGGACTAAGCTCTGGTTTGCTCTGACCTTTCGTCAGTCTGAGTAGGCTCCGTGCTCAGAGTGGAACAACTGGATCAAAGCGGCATTATGGGATGTAAACAGAGTAACGGAGCAACTAAGTGACACAGCAACTCATAGAAATTTTTGTTGGATGAATACAGGCTCATTAAAACAATTTTTAACATATGTCCCGACAATGCATATGTTATAAACTCTTATCAGCACTTTAAACCCAACATCTCCTCGGTAACCTTGCAGAATGCCTCCACCATACCAAAGTAGCAATAAAAGGTGTTGTGCCTGACGTCGATACAGAAGTTCTAAGTGAACTTTCTTAGCTAAACATAACGTCTATCCCAGCAAGTATAGCAGAGTCTAGGACTTCCATTATTCTTTATCTCGCTGTTTTATTCCGCCCTCCTAATTCCTGGCCAATGACTGAAGAGATCTTTAGTCACATGGTTTTTACACGCTTTGGTTCGAAACAGAAATGTCCGGTAGACGGTAATCTGAACAAAGACCAAATGCAAGGTTCAGGACTCAATTCGGACCAAATTAAGTTTGAATACACCCCATGTCTGACCATGTAATGGAATTATCCCCTTCTTTTCTTTCATTTATGGTGAAGAATATTCATGATTAAAAAAAATTCCATAAAGCTAGCATTCAATATTTTTTCTTTAGCACATTACTGGGTTTCAACCCCTCTCACCCTAGCACTAGTCTAGACAGTTTTTGGTTTCTGAATGTAAATGTTTGTCAAGACTTCACCTTTAAAATGTATGTTTTGCTAGTAATATAATATAATATACATGACGGACACAAAGAATATGAATGAATATTTGGTCAAAAAACAAGTTAATAAAGGCGTTGGCTCCGTGTGTGTTCCACCTCTTTGCGTCCCTTTAGATAGAGCAATAGTTGGAGTCCAGTTTTTCATTTCAAGATAAGAAAATTCAGCAATTAACAAACATTGAAATTTTACAGACTAAAACCAAAAAAAGTTGGGACAGTTTATTTGATATATTTTATTTGATACTACTTATTTATTATAATTTATATAATATAGGGCTGATTGTAATCGTTTTTCGACAGAATCACAGACTGACTGTTATTTAACTCCCATTAGCACTACTTCTCAGCGTAAATGAGACAGGGAGTGTACTATTAATTTCATTGGAAGCTTTGGTCTTACAACAATGACATGATTGACTCATTTTGTAGACAACTGACACCATAGCAATGTCTCAGGAGCTCAATTGAGAGACTGCTGCTGTTTTCAAATATAGCAGCAACAGAGCTTCATAAAATATTGAATTGCAGACTTCTACTCAGTTATTATGATCTTTTTCTGCGCTGTCTGTTCTCTACCATAAGACTGGTGTCACTCTGTTGCCAAACCAAGTTTTCCCCCTTTTTTCAGACATAAAATAGGCTTCCAGTTCTCCTCCACCAGCGAACAATCACTTGATCCTGGGATGGAAAACTAAAATGTAAAGGAGATGTGTGGAAGATTTAGTTCAATAGGCTATAAATACAAAAACACTGACACACAAACACCCCCGTGACAAGTCTAAAAGCAACAAAACCCATCATTTGTGAGAAAGCAGAGCACGCTCTCTGCAGGTAAGGAATGTTACCAGCATTCATAGTCACGGTAGTGGGAGCATGTTGCATTCAATGACTTAGTCACAACTGCTCTGACGGCTAGATGTGGGCAAAAAATGGGCTAACCAGTATGGGGCATACGGGTGGCCCAGACGAAACATCAAGGTCGTTTAGACTGTAGAGCAAAAAGGTCAAAATGTTTTTCTACGGGTATGCTATGTCAGGTAGCAACAGGTTGTAGCAAATACTTAAGTTACATTTAACCAGGGCATTTGTGTTGAAGAACATGCTAAGAGCACCTTCTTGAACGAGCGTTTAGCATGTGGTGTTCACACTACTATTAACAAGTGCATGTCCACCACAATTGGAGGAGGCTTGGTGCTTTCACAGCTTTATTTCAATTTATGAAAGACTTGGTGTCAAATAATTTCGACCGGGTACAAACTGTAATTATTAATTTCTCCTCCATGATCAATTTTCAAACGGTTTGCACTTCTGTGAATTAAAAGGGACGCCATCAATACGTCACTACCAAATCTAAGTCCATGATTGGTTTAACTTTCAACACACGTTCAATGGCTGCATGCTTTGTACGTGGAACCTAAACAATTGTAAAAACGTGCATGAACGCAAAAGTTTTGGATGCCCAAACCTAAAACGTGTTTTTATTCATGCTTACATAGACTTCTGACTGAAAAAGGTTGCTTGAACGTGTGTTGCCAATGGCAGCGTGAAGGTAGGTTCATACAACGCAAAAGGGGTATTAAAGGGTAAAGTGGGTGAGGCGTGTCGTACCGATCTTCCTTTTTTTTTAACAACTCAAATTCTGGGGACTGCGCAAGGAGCCCATAAAAGCTGTTTCACGTGATAGGTGAGTTCTCCTCGCACTCACTTATCATTTATCTCCTATTTATCATCACAGACAATAAATGGGCGTAAGGGCAGTTGTGACAAAAGCTTTACGAGGAAAAGCATGACATAAGAGAACTGTATGACAGCGTGCCTCGTACGTCAAAGGCACATGCAACTTACATTAGCCTTTCAGGTTAATCATGGCTTAAGAAATTATGATTGGCTAATGGCACCATCATGTTTCTTGGTAGCCAATCAGAGCAAACATTGTTTTACACACAAGCCCACTCGCGCAAGTGAAAACAGCTGCAGAAATTGCCATTCCAGAAAAGCCTAATGAAAAGTTTGTATTTTTTATGAGGAGATAAAAGGCCTACTACAAACAGTCAGAAGCAGAATGTAGAGAAAACCTTATGACCAGAAGAAAATATTTTTTAAACATCCAAAATATAAGTACTATCTTTTACTACACCAGTTTATGTTAATTTGGAGTACAGATGCTTCATGCTAGTGAAGTATTTACTTCAGCTATGAGCAAAATACAAACACAAATGTAATACTGTAGGTTATTTACAGTACATTCCTTTTACTAAAGAGTAATTCAGTGACTAAATGAGTTACTTTTTTTTAAAGTAACATTCCTATCACTTGGACCACACAATGTTAAAGTAAGTCTTTTTTTTTGTATTTGTCTTGTGTTTCTTCAAATTTGTGCAGAAGGACAAAAAGAAGTATGACACCAGTTAAAGCCCAAGTAGCTACGCTGTCATAGCACCACTTTGCACAAACACATCTACGCACACACACAAATTGCTTAACATGTGTGCTACAACTCAGCAAAATGCATTTCAGAGTCAGCCATCTGAAATGCCACAGCTAAAACGGAACGAAGAAAACGGGCGGGTAAAAGAGAGATTCCATCTCGAGTCCGCTTATTCTCATGAATCGCATCAAAGGGAAAAGTAATTAAGTCGTCTGAGGATGTTATTGGAAACAAGAATTCTGTCAGTGAGGCTGCGGGCTTGTGATGTCGGCAGCTTATCCAGTGTGTACATGTGTGCGAGTTTTTCTGTGACTGACACGCCGCCGTGCAACAGAAGATGAGACCTCTGTTGTGCACAGTCGGGCGCTCCTCATTAACCTTTTGGGAGATAAGCCTGTTTTTAGTCCGTGTTTGAACAGCCTGTGTGAAGTATCTCCCACTGATACGCGGCTAGCCACCCACCCAAACCGTCCCTTGTCTCCTCCCTTCACATCCAAGCCGTCTCTTTGCTCGCCTCTCCCAGATTACCAGAATTAAATTTCAATTTTAATCACAGACCCGCAAATCTCCATAAATCTAGCACCTGAGCCCACCTCAATTATGGAACAAGCATTCAGGGGCAGCGTGCTGCCACGGCCCGCTAACAAGGTTAAAAGGTGCAAAGTGTGTGTAATAGGAAGCAGAGGAACTCACTGAGCAATTGTTAACACCGTGTTAGCTACTCCACTTCTTTGTCTCCTGCCATGTTAGCTTTCTGTTTTCCCAGCCAGTGAAATATACCTTGTTAGAGGCGCTAGGCTAGAAGTAATGTAATTTAGCTAAGTGGTGAATGTGGAGGTGCCAGATGTGCTCTTTCGCAGGGAATGTTGACGGCGGTGGTGATGCATCAGACACATGCTAACTGCTACATTATCTGCTCTACACTGCTTTAGATAATTGGTGTAAAGATGGAATCTGCTCTGCGGAAAGACTTCACAGCTTTCCTCCAATGTCCAAAATCCTTCATGAGTGTTTGTAAAATGTTATGCAAATATTGTGCAATTAAGCTGAACCGTTTGAAGACATTTTTTTTTTTACTTTGTCTGTTCTTTTAAAAAAAGATATATTATGCTGTGACATTTTGTCTTTTATTTAATCTTTGGGTTGCAGTCTTACTTATTCCTCAAACCTGGTCTAAGCTAATTGTCACTCCTACTGTTGATCTTGGTGACATTTTTAGTCCATCTTTACTGTTGTTTCTGGCCAGATTCAGGAAAATCTTGTAGTGCATTGATCACTATTGTCTGGTTCCTAACATGGGGACGTCCCTATCGCGGAAAAATTGGCTTAACTTTGCTTGAGTTGAAAGTAAGGCATTTTTATGGGTGATGTCACACAAACTCAGTGTAGTGCCCTCTCATGCAGTCAATGGTCAAATGTTAGCATGTTAAATGTTAATACATCAAAGATTAGCTTGTCAAATATTAGCAAGTCAAATGATAGCATTTCAGAGATTAGCATGTTAAATATAAGCACGTCAAAGATCTGCGCTAAATTATATTTAGCAAAAATTTAAGACAATGGACATAGCTGAGTACTGCAAAGAAGCACAACGGACCGGTACAGCGACCGCATAACAGCGGACGCTGCTCCAATCCGCCTGTAAATCTCACGCTCCGATCTTCCCTCACACATGAACAAGACCCCGAGATATTTAAACTCCTCCACCTGGGGCAGGAGCACTCCATCTACCCAGAGAGGGCAAACTACCTTTCTCCAGTCAAGAACCATGGCTTTGGTGGTTCTGACCAACAACCCAGCTACTTCACACATGGAGGTTCTGGGTCAATGAAGCCAACAGGACGACATCATCTGCAAAGAGCAGAAAGGAGATCCTGTGGTCCCCAAACCAGATCCCCTTCGGCTCATTGGCTGCGCCTATAAATGTTGTTCATAAAGACTATGAACAGAACCGGTGATGAAGGGCAGCCCTGCCGGAGAACAACCTGCACCGGCTAAGCGAACCACGTTTCATACAGATACTAGACGGCCCTCAGTAAGGCTGTAGCTTTACATTTTTGATTGATTATTTTTCTCTTGGAATAAAATTGCAAAAGAAAACAAAAGTCTCAACAGTATTTTTTTTACCAGTGGTGGTCAAAATATTTTAACCAGCTCAGTGCAATGGTTTTCCTAACTGAGTTATTTGGCTTTTCAGATTTAAAGGTAGACTTCAAGTCAGTGCTGGAGCCACTTTGGTGAAACTTTAAGGGGCAACCAGTGATTTATCTGTTACTGGTTCCTTGTGAATTTTTTCATAAAGCACTTATTTTAGGCCCAAAGTGATATTTTGCAACAAACGATACATTTCTCCAACAAAGCAGCAGGCTTGAAAGCTCAGAGAATAATATGACTTCTAGACTGACAATATAAAACCCATGATTTTTTTAAAAGCAGGAAAGGCTTCGGGATGGATTTCAGCCCTTCAAGAAAACCATCACTGTTGCAAAGCGATAATTACAATCCAGTCGCTCCCACCTAAAACTGACTCTTTGTCTCACAATTTGCAAGCCTGGGGTTGTGAAATAAAGTGGGACAATGCAACACAAGAGGAGAGTATGCAAAGGATTTTATGACTGTGGAAAGCAACTTTAATTAAGCCCTGGTGTATAATAGGCATATTTGAGCCTTTCAACGTGTGAAACTGAATGCCAATTTGATAATCATCTGTAAAAACATGTAGTACCACAGTGATTGTATATGCCACTCAAACTATGTGGAGTTCTTTTACAGAATTTTCCATTGACAAGCTCATTCCTAACTCAACAGGTACATGAATATAAAACTGTTTTTTCTGTTTATGTTATTATCTCCTACACTGATTAATGGAAGCTGAGGAAAATGGACACCTCCCGCTTGATTTTGGTCACTGGTCTGCTCAGCTTTCCAGATGTGCAGGATTCTTTCACCCTGAAGGACTCATGGATTTTTAAAGCTTTTTTTAGCAACGAATAAATGAAAGTGAATGACATAAAAAGGAAAATCAAATATGAAGCCTTCATTTGACACGTTCTTTGTCGGTATGCAGACGGAGGAATAAACAAGCTTCAGTCTGCAGAGACAGAGCGTTTGAGCGTGTTTGCATTGTAACGTGTGAGTTGCAAGATAGCAGTGGGTGGGAGGGGAACAGCTGTTCTGCCTTCACCCCCCCTCCCTCCGCAAATACCCGATTTAACATGTGACTAACCTTTCAGAAGGCTTTGGTAACTTTCAAAACACTGAAAACTTCCAGAACTGCTAAAAGTCAACGACGTCTATCTCAAAACTCAGCAAACGTGTTAGTAATTCATGTCTAAATGACATGAATTACTAATTATCAAGAAGTAGGAAGGTAGCAAACTATAACCACACTGACTCAACATTTCATAAACTTTAAAACAAGTCTTTGAAACCAACCTCTAGTGGTCATTTTAGGAACTGCAAAATTTTGTAATTTTGGATTTGCTTCAAATTTCAACTGCAGTCAGCAGCTTTAACCTACTGTAGAATACCTTTCCTAGTTTTATTAGTAAATACATTTGAAAGCATTTGAGGTACATTTGCATGATTCTAAAAATCATGCTAGCTCATATGATTTAAGATACAATAACATTATTTCGTCCATTAATACCTAATCATCAAGAAACTCACCTCTCTATCAACCGATAAAAAAACGTATGACTAGATGACAAAAAATGTATAATTTAGTTTTTAACAGTTTTTTTTAAGAGTTCTGGAAGGTAACCTAGTTGCAACCACAAACATATATTTAGATAATCTCTGACGTCCACCATAGGATTAAACAGAAGCCACAAATCAGCTGTTCTGAATAGAAAAGAAAACATCAAAAGAACCTTTGAAACCAGGCTCTAGTGGTCATTTTGGGAGCGGTAACATTTTGTAATTCTGGGTTTGCTTTCAATTTTGAGGTCAGGCTGCCTTAAACACTAAGTAAAACTGTCCTCTTGAAGTGAGCAACCTCCCTATTTTGGACAAGTTTGGCTATGTTAATGAGCGATCCAGCTTTGAACGCCGTGCTCCAGTCGAACCAGCCTGCGCTCGAGACTTTTACAAATTAGAAGCGCTAACAAACGATTGCACATAAACACACGCACACCTTGAAATCAACACCTCTCACAGTGGAGCCAGGGCAACAAATCACACGACTCTCCAGACAATATTATCTCCTATGCACAGACATATGCCCCCCTTTTGTTTTTAAGGACATGAGTATTTCTCATGGAGAGAAAGAAGAAACACTTGCACATTAATAAAAAAAATCCCTGCAGAAACAGAGGAAGGAAAGCCCTCAAAGGGGAGCTAAAGTGGCACTTATGGATACTGTTAGCGTTTTGCTCAAGTGAAAGTCCCATTAAATGGGTCTCTGTGTCTCTTTCCCGCCGGCTCTCTGCAGAGCAGATCAAATGAAGGTTACGCTGTCCTCTCTCATGGCCTACATCCTGATGCCAGAGCTAATTGCATAATTTGTTTCAAAATTAACAGCTAATAGCACTCTGTTCTCGGCTCGACTCACACACATCTTTTTTTTATTTTTTTTATTTCTCACAGCCTGTCATCTCATTATGTCTGTATTTGCACATTTAAACTATAGAGCACAAATTTACCCTGAAGCAGCCCGTGTTAGCTTTGTCTGTTAAACCCGTCAAAACAGGACATTTTCTCTGTTTCTAGACGCAAAGTAATTCAAAAAATAAATGCAGCCCCACAGAAAAGCTGCTGCGGCTCTCCAAAGTGGGATAAAACAATCAGCTTCGTGCATACGCAAGGAGGCCACAAGGTTAACAGGTGACCGAGGACGCAACACGCCGGGAGCTGGATGAGCCGAAGGTGGAAGTTACAAGTCGTAGCCCCTGGCGCGAGGCAATAACTGCCTTTTCCTCTCTGTGTAATAATAAGCTGGAGTTTCAGACCAAGCAAACATTCAGGGGGAGGAAGAGGCAGGCACAGGAAAGCAACCAGACGGAGGATTCAATCAATACCATCATCCACCTGTCAATCAGCGGCTATATTAACCCGTCGTTGGTGGATGCGAATGTTTTATCTGTTTGTCTGCCCTTGACTCAACACAAGCCACCACTGTGCCCGTCTTCTCCGGTCAAGCTCTGATAACAACAAGAACAAATATTTCACTAAGCTGGCTAAATAAATTACAGGAAAAACAACACAATCGCGTCACTGCAGGCTAAAACTCGACCTCTTTGCGCGTTTTTTAAAAATTAAAGGTCATTTCTGCCTGAAACCTGGTTGACAGGTCGTGAATTAGTTTTTATGCCATGAAAAAAATAATTTGATTGCCAAGTCAAAAGAGTCGCCATGGTGAAAATGTTACTCTTGCCCCCCTCCCCACCCCAATCATGTGTCTCGACCTAGGTAGGCAGTGATCTGTATCGGGCTCTCCTGCAGTACAGCTTGCAAACTCAGCCTCAGGCGCAAAAATCCTAATTAAGGTCCTTGGCCATGCGCAACCTTCAGATAATTTCGGCAAAACAACGACTAACAAATAATGGAGGAGAAAAACTTTTTTTTTCTTTCCTTTTTTACCATTTAGAAAACAACACAAAAGAAAAAAAAAAGTAAACCTCACACCTTTGGGTGCACGTGGAACTTGATTGTAACCTCGGGTTGCCTTTTCTATTATGCTAGGAAATAATGCCACAACACACGGTACCAGCGTTTAAATTGAAATATGACAGCTGTGGCAGACATGTGAATAATAGGAAAGTATATATTGCATATTCACAGAATGCTTCTTTTCTTTGCTTTCCTCCATTTCTCATGTGAAAAATACGCTAGCTGACATTTTCCTTTTGTGAAAACCAACGTCTTGGTTCAGCTATGTCATTAATAATATATCAGCCGGTGTACATGTCTGGATGCTGTTTGCTTCCTAGTCACAGGGTATTTCGTAATGTGGTTAAAGATTACGTTATGAAGAAAATTTTATGTATTAACTGATAAAACAGGCCACATATTCAGATTTTTAGATATAATGCAGAACAGTTTGAGAAGTCCAGTATGTCACACTACATGCAGGAATATTTTATTTTGAAAAGATTGATTTCGAAAATGCCAAAAGATATTAAGCTACATATACACCACCCTCTGCAACGTCGCCAGCGACAGCACGCTCTTTAAACTACCATATCTCTTTTTAGTGTTTATGCAATCCCAATAGAAATACAGTCACTTTTTTCCTTGATGTTTGAATCAGCTGGTTTAAGCTGATTGCGTGAACACATCACTGCTATGAAGCGTTGCATATCAGTGCAAGGCTGATTTTCTGCTCTGCAGAATCCATTGGAATAGAGTGAATTGCATACACGGTTTAAAACTTATACAGCAATTTAAAGAACGTCAACACTGAAGCTGAAGTTCTGGTGTTATTGCTAGTACAATCACATGTTTTGTAATCAATTCAAACTTTCGTGAAAATTTTGATAACTGATTGGTAACCATGGCTACATGGATGTACTTACACTCACTGGTCACTTTATTAGGCACACCTAGCCAACTGGGAATCATATGGCAGCAGCTCAATGCATTAAGACATGTAAACATGGTCAAGACGAACTGCTTCAGTTTCAAACCGGGCATCAGGATGGAGAAGAAAGGGGATTCAGGTGACTTTGAATGTGGCATGGTTTTTGGTGACAGACAGGCAGGTCTGAGTATTTGAGGAACTGCTGATCTACTGAGATTTTCGCCCACAACCATCTCTTGGGTTTACAGAGAGTGGTCTGAAAAAGAGAAAATATCCATTCAGTGACAGTAACTGAAATAACTTGTTAAAACTGAGCTCTGCAAACTAGGATCTCTGAACGCACAACCTGTCCACCCTTGAGGCAGATGCACAACAACAACAGAAGACCACACCGGGTACCACTCCTGTCAGCTAAGAACAGGAAACCGAGGCTACAAAAATTCACACAGTCTCACCAAAATTGGACAATAGATCGTAAAAACGAGCCAGTTTAGCTCGTGCTGGTTTGCGGCACCTTCCGTCCGTGAAACCCGGGTTCGACTCCAGGCTCCTCCCTGTTCCCTTCTCTACCTCTGCCGGTTCCAAGCCCGGCTTGAGAAGGTTGCGTCAGGAAGGGCATCCGGCGTAAAACATTGCCAAATTTACCATGCGACTCGTTCGCTGTGGCGACCCCTGATGGGAGAAGCCGAAAGTGGAAGAAGAAGAAGATCGTAAAAACGTTGTATGGCCTGATGAGTCTCCATTTCTGCTGCAACATTCAGATGGTAGGGTCAGAATTTGGCATCAACAACATGAAAGCATGGATCCATCCTGCCTTGTATCAACAGTTCAGGGTGGTGGTGTAATGGTATGGGGGATATTTTATTGGCACACTTGAGCCTCTTAGTACCAACTGGGCATGGCTCCAACACCCCAGCTTACCTGAGTGTTGTTACTGACCATGTCCATCCCTTTATGACCAGTGTACCATCTTCTGACGACTACTTCCAGTAGGATAAGGCGCCACGTCATGAAGCTGGAATCCTCTCAGACTGAGGTTACTGGACTCAAATGGCTTCAACAGTCACCAGATCTCAACCCAATAGAGGATATTTGGGATGTGTTGGAACAGGAGATTGGTATCATGGATGTGCAGCCGACAAATCTGCAGTAACTGTGTGATGGTATCATGTCAATATGGACTAAAGTCTCTGAGTAATGTGTCCAGTACCTATTAGAATCTATCAAGGACTAGCAAGGTGGACCTAATAAATTGGCTGGTGAGTGTATGAGAGCTTGCTTAACCCTTGTGCTATCTTAGATGACCCCACCCGTACTTTGACGTGTTCTCCCTACCATGACAAAGGTGGATAAAGGTGGAAAGATTTCATGTAATCCATGGACACCAGTGAGGTTCACAAATAATTGAAGAAAAAAGGTTCAGCGCACTGTCTAGTGGGTCTAGATGACCCAACTCCCAATGTTAAAGTGCCTAGGATAGCACAAGGGTGACATCACAAAGGTGCAACTGTTCAAAGACTTTCAGGGGGCTTGGTTCAGATCTGTAAAAAATAACTCAGGCCAGTTCCCCACGTGTTGTTTATTTGTACTAATCGCAGAGGCCAAATCTAATCTCTGAGTTCTTTCATGAATCATCATGCATGTCATTCATGATGAAGTAGATTTAATGTCATGCAAGCCTTTGTAGAAGTGAACTAAAACCAGTTTTAAGGCAACAGATGCAGCAGGTTAGACAGTCAAACTTCCACCTCAGCTGCTCTGATCTGCAATTTGTTACTCAGGATTTAAGTGACAGTAACCCGTCATCTTTGTCTGTAAAGTGAGCTTGCCCAGTTTGTTCTGGGATGAGTGTGTCTGTGCCTCACATGTCTTTCAGTCTCAGCGCTGCAGCCCGTAAGCTCCACACGGTCACAGCAATATCAGCAGCGCCAGAGACAGCATGTGACCGAGCTTTACTCATCTCCACTAAAACCATTTCTGCCACACGCACACTCACAACACACACATGCAGAAAATGCACAAACACAACAGCGCAGGCTCATGCATATCTATGTGCTTGGTGGGGAAAAAAGGCACATAAGCAGAAAGGAAAGAGCTAATAACAATCTTACCTGCTTCAATGAGTCAGCAGCAGCAGGGCAGAGCAGAGAGGAGAAAGACAATTTAATGAGAATGGTATGGGAAATGCGATGCTTTATTTATAAATTCATTTATTTAACACACACTGCAAACAAGGTGAGTCAGTTTTTTGTAGGTTTTGCACAAATCTGCAATGTTAACATTGAGATTTTGAATATCCACCCCTGTTTTATACTTTCTTTCCCTTTTCCAACATATTTAACAGTTTTGACAATTTCTGAATATGACTGCCAAGCGACTAGTAGTACGACATTCCTTTCTATAAGGGCTGTAAAAAGGCCTCCATGTTCATGTTCTCAATAAAAAAAAATTATTTGATGCTATTTTTTTAATATTCTAAAAAATGTATTTTAATTAATTTTTTGATAAACCATCCATGTTTTTACCATCAGAACACAGCGGGATCATAAATAGTCTTCATAAAATGTTCATATTTATTGGGTTTTTACTTCGGGAAATCGGTGACGTCATATTTGCTCTTGAAAAAGAAAGAAAAGGGGTGAGCATGGTTCTTTGCTTTGGTTTGGTTTTTCAGTTGGGTTCTTGGTTTTGGTCATGTTTTGAGCTGTTCTCCCATCAGTCACTCCTGGTTCATGTTGATCATGTCATTTCCCCTCAAACTATTTAAGTATCTGGTTTTGGGTCATCTGCTTTTCTTTGCCACCTTTTTGTTTCTCCGTAGTTTTCTCTCTCTCCAATATTTCAGTTTATTCATTAAACGTTTGAGTTTCAGCCGACAACACCCCTTTTCCTTGACTGTCTGATAATTAAGAATCACAAAACCAACATGAACTGTACAGTGGATTGCCATACTTACAGTTAACATACTTATGCGTTTATTTTATTTAACAGACTCCCTAAAAGCAGCATCAAGATCCACTATAAAAGGTACAAAGAACAGATGTGAGAAATATACATTCATGCTGATTTCAATCAAGATTTGTGACAGCCTATTGGGATTGGCATGGGTTATCATTGTATCCTGTGTGCTGCCATCCTAATGCTCATTTTCCTTATCAACATTAAGTGCACTGATAGCACCACTGAAAAGGGATTGTCATTTTCTGGTGAAATAGAGACTTATGTGTCTTCAGCAAACACCACCTCTGTCTGTGATAATAATAAGGGTGATCCAGGAAAGGATGAACTGGTTGATGGAAAATATCTAATCATAATACTATAGTGTCTCTGAAAAGCTGTCAGACGTCTTCACTAAAATACAGAAGAAGTGTTAAGCTAGTCCCCATCAAAGAACCTTTCATCGTCAAAGGAGAAAGTAATGAAAGGAGTAAAACAAAAAGAATGTAGAACGGGCATAAAAGTACTGAAAATTCTTTCTTTTCTTTTTAGCTTAGTGAAGTTGGTCACCATGACAACTTGTGATGCACATCCACCTCCAGAGATGTAAGTTTAGAAGCATAAACCAGAAAGCATATTTTAGTAAAGCCATACCATTTTTTTCTTCCTCAGGTGTATTTTTTTTTGGTCTAAATATGAAGGCAAGAATATTCCTGTCACTGCAAGTTAAAATATTGTGCTGTATTTAGTGTCCAACAAACTACATTTTATTGTTTTGCTATGAAGTATCCGCCTGTCTACATTGTTAATAGTGCCTAAGTCACGACATGTCGATATATTTGGGTTCGAAATAGGTTTTACTGTTTAAACCTTTTAACACCGGAGCTTTAGCTTCAGTGTTGATATCCTTTCAACAACCATTTATGTAATTAACATAATTCCAGTGGACACTTAAGCAGAGAAAAGCAGCCTTGCACTGATATGCATGGCTTTACTGTAGTGAAGTGCTTACGTACTCAACAGAAATCAGCGGATTCCGTTGCTAAGAAAAACCTGATTTGCGGCATTATGCAATACTATCGTAAAGTGTTGCATAATGGTGCAAAGCTAATATAAGAAGCAGCTTTTCTCTGCGTAATAACTTCACATTCACATTGATAATGTAAACGGTCGATGAGAAGATCAAAGAGCGTGTCTTATTTAAGTGTTGCTTTCGATATATCTCTCGATATAACCGCTGAAGGAGACGACTAATTTGGAGAGCGGTTTGGAAAGGGAGTTTGGAGAGGGAGTCACTGGCTCCCCAACCCCCAGCTGAGGACAAAGGACTATGAACGACCCGAAACCATCTAGGCATAAGTTGACAACACCTCCAGTTTCAGGTCTGACTCCTCCCCCATGAGCGCATATATACCAGCTCTTAGACCAGCTATTTCAGAATTGACAAAGCCTCTTGGATAAGAGGCGAAACGTCTTCCAACTTTTAAAACCAAGTCCAGATGACATCCCCTAATCCTACTACTATTATGGTTGTGAAGAAATGTAAACACTGGAGATAAAGCTCCGGTGTATAAGTTTTACAAATCTGAACACTTTTATTTGAAAGGAATAAAACAATTATCCTTTTTGCCCCGTTTATTGTATACGTTGCACACTGAACCATTCATTCACATAAAAAAAGTTTAATAAAAGGTGCAATAATTCTGAAAACTTGTAGAATTTCCATTTCCGGCTAATGACGTCTTGCCGCCATCTTGTTTGCCACCAGGTGCCCTTCGTTCTCATATACAAAGTCAATAGATGCTCCGGTAAGTTTTGTGACTCTGGTTATGACCAAATTCTGCTGTGTTTTCTACACATTCTTTTTACAAAGCCAAAAATCCTGCAAGTTCACGTTCTGTTCACGTTTGGCCAATTAAATAAAAAAATGTTTGGGGAGTAAAACCCATGTAAGAGAGAGAGGAAAAAGTAAGGCTTTACATAACCCACAAATACTTGATTCTGTGATTTCTTGGACAAAACATCAGCCCTGGCCTTTGGCCCTCCGGACTGTAAATGAGGAACACAGTTAACAGGATTTGATGCTGTTGTCCTAAATTCTGTCGACACGTTTTTCCAGCGGTTTTTCTGCGGTCAAACTCGAGTTTCTGGACTGAGTACTGAGAATAGGAGTTAAAACACAGATGCGGCAGCCTTGTTGCTTCACTCTCTTGTGATTTAATTGGCAGGCCAAACCACACTGTGACACCGTGCTATAATTACTGATGGTGAAGCCGGCCGCTTAAAGCAAATACAAGTTGACACACAAATCCACATCGACAGAGAAAACCGGTCCAATCAATTGTCCTCAGAGCGAACATCTCTAGATCACAGAGTTGATGAGCCTTTTTTTCCCCCTCCATGTAAGCCTACAGGAAAAACCTTTTGTTCTCATTTTTTCCCCTTCTTTTTGTTGCTTCTTTTACTTCTCAACCACCTGCAACATGCTGCTGCGGCATCTGGCAGTCAATCCGCCAGCGCCTGCAGGAACAAGAGAGTGAGTTAAAACAAAAACAAGACTCAAAGTCACACAAAACACCAGAAAAAAGAAAAATGGGCACGTCGTTTGTGCAATACAAAGAAAAAAAGCAATCAGTAGCAGAAAGGTCTAATTTTAAAATTGGAACTAGAACGCATTTTTATCCAAAGGTCATTATGGGCAATCTAGAAATAAATGGCGAGAGGTTTCACAGCATGCCTAATTGACTTGGCCTGAAAAGTCAAGGAGAGGTTCAAACAGGTTATGACGCACAACTAGACTGTAGGTCCTTGCTAGTATAAAAGTTGTTTCAGAAAAATGATGTTCTGTAATCAAAATAGTCTATTCTTGTTGAAGGAATGAATGTAAGGGACAATTTAGACAATTTCGAGCCACCAATTAACCTATGAAGCATGTTTTTATACTGTGGAAGGAAACCCGGAGAAAACAACTCCATGGATGGAACACAATTATTTATCTACCTGTTTGTTTGATCTGATATTTGATAAGCTGTAATTGTACTATTACTTGTTTTGTCTTTGAGCTACCATGAGAAGTGAATTCCTTCTTGTGGGATAAAATGTAAAATTCAATTCAATTCAATGGGAAGAACACGCCAACTCCACACACAAAGGTCCAGCTGGGGTTCAAATGAGGACCTCACTGAGTGTGCTACCCACTATCAGATTGTGCACACTAAAGGCTGAGTTCCACTGGTCCATTTGGGGCGCATCTCTGTTGCGTTGACATAAAAACCTAGAACATTCATTAATAAATCAGAATGTTTTTACATCGCTCCGTCATGTCTGCGTTAACGTCCGTCGCTCCGCACCGCAACACAAGCTTTACACAGAAGTTCTATTTTAATTGACATGCCAAGTTTGTGGCAAATTGCTGGGGAACCGGAAACATGTCCACGTTTCTAATTAAATACTTCAGTTGTACTTTAAAAAAAATATTAATAATTTTCATTTAAGGTAACGTGCCCACATGTTAACACTGCAGAAAACACCTGTGTCCATTTTCCCCATGGACGACAACCGTTTACTGTTGGAAGTACAGAAACATAACAACATTTATTCTATTTTACAAGGACTTAGTAAGGAAGTAGAAGGCATGGGGTCTGATTGCTTAAGTTTTGGATGAGCCAAGACAAACTACTTAACTATGGGGATGACAGGATAAACCACTCCTCCGGGAGTCAGGGGGGATGGACCTGAGACACAACTGAGTCCATGTAAACTAGCTGACGGACTCCCCACGCAACGCAACGAAGAATGCACCGTGGTGGTCCACTGTAAATGAGGGGTAATAGGCTTCTCCGTACAAATGACGCTCAATTTGCGGTAGTTTAAAGAGATGTTGCAGACGACACCTAAATAACGCACGCTCTTTGACCTGCTGTAACATATTGTGACGTTTACACGTTGGATGTGAATCAGCTGATTCACATGCAAAAAAGCAGCTTTGCATATCAGATTTATGAAGCCCTTTACATCGTGCAACTCTTTTTAGCCCACGTTTTTTTTTTTTTTTTTTTTTTAAACATTAAGGCTTTTAAGTTCACCTTATAGTCCATAAAATACGGTACTCTGCTGCAGATCAAAAGAAAAGCCTTTAGTTTACTTTAAACCTTTAAAACTTGAGATGTCACTGGTGACACCTTAATAACACACATTCCCTGAACCACCGTAACTCGTGGTTTGCCCGTTTACGCAAATACTATAATTATAAAAGCACCTTTTAGTGTTGCATAACAGTGCAAAGCCGATTTTCTGCGTATCTGTATTAGCTGATTGATTGCAAAAACACAAAACTACTGTTAAGTGTTGCGTATCAGAGCTTGACAAGCTGGACAGTCCAAAGATCGTCAACATTGGAGCTAGAGCTCTACTAGTAAAGGAGAATTGTTCAGGGAAAATCAAATTAAAATTGTCTACATTTTTTATTGGGTGAAACAAAAAGATAAAAAAATTGTGTTAAAAGGCAATAGATTAAGGATAGACAGTGTCAAAGTAAAAGGGTGACAGAAAGAACTTTAAAATGTGTCGTTTTTTTCATGAAAGAAGCTCAACTGTACTGTACAGACTCAAGATCCATGACAGTGAGTTTGTGGTGGAGACATACTGGCAGACGTTCACCTGCTACTGCGATGCTGATGCTAACACACTTGACAAGCAAATACACTACAGTCTGAAATGGAAAACGATAAGTAATCCGCTTGCTTTAAAGGCGCTTTATGCAATATTGGTAAATGTTCACTACAAAAATCACAGGTTGTTGGAAACTGAATCATTTGAAAAATACAAAATCTTCCCATTAAGCATTGATTGTCTACGTGTTTCATTGTAGTTTATTTTTGCTTTTAGATCAAACTTTAAAAACTATTTTGATTTATTTTAAGTGTATCCAGTGGTAGTTAAACTATGATTACGTTGTTTTCAGCCAAAAATCAAAAAACCTATGTCGATTTCTAGGACAGAGTTTCTGACATAGTTTCGTCTGCTCCTCATTCACCACGATTTGGATAAAAAACTCAGAAATACTTTTTTAAGCTCAATTTTCTTTATATGTGTCCTCTATCATGAGAATAATGCCTCAAGAACATGTTAGAAAACCCTTTTCATTGGAGTTGGCCTTTAAGAGTTTGTTGGATCAGACAAGTTATAGCATTATGATACCTGATCCTGGTATGAGCGACTGAGAGGCCATTCATTTAAATTACCCTGATAATGATACAACTATAACATTTTTTTAAATAACCCAAGTAATTACAATATGTAGTTTTTTAAATGAGGGTTTCATTTATTAAGATATAAAGCTGTCCCGTCTGCCTTTTTCTTAATTAAAATGTAATTATCCCCTTAACCTAATAACCACCCTTGACCTTAACAACTGCAATCAAGCATTTCTAGGGCTTCCAATCAGCCTGTTGTGCGGATTTGGAAGAGATTGAGAGACTTTTCCTTGCAGAACTGTTGGCTTGAAAAGTTTTGAACTTTTTCCTGCATCATAACTTAAGGCCGGCTTTGGTAGGGGGACATTTTCCTTCAGCATCACAGGTGAAACTATGAATTTATGGTTTCTTCGGATTTAAGAAACCTTTCAGCAGTCCCACACCATGTTAGTGCCAAAACTGTGTTTGTTGTTTTTGCTCCTTAAAGAAAAAAATAGAAAAGCTACGTTCAAACCGGGCATGTGTGGCGCTTCGAGAATGTGCTGATCGTGAGTTCTTGGACACGCTTTTAGCATCTGGTGTTCACACTGGTCTGTTGTTACCTGATAATAGCGCATGTAATCACAGTTAAAAGAGGTTTGGTGTGAAACATGTAGCCTTGCAAAATTCGTAAATCTTGCTCCATGTTTCTTTCCTCACAGTTCTATTCCAATACGTGAAAGACATGGTTTTGTCTAGCTCTGTCCAGGAACAAGCCGAAATTATACATTCCTCCTTCATGATCAATTTTCAAATGGTTGGCACTTCCATGTTTCGAAAAGGATGCTTCTCATACATCATTACAAAATACGAGTCCCTAATTAGTCAGAAATCCCCTGAATTCACTTTCACTGCTGATTCAGTGGCCACGTGTTTTGTCTAAAGAGCCCGAAAACAGACTTAAAACCTTGCCACAATGCAAGTATAAGTGAGTATTGGATGTGAAAGCCTAAAATACGCATATCCACGCGTTGACATAGACTTTTCCTTACAAGCGATTGCTGGAACGTGCATTTCGGAGCCCGGTGTGAGCGTAGCACCAGACGTAATATCATTGACATCTTCCAAAGGTTTACAAAGGTTTTCTTTTGAAAGAATTCTAGTAGATAATCCAGATCTTTTTTTTGTCAAGAGGTCTTTCTCATGTAATCATGTCATACCCCTTTCTACGGCAGCCCAGACAGCTCACAGAAAAAAGTATTAATAAAATAACCACAAAACACTAGACAATTAACCACAACACTTTCAAATTAGCAGCAAAACAATAGAGCGGAAAGCAGATGGAATTGGATGTGATGTCACTAGGAAGCAAACAGTTTTTAGCATAAATGGTCAAAAATCGGAAAATATTTGGAAACATGAACGTGAAAAGAGAGTTAAAATACTGACGATAAATGATCTTAAAAATGTGATATGTGCAGCTATAGATATTGCTAACTGTGATATGTAAACAAAAGTTGTGGCACGTTTGAAGTTGCCTTTGACCTGCGATAAAATGAACATGCTCACAGAAGAATAGATAGGTAGTTCTGCTTCTTTTTCATAGTTTGTCAAGTTTTCTGTTGTTCTTTGGCATCCAAAGTCATGGAAAGAATCCTTAAACAAGTTCCTGCACCAGTACAAGTCAATGACTTTCTTATTTTTTAGCAAATTAATGTGTTAAATTTTATGCATTTTTCCCTTTTTTTTCTTCCAATTTTAAAAAGTTTTAGCAGATTTTTCAGTTCAAAATAACAATAATCAGAGGAGGGTGGGACATTTACATTGTTGGCTGGACCTAATATTTCAGATAACTTGATTTTTTTGTCTTCCTACAACAACAAAATAGTCATTTTAATTTAATTTTTTGTTCCATTTTTTTATTCATTTTTTACTGATTGATAGATTTCAGATACTTACTTTATGATGTGTCGCATTTAGTTTTGACTCTTTTCCCCCAAAATGTATATATTCACCAGCCTCGTGTTTTGACTGAAACAATCATATCATATTTTGGTAGATGGTGAAAAGCTGGTCATACGAAGGTTGTTTGGTTGTTGACGTACGTCCACAAAAGAAGATCGGCGATGAGCATGCTGTGTCTCTCTTGTTGGTGATCCCTGTTTCATGATAGATGTTGTTGGTACTGAGACTTGACCCATTTACATGTTCCATGTGCCACACCAGGAGGAAGGGCCGTTCTTCCGCCATCTGCTGCACACAGAGCCGCGGTTACCCCGCTGCCCCCATTGATTTCAATTGGCTTAAGGCGCAACACAAGGAGGGCCATTCAGCTTCTGCCAGCGCCGACGCTCAGGTCGGCCACACAGGCCCACTTGTACAAATGAAAGAGCCGCCAACAGTGGGTGGATGATAGCGAAAACAAACGCAGGAATAATGAGCTGTTCAGAATGCATGGCAATTGGCGATACATCTGTTTGTCATCTTGCTGAACTTTCTGCCATCACATAAAAACAAAACCCAAATGACTAATTAGAAATAGGTTAGACGGGCAAATGTAAATGTGTCATTATTTTCTGAAGCTGTTCGCCGGTGGCGGCGAGTCGTTGCGACGACGAGGCCTAATTAAAGCCCGTGCAGTGGCCGGTGAACCTCGAAGCGCCGACGCCGTCTCATTAAACGCAGCTGATGAACTGATAGAGAGCTGCTCGGACGGATGAGGGGACCTGGAGAGTTTGCAGGCGTGCGGGTGAGTGGCTCGACGCCGCTGTCAAAACAGCCGAGAGACGAGCGGGTGATGAAAACGCGCCGACACCCAGACAGCTGGCTACTGACAGGGAGTGTCAACCTACCCGGCGTTGTATCTCTTTATTGGACACCTCATGCGTGACCGCCATGATGCTGCCAGGTTTTGGATCTCCAACAGACAAACAACAGAGAAAGCGGGAGGTTGTTTGTGAGTCAAAGTCAGACGGCTGTCCCGCACGAAGACGTGGCTGCCAATTAGAGACTCGAATGAAAGCCAAACAGTGATTAGTGACATAAGCATCAGCCTTTAACGCAGTGTCAAACCATGAACAAACAGCAAAGGAACTATAACCACAGCGTGTTGCACCAAATATTAATCTATTTAAAAGCATGACAGCATGAAGACTGGCTGCCAGTGCCTTCAGGCTCTCATACGATGCTGGCACAGGTGAGGTTTTTTATAGAGTATTTTCAGACATCTTCATTTTTATTTATTTTTTTCCTCACAAGCTGTGTTTAGGACTATATTTACAGCCAAGAGTAGGCGCATGGCACTAATCCAAAAATGACTCAACTAATTGGCTGACCATGACTGAAAACATATTTCGATGTCGCCTGTTGGAGCAATCTATTGGTTTTGTCCAAATTCCTATATTACTCCCCACATGGTGCACTATATAGGGCGTTTGCTATTTTGACAGGGTGTCTGAATCTACAATTACAAAATCCTGTGCTCTAGAAGTCTCTGCTAAAAACCAGTGTGCATCAATACTGTTGGCGATTGGCGTTTTACATTTTTCATGTAAAAACATTTACCTTTATAAACCCTGTATCCCTGTTTCCATCATTACACAGCCTGCGACAAAAAATTATTCATTTGTTCCCACAAAATAATTAATTCGTGGGAACGAAATAATAATTCACGTGATAAGTCATTCAAAAACACGGATGTGAGCAATACTTGGATTTACAGAAGATATCTTCACATTCTGTGTATATTTCCTTACAATGCATGGAAGACACGGAGGATGTTTAGAAATCGGATCTATTTTAAAAAGCTCTACAAAAGAATCAGTTATCATGTCTCCATATCTGGGCTCATTCACATCCTGCTGCAAAAGCCGCTACTTCCATGTTTCTGTGTTCCACACTGATTCAAGAGGGGGAAAATTAAAACAAGGATCTAACTATAGGGGATCTATTTATTATTGTCTCAATGAAAATAAGAAAAATATCATTAGATTTAGGTGGCCCGAGCTGGCTGCTTCCCCGGGTCGCAGCGACTCTCCGTCAAATAGTGTGACGTCATCACCAGTCGCAGGCCGAACAGTTTTCGTACCTACTCCGGCATGCGGGCAGCTGGCTGGCCGGCAGACGAGAGCCCCTGCGGTAAAAAATGATTCGATTTTTCTTTGGGATTTGATTAAATTCAATTTGCAGATTTAAAAAAAGTAGTGAGCATGGTTCTCGGATTTCTTTTAAAAATCAGGGCAATAGATAATCCCGTATTATTTAGTTTTGCGTACATAGTGAGGGAATTTGGACATAAGCATTGGCCAAATACAAATAGCTTCGCTACGCCTATTACTCTTCCCTATTGCTCCAACTGTAGGCCATTTGAAGCTGTAGTGGTACCCGAACTTGTCTTAAGCACAGAAGTTTACATTTAAATGTTAGTAATGACTTTTTAAATGTTGCGTATTTTCCGAACACTGGGAGCGTCACGCTAACGGAGCTCACCGGTGACTACAGATGACGTTATCAAGCAGTAGTAACGTCCAGATTTCAAACAAGATTTGAAGACACTATTTCTTCCACATCTTTCCACTTGGAGGGATAAATGTAGGGATATGGAGAAGCTGGAGGGGTAGGGAAGAAATTCGGGTTCTGCCATTGAGTGGCGAAAAGTCTTCGCTTGCTGTTCTGCACCTTTCTACTTCCCCCACCATTGTCGGTGCTTTCTCTTTGAACCTTTAGCTTCAGAAAAACAGTGTATTGTGTGTATAAGCCTTTCTATCTGTACTTATGCGTGGTTATTAACCTGTCAAGTGGGTCTGTGTGCCGTCGGTGTTGAGGATTTTCATCTGGTATTACTCAGACGTATGTGTTTTTCTTTTTATAACATCATCTTTACATTTTTACTTACTCTGTAGCACCGCTGGCGTAGTGCGGTGCACTCGTTTCCTGTCAGGGTCCTCTAGCAAACAACCAACACATCAAAGGATCCCCCCCGCCTGATAGCAGGCGTGATATCTGCCCGAGGACGGGAGGTTTAAGCACTCATACGCCCATGTTTTCTTTACGATTAACCAGGCAGCGGAGCAAAATGTCATTTAGTCGAAGACTGTTCTGCTGGATTTGCGGCGCTATTTGTCTTGTTAAGTCTACAACAGAAGACTTGGCATACGAACCCTGAACCCTATGAATAAAACAACATGAGAGCCGAGACGCTGCGAGAGGAAAAAGCTGCAGATGGCAGCGTGATTGGAAGCGACAGCGGCAGCCTGGAGTCACCGGCACGGCAGAAGAAAAGCTCACCTGGCCTCTCACAGAAGGACCTTCAATGTTCAATCAGCGAACATGCACGCTCAGGTGTATTAACAGCACAATGCACAGTTGATTAGGAGTTACTCATTATATGCTTCACAAACTGCACCATTTGTTATTGGGACAAAACCATGCTGCTACCTGCTTCAAAAGGGTCACACTCATTGGAAAGATGTCTCGTTTGCTCCGCTCAGATCCCCCTGTCAAGCATGTGCTCTTTCAGGCTGTAAGGCCAGGTCTACTCTGATTGATAAAGTCTTAGTGCTAAATGCCCTTATGAGTGGATATGGGTTGTCATTGGGTGCAAATTGGGCAAACCTGTACAGGGTACACCGGAACCGTACACCTGCATGAAATATTAAGGATGTACACAATTCAGTGAGCCCGTAGAATGAAAATGTTCATTCACATTTTTTTTATTGGGAATACTGCGGGCGACAGGTCATAGCGAACACTTGTTTGCTCAACCACTTTCAATGAAAAGTCAATGTAAAAGCACATATCTGTACGTTAAGTAAATGAACAAAATGTGTGCCCATTGAGCCATGCCTTTATAAATCCAAATAGAGCTGGGAGAGAAAAAGCATGGAGTGAGATTTGTGAAATTGGCACCCCTTTGACATTTGTGACTACATGCGCTAAATCGGGTAGTGACAGACCAGTGTGAACACCATATGCTTAAAGTGCATACAGAAACCCACTTTCAGGGCGTTCTTGAACCCTGTCACACATACCCAGTGTGTATGTAGCATAAGGCCTCAAGTAGTCAACGTCCAACCACATTTTTTTCCTTTTTGAAGTTGCTAAAAGAAGAAAAAAACATTTACAGCCGTTTTTCTGTACAGGGAAAATTGGCTTAGTGCCAATATGCTACACTTTAGTGTTGTATATCACTTTTCATTACATCAGAATCTGCTCATTTCTGTTGATTGCATTAAACAGTTCAACAATGCGTTTCTAGGCTACAAAATGCGTTGAAGTTATGTTAATTGCAGTTGAAGGGTTATGGTAATTGTAAAAAAGGGTCAACACTGAAGCTTAAGGTCTGCAGTCAAAGGGTTTAAGGACACAGGCATGCAGTTGTTGCAACACATTTTCAAGCCTGGGGCTTATTGGAAATACGTGTCAGTAAGACAGTGTTTTTCAACCAGTGTGCCGCGGCACACTAGTGTGCCGTGGGAGATGGTCAAGTGTGCCGTGGAAAATTGCCCTCATTTACTGATCTAAAAACATTAACCATCTCCAGGAAATCAGCTCTCTGTTCATCCAAACAGGTCCTGATAAAACACTGAGTAGTTAGGAATATTAAAGATCATAAAATACTTTTTTCTTTGTGTTTAATTGATTCTATTAAAGACATTTTGATAAGAATGACGGCACCGCGATTTACCTGCAGCTATAACTGTTTTATGAAAAGTCCCGCAGCTTTTACTGTCTCCACGACTCCACCAATCATTCTTGAAGGCTTAATCACATGTCATCAGTCTGACCAATCAGAAGTGTTAAAAGTCTAAACTTCCTTGTTCCAATTTAGCTCATAACTCACTCATTTCCAACAAAAACACCAGCTAAAGCTCGTCTTTAGCGGTGTAGCTTTCCACAGAATCCGGTATCAGACCGTGGAACAAGTGAACAAAACCATGAAACTCAGAGACGCAAGTGTTTCTGCCGTTTTCTCGCTGTATTCACACTACATCTCCCATGATGCATTGGCTTAAAGGGACAGCGCCTCAGCGTACAATGAGTCGTTCCTTGTTACACGGATTGAAACCACAACGAACATACAGTATGTATGTAACTTAACTTTTATTACATCTTTTAGAAAAAACATCTGCAACTTCCTGCTTTTTCTGCCACAATTATCACAAAAATGCACGTCAGATTGCCGGGGGGTGGGGGGTGGGGGTGGGGGGCTTTAGATCAAAACAGACTATGAGTTTCTGCTTTTTTTTTTTTTTTTTTTGGGATGCTGGTGTGCCGCGGGATTTTTGTCAAGGTTAAAGTGTGCCGTGGCTCAAAAAAGGTTGAAAAACACTGCAGTAAGAGACGGGGAACTAAAGATTTACAGTATCAGTGAATTCCATTATATTAACACTTCAAAATAAAGCTAGTGGTACACAAGCTAATGCTTTAAAGACCTGGCAACATGAAAATGACTTCAGCATACATAGTAAACAGATATTAGCGAAGCAACAGCTTGCTAATAAGCAAATATGTAAAAATCTTGATTTGTTTTCTCCCAACAAGGATCATATTATGTTGCTTTTTGACATCTTGTTGCTTTCTTTCAATAATCTTCTTTTTTAAGTATTTTTCACAAAGGAGTTGTGCTAAATTGTGTTGCACCTGTACAATGACAATTCAGTTATTCAATTCAATTCAATTCAATTCAATTCAATTCAATTCAATTCAATTCAATTCAATTCAATTCAATTCAATTCAATTCAATTCAATTCTCTTCTCTTCTCTTCTCTTCTCTTCTCTTCTCTTCTCTTCTCTTCTCTTCTCTTCTCTTCTATGTTGCTTTGGCCACATCTGTGTTGATCTAAAGTTTAAATACTAAACCAAGGCTTAATGTAGAGCCCTGCGCGGGACTATTTTCTTCATCCCGCTCCCGCCCGCGCCCGCTGAATTTCTGACCAATCCCACCCGCTCCCACAACGTATGCGTTACACTCCTGCCCGCACCCGCAAAAGTCATAGAATTTAGTCCCGCACAGTAATAGAGATGCATTGATTTTGTATCGCCTCCCGTCCCGCAGGAAAAAAACACGTATTTTTATTGATATTATTAAAGAGATTCATGTCCCTCCTCCAGCCTCATCTTTTCATGCATTCCTCTATTTTGTAACGTGCAACCTAAATATTAAATATATTTTCCCAAATCCTGTTCGGTTAAAAGTGTGCGTGTGTGTGCGCGCAGACAGACGGCCTGAAGCGCGCTCTTAGTAAGAGGCGGGGCGTTGCACACCCCCAACAACAGGTTAGATGACAGAGGCCATTGGGCGTCTCTACCTGGTGCCTTCACGGAGCTTCAGTACATAAGAATCCAACAACCGCACAGCCTAACGTAGTCCGCCAATATATATTCATGAGATATTCATGGCAGCACTGATCCCGCGGGGTTTTTTTTTGCCGCCCGCTCCCGCCCGCAGCACAATTCAAACCGCCCAATCCCGCGAGATTTGGGTTGGGTCCCGCGGAACCTGGCGGGACCCGATCCCAATGCAGCCCTCTAGCTTAATGTGCATCCCTGGTTGGTCAGACTATGACTAATGGCAACATTCCAGTATAAAATACTGATTATGCTTTCTCAATTCTAAAATTTCAAAATCTGCATTTTATATCAATGCCACAAAATCAATAGTTGATAGCTGATATTTTCCCATAATGGTAAAACAATCAAGAACCATCTTCTTTTGTGCAGAAAATGCATGGAGTCAAGATAGAGAGCCTAATAGTGGATGGGGATATTTGGCCAAGTGTCATTTCATCATTTAGTCATTGTTCACTAATGAAATTGTTAGCTTCTGCTGTAGCCCGACCAATTTCTGTCTCTCTTTTTTTTGTTTTTATCAGAGGGATGCAGACCGGCCCAGCTGTGGGATTCCTTCACCTCTCTGCAGGGACAGACAAACAACAAACCCCGCTCTGAAAACAAGACGGGGTCTTCAAGGATTTCCTGTTTCCCTTATTAGCATTCCGATTCTGCCCACTGGCACTCTGCCTGCGCACGGCTGAATATGACGCTTTGACGAGTTATCCCACTGAAACCCAAACGTATTGATTACAACTCAATAGGCCCTTCTAACCCACAGATTATAATCAACATCCACCCGCGGAGCACACCTCACTTCCACTGCAATGAAGCGCCGCGCCGCTGACGGGCTCTTTAGCAGTTAAAGGAGAACTATTTGGTGATGGGAGTGGGTTGGTGGATGCTAATTAAGTCCAGCATTTGTCTGTACGCTTTATTCAAGTGTGTGGGAGTTAGATTTTTGCCAACAAAAGCCAGAATGAGATCGTCTTCGCCTCCGTATAAAGAGGTTTGTAATTGCTACAAATCTGAAAACTTTAACTACTTAAACAATTTTGATGTCTTCTTCTTGCACGTCAATAAAATCTATTTTTTATTCTAAGCAAATCAGATCATAGGCAACAGTAAAATAAAGGCGAAAGCTGGCTATAGTGGATCATTAGAGACCGATTTTGGCTGATACCGCATCTTGGATGACATTTTTGATGTAATAAGCTGCCCCGGCTCAGATCCACATGAAGCTGAGGGACGGCTGCCAGCAGCGTGGGAAAACTGGCACGGACAAGGAATGCTAAAAACAGGAGTTCAAAATACACAGCTTGGCATTCAACCGCCAACTGAGCGTCCAAACCCAGCAAGTCATTTACTTTATGCAAGGGGGCACTCGGTTAGAGTAAATATCAAAGTAAAACATTCAACATATTTGGATTTTAAAGGCCTGCTCCTTTGTTGTCTTCACTA
The DNA here is from genome assembly GCF_053564925.1 of Oryzias latipes. Lineage (NCBI taxonomy): Eukaryota > Metazoa > Chordata > Actinopteri > Beloniformes > Adrianichthyidae > Oryzias > Oryzias latipes. Next base: position 14,125,083 of record NC_136256.1, on the reverse strand, counting down.
ACTTTGACGTCAGATGTGTTTAAAATTACAAAAACGTCTACAGAACATGATGGCTTTAGGTGTATTCTGAGGAGTCTTTGACAGAAACATAAGCGGATGATCCAAATTTCAAGTGAAATGAAGTGAACTAACTGATTAAAGGTTCCAGATACAAAAATAAGTAATTGGCAAAAACAAAAAGAAAGAAAGACAAATCCAAAATAATTTCTAATTTAAAGAGTCATGTTTATATTTTACATCCAGTGTATTTACAGTTCTCTTTTTTTTTCTTTTTATCTGCCTTGTAGGAAGTTCACGTTTTTTTTTTTGTTGCTTCTTTTTTCTTACAACAGTTTTTTTGCCTCTTTACAATCTTGTTTAACAAATCTTTGAGTCAGCTTTGGGTTTCTTTTGGTGGAAGTTAAACTCATTGATGTCTGACACAGGGCTACATTTATATGTTTTTAAGTAATTAATTATTTTATATTTTCCATCCATTTTCCAAAGCCACTGATTCTGTTACTCTGTTTCGTGGTTGATGGAGCCTATCCCAGCTACTGTTGGGCAAAGGTGGGGTACACCCTGGACAAATCCCCAATTTGCCACAGGCCAACATTTAGAGTATTTTTAAATATTTTTTCATCCATCAAATTTCCAAACTAACTTCATCTCTTTTCGGGTCATAGGGTTGCTGGAGCCTATCCCAGCTACAGTTGGGCAAAGGTGGGGTACACCCTGGCCAATTTGCCAGTCTTTCACAGGGCTACATTTAGCTTTTATTTTTTTATTTTTTTATAATTTTCCATCCATCTTTTTTCTATACCGGATGAACCTCTTTTAGGGTCAAAGCATGTTTGGAGCTACTGTTGGGTGAAGGTAGGGTACGCCCAGGGTGAAGGTGGGGTACACTCTGGAGAGATTGCAGTTTTTCACAGGGCTGCATTTAGATGTAGGTTTTTCTTTGTTAATACCTACATGAAAAGCAGTGCCTCCATACAAACTTTAAGTACCAGAGTTTATAATGGTCTTTCTTACTGTTATCCATCCAGTCCTATGGATCCAAGTTTTGCTACTTACATGAATCATTCCCAGTTTCAGTTGTTGGACTCAAAGGCAGCCTCATGGTGTGTTGTTTTCAAGAACATCTTCCCTTTTTGCACAGAAAGCATCGAACGCCTGACGCTCTGACGTTGCGGCGGCGGGCTTTGACGGTAAACCCAAATCCTGCATTAGCGCTTTAACAGCCACTTCCCAAAGCAGAGATGAGGGGGTGAGTGAAAGGCAATCATCGCTCCATTTTTATTAACAACTCCATTTAAATGACTTTGTGGCAGCAGCAATCTGCAGAGGGCACCTTCAGCAATCAGCGGCATTTGAGCAGAGCTGCCACGGTGAAGGGCACCGTGGGGTAGTGGAGAGAGCCGAACAATGCGATTAATCCGGCAGGATGAGGGAAAAAAAGAGGAAATTCCACAGACAATCACAATGCCACGACCTATTTGCTATGCAAAGGCCTGTTTGAATAAGGGCTTCATTTAATAATAATTGATTGAGGTAAATTTTGAATGGTGCATGTGAGGTAGCGCCCTCCCTTCGCTCTTTCTCCCATTTTTTTCTTGCCTGCTTTTCCTCCTCTCTCCAGAATAGTATTTTGTGCTTGAGTGAATTAGGTGATCATTTTTTATCTTACATGCCGCGCTGGCTTCTGGAGTTTCTAGCTCCAAGGAAATTGGAGGGGAAGAAGAAGTCGAACATTTATCGCATGCCGAGGTTAATCTCCTGAAATGGTGGGATTTGGTCAGGGAGGAAGTAGAAAATCCACGCTTGCACTCGCTAGCTGCATTACAGTCACTTTTCCAGTGTTATTTTTCTCTCCTCCTTTTCCTTCACTTTATCCTGCCTTTCCCCCCGTCCTGGAAGGAAAATCCATCGCGCTGAACAAGCAGTGACAAGACAAAGTAGCAATGCATAAATTAAGTTAGTGACTGGACCCATCACTCACGGTTTTCTGCATTAATAACACTGCTGGCTTTGTGATCATCTCCCATCATTGCTGCTAATGTCTCAAACGGGAGCGCGTACCTGCACAGCCACGTTTAGTCAGCCGGCGTTCGCTCACAAGATACATTTACCGCAACATGCCGACAGACAGGCAACAGTTTGAACACTGGTGATGTTAACTGAAAAAAATAAACAAGTGTTTGTTGAACAACAGGATGCAGGTCCGTCTCGACACCATCAATAAGAAAATCGTCCATTTTGCAACGGGAAAGGTTGCCCTCCTATTAATTTTGGAGGGCTTTTTTTTTCTACCTGCACTACCTTCCATTACTTCAAATAGGAAACCCGATTCTCAATTGGCAACATAATTTGCAATGTCTGCATTGTTCAAATTGAGAATTCAATATGCAATTCATTCTCGCCCTCTAAAAATGCATTTTGCTATTTAAAATTCCATGAAGGCTTTGTCTGTAATATCTTACCTTTACCTGTTTTATTTCATTTAAAGACCTACTTCGATAGATCTTTGGATCTATTGCAAAAGTGTTCCCACTAGTCTTTTCATTGTGATTATGTCGTTTTCTGGGACATAGTTTCTGCAGAGCGACAGGACTTTATTCAAAATTGTGCTTTGAGTTGTTTTATCCAAATTGCGTAACCACTGGCATGGAGTAACCCTGCCCCTCTTCCCATCACCCATAACTGAAAGCTCTCTGTTTACATGATTACTGCCCCTCCCACCACCAACCTAACATTACCGCTGTAACAAAAATGGCGAGCAATGTTAAAGCTGTCCAGCCGTACAGTTTGGGGCCGAAAACCAGTTCAGACAAGAAAAACGAAGGCGTACATGGATCTATTTGTCTGCAAGTGGATTCATTAGAATGGGGTGGAGCAGGGAGCTTGTGGCCCGCCCAGCGTATTTCTACGTCACAAGGTTGTGTCTTATCTTGCCAACAGTCTTTGTCGATCGAGACTGAAAGGATCCGTCAAGCCTCAGAAGCTTTCAACCTTTCCAGTATCTAAAGAAACCATCAGTAACTGCAGCTGTTACAATCCTCGAACTGAAAAGGTCTTTTGATGTACACCTGACTCCGGAGAACCCAAAAGTCAGAGATTGAGTGAATCCGTGTAGGAGATTTATGCCTGCACTTTATGGCATTTGCAAATGGCTGTCTCCATAGTGGCAGAGTAATTCCCTCCTGTCATATTTGTCTTTAGAAAATGTAACAAATTACAGCGAGTCTGCAGCAGATGAAGCTCCTCTCAACCTTTATCCTTTTCTCTTCTTCCTCTTGCTCACCTTTTTTTTTTTTCGGGTGTGGGGGGGGTTCTGCAGAGATGGGCCGCTGATGGTAAGATTGCGGGCCCATCCATTTACAGTGCGTGGCAGGTGACAGTGAGACATCATTCATTTTTGCTGTGTGATCCCCCCCCCCAACCCCCCCGTGTCTGTTCTCTATTCTCCCTCCACCTTCCATCATCTTTTTTCTTTCCTTTCCTTCCCTACATTCTTTTCTTCACCCCCCCCCCCCCCCGCCATTTTTGAGAAGGGTGCCTGTCAGCATAACTCAGCCCGTCAGCTCAAGGGACAGGATAGGGGTAATTGGGGTAGAAGTGTGTGTGTTTATGTGTGTGAGCTGTTGCTTTTTCACAGTAGACCTGCCTGCCGTTCTCCTCCTTCCCGCCACCTCCTAATGAGGTGTGACTGGTGTCTTGTGGAGTGTTGGACAGACAATTGGACCCTCCCACAGCTGACACGCACCTCCCGGTGACCACCCTCTTTACTCCCCCCCCCCCTCTGCTTTAGCATTCAATAGATGCCAGAGACTTATCACTCACCCCCAAGACATCTGATTCCTCACCAGAACCTACGGTGAACGGGTTGTCAACGCAGAGCACAGGGTGGAACCAAACACTCTGGCCTCCGCTAAATTTAACCACACTTCATTTTATGACAGTCCACTGGGACATCCGCTGAAAGGGTTATAAATATTATTTATAATGAGGGTGCAATGACATTAAAGTAAACAGAATATCCCCAAAACATACTGCAGGTATGTTCCAGTATCTCATGGCAACACGGTTGTTCATCTGATGAAGTACTGGTGTACGTTGGGCAAAAAAACAAAAAAAACAAAAAAACATTCTTGCATCAGCAGCAAACAAGAGGCAACGCTTTGACGTCCTGTTTGTGGCAGGTTTGAACAGCAAGGCTGTTCATCGAGTCACCAGGCAGAATGGTGTAGCGCACCAACCTGTACCAACACCGAAAAACTGCTCAGATGCCCAGAAAAGAAGAAACTTACTCATCTTTCTGTTCGCTTGAACTGTTTTATCTAATTATCAATGGTACTCCAAGAGTCTTTAGTTCTAAATGTGATGACTTATGTGTTGCAAACAAGGTTGGGAGTTACAGGTATTGTGCATAAACTACTGTTTTGCAGTGTTAGATCATGTTTTTTTTAACATGTTGCAAACAATGTCTACAATTTCTACAGTTATGCATGCGCTCTTCAAAATTCTCTGAAATTCTCTGAAAAGGATTTATTTTTCTTTTTAGCTTTATAGGATGTGTCAGCTGGAGCACAGAAATGGGTTTATTTGTGAGTTGACGTTTTACAGCTGAAAGCAGATGACACGGATTTACAGTGTAATTGCAAACATTCAGGTGAAAGCACAGTACGGAGGTGAGTTGTGATGAAAGAGGCTGATCTGCCACTCAGAGAGACGGAAATGAAAGGTCAAATATTCTGCAGAAAACAGATAAAGCATGCAACAAGAGCATTAGCTGTGCTGACAGTGGCAGCACAGGCTGATACAGATGTGAGCGCGTCAGAATTGAAGTGTGGCTAAAATCAAAGAGAAAGATGCAGATATTCCTGTTTGTGAAAGTCAGTTGGTCTAACAGTTCAGGTAATGAACAATATTAGGCAAAGAAAATCTCGTGTTAATTTTAAATATGCAAAGAAGTAATTTCCGCTCTGAATAATCCTTATTTTCATAACATTTGAGAAAAAAAGACCGGTATAAACGTTTAAATGTAATTAATGACCTTTTGAAGTTAACACAAAGGTAGTTTATGGTTTTGTTTTTATCAATTCAATTCAATTCAATTCAATTTTATTTGTATAGCCCAAAATCACAACAACAGTCGTCTCGATGGGCTTCGAAGTAAAACATGAAAACAAAAGGATCACGAATACAAAGAGTTCAATAGAAAAATACTAAAATGAACTAACAAACTGACTAAGCTATACTGGCATCCCTGCCCTTAGACCCCCCTTCGCGGTAAGGAAAAACTCCCAAAAAACAGGATTCCGGAAAAAACGAAGAAACCTCAGGGGTGCCCACATGAAGGAGGGATCCTCCCCCAGGACGGACAGGCGATTTACCAGAAATCTTAGAGAAGAATTAACTTATCTAAATCTACAACTACATATATAAAGTCCAGCAGACGAGCTTCATCCAGCCGTGGTTGTGGGGACAGTCAAAGGCGCGAGTCGAGCCGGAGACAGGAACCACAGCCAGGTGTAGGAGCAGGAGCAGAGACGAGGTACTCGGTCAGGCACAGAGCAGAGACGAGCCAGAGATGAGCCAGAGGCAGGATCCCCAGCCAGGTGTAGGAGCGGGAGCAAAGGCGAGGTACACGGTCAGGAACTGGAGCACGGATGAGCCAACTGGAGTCTGGAAGCACTCCCACTCCCCAGGAGGGGAGAGGAAAAGAGGGACAATACATGAATCGCACTGCACCAAACAGAGGCATGGAGGACTAAATGATAAATTATGATCAAGAATAGAGGAGAGGAAGGGTAGAAGTAAAAAAGGAAAGAGGACAGAACCCCAGTGCACCATAGTTACCCCAGCTTCAACTTCTAGCAGCCTTTTAAAAGAAATAGTTATTATTAAGTTTAATTTAAACAAACTAACATTAAGTTAAATAATCTCTGAATACTAACTAGTCTGACAATAAGCCTGTCCAAATAGGAATGTTTTCAGTCTAGCTTTGAATGTAGAAACTGAGTCGGCCTCTCTTACATGAGCTGGGAGCTTATTCCATAAGACAGGGGCTTGGTGGCTAAACGCTCTACCTCCAACCGTACTTTTACTAATTCTAGGAACCACAAGCAGTCCTGCATTTTGCGAGCGAAGTGTTCTGATTGGTTGGTAAGGGACTATGAGGTCCTTAATATAGGACGGGGCCATTCCATGTAAGGCCTTATAGGTTAACAGGAGGATCTTGAACTTAATTCTAGAATCAACTGGGAGCCAATGGAGTGAAACTAACACAGGAGTGATGTGATCTCTTCTGCTAGTTCCAGCTAACAATCTAGCTGCTGCGTTCTGAACAAGCTGGAGACTTCTTAAGGAACTCTTAGGACACGCTGCTAACAAGGAGTTACAGTAATCCAGCCTCGACGTAACAAATGCATGGATGAGTTTTTCAGCATCACTCTTAGAAAGTATATTTCTGATCTTAGCAATATTCCGCAGGTGAAAAAAGGCAGTTCTACATGCCTGAGATATGTGAGCCTTAAATGATAAATCCTGGTCAAGTAAAACCCCAAGGTTTCTAAATGTGGAATTGGGGGCTATACTTATGCCATCCAGGGAGACTATCTGAGCAGACAGAGCATCTCTGAGGTTTTTAGGACCAAGTATAATGACCTCAGTTTTTCTGGGTTCAAGAGGAGGTAATTAATTGTCATCCAGGTCTTGATGTCACTGATGCAGGCGTTCAGTTTCTCTATCTGGTCATTCTGGTCAGGCTTCATGGATAAATACAACTGCGTATCGTCGGCATAACAATGAAAATTAATGCTGTGTTTCCTGATTATGTTTCCTAGGGGTAACATATAAAGCGTAAACAGGATCGGTCCCAAGACTGAGCCCTGTGGGACTCCATAGTTGACTCGAGTGCACTGAGAGGAATGGCCATTTACATTAACGAACTGATACCTATCGGACAGATAGGATTTAAACCACTGGAGAGCAGATCCTCTGATCCCTATGTCCTGCTCTAATCTATGGAGTAAAATACCGTGGTCGATAGTGTCAAAGGCAGCACTGAGGTCCAACAGGACCAGAATAGAAAGTAGTCCCTTTTCTGAGGCCAATAACAAGTCATTAGAGACTCTAACTAGTGCAGTTTCCGTACTGTGGTGAGGTCTAAACCCCGACTGAAAGTCTTCAAAGTGGCTGTTGTCCTGTAGGTGGCAGTAAAGCTGCTTAACTACAACTCTTTCTAGGATTTTAGAAATAAAGGGCAGGTTTGATATCGGTCTATAGTTGGCCAAGATGCTAGGATCCAAACTGGGCTTTTTCAGAAGAGGTTTAACAACTGCATATTTAAAAGACTGTGGCACGTAACCCGTTTCCAGAGAGGCATTTATCATTGTTAATATGGGATCATTAATTAGGGGAAAAGTTTCTTTAAAAAGTCTAGTGGGAATTGGGTCTAACAGACACGTTGAGGATTTGGAGGACGTAATAATTGATGTTATTTCCGCTTGATCCACAGCAGTGAAGCAGTCTAATGTTACAGAGGTTTCTATGGATGCCTCCATTTCTACCGCTTCAGCCTGTTCTGGGCTGATAGTAGGAATAACTTGATTTAACTTATGTCTAATATTTGAGATTTTACTATCGAAAAATGTAAGAAAATCATCAGAGCTGAGAGAAACAGGAACATGTGGTTCTACTGAGCTCTGACTGCGAGTTAATTTAGCTATAGTGCTAAAAAGAAATCTTGGATTGTTTCCATTCTCTGATATTAAGGTTGAGTAGTACTGGCTTCTAGCTCTACGCAGAGCTTTTTTATAATTTAATAGGCTATGTTTCCAGATATCCAGAGACTGCTCTGAACCGGAGCGGCGCCATTCTCTTTCCAACTTACGGGTTTCTCGTTTAAGAGAACGAGTTTCAGCGTTAAACCACGGTGCTACTTGGTTTTGTCTGACGAACTTTGGTTTCAAGGGGGCAACAACATCGAGTGTACTCCTGAGGGCTTGTAAGGCATCATTAACAAAGTGGTCATTTATACTAGGACTGATACTATGGGAGCTGGTCTCAGAGTATTTTCTCAGAATATCACTAAGTAATGGCTGAACTGTGTGTTTAAACTCAGACACAGAACGGTCAGTTAAGGTTCTTCTAAGTTGTTTCTTATTCACTGGGGCAGAAGGATGTTCCAGTGTAAGCTGGAAGGTAATCATAGAGTGATCAGAAATGATGGGGTTAAGAGGAAGGACACTCAGCTGGTTGATCTCTATCCCATGGGTTAGAACAAGGTCCAGGGTGTGCTTATGACAGTGAGTGGGTTCATTCACACTTTGGGTGAAACCAACATCATCTAATAAAGCTGCAAAAGCCTTTCCTAGGCAGTCACTGGGGTCATCAACATGAATATTAAAATCCCCTAATATTATAATTTGATCAGAATCTAAGACAATAGTCGATAGGAAGTCGGAAAACTCAGTTAAAAATTCTGAATATGGGCCGGGGGGGCGATAAATAATTATGAGTAAAACAGGTTTTCGAGTTTTCCTGTTTGGGTGATTTATAGACAATATGATGCTTTCAAATGAATTATAAGCATTTTTAACTTTAGGGCTGAGAAGTAAGCTAGACTGTGATATTACTGCCAAACCAGCTCCTTTCCCTGAAATCCTGGATTTCTGATAGTTAGTATAAGTGGGGGGGGTTGCTTCATTCAATCTAACATAGTCATCCTGATGGAGCCAAGTTTCTGTTAAGGCTAAAAGACTAAGATTGTTATCAGTAATTAACTCATTGACTAAGAGGGACTTGGAGGAAATGGATCGAATGTTTAATAAACCGCATTTAATGACATCATAATTCTGCTTGTGAGAACTGCTGTCTGTCACTTTAAGGTTTCTATGACGCGCTCCTTTCATTTGTCTTTCAGCACATAAGCTAAAGCTAGGACCTGCTTGACTTTCCCTGCATGGGTTTTGCACCGGCACTAACCCTAAGGGAGGCTAAGAGGAGCGTTTTACACTGCTGCTCTGCGCCCGGGTCTCGTCTCTGGATTGTCAGGTTAACAGACTAAGGCTAGCAGAAATGTTTCTAGAAAGAAGAGCGGCACCGTCCCGGGTGGGATGGACGCCGTCTCTCCGCATGAGACCGGGCTTCCCCCAAAACGCGCTCCAGTTATCCACAAAACCAACGCCGTTTTCTGGGCACCATCTAGAAAGCCAGCGGTTAAATGATGAAAAGCGGCTGTACATTTCATCATTGACTAAGTTCGGCAGGGGACCAGAGAAAATTACAGTGTCGGACATCGTCTTAGCCAGTTTACACACCGAAGTTACGTTTAACTTAACCACCTCTGACTGTCTCCGTCGGGCATCATTACCGCCTGCGTGAATCACGACTCGACGGAACCTGGACTTACTCTGAGCTAACATCCTAAGGTTCCCCTCGATGTCACCAACTCTGGCCCCCGGATAACACCTGACAGTAGCCGCTGGGAGCTCCACGTTTCTAACTTCAGAAGAGCCTATAACCAGAGTTGAGTGTTCAGCGGGTGTGTCGCTGAGGGGGGAGAACCTATTACTAACGTGGAGTCTTGGGTGCTCTAAGTTTTTGCGTTTAGCACTATGTTTCCTCCCAACCGGTGCAAACCCCTGACTGTCTCCCGGCTGTTGGGAGGGCGCTGGGGTGCTAGCTAAGTTAGCCCTGGTAGCGCGGCCCGCGCTACGAGTAACGACCTGGCTAGCCGGCTTAGCTTCCACTGTGCGGAGCCGCGCTTCTAACTGCTCCAGCCTGGCCTCCAAGTCTAACGCAAGACTACACTTAACACACCTACCCCTATCTTCACTAAAGGAGGCAGGATCATCACTAAACATATGGCACATGGGGCAGGAGAGAGGAGGAGAGGTGGAAGGAGTGGTGGTGGCCATACTAGGTTCTAAGCTAAGGCTAGCGGTGTTTAAGTAAAGAGAAGTGGTTTATTTAGCAAAATGAGAAAAGTGAACAGCAAGCGGTTTAACAGTGGTGAATTCGCTAATAAAAGGTACTAGATGTGAATATTAACCCAGATAACCCTTAGAGTAAGCAATAGTAGTAAGGCTAATGCCAAACAAGAGGACAGCAGTCACACAACTAGCACTGGGAATAGCTCACCCGGAAATGACGTCACAGGAAACATTATTATCCAAAGATAATAAAAACAAAACAGTGCAGACTTTTTTCAAAGAAGCAGGACTTAGTGGATTCGTTTTTAAAACACACCAAAAAAGTCAATTATTGACAGATTTGTACTCATTTGCATTAAAATCTAAAGAAAAGGTTTTATCAAAGCAAAAGATAAACATCTGCCATCTTGATAACTTTATCTGCATGCTTTATAATAATAGGTCTCATCTTATATTTAATATATTTTTAAAAATATTTTTAACATCAACTTAAGTCTTAGTTGCATGCACCCGTAAGAGGGTTGACCCATGTAGGTTTTTACGGGTTCTAGAGCAGGGGTGTCAAACTCATTTTGGTTCGGGGGCCTCATTGGACCCGTCTGATCTCAAGTTGGCCGGTCCAGTAACATAAAAGCAAAATAACCTATGGTCTTTGGGTGGGGCTGGAGCTCACAATGCAGGTTTTTAAAGGAATCCTCTGAAATGCGAGAACGGATCAAAATACTGTTTTGGGGTTGTTTTTTTGTGAGGAATTAACATTATAATACACTTAAAAGCTTAAATAGTATATTTTGCATGATATAGGACCTTCAAAATTTCCTACGCGACACCTGCAACAGGTTTCCCCATTTTTCACCTGCTGACAGCCTGTATCCACTCATGAGGGCAGTTGTGACTACGGCATTGGCTTTAGCATTAACCCTTTAACGCAGGACCTTCAGCTACAGTGTCACTTTTTTTTTAACTTGCGTAACTTCCATCATTCCATCAAGTAATGTAAGTCCAGTAGATTTTGGGGCAGAGAGAAGCAGCTGTGCATTATCATGAATAACTTTACTAATGTAAAGCTGCTTTTTTCCACGTTAGAATCGGAATTCTGTTAATTGCGTAAACGGCCGAAGAGTTACGGTATTTCAAAGAGCCTGTGTGATTCAGGTATTACTGGTAGCAAAGGGTGTTAAAGGGTTGAGGTGCTTGTTAGCCTAGCATTTAGGGGCTGATCAACTTAGCCTCAATATTTAGGGGGTTTTAAGCTTAGTCCATAGACTGTAAAAAGAAACTGGACAGACTGACCCCTCTCCTCGCACTCCAAACAGGAAGTACCCGCTGGCTCCAAAAAGCCAAGATCCCGTAGACTTCTATTTTCACAAGAACAGGCAGACGGCAGGATACAAATGCAGCCTGTTTATTAGCTCACCTGAAAGTCCACAAAGCTAAATTAAAGTCAGGCAGGCAGGGGTCAATAACAGCCATGAGATCATCAGAGAAGAGACAGGGTAGTCAGGGTCCAGGTGAGAGTCAGGGCAGGCGGCAGGCAAACGGACTCAGAAACAGGGTCAGGAAACAGAAAATCAGGTCCAAATACCACGCTCGGTAAGGAAGGCAGAGTGTAGCTTAGTGCAGTGTTGAAGTAGACTGTGGTTGATTGAGTGAATGCCAGGTGTGCGGCATCCAGGAAGTCTGCGCTGGGGTTTCTGGGAGATGTAGTGTGGTTAGAACTCTGGGGTTGGCTCCAGACCCTCTGGTCTTATCTGATTCCGAATGGTGATGCCTGTATCACGGGGAAATGGCGACTGAATTGGCTCAATTTGTCTGGAGCCGGAGGTTGGTCATTTTCTATGGGTGACGTCAGACCTGGCTGTGTCCATTTCTATATACCATCTATGGCTTAGCCTGAGCATTTTTGGGTTGATTAGCTTATAGTGTGAATACAAAATCATCCTATTCGTGCTATGACTAACTTCAAGTAGTGGTTATCACAGGATGACTGGGAGGGTTGCTGTATGCAGATCAGACTGCACACATAGCTTGACTTGCCCCCACTGTGACACCTCAGTCAAAGCAATGAGCATTTACCCGCCACGCTCCCCGCAGCTCATCCTGTCACCCTCTTTAACAAACCACTTGCTCGCTGTAGTGGCTTGTTCCTTCGCAGCAAGGCCGGTGGTCTTATCGCTCAACCACAAAAGTGCCGGCGTACTATATCTCCTCTCATTAAGTCGGCTGTAATGTGTCCCCCAGGCGGGAGTCACGCGTAATGCGAGGCTGTCTCATTAGCGCTGTCACGTCACTTTCATTTAGGAGCTGTCCCGTAGTACTGCGCTTCTCCTTGAGCGCTCGGGCCCCCTCCACCATGTCCAATGACTTATTTTTGCTTGGCTCTTCACATTTCCTTAACTTTCACTCATTAAGGGCGCACTGTGAAAACATATTCCCTGCAGAGTTCTGCCAATTGAATCTTTTGTTAAACGTGTGAGGTGGAGTTGTAATCTAATAAACCTCATTAGTTGAAAATAAAGCTTGATGAAGACAAGGGGATTTAGGAGACGCTTGCTAACCACCCTGCTTTAACCCTGAAAGAAATTACTAATCAATGACCAGCCCACAACTAATTGCTCAAATAGCTTAGACAGACGTATCAAAGGATTATGGGAAATAGAGCCATCACTTTAGTCCTCTCAGCTCAGACTAAGATGAAACTGCCTCTTAAAGTGTGCAATCATTTATCGTTGACTTTTGCTGCCAAATTAAATAATAGCCATTCATGAGTAAAAATTTTCATAAAGTGTTTTTTTTTTTGCAAACAAACTGACTTCAGATACCATAAAACAAATTGAGGCTGGGGTAATTTAGGGTGAAATATTGCACAGAGATAATCTAAGAAATACCCCAATCATGCACGAAAATGAGATTTGGCGTAGTCTATTTTTGTCTCAGCTGTCACTCCTAATTCTGAGAGCTGCCGATTTTTCTTTATTTACTTTATGGAAATCAGCTAGAAAAAGAAAAAAAAATCAAATGATGCTGTCTGTGTTTTACCGGAGAAAAACGGCTTTGAGCAGCAAGTCAGGAGCGCTCATCCAGAAAAAAATGGAGGAAGTTACCCATGAAAATGGTCACCTGGGAGGAGACGGTAGGCTGGCCATTGATTTGTCCTCACAGGCATCCGTCACCGAGACAAACAAAGAAAATATCCCTCAAGGTAATCTGTACTACTGAACACATGTCAGCAGGTCCATTAGGGAGCATGACTGCCCCTAGACTAACAGCTAGTAGAGGGGGGGGGGGGGGGGGGGGGGGAAGCACCAATCCTCCAGGGGGAAACAGTGCAGAGCTGCAAAGATGCAGGAATAAGTCACTGACCACTTGCAAACACCAGCGGAGGGGAGTTAGTGAATCAATAACAAAAAAAAAAGCTATAGAGACAAAAAAAAGTTGTATCAGCATAAAGACCCACTCCAATGAAAATGATGTTTTTGGTGTTTTTAAGATGTTTTTGTGGCACTTTCTGAACATGAATGACAGTATTTTTAGTCAAAAATGGTATGTTTATAATAATAGATTGGATTTATCTGCACTTTTCCAGACGCTCAAAGCGCTTACAGTGTGTCCAATATTCATTCACTCCTCATTCATACTTGGTGATGGTAAGTTACTGATGTAGCCACAGCGGCCCTGGGGGCAGACTGACAGAGGCGTGGCTGCCAGTTGGCGCCTTCGGCCCGTCTGACCATCACCGGGACATTCATACGCATCCACACACCAGCGGAGCAACACTGGAGGGAAGGAAGGTGAAGCGTTTTGCCCAAGGACACTACATAAGTTGACCTGGGGGAGCGGGGATCGAATCACCAACCCTTTGATCCCTGGCCGACCTGCTAAACCACCTTAGCCACACTGCCGCCAATAATAATAATAAATGACACAGTAAAAGTATTCACATCTTTGTGAGATGAAAGTGCAGGATCTGTAGAACAAGAATGTGCCTGGAATTATTCATCAGTCACTTAATCAACCTCAAAGTTGACAACTTTTGATATATGTTTAGTCAAAAATACTTTTTATGTAGTAAGAACTCAGAAACTACGCAGTAAGAGAACACACATTTTTTGGAGGAGATAGATTTGTCGTGTGTATGAATGTCTTTTTTTTGTAGGAATATATAACTAGAACAAATAATGTGTTTTATTATGAAAACAAAAAGATCATGTTTTATGCTCTGCTGTAAACCGTGTCATGGGGGAGGGGGCAGGACATTGTAGCTGGTTTAACCACGACTGAGCACACAGCGGCCCCTGGTCTGTGGGCAGCGCTCGAGCTTCAGGACAACACTGCTGCCTGAGTGGGCTCCAACCCTTTGGGCGGGAACCGCTGAGCTGGCAGCAGGCGCCATGGCAGGCCAGCCCGGGCCTCAACGCTCCTGCGGGCCGGAGTGGTCCTCCGCCAGGTGGAGAAAGAAAGAAAAAGGAAAGTGCACTCAGTGTACTTAAACACAGTGACGTATGATTGACCATTCTGCTTGTCAATCAAGTGACGTATATCACACCGAGGAAGATGATTTGCCGATGGATATTTCTTTCTATATATATATATATGTTTTTGTTTATTTATCATTGATGGCCCTTAATCTACCGTCACATCCTTCGCGATCGACCGGTCGATCATGATTGATGCAATAACCATGTTATAGGAGTTATCGGAGGAATAATCTTAGGGTTTTGTTCCCAAGTCCAGGAAGGATCCAGCATCAAATTCACAGGTGGGTGATAGGTGCCCCAGCTGCTGATGTTGTCTGCTGTAGTAAAGATGGAGCTGAGCTCAAAGCCAAAGCCCTCAATTTACTGGTCTACCCATGATTCTACCCTTCATCTATGGCCATGGACGAAAGAAAAAAGATTCTGGATATAAGCGGCTGAAATGAGTTTCCTCTACAGGGTGGATAGGTGTCCCCTAGAGATAAGATGAGGAGTTCAGTCACCCAGGACAACTGGGTAAAGCTGCTGCTCCCACACATCAAGTAAGGCCAGTTGAGGTGGTTTGGTTATCTTTTATGTCTTCTGGACATCTCATTGGGGAGGATTCTGGGTAGGACCCAGGATGCACGGTAGACGACATCTCCCAGCTGGTCTTGGATTGCTTTAGGGTAACTGAAGGAAGTTTCTGTGAGGAGACACTTCTGCCTATGCTAATTCCCCCCCATTCCGAGATACGTCAAAGAAGAAGAATGGATGGGTAAAAACTAAATGACAAATCTAAACAGGATAGTGGGATCTCTTTGAAAAAATAAAAGCATCTTTGTAATAATTTGCTGTGTTTATCTGCAATATATTACCCTAACTTCTGCTTTTTCTTTATTTGTATTTGTTGATTTATGCCCAACAAATTGTTTTTCCTGAACACATTTCTTCTGGCAGGAACCTCTACACACGATCCGTACATGACGTTGTGTATGTGTTGAAACTACAATTTAGAGGTGCTAATAATTCTTTTACAAATCGGTAACAGTGCTGCCAGGTGTTGTGCTTGTTAGCACAGTCACCTCACAACAACACAGTCCTGGGCTTGAATCTTATTTAAACCCTTGAGCACACAATTGGCATGTTCTCCCTGCACATGGACTGCTTTCCTCTATGTTCGGTCCCAGAATCTAAAAAATCACAACAGGTTGACAGAGTGTGATCATTCACAAGTCAAATCAGTAGACATTATCTATAAAAGAAAGCCATAGAATCACTTAAGTAAATCATTGTTTTAAACTAAATAAGGTTTTTTCATCACCTTGACTGTTTGGATCAGTGAACCGTAAAGAAACACGCAGCAACTTAACGTTATGTTTCTATCACCGCCTGTCCATACGCTATATCAAGCCACATCTGACAGTCTGACGAGGCAGAAAGTAAAGAGTCACACTGTGATCATCAGGGTTGCAGGGTTCAAAGAACAGACTGATGAGTTCACAGCACATATGCATTCGATAGTCAGAGCAACCTTGTTAGTAGGTGTGTACACGGTACCATACAGAGTGTTAACAAAGAGAGGTGGCTGACTAGAGCGGCCCTGGAGGGTTGCAGTCGGAGGGAGGTGCTGATGGGTGGAGGTTAAAGCCCTCTTTTTCGCAACACACACAGCGACAATGTCACGCGCTGTCAGGCACCCCGGGGCAGTGCAGCATGTACCATGTCAGGGAAGAGAAATGATCTGTGAATCCTGGGGGAGCAGTCAGCTAATGTGCGCTGAACTCTGTGTCCCTGTACAGCCTGGGTAAGTGGTACAAAAGCCTTCCTCCATTCACAGATCTCTTCTTCTCAGATCACCTTGTTGCACAATAAAGTGTATTTTTCCCACACAAATCCCCCAAAATAGTGAAATGTCAGCAGGGTAGACTATTATATATTTGCTGCTGGGTGGGGAAATGTAAGCCTTAGGAAGTGATTTCAATGTAGAAAAACTGAAGAGAAAATCTTACTTGAGGTGAAAAGTCAAAACACACAGAAAGTAGTCTTAAGGACTGTGTTGAAACATTTCCGCCAATTAAACCGAATCTTTAACATAGGTGAACAGAATGGTATTATTTTCCCAGACATTACCTTTGTATTTCAAAACTATATTCCAACAATTGTTAAATGCAATTCAAAATTATTTATCATTTCTGAAAAAAAATAGACAAAGACAAAACGAAATGAAAATCTTAACAATAAAATAAAATAATAAGAAACTTTTTAGAACTGATAGGTAAAATTAAACATGCTTAATTACCTAGCATTAGTGTAGCATTATTAAAATATGATAAATAATCCCAAAAGTGACAAACTATAAAGTGCTCTACTGGTTAACTAGAATCCCAAACCAAAAGCACTGGTTTTTGCAGAATTGGATAAACGAAAGTGTAAAAAAAAACGAATGAAATCCTTGGCTGTCAAAAGAAAAATCTTCAAAGATTAGAGTTAAAAATTGATCATGCACAGTTAGTTATGTGCAAAAGAAACTTACTGACCTTTTAACGAAGTATAAAAACTCAAAAAGCTTCATTCTGAAAACAAATATTAAACATTAACATTAAAACCGCCAAAACTAAGAATTTAAAGGCCGTGTCACTCAACCACTACGTCCATCTTCCCTGTATAAAAATGTTGGTCTTTTATGATGCATGCGTGATATACGTACTTCAAAATTGATTCTTGCGTTCTTCATTCGTCGATGTGCGCAGATGTCTGTCGAGGGTTTTGGCTGATGGGTCTTTATGTGAATTCGACTATAAGCTTTTCACAGTTTCATAATTTATATATTTTATGCCCATTATTGCGTAAATCTTACGCAATTGTACGTTAATCTTTCAAGATGCATTCATAAATTTGTGGCTTTCCACGATCGTTTTACTTATGTCTAATAGACTTTTCACGAATGTACCACGGATGTACTGTATAACTTTTATATATGTGCGGTGTGCACACATGTCACGTTAAAATTACATGATTGACGCACAAATCACTAATAAATTGCATATAAACTGTGCAATAATCACAAAAGGTTGATTTAGGTGTTCTTTGTGTCGTTTATTCGTACTTCCGTGATTTTAATGTGATTCATTCATGATACATCAGTAAAAATTAAATGTAAAGACCCCAACCTTTCTCACTTTTTCACTTAATTTCACGTATGACCAACTTTTGAATTTGCAATATGCACAAAACCGCAGAATATGCTAATTGTGTAATTAAACGTTAAGGGTTAAATTAGCTGAAGAAAAATCAGAAATAAAGAAAATACGAAAAAATGAGACATGCTAAAGATAAAAAAAATCCTTACAACCTCAAGATAAAATGTTACAAGACAAAGTGTAAACGACAGTGCTAAACAATGCTTAAAGGTTAAAAACCTACAATGTGTGCCATCGGAAAACCCTTTAAAAAAAAAAAACACCACTAAAAATACACAATGCCACATTAAAAGCACTGAATTTTGAAGAATAAAATAACGGTGAAATAGCGCAACGTTTGCTAAACTTTTAATAAGTTTGTATGCTAAACTATCTTGAGAGTAAAATGTGTTTGAGAATGTCTGTCTAGTTTCAAATTTAATGAGCATAAAAATGCTTTAAAATTGATCAAACTTACAAGGATAAAATATAAAAACATAAAAAATTTACCGAGGGATGAAATTTGTAATTCTTTGATGTTGACATGCAGAAAAATGTTTTCTTTTGGTAAAGTATAAAATAATTCAACAAACTCTAAACTAAATATCAGGATGCTTTTATTTCTTTAAGCTATTAATTTTACCTTCGTTACTCAGCACAGGATTTCCCAACAAACTTAAAACTGAGAAAATATTTACTTTTTTTTTATTTTTGCTTTTTTATGTCATTATGTTCCTAAGAAGCTTTCCTTTTGGAAAGAGGTTATTCAGTGACATTTCCTTGCATACAGTTCATTTTGTGCCTTTTTTGAGAGCTCGTTTGTGTCTCCACCAATGCAAAATCCAAAATCATGATGTTAGGTTTCTGCTCTCTAAATTATCTCCTGAAAGCATTTTTTCTCGCTCTCATCACTTGACCGTCAGCACGTCTTGGGTTTTTGATTTATTTAAATTGCTGCTGTGATTCATTTGGAGCGAGTGAAGTTGCTGCACTGAACTTGTTCTTCCTCTTGATGGATTTATGTTTATGTCCTTACCGGAGGCAAAACATGCTGCGGGAGCCTGAGGAGCCGTATGCCAAACTTTAGAGGGTAAAAATATGACTGTTCAACAGTAAACAGGCATGTTATGAAGAAATAAAACACTCAGAGATCATGCAGCTGTCTGTAAACTAAAGGGTGCTGAAGACCAAACTTCCAGTTCCAACGCTGGTCCCATGGGGGCGGTACTGCCTGACCACCGTGGGGAAAAAGGACAAAAAGTAGAAAATGGTCTAGTTTAGTTTGCAACTTTCTCTCTATATTTTAAACTATCCAGACCCCTTTGCCCAATTTATTTTCTCAAAAGCAGCTTAGCAACAAATATGGCAACCTTTCCTTATGCCACTGGAAACAGTGGGTTTGCAGACTTATTTAATGGTCCTTGTTGTTTTGACATTTCTGTTGTAGTATTGAAGATCCAGATTAAGACTCCATCATATCAAACATGCAAATAAATTACGCATGCTGCAGATCCCACCAGTAGTAGATCACAACCTTTAACTTGTTGTGAAGCATAAAAACTATGTGCCTTTGACAACCGAGTTCTCCAGATCCATATCAGATTGATGTGTAGATGAGTGACAGGGAAGTTGAAATGATTTTCCCTCTCTAAACTCACAGAATTGTATTTTATTACACATTTTTAGACTGTTAGGGGCATCAGATTATAGGACGCATTAAGGGAACCAATACAAAATGTGATGACTGCACTACCTAGAATGCCAGGAGAGGCTAAGGCAATCGATTGGTTAGAGGAGTTGATGGGAAGTTTTTTCTAGTAAACTGTGTTGTTAATCTTGTTAGCGTCTTTTATCTGCAATCAGCAGCCTTTGCTGAGAGCAATACCCGACGGATGAGTCAATCTTTATTGACAACAGCAATCAACTATGTTTAGTTGTAATCCATAAAATACAGAACAAAGCACTCACTTTTTCAGTTCACTTACCGGTATGTTGAAGTTGTGTTGAGTTATGTTGAAGCACAGTATGTATCACTCATCATAGTCATAGTTATCAGTCATAGTTTACCAAAGTGAGACCTAAACATTTTGACTCATGTTTGAGCGGCGTGTAAAATCCATTCCAGGTCAGAACAAACAACCAGAATTCTCACATGAAGTGCATTGGATTATAGTCAACACAATTAATTTTTGAGGAAATTAAATAATTTAAAAAAAGATGTACCCTGATATAGCATTTGTCTACATTGATTACAGTCACAGTCCGATTCATCCACGCACACACATGTGCATTCACACATTGATGGTAACTCTGCTGCCATATATGGTACCAACCACCAGGAGCAATGCTGTATTCAGTATCTTGCTCAAGGACACTTCAACACATGAGGCACCAAAGCAGGAACTGAACTTGCGATCCTCCCATTGGTGGTCGACCGGCCTCTATCTGTCCCAAAGTAATTTTAAATACACCTTATAGTCCAAAAAATACGTAGGTCTAAATATAGTTAAAATGCTTTTACCTACTTTTTAGTTTTGCTCGCAAAGTTTTTAATTTTTCCACAAAAGGCTTAATGCTCACAATATACTATTTTGATGATGATGTAGTTTAGTGACACCAAATTCTTCTTTTGTGCAGCTTTAACTTTTAGCCATTTTTACTCTCATTAAATTTGCTTCTGCATTTTGGTTCAGCCTGAAGTCACATGATACCCTCGTCCGAAGGCTACCAGAGTTCAGAAAAGCTTTAACACTTGCTAAATCAAGCACACTAACTAAGGAAAAGGACTCAGGTGAGAATCAGTTATGTCAATGTGAATGCAAACTGACCTTTTACAAAAACTAATGGTTTTTAGAAATGGTAGTCTGACCAATATGGGTTTAATGGGGGATCTAAAGAATTTAAATTGTCTTAATAATCCTTTTTTACACTCAAGGATAACTGTGCAAAGATTTAATAATAATATTATCTTATATATGTATCGTATAAACACACACACACACACACTCACACACATATATATATATATCTATGTTTCTGAGAAGGATGATAAAAATTATGTTTTCGAGTCAAAAATTTCTACCAACAAAACCCAACAATCGATCATTCTTGCTGCACGATACGATCAACAAACGCTCTTTCCCTTCTACTTTAGTCCTTTTTTTTTTTTTTTTGATTTTGCTTCCTCTGCGAATCTTTTACAACCCTCGTTTCATTTCCTCCAGATAAAGGAAGAGTTTGAAATGAGGAAAAGGTGGAAAACAATTCTGGCATGCCGAATGTCTCACAGCAAAACAAGGAGCGATGGATATGATGAGACGGAGGAACGCACAGGCAGCGGCGCGCTCCCAGTTTGACAAAGCGCCGCGCCCGAGGCCACAGCCGTCATAAAGGCAGTAATAGACCGAACACACATTTTCATTAGCTATTGATTCATTTCCAAATTCTCCATTAATTTTGGGCCATCGCGGGGGCTTCTCTCCTCCCCTGGCGACGTTTCCCAGCCCTCCCTGACATGACCATGGTAATTACTGCACTGCCGCCCCGCAAGCTGTTCCCTCTTTGAGAAAACAGAAGAAATCGTCTAGAGAAAATGCAGGAGACAGGAAAAAAAATCCAAAACAAGCTCAAAAGGTGCAATCAAAAGACTATCAGTAATAGGCCTGCAGTTTAACACAGCAGAATTGCAACATACTATTAAAAGTGTGCGGTCTGCGGGAGTCCGCTGCTGCAAACTTTTTCTCAGAAAGTGAGGCCAGAGTCGAGGCATCCAATAACAAGCACCAGCGACCGAGAGGTTGATTCAAGTGAGACCAACCTTGAGGTTAATGCCCGACTCTAAAGGTGCTAGCTATGTGTGGATTATACACTGCTGACGCACCCGCCGTGCAGCAGATACTTTACGGGCTACATCACTCTCGGCGGTTGACAAACACGTCAGAGTGTGCTGGATTTATAACACCCCGGGCCAACCCGAAGTACGGACCGAGGGTGGAGGGTGACGTGTTAGGTCTCTTGGCCCCCTCCACGAGAGGTCAGACGTGATGATACACATAATGAAATGTGCAGAGAGCATGCATTATAGAGGAGAGTTCTTACCTGAAGGAGGTAACACCAGGAATACATGTAAAAGAAACAGAAGAAGATCAGCCACATGCTTAGTATTGTATGCGGTTAAATTCATTTTGCTGACTTTTTATATTACTAAAAACACCAGTAAACGAAAACTATCTACTAAAAAGATAAATGTGTATATATTTCTCTGAAGTAAATACCATTGGCTATGTTAGCTATTGCACCATACAACTGTTTTGCACAGTAGCAGAAAATACAACCATAGAAGAAGATGATGCAGGTTGGAAGGACAAAACAAAACAAAAAGTTTCTCCTTTAAAAAAGAAAGGTTTCAGAGAAACTAGCAACGAGCCCCAAAATGAGACAGATCTTTACGCTAACTGTGCTTTAAAAACTCCTTAGTTTCAAGGCTGGTCAATGGGCCTTTCTTTTTTTTTCTTCTCCATATGGAATCAAATCTAAGACCAAAGTTTACCAAGCTAGGCCGTGTCACACAGCCACCATATACATATTGCGCATTTCCACGTAAATAATTTCTGCCTTTTGTGATACATGCGTGATATAATTCATAATTGTTTCTTGCATTAGTCATTCGTCGACGTGCGCAGATGTCTATTGAGGGTTTCGGCCAACGGCTCTTTATGTGAATTTGGTTTGGAGCTATTTAATATTTTTGGTTGGTTAAATATTAAACAGTTTACGCATTTTTTAGTCTATGCACAATCATTTTGTAATTCTTACGCAGTTGTGCATGATTTTTTCGAGATGCATATGTAAATCTGTGGCTTTCCACGACCGTTCCACAATTCCAACAAACGTTTAACGCATGTTCCACCGATAATTAGTGTATCCGGTGCACATATGTTTAAATTACATAATTGACATACGAATCACCAATGAATTGCTTATAAACAGCACAATGACAACAGCGGTTTATGTTCTCCGCTGATTTACGTGTTCTTTGCGTGGTTTTGTCGTACTTCTTATGTGGTTTTAACTTGGTTCATCCGTGATCCATCTGTAAAAAATTGAACGTAAAGACCACAACTTTTCTCACTTTTTCCACATATAGTCATGTATGACCAATTTTTATCCTTGCGTTATGTGCAAAATGTACATAGTGGCTGAGTGACACGGCCTTAAGGTCGAAGTAGCTTCAGGCACTTTCAGTCTATTTCAGTCCACAGAAAGATGGGGATTTTTAAAACAAAAACATTTGATCAGATAGGGTTTAACAATCTTTTCTAACCTGTGTGGTTTATTAGTTTTTTTTTCACGTTTTGAATCCAATGACTTCAGGAGAAAACTGATCTAAATAAGGTGGTGGTCTGATGATTGACAGCTCAGTTGTTCCAATAACTGTCATGTATTTTTAGGGCAACCTGGCAGCAGACAAAGTGGTGGCCACACATTTAGTCAGTCTCCAGTACAAAATAAAGTGCAAATAAAGTGTGCAAGATGAGCTAAAACTGGGGCTAAACAAGGCAACCGTTTGATTCCCTTTACTGCTATAACTTTTCAACCCTTAACGCGATATCAATGTGAATCAGTTTATTGTGTTGCGTTGAAAAGACGCTTTAAAGTGTTGCTTACTGGCGCAAAACGGCTTTTGTCTGCGAATCAGCTGATTCATGTTGATCCCCTAAGGAGTTCCAGTATTTCAAAGGGCACAGGTTTGAACAGACACACCTCTGGTGTTAAAGCTTTAAAGCTTAAAATGGAATAAAAACTTAACTGTTAGGGTTGCTGTTTAAATCCGTTTTTTCAACAACAAAAGTATTTATCGACTGAAATAAGGAGAAGAGCGTAAACTTCCAGTTTCGGTCGAGGACTTCCACTTCCGGTTAATGATGTCTGGGTGCCATCTTGTTATCTGCAGGTCCTCCTGGGTATTCTCGTCCCAATAATTATGCAGAATTTAGGAACTTTGATGTTGTTATTCCTTACCTGTCCACTACTAGAGGAAAGTTTTAAAATGGAAAAATTCGACTTTTACAGTCGTCCCTGGCTATATCGCAGGTCATCTTTCTTTGATTTTTTTCAGTGCATTTCTGCATGCTTTCTTTTTCTTTTCCTCAATGGTGCATCCTGATTGGCTGTAGACCATTGTTTATCAGTCTCTTCCATGCCATGTCTCCTGTAAAGAATGCGTTCAATTTGCTAAATTTGCATAGGTCTTCGATTGCAAGCAGATCTTTGTTTTCATTCGATGAAAGTTTAAACAAGAGAGAAGAGTGTGAAAGTCTGTCTAAAAAAAAGTCGATAAAGCGTGTAATGAGGGGATTTACAGCCTTAAAACAATTATTTAAAGATTGAAAGTCAACTAGCAACTTTTATTTCTGTGTCAGGTGTTTGACGGAAACAAAGACAGGCTTGTAACACAGCGGAAGGACGGGTAAGAGTAGAACGTTACTGTTCCACCATAACCTGCAGAGGAAACGCTGTTCTTTGCACCTGAGGCTGCCGCGCAGCCTGTATGGGTAAAGAAATGAACTCCACCTGCTTCATTTATCACAATAGCTGCCTGCCCTGCTCTGCAAAAGAAAAAAAGGGGGAAACAAATGGGAAAGCAAATCAATTACACCAAAAAGAATCATGTCACCTGTCAAATATAAACTCTCTTCCGTGTCATTCTGCTTTTTTTTTTTCTCTTTCTCCCAGCGGCTCACATTTCCAAGATTGAATTTTGAAAACCTTATACATTATTAACAGGCTTCATGCCTCATCAGTGCGGCTGGCCCTCTCCTCTTGTTCTTCTGCGCTCGCCGAGACAAAATCCAATAAAAGTGCAGTTTGCACTCGTATTCCATGCTTCCTTTTTTTATTTTTTAAATCCAACCCATTATCAGCTGGGGCCATGTATGTAATTCAACTGGGAGTCCATTCAGACTGTAAAAATGTGCAGGGGGGGGGGGGGGGGGTGGTAAAAACCAATCCAAAGGAACATCAAGTCTGAGCCACACTCCACATTTCAGTCAAGCAGACAAAAACTGTGTCCAACTGGGAAAAATGCACAGGAAGAGTTTTCATATCCGCTTAGATTAAGGGGTACTTGGAAGAAGGGTGAAATAACGATGGCGTTGTCAAGGAAACGAGTGCCTCGGCGACACCTTAATCTGAGGAAATATAATTGGAAAAGGGGTGATAAAAATCTCCCTGTCGGAGTGTGTGATGTACTTTTATTTCAACGTTGGATGGAAGCCGCCTGAGCACTCATCAATGGAGTTATTGTAAAAAGCAGCGCTAATGAAAACACAGGGAGGAATGTCCTCCTGAGAGTACAAAATTCCGGTGAAGGATAACCAAAAAAAAAAACAGATTTGTGGAGTGCAAACAGCCAAAAACAACCCTACAGAAAAAAAACTCTGATCTTTAGAGAGCACAGGTGCGTCTGCCCCTCCTTCCACCACCGCCAACCAAAGTGGCGCTCTGTTCCCGGCACGAGCCAGTGGCACGAAAGCGTGCAGTATCATTAGTGCCTCAACCTTCGCAGATGAGAGAAGAAGTCATGAAGGAGCGGGAGCCAAAATGACATGCAAATAAGGAAGAACTGAAGAAATCTCTGCCATCTCCCACCAATTATCTTGTTAATTACAAGCCATTGTGAAAGGCTCCCACTGTTGATGGAGGCCCTGATTATACAGTGCATTTGTCCACACGATCCGCTGCCTAATCAGTAATTACTACCTGCAGGAGCAGCAGCAAGCAGCTCCAAGCCGAACATGTTCGGACATGTTAGGATGATGGGGAACGCAGCGGATTTCAGCGGGGGTTTGCTCGAGCAGTTTGATTCTCCAGATAAATCTTTTTGAGAGATGAAGTTTTCTTCAACATTTTAGAAATTAAGGGTCATTCTGCAGTCAAGTAGCTCCTGTTTCAAGTTTAGCACGGAACCTAAAGAAAGACAACAATGGAACCAAAACAACAAAGGTTTGTAGTTGTAATTTTGAGCTCTCAAGCTCCTCTCAGTCTTTTTTTTTGACCAATCAGGGGCTCTGATTTAGTAGTGACGTGTGGATTTGGTTTATCTGGTGAACCCAGACATGTAGAGACAAACTAGACGACATCTACTTTTTTTTCAGATAAAGATAAACCGAGACCACTCCCCTGACATGATGGTAATCCACACCCACCATTGCAAGGATGCTAGCAATTAACCAAATTGTTTCCATTTCGAATCATAAAGATTTGCACCACTTTGACATTTCTCACCGAGTCTAATCCAACTGTGGGTGGAGGACATGCACTAGTTATCAGGAGAAGCAAAAGAAGTAATTCTTCCCTGCTTGTATGAGCATGTTTAGTTATTCGTAAGGTTTTTGGGAGAAGTCAAACAACTTATATCAGAGTTCAGTGATTCTGCAATTTTAACCTTCATAGCATAAGCTACAAGTTCTTCATTTTTAATGCCGTTTATTGATGTGTGTACAAACTCACTCATATAGAGTCACTGGATGGGAGGAACTCAACACAGGAAGGTCCTAGCTGGGATTTGAACCAGCGTCTTCTCACTGTGACTCAACAGTGTTAACCTTCGCATCACCATTCAGGCCTTCCTCTTCTTTCTTTAGAGGTAATCCTCATCTGCTTGTTTAAGCCTCTTAAAGACACTTGCTCTAATGCTCTGTCGCCATGGTTACGCATGGTAACAAGTACCAGGAAGTGACAAAAGTCCAACATCAAAAGAAAGAAAGAAAAAAAAACAACTTACAACTTGCGAAGAATATTACCTAGAATTTTACTTTAAATAGCTGCTGCCATGCACCGTATTAGTGTAAATCAAAGTTATTGCTTTCAATTTAAACTGTTTTTTAAGTCTATATATGAATGGACAAAAGTGGATGTTTTATTTTTAGAAACTTTTAGAAACAGTTCCACGTTGAAACCAACTGATGGTTGAATCCCAGTCGGGAACATAAAGAGATAACTGGTAAGAAACATTTCCCCACTTCTTAAAAACCCATCACAGGCAGGATCAGTAATGTCATTCTCTGTCATGTAAAGCAGAACAGATGCCGCACTCTTACCCTGCTTATGACTAAAAAAAAAACTCCCCCAGTCTCTGAAGCCGCTCCAGCAACAGCGATGGCGCATCTACTGTGTGATCCCCCCAGGCGATTGCATCCTCAGGCTGTATTTAACTTCCATTTCGGAGCACAAAGCCCCGAGGGCAAACCATAATCTATAAGCGATTGCACTCTGAGCTAACATGAGTTTGCATCTGACAAACCGTTCAGAGTTAAACACGGTTTCCCAATGTATAAAAGGACACTTTAGCACCTTGTTTGTCTTGCTTTTGGAAACATTTCAGGGCAATGCAATGGAAGCTCGAGATTCTCGCAAATCGAGACGGAAACTTCTTAAAAATCCAAGGCTGTGCACCCAGTTTGATGAGTACTGGAAGATGATTTTATTTTATTTCTCTCCTGGCCTCAAGGGTGAGAACCCAAACCACTCCAGCACACCAGCACAAAGTGAGGAAGACTCTCTGGTGCGCTGTTATGCATATCGATGGGGCTGGACTGTGAGGGAGGAAGAGTATTCCTTTCCGTGATGGAAATGGTCAGACTGCCACTGAGACCAGATGAGGTCATTGCATGACTCAAATCAGAAGTCTTGTATCAGCAAACTGGAGAAATCTTGTAATAGTGATAAAAGATCAATCTCTAGGTCATCTCTCCAAGATCTTCATCAACTCCATAAACAAAAAACTCACAGTGGTCTGTAAACATGGAGACAGGAGTGTGTTGTGTGGTGACTTGACAACCTTTTGGAGGTCAAGACTTTATTAGTCTATTAATCAAAGCTTTTCCCATCTCTTCTGCTCTTAGGAAACCTGCGAGGAGTCCGCTCCATGCTCCTCCACAGGATAAACTCATCCCCAGCAGGTTTTTAGATCAGCTCCAGATGAGCCTAATCGTATCCATTTTCCAGACCACAATTATGGATGACTGGCAGTAAAGTCACACCGATGACTGGAAACGCTCTGGTGATGCTTCTGCTCTGATTAAAATCAGGAAATCTGGAGTTCAGGACGGCATCAGCCTGGCGGATGCTGTCGGCGTCTCAACCTCAACCTCAACTAAAACTAAAGGTAAAGAAAGGCTTCACAGGTAAAAGGTGAAAGAGGTCATTCTGATGGCAGAACCCAGATCAAACCCAAAGACGAGAGAGAAGACAGAAACAAAAGATGAGAGGAAGAAAATAAGGACAAAGAACAAGTTTGAGAAAAATAATAGATGGATATCAATGCTGTGCAAGTTAATGGAACTATGGATCTTTGCTTAGGTGCCGATCCGATTAAATTAACAATTTAAGATAAATGATTCTTATGATTTATTGTTATTATGTTTAAATTATTTGTATGTCTTTTTATTGGATGTATGAATATTTAAATAATATGTATTTAACCCTTTAACACCGCAGATATCACCAACACCACCTGATTAACACGCTCCTTAACGTACCGTAACTCTTCAACCGTTCACCCGATCAATTCTAGAACAGATTGCAGATACTCAAGTATTTGGATAGTCGTTACAGCCCGAGAAGAAACCGATGGGATAAATGTTTGAGGACAGTGATAGTAGTAGACAGAGGTAGGTAGGTAAATAAATAAAGGACAAGTATGCGTTGGGGGTGAGAGATGCATCGAGAGGGAGGGCATTCTGGTTGGAGGAAGAGATCAATAGATGGATGAGCAGGAAGTAAGTGTTTAATGGATCTGGAGAACCTACCGGTACCAGCAGCACACAGGTAAGAGCATGCGGGTCTAAGGGAGGGACGGATATATGAATGAAGACAGAGTGTGGATACGTAGAGAATATTAGGGAAAGATGAATGGATGAGGAGGATGCAGAGGAGGATAAAGGAGGAGAGGCTTTCCAGTACTGAACTGTAAGAAACACATTTTCAAGGCAAACTGCTT
Organism: Oryzias latipes; assembly: GCF_053564925.1. Classification (NCBI taxonomy): domain Eukaryota; kingdom Metazoa; phylum Chordata; class Actinopteri; order Beloniformes; family Adrianichthyidae; genus Oryzias; species Oryzias latipes. The sequence goes on along the minus strand of NC_136256.1, from coordinate 14,096,525 downwards.
TTATTGGAGTTTGAAGATGCTTTTCTGGAGACGTTGGTTGATTAAAATCCAACTTTGGCCTGATCTGCTTTGAACCTTTGTTTAAAGTGTTTTCTTATAGCCCTGACCTTGATGGCTTCTGTGGTTTCCCGTCTTTATTCTCTAATGTTACGTTCACAACAAGTGTCAACTTTCAGTGAAAAGTCCGGCGTAAATGTGCGTTCAAGCCTTCCGCGTTCAAATCCCTTGCGTTCACACATTCCTACTCCAGGTTTTATGTGTGTTTTCAAGCTGTACGTTCAAAACACACAGCATTTGACCACTAGGTTAAAGTTAAACCAGTTGACCAATCAGGGACTATTGTTTTTTTCATTCACAAACTTTCCAACCGTTTGAAAATTTATCATGAAGGAAATATGAATAATTCCACTTTTGAAAAAAAAAAAGCCTGGAGCACGATTCACAAGTTTTGTTCTGCTTTGACATTTCACACCAAATGTCTTCCAACTGTGAGTACATGTGCTAGTATGGGGTAGCGACAGTACAGTGTGAAGACCATGTGCTAAACATGCAAGGACTTGCGTTCAGCACTTTCTTGAACCTGCATCCATTGCCTGGTGTGTACATAACATGAAATCTTTTGACTTTGTGCGGACGGCCCAGTTCCCATCTGCGATCGCACAGATGCTCTAATGAGAGACGGATGTCTTTCTGGATGTAACTCAGAGCGAGATCGCTTCTGCTGCCTTGATGGGAGTAAAGCAAATGGCATGATGGGAAGCATGAAGGTGAGGAGGCAGAGAAGTGTGGCAGGAGAAGAAGCGATGGATCGCTGGATGGGCGGATGGATAGATAGATGGAGAGAGGGGCGAGGAAAAAAGAGAAGGTGGGAGAATGCTTCAGTGGCTCCACTTGACAGCTGAGTGAGAGGGGAAGCAGAGTGGCTACTCTATGTAATTTGTTAGCGGGTCCATGATGCATGCAGGCATGATACCGCAGCATGCCTGGAGAGCGCCAAAACGACTCCAGAGATGGACAGACAGGCAGCAGAGAGGGAGAGGAGGGAAGGCAGGAGGGTTTGATAGATCAGGTAGCATCAAGAGAAAGATCAGTTGGGGCGGGTACATCTGGGGAGCCAAATCGAATGAATTTGCAGCCTCTGGCAGGCAGGTGAGGCTGACCAGCAAGCCCATTTTCTTTTGATTTAGCACAACAGCACTTCTACGTTGCTAATATTGTTAAATTTTTTCGTCTATATTCAAGAAAAAGTTCATTAACTGAGGCAATGTAGTTTATCCACGACACTCAAAGACCTACTACAATAAAAATTGTTTTTGGTGGGGTTTTTTTCTGATGTTACAGGACACCAGAAACCATGATTTACGGCTAAAAACGGCATAATCATAATTTAAAAGACGACGTGGTCTTTGCTTATACTTTTACAATAAATCAAAAGATGATCGGAGCGGGACTTTAAATTAAAAATGATACAAATGTGGCCGAATTATGACGGCCTGCTGCTGCTTCTGAAAATGTGTGTTTGTGACTAGTTGACAGGGGACTGATCCAGGATGCCATGGCAGCTGCCTGCTATAATTACTTTGGAGCCCATTTGCACACCAAAACATACACAAACACACACACACATACCTCCTGATTACCTCATAAAGCCGGTTTTGTATGATTAGCTTCCATATTTACTCCATAGACTCATGTTTTTTGAAGCCTCGTTGGGGAAGATTTCGTCTCATTTGGCTTCTTTGTGACGCAACATCAAAATCCATGTCAAAAATGAATTTGTTTGGAAAAAAAATAATTACTTTGAAAAAAATAATGTTAAAAAAAATCGTTTCTTGACTGTTGTGTAAAATAGAAAGTCAGGGGGAGCAAGGAAAAGGGCACCTGGCATCCAAGCGCAGACATTACCAGATGGTATTTCTGGAGGGCATATCGATGGGCCTGAATGGCTCCGTCAAGCAAACACAGTGTAGTGTCTGACACACAAACACACACCATCCTACCCACATTTCTCACCTCAAATCTTTTTTCTTTTTCGCCAAATATTAGCATAATGTAATGCATTTCTATCCATGCATCATCACACCCCAGCTCTGTAATATGAAGTGCTCGTTAGTTGAATGACTGTCGGGATAGAGCATCAGGTCGGCAATATACTGTTAGGGCAGACCTGCTGCAATCAAGACTTTCTGAGCGTTCCCTAAATGTCACCTATTGAAAAGAAAACCAAAAAAAATGGATGCAGATAGACACAACAGTGGGGAGGGGGGCTAACCCAACAATATGTATGAAATAAGTATGAGCAGCTGAAGAAAAACAAGGATGGGACAGGACGGCAATAGTAAAACATGGGAGCGGCATGATGTGTCGGCTGGGAGGAGGGACGCACGGAGGGGGCGCCATCATTCCTGAAAAAGCCCGCTTTCCTGTTTTCATGAGGTCACAAGACAGAAATGAAAAAAGGTTATGACTTTGGAGTCGGCTTCTTTTATTGCACCACATAGAGATCCGGACAGTGGAATAATGGACAAAGAAGTTACAGAAAAGGAATGGAGGTTCCGCCCACTAAAAAACAAGTGATAACAATAACTTGTAAATAAAAAAGTAAATAAAATATCGGCATAACAAAACATTTAAATATATACACTTATATTTAATTTCTAATAAGAATTTATATGTATTTCTTTAACATTTTTTTTCAACCATTGTTCTTTCTTTTTCTACGTCATTTGTTTTTAAAACTATTTCCAGGACAGCCTAAAAATATTTAACCTATTATTTAAATAAAAATTATGAATAAATATTAAAAAATATATATTTATAATATTTATATTTATAAATGTAAACTTAATTTACTTCATGTTTTATGAACAAAAAAACCTCTGATTTTACAAAAGAAGAGGATTTTTTGTGTTAAACACAATAAATACGACAAAACAAAGGATATATAATGATGTAAAATGTGACACGCGTTCCAAAACGCACATTCTTGAATGCACATTTAGCCCAGGTGTTCACACTGGACTGTCACTCTCTGAGCGCTCGTTCTCACATTTGGAAGAGATTTGGTGCAAAATGATGAATTGGTGCAAAAATTAGGGTTTTTCTTTCATAGCTCTGTTTTGTTTTATGGAAGACTTGATGTCATAGAATTCCAGTCAGCCACAAACTGCATTTATTAATTTCTCCTCCATGTTCAATTGACAAATGGTTGGCGCTTCCATTAATTAAAAGGAAGGCCATGCATGCGTTACTACCATATCCAAATCCCTGATTGTTTAAAGTTCCAATCTGGTTTTACTTTAAACATGTGTTTAACGGCTGCACGTTTTGTACGTAGAGCCCCAAAGTGGTCATAGAAATTTGCATGGCTACGTGTGAACGCGAGAGGTTTGAATAAGGAAGCCCGAAGTGCGGATTTACGCGTTTTTGCACAGACTTTTCATTAGAAGTGGCCCCTTGGCAACGGCGTTGTGAAGAGCTTAACAAATGCTAGTACCCTGATGGAAGGAACAGTGTAGTCTATCCAGGAAACTGGATGCATTTCCATCAAAAAAGTGAATCGCATCTTCCAGTTCATCCTCCGCACAGTACAACTCTGACAGTTTCACATTGCAATCAAGCTTTTGCATTCTCTTTCTGAATTTGGAACTAATACAAAATGATTAAAAATTGTAGTTCCTCAAGTGACCACTGCAGGCTGGTTTCAAAAGAAAACACCAAACCATTTACACTTGTGTTAAGAAGTCTTTATGCCCAAAATACGCTTGTGTTCAGCCTGATGTCAAAAACTTAATTTGAGGGGGGGGGTCTGATTGACAGGTGGGTAGTCTCAATAAAACGAAAATTCAGTCAATGTGCCACACCCATTTCAAAGTCAATTTTTGCTCAACAAGATCCATCTGCATGTCATGGTTACCCTGTCACAGCATAATGTAAAGTTAGGAGAACTGGGCCGAGTTTAAACAAAAAAAAAAAAGAGCAATCAAGATGATCTGCCACTTATCTCATCTGTGATGTTACCAATGACTGTACATGAGAACTGGACTGAGTGAGTGTGACATCACTTATAGCCAGAAGTAAGCTATTTTCTATATAAAAATCAATTCGTTCACCATTTTTCGCCATATTTGAGCCAGACGATGTCCGTAAGCAGTGACTGGTCTGAGTCGATTTGAGTCAATGTTTTTATGGCAACCACTCTTGCCAATCAGAAGTGAGTTTGTTGGAAGGCCACACCCCTACCACTTGAAAGTGGGCTCGAGAACATCTGTCAAATGTTCGACATGGGACCACATGTTTTTACTGAGGCATCTGATTGGTCAGTTTTTGACTTGAATAACTTGCGCAACAGAAATAAATATTCATTCATTTTTTTTTTTCATTTTCTGTACCGCTTTGTCCCTTTCGGGGTCACGGGGTTGCCAGAGCCTATCCTGGCTACTTGGGCGTAGGCAGGGTATGCCCTGGACAGGTCGCCAGTCTGTCGCAGGGTAGAACATCCACAATCACGCACCCATGCACTCTCACACTCACACCTATGGACAATTTAGAGTTGCCAATTAACCTATGAAGCATGTTTTTGGACAGTGGGAGGAAGCCGGAGATCCCGGAGAAAACCCACGCATACACGGGGAGAACATGCAAACTCCACACAGAAAGGTCCCCCATTGATGTATTTTTCATGTCCCCCAGCCGGGACTTGAACCAGGGGCCTTCTTGCTGTGAGGCAAGAGCGCTAACCACTGCACCACCGTGCAGCCCAGAAATAAATATCATGAAAAAAAATAGAAATACTGAGGGGAGATGGGTCACTCAGCCCAGATCTCATATACAGTCAATGGATGTAAAAATGAATGGCTCTCTGACTTTTATATTTGGAGGCTTAAGCGGACTTCAGCCACTTCAGAAATCCAGACATATCTATTTTTTTGATAATAACCCCTTTAATGCCACTCCAAAGCTATTCTACTAACATTGTTAGAAGAAGCCAAGGTGCTGTATGAGAGGTTCATCTCCCACTCCCCCTTATGCCTGGCTGAACACACAGTGGACCTGAATTCGGAGGACTATGCGTGCGGACAAAAAGTGTAAACATTGGGCTTTGTCTCTATGGGCCCGCCTGCACTAAGGGAGAAGGATTTCTTTGCCTCTAATCCTCCCGTTTACAAGCACAGCCACTTTCCACAGCCATTGTGGACAGTCCTCTCCCCCCATTTACTCCCCGCATGGCAGTCATTTCAGCTAGTTTAACGCCGCTTGGGTTCCAGGGGGAAGGATTAGGACGTGACGCTTGCCGGCTGGTGTGAAAACAACACTGCCTTTTGGAAACCTGTTATTCCTTTCTTCTCTTTTGAAGGGCACACTGGTGGACTTTGGGAAGTTTTTCCACCTGAATTTCTTCTCCATACAAATGTATGCATTACTTTGGCCAATTTTTAGCAAATAAAAAAAAAATAGTCCTAGTTTTTAATTTACTATTTTTTATCCATTTGCTGGAGTGTAAAACCTTAAGGCTTCATTGTTTTTGACTAAATTTACTGATAAAACAGAAAAATGTAGAAGTTTTTCCAAATAAAAATCATGTAAAATCATATTTTAAAAGCTAGATTCTAATCAAATATGTTTGCCTAGCAAACTACATAAAAACCGATTTTTCTGTTATATAAATTTCAAAATAAAACTTGTGTGGAAACAGGACTCTTCAATTATCTTTCAACATTTGCCTAATTTACCGATAAAATGAATGACCATATAAGGATGTTGCATCATTTCATATTTGCCGGCTCCACCTTCCCCACATTCCTGCCTTAATAATCCAGCCTGCATGTAAAAATTGTCTGCATGGTGATTCCAAAATCAGGTCAATTTTCCAGTTGTGGAAAGTCCTAAGAGAAGTAATCACTTCCTTTGAGCGAGCATGGAAAGGCCAAAGAAAACAACAAACCGTCCAGTCTTACGGCAGAAAGAGTCCTGCAGGGACAAGAAAGGTGGGAAAAACATGTCAAATGTGCGGAGCCTGACGCAAACCGCATGGCACCAGCTGAAATAGAGCGCATGAGCCAACGTCCTTTTTTATGCTGTTTGCACGACAGATCAAAAAAAAAAAAAAAAGGCGATTACCACTTGGAAGCGGAGCTGTTAAAATGCTGACCTTTTCGCTTCTGTGTGCAGACAGCTCCGCCTGTATAAATGTGTGCGTAAGGAAAATGCCATAAAAACGTCCCTCGCTTAGCATGAGCGAGTGTTTGCAGCGTGATTAGGTGAAAAGGCCGTCTGAAGTGTACAGGTGGAACCACACAAAATAGATCCCTTTAGTGTGTTACAGAGAAATGTAACATCTTTATGTTCTCGTTTGCTATGGATCTCAGACTTTATTCGACTGATCACAGTGTATTGGAAAACCAATCAGATGCAACATTATTGGGTTTCAACCAGAGGCAGAGTTAGTTTTGCTAAACCCATCCCCAGCAGCTTGATTACCCATTTTTTTCCTCCCCCTACAGCATGTTATTAGCGACTTGCAGATGCTATTGTCCTCCACCATTCAAAATGAATTGGTCAGAGGTAAAGCCTGAGTCCTTTTTCAGACGAAATCACTCAGATCCATCCTAATTAAGTCTGGCCCGTTGGTGAACAAGGAGAGTCAGGTGGCGAAAAAGTGAGAGAGAGAAAAAAAAATCCAATTCCTTTTCTAAAAAGCGGAACAATAGCGGAGATGGCCAGGCCCCGACTGACAAAAAAAGGACAATCCACCACAGCTGAGGCGCGCAGGCGTTCTCTTTGACTCCCCATTATGCTTCTACCTTGGAGATGGCGGGATCTGATTTTCCAGCACGCTGTTGTGTTCCAATCTCCCTCCATTCACTGGCACGCGAGTCCATTATCATTAAAATCGCGTTTGATTTTCTCACAATGCACTCGCCGCTCACGGTGAACAGAGACGTACAGGGAGAGAAAACACATTAAATAAATGGCCTATGAATGTATGACAACAATAAACATATTTGTTGGGAGCAATAAGCAATCTTCATAGAGATAAATGATGTGATAGAGGTGGATGGGCCTTGATGAAAGGAAGGAAACCCCAAATGTAGTCGGGGGAGGGGTGGGGGTGGCAGGAAGAAATGAAAATATAGAAAATCTGTTTTTTAATGCTTGTCAACATGTTTGTTCCAGATTCTCATATTTTTTTATTTTAGCAAAGCGGAGACATTCCCTTTGGAGACTTGTGCTCATGTAAATTATTTAATAGAATTTCATCATTTATCATAATTCTCTGACTAATGCCCCTGTTTTGCCTAACAAAGAGGCAAAACCTTCATTTGCTTCACTAAACCAAACTGAATTCTGCGAGTACTTTCAACTCTATGAAGGTTTTTCTATGAAAGTGCTGATGAAACATGAGAGAAGGCAACTTTTCGAGTCAAGATTTAACCCTGAATGCCCATAATATATTTTCTGAGATTCTTATCTGAGTAGCAGGATTGAGACTTCCCCTAAAAGCCCATTGGATAGAACTTCGTCCATGTTTTCTGCCATGTATTTCATCATTATTCCACTAGGGGCAGTAAAAGGCCTTTTCCTGCTCATTTCAAAATGGCTGCTCTCATGAAATCTTAAAAACACTTCAAGCAGGAAAAGTTTAGCTAATTTTCAAGACTTTATGGTATAACTGGTCAGAATATCTCATCTATTGTAGTTCAATTTTTTAAACAACCACTTGTTATATTGAAAGAATAAAAAATGCTTGATAATTTATTTTTTATAAAACAATTAAATATGTGTGTATCAATTTTGAGACAGTGGGGAACAAAAAAATGAGAAAATTGCCGGCACATAATTAAAGGAAGAAAAGAAATAACATGAAAATAAAAACAGGTAAACTGAACTAAAGCCTCATATTTATACGGACTAAATCACTTGTGTGATGCCCTTAACATAAAAAAATGGATCAGGTGGGGAAAAAAAACAGAATTGAGTCAAAGTGTTCATGAAGGATAAAACCAAGGTCAAGTGGCCACTTTCGAGCAGACCTTAGGAAATGGACCGTGACAGCAGACAGAGAGGAAGTTAAGAAGCCCCGAAAATGACCCAGATGGAGTTCTAGTCCTGCTGCATCTGATGGTCACATCCTTGAGTCATTTTTAGATCTTTGGGAGACTTGAATGCAGGAGACTCAGAATAAGATTTATGGAAAACTTAAATTATTTATTAAACTGAAAAAAACAACTTAAATAATCGAGTAAATGAACAGATAAAGAACAAAAAATGTGATAAAAGTATCCGACAAGGAAAAGGCTAAAGAAGCTCCTGTGTAAATACAAACAAAGGGTTTAAAAAAACCGAAACACCTACATTATTTAGAAACTTTAACATACTAGAACATATTTTTCAGACGTACAAGGAAAAATAAAGGAAACATGAACATAGACACAGCGGTTTATGATGATGCTTGTTCAGTTACTTCATGAAAATTGACCTTTTTGTTTTAATGTAAACAATTGTCTTCTGTTTTTCTCTGTTTTTTTCTTTATCTGTAACTTTCTGAACTCTGAAACAAGCTTCTAGCGATAATTTTTTTTATTTTTTGACCGGGATAATTAGGTAACATCAAGACATATGTCGTACGGAAACTTTGGAGTGCTCCAGTTCATTATTATCATCCAACTACGGAAAAGTTTCCCTGAAAAGCCTCCAGCTGAGAGATCAGACAGTAGTTAGCAGAAAAGGATCACATTTGTCCAATTGGAAGTTTGAGAAGTGGAAGCCGTCCGAACTTTGAAGAATTAATAAAGCTCATAGTCAGAACAGGTAACTAAGGCAACAAAGGCTGGAAGAGGACTCCCAAAAGAAAGGAAATCTTCTTGCCAAAGGAGTACATTAAATAGAATCAATCTGTTTTTATGAATCAAACAAATACAGAGATGATTTGGTTGATGATGAGTATATATTTTGGAAAACAAATAGTGGTAAGTGTATCGTGAAGTATGTGTAAAGCTGATGTAAGTTGTGCAGTTATGACATACGGATGATGCTGTTGAACGTTGCCTTTGTACCACACTCTAGTCATTGGAGTCTAGCACAAGTAACTTCTGCGGCATGCCTGTAGAACATCCATGAACACCATAATTAAGCGAAGAAGATGGATGATTGGATAGATACATGGATGCAAAATGTTGGTGCACATTTTGTGTCAAGCTTAGTTGTGAAGCATTTTTGTGACAAATCTTAGGGGCTCTTATGAATGGTACCAAATTAATTATCAACCATCAAGCTAACAAATGACAAATGTTTATACTAAGGGGATAGCTGCAGGTATTTAACTAGTTTTTCATCTTACCAAGCTAAACTGGACAGCCCACTAGGTTGGATTAGGAAACTACAACAAGTCTTTTGGAATTATTCCTGGAATAGTCCAAACTAAAAAATGAAGTGACTCAATGAAAATCATTTTTTGATGAGGAAAAGAAAGTACGATATACAAACTATAATGTAAATTCAAAGAAAAACAACAGAAAATGTCTTGTTCCTGAACATTCTGTGGTGAGGAGATTAAATCCTACCAAATATATATTGTTAGAATTACAGAAGTAGAGCTCTTGTCAATCTTTTTAGCATTATTTCTTGAGTATACCACCTCCAAAATAACAGCTGTTGTAGCTCTGACCTTTCTAGACCCTTTAATTAGAGAACTAGACACAACATTTGAAACAGAAGTTACTGAAAATCCACAACTTGACATTTTGTTCAGTTTTTTTTTTGATCGACAGATGCTTAATAAAAAAAATACATAAAGATTGACACCACCTGTGCACATTCAGCAGATATTTAGTAAAACAAAACAAACATAGAAAAACCTGTCATATTGCTGAAACTCAAGAGATTTTAAGATCACGAGATGTTAACCTCCATTAGACAGGCAGGTTTGATGCCATTCCCTTGAAATCAAAGAGCGAGCCATTACTTCTCCTCCTCTGTTTAGCGCTGACAAACATCGACAGTAGGAGTGATCCATTATAGAGGAGGATGTCAGGTTTTCTGGTGACAGCAGCCTCTGCAGACTGGAGCTCGGTGCAGCGAGAAAAACCCGGTTTGATGTTATTTTCTATCTGTTTAACACAGGGATCCCTGACTTTCTTTACCTCCGCCTGTGGGGATCGACATCGCAATGTGTTCCTTTTGTTGACATGGCAACAGAGGCAATAGAAAGAGTTTGCCTTTCACACATAAAATGCAGAATCGCTGGCGACTGTATTCGAGAAGAAACGCAACTGTCATCGACCAGACCCAAAGTTGGTGGAACGACATAGAAAATGTTTCCAGAGAGTGGAGAGAATGATTTTTTTTTCTTTTTTTAGTGAGCTGCTTTTCCATACACATCAATGGGAAGACATCTGTAATGAGATCGCCTGTCAGCGCTGTTAGAACACTTGTGAGGAAACTACACTATTTAGAGTGGAGGAGAGATCAGGCGTGACAGCAGAAATCTTTGGGCTGTCAAGATGTGGTTTAGGTGATATTATGTTATGTGAGGAGCACTTACAGAACTCAATGTGCAACCTGTCTTGTCCTGGTTTACCTTTTCCATTCGGATGGAGATCTCTTATAATGATGGTGTGAATAGGAATGGGAGTGAAAATAAAAACTGCTTCATGAGCTTCTTGTTTAGGGATTTAGCTAACTATTATTATTATTATTATTTACGGATTTTCTTTCAGTTTACTTTGGTTCCATCACTAATGTAACTTTATCATAATTCTTTAAAAACAGTCTGTACTTTATTGTTTACTTTATTGAGCATTGTTTTTGCCACAGAAAATCAGTTCTAGGTCAGAAAGACCAACCAGAAGTTAACCATAACGGTAACTACACACCGGACGCATGTGGCGTAGTCCAGTCTGTGCTCGAAGCGGTTCCATGACTGACTTGCAGGTAGCGGCAGTGTTTTTACTGTCACCACCTTACTGTTTACTGGAGCTTGTCCGCTACAGTGGGATGAGGCATGATGTGAAATGTTGAAGTGGTGCAAATCCCACACATTTTCTTCCAGGCTCTTTTCTTTCACATCTCTATTCCAATAAATTAAAGACTGTAACAACAGAAAAAGCCCAATTAGGAATTCCTCCATCCTGCTCATGTTTATAATAGTTGGCACTTCCATGTTTTAAATAGGACATCACTAACAAATCTGAGTGCCTCATTGGTTACAACTTAGTGTTGTCAGGATTTAGCAGTGAAGAAGTTTAACTGGTTGAACTTCCATCGTTAACACAGACTTTTTATTGATGCATGGCGCACCAACACAAAAATGTGTTTTTAACATATTTTCCTCATTGACTTAACCATTGTTGACGAGTCTTTGGAGGTCTTATCTTGCGTTTCTTAACCACCTCCAGGATATCTACCAGAAACATTGTAGAACATGCCGCTGCATTGGTCAGCTCTGTGCTCCTTTAGAAAACATCTTAATGCTCCTGTAAAGAATTTGGCTAAAATAGCATTTGCTTTACAACCACACACATCCACCTTCCTGTGGATGCAGAGGGGAGGCTCATCATCACCTTGCACTTTGAGATAGCTGAGGAAAAGCCAGGGCACTCTGGGTAATGTCGCTGATTAATAGCATTCAGCAGACATTAAGGCGCTATGATTATCTCTCCCACACTGCGCCGCTCTCTCCTTCGATGCTAATTACTGTGATGTCGCTCGGAGGGGTATTTCTCTTTCTTTTTTTTTTCCCCCTCATGATGTCTCTCACAAGCACTTTTTCATTGGATCTGATATCATTTGTTTCATTTGTTATCAAATCATCAAAACTCTGCGACCAGATAAATCACAGATGATTAACCAAAACAACGCCGAATGATTGGAAATGAAACTTATTAGCCAAAATCTTAAAATCGTGTATTTTTCAGCAACCCGACCTCTATCCATCTGATCTTTGCCTGATGTTTCCATTAGACTCATAACTATTGATGGGACTCGCTCAGTCTTGTGTGTTAAATAGCCAACTGAGAGCCGGTCAAAGAGCTGTGGGATCTCGTCGGAGCACAGCGCTCTCAAAGAGTCCTTCGACACCACAACATATCGATTACTCCTGATCAAAGCAGCTGTGCCACAAAACTGGTTTGTTTTTTTGGCTGAGTCTATCGGCACTGAGATGGCACGTTTGGGTGCTTTAGCTGCGGTAAATGTTGGTCCAGTGATGCACAAAAGTGCAACAGTACACCACAGCTAATGGCAGCTCACCCATGACGAGTCCATTACAGCCTCAGCAGGAGCGTGAAGGACAAAGGCTGTAATGAACAAACACAGGCAGGTATGCAGTTATGCACAAAATGCGTCTCTGTCCAGACTTTCATTTACAGAAAGTCAACTGTGTGGGGACGAATAAAGAAAATTCCTTTTTACAAATGTTCTTGTTTGGTTAAATGACAATAGACACCCTATGCAGAGGACTTAGGAAGCTTTTACCCCGGATTTACACTGGTCTGTCTGCGATGGATCTGAGTTTCTTGGGGAGTCCGTCTCATGACCGTCAGTTAGTTTACATCGTCTCCATTGCGTCTCTTGTCCGTCCCCACTGCCCCCTGGCTTCTGGAGAAGGGTTTCGTGCTGCCACCCCAGTATTGAGTCGTACGTTCTGCTCTATTTGCTCAACTAAAACTTAAGCAAACAGGCCCCATGCTCTCTCCTTTCTCACTGAGTCCTTGTAGGATGCATGTTACATGTCCTAAATTACAGCGTTAGGATTTTGTTCTTCCAAAATTAAACGTTTGTCGTTCATGGCAAAAATGGAGGTTGGGCTTTGGGAACATGGAACCAGTATGAGGAACCGAGTTGGAAATCACTTAACTGCCTTCTTGGCTTCCCTCTAGCCTGCCTGCGACAATGCTGCTGTCATTCAGATGAAGGAGCGTTTCACTTTCCGGCAGACACTCGCCTCACATTTCCGGCCAACCGAATGCCAAACATCCTGAAATGAGCCCAGGCGACATGTAAGCACAGCCTCTGGCTCCTCCAACCCCTGTTCCAGGCACGGGCTCCCGTCTCCCAGGGTCATCTCCTCCTTGCTGTTTGAAAATAGAGATGATTTGAATGAAGACACCGCTTTCTAAAGAGGAAGAGGCTCCATGGTGGCACTGGGGGTGCTGGCACGGATGTTCTGCTGGCCCAGTATAGAGGTTTGGATGCAGCCTCAGGGAGCTACAGCTCAAGGCGACATGGCTTAGGAGATCTGACATCTAACACGGGCAGGGGGAGGATGGAGTGTGTATGGAAGGTCATAAGGTCCCTCTGGACGTGTGTGTGTGTTTTATTTATTTATTTATTTTAGTGCTGTGAGTGAAGCGAAGCCCAGCAGGGCTCGGTAACACCGGCACAAAGCCAGAGCCGAGAAACCAGCCTTTCTGCGAGGAGGGAGTACTGCACATGCTCGGAAGCGAGCGCGTGCATGAAGCGGTAATAAAGGCTGACAATAGTGAAGTGCGTCCCCTAACCTGGAGTGGACTGACAAGGACATGTGACAGCTCCGAGGCCAGCTCAGCTGTCAGCAGCACTCAAACTGACGACAGCAGACAGTAGCCCGGCGTGAAGCCACCGAGCGCCCTCTGCACTTTCATTCTCGGAAATTTCCAGAAACCGAACAGGATTCTGGTCGAATAGAAAGCGTCGGTTCACTACTGGCTGTCAATTTTTGCAATGTAATGCAACAGTGCTTCAGCACAACTGCATGAAAGGCTCGTTAGTATGCCGCAGCCGAAGCCACAACATTCCCAGCAAACCCCTTGAGTTATTTTGGAAGTTATCAGTCACTTTTTGGAGAACAGACTTTCTTCCTTCCAGAGAGATTACAGTCCACTGATGCTTCCAAAGAGAAAAAAAAATACCAACATATATTTCATCACAGATGTTTTTTATTAAACCGTCACAGCACTATGTAGAAAGTTTGAATGTCATCTGAAATACTGGCTTGGCTTTAACCTGCAGTGCTTTAGTAAAAGTCTGGTCAAATCTATAGTTTTTCATTTTTTAATAATTGAAAAGCTTAACTTATAATATTTTTCTATTCCTTCTATTTTTAAAGACCGAAACACATTTTTTTTTACATTCCATGAAATCTGAAGAATTTAACTGGAAATTAAAGACAAAGAGTAATGTGAGAAAGAGTATTTGTGAAATAAAAAAATACGCTGGGCGGGTCACAAGCTCCCTGCTCCGCCCCATTCGGATTCATCCACTTGAAGAGAAATAGATCCATGTACGTTTTTGTTTCCCTCTGGTATCTGGCTCAAAACTGTACGGCTGTTTAGCTCCAACATTATTCACCATTTTTGCTTCTCCGCTAATGTTATTAATGTTGGAGTTGTGAAGGGCTGTAAGCTAGTGGGAGGGGGGGCATGTAAACAGAGAGCTCTCAGCCAAGGTCGAGAGTAAAAAGGGGGAGTTGTTGCTCCTCAGCTTAACTTAATGAACTATGTTCAAGAAAACGACACGTGTTTTTGGATTATGGCTATAAATGGCATAATCATAATAATAAACCACTGGGAACAATAAATCAAAAGATGTTCGTATTTATTGTGAAGATTTTAAGTTTGCATTTAGTGTTTAGGTTTGTGATAGATTTGTGTTACAAGGGTATAAAAAGTGTTTTTAAAATACAATTTGATTTCATTTGATATTCAAGCTGTATAATTCTTAGACCTGTGAATTCTTCACTAACTTTTTGTCATTGAAAGAGAACCTTGATGCAAAAAATAGAAGATAAAGTTGAGTGAATGCCAACACTCAAACACACATATAAAACAAAAAATACTTTACAAACCAAAAAAGGTACTTTTTTCCCCCTCCTTCCTAGCTATACTTACAGTTGCAACTTTGTTGAAACAAATTTCTAAAATTAAATAAAATGCTAACATCTACATTCGTATCACAAGGAACTAAAATTATGGATAATTGGACTTTAAAGGTCATAAAAACTGTCACAAGCAGTGAAGGCATTTTCAATTTCTGATCAATATTGGCACTTTCTAAAGTGACAGGATTCTTAATGTTTTGTTAAAAATGTGTTTTAAAAAGAATATTTTAACACTATTTTTGTACCAAAGTTTCAAAATGGTCAAGTCTTAAAACTTAAATATGATGCCAAAAGCCATGCTTTTATTTTTCTAAACTTTTTATGCCCCTAAAAATCTAATCAATTTTCTTCTGGTTCTCTTATTTTTTGGGAATAATACACCATTTTAAAGTTCACAGTGTTCTCCCTTAAACAAAAATGTGATTATTTCCCATTTTTCTTTTTGAAGGAACCTCATCCTCTCTAATGCTTTTAGAATTTTCCAAATTTGATGGGTATTCTGAGGAATTGTATCTGATTAGTGCTTCTATTCCAGTGTTTCCAGACGCTCACAGAAAGTCTGCCAGTGAAGTGATGGTATCTGATCACATGGCGCTTGAACAGATGTGGCGCTCAGCAGACACACAAGCTCACTGGCGTAATTGGCATGCAGGAATGTTCTCACATGCGCACACAAAAAGCATTAAGTGTGGTAATCAAGGCTGGAACAACAGAAACCTTTTTATTACTTTTTTTTTTCTGGGGGTCTTTCAGCGGTGCAGGGTTAATTTAGCCACCGCCACTTGAAAGTCAGCAGGTTGCCGTGCTAATTAATGGAGCACGACTGTTGTCCTCAGGCGAATCCACGTGCAATCGCGTGCACTTTAGCTCCTGCGTTCACAGACGTCAGCTGGCCGGAGCTGCGAAAAACAGACGTGCGCTAAACTTTCCGGAGAGCCGGGTTTGTGTGTGCGAGCGCGCCTGAGCAGGCAATCAGGAGACGTACAGCTGCACACTCAATCAGACTGGTCTCAACTGAAACACACACACAGCAATGAATGCTCTGTACGAATCATATCACCCGCTTGATTAGTTTAAGCCAAGTTCTCCTTTGTTTTTATCATTTTTTTTAAACGTCAAAAATGCCTCTACTGAATACAATTATTTAAATGCTGCATCAACTTGGACTTGTGACTGCTAGTTAACATCCATTTTCCATAACCTTTGGCATAAAGTGATTATATAGGAGCTAGAAGAACAGATAGGCTACAAAGCAAACACGTCACATACCGTATTTCTCAGACTATAAGTCACTCTGGAGTTTAAAGCAGCCGGAAAATGCAAATCTGCCAAGCCCGGCGTAATGCTGTGTTCACACCAAACACAATTCATGCACCAAAATCTTATTGGACATGCATCAAATTTGAAGCTTAATGCTTTTTGTTGAGTGTGGGAGAAGCTGCCATCAAGTTTGAATCCTCATCGCTACATGCAAGCCCTGGCTGTATACCTCATTTACAATTCACGGAAGACATGGATGGCGTTGAGATATCAGGCTTATTGATTTGAAAGAGTTCAACAAAAGCATTGGTAAACACATGTCCATGTCTTGTAGCGTAGTCCGTTAGGTTGATATTTCAGACAAATTTGGGGTTGATTTACCTTTAGGATCCCCTCTGTCAGAAAAGTGCATTACCCACGAAAACAATCCAACATGGCGTCCATTTGTAAAGATGGCGCCATACACTCAATTGTTACAAAAATATTCAATTTCTATTCGACCCGAGTCTCAACAATATGTTCATGGACAAAATGCAGTTTTTAGACTGGAGGGGTACCTACAGAATACTATGACATGAATATAACTTATTTTTACAGCCTTGGATTTTCCCAAGGCTTACATGCTTTTTTGAAAGAGATCATACTAAGGTACATCAGTCTCAAATTTGGTGCTTGCATCACAAAATGCACCATTATAATAATAGCCAGCTCAATAACTGTGATCTTTTCCTTCTACAGCAGGAGCTGCGTCCGAATGACGGCATTTTGAACGGTACTTCCGTGTCCCTGTAACCCAGTTTGATGACTTTCTGTCCCACATAAGTTTGAGAAAGGGAAAAGTAAAAAACAAGAATGTCACAATGCAAATAAGCAACACATCATAAAGTTCAGGAGGATGATCAGATTCCATCTTTTTGGGTTTGTTTTGGACAGCGCTTCTTCCTGTGCATTGCTGATAAACACACCTACAGTGTGTTGTAGTGGTTGTTAGAGGGAAACAATCGCTCAAGGCCAATCGGTTTGTTAGTGGGAAAATAACGAACACTTAAGTTTATTTATATTTTTAAAAAAAAAATCACAAATGAGTCACTCTTGAGTATGAGTCTCGCCCCCGGACAAACTATACAAAAAAACAAAAAAAAAATATGCGACTTATTCTCCGAAAAATACAGTACCGCTAATAACTCCCAGCAAAGGGGAATTACACTGTGTGTTTCGTCCATCAGCCTAATAATGCAGGTTTGGCGATGGCTGTTTATGTGAGAAAAACATATAACTCGACATGTAGGAAAAAGCATCCGGGGTATAATCTGACCTGCATCACTCTGCATCTGCTGGGCTAAAAAGATGAATTTAGAGTGTTAAAACAATGGCCCCTGTGTACGGCCCCTTGACACTGGGGAAGGGGGCTCTCTTCCAGCCGAGTGACTCCCTGACACCAACCCACTTTCTAAATGAGTGTAATTTTGCTTTTAAGCTGAATCCTTACGGAATCATAATTCATTACCACTGAGGTAGAATGAATCGGGGGAGTCCGAAAAATTACTTATAAAAGCCATCAGTGGTCTGACAAGGGTAGTAAATCTTGGCTTGCACTCAGGTGTGACTGCATTTTGTGAATCAGGTGTTAAATTTGGAATTAGCTGCTTGCTGGCTAACAACACATACATCACACTAATGCAGTTCTGTCATTGCCGTGCTCGCCTTTAATCAGGGCGCATCTGTGTTCTGATGAGGAGCCTCAGCTCTCTATGATAGTAGTACACACAAACACGCACGGACACAAATGAAGTCCCTGGAAACCCCAGGCTTCCAGTGGACTCTTAGTATGACGCTACATTCACTGTGCTGACGTTTTTGTCAGGATTTTAATGCAGATCAACGTGAACAAACACTTCCTATGGTCTTTTTTCTTTTCATTTCACTATGGATTTGCAGAAACGTTAATATTATCCATAAATTCACAGTTTCACATAACACAAACCAAGACAAAGGTTGCTTTCATGTTAGGATAGTCAAATTCAAAACGCTAATAGTTTCCATATCTTTGTTTTTATTCACTTGAAGAAACTTCACTTGGTTCCAAAGTATACGGGGGAGCAAAAATACAAAAAAGTTTAAAAAGCTGTACTTTCAATAGCAGCTCAGTAGGGGGCAGAAAACAAACTAAACTAAACCAAACAAAAAAGAAGGTTTGTAAGTAACCTCTTACTCGTCTGATCCACAAGTCAGGTGAGCTTTTCAGTGTTCCCCATTTCTCGCTGGGGTTCTCTCTTGTTTAAACTCTCAAAGTTCAAACCTCTGTTGAAAAATATGTCCATGTTTAAAGATAGACAATAAAGATGTGATCGTGATGACAGATTTATGTAAATTAAGCAAACTGAACGCATTTTGAACGGGAGACACATAACAGAGATTGATTGACAATGAACTGCAATATAATGAGAGACCACTGTACCACACGGCAGGCGACTTGAATAATTCCTACTCAATCTGGTTTAGTCTGTGCTTTGTCACGTTTTACACAAAGGATAACTTGTTTTACTATCATGCGTTTAAAAAAAGGGTTTTCTAGTGTGTAGAAGACAAAAGAAGGTGGCAAGAAAAAGGGACAAAACCCCCAAAACAAATACCTTTGATGATCACACTTACAACTACTGTTTAATGCAACTGTTGTGCTTTAGCGTCTAGTTACAGAACCTGCCGCCTCTTTATCCACAGTGGAGTTGACATGAGATCCCATAACTCTGCTTTGTACATCATCAGCAGGCTAATCATAATCAACAGAGAGATCAAATAATGTGCACTAATTCTGGTATAATGTACCTGATGGTTAAGAAGATGAATCATCCTGGTGCTTGTATCGTCTTGATAGCTGCTGTTATGTTTGCTCTGAAAAATGAAATGCTACAGACAGTTGTATAAAAGAGCTACATGGGTCAAAGTTGTGTTCACAAACTAATTTAGTCTTCCGCTACATTTAATTTTGACTGTATCTGATACAACAATATCTTATGTTTCCTGTGTATAGGTTGCATAGTTTGGCCAGGAGTATGACATACTATTTAAAAAGTAAATAGCAACAACTGCTAAAGGGCACTATAGGTGTGTGTTTCAGTATCAGAAGAAGCACCCCTTAGTCTTCCACCAGGCTCGGTGGATTTGTTGCAAAGTGACACAGAGGATGAAAAATTCAATGGATTTAGTGATTTGAAGGGATGTAACCATTGTGCTATCCTAGGCACTTTAACATTGGGAGTTGGGTCATCTAGACCCACTAGACAGTGCTCTGAACCTTTTTTCTTCAATGATTTGTGATCTTCACTGGTGACCATGGATTACATGAAATCTTTCCACCTTTATCCACCTTTGTCATGGTAGGAATAACACTTCAATGCAAGGGTGGGGTCATCTAAGATAGCACAAGGGATAAAGAGTTTAGTTCACTTGTTAGCATGTTCTTTATGATATGGTTGTCTGAATAATTGCCTGTATGTTATAAAAATAAAATATACTAGATTTCTCCTGTGATTTATGAAGCTAAACATGGTTACGGTAGTGAAGGGTGCATATATTCAGTCCATTATTGTCATCTCCTCCATTGCTATGATTTATGTTTCTAGATTAAATGTCCATTCTTGTTCCCATATTTTGTTAAGTAACATCTCTTCCAAAAGTGCAAATTATACCCAGTGTGACTTATATATGATTTTTTTCTTCTTTATTATGCGTTTATTGGGGACTGCGACTTACATCGAAGGGACCCTCATCCGGGACCAGGAACCGCTTTCTGACCCATCTTTTGAGGTGGTCTCGGTTCTTTTCAAATCCAACTGAGCTCTGAGTCTCCTCAGTCTGACAAGGATTGCAAAGCGAAGGACTTCTATTAGAACTTCTGTTGTTGCTTTGCCCTCGTATTCCTGGCCAATGACTGAAGAGATCTTTGGTCACGTGTTTTTGTTTACAAGTTTTGGTTGGTAACAGAAAAGTCTGCCTGACAGCAGTCTCAATACAGACCAAGCGCATGGTTCAGGACTCTATCCAGACCAAAACAAGCAGGCTCAGTCTGGGCCAATGGACTTTTCCAGTCCTAACACACCCTTATACTCCAGAGCTATAGTCCGAAAAATACAGTGCAAATCACATAGTTGAAATAAAGTTAAGAAAAGGTATTTATAGCGTCTAGTCCAGAGTTGGGCAAACTTTTTGACTTGTAGGCCACAAAGGGTGCCATAATTTAAGAGAAGGGCCGAATTATAGGAGCAATTGTGTGGGGTGTTTTGTTAATCCACCATGTAAACTGGACAAAAACAATTTTATTTTGATTGAAAATTAATATTCATTCATTTTCTAAACCAGTTTTGTCCCTTTCAGGGTCACGGTGTTGCTGGAGCCTATTCCGGCCACTATCCTATATAGGAAAGGATATATTTATATTAAAACAGATCATCTTAGAGTTTTTGGGTCAAAACTGTGGCTTTTGTTCTCATTTTTGTACCAATTGCACCAGAGGGTTGATGTGCTTCGGAGAAAATGCAAATAAGAGAAATGCTGCATTTATGTAGTGTTTGAATAATCGGACAAATCGCATAATTAATTTAAATAATAGGCAAAACCAAAGAATTTCTCTGTTAAATTTTCCCTAGAAACAGTTCCGTCGCTATTAGTAAATTTTTCTTTTTGCATATCAAACATTTATTGTTTTATGGATCTCAAATTTAGGGACAACTATCTTTAATTGTTTGCTACTAAATACTAATAAATAATATGCAAAAACAAAACATTTGTTTTTCATCTGCTAAAAAATAATACTATATTAAAATAACCTGAACTTCCACTTTTGAATTTACCAAAAATGTGTTCTCTTGGTTTTGGGAGTGGCGATCTGAACTATGTGCATCTTTTTTTTACTTTTATTCTTTTCTTTTTTTTAAGGTAAAAAAAAGCCTCATTATAGTTTGACTGAATAAAGTTG
Organism: Oryzias latipes; assembly: GCF_053564925.1. Lineage (NCBI taxonomy): Eukaryota > Metazoa > Chordata > Actinopteri > Beloniformes > Adrianichthyidae > Oryzias > Oryzias latipes. The sequence goes on along the minus strand of NC_136256.1, from coordinate 14,075,433 downwards.
AAATGCATCCAAAACTTTAGTTGCTCTAATCAGCAGCAGGTAGACTAATGTAGTTTTGTGACATCTAGGTACAGTACAGTGTCATCTGCATAAGTATGATAGAAATAATTTATATTGTGCATCCCTTTATTTAGCTGACTTTTATTTTAAGGAAGATACTCCTTTTGTCCTATTTAATTTCTTCAAATAGGTAATGGAATAAATCAAATTGCAAAAATTGTTGGTTTTTTTTTTTGTAAAACATTCAATAGCTCCCTGTTGTACAATATAAACAGCATTTTTGTCACTTACAGTGCAGTCCAACTTGTTTTACCTGCATTTCCAGCCCCTTCAGTAATTGCTGCACAGTTGGAGCAACTACTCTCAGCTCTGGGCTTTATCACAGTTGTTGAGGCAGTGAATGGATTTTTTTATCACAAGTGCCCTGTCAAAATGGCATTTCTATCACTGTTTGGTACTTCATTGTATTCTCAAGTACAAGTTTGTGATTCATGTCAGCAAAGGAAAGTTTTATTTTGCTGCAGGTGGTACAAACCAAGAAAAATAACAACACAAGCTTTCCATGGTGAGGTTGATCTTTTAGATTGGATTCTGACAAGTTTAAATACAATTGAATGGTTTCTGAACATTTTATTTGGATTTGCATTTGGCCACATTTTGTTGTCTGTAAAGTGTAAAAGGTTGTCCCGCATCGAAACCAGTGCAAACATGTCACAACAAGGCCAACAAAGCAGATCCAGAGGAAGCCACTTTCTGTCTTTCTTATTTTCCTCTGTGACAGACGGTCCGCCATGACCTGGATATCCTTCATTTTCGCTCCCAGGAGGTGGTAACATTGTGCATTACCTCTGACGACCGTGCAAATATGAAACATGTTTTTCCATGCTCAGCAAACACCACACAGCTGCTGTGTTCCTGGATAGTAAAAAAAGGCCTGCCTCATAAAAATAAAATAAAAAATACAACTAAAATATGGTCTTTGATTGTTACCTATAGGGGGTTGAAGAAAGAACAGGTTCTCTGTTTTGGACTCAGTGCCGTTTGAGACGTCATGTGTGCAGGATCAGGAAAGGCACTCTTGCCTGACTATTGACCATAAATTTTTAGAGGCATCGATAGGTTAATGTTTCCCGTCAAGCAGTGCGTTGCACTTTCAGGCTTTCTCACGCAGGACTTCCATCAAATCACATCAGGCTGTGGGACTAGCTTGTATCATCCTGAGCATTATCAGCCATCAGCCATTGACTTCTTTGGCTGTATCTGGCTCCCAGCTCATCTGCTTCTGAGCAGCGCTCCACTGCTCGTCATAATTGAGGCCGATAGGGTCTGCCATGACTGCCATCCTAACACTTCCTTTACCATTTCCTCCCGTCCCCTCTCACCCTGCTCTTATCTATCCCAAACCCCTTCTCTTCATGCAGTAAGGAGTTTGGCTGAAAGTTAAAAAGCTCCTTCTTTGAAACCTCATCCTGTGGTACTGTTTTCTGTGAAGGACTTAAGGTATTACCTTATGATGTCAAGGTTCTTCGTGAGGAAGACACAGCAGCCAAAAATACCAACATTTATTTTGGGTACCTCAACTCATCCCAACTTTTTCCCATTTTTCTTGAACAATAAATCTGGAACCGTTTTCATATTATTTTAACAAATCAAAACCATAAATATGAGAAAATGAAACAAATTAGCAAAAATATCTCATCTTTTTACATTTTTTTCATCTACATTTGTGCTTTAACCCTTTAACCCTGGAGATGTCCCCAGTGACAGAACACATGCTCTTTGAGCTACTGTATCTCTTCAAACGCTTATGCAATTAACGGATCTAACGTGGAGAAAAGTGGCTTTTCATTTTGGCGTAGCCTCAATACTAACGGTGCAAAGCCGCCGCTGTGTCAACGGTGGAAGAATAGCTGTAGTCGAGAGAATGTCTGGAGCTGAAGTTCCAGGGTTAAAGGGTTAAAGCTAAAAAAACAGGTGTCATTATAAGAAACTATTGTTGGTCTTAAATGTCTTAAAGAGAAACACAGAAGAAAGCGGAGTGCCAAACTAAAACAGTTTTCAGGGAGAAATATAATGGCAGGAGGATTGATTTTCAGGAGATGGGCTATTGGTTTCATTATGTTAGACGCTGTTATTAAATTAGTGAGGCTTGCTGAAGAAATGAGGGCTCCCTATTGCACTTGAAATTAGTCATGTTCAGCTGAAAGACGAAAAGGAGCCATCTGAACTTTTAGAAGCTGCAGCTTGACAGTGTTTCCCTCGCAGAAAAAGAGAAGAATGTTAGACAGAAGTCAAGCCCTATAAGGCATCAGTTCAAAAGTACTGAATAATAATCTGAAATCTAAGGTAGTGACCTGTTTCTGCACAGAGGAAGGATTTGGGGCTGCACTGCTTTAACTTCAATAACAAAAAAGCCCGTAGATGATGGTTTTTGACCAAAAGTATAGGTTTCCATTCCTTTTAAAAGGCTATTAAAAAAGATGAAGTCCTATTTGTGCAAATATTAGTATATGTTTCATCAGAACATTACACTGTTGTTTCACCCCAGCATTTAATACTGTACTTTCCCTGGAGTTAAATGCAACTACATCACCTGTTGAAGACCTACTCTGATCATATTTTGATCTATTATCAAAGCATTCCCAGTGGTCTTTTGATTGTGATTATTCTGTTTTTAGACAAAATAAAAAAAAACCTGTGTCATCATATGACAGTTTCTGCAGAGTAGGAGGAGTTTGTCAGAAACTGGCCAAAAAGTTATTGGCGGGACTATTGGCGCAGGGTAACCCCGCCCCCCTTCCAGTTGCTGAGAGCTTTTTGTTACACTAGCTCCTTACACTCCCAACATATTGCTTGCTCGCACAATACCAGTGCGAGCGGCTGGACGACTCAGTTCCCGGTTGGGTTAACAAGAAAATAGTTAACAAGAAACCTGGGTTCAGTTCCCAGTGGCTCAATGGGCTGAAAAAAAAGTCCAGTGTGGGTCCTTAGGCAAGACCCTTCGCGCTGCTGCCTTTCCGGGTCTCCCTGTGCCTTAAAAATACAGGGTTGTACCCAGGAAGGGCATCCAGGGGAACATACAGGCTGACTGAAAACTTTAGCTTCTAGATTCTGTGTCAAATTAGCTTGTAGGGTTTGAAGTGCAGAACAGAATCAAAACAGAAGTTACTAATTTACATGCAGTGGTGCGCTGAGACAAAACAACATTAGAAGTGCTCAAATTGATTTTCAAAGTTCCTAAAATAAAGGAAAATTCCAGTGTCAGTGGTGTAGTTCCTAAGAAATAGAAAAGAAATAGTTAACAGCACAAATTGGTATCTCTACAGTGTCATATAAATGTATTTGATCTATTTTTGGTACTTTTAAATATACTTTGCAGGGGGAATTGTCAATTAAAGGCGACTAAATGAAGTTCTGGTCGACACGTCCACAAATCTATGGCTGCAGCTGCTACCAGAGACGAGGTTTTGTTTCTGTAATCTTCAGAGATTAACTACAAAGTTGAGGTTTTTTTTTAAACATTAGGGAGGATTGGTGCCGTGGTTCATTCACTGGCCAAACAGTAACAGTCATTTATATGCAAATGTTGGAGATTACAGCATTATTATGAAAAAGATAGTGATAATCACATTAGGTCTTATGTCTCTAATGCCAAACCACTGAGGATTTAATCTGCATTCACATAAGGAATCCCACCAACTGACAGTACAGAAAATTTGGCTGCAGTCAGGTCTCGGATCACAGAGCGTAACATAGTCGCACTGTGCATGGCAGGGGAAGCACACGAAGGAGGTTTTGGGTGGGAGTCAGAACGCTTCTCCATCAGGACGACTTGGGGCATCTTCATGCAATCAGCACCACAGTCAGAGGGTGCGGGGGAAGACAAATTACCAGAGGAATGACTGGAGAGTAAGGCGAGCTACCCTTCCCTGCCTCCTCCAGATGGACATAATTAAACCATTAGCTGGCAAGTGGGGGCTGATGACTCCATTAGGACCCATTTTGGGCCTAAGTAAACGATGGAAAATAAAGCTGCATTCAAAATTGCAGCCTGCTTGTTCACGCGCTGTTTAGCAGCAGTGTGCTGGAAACTGAGAGCGCAAAAAACAAGAGGAAAGCAGTTTTTCACATTTAAAAGAAAAAAAAAGAAAAGTAACTTAACTTTGAGGATGCAGAGCGGTCCTGCAGGGGTGAACCGTAAAACCCCACCGCAAAGTCGTACCCTCGAAGAATAATTGAAGAAGAGACCTTTGAGGCTTTCTAGCTCTCCTCTTGAGGTCCGGTTTATTTTTTATTCACTTCTGCTGACCTAAATATTTGTACACAGAGCAGCATGAATGAGTCCTGCCATCCTTCACACTGTCATCTTCCACTATGCCACTAGTGCTGCTGGAAGCAATGAAAGCCGCAGTGGCACTGCATTTACTCCCTCTATCTGCTACTTTTGTTGGCCGTTTGAGTGGAAAAGACATTGATCTGTTCTGGATGTTTCTCTTCTTTCAGTGGAGTCTGACTTGGCCAGCAAAAACAGAATATATTCCTCTACAGGGCGGGCAGGTTTCTAAAATAGTTGATTTTTAATTTTTTTTTTATTCTTAATACCAAGTAAATTCTCAGCAACGCAGGCTTGAGTGACCACCTCCAAAGTGGTGGAAAACGCGTTGAAAGTTAAACCAATCAGAGACTTGGATTTGGTAGTGACATATGGGTGGCCTCCTTTTGAATTCACAGAAGTACCAACCATTTGAAAAATGATCATGAAAGAGCAAATAATATTTCCCTTTTGTGCCTGGACCAAACTATACGACACAAAGTTTTTCATACATCGGAAAAGATCTGTTAAAGAAAAAGCCTGGAGCAAGATTCATGAGATTTGTACCGCTTCAGCGTTTCGCTAAAAAAGACTCTTCCGGGTGTGAGTACACGGGCTAGTATTGACTAACAACAGACCAGTGTGAGCATCGTATGCTAAAAGTGGTTCAAGAACACGCACTCAACACTGTGTCCACGTTATCATTAGAGGTCTATGAGGCATGTTCCAACTGTCTTTAGGGCGAAGGAATGGTATAGCCCTGGACTTGTAGCTGCTCCACCCATGCAAAGTCTTTAATGAAAGATGATCATCTGCCCATTACATTGATACAAGAATAGCCACTATGTGTCAAAACATCCCTGCGATGGGGAAAAGAAAAATCACGTTTTACAGCAACAATAAACTACTTTTTGGGGGTTTTGTGTTATAAATCGCATTCCACAGAATAATGTTACTTGATTCGTGGTCTACATCACTTCTATCCATCTATCCAATTTCCAAACACACTGTATCCCTGCTACTGTTGCACACTGTGGTACACATCCGTTGCAGGGATACACAGCCACACAGTCACATGCAATTTAGAATCATCAATGTATCTATAAAGCATGTCTTTGGACTGTAGGACAAAACCAGAGTACCTGGTGAAAATCCACGTCCACACAAGAACATAAAAACTTCACACAGAAAGAACCCAGCTGGGATTCGTAACAGTGCCTTCTTGCTGCAGTGAGAGTATTAACAACACAATCTATTGTACATTGAGCAAAAATGCGTTTATTAACTAAATTTGGCTTTTCAATAATACGCACAATGTTTTATTACATCAAATATGAAAATATTTAATTGAGGGACAAATTCTTTAATTGTACCTTATTGCATACTGTAGGGTCGTTGTTCAACAAGAAAGCTAACTTCTTCTACAACTGATTCCTTTCATAACACTATAATCCAGCTTCTAATTGAGCCTTTTTCTACTTTCTGAACTAATTACTCTTTTAACCCTTTAACACCAGAGATCAGTTCCAGTGTTGACACTGTTTCCACTACCATAAATCTTCAACCGTTTACGTAGTTAATTTAATTCCAGATAATTCTGAAAGGGAGAACAGCAGCCTTGCACTGATATGCAACACTTAAGAATGTTAAAGTGTTCACGCAGTCAACGTAAATCAGCTGTTTCTGATGCAAAAAAAAGCAGCTTGGCGCCATTGTGCAACACTTCACAAGTTAGTAATGTAGGGTTACGGAAGAGTTATGGTTTGTCAAAGAGTGTGTATTTTGGGTGTCACTGGCAACATCTCTAAGTTAAAGGGTTTTTAAAGTGAACACCACTAATTTTTATTCACTGGAGTTTCACGGAACATCTAGGTTTAGTAATTAAGTGCCAATACGAGGAATGCATTCAATAAAAGCATATCCACCAATTTGAAAAAAAAAAATGACTTGGTAACTAAGAAACTGTAAAACTGTTTATTAAATTCATTATTCAAACAACAACTTAGAAATAGTTTCATGAGAAGGAATTTGTAAGAATTTGTTATGTAGGAACTCAACTATAGGATCAAATAATAGCCATTTGTACATGTCCTTGACTGAGTTATAAAACTCCAAAGGCCTGTTTATCGTGAGGTGGACAGCAAAGCTGTCACTGATCTTACAGATGTCAGCATTGCCTTTTAAAAGGGTAGCAGCTGAATCATGGGAAATATTTCTGACTCCCTGAATTTAAATGACAGGTTCAGTCACCAGGTCGTCCTGCACTTCAACGAGGGATCAGTCGTCCTTGCAAGAAGAATGATGTGGCTCACTTTTTTCTGTCCTTAACTGCCAACACAAGCGCCTTTCTCTTAGTTCTCTTTGTACACCATCAAGTAATAGAAGAGAAGTGTGTGTGTGTGTGGGGGGGGGGGGGGGGGGGGTCCTCCCTTTTTTTTTCTGTCTCAACCTAATCTTTCTTTGTCAATCTGCACACACAGCCTCAAGTGTCTCTTTCCCACTTTCCTCTCTGACAATGAAATACATTGACACAGATCTCGGGGGTCCCTCGGCTCCGAAACACAGCTGTGCGGCTGTCCCACTTTCCTGCCATCGAACAACCCGCCTGCCAACACTTCATCCACGTAGTCCTACCGACAGCAAAAGCTTTCCCTCTCTCCTTCCCCGTCGTTTCCTCCCTGCACTTTTACTCTCCCATCTTCCTTTACGAGTGTTTTACCGAGGGGGGGTGGGGGGTGGCAGCGACAAAGATAAGGGCCAAACAAAAAGTCAACATTCCCAAGAACATCTGTTCTGTATCGCCACCGCTCGCTCGCTCCAATGCTCCATTTTATGTTTGATTTGTCTGTCAGCACCAGGGGAGCGCCACAGAAAGTATATGGCATGCTACAAGCCTTCCGACGCTCCTTTGTTGAACCAAAGAGGTGAAAGCAGAACGGCGTATATTGTAGAGTGCGTATTTGTGCGACACTACAGAAGGAGAGACGTACCCTCTCTTTAGGAAGTGGAGCACGCACCTGACTGGAACAGCAGGATGTTTGCTGATACCACACCTTACTGACGGAGCGGAGGATGGGGAGCTGTGCCAGGTCTGCACCTGCGTGGATATGATGTGCCAAACGCAAACAGGGATTCCTTATTGTGCCTGGAGCTAAGTTAGAAGGCATAACAGACATTTTCACTCTAAACCAATTTTCTTAAAGGTGTAGTCACATGAACCTGTACATGTATTGTTGGTTTTTGGGTTGTCCTGGCCCGTAGAGGGTCATAGAGAGCTGTGGCAGCATCATAAGGGGAGGGCAGTTGTAGTTCCCTTAAGGCTAGTTGAAATGGAACGTACATTTGTCAAGTGTGTGGTATTGTGAAGTAATAGTAAGGCTCATTTGAGTTACATGCGCTTATAATGTACAGGTGGCACTATCGATTATGCCCATTTGTCACACTGCAGGCTGAAACGACCCAATTCCGATTTTTTTGCCCCTATGCGACCTGTATCTGACCTTTTCATGACAGTCTGAACGACACAGATCCGATCTTGGTATGATATGTGATCCTGAATCCGATACGTATCCGATCTTTTGAAATGCGACCTCCTTCTGAACGGCCAGGCCACATGTATCCGACCCGTACGTCATTGATTCGCTCCAAACGTCATAATTCTGCGTTGAAGTAGGCGGGAACGAGAACATGAACATCAACCATGGCGGTCGGTGCTGCTGAGACCAGTCAGTGGAAGGGAAGCGAGGTCACCGATTTGATTAATATTTGGGGTGACAGCTCTATTCAGGCCAAACTCGAGGGCTCTTATCGCAAACGGGCGGTTTTAGAAAAGATTTCCAGCGAAACGGCCGAGCGTGGGTACAGACGATCCTTGCTCCTCACATCAGTATCCCACCACTCCTTGCTGCGACTCCGCACCCCACACGTTTTCTGTACCGACGTAGCTAACAATGCTCCACAAAACGCCATGGCCAAAAACCTTGCTATCCTCCTTTTTAATTTTCTTCTTAAAATGAGAAGATTGTAATTGTGCTGGCTCCTTTGTGAAAATTAATTTAATAATGCAAAAATAAGCTCCGCTGTTGACAACACTGTTGTTGACATCCATTGTTAACATTAGCTATTTCCGCAAACAACGAGTAACATTGTTCACCGTTGAGTACTATTCTGCGGAGAGGGGTCACTTCTGGGTCATTTCACGGTCACACAGGAGAACCCAAAAATTCACATTTAATTGGAAATGTGAACGGCCTTGCAAAAAAATCAAATTTTTCAAAAAATCGGAATTGAGCATTAAGCCCTGCAGTGTGAACTGCCCCTTACGGCCTGATATGGGCCGTCAGTAGCCCTGCACAGTATAGCAAACTTATTAGAATATCAGACAGTGCAATACCCGTATCGCAAAAGACAGCGCAAACTGTGACAACTGCTTGCTTTAAGTTTTTGCACTTGTGCTAAAACAATTTCATGATAGCTCAAAATATTTGACGAATCAAAAAGGGCCCTTTAAAAAACTGACCAACTGGATGGACCCCTTCATGTCGTTGACAAATCAGTGAGTGTCATTTTGAGGGTCACCAATTGACTTGCCTAAAATATTATGTTAGAAATACATCGATTTCAATGGTTTGAGCAAAAACTGATGCATTGAGGCCAAAAGATCAATGGAATGAGATAAGTCAAGTCTATAAATGCTAAAGTTAGAAAATGTAAAAATTGAGCAACAGTTATCATTTGAATTCAAATAAATAAGTACTTTCAACACATTGGTCTTCAAATATTGAACAAATTGCAAATTTACTTGAAAAATCACTCCCATGATTTTCATGAGTTGTGCAAATCTTTTTGTTCTATTTGTGATTTCCTTACACTCCCAGGTGTTCAAGTGAAGTAGTTTCGCAAAAATATATCTAATTTTTGTACCCAATAAGTGCATTTTAGTCACAAAAACATGGGTAATCTCTCCCAAACTTGTCTCATGTCTCTCAGCTTTGGACCCAAAGAAAGAATAAAGGAGAAGATGAGCTGAAACGCTACAACTCTGTGACTTTTCTGATCATTACATTTCCTGTCAGGAACGGGTGGTGAAGGACCCAAATTGCAGGAAACCCGGTTTGGTGATAGGAAATTAAACATTTAATAAACAAACTGAAACATGACAAAACGATGGGGAGAAGCAAACAGGTGACAAAGTAGAAAAGATCAAATGACCTGACACTGATGAACTGAAAACCAGACACTTATATACACTGAGGGTATAAACTAAATGAAGACCAGCTGTGGATGAACAACCTGCATCTGGTGTGACAGACAGGGCAATTCAGAACATGACCAAAATAGCATAAAAACCAAACTAAGCAACAGAACCCTCACAATTTTCTGCACCGAAAGAACTGAGTCTTGGAATAAAATCCAGTGAAAATATTCTGATACATTTTTGAAATTCCCCCATTGATCTAATGTCTCATCTTTTCTGCAATGGAACAGACAACCATGTCAGTGCAATTGTTGTCCCATATGCAGCAAAGGATGAAAAATGAAAAACTCGAAGGTGGGTTAATCGCTGATTAAATGTCAGAACTTCATACTGACTCTTTCAGCTTTACTGTTTGTGAATCATTGATTGCATATGAGAACTGGACTGAGTGACCCCTCACGTTCCAAATAAGAAGTACCTTATACCCATAGACTTCTTTTGAGAAATAAACAACTATTACTCACTCAGTCATTCTTTTAGTTAGAATAATCATTCTTGCACTGATACCCTTTATTTCATACATTTTGTTTCTAATCCTATTTTTTTCATATATAATTTTTTTCTGTAGTGCATGTTATTCAAGTTACAAACCAATCAGACCCCTCAATAAATATATCTCGCCTCACGTCGAACATTTGAAGCGTGTGAGTGAGAGATTCTCCCAAAGTAGAGGTGTGGACTTCCAACAAGCTCACCCTTGATTGGCGAGAGCGGTTGCTATAGAATCATTGAAGCTCAATTTTCTATATATATGTCCTCCATCTTGAGAAAAAAATGCCACAAGAACATGTTGAAATTTATCAGAGTGGATGCTTTCTTGTTCATTGGCAGCACTTGACCAACTTCCTGTCAGCTACTTACTAGAAAGCATCTTTTTCGCTAACATTATAAGCGGCATTTCTAAAAAGTAGGTTTTTGAAGTAAAAGAAAAGAGTTTCAATCCCAATCAAAATAATGCAGCTGAATTAGCACCCCAAAAAGCCGTGTTACATGGAAATACAGGACATAGCGCAGGCATTAAAGAGCGCTGAGTTTGGTACTTTGTGCTTTCAGCATGTTTAGCAGTTACAGAGGGGTGTACAGTGGTGACAAAATGTCATAATAACGGTTGAGGGGTTGAGTGGGCATCGCTCCCGAGCCAGAACTCCCACTCTGAAGCTCAGCGAGCAGCCGGGCAGAGCCCCCTGTCACGTTGAAGCCCAGACCCAGCAAGGACACGATCCTCTATATTCCCTCCTTTGCCGTCCCAACCCTCTAATAATCACCCACATCTCACTGACACACTCATCCTCCTCCTCGCTCATCTGACGCTCACTGAAACCAGCAATTGGTCTCAAATCAGCCAAATGCAATCCGCTCCCTGTTTCCTGCAACAGCATTGAGCGCCAGCGGGGGGAGAACAAAGAAGCTGGTGGAGGCTCCGCTCCTCGATCTCACCCAAACTGCCTCATCATGTGTTTGAGAGGAGTGGTGTTAAGCACAGCCAGCTATCCCTCATGCCGTTTCTTTTGTTCTGTGTAATTGCACACAATGGACCTTGGAAAAGTGTGCAGTTCTCTTCTGTAACTCGCCTTAAAAGGCGGTGCGACAAACCTCGCCACAACGGCGGGTCTATAGACTTCTGTGTTCTCAATTAGTGCACTCGTGCAGTTTCTCACCTTTGGCTCCCTTGTTCATCCATCAAACGGCTGCTCTCTAAACTGGGCGAGCTCGTCCCCCTGGTGCTTAACCCCTTTACTCTCCTTCTGTTCAATCATCCATCCTTTTTCACTCTTTGTTTTCTATCTTTGACGCCTGCCCCACATGCTTGCTGCGTTTGCCCTCAGGCTCCGCAGGTGCAATTCCTGCAACTACGCTGGGAACACCAGCCAGAAACACTCAAAACATAGCCTTAAAACAAATGAACACTTCAACACAAAGCTTTTTACGGAAATAACCTTCATTTTTCTTCGGTCATGCAGACCCAATCCTCAAACCACAAGCAGGCATCACCCCACTTTATTTCCACTTATTTGTGCGTTTTACTTTGCTGGAAACATGAAGACCACACACAAGACCGTGCACTCACACCAGACTATGAAACGTATGAGTCTATGTAAATATGTGTATTTGTACATTTCGGAGTTCCGCGTTCAAAACTCCTGATCGACCTTCGCTACCCGTGATTTGAAGTCTCTTTTTGGGCTTGTACCTGCAGTATTTGAAAGTTAAACCCGTTGAACTTTGACTAATCAGGGACTCTGATTTGGTAGTGACATATGTCCTTTCCTTTATATAATACTATTTGTCGCCTGTCAGGTTATCTCAACTCAAATGGAAGTAAAAGACATAGAGGCCCTGCGATGTTTTATTTCTTTTAATTTATTTTTAGTATTTAACTACAATTCTTTGACTCTGTTTGTTCCTTATTTCTGCTCTTCTCCTATGTGACAAACACACCAGCTTTAAACCTCCAATCAACAAGCCGTTCAATGAATTATCCAAGTGTATTTAATGGAGAGTTCATCCATCAGGTTTCGGTTTTTGCAATGACATGTTTGAGTTCCTCTATAGAATTTTAGGCCTTTGTAATCATGTGTACATTTTTCCTGCATGATCCACCACAACAGAGATTAAATTGTATCTTTACTGTAAATATCCTGATTTAAAATCCACTGGCGTTCAGGAAAAAGGCCTTTATGTTTCCTTTCAAAAACTCAAGAATGTGTCATACAATGTAGGATCCCTTCTTTTATTGCTTGGAGGGGGGACATTAATTATTTGACAGCTAAAACATCAACCCCCCCCCCTCCAATCCCCCCTCCATGCTTGTTATATAACGCTCCACTTTTTGAGAACATAACAACAGCCTGAACAGGGGAATAAAACTATCAGCAGGGTCTGAAAACTATCATGATCACAGATTTGACAGCTATAAAGACAGTATAATGACTTAATGGGGGGGAGGGGGGGTTCGTGAGTGCTGAGAGCAAAGCAATGCCCGCTCTAGTTTTCTCAGCTTCAATGAAACGGCTTGTGACACTGCGCATGTGAGGGCATTTCTGCCGCACGCCAATTGACTCCCGTCATTAGGTTGTGATGGTGCCAGGCAACGCCACTTTTATTAGCGCATTTTTAGCGGTAATAACCAGCTGGTGAATAGAGATGAGGGAAAAAAATAACGAGGGGGAGGGTGTACAGCAATGTCAAGTCAAGTTTGAGTGTCTGTAGTATGAGAGTTGGCACAATCGGCTTTCCAGTTTTCATTTCTAGGTGAGATGAAGACATTTTATGGAAAGAGAAAATACTTTTTTTGTGTATTAAATGACAAAGCTTCATTTGGAGTGCAGGCAAGTGCGTTTGTGGGATTGTGACACAGTCGAGCTCAAAGCAACGCCTCGTCTTTCTCGCAGCCATCTGTTGATTAGCAGTAACAAAGAGCTGAGAAAGGTAAAATGTGTCAAAGTTACTGCATACCAAGTTTCAATTGTTGGTCTGATTAAAAAATGCTAATTACAGCGCTCGTTCATCTCAAGCAGCCGCTGAGGTGTAACGCCCCAGACTGCCAGGTGTAAACAATGCTCACAGTCGCACAGGAGGCAGAATCCATCGACATCTGTTCATTTATCTCAGGCAGGAGACCAAATTGAAAAATGGATTGCTCCGTGTGACCTCACTGCAAATCTGCATGGCGATCTAGCAGAGATACGTCTGAGTACCTGCTTAGAGCACCATAATGGGCCTCGCTGCAGTTTGGCAAAGCGGGCAGCCAATAAGGATGGGATTACCGTCCTGGCAGGAGAGACGGCCAACAGCAAGCAGGTGTGTGGAGGAGCTGGAGCCGCTTGATGAGGAGCTGGGAGACGGCAACCGTCAAGTCTGATTATTGCAATGACTCTCAGAGTGTTGTTAGTGTTTACTGCCAAATGTGTGACATTATACATGCATGTAATCAGTCTTAGTTAAATTATCAAGCTGTGATTACTGTTGTGTAGGATTTAAAAAAAGGTTTGCGATAAACAGTCACAATACAGGAAATGTAGCAGTAATGGATTAACTGCTAAATCTCCATAACTTCCGGACTATAAGCCACAACTTTTTCCACACACTTTTAACCCGGTGGCTTGAACAATGATCTCGATAATTTATGGATTGTAACCAATGAAAATTATTAAACAAGCTACTGTGGACCAATGAAACTGTTCATAATAAATCCAACGCACTGACCCTACAGTCATTTTGAACTTAAGGCACACCATCAATGGAGAAAACACACAATAAATCACAATGAAACTTTAAAGTTAAAGGCGATCAATTCAGCTATTAAAGACCCACTCCGACTATCTTTTGATCTTTTATTAAATCTTTCCCAGTCGTCTTTTAATTAGGGTTATACAGATTTTAGCCAAAATAAAAACTGTGTTGCTTTCTAGAATATAGAGCGGCAGGAGTTCATTGAAAATTCATCTATGAGTTATGGGTGGAACTGTTTATGCAGGGTAAGCCCCGCCCCCACTTCCCATCATCCATCTGTTTACACACTCTTCTGCTAATTTTGAGCCCCTAACAGCTCTATCCTAACATTAGCGGTGCAACAAAAATGGCGAGCAATATTGAAGTTAACCAGCCGTCCAGTTTTGAGCCATGATGCCAGCTTAGACTAAGACATAGATGGATCTAAAACTTCATCACCTCTCTCTGAGCTCTGCTTTCGCAAAGTGATCATACTGATATTAAAACACTTGTAGATATAATGAAACCAATTTAAACAAAAAAAAGTCATTATTGAAGATGAGCGTGTCAAAATAAAAGTTTGAATTCTCTTTATTTTTACTGTGTTAAGGTAATGAAGTCCAGCTTTTCTTTATGGCTAGTAAGGTAGTTTTTTTTAAAAAAAATGGGTACGTGCTTGATTAAACTTTTATGCAAATCAACAAAATAAAATCTGGTTTGCCAAACAACTAATGACTGGATTGTGAGGAGAAGGCATTATTAAAAAAAGTGTTGCTAGTTTGACAAATTGCAGAATAAAAGCAGTGGAAAAAAAATTCTGAATGAAAAATGACAGTTTTTCCTTTTTTGGGGGGTGGGGGGTGGGGGTGGGGGTTGGTTGTACAGTTTGACTTTATTATTTAAAGCCATCATTAACTGTGTGGAAAAATTTTGGTAATAAAGCTCAATAACCCATCTTGACCTATATTAACAACACTTTTAAGCTGAATGCCTTCACTTTATTCATATTCAGATATCATTTAACCATCTGCGTTTGCATTATCCGTGGTTGCGGCTTGGGCTCCCCCTTCTCCCCACAGAATCGTTAAACTTTAATCTTATGAGAGGTTAGTGGTGGCGAGGAGCTTCGTGTGGTAAATTCCTCCAAGAGCACAGCAGTGTTATTACAGGAGTTTAATGAGTGGAAATGAAAGACGACAAATCTCTTTCCTCCGCTCGAGGTTGGCTGGCTCTTTACTGTAGCTGCACTAATGATAATGCATTTTCCTGTTTTAACAAAGCTCTACTCCATATGCCCTCTGACTCATTGCATAACAGCTCTCCAACTCACAGCCAGGAGGTCTGTGAGTGATGTTAAAAAGCTAATCTGCGTGTGTTTTTTGTCTAATCCATGCTGGAGATTACGTTTTTATTTCATCTGTCCGCGTAATAAACTCAACCACTGGTTAACACATTGAACTGGCTGAGTGCATGTTTGAGTACCACACTCTACTGTAGTCTCTACCAGACGCACAGAAATTGGCGCCAAAAAATTGAGATTACTGAGTTGTCCAATCATTTCATGAACTGCCCCACAAATTGGTTAAATATTTAACACCGGAGCTTTAGCTCCAATGCTGACATTCTTTCAACTACTGTAACTCTTGAACTGTAATTCTGAAGCGGAGAAAAGCAGCTTTGCACTGAAACGCAACACTTAGCATTAGTAAAGTGTTTAGACAATCAACGTAAATCAGCTGATTCTGATTCTGAAAAAGCAGTTTCCCGCCATTATGCAACACTTTACTAACATAAACTACGCCTACTAATGCTACGTACGTTCACACTGAATGGTTTAGCACTGGCTTGCTGCTATCCGATACTTTGCATGTACCTGCAGTTGAAAGAGGAGATGCCAAAGCGGTGCAAATCTTGGGAATTTTGCTCCAGGCTTTTTTATTTTCCCCTCTTGAGTCTCTGATTGGTCAAAGTTCAATTGGTTTAACTTTCAATGCGCGTCCAGTGGACGTGTGTTTTGTACGTAGACCCCGAAAACCTGATATCTCAGGTACATTTTATGGCAATGAGTGGGACCATTAGTGTCTCTGAGTGTGAATCAAGCAGCCTTTTGAACCTCCAATGAACCAGCAGCTATACGTAGAGATAAACTCATGACCTGTTGGACCATTGGAGCATTCATCTCTCAGGGGAGCGGATGAAAGCAACACTGAACAAATTCACTTGCTGCTATTTAGATAACCCTGAAGCCAAAGCCATAACAAAGCACCCAGCCAGAGAGCCAGGGTTGAAACCTATTAAATCTGTCTGCAAATTCAACACCAAAGTGTACAAGCCAGACGTGCCACAGGCAGTTCATAGAAGCCCAAGGTCAACCAACAACAGTTGTGTTTTAAAGCTGGCTTACAGCTTTACAACGTGTTTTATTGTGTGAGGGTACAGTAAAGCTGTGTGCTGTGGTTGTGCAGATTGAGGCAATTATGATCAAAATGGACAATCCTATTTGCAATCAGACAAGTGTAAGATCTGCAGCTGGATCTCTTCTTTCCCTAAAGTTTACCCGGGAGCACACTTTTTTCTTTTTTTACACTCCCATGTTCTGCTATGTGCAGCAGAAGCTTAACCGTTTTCTTTTAAAGGAAGGCTAAGAATCCCAAGAACATCAGCGGCTGTAATTGTAGTTCACTCTAAACTTGAATGAGGCTTAAAGATTACATCGTTTACTAGACTCTATACAGCTAATTAGCTACAAACGGCACATTGTTTTCTTAACCTTTTATGCAAACACATTAAGGAACTACTTTCTAATGCGACATTTGTCTTTGAATAAAACAAGTGTCAAAAAAAGGAAATACATCTGAGTTTTTGGGAAAATAAGAACATAATGGAGTTCATATATTTTGAAATTTACTACAAAACACAGAAAACACCAAGGTTAGACAGAAAAGACATTATAGAAGCTTAAAAAAAATTGGTCATCCTAATTAAACTATTTGGCCTGTTTCAAGTTTTCCAGTTTTAAAGCCCTTTTCTTAGACTGCATTGTCTGTTGTCTATGTTTTAAACTATGTTTATTTTTGTCATGTGGTTTTAGTTTTCAGAATCAGAATCCTTTTATTTTCATTGTACATGGTAATACAATGAAATTACAGCAGTCTTGGAGTTATGAAGATAAATAAAATAAAAATACTCACATCTATAAACAAAAAATGTATAACATGTACAGAAACAGTTAAATATGAAATACGTATGAACAAAATAGAATGGAATGAGTTGAGGTGCCATGAGCGCAGCATAATAAATATTGTGTGTTATTGCACAGAGACCCGGTTACTGCACAGAAGTCGGATATTGCACGCATGCGTAGTAGTCAGTTATTTAGGATTTGTAAAAAGTCAGAGTGGGGTGTAGTAGGTGGATGTATGTGTATTCCGTATAGTGATTGCCTGTGGAAAAAAGCTGTTCCTTAGTCTGTTTGTCCTGGTTCTGAGGGACCGGTACCTTCTGCCAGAGGGCAGCAGGTCGAATAGAGGGAAAGCAGGATGGGTGGAGTCAGTGGTGATGCTAGTCACCCTGCTGAGGCAGCGTGACTGGTAGATATCCTTCAGTGAGGGGAGAGGGCAGCGATGATCCTCTTCACCACTCTATGGTGGCTCTGTTATTCTGCTTCAGTGCAGAGGGAGAACCACACTGTGATGCAGTGGAAAAGGGATGCTCTTGATGGTTGAGCGGTAGAAGGTTACCAGAAGCTCCTGGCTCACATTGTTCTTCCTGAGCCTTTTCAGAAAGTGGGACAGAGCCTTCTCAGGAAGTACAGGCGCTGCTGTGCCTTCCTGATGACGGCCATGGTGTTGATGGCCCATGTTAGGTCAGCTGAGATGGTGGTGCCCAGGAGAGTGAAACTGTGGACCCTCTCCACACAGTTTCAATTGATGTAGAGTGGGGGGGTGGATCTGCTCTGTTCTTCCTGAAGTCCAGGATGATCTCCTTGGTCTTGGTGGTGTTCAGGATGAGGTTTTTAGCTTTACACCACCTGGACAGTTTCAGGACTTCCTCTCTGTAGGCCGTCTCATCACCCCCAAAGATCAGCCCCACCACAGTAGTGTCGTGTGTAGAGCGTGTACAGCAGAGGACTCAGCACACATCCCTGTGGAGAGCCTGTGCTCAGCATCCGGGTGGAGGAGAATTAGGGACACAGTTAGACTGTTTGTGCTCTGTTTGTCAGGAAGTCTTTGATCCAGGTACAGGTGAGTGGGTGGAGTCCTAGATCAGACAGTTTGCTGACCAGAATGTCAGGAATGATCGTATTATGAGCTGTAGTCCACAAAGAGCACCCTGGCATAGGTGTCTCTGTGTTCCAGGTGGCTCAGCGCAGTGTGGAATGTGAAGGATATGGCATCCTCCGTTGATCTGTTTGCTTTGTAAGCGAACTGGTGGTGGTTGAAGGTTGGAGGAAGATAGTCTTTGATGTGTCCTAGAAGCAGCCGTTCCAGACACTTGGTGATGACAGGGGTGAGTGCAACTGGATGGTAGTCCGTCAGGCAGGCCGTGGATGACTTTTTGGGTATTGGAATGATGAGGGATGACTTCAGGCAAGCAGGGATGAAAGCCTGAGCTAGCGACAAGTTAAAGATTTTTGTGAAGACCTGGGAGAGCTGGTCCACAGAACCTTCCCAGGAACTCCATCAGGCCCAGCCGCTTTCCTGGGGTTGACTCTAAAAGCAGAGTGAGGATGAGGTCATGGGACTTCAGACCGCAGTGGTGTGGTCTCGAAGCGCGAGAAGAACGCGTTCACCTCTTCCGCTAGTGCAGCGCTGGAGTGTGCCTCGGTGCTGGTCTTTCCCCTGAAGTTGGTCAGCTGTTGTAGTCCCTGCCACACCTGCCGAGGGGTTGTTGTTGGAGAGGTGGTCCTCTATTTTTCTTTTGCAGTCCAACTTGGCCTTCCTGATCCCTCTCCTCAGGTCAGCTCTGGCGGTCCTGTACAGATCCTTGTTCCCTGACCTGAAGGCAGAGTCACGGCCTTTTAGGAGCAACCTGACCTCTTTAGTCATCCAGTGCTTTTGGTTAGGAAAGACCCGGATGCCTTTCACTTCTGTGACAGTCCCCATACAGACGGTGATGTATTCCATCATGGCCTCTGTGAATACTGTCAGGTCCTGGTGTTCGAAAATGCTCCAGTCAGTGTGTTCATAGCAGTCCTGGAGCTGAAAGAGTGCATCCTTGGACCAAGTTGTGATTTCTTGACGAGTGAGGTTGAGCTCCTTCTCAGAGGTGTGTAAGCAGGGGTTAACAGCAGAGAGAGGTGATCTGACTGGCCTAGGTGTGGAAGCTGAGTGGCTTTGTATGCTTGTTTAATTTTTGTGTGAACATGATATAAGGTATTTTTCCCTCTGGTTGGACACTTAACATGTTGGTCAAGGTTAGGCAGGACAGATTCAGGTTGGCCTAATTAAAGTCAGCAGCTATTATGTGTAAACCATCAGGGTGAATCCTCTGTAGTCTGTGTATTGTGTCTGTTAGCAGTGAGAGAGCTATGCTAGCGTTAGCGTCGGGTGGTATGTAAACAGCTGTAATTAGCATGGCTGTTGGCTTTCTGGGTAGGTAAAATGGACGGCATTTAATGGAAAGTAACTCTAAGTCTGGCGAACAATGTTTGTGGATTATTTGTCTTTTGACCAGTTGTTGTGTACATACATGCACAGGCCTCCTCCTCTGCTCTTACCCGAGCCTTCTTTGTTCCGGTCGCTGCAGTGAACAACGTGGCTAGTTAGCTGGATAGCCGCGTCGGGAATCTGTGGGTGTAGCCAGGATTCTGTTATAACCAGCACACAGCAGTCACGGACATAGTGGTTCCCTTCCATGAGTAGTTCCAGCTCGTCCATTTTGTTGTTCAGGTATCGTGCATTGGCAAGGAACATACTTGGGAGAGGAGGCCTATGGTTTTTTTTCCTGTCTTTCCAGAAGGTCTGAGCGGCAGCCCCGCTACTGCTTCCTGTCTCTACTCCGTCTCCGTCTCCTGCCAGCACCGAAAACAAACCAGGAGGCAGCACGAGATACACAAAAGTAAAACCACAATCCAAGAGTCGCGAGCCGTTGCGTCCGTACGCGCCGCCATCTTAGCCATCTTAGCCATTTTGTTTCACAATTTGAAACTGATCTTGTCTTGCAAGTGCCAGGGGGTAAAAAAAATAAAATTAAACAAATATATATAACGTCATATTTGACAGACAACGTGTGTCTTACAAGAAAACGGTGAGGTAGGAAGGGGGAATGGGGCCTGATCGCCAACATTTTGGAAAACCTATTCGACACACGGTGGCAGGACAAACCACTCCTCCGGAAGCCAGGGGTGAGGGGGGGCGGACCGGAGACACAACTGAGACACAACTGAGACACAACTGAGACAGTATAAACAAACTGAATGTAGTGAGACGGACGCAACCCAAGAAAGATGGACAGCAGACCAGTGTGAATCTGGTGTTTCTATTTTTCTATTAAATATATACATTCATGGATAAAGTTACGTTTTTATTTGGAATATCCTTTATAACAGTAAAACACCAAAATTAGCTGCAATGGAAAATTGTAACAATGCTTTTCTAGTTTTGTCCTCTATCAAAGCAGACAACAGAAGTGAGAAACTCTGTGGTAATAGTTACCAACCTGCAGCCTGAGGAGGTTGCCCCGTTCCTCTGTCTCGTCTCTACAGCTGTGACTATATACTTTCCATGTGGCTCAGTTTCTCTTCCACATAACCCAGCACACAAGCGGGCAATTCTCTCTTTATCCAACTGATGGTCTATTTAAATTAAAACTTCCATCACGCTAATAGGGGAGCAGAGGACAAAGCGCGGGCTCTCCACAGTCAGCAGGAACGGCAGCAGGATTATCGCTGCAATCGTCTGAGCCATTATCATTAAACCAAGTTGCCTCCCTCTCTGCAGCAAACCACCGGGCCAACAGTTTACTGCAGCACAGCTTTGAATCGGCTCCATGTCGGCTGTGGTTTCAGTGGCAGAGGCACACTGTGTCGCACCAGCTGATTAGCTTGACTTCTGTCTTTGTCTTTGGACTATTCTATTTCACTTTTAAGACATGCTCTGAAGTCCGGCTCAGGCCAAATACGGCCCTTATTCAAATTTGCCACAGCCCAAAGGCTTCTTTCTTAAAATTAATAATATGCAGTCCCCAGCACTTTCTAAAAAGTGTACAGACGATTTTTTGGATTGTGATTAGCTACATTTAAACATGTGGCAACATTGTCATACGACCCATCTGTGACTGTTTAGCTGATTTCTAAAATGTCAACTATAAATAAAAGTGGAAACTGGCCTTTTGTTTCAGTAAAATTTAAAACAACTGTGTCAACTGGTTCTACCAGAAAAGGCATGCCATCTATACCAAGCTAAATGGGAATTAACGGTGCAAAAATTGACAAAATGTATGGTAAAAAAAATATTAAGATGTATTTGCTTTCTATGTGAAGAAATTAAAAGTTCATTGCCATAAACCATTCAAGAAATAATTTTTTATGCATTTAATGTTTATAAAAGCATTCAGAATTTTCATAATGTTACTTTCAAATCTCAAATCACTTCAATTAGCAATGTTTGAGCCACTCTTAACAGAACACTGATGTTTCCTTTATCCCTGTGCTTCAGAAATAGCGTAGCTTGGCAACAAATGTGGGCAGTTTGCAGCTCTTACTGTTCCACAGAGAACAAAGTTGACGTTAGAAGATCACACATAGAAGACGTTAGTCAGGCGATAACCCACAACAGTGTTGGATTACCTTCACACCATAGGGAGTGCAACCTTAAAGCAGATGACTTACGTATTCAGAGCTAAAAAACACAGAGAAAAAAGTAGATTGCAATTCAAAAATAGAAAATAAAGGGACGGATCTTTTACATTACTGCAAATAAGGGAGAGTTAAAGACGCAACATCAACCGTACGTCATAAGCAACTTACATTTGACTTACAAATAGTTTACAATACGCTTACCACAATCGCACGAGAATTGTGGATTCCTTTTTCATGACGTCCCTTAGAAGCCATACAAACCTCAAGGGAACATCAAGACACAAAGGCGCTCCCCTTAAGATCCGGCCACTACTGTCTATGACCATTCATAAGCCCGGACAATCCAAAAATCTGCAGCACCTTTATGGGTACCTGTAACTAAGCCTTAACAATCTGGTGCCCAGTTTTAGATCCTCCTTGATTTTTCTAGTTACATGCTTTCGGCACAATGTCAAGGTACACAGACATCCTTATGACACACAGATATATCCTCTTCGTAGCTACAGCTGCTAAGCTAACCATTGATTATAATAGACAGCATAACAATCCTGCCATCCCTTCTCTGATTTTTTTTTTTTTTTTTAGGAATTGTTTTCAAGCTTTTGCTAATCACATTGGTTTCAAACTTTGGTTGTACATAAAGATACATCTTGGTGTAAGATGACGAATTATTGACTTTACATAGAGTGCCACACAGACCTAAATCCTTAGAAAAGGCCTCTCTGGCTGCTCTAAAATTTAGATTGAAATCTAAAGGCGACCCAGCATTCGCTGTAAGATTTTCTCGACTTTAGATTGACCGGCCTGGAGAGATAAGGCAAGCAGATGGAATGTCGTCCTTTAAATCACTGGGGGAAAAAAATCTTGAACCTTTTTAAACTGGATAGTTTGCTACTGTCTGTAAATGTTCATTATCAAATCACTTACTGCAGATTCCACAGTAGACCCTTTATTTGTGGTTCATCTGTTTCTACATCTCAGAAACACTTTCAACCTTGGAATATCATAGCTTTTTGTCCTGAACCAACAGCCACGTTTGCAGCCGCTGGTTCCACATACCCTTCATCCTTCACAAAGAGTTCACTTCCTGAACAACACTGACTAGGAGAAAGAGCACAGGGGCGGGAATAAAATTCTCCATTATGACAGAACTCATTCGAGCAGACCCATGCCAAATCGCTGTGCCTGTTCAAACAGTTCAGCTGGATCCGACTGGATGTACACTCGGGCCTTATCTGAGAGGAGTCAAATGCACTCTGAGCTATCAAAGGCGATGGATGAGTGATTGGAACTCTTCGCTTTACGGGCAAACGCAAACAAATCCATCACGCTCCAGCAAATCAAGCTGTACAAATGTAAAAATCAGAGGGGCAAAGAGGAAAAACAAAACAGCAGGTAAGCGCTAAAAAACAGGAAAACTGGTAAACAAAACTTTGTGTATTGCTGAATCAGCCAGGTAGGTCCATAAAACTTCCAACTTGACCGTTGCAGGTGAAAGTCTGCCATGATTCGCAAAGTAAATGCAGGCAAAGATTTCATTTTCTAAACACATTTTCACGGATTTGAAAGATAAGCTCAGCTGTTTGTCCTGGAAGGAGACCCTAAAGCATAATAGAATCGATGGATGAGAGAGGGATTTACTATAGGGCGATGACAGGAAAAAACTGTAATTTAATGCTGGGATGTGAGGAGAATGCAGCAACCAGGAAGCTAAGAATCTCCTGCTCATCATCGTAAATGCACTAATCTGCCATTAAGCAATTCCATCAGTCACGCAGGCCTAAAATACACTAAATATAATCTGCATTTACTATCAAGTCAATCACTTTAAATATGTTTATAAAAAAGCTCTGAACGTCACAGAGAGGGTGAGGAAAAAACTATACATAAGATACAATGAACGCTCCATCAAAAATGTAAGACTTTTAAGGCAAAAGAAGGAACAATCTATTATACCTGTTAGCTACTTTTTTCATTGATCAAAAATGTACACAATTTTTAGAAGATTAACATGCACACAATTTTTTCAGGAAGAGCAACAACAAAGAAATGTAAAAGTATCTTTAATTTGACTTTTTTGGTCTCACTTACTGCTAAACAAAAATGTAATTTCTAAAATATACATAGGGTATACTTTATTTATTGAAACTAGAAAAATAATTTGGAAAGTGGACCATAAAATGTTTTTTTTTATTTTGAATAGGGATTATGTGCAGACACTTCCACTTGCAGTAATCTAGATAAGCTCAAGGTGAACTGAAAGCACTAAACCTTTAGGAAAAATACATATTTCAATGCATCAGTGCAACCATCAAAATTGACATTTCATTATTTTAAAAGGCCAATGTAAAGTAATAAAGGAAGCGTAGTTGCATTATTGATGTAAGTTTTAAAGTTATATTTGTCCAGTTGGAATTGAAAAATTTTGTACAGAAAACTGTCATGTTCTAATCAACACAAGGCCTGTAGTTTCACCGATAGAAAAAAAAAGGATGCTTGTATTGATCGCTTCCAAAAAAGGAACACATTTCAAGTGTTGAATAGAAAAGAGTTGTAGAAATAGTAAAAAAAACTAAATTAAACTAATCAGTACAATAAACATAAAATAGTCAGATATTAAAATATTCTGAAGCAACAAAAAAACAGCAACGCACGTTCAGATGGCCACTGAACGTAAACATGCGTTTCAGACCTCTTGCGAACATAACTCTTGTGTTTATGTGCTGCTACACAAGTTTCTATGATCGTTTTCGGACACTACGTCCAAAACGGATGTGCGCTAAAAGTTAAACCACTTAAACTTTGACTAATCGGGCACTCTGATTTGGTAGTGACGTATGGATAGCATTCTTTTTAATTCACGGAAGGGTCAACCATTTGAAAATTGATCATGGAGAAGAAATGAATAATTGCAGTGTGTGTATCCAGCTGGAGTTCTATGACTCCAAGTCTTTCATATATCAGAATAGAGCTGTAAAAAAAAAAGCCTGGAGCAAGATTCATCAGATTTACACCACTTTGACATCTTGTACAAAAACTCTTCCAACTGGACATGCACTTGTAAACAGTAAAAAAAGAAAAAGAAGAAGAAAAAGTCCCTCCCTGCTTGTCTAGTGTGAATACCATGAACTAAATACCTGTTTAGCGCATGTCAAATGCCCGCTATGTATGTAGCTTTAAGGTCAAATAATACGTTTTAACAACCATAACACAATAGATAAAATTAGCTAGTAACTAGTCACTAGTGAGAAATGAGAAGCTCATTTTTTGTAATAATGTCAAGAAGTTTTAAAACTTGGAGTTAGTTTATTAAAGCCCTGCTGAACTATGAACATTAATAGACTAAAGACTAAAATCATAGAGCTTAACTAAAAAGGAGAAAGCTAACAAGTAAGCTAATGGAGGGTAACAAGACATTCAGCATAGCTGAAGGACCAGGCTATTACTATTAATATTCTACATATGATAGACAGCAGTGATTATTTTGATCGAGTGTCCTTCCTAGACCAAATTGTTTATATCAAGGTTAGGGAAACTTTCTTAGAGGAAAAAAAGACCTGCTGCTAGAGTGTCTCCATGTTTATTAAAGGTGTATGATCTTTACAACAACCTCTAGAGAGGCCCCCTTGTAAAAGCCTTTATCTTATTAATGGAAATAAATGCTGGTAGCACCCCCTCCTCCTTGTGCAATAAGACGTGTCTATTCTTGGCTAAAGTCTCCTTCATTAACGTTATCTCAAATAGGCCCCCGTCTGATGGCGAGGGAAGGCACGGAAAGCGTTTAAGCCGCTTCATCCAATTTCATTATTCCGTATGAAGCGGGGTATCAATGGTAACTTTGCAATGTCAGCACAGCACACATTTGCAGTCTACCAACTGGTCAGGTCAGTCCTGTTTTTGGGCTTTAATTTTTAATGCTTTACATTTTTCTGTTTTGTGTGTGTGTCCAACTTTTAGCATATGTAAAAAAAAAGAAACATGGAACCTCTACCCTCACACCAACAGGACCAACCTTACTAACCACATTCACCTAAGAAAAAGACTGTAAATGAAAATGACATTAAGGAACAACAGAAATAGAAAAGTGGACAAAAAGAAAAAGAAGAGAGTGTCGACCATCAAAGGATCTGGCCTGTCTCCAGACACAATGACTCAGGGATGATGGCACAGTTACAGCTAATTAGGATCATAAACTGGAGAAATGTTTGCCCCGTGATGTGTGCGGCACTCCTACGCCATTGGCAGTACTTCATACGAGATTTGAGCTTTTCTTGATACCAAATAACAAGAAAAGCAACAATAAGCTGTTCTGGAATGTCATAGAAATTGAAAGTGACTAATAATGACATGCTGGCTGTGGAACTTTCAGATTCCGTTTTGTAAAATGTCCTGATCAGGTCCAAATTAGGGCTTCTTGTTGGTATTCGATGGTGGTCAAAGTATTAGGATGAAGGAGTTATAGGAAGATTTGAAGTATTATATGTTTTCCTTTTTGTTTTAAGCTTTCCCAATATGCCAGATAAAGAAGACTTGTTTTTCCTACACTTTAGCATGTCTTATTTAGCAGTCAAACAAAAAAAACTTATTTTATCATTGCCACATCAATGGAGAATTATTGAGCGCTTTATAAAGGGCCCAGTTTATACAGTGATTTGTAACCGCGTGGGTGGCCTTGGTCGCAAGGCCATTGGTAGAGAATAGCCCTGCGAAATGTGAGACAAGCTGATGACATCATCCACAATTGAAATCGTATGCCCGTAGTACAATCGCATGCATATTGCACCATTTAACCTATATTTATGTTGAGCAATAGGAAAACAAGATGGCTGATCAAAATATTTACTGCATATTCAATTTCTAATGCAACTTTACCTTCAGATATTTTCAATTAACATATGGAGCAGGTGGCAAATACTTTCAAATTTACACATACGTGTAAATAAACGAATTCCACCTTCACCCAGCAGTGGCCAGGACAGGCTTCGGCAACAGGCGCTGGCATCCCCTTGAACCCAAAAGAGATATAGCGGGCTAAGAAGATGGATGGATGGCATCTCGAAAATCACTGTATATCACTAAAAATAAAATACCAGACCACTCGAATGCTGGAGACAATTGCATCATCAAGCTTTAAAAGCACAAGTGCTGATCAAAAGTTTATTGTTTTCATCCGGATATTCACAAAGCAAAACCGACCAACCGTGGATTGAACTAGACTGCACGATTGGGGTATGGACACAATCTGATTGAGGGGCTATGAAAATTAGATATTAGGAATATGAAGAAAAAGCTCATTTTTATCCCTGCAATTGAGCTGTTTTTTTTCAATTTTTCCTTCTTAATTTTACTTTTTATAAACAAAATAATTTGAAAGAAAAACCCTGTGCAGGTCAAAAGAAGCTAACATGACATACTATGTGGATATACACTTATAGATGGATAAATGATCATTTCACTAAAGTCAACAAACTAACCCAAACCCTTTACCACTTCAAAGTTTTATTCATGAAAACCATTCATAAACCATCCCATTTTTGTCTTTATTGTGGCTCTGACATTTGTTATCATTAGTGAATATAAAAAGGATGGGTGTAACAATTAATCCACTTGATTGATCAATCTGTCATGGGCAAGTTGCTAATCGAATCGACCTTCCAACTGAAAAAAAACAATTATATCGATACTGGAAAACACCATTTGGATTGATTCACAGTAGGTTCCTTTTACTATAAGGTAAAAATAACCAAGTTCTGTTTGAATTATTATTCTGTTTGAATTATTTTCATGTGGAAAAACAGCAGGGGGCTGAACTAAATGAAATTAAATGTGAATGGATTTGCCATTAATTATTGTGTGTTTGTACTTACATATAATTTACACTTGATTATCTTGTAAAAAAAAATACAAGGAATCTGGGAAACTTCACCTACACTGTTCAGTACCCATGCATTAATCTCTGAGTCACTCTTGTTGAGGTTTTGGCTAAAGATGTCCTGGTTTGATTTCAGGTCAATAAACTGAATTCAATCGGATTGCTTAAAAGGAACAAATACTGAGTATGAATCGTATCATCAACCACAAATTATGAAAATAGTGAAATTGTTGTTCCAATGAATCGTGACACCCCTGGTGATGTAACTTTCCAGGTTTTCCATAAACTATTCTCAAAATGTCTAAAGCCAAAAGAGGGACCTTTGTGAGCAGAAAAGTCCTTCTGTTATGATACATTTGTTGTCTAACTTAAATAACTGTTTTTTTTCAAGATGAACACAAAAACAGTGAGCCCTTTTTGTGATAGAAACTGTCTTCCTTCTTGCGCAGTATAAACCATATTGACGGTGATTAGGCTAAAATCTGACTTGTGTTGCAGATGTAAAGATGCCAGAATACCATTGAGATGCTGTAGATCAGCGGTCTCCAATCCCCAGGCTGCGAACCGGTACCGGCCCGTGGGTCATTTGGTACCGGACCGCACAGAAAGAATAAATAACTTACATTACTTCCGTTTTATTTATTTCGGAAACTGAAAGATGTTTTATTTTGAAAAATTGCCCGATTCTCTGTCACATCCATCTATGTGACTCTTGACACAAGCCAAGGGGCTCTTCTTTGTCACGTGATAGGTTACCACTAAAAGTAAACACAGGAGCTAGCAAAATGAGTAAACAACAAACGTCTTTGGAAAGTTTCTTTGCCGAGGGAAAAACGCCCACCCAGGAGACAGAAGAGGACTTCCAAAAAAAAGAAAGCTACATTTGATAGACAGTACTTCTTTTTTGCACCATGAGTGTGGGAAGGGGAGAGGATGATCAGACCTGTGTGATGTACAATGTCATCCGTGTCAAAATAAAAGCTCAGAGGTTGTCGTGTCACTCTCCGTTTCTCCTTCATCATAGCGTTGCTACAATAATCGTCCTCCATATCTTAAACGCTGGTCCGTGAAAGTTTTTTCTGACGTCATACGTCCGTGGCATCAAAAAGGTTGGGGACCACTGCTCTAGATTGTTGTGAAAAGAAGGTATTTGAATGATCTAGAAGCAGCAAAGTGCTTAAACAAAAAAAGCAGACGTAAACTTCAGGAACTTCAAATTTGAAATCCATATTTCCACATTCTTAGATGACTCTGCTCAAACACGCCTTATAGCATGTCAGAACCGTGTTTCCAGCAGGATCAACCAGCTGTGCTCCTTCGTGTCCAGCACCGCGTCAGAAGCACTTGACAGTTGCTGCGAGGCGGCTTTGCTCTCTCTTTTACATCGCCGGCTCCCTCGTGTTGCGTTGTCTTGTGGACCGCAGACGCACAAACACTGACAGGAAGCGATAATGCTGCTGACTTGCTGCGCTACATCTCTGTTTATGAAGACTGACAGCTCCCCGCCAAACCTCAGTACTCTGCACGTTTTACACACACACACACAACAACACGCACGTTCGTGCAAACAAATTGCCATACGGAGGCATCATCTGATACACTCCGGAACATAATTTCCACTGCAGCAGCACACACATTAGCACAGTGCCACACTCAGATGTCTCCCCTGAAGTAGTCATTGTTTTGAAAGCTGTTGAGGACAGATTGATGAAGTGTAACACATGACTAACTCAATTTAACTAAATGAAACCGTTTTGTTGTCATGGCAACGAGTTATTTGCAGAGTGAGTAATACCCTCGTCTTTTCAACTGTGGGAGTCATCAAACAAGAGGCTAATTAACTTAAGTATCACCTTCTGAATGTTTTAAATCTACATCAGTGCTTTGATGTTCCTGATGCAATTTCGGGGACAACGGGACACAACCTTTGTGTAACTGACACACTTTTGGCATGAGTTTAGTCGTTTTTATCCAAGCTGGGCTCTACCAGGCTATCATGAGATAATTGCTAACTGGACTGATGCATTAAAGTTGGACGATCCCTCCTGCCTGGTCATTTTATCAGCGGTCCTCGGGAGACCACAGTCAGCGGTAAGGGCGTTGACCCCCTCGCCTCAGCTGAGCGCTCAGAGGACGGCGTGTCAGTAAGAGTCTATAAACTCGCACAGCCTTGCGTGCGCACACAGCGGCGCGGCGTGCCGCTTCCGCCGGCACCGACCTTCATTAACCTCATAAATGCCAGCGGTGTTCCTGTCGCGGCTCCTAATGCGGTTATCAGCACAAACACAAACAAACGTGACAGCAGCCTTTCAGGGCTGAAACTGAAGCTACAGATTGCTGAAAGGCCTCTTCATTTTTATTTTTTATTTTTTTTGCATGAGCACTGTGACATTGGGGTGTCCTAATGGGTAGAACCAGCAACGAGCACACTCCCCCATCCTGCATGCACCCCCATCCCTGCAGCGGCTGAGCCTGCTTTGGTAAATAAAGCCAATTTGTACGAAGTCACTTCATTTGTTCCTGAACACTTCCTGGTGTATTGGTACAGTAGAGTTCGTCAGATTATCTTCCATTAAACTCCGTGCGTCTTTTCGTTAAGTCTTTTTTACAACGGCTAACCAGACTGTCTCACAAAAGCCAGCATACCAACACTATAGATGCAAAGATGACAACATTAAGAGTGAAAAAGTAGAAATCAATCTACACACAAATTCCAAAAGTATCCTTGTCAATTTTTGTTCACGATGTTTTAAATCTACATTTGTGCTTTGCTGTTCCCGATGTAATTTCTAAGACAATGCTGTGAAGGACTACTATGTGAAAAGTAAGCACTAACAAGCTAACGGTTTAAGGCAACGTGTAAAAAATACTTATCCTCAGCTTCAACACAATCGCTTCTCTGAGATTTGGGGCCTAACTGAAACTATTTAAAGTATTTTGTTCTTATATTTTACTGCCATAAAGGTGTGGTAGGTGTTGTTCCATGGCACAAGCTTTTCCTCTTTAGTTTGTTTTGAAGTTGTGCTGCAACAATGTAGCCGTTTCATTTACGTGCAGTTCATGTTTTTACACTCGCTAGCTACACACACTTTATGGAGGTGCGTGCAGCTCAAAACGGAGGCGCCGGGGACCCTAGAAACGTCTGCAAACATGTGGAAATCCTGCATTTCCCGAAGACAAGCAAAGGGATCATTCATTTACCTTTTTTTTTGGGTGGGGGGGGGGGGGGGGTGGTCCTCCTTTGCTGCACTTTCAACCTTGGAGTCATGCATGTTATTCATCTCCAACAGAAGTGAAATCTGCCTCAATATCAGCCTCATCATTAAATCTCCCTACAGTTCATTAAGGTTTTGGATTTTGTCACTATGTAACTAAATGGCTCCCTTTAGTTACTGGTCTGATCAAGGGTTGGGGGGCTGCTAGAAGCTAGAAGCTCTTGGCTGCCGCCTCGCCAAGAGCGAACAGTAACCGCCGCATGAATGATGTGGCACTCTGCTTTTTCACATTCCCGTAGCCGCAAACCGGAGTCCATAGGGAGTCGGAAACTAAATTAAATTAAGGAGAATTTGTAAATAGATCTCGTGTTTTCGGTACTAACGGTACACTTTAACACACTGATGACAGCCATGAGCAACGTCCATCCAGATGTTTTCTGTACGGGCTGATATCCCTTTGGGAGAGGGGGTGCACAAAAACCACAAAGCTGTAATTAATTAAGAGCACAGTCCCTGAATCTGCTCTCAGATTTCCAGGAATTTGGGAGCAGAGGTTGGGTGCTGTCAAAAAAGAAGGAGCAGTCAACAAAAGTCTGATCTGTAATCTGGGGTGATTTGTTTGCTCCAAACAATTGCAAAAAAAAAAAAAAAAAAAAAAAAGAGGAGTTTGGCCAAAAAAGATTTAATAAACACAGCGGATTCAACCTTTTGAGCTCACACATAGGTTTCACGAAGTCCATCTAGAAATAATCTGCAGCCTTTTCGAGGGATTAAGCCCCACATGCCAGGCAAAAATCCCTCCGTGACTTCATTTAGTTGTCCGCTTTTTATTTATTTTATTTTGCTCCAAGGTTTATAAAAATAATTGTGCCGCAATCTCAAGATGTTGATCCTTTGGCATTTAGGATGAAAACGATGAGAAAAAGGTTCAAACTTGGCCCGGCTTATGAGTAATCTGAGGTCAAGGAGTACAAAAAAAAATAATAATATAGTGGGTTTGTATATAAAAATATATCATGACTGGTGCAGTCAGTCCACCTCTTTCATCTCTGCAACCAGCCGTCATCTCCACCTCTCAGAGGCACCACTTCATTGCCAAGCGGCCCCTGAACTGGCCCCTAATGTCCCGTGTTATCAGAATGAATCAGCAGTGCTGATAGATTAACTGCAAAGAAGAAGAAAAAAGAAAAAGACAAACTGGCCTGCCGGCTAATGTGTGCGCATCTGTGTGCCATTCATATGCAATGCTTAATGTTGTGGAACCAATTCTGTCGTTTCCATTATGTAAATACATTTGCCTCAGCACTATATTTTATGTATTGTCTCCCTTGTCTCAATTACTTGGGCTATTAAAAATCAAGAGGTTATGGAAATGAGTCGCGGTCGCCTGTTTGTGGTTTGATGACAACTGCAAAGTGTTTTTTTTTTTTTTTGCTTTTTGGAGTCGGACACGTCGACGCGCTCCCAGCGTTCATCCATATTCCAGGATGTGATGGGGCCGACATGCTGACATCTTCAAGCATGAACAGCACACCAGTTGTCATAAAAACTGCAAACAAACAGAGCGACTTTTCATTTATTTAGATTCCTTCTCCTTTTGGAGGAAGTGCGGGAATAAGAGTTTTTTTTGTCTGATCCTTTAGTTCTAGCCAACTTATTAACTAAAATAAATGAGGAAAGCATGTGCAAAGAATGAATACTTTAATATAATTTTTCAATCTTTTAAAAAAAAACATGTCATTCTGGACTTTTTCTTCTTCTCCCTTCGGAGTAAAATGACAAACTGATAATGAAACAGATGGTTTATTCAAACAGTGTTTGTGAACTTTAAAAAGTGGATGTTTTTACAGCGGATGCATCATCTACACTCTGCTGCTGCTGATAAAACAATGTGGGATGCAAGATATCATGGATTTGTTTTTTGGTTTTGTTTTTTAATTATTTTAGCTCGGAATAAATGGAACACAACTGTTTTCTATTAATTCAATCCAATTAAATTAATTATGAAAGATTTTCAGTATTTAATTAAAAAAGCACACATAGAGAAAAAAACTAAGACTCTTATGTGAGATTATTTTCTTTGTTTTTTATATAGTTTATTAATTTTTTATCTAAATATTGACCAACAAATAGCCACAAAGAGTCAAAGTTTAGTCTTTTTTTTGTTTTTGTTTGGATGTAAGTTTTCTTATAAATGATGACAACAAAAGTTGAAATATTTAAAAAATCTTATTTTGTGTTTAAGTGATATGGATCAGTCTTCTCCAGAGTATTAAATGCTGGCATTCATCTCAACAACAGCACTTTGGAGTTAAAAATAGAAAGAAAAAAAAAGGGGGTTGATTGATGGTTAAAAAATGCATAACTTTTGCTTCATTTGTTCTAACTACACTTTTTTTGTTTATTTATTTTTTCCTCTAGATTGTTTCCACTGACATTTTCGAGGGCAGACGCTTCCTTTTCTGGCGGCTGCGCCAGCCGCCCCGCCGTGGATCCTCCGTGCGCACTGATGCGCGCCCAGCTTTGGAACCGCAGAAACGCAGCGCGCGGGCGCGAAGTGCCGTAAAGTTTTTGTTTTTACCTCTTCTCTTCGACCGCCTCCTCCGTCTCCGCTTCAGCTTCATCTTTGCCGTTTGTCCAGCCTGCGCACCTGCCGCGCGGCCGCCGTTCCCAAGTAGGGATGCCATCTGCGCAGCCTCCGGAGCGACGCACGGGAACAACTTGGAGCCGCCGGCGCGCCTCTCCTTGGTGGTACTTTGTCTCGCCTCCGCAGCCCCCGTCCAACGCAGCGCCGTCCGCTACGAGTAAACCCCTTTAATGGTCCCCTCCACGCCTGGGAGGTGTGTGTGTGTGTGTGTGAGAAAGAGGAGGAGGTCGCGTCTGCTCCTCCTGTATCACCTCTGGAAGTCCAGCTCCAGCGTCTGTGTGTGTGCGGAGCAGCCGCCGTCACTCCCGTGCCTCTCCGCCAGCTCTGCCGCACCTCTGCAGAAATTTAGGGGGGCATCAGCCACTTTGGACTCAATCATGCGGGACGCCTATCTATTTGCTGCTGAGATTTCTAATTAGGGTCCAATCGCGGCTGTTTGGGAGGTGTGACATCACCAGCGACACCCACCAGCTCACACCCCTCCTTCACCCTCAGCGCTCTGACTCGCTGGCTGTTCTTTTTCTTTTTTGCTGGCAGTTTGCTCCACCTGAAGGATGCTGGAGATGATTCCCGCCTTGTTTAGAGGGGTCAGAGGTCAGCCAAGAAGGTTATCCAGGGAACATCAGCTAAGGAGAGCTCAGCCTCTCCTTTTAAGGACCCACTCAGATGAAAACGTGTTTGTTGTGTTTTCAACATGTTTTTGGGGCATTTTTCTGATGAGGGAGAACGAATATGAAAACAATTTTTTAAAAATTGCATTTAGTGTTACTTTATTCAAACCGTTGTGAATCAGGAGTAGACTAAACAATGGCTCACAAAGCTTGTAATTGTGTATGTAGAAACTATGCTGGAGGGGCCACAAGCTCCCATTCTGATGCATCCACTTGTAGACAAACGGATCCATGTGAATCTTGGTTTTCCTCGTCCGAGCTGGCATCTCACTCAAAACTGTACAGCTCCCAACAACGGTAATGTTAGGTGGGGCTGTAAGCTAGCGGTTGAGGGTAAACAAATGAAGGCAGGCTCACTCAATTTCTAATGAAGTACTGCCGCCCTGCAGAAACTATGTCCTAGAAAATGACGCATTTTTTTGTATTTGGCTAATCATAATTGCACTGGGAACGCTTTTACAATAATAAAAAGATGATTAGACCACAGGACTTTGACTGATGGAAAGCCATGTCTGCCATTTTTTCCCCCTAAAAGTTCGATTGGAATTTGACTTAAAAAATCAAACTTAAAAAATGTATATTTATCTTATGTTTTGTCCCTAAATCGCTTGTTTTGAGTTTAGTCTTTTAGTAACCTTCAGCAGCACCAGACAAATAATAATAATATATTTAAAAAAAAGGAAACCTTGCAGCAAAGTTGTGACATTTTGACATTTTGGGGCGAAAGCGCGGTGTCGAGGCTTTCAGAACGCATTTGTGTTCCTCCTGGCTGCAGGTTAACCCCCCCCCCCATCCCCCCTCTCCCTTCCAGGCCTCTGTGGTAGAAGGTCAGGTGTGTTGGAAGGAGGCGCCGCCGGACGCGCTCCACAACTCCCCGCAGTGAATAAATGTGGATTCATATCAGCTTCTTCATTCTTGTGCGTCTTTGCACAACTGATGCATAAAAATAGAAAAACCTCAAAAATGGCTGCTCCTGTTGTTGTTAACCCCCCTCCCAGGTTCTGTAAAGACCCACCCTCATGAAAACAGCGTTTTTGATGTTTTTAACATCTGGCGTTTTTCTAATGATGGAGATCATTAAAAAAAGCACAATTAAGATTAAAATGACATTTCTGAGTATTTTTTTATTCAAATTGTTGTGAAGCAGACACAAAAATGCTGTTTCTATGACGTAGAAAATACACTGGGTGGGTCACACGCTCCCGGCTCTGCTTCATTCTGATGCATCCACTTGTAGACAAATAGATTTATGCACGTCTTTGGTTTTCTCGTCCAAGCTGGCATCTGGCTCAAAACTTTATGGCTGGATAGCTCCAATAGCGCCATTTTTGTTGCACAGGTTGGTCGTGTAAGGGGCTGCAAACTAGCATGAGAGCATGCGAACAGAGAGCTCACAGCAATGTGAAGGACGCGGGATTGCTAACAGTCCCACCCACAACTCAGAAGCAGGAACTCTTGCTGCTCTGCAGAAACTATGTCCTTAAACACAAAATGTTTTTTTTTTAATTTAGGCTAAAAATGCCATAACCATAATTAAAAGACCACTGGGAGCACTTTTACAGTAGATCAACAGATGATTGGAGTGGGTCTATAAATCCACTACAGTGCATGTTTACGTTGTAAGTGTGACTTTGAGGCTCTGCTCTTAGGTAAACCCCCCCTCCTCCAACCTCCAAGCCTGGGGGAATGGAGGCAGTGAGGGTGGGGTAACGGGGCCGTACACCAGGCTGCAGCCTGCCCTCAGGACGCCCACAAATATCCATGTAAATTGCAGTTTAAGAGAAATCAATAGAAGTGACAAGTTGCCAATGCCACTATCTGGGCTGTAATGAAGGTGCGTTGGTGGGGGTGCGAGGTTGTTGCTGGAGCGTTCATAGATAACGGCAAAACGAGCGGGTGGAGGTGCGGGTCAGAGGCAGGAGCGTGAGCAGCAAGGTCAGTGGTTAGTGGATGGTTGTCAAATGCCTGCTTTATTCTTTACGGGTCATTTGCTGTCACCTTAAACTAACGATCAAGGGGCGACACTATACCTCCATCTAAAACCCTCCACCCTTTAAAACACATGCTACATCATTTCCTATTAGAGAAAGGCTGTTCATGTTTGTGCCACACTGTAACCAAAAATGTTGGTTCAATAAGGACAAAAAGCCTTTGATTTAATAGATAATTTGTTTATTTCAAAATTCTGACCCGGAATGGGTTCCA
This sequence comes from Oryzias latipes, assembly GCF_053564925.1. Lineage (NCBI taxonomy): Eukaryota > Metazoa > Chordata > Actinopteri > Beloniformes > Adrianichthyidae > Oryzias > Oryzias latipes. The sequence goes on along the minus strand of NC_136256.1, from coordinate 14,039,241 downwards.
GCTACTTCTTTAAGGATAAACTTTATACAGTTTTTTAAATTATGGAGTAAAGACTGCTTTCACGGTGGTATAACCAGGACAACACGGTTCAGTTAGGCAGTAAAGACTAAAAATGTACACTTTCACTTGGCTGCATCTGCTTTTGCAGTGCTCTTACAAAAGAACCAACATGTCTGTAAATGCACTCTATAAATGACATTGCAGGCATTATGTAAAGGTTTTATGTCAACATGAAGCCCACTTATCCATTTTACCAAGGAAACGCAAGTTACTTTATAGTTAAATAAAATTATAATTATTTCAAAACAACTAAATAAAGCAAATTAAATTCAATGTAACTAGGTTATTTTTATAGCTAAAGCGCTTTGGTTCAAGAGGTTTTTTCCAAAAGGCTTGTTTTGATTTTAATTTTGCGCATGCTCTGTGTAGAAATATTTTCTCCGGACTTTCGGATCAGTTTGAAAGAAGTTTGACTGCATTATGCGTAAGGAGAATGGATTGAAACTGTTGCTATCCACTGATAATTTGGTAAACCCAACATTTTAAGACCGATAATACCTTACAGAAGATAATCTACCAATTAATATTAGTATTTATTCAACTTTTTATGGTTTTGTGCTTTTAAAACAATGTCTGGTAAATTTTACACTTGGCTTACTGTAAGTCACACGTTAGAAAGTGTTTGACAATCTAACAAATTTAACAATATTGTTACATGATGAAATACCTTTTTTTAGATAAACTTTTTTAATTGTGTTTTAGAATACGCATCTGCATTATTCATTTATTTAAAGGAAAGAGAAAGTAAAGTCATGTGTGTGGCTTGTATCAATATACTGTATAGTTAACATGTTTTCTTTTTCATTTTGACCTCAGACATGTGCAGAGTCGGCAGAGCCACTTGAAGATGATGATGTCATCACAAAAAGAAGCACAAGAACTTCACTTTGCTGCCTATTTGGTTCCCTCTGAAATTTGAAAGTCTAGCCAGAGACAATGGAGAAGACTGGACCTAACTGTGGACTTTGAATTTAAAGCTAAGCAAAAAATGAAGCTCAGTGACCCCAAAATGTGTTAAGCTGGTTCAGAAAATAGATGAATGGCATTGGATGAAAGATCTACAGCTTCCAATACATTTGGACACACACAACTCAAAGATCATCAACACATTAGCTGAAGCTCTTGGGTTCAAGAGTTAAACAACGGGTTGTATTCTAATCATCAACTACAGAGCAGCCAAACCTGGAGAGTTCCAGCAATCACACCATTTTGGATGTGTGTGGGAACCCCCCCCCCCTTTGCCCAATAGTAGCAAGACAGGCTCTGGCAACTCTGTGCTTCCGAAAGGGATAAAAAGGGTTAAGATGGATGGACAGAAGAATGGATGAATGTACAATATACTAAAACCTAAAAAAAACCTAGTTATGGATCAGCTCAGTTTGATTTAATAGATATTTTCCAAACAGGGTTTGTCCAAACAGCATTGGTGTGAATGAGCCCTAAAATTTTGCTGGGGGCTTGTCCGTGATACGGGTAAAGTGAGATTGGCTGTTGATCCTAAATAGTCAGAATCTAGCAAAAGCATTTAATTATGTGGTTATATAATATATATAGATGTAAGGGTTAATGGCCGACGAAGTATGCATTATCACTTAACGCACGCCGTGGAAGCCTGAACCGTCCGACGCGAAGCAGTAAAAAGTTATAATGCATACTTCGAAGGCCATTGACCCGCCTATACCATGGATGGTCAAGATTTAAACAGTAACCCGTTTTAGTCCTTAATTCTTGTTTTTTTTCCAATTTGAAACACTTTTCTCACAAAAAGCGGGCTATTTCTTATTTGTTACGGAGCGGCGCCGCACCACGTCTATGCTGATCTTTTTCCGATGGATTGAATAAAGCGTCAGTTCAGAGAGAAAGTTCACCTCTCACCGCTTGTTTTTGTCCAAATGATGAAGCTAAAGGTTGTTTTAAAGAGGCCGGCGCAGTGATATAAAACATTTAAGCTAGGTGACTGGAACTTATTTTTTCCCCTTGGGGTTATACTGTGGTATATCACTTTTTAACGCATACCCAGCAGCCCATCAGAATCGAGTATTCACCCCGACCATGGCATATATATATATATATATATATATATGTGTATGGATCCAGGCTGCTCCAGCAGCATGGTTCCAGAGAATGAGCATAGATAAAATGAACTGAATCCTTTTTTAGACAAAGTGAGTCCTGGATTAATTTAGTAAAATAAAGATAATCCTATTGAGAATAGATTATATTTATATTTGTATTATGATAGAAAAAAAGACTAATTTGACAGTGCAACCTAAACAGGCGGGATCAAAACTTATATAAAACCCATTTAAACTTTAAAATGTAGAATATAAAAACTCAAATACCCAAATTCTTAATTTGAATGAAGAAAAACTGGAGCTTGAAATTCACTAAAGGTCCATTCGTAGAACTATGAGATCAAACTGGGAAGCCTGAATGTGGCCGCTGGGACGTGCTCCCAGTTCCATGTGGAACGTTTCGGCACTCCTCTGTTTACTCAGCAGGCTGAATTATCCAAACACTTAGCATTAGTTTGATGTCATATCTATGGATTAAAGAGACAGATTTAAATTATGATTACGGCAAACACGTGGCAGCAGCCCCTCTTTTTTCCGACATCAAATCAGACACCTGCAATCTAAGATAAGGAGGCCAATCAGTAAACTCCCCAGACACATTTATTTTCTGCTCTTTTGATTTTCTTCAAAAATATATATATTTAAAGGAACATGGCATGTGTATTCAGTTTTTTTCTTTTTCCATCCTTTCTTTTCATTATAAAACTGAAAATGTGGCCTAAGCTCAGGTAGCACGGTTTCCATGGTAATACACGTGTTGCTCTAATCAAGATGCTGTAATTAACATTTATTTTTGCCGAAGACTTCTGATGGAGCATTAAGTGTCAAGTTCCAACTCGATGGCTGCGTTTTTTGCTTTTAGTTTGGAGGAACAAAATCTGCCGTTCTACGCTTTTAATGGAAAGTACGACTTGATGCGTTAGCATTTTTGCCCTTTAATGTCAAAGAATGTTTGGAAATTTTCTACCTGCTTTTTGATGGAGCTTAAAAAAATGAAAATACCCTAACACATTGTTTTAATTTAAACAAATCAAGAAACAAAACAGTTTCTGGTTTATGGAAATAATGGCAATATAGCGAGAGGAGCTGCTTATCAACTCTCCCAGCCAGGTTAAAGTAGAGGAGCAGAATCCCTCGGAGGGCTTCGTCATCACTCCCCGCATGAACACTGATTCTAAGCTTTTTTAGTTTTTTTTTTTTTAGGTGTGTGTGTGTGTGTTTGGGGCGGGGGGATTATGTGGCTGTGGCCTTATCAGGTGGGTGCTCACGCTCCTCACAAGGCAGGTGACTGGGAAACGTACAAGCACCTTCATCTCTCCTCCGCAGCCGGTTCGTCCCTCAGAATTTAATCCGCGGCAGGCAGCGGCTCTCTCCTGCAATAACTCTTGGAGCAGCGATAGAATGTGTGCTGCGTGCAACCGTTCCGCATTTTATGCTAAGATTCCACATTAATTTGTCAAACCCTTAAAACAGTTGTAATCAATAAGAATATTTGGGCTGCTAAGATGTTTTTGCAATAAACTAAACCCTTAAAATCCAGATTGTTTTACAAGAAAGATTCTTTCTTCTGATAACATGTCAGTTTTCCCATTCTGTCGAAGGACATTTAAAGTCCCACTCCCACCTTTAATCTCTTTTAAAAGTGTTCCCAGTGGTCTTTTAAGTATGATTATGCCATTTATAGCATGTCGTTTTCTCTAACATAGTTTCTGCAGAGCAGCAGGAATTCATTACAAATTTACCTCCAAGTTGTGGGTGGGGCTGTTGCCATGGAGCAATCGCACCCCCCCCCCCAGCAGTGGGAAGGGGGGCTAACAGCTAGCCATTTGCCTCTGATTCACAAGTTGAATAAAGAAATACGCCTTTTTGGGAAAAACACACTCCAGCTGCCACTGAAGTCCATCAGCTTTGGTTACAGACAGGAGAACACGAGGCTTGTGCTTGAGCTGAGAGACTCAACCGACCCTGTTGTAAGAAACACCAACTGGACGCAAATGGAAGGCAGAAGAGGCTGTTGACCAGGCCATCAGCAAGCTTAAGCACAACAAAGTCGTGGGAAAGACACAGTGAGGCAGAGCTAGATTAGGCTGGGGAACAGTCCCCAAGTTCTGGTCCAAAGCCACAAGAAGTGAGAGGAAAGAACTGGTGATTGAAGAGGTGACCAGGAGCCAGGAAAACTAGTAGAAGATCAAAGCACTCAGCCAGCCTCAACAAGGGTGTTGGACAACATGGGACGGCGTGGTCAATAGGACCATAGGGTGGTCTGACATATGGAAGATGCCTCAAGCAAGGCTGAGGTTCCTCATCCGGGCCACCTATGACATCCTACCCAGCCCGAGCAATCTGAGCCTATGGTTTGGCTCAGAGGAAAATTGCCATCTCTGCAAGACTCCAAACCCTATGTTACAACACATCCTGTCCGGTTGCAAAGCAGCTCTGGCCCAGGGTAGGTACAGATGGTGGCATGACCAGGTTTTGAGGAAACTGGCAGAGGTCCTGGAAGAGATGATGGGAAATCCGTTCTGGCTTACTTCTGTGCTAACAATCCGACAACTCAGATGCAAATTTCTAATGAACTCCTGCCACACTTCAGAAACTGTCCTAAAAAACAACAGGGTTTTTTTTTGCCTAAAAACTGCATAATCCTGATAAAAAGACCACTGGGAAGGATTTTTACAACAGATCAAAAGAGGATTGAATTGGGACTTTAAGAGGGCACAATTACATATCCACAGTTGGGTCATATACCAAAAATTCTAAAAGCGTGACCCGAGTCCTTTCCCGCTTAACACAGCCTTCAAAGGGATTGGGGGTGTGTGTGACAGCTAATGGGACTTTTATCATTTCTTTTTTAAACAACTGACTTGCCTAACTGCAGATAGAATTCAAGATAAAAAACAGTTATAGTAGCAGAGCAGTGAGTCCTTGACACTGATTCCCAGGTGTTATCAGGACAGTACTGGTTCACTATACATGCCCATTGACCACACCATAGAGATCCTGAGAAACTGGGTGCATTCCGTACAGCAGCTAGTTAGAATCATTCTTTTACAAGTGCACAAAAAACAAACGTTTCACACTGAGCATGTGCAAAGCTGATCATATTCTGATTTTACAAGGTCTAATCATCAAAAAACCAGAAAGGTGACTTTAGTGTTGGCAGGAACCTGAAGGATCAAGAACACTTCAACACTTCAATTAGTCTATATTTCCTTTAGAGTAAAACCCAAGATTGTAATGTAAATATAATGATTTCTTAGCTGCACAAAGTGGTTTTTTCCATTTGATGTTAATGGGAAAACTGACAAACCAACTGAAATGTAAAAAGACAGCTGCGACAGGAACCTGATTCTACAGCTTTAAAAACTGCTTACAAGGCCTTCCCAGCGCCAGCAAGGACGCCAACAAATTGAAAGTTCGCTCCGGAATGCTCGTACAGCGAAGGTGAGGGATGTCAGGTGTTGCGGCGAGCTGTGCCCCGATTCAACGTGCACATTACTCGAAGGCAGCAAACTCTGAGCCCACATCTTTGCTCAAGGTTGTCCAACTTTGAAAGTGGTGCTGATGAACGGCCACCAAAAAGTCTTTTTTTTCCCCCCGCCGAACTTCTTTTCTCTCTTTCAACCTCAGCCCACCCCTCTTAAGTGACACCCATTAATCACGTTGGGTCTTTGGAAGTATTGTCTGCGGAGCGTCAAGTCTCAGCTGACCCCAGCATTTGGAGAGCAAAGATAAAGACGTTGCTCTGACAGCTATGAAAGAGCCCCTCCAATTTTTTCTTCCGTAGGTCAGCGCTCTGCCAAATATGAATATTATTATACATAAAAGAGGAGGAAAAACAATTGAGTTCAAACAGTAGAGGGTTTAATGACAAAAAGGTTCCAGGGTGCCTCTGTGAATCTCAAATACGGTAAGCAAAAGCAACCGAGATTCATTTTGACATGAACAACTGTCAATGTCACAAAAAATTAAAAAAGATGAAAGTATAACATCATACTCTTATTTTTACTTCAGTTATTTCTTAGTCTGTCATCTTAAACCAAATAGCTCCAAGTTTAAATAAAACAGTAGCGATAAAAACTGCATTTAATATTGGATTCCTTCATTTCAGAGAGCATTGAATATTATGGCACTCTTTGTGAGTCTACATTCCAATCAAAATTTCCCCCTGAATAGAAACTAACATCATTGCCCTTAATGTCACGTAACATTATCAGCTCGGTGGTTTAGTACAATGAAGCCATTGTGTTCAGTGGTGAGGAGAGCTTATCAGTGAAAGACAGGAAAGGAGAAAGGGAAGGAGAATATGAATAGAATATAATGTGAGCGTTGGTTTCCAACTTCTTAACAGTGCTGATTTCATGCACCTCATTCAAACAAACTTGAATGAAAAACATCTATTTTAGCTGCTGTCAAAACATGTTAGGACAGGAAGGAGACATACCATATGTTTTTTTAGTAAAAATAAAGATTTTTTGTACCCAATAACCTACCGTATTTTTTGGACCATATTATTTTTTTCCTCCAAAAATTATATATCATTTTTTCCCCCATAAAATGACATTGTACCATATAATCCGGTGCTTCTTATGTGTGAGTTTTGGTTGTGTTAACTAACCTGAAACTTGTTTTTCTTTGAAAAATCTGTCAAAGTTTTCTCGAATGCCTTCGGTAAATTTGATGTTTTGTTGGAGCATTATGGGTAACGTAGTCAGGAGTATGGTGGAGTAATACAAACTATTCTTCAACATCCAAAGCTGAAAAAGTTTGTGGTGGTTTTATTTATTTTTTTATGAGTAACAACTGAACAGTGTTGCAAATTGTGGTCAATAAAGTTTGACTCATCTGTTGTGTTGCTTTCTCTGAAAAGTCTATTTATTTAAGATACTAGAGGAAAACAGGAATTCATTACAATACAGTTAGCTTGTAAAAATTCCCAAACACTCTTCTAACCAATTACCTGCTTCTTGGTCCCTCTGGGCATTCTGTATGGTGCAGTAGTACAACATTCTCTGATAGTTCTATTTCGCATAATGGCCCAGTAAACTATTTTAATGCAACCTAGATGGATCTGCAAATGAGTCTTTTGTTTTTTGGACAAATTCATGTTATTTACCAAATTTTCGCATTATAGGGTGCATGGGTTATAAGGTGCACAGAACTATAAGTAGTATTAAGCGAGACAAACAAGACAGATAAATCCATCCGTCAGCCAGACTTAATAACTAGGTTAACAGTAATTCTGGAATATGCTGCATGTTAGTATTTTCACCACACCTGTATCTCCCAACATCGTTTGCAACATGTAAAACACAGTCCACAGTCATTGCAATACTTTACCCTCCTTAGGGCATTTACAGACTTTGAGGTTTTTCCAGTTGACATCTATCTGCAACAGAATTCAGTTGACCAAATCAACTCTTTTGAACAGCTTAGGAGCTCTAGAAGTGTCATTTTTTCTTAAACTTTCATCAGTCTCCCTTAGAGGCGGAGACAAACAGAGCGGCCATGGCTCAGAGGTAGAGCGGTCGACCTCTGATTGCAGGATCGTCAGTTCGGTTCCTGCCCTGCTCGCCTTAGTGTTAAAATGTCCTTGGGAAAGACACTGAACCCCACATTGGTCCTGGTGGTTATAGGTGTTTGGCAGCGGAGCCACTATCAGTGTGTAAATGTGTGTGGACATGGGTGAATGGACGATAGAGCACTTTCTGCCTTAACGCACGGTATAAAACCACTGTGTTTCCCACTGAAGAAAACAAAATATACATATTTTTTAATTTTTTATTTTTTTTAATTTATAATATAAAAACATTTTTGACAAAAAATATTTTTCTTAGATATTTGATGCTCCGGTTTGGTTTGTTTGTGTCTTTATAATAGACTTCCATGTGAGAATAGCTGGATTTAGAAAACACAAAAAATAAAATAAACAGAAACGAGAAATTTCACACAACTCAGTAGGTTATTTATTTCTATTAGAACTGAAAAAGACATTTATAAATATGATGTTTCCAGTTACACATTTAAAAAACACTGCTATTGTCCGTGTTGCTATAAACACACAAGCAATCATTACAACTGCATGTCATCATTTGCATAACTGTCTCAGTCTGCCTGAATTGTTGTGCTGTTTTTGTTATTATTCTATTTAATAGAATTTAATGAAGCTCTTTGTCCAGACTGGTGCATAAGAAGCAGGAATGAATGAGAAGGGATCTTCATTGAACTCTATTATTTTCACTAAACTCTTTTTAACACAAAACACATTCAGCTTCCTGTAGACGACAGAATAATCTAATTTAGGTTGAAGTTGGGGTTTAAGAAAAGCTTTGCAGATTACTTCTGGTTTTTTTCTTAACAGCTCCAGATAGAAAAGTAGTTATTTTTGAATATTGAGGAGCAAAATATAGCAGAAAATAAGGATTTGACTTATGGAATTCCTCAAGAACTTAGTTCTTGACATACCTGTTTCTTCTTTAAGAAGTTTTTCTATCTTACATTTGTTACCTGTATTTATGTCACCTGGTTGCCTGTATGAACGCCACCAGATACGGGCAGTGAAGGTTGTGGTTGGTGACACACTGACTCTTTTGGAGCCAGATTTAGATATAAATGAGGCATCCATAAGCCTGATTCTGGAATTGGAGAACATTTTACGTCCCACCCATCATATTTAAAATAATTCACAAACAAAATGTGTGGTTTCTGACCATATTTACATGTCTTGAGACCAAATCTACAGAAGCTAAGAGAAAAATAATACTTAAAAATAGTGTGGAGTAACCCCTAAAATGCAAACCTTCCCTTGTTCCACCCCCCCAAAGTTCTATATATCTAAAATAAAAGTTCAATTTAAACTTTGAATTATTTCTTTTTGGGATATATATTTTTATTGAAGCCCCTAACGCTGGGAATGTTTGTTTAAATATACAAAACATTTCAAATAACTATTATCCATGGAACATCCTACTTGTCTCCCACAACATGCACCCAACCCTGTTACCATAACCTTTGCTTTTAGCAAATATTATTGACGAATATGGAGATGAAAAGCCGAAAAGTGAAGGTTTACGTTTTATGAATTTGAAGCCCAGAATAACACACATGTCATTGAAGTCCATTTGCCTCTCCTTCTGGACATAAAAATCCATGCCTTTAGCTTAATAGTCCTCCTTGGACTAGATTACAAAATGTTTATTCAAATATACCCCTGGTATGTCAGAAGATGTTGTACTAACAGTAAAATATGTCCAACACAAGAGGCCTTCAGCTCTCATCTGTGTTTGCTCAGCTGTTGGACAGGACAAGTTCTCCTTACCTTCTTCTTGTTATAGAAGTCTGTCAGTCTCAATAAAGATGTGTTGGTTCAGCATTTACTTTTTTTTTTTTGAAATTCCTACTTGGAATCATTTTGAACGGGATTACAACCGTCATTATTGCAGTGAGTCAAAGCAAAACATTTTGAATAAACTTTATACGTAACAAATGAGGAACAAACGCGAGCTCATGGGCGCCCCCTCTGTTGAGGCAGTGGTACCGCGTGCCACACCTTCCGTCTTCTCAGTGTGGTTTTGTCACATTTTGTCAGAAAATAATTGATAGAAAATAATGAAATACACTAACAATTAAATAATAATATATTAAATATATTGTGCTGTCTTTCCTTCCAGCCTGTGCTGTAACTGAACATGAAAGTAGAAGTTGTTGTATTTTGTGAATACATGATAAATGGTTATAATGATCAGTATCAGACATTTATTGTGTCTACAGCACAAATAAACCACACACTTATTTTATTTTTAGTATATATTTCATGCCATTTTTATGACCCTGACTGCACATTCCTGGTACCCCCCCTTAAACAGTTGAACGTACCCACCATGCATTCGACTCGCCATGTTGTTCACACTGGACAGGCAGGGAGGCGCTTCTTCTTTTTCCTTTGCCACTGTTTTTTTTAGCACATGTCCCCCACCTACAGTTGGAAGAGGCTTGATGAAAAATGTTGATATCTTGTGAATCTTGCTCCAAGCTTTATCTGTTACAGCTCTATTCTGACATATGAAAGACTTGGTACCATATAAATCTGTCCGGGCACAAACCGCAATTATTCATTTCTCCTCCATGATCAATTTACATACGGCTAGCACTGCTGTCATTTAAAAGGTGAGCCACCCATGTGTTACTACTAAACTCCTAGTCCCTGATTGGTCAAAGTTTGCAACCGACACTCAATGGCCTAGAGATTCAAGATTGTGGTAAAGACATACCTAGAAATGTGAATGTAGGAGTTCTGAACATAGAATCTTGAAACACACATTTTTTCATAGAGTTTTTGTTGAAAGTGGCTGCTTGAATGCACGTTGCTGAAGGCAGTGTGAATGTAGCTTCAGACTGTAACCTCTCCACCAAGACCTAAGAGTTGTTGAAGGACACCACGGACCAGACTGTAGACATGAACAAGTCTGGTGTGTATCAATCTATAATAGGCAAGCAGGTTAGTGAGATCAACTGTTGGAGCAAATATTAGAAAATGGAAGAAATACAAGATAAAGAAGACATTTGTAAAAAAATAACTGAATAAAAAAAAATTGTGGTAGTCTTGTCCTCCTTTGTACTCCTTATGAAGAACTAAAATGGTGTGTTGAAATGATAAAAACAGAAAAAAATTAAAATAAAACTGACCTACTGTTCACTCATTCATCCCTGGAATTATGTTCTAAAGATAACCAGCAATAGGTGAAATCTAAAAAGTTGTCAACTAAACTTTTACTACAATAATTCTAGATGTTTTAAAGCTGTAAAACCCTGCACTACACATTTTATGCACTTTTCTCCGACAAACATGAACATTTTCACAATTTTATGATAATAATAAACTTTTTTATTTAGCACTTTTCAAAATCGAGATTACAAAGTTCTGTACAGTTAATATGAGACAAAATCCAAATTACAGTATGTAGAAATAAAACCCAGCACACACACGAAACAGTGATGGCGGTTAAAATCAATACAATTTTGTCTTTTTTTAAACTCTCAAAGTTCAAACCTTCATGGAAAATAAGCCCATTATTATTGTGCAAAACAAGGATCAGATCATAATCTAAGAATTATTTGAATTTGATTGATTGACATGATCACAAGCCAAATAAAAGCAAAATTGCACAGGAAAGGAAATTGCCATTAAAGACTTTAATTTTTTTCCAGATTTCTATTTATAATTTCTATATTAATTTAATATTTAATACATATCTTTAATATATTTTTGTGTGTTTATTGATGTTTTTGTTTATTTTCTGTTCTAATTCGAACCCGCTTTCTTGCTTTTCTTTTACTTTTTCCGTTTAGGTCTGTCTGTACGTCCACAGTTGTGTATTATTGCAGTCGTGCTGCACATTGTGAGCCTTAGCTGAATGTTTGGGAAGAATTGACCTCGGTTGCGATCCACATTAATCTGTAAGTAAAAGATTGATCTTGGGGTTGAGAAGTTCAAAAACATGGATTTATGTTTTGACATTAAATTCCTTTTGACTTTTTGTTTTCCCCATTGTTGTACTTGCCGTGTTCAGCTGAGCTTTTTTTCATGCCGGCCCCTCTGATAGTTTGTGTTTTCATGCAGGTGGAGATTTATATCTGCACAGACAGATGGAGAAGACAGTTGTGAAGCTCCTGAAGGTAAAGATGCTTGCTGTGCCAGCTCTGATCAGCCTGAATTCTGCAGCCAGAGGGGAAGCGATGTTGGTTTTCGCTTTACGAGTTGGAGCTACGGTGACAGGAACTTCTCCGACCTCGCCCTGAGCAAATTTTCCGGAACAAAAGCTTTTGAAACTCCATCCGAAGATTTTTTTTCTCTGCATTTGTTGTGGAAATAGTATGTTTTATCTGAAAAAAAGGGAGACAGAAAGAAAAGATTATAGTTCTGAATAAAAATTCCATTTTAACTGATATTGTGGCTGGGCAAGCCTCTTAAAGTCTTTTCACATATTATTAATAACAAATAAAAATATCTCCTTGTATTTTCTCTCAAAGCTTCCACAGAGATATTAGCAAACAGAATTTTCCAGAAGACAATTGTGTTTCCGAACATCTTCTTGAGGAACAGCATCTCATCTCAGCTATGATTAGAAACTTCAGAAGGTCAAGAAGTTCAACCATTAAAAAAAGAAGCCCTTTGTACTTTAGTCTCTCTTTTTTTTCTGGTAAGACATGCATTAGAAGCCAGTGCAGTTTCTCAGTGTACACTGCAGCCCAGTTAACCTTCACATGCACATCCCAATCAAAACTTGATGCAAAACCAATAGATACGGTGGCGACTAGGTGGAGTAAAAGAAACAAAAACTTTGCAGAAAAAGTCGAATGTTTACCTATTAGTTTTATTTTGAAATTTTCCACTAGGAAATAAAACATCCTGGTTTCCTACAGTCAGAGTTTAGGCTAAGGAGGGGAAGGTACTTATATTAAAGTTTGGTTTCACCTTGCTGGATAGCTCCAAGTGTGAGTTTGTTGCCACGGTAACGGTGAACCTACCTGGTGCAGCCTTACCTAGACTCTCTGACTCCTCCCACCACAGGATCCATTTCTATGTTAACTAAATTAGGGTGATGATTGGAGGATTAGAAGGTGTACCCTGCCTTCACCCAATAGAAGCCAGGTTCAGGCTCCAGCAACCCAGTTACCCCAGAAGGGTTTAAACAGTCATCCATCCTAGCCTATGTGACTCTCACAGACACAACACAATCCAGTTTCCCGTGTTTGCTGCAGCCTCCTGCTCTGACTCTGCGTCTGTTGCTCATTCCACAATCAGCTTGTCTATGAGGAGTTCAAAGGGGCTCTGAATTCCAAATAAAATCATTTTGGGAAGACTATTGAGAAAAATGCCACTTTGGGGGCAAGGAGGAAATAGGCAAGGACCTTAGCCCCTTTAACCCCCCCCTTCCCGCCCCCTTACTGTAAAGGCCCAATGTTGCCCTCACACATGATCATCCATGACTTGAATTAGCCTTTTAAAACCAAAAGGGGTGCAAGGGAGTACAAAAATGCTACTTTTTGGCAAGTAGAAAACCCAGCAGTTGTGGCGTGGGGTCATAGTTGTGATGTTTGCAGGTGCTCAAGCGAGAGCACAAAGCTGCCGCTTTAATTAATTTCCCCCCGTCTTTGTTCCTGCGGAGTGGCAGCATATGCCGCACTCTGTTTTGGCAAATCCTCCATAATCCAGAACAGCGTGGGATTTATGATCGCAGCAGATGAGGTTTTGATGATGATGAGGTCGCTGATGGCCGTCAGCGGCGGAGAGTCTTGACTCTGTGGCGCTGCGATGTGAGAGTGAGAGGGGGTCACCCGGATCCTCTGCCAGCGCTGGCCATTTTATTACACCAACAGATGGTGGCTGGGATTTTATCACTAAAACATCCTTCTGTTGAGTTTTTTCATGGAAAAACAAACAAAAATATGACTTACTTCCTCCTTTGCTTTTTGAAAGGATAAAAATATTTTAAGAGAAAGGAGTGACTGAATATTATAGTACTCCAGATTAAAGTGGATTATGAAGACTTTCACCGCATTTGCTTAGTGATTGAAGGTCAGAAAAAGATTTAAAATCCTCCATCATCAACTGTTTTTATTTGATGACTGAATGTGGGATCGCAGCTCTTTTCCTTACAGTTGCAGCACCAACCAGCACTGATTACAAGTCCCCATTGACACGGGGCTGCTCTTTTGCCCTCCCAGGATGCCTCCGCATGAATAAGGAGCAATCAGTCTTTGATCCAATCAGAGGTGGTTGCCTCTGTGACTGACAGAGGCCTCTGATGAGGCCAAGAGTTAAAGGACTCCCAGGAGACCAGACACCGAACGGCGACCATTCGCTAAACTGAAGTCTTCATGTCTGACCACTGTGGGTATCTTATTATCCGCAGAAAAAGATTGGTCCCTTCAGGTTAAAACATTAGTATGTTTTGGTTACATTTATAGATTTTTTTGTAATAGCCAGATGTTTTTTTGTTTTTTTTGATTGCTGTCCTCGATTCATCTGGACACACTCCAATGAAAATGGTCTTTTTGGTGTTTTAAACTTGTTCTTGTGGCATGTTTCTAAAAACGGATGACCTTTTTTTTAAAAAAGAAAAGAAAATTAAGGTCAAAAGGTAATTGAGTATTTCTTTATTTAAATATTTGTGAGCAGGAGCGGACAAAAAAAAGCAATTTGAAAAATATCTTATTTGTGATATTACCATGGGCGGGCCGAGCTCTCAGCAAAGTACTGCCGCTCTGCAGAAACTATGTCATAGAAAACAACAGAGGTTTTTAAACTTTGACTAAAACCGGCATAATCATAATTAAAAGACAGCTGGGAAAACTTTGACACTAGATCAAAGTGTGACTTTAAGTTTGCAGGAAATTATATATTGTACAATAAACCGAAGCATTCTTGACATCTAATATTCCTCATGCCTTTTGCAAAGAAGGAGATAGTTGCTTGTCGTTTTTGTCATACTTTGTTTTCATTGTATTTTTATTTTATTTGTTTTGGTAGACTTTATTTGAAAATGCTAGATCCACTTAAAAATTAAAACTTTGAGACCTAAAAAGCACATGTTTTTATCAAAATTTTTTAGGAATTCATTAAAATCAACTTGTTTCACTTAGTTTTTTAAAAAAATTAATTTTTGGCTCATTCAGTAAGAGCTTTCACTATGATAATTCACAACCACCTGTTGCTGCAGCTGGATTTAACTTGTTTTTATTCAAACCTTTACATTTACAATACAGTGATCCCTCGCGGTTTACTTTTCACGGTTTCGCTACTTCACGGATTTGCATCGTGCATTGTGTTCTGCATTGTGATTGGCTAAAAAGTCACTCCGCTTCTTCTCTACCTGTGCGTCAATAACGTTGCAGTTTAATATGTGCACATACGTAAAACAGCTTGCCAAATTTACATTACGTACGTGCAAATTCTCTTGCAATTTCAAGTTTCTCCAAAACCCATAGAAAAAGGGCGACAACAACTGCCTATCACTATGTTCTTCTCCCGAACAAACACAGCTGCACCGAGGGCTTCAAAAGAAAAAAACACTGCAGAGCGGAGTCAGGATGCAGCGGCTCAGTCTGAAGAGCAGTGAAATACACCTGAGTCAGTCACTATTTGTCCGTTGTACTTTGTATTTTTTTCATAATCATTTTGAATTTTCTCCCGTTTATCCAATTATTCGGGTTGCGGTGGGCGGGGCTAATATCCGCAATTTGAAGCCTTCTGTTCACATTGATGATTCAAATCATTATTTGACAGTACAGTACAGAAGTTATTTGTTGAAAAAAACGTTTCTAAAGTACTTTGATTTGTGAAACAAATGCTTGAGCCTGTAAAATGGTTTGTTCTTTCTTTTCAATGTCTAATAGAGTATTTAATTGTATAATAATTGTAAAAAAAAAAAGTAGAGGTTGCTACTTCACGGATTTTGCCTATCACGGGTTCTTTTTGGAACGTAACCCACGTGAAAAACAAGGGTTTACTGTACTGTAAGTTTATTTATTTTAAAGACCCACTCCAATCATCTTTTTATCTATTGCAAAAGTGTTCTCAGTGGTCTTATGGATATGCTATTTTAACCCCAAATCCAAAAACCCGTGTCGTTTTTCTAGGACATAGTTTCTGCAGAGCAGCAGTAGTTCATTAGAAGTTGTGGGCGGGACTGTTGACGCAGAGCACAACAAAGGCATTTCTTTTTCTCTTGGATACATTTTTGTATCCTATTGCCATATATTTAGATCCAACAATGAAATGTTTAACTTTTAGTCTCTAAACTCACAGATGCCAATCACTTTAGTTATTCACAATGTCGTAGGACACCTTTTTGTAGATTTATACATAGCGAAGTGGAGGTTTGCCTGTTTTTGTAAATACATTTTTCATAATGTTTTGACCCTGTCCTTGATTTACAATCGGGTTTATACATTTTTATTTCATATTTACACATTTGATCCTTGAACACAGTCTAATGTCAATTTTTGCCGTAAACAATGACAACATTTATCACCCGGAATTGAGTTCTTTGTGCAGTTTTAAGGTTATTGTGGAAATAATGAAAGACTTCTGTAAAAAAAAAAAAAAGTAGGGGTTGTTTTTAGAAGTCATATCAAATTTTACCACAAAAAATCCTGATAAATGATTGGAACAAATTGGAAAGTAGTTAAAAACAGTGTTCAAAAAGTCCCCAGACTACTGAGGGTTAAGTGCTCCTGGAGGTTTTTCCATGAAGTGTGAGGATAAGAGTGAACAGTAGATGGTGGTAGTAAACGTTCTTCCACACAGCTGGAGCAGCAGATGTTTCCCACTTCCTGACAGAACATACCTGTTATGCACCGATGCGACTATGTCTGCGTTAAAAGGAGGTTTTGAGGACTCGCCCTCAGTCCGGCTCCTCTCTGTGTTTCCCCGCAGATCAGAAAAAAAAAAAAAAAAGAGTCACTGCTTTCCTGTTACTCTGGCAGGGAATTCAGGCGCCGTGTTTTGACAAAACGCGGGAAGTGAGAAACAGGGCTGATAAATCCCCCCCAAGCTAAGCTCATCACCTCGTCCTCCTCTGAGGCTCTTGTCTTTCATCAGACCATGTTTGAAGTCTCAAGCTTCTCCGCCCCGCACTAAACCACACACTGAGCTGAGCAGCAGCTGAGATTAGATTCCTGTCGAAGCGGACCAGCGGGCCTATGAGAGGTGGAGTAAAAAAGGAAGAATTTTAGCTTCATTGGGCAGGCGAGGCGTGGACGCACATGGGTGGAGTTTGCTCTTCGGGAAAAGGCAGAGTGTGATGGCGCTGAGGGGAGGAAACTAAAACCTGTCAATGCAAACCAAAGCTGGCAGATCAATAAGAGTGTGAAGCAAAGCCTGTCAGAGACTTTACCGTGGAAGCGGCAGACTCTGAATAAAAACAAAGGCTGGAAATGGAGCGTGACAAAAAACGCACATACTGGATTTGTCTGATTTACTGTCTTAACATAAATCTGTCCTGGGATGAAGATGCTCAGTGGCAAAAGTCAGGTTTTACTTCCAAGTGGTGCTCTTTTCACAGACAATATCCCAATATGCTTAGCAGTGTAGGTTCCAAGATGGGACCCACATGTAGTGTGTGATGTTTAGCTGACAAAAGACACTTGACAGATCCTTGGAGCAAGCAGTGAAGACCAGGTAGAACAAGAGATTTGCAATTCTCTTCTGCTATTTTAACATGTGATGCGGGTTCTTGAACGTTCTTTAAGCATACTGTGTTCAGACTGGTCTGTCGCTACCCGATTCTATGTATGAGGCTTGGTGCAAAATGTTGAAGCGGTGAAAATCTCGCAAGTTTTGAAGCAGACTTTTTCTTTTCACATATCTATTGTGATACATGAAAAACTTGGTGTCATGGATTTCTGGCCGTGCACATGTCAAAATTTCTCCCACATAATACATTTTCAAACAGTTGACACTTCAAGGAATTATAGGGGACGTCATCCATACGTCACAACCAAATCCGAATGTGATTGGTCAAAGTGCAACTGCTTTAACTTTCAGCACGCATTCAAACCTGCTCCTTTTGAATGTACAGACTGACTGCAGAAGTTTGAAAGCCTTTTGTTTGTTTTCCTCCATTATGCATATACATTCCCAGACACTCATAACAGCACACCTTCATGATTTCTGTTGTTTGATTATTGTGTTTTTCTTATGCATATTAAATGGTGCTAAAACTGTTTTTGTCGCCCCTATTATTTGTTATGGAGACAGTCATGACAATGTGTTGTTTAGTTTTTGCTGGTGACATTTCCAGTGTTAAAGTGTTGAAGAAAAGATTTTTTTTCATTTAAAATAGGATGTATAAAATACCGAAAAAAAGTTAAACTTTAACATTTCTTAAATCAAAATATTCTGAGCAGTGACTAAAAAAAATGAAACATCACCAACGTCAAATAAAACAACATTTTTCTCCCTTTAGTCCACTTTAAAAGCTACAAATCTTAACAGTTTATGCTGAATGATTTTACTGCAAAACAGGAATGGATCATAGTTAAAAAGGTACAATAATTAGAAAAAAAGTAAAAATAAGGTTCAAAATTCGCCATTATTCAGAGTCCAGATGATTAATCACTTGGTTTGACTTTTTTTTCCCATCCTCTCATGAAATTCTAAGCAGACTTTCCCATTTCCCAGAAGAGATTTCATAACAGTCCCAACAAAGAGGTCTCATGCTAATTCATGATGTCCCGCCTAAAGCTGTGATGTATGTATACAGAAGAACAGGAGCGACTCCACACAAGCCTTTGAATTGTCAGAGCAGAGGGATGCTAAAGGAGCATTCTAAAGGGATTCTTCTTTGCCTCTTTAGATGGAATTGATTTCCTCTAAGACGACTGTTGTTTTTTAATTAAAACACTGAACTGGCTAATTGTGAAATTGATTCAGGTTGTGTTTTTTACTGTGTGAAGCAATATACTGGTGCCCTCGGTGCTCTCTATATTTATCAGCAAAAGTGAAGCAGCTTGCACTTTGCCTGTCTCGCTCTTTCTAATTCCTGTACAGCGCACAGGCAGTTTAGAGCATTTAATGCTGTAATCCGGCGACTCTTCAGAATGTTTTGGAAGTTTTTCAGTGAGCTATAAGTGACAGCGCGAGAGTATTTAACTCACAGCGAAACCCTGTAAGCTCATCCCCTAAAGTAGTTTGAAAGTCTGCGTCAACAAAAGGATTAAACACGAGCGCTTCAAACTTTTCAGGAGTCTTGTTGCTAGTTGGAAGCAACTGAGCTCCTACTGGATATAATGTCAATTTATTCATAGGAAATATGTTTTTTTTCTGCCATTATGATTTATGTCATGCTTGAGATAAATTTTGCCAACAAAAAATCCAGGATAACACTCCACATTGGTCTTTCTTACAAGGGCAAATATCACAGATGCAGGTTCTGTACTTTTTAGTTACGTTTTTGAATCCAAATTTATGTTTGATTAATTCCCATAATTATTCTTAGTTTAATTCCACTAGTTGGGGTAGCTGTGGTGCAGAGGAAGAGTGGTCAATTTTTGACTGAAAGGTTCGTTTCCCACCTTGACCGCTCAGGTTTTAAAGTGTCCTTGGGGAATACACTCCACACCACATTGCTTCTTATATTAGTGCGGAGCCGCCATCTAAATATATGCCATTTACCAAGTTTGCAAAGACATAAAAATGACACAACCACATCACATGACCACATAGACCAAGTTTTTTACGGTATGGAAGGCGCCATCCCTAGTTACTCGCCTACAAGTCAATTAAAGTTGCTAAATTATGTGATCGTCTAATTACATGTTTGTTTCTGTAAATCCATTTAGAAATACATGTCAAAAGAAACAATAGAATGTGAATACAACAAACACAACCTCCTCTTTCTTCCAAGCTTGAGACTGTCAAAGTAATTCAAAGGATACACTTTGGCAGAGGCACTTTTTTCTTTTTGTGTGTGTTGAAGAACAGAATATCAACATTATGTTAAAATTCCACAATGTGAAACTGAGCAGAATCATCTGCAACATCGCTTGTACATGATTCATTTTCACCTTTATTGTGGTGGGGTGGAGATCACCTTCGCTTCATTGCAACTGTTGGGTTATCTGACGGTCATGCTGATTGTGGAGATTTCTTCAGGGTGGGCGAAGTCTCACAGCAGCAATGGCTCGTGCACTGTGAGAAGAGGTAGGCCATAACAATATGTGCTTCCAAAGTTGTCTCCACACACCAGAAAGGTCTCCAACGAGGAAGGAAGGAGAAGTCGCAGAATGGATATGGTCTGTCTGCAGGCCTAAAATGGGCAAATTTCTATGGGGTACAAAGCTGCCCTGCACAAAATGTTCAGGTCATAGACTGCTCAGTGAACCCATACAGTGAAAATATTCCTCCACATTGTTTTCTACGGCATGCTTTGGGCAACAAATTTTTTTTCTTTCCACAATCCGTTTTTTTATGTTTAGTTTGGTGTAGCAATTACCTGATGAATTT
The DNA here is from genome assembly GCF_053564925.1 of Oryzias latipes. NCBI lineage: Eukaryota > Metazoa > Chordata > Actinopteri > Beloniformes > Adrianichthyidae > Oryzias > Oryzias latipes. The sequence continues at coordinate 14,019,096 of NC_136256.1, read as the reverse complement.
TATGACTGATTTCTATTCTTATACTATAACTGGTATGAAGCAATTGAGATAGCTATTGATGTAATATTGGGTTATATAAATAAAATTGAATAGAAATTTTAAATTGAACTGTAATTAACACTAATACAAGGATAAGAAAGGGTGAAGTAAGTAAGACGCATGAGTGCATCTTTCTGACCTTCCCAAATCCCACAGACTGTGCAAGGGTCTGTAAGTGCCGTTTATGGGATAAGTGTGTTCTCCTTGCGTGCCCCGTTCAGGTTTGTCCGTATTCACCCACAAGGCCAGTTGTGACTAAGGCTTGAATTTTGACCAGTTGAGGACTTGGATTTGATAGTGATGTTTATGTAGCATCCTTTTTAAATCACAAAGGTGCCAACTATTTGAAAAGTGATCATGATGGAGAAATTAATAAATGTGCTAGTAACGGGTATCAACCGTTTGGTGTGAGCACTGTATGCAGTCAAGAATGTGAGTTCTTGCAGAATGCAAGAACATGCAGAAAGTGTAGTGCATGCTAAATCCTGATTAGAACTCGTCTGTTTGCACTTGCTATCCATCACTCCAAATGTCCACCTGCAAGTCTAACTTTAACAGCACTTCTTATCTATTTGTCCGTGCATGCAATTTTGTGTTCTTTCTTGGAGATTTGATTAAATTCTGGTTTGGGGATTTGGCTTCTTTAATGTTTCTACAAGAACTCTGCATTTTACTTACTGACCTTTATTTGATTGAGTGACTTTTGATCAAAACACCTCATTTCGAGGGTGGCATCTAATATTGGAAACCACCAGGACAACAAAAAAGACTTGGGTCTGCTACAACAACAACTTCATACTCTGTACTTCCCTTAGTTTATCTCCCAGTGTTAAGCTAAGGGCTGTCCATTGTTTTGCTGCAGGGTCTTGGCCAGCATCAAAGCATTAAAAAAAACAAGAGCTGGAATCTTACTTTTAATTTATCCCTCCCAAGAGTGTGAGTTATTCCCCTCAGCACTTTCTTTGTTAACTTTGGCCCAGTTTAAATGTACTTACTGGTCCCTGAAGCAGCTGTTTTCACACAGGCCAAAAATTAAACATGTCACCTCGTGTCTATACTACATTAGTCCTCATTTTTCTATTAGCTATGTCCCAATTTAGCAGCAGCATAATGTATAAACTGCTTCTGAAGATGCAATGAATCACAGCAGTGCATGGAAAGTTTTTATTAGGACTCATAGAGACTACAAGTGTGTCATTTCTCCAGGCAGCATATCCAAAAATGGATCCATAAGGAAAGTAACGATGATAGCTGGGGGATTTTTGAGTTGACTCTTTTTGTGGTCATGTTTGCCTTGTGTGTTGAGTACCGTGCAGGTCAAAAGCTCTGACGAATCACTCCTATGCTTCGTGGATTTCTCAAAATGTTTTCGGGTCCCAAATTTCTCTGAAAATTTCTTTGAAGTTGGAAGGTAACAAATAAAATCTGACATGTTGAATAAGCTTCCAGTTCATTGAAAAGAAGTAACCTTTGCAAAATTCATGGGCTGCAATTGCATTGCTGTGTTCTAGGACTACTTTCAGGAAATCATGGATTTGACATGAACAACAATAAAGTACATTACAAATCCAGTTTTTTTTTCCTATTGTTTTCCTGTTTCTCTTTATCTTCCACCGTTGTTCGCCGCTTAACTCCTTCTACAATTTTTCACCCGTCTTTTAAGCATTGAACTTTTACAATTTTCAGCTCTTTCAGCTTTTTCCAGCTATCACTTCAAATCCTTGAACTTTTCAAGATATTCCAGGATTTCCAGGGTTTTGCCTCCATAGAAATACATGGGGAATCCTTGAAAACCTTTGCTTCTCTCTGGTGCAGAAGCTCGCTGGTTCAATACCCGGCGCTGACATTTTTCACAAAAATATCTTTTTTGTTATTGTGCTGTTTTCAGTTTATGGTCAACTTTGATAATTTCTTTATTCATTTTTTTTCCAATTTCTACCCTTTAAGTTTCATTTTTAATCAGTAATATAGCATTTAACCCTGCATTTTCTTCTGGAAATGCAGCTTCCTGTAGTTTGATTTGATTCGGTGCAGTTATAGGGAGCACCAAACTGAAAACATTTTTTTTTTCAGTTTTACCCATAACTTCTTGCAATTTCATTTACATATGTCTTTATTTTCAATCCATAGATGATCACATTGGCAGGAACCTTAACAAATCCACACACTTTTCACTCCTCAGTCAACTTTTCTGACTTTTTCAGGACAGACACTTCTACAGTAATGAAATAAAATCAGTATAGAGTATTTTCTCCTGGCTAGTTATAATTTATAGACCCACTCTCTTCATTTTTTGTAAAAGCATTCCCAGGAGTTTTAATTATGTTCAGCAGTTTTTAGCCTAAATCACAATCCTATCATTTTATAGGACATAGTTTCTGCAGAGCAACGGTAGTTCATTAGAAAGTTGTGGATAGCACTATTAGCATGTAGTAACCCTGCCCCGTCCCTATTCCTGTTGCTGAGAGCTCTCTGTCTACATGATCTCCTACTAGTTTCATTCTTTCAAACCCTGCGCGCTGTACAAGGACCTCATCTGTGCTGTACAAATGATTAGTGTGCGGTCATTGAGTGTACCTTGACTGTTAGAAATCATGAAATTAGGCTACGTTCACACAGCAGAGCTTAATGCTCAATTCCTATTTTTTGAAAAAATTCATTTTTTTGCAAGGCCGTTCACATCTCAATTAAATGCAAATTTTTGGGATCTCCTGTGTGACCGTGAAATGACCCAGAAGTGAATAGTAGAATAGTACTCAACTATTCAGACTCGTAGAATAGTACTCAACAGCGGAGCCATTTTGCATGATTACATTTATTTTCATGAAGGAGTCAGCACAATAACAGTCTTCTCATTTTAAGGAGGCATTGGAGCCACGATCGTCTGTACCCACTGTTGTTGAATGGGGATGTGAATGTGCTGGGGCCGCGCGCGTGTGTGTAAGAGAGAGGACAGAGCGAGTGTAGCGAGGTAGGGAATGGAATGAGGGGGCAGTGGGGGCGTGCATTCATGTTGTGTCTTATGGAGGAAGGAGAACGGTAATAAAAGAAGGTTTCCCCCAGAATAAATGCTATGGATTCTTTATTAACCCGTTCTGGAGAATCATGGAGAATCTGAAGGTCCGAACGAGGAAGTGAACCCTGAAGGAGGATCCATCCGCCTTCAGTCCACAGCACTTCTGACCAAGTTCGGAAAGGGGGGAAAAAAAGTAATCGCGGGGAAGGTTCAACACCACGCTCGGCCATTTTGCTGGAAATTTTTTCAAAAGCCCGATAAGAGCCCTCGAGTTTGGCCTGAATAGAGCTGTCACCCCAAATATTAATCCAATCGGTGACCTTGCTTCCCTTCCACCTACTGGTCTCAGCAGCATTGTCTGCCATGGTTGATGTTTATGTTCTTGTTCCCGCCTACTTCAATGAAGAATGATGATGTTTGTTGCGTGTCGATGACGTACGGGTCAGATACGTGTGGCCTGGCCTTCAGACGGCGGTCGCATTTGAAAAGATCGGATACGTATCGATTCAGAACCACATACCCAAGTGGCCTGGGTCCCATTTGAAAAGATCGGATCTGTGTCGTTCAGACTGTCATGAAAAGATCAGATACAGGTCACGTAAGGGCAAAAAAATCGGAATTGGGTCGTTTCAGCCTGCGGTGTGAACGTAGATAATCAGAGTGCAGTCTGTGTGGCCGTCCAAGCACTTGTGTATCATGTGCACACCTTGTGAGTGCAGCATTTGCACGCAGTCATTGAGGAGCCAGTATGCAAATGTTACAAGCTACTAGACTGTGTGGAAAGGGGATCGTACGACAGCAACAACCGGACGCTGTAAGTGTGTGTGTAACCTACATTGGCCTTAAATTTTACAATTTACTTACCACATGCAGAACAATGGTGTGTTCCATTTTTGCGATGCCCCTTCAGTTGATCCCATGAGCTTTAAGGGAACTGCAGGATATACTTGTGCTCCTCTTTGCGACCCTCCACAGGCCTGCACAACCCAGAAACCCACAGCATCTGTCCGGGTCAACCCCCTGCCCTCCCTGTGCATGTTCCCAAGCAATACAAAGGGGAGGAAGGCTGCTGGTGAAAGAACTAGAATGCCCAAGGTTGCACAAAAAGCGGTAAAAATGTACTAGCTCATCTTTTAATATCCGATTTTTCTTTTGATGGTCTTGGGGCAGCCTTAGACAAAATGCTGCATTTATTATTTTGTTTCTTGTAGTTTTCTTGTAGTAATTTATGTCTTTTAAACATGGGATTACCTTCTACCATCAGTCTCTTTCATGGAACAGACGGCCTCATACAGTAAACGTAAGCATTCGTCAAGCCAAACTCCCCTCACTAGCACACATTTTTGACATTTTGATGTGTGTGAAATAATAAACTTTCCAATCATTTTAGAAGACGCTCCATAATGATTCACAACAGATATAAGGGATCTGCTTCAAAACACACACACACACTTTGAAATGATTTTGAAGCCATCTCTTCAAAGGTGAAAATCCAAGTTTGCCCTCAGCCGCTCCGCTAATGTTTTTCACATTTTTTTAAATAACATTTTGCTTTGTTGTTACACTGATGTACAGTTATTCAGAATGATACTTAGATATGTGTAAGTAACCAGTGGCAGAGCTAGAACAGTTCATATGGGGGGTCAGGGTGGAGGCAGAAGACTTTGAAAAGGTGGCAAATGAGAATAGCAGAGTGGAAGGTCATTACAAATGAATGTATCAAAAATACGTATTTCAAGCTGTTTTATTTATTTAAAGCTGATTTTTTAAAGCATTTGCTATGTATAAAGAAGCTTGTATTGATGATTTCTTAATCTTTGTCAATAATGATGAGCAATAATATTAATATTGACTCAAAAATTTGGGGGGGTAAGGGGTCAAAGGTTTTGCTGGAGGGGCAGCTGCTTCCCCTTCTTAACCATAGCTACACCCCTGTACGTATTTTAATTTGCCTCTTTCCCAGCGAAAAGTACAAAAAAACATTGATTCAAACACAAGGAATTTAAGTTTAATAAAATGTCATAATGCCAAAAAAAGAAATTATAACGTTTTATGGTAAAATTCATAACCAGCAAACTCTTCTACTGTAAACCCCAGATGAGATTAAAAATTATTTTGTTTAGAGGTTTAGTAGGTGTGGCTGTAAAAATGTGCAAATAGTCTCACATCACCTTATATTTCTGAAAAGTAAATCAGAACTAAAGGATCATTTTCCAAACAATTCTTCCAAAAGAAGACCAAATATTGTGATAATTGACATAATTGTAACTTTTTCCCCCTCCAGACTGTCATGTACTGTAATGTACATGCAACAACTTTTAATAATAAGAGCTCAGAGGAAAATGCTGTAACTAGTATTTCCTAATTCCTTCCTATATTTATTTTCACATCTTTACAAATAGAAAATGGTAAGAGATTTATTTTAAACATGCCACAAAAATAAAAAAAAGAAGTCTCCCTGAACACAGCAAGTCACTCACAAAGCTGATGGTCTGTTCCTTTAAAGAGCCACGCTAAACTGTTTCACCAAGAAACGCGCCGGTGATCGTGCTACTAAATCTGTTGGGAAATTAATCCCTTGGTTTCTTAGTCCCACACATCCCAATTAATCAGGCCCCCTCTCCGCTCACAGTGAACTGGGTTTAGAAAAGTGTCAAAGAGACAAGCTTATTTATTCTTGACTAATGTTTTTATAGTCTCAATCAGCTGTCCACTCTCCTGTGGTGAGGAGTATTTACAACTCGGGTTATTTCGTCCCTTCAGGAGGAGTGCATAAATCCTATTTATGAGAGAATAAATTCCCCTTCTTGTCCACTCCTTGACGCTTTCCAAAGTGCTTTTTATCAGCCACTCTGATAAAAATCATGTTTTTGGTGCTTTTTTGAACATGTTCTTATATCATATTTCCTTATGATGGAGAATATTTATAAAGAAAATTAAATTTGCATTTCTGAGTATCTCTTTATTGAAATTGTTGTGACTTAGGAGCTTGGAGTTGTTAGTATAAACTACGATTGGCCACTCCCTGCTCCGCTCCATTCTGATGCATCCATTTGTAGATGACAAGATCCACAAACGTCTTTGTTTTCCTCGTCTGAGCTGGAATCTGGATCTAAACTGTACGGCTGGATGGCTCCAATATTGTTCACAATTTTGTTGCTAGGGGGTTGCGAAGAGCTATATCACATATAGACATGTCAACATGTACACATCACAACTACAGTTCACACGCACATACTTATGCAGACAAACCCACACATGTAAAGCCTTTTATTCAGTCACGCAAACTATCCGTGCAAAGGTGAGCTGACACCTGTGCTCGAGTGAGTGTTTATGTTCTCCTGGGGTGGATGATGGAATGTAAAAAGAAAGGGAGAGAGTCATCCCCACACCAAGACCCCAGCCGAAGCAGCAGTGGTAGTCAGGACCCCCAACACCCATACGGTGTAGCAGATGGAGGAAATCTGCTCGCCAGGCAATCACGTCTGCCACTCAGGCCAGGGTCAGCAGGACCGCTACAGGGGCCCCCTCTGCCAGAGAGCAGGAATGCATAGGAGCACAGAGAGTGCAAACTCCAGCCCAACCTGAAGAATAGCCACCCCCCGCCGCGCCCGGGGGCCCAGCATGGGGCCCAACCCCCAAAAAGCAAGACCAGCCACAGACAAGCAACTCACCACCACCCAGGAGTTCTCAGCACCCCCCCCCACCCCAACACCAGGCACAAGCTAGGGCTCCCCAAAGGAGACCTGCCTCATGCTCCAGGCAGCCACCCACCCAGCCTGCTGGAGGTCCAGGAGAGTGAAAGGCAAGCCCACCCACTCCTGCCCAAGAAAAGTGGGGATCTCCAAAGAGCGTTGTAAACATGACCAAGGTCACCCACTGTTTGAATTTTGGGCGAGGCCCAGAACCCACACCACAGGGACACAGACACCCATAGGCTTAGATGTGATCCCCAGCTCATGGTCTTGCCAAAGAATTCAGGAAACCCAGCACCCAAGGGACACGGCCGCCATTGCTGAGGGTCAGGTTTCTCCCTGCCAGGGATGGGAAAGGTCAGAAGATCAGAAGTCCCACCTCTCTTGTATAATGCATGAGTGTATGGATGTTTGTGTGTTGGAGTGTATACTGTTGAGGCTTCAAAGTTGTGTGTAATAAAGGGTGGCAGGTAGGGCATTGAGAGAACATCGCCTGATTGCTGGCAGGAGCACCTCCCCATCACCAGCACCACCGAGGCTCCTACATGTCTATGGTGCAATTAAAACCGAGAGGGGAGGGGTCCGAATCCATGCAGCAACCATTGGAGGGTGACCACTGTAGCTCATCCCCCCAAGGTGCATCGCAGGCTGATCCCCCCCATCACCCTAATGTATGAGGAATGAGGGTAGGTCAGGGACAGCTGCTAGACTCACTCCCTGATTGGTGAAACAACGTTCCTCCAGCCCCCCACCAGTGTTGGGCCTACGTCTTCCCAGCCCAGGGGCCCCATGGCTCGAAGAGCAAACCCCCCAGGCCCCTCATCCCTCACCCCACACAAAGAGAGAGGAGCCTGTCCCAGGCTCTTTCTTGCCCCAGCCCCCCACACCCAAGTGCCGCCCTTCCGAGAGCTCTGGTCAGCCACCGATGGGAGGGACCAAGGCAGCTCGACCCGTCAGGGCAGCCACTGATTGCCAACTCAGAGGAAAATTTTAAATGAACTCCTGGAGCTCTGTAGATACTTTGTCTAAGAAAATTACACATAATTTGGGATTTTGGCTAACAACTGTAAAATCACAATTAAAAGACCACTATAAACTATTTTAGTTTAAAAGACAATCAAAGTGGGACTTTTTTTTTGTTTTTTTACTCCACTGAATCATGTCATCCGTCATGGAAGGATATCAACCAGTATATCGTGGCGTTTAAAAGGTTTTCATTTCGGATGACAGGGCGGGTTTTCTGCCACTTTTACACGCCAACAATGCCAGCTGCAAATCATGTGCAGCATGACTAAGTTAAGACTGAGATTCCATTCCAAACAAAAAAAGAAGAAGAAAGAAACGCACGCAAGCCCACAAATCTCAACGTGGAGAGGAAATCGTTCTCACCTAAATCCCAGCGAGACTAAAAAGGCTTCGGGGATTACAGCGAGCGCTCACTTAGCTTTAATCAAAGTGCAAAGCTGTGCAGGCGGTTGTTGTCCTTGTCAGGCGTTTAAGAAAGGAAGCCAGGTTGGAGCAGAGCCGCAGCACTTAGTTAATCAGACTGGAGAGTAATTACAAGTTGTACTCGCAATATCAACATTTATCTTGTTCTGCGCTCTGTTTGTCGTTCCCCCATGCACCTCGTGCATTTGAAACCAGGGCAGCCAAGAATACTCTGCGCTGCTGCATCAATTTAGCCTGCCTGTGCTTTGGGGGCGCATTTGTTTAAAGTGTTTCTGAGGTTTCCTTGTAATCTTGGAGCTCTGCACGCCTGTGATCTCCACAGAGGGGTGTGTTTCTGCATCAAACGCTGCAACGCGGCGTATTTATGCATGATCCCTGCGCTTCTTTTTCCCCCCCCTTCTCCCCTTCATGTCTTGCTCGGCTTCTTCCCACCTCGACATCATTACTATCTGCTCTCATCGCTCCACACCTCTTGTTGTTCCCTTTGGGATGTGACTCGTGCTCTTTGAGTGCGGGGCAAAGGTAACACAGGGAAGAGAAGGCAGCGCTTTTTCTTTTGGTTTTCCTGGGAGTGGGAAGAAGACAAAAGAAAGCCCTGAGGCTGTCTGTCAGGCAGGGAAACCAGAGGGGGGAAAAAAAAAAAAGAAGAGGTAAATATGGATTACCGCAGAGCAGCAGCAGGTGCAGGAATATACAAAAAAAATTTAAATAGATATGAAAATCAGAGGGATTTTAAAGTTACACTGAATGAAAGACGTAGAATTTGTAGTTACTAATGAGAAAGGCAGCTAAAAATGGATCCTCCAACCATGTAGAGCCAGTTGAGGTAAAATCAGGAGTGAATTCTGACGCAAACTTAAGAAATCTGACATCTTACTTGGTTCAGCTACACTTTAACCCTTGTGCTATCTTAGATGACCCCACCCTTACATTGACGTGTTCTCCCTATGACAAAGGTGGAAAGATTTCATGTAATCCATGGACACCAGTGAAGATCACAAATCATTGAAGAAAAAAGGTTCAGAGCACTGTCTAGTGGGTCTAGATGACCCAACTCCCAACGTTAAAGTGCCTAGGATAGCACAAAATGCAATTTGTAATGGTAATAAATCCTAATTGCACCTTGCATTGATGGTAATAAACCCTAATCATACCCTAAACTATATTAAAAGTTATTTATTGGGGTTATTGGGATTTCTTTGGGGAAAAGGGGGAAAAAACAAACAAAAGCAAATGTAGGGATAATTTTTCCAGGCATTCACAGACAGCACCAAATCAGACGAAATTTAAAAGTTGCTAATATTTTGTTTTGAAACTATACAAATGTGTCAGCCAGGCGGAAAAATCTCTCCTCTGACCAATTTTTTTAATTGAAGAAAAATATTTTCTGATTAAAAATACACTTTCTTGCAGTTCCTTTTTATGCTCTTTGGCTAAATTTAAGTTAATCATGTTATATTCTTATATGAGTTTAGTTTATTTTTCCTCCCTTTCTTAGCAGTATTACCTTGTCGCATCTTAGCAACAACAGTTTGTTATACAGGGCCACTAATTTGTAGTTATAAATAGTTAAGCCGCACAAACTAAACACTCATTCGTGACTTTGAAATATTTAAATAGCACAAATGAAACAAGTGTTTGTGACTACAAAATAGATCAAATGTACATACCAAGTACACATTTTTTGAAATTAAATAGGTCAGAAGTTTGAAAAAGATATCAACTTGAAGCTGCAAAACAGTTAAATTGCATTGGTAAATACTAAATTGTGGCAAAAAGTTACAAATAAGGGTGGTATTACTATTCCCAGACAGCTGGGTAAACAAATCGAGCATACTGTCAGATTTCGGGGCGGCTGTGGTGCAGAAGTAAAGCGGTCAGCTTTTATTTTGAAGACCCCACATGGCTCCTGGTGGTTATAGGTCGGCACCAGTGTCCGGCAGCAGAGTGTGAATCTGCCATCAGCGTGTAAACGTGTGTGGGTAAATAGGACTGTGACTGCAAAGCATCTTGGGCCTTAAAGGAAGGCAATAAAGTGCTATGGATGTACACACCATTGATACTTTTCAGAATGCCTTTGTTGATTATTCCCAGCCTAAAATAAAACTCAGTCATCTTGTCTCCATCCATCATGTAGCTTTACTTTACCTTACATATAATGATTTATATCAATATGATTAATATTTGTTCACACATTTAGATAATCTTGTAGCTGCAAAACAGTACTTTATTTTTTTTTTGACTATTTGATGGCTGCAATTTATTTATTGTTTTTGTAACGTCTTACTAGACGAGCGCCATACAGCTTTATAAAAGTAACTTTTAAAACCCCCTAAAAATTATGACTTAGGATGAAAAAAAGGTAAGAAAGGCATCAGAAATGGAAAAATAAATAAGGTGTTGTGGATTTGTGCATCTTAAAAATTAAAGATCATCTTAAAAACACATTTCTCAAATATTTCAAATCATAATCTAAAGAGTAAAGATAAGGCTGGTAATATTGTTTTATTTTGGATAATTTGTTCATGGAAACATGTTTCTCATTAAAAAAATATTGTCTTATTTTTATTATTCATTTAAACATTTTAGTCATAAGTTCTTTGTAAGCCGGGCAGTAGCAGTGTCTTCTTGCAAAACCTCCTTAAGGCCTTTGCCTCATTAGTGAAGTAAACCTAAGACGATGTTACCGAAGACCAGACCCACCTCAAAGGGAGGTGTGGTGGATATCCAGGCTTAAAATGATCAAGCTGCACCGGACAAGGGGATCACTTTTAATGACTTCTACTCTGTTCCCACTAACCACACGGCTCACATGAGACTCCCTCCCAGTCCAGACTGATATAGACTCAAGTTCAGCCTGCTGGGATTAGAAGAAGAAGAAGCACTTGGAGTGCTGCAACTTTCTCTTAAAAACCATGCAAGTTTTTCAAACCTTTTCCCAAAAAAATACAATTAAACTTGAAACATGTGGAAATTGCATGTAGCAAAAAGTAAAGTAAAGTAATGAAGTACTTTAAGGGCTATCAATTTATGGTCTTAAGGCAGATTGGTGGGATGCAAAGATGAGATTAATTTATGCCTTAGTCACAACTGCATTTATGAGTAGACACGGCTATGTGAATATCCTTTTTTTGCATCGGTGTTAAGAGGGGCTGTAAACTAGTGGGACAGTACGTAAAACAGATGGATGATGGGAAATGGGCTGGGCTTACTCCAGACAGTCCCACAATTCAGGCAAATTTCTAAAGAACTACCGCCGCTCTGCAGAAACCATGTCCTAGAAAATGATACAGGTTTTTTTGATTTGGGCTAAAAAGAGCATAATTGAACTTAAAAAAAAAACACTGGGAACACTTTGAAAATAATTTAAAAGATCAGAGTGGGACTTTAAATGAACCAAAATAAAAGTAGTTTTAGAGTAACCTCTCACGAAATTCCTTGGAGCAACACTCAGTTACATGAACAAAACCAGAAAGTATTTACTGCATTCTGCAGAGAAGGTGTCAGCAAAAGACAGGACATCAAAGCATCTCACTAAAGTGTACTTTTTACATTCGGGCTGACTTCATAACGAGTTTTGAGGGACAACAAACAGCATCCCTCTCCACCTAATGTCATAATAAGCTCCTTCTTATCTCTGGGGGTCTCTTGGGCAGCTGATGATAGACACATACCTGCTTGTTTCATGTCGGGTAATATCAAACAATTTGTACCACCTCCTTCTTCTCAGCCTCTGTTTTCCAGGAAGTCTTTGATGCTGTGTCAAATGTCTCCATCTTCAAAGTATTCAAAGAGACAGACTGCTGGACAAAATTAGTGGCTTCTCTGAGCTTTGCAGTTATGGCAAACCGAGGAAAACGGGCAGAGTGATGGACGAACGCTAGGATCCAATTTTGTATGTTTTATCAGGGTTAGAGCTGCTGTTTTCTGACCGCACCTAGTTCCTTCAAACAGCATGAAAAAGTTTATCATCTGCTTTTAGACCCCTAAAACCCACTTTTAGCCTAGTCCTGAAGAATATGATCAAAGTCAGATCATCCAAATATCAAAAATATTGTAATGTCTTTTGTAGTTGTGTCTTTAAACACATAAAAAAATTGTCCTTAATTTGATTTCCAGTCACTTAAAAAGCTCTTATTGTTAAAAACAAAACTTAATTTGGAACAATATCAAAAATTCAGTTAAATCAAGTAGTATTTTCAAATTCCGTTTTTGTTTTTGGGTGTTTTGTAATGTAAATGTTTTGTTTTAATTGGTGCTAAAATAAAAACATTTGTCTTTTTTTTGTTGTCAGAAATTGGCTGTAAAAGCCTAGACCTTTTAAAAGATTGGAAGCTAGTTTTTACATTTATTTATTTACATTCTGAACTGATACCATAAAAAATAAATGTCATAGACAGAAATATTATGTTGTTTGACAAAAAGCGAAGTTTGAAAAAGCCTTTAGATGAAGGGGAAACAGCCTTTTTCTCAACTCAGTTTAAGCTTAAATTGACACAAAGCCTCAAATTAGCAGGAATGTTCTTGTATTTGTATTTCAGCTTTTCGTTTGAATACCTTTTTTTTCTTGTAAAATCTATTATTTCCCTTTTACTTTTTATAAATAACATTTATTTATAAAAAATAAATAACTATAGAAGTGCAAAATAAGTTATTTATTAGTCACAGTGCAATATTACATCACTCTCTATGCGGTGGCAGATCTAGAACATTTTATATATGGGTGCCGGGAGGAGGCAAAAGACAATGCAAGGGTGCCAAATTAGACATTAGAGTGGAGGACCATTACAAATTTAGATAAAAAAAAAAATGGGACTCAAGATTTCATTAAAAAGGTTTTTTTGTCGTTATTTTTGCAATGCTTAAAGAAACTTTTACTGATGATTTCTTATCTTTTTGTCAATAATGATACTTATGTTGAGCCTCCCCTCGGTTCCCTGTTGCTCCGCCCCTGCTCTATGTTCACCAGCACAAAAATTTAATCTTAAATACACGCAGACAAAAAAATTTAAAGACCCAGACCGATTAAGTTAGTGTGTTAACAGGTTGTTGTGGCCTTTTTCCGATGATGTAGGGCATATAAAAGAAAGTTAAGCCTAATTTTGCATTTCTGAGAATGGGGGGTGGGGGTAAGGGTTGAGGGACGCATTGGGTGAGGGGGGCTGTAGAGGGTAGTGTAGTGTAGGGGGAGGTAGGGGTGGAGCTGTGGTTGCGTCGTGATCTATGGGTTGCTTGGGTCGGGCACCGGGGCTGACCTGCGGTGATGAGGCTTTGGCTGGCTGGTGGGCTGCTCCTGGGTCCTCTGGGCCCTGGCCTCGTCTTTGGCCCACGTCTCGGTGTCCAGCACCCGGTGGCCCCAATGGCTGCCGCCCGGTACAGCGAAGCGCGCCTGTCCTGTGGCCTGGGGGTCCTGACGCTGGGCTCGCCTATGCCTTGCCTGGGTGGGCGGTCCCCTCCCCGCTCGGGGTGTGTGGGTCCCGTCGCTGGGAACGCTTCTGGTCCGGGGGTCTCACCCTCTCTCCTGGTCTGGCTGGTCTGGCTGGGGAGGATCTGGTTCCCCTTATGATCACATGGTTCACTTTGGCAGTGTGCATGTATCTCCACCCCCACATGCACACTGGCACACTTCTCCCTGTCTGCTTGATCCCTCATCCTAACCCACAGTGCATCGATGGACAGATATCTTCCGCTTATATTAGTGTCAGAATCTCAGGTTTGGATGTAATATTGGCCTTTTTGCAGATTTAGCATAAATGTTTCACAGCTGAAAATCATAACATATTCAAATTAGCAAGTTGTAACCCCTCACTTTCTCCCCCTCCCTCTTTATTTTTTTTTTTCTACCCCCCAACCCCCCCTGCCCCACACACACTTTCCCCCTCTCCCTCCAATAAAAAGAATATGTATATATACTTAAAACACAAATACACAATTTTGGGACCTAAAAATGGCATAATCATGAATAAAAGACCACTGGTAACAGCTGTAAAATAGATTAAAAGATGATCAGATTGGGATTTTCCCCTGTCATTCATTCCAATGATTATTTTGTTTTGGCAGTTTGAATGACTTCTTTATGTAAAACCAAAGCAAAATACAGCAAATCATCAGTTGATCAACAAAAAAATGCTCTGAATGAAGGAGTCCAGGTCTGCTGTGAGACAAAAAGTTTCCCCAACAACAGAATAGCTTCCTAACCTTTCCTTGAACCCATTCAACATGTCTCTCCGTTGACCCGCTCGCTGCACAGAGAGGTAAATGAAATAAAAGCTCTTGTCATTTAGCAAAACAATGCTGGAATAATGCACAATGGAAGGAGTAGCCTTGGAAAACATTTGCATGTATTAAACTTGTTTTAGCTTTTCTACCCTATTACATCACTTCCTCCAAACTTTTCTGATTTTGTACTTTGGTTAGAGCGGTGCTGTAGATGCCATATCCAACTGTGCGGACAGATAGCCAGCAGGAGAACACCCAAATCCGTCTATGACCTGGTTGAGACTGCTTCCTGCTACTTTCCTCTTGCTTCACTTTTCTCCCTCCTGAGACTCCCACTTTGGAGTATTAAAGGAGCTCCGATGTGAATCATGAAATGCATTAAGCTCCCTCTCTGTTGGTTTGAAAACAACACGACTCTCCTTGGAGAGCCGCTTAGATGTTCTAATGGAGATTCTGTGTTTTTAGGTGCCTGTCCAGCCTTCTGCTGCCTCAACATTTAGTGTCATGTGGTCCCCGGTGGGGTTATCTCTGTACCATCCGCCCCCGCGCTTCGCCTCAGCTCCGCTAGCTGCAAGGCCACATGGGAGAACGGGTGGGATGATCCGCTCCCGCATAGCTGCTAGCAAACTCATCACAAAACCAAGGAACCTTTCAAAGTTAAACAAATCACCCTGGGGCCTTTGTGTCCCTCCACATTTGGCTCCAACCCTGAGAATGCAGGAAAGTTTAAGAAGGGCTTAAACAGCTGAGTGAAACCTAAATGAAAGAACGGCACTGAGCAGATTCTGTTCATCTCAAACAGTCTTTTCTTACAGTGTAGAAAAAAGATACTTTTTAGTCAATACCAGACAATAATTTATTGTTTTAGTAGCTTATTTCAAGGGAGCCAGTTTAGCTCGTGCTGGTTTGCAGCACCTTCCGTCCGTGAAACCAGGGTTCGAATCCGGGCTGCTCCCTCTTCCCTTCTCTGCTTCTGTGCCGGTCCCAAGCCCAGATGTATTGAGAGGGTTGCGTCAGGAAGGGCATCTGGCGTAAAACATTGCCAAGTTCATCATGCGGCTCATCCTCGGGAGAAAGGTTGTTTCGCTGTGGCGACCCCGGATGGGAAAGGCCAAAACAGAAAGAAGAAGTAGCTTATTTCAAGCAATTATACGAAAAAAAATGTTGGTAGCTTCATAAACATAAGGTATTAACCCTTGTGCTATCTTAGATGACCCCACCCTTACATTGACCTGTTCTTCCTACCATGACAAAGGTGGATAAAGGTGGAAAGATGTCATGTAATCCATGGACAACAGTGAGGTTCACAAATCATTGAAGAAAAAAGGTTCAGCGCACTGTCTAGTGGGTCCAGATGACCCAACTCCCAATGGTAATGTACCTAGGATAGCACAAGGGTTACGCATTAACTAGGTGTCCTTGCGTTCCAAACAGGAAGTACCAAGAAGCCAAATTCCTATGTTATAGAAGTAAACAGCTATTTCTCAGTCATTCAATCTGACAGAATAATCATTCTTGCCCTGATACCCTTATTTAACGTTCTTGATCATCCTATTATTTTTTATGTAGTGAAAGTTATTCACGTTATTAACTGACTAATCAGATGCCTCAACAAAGTTTACGGCCTCACAAACATTTGAAATGTTTGACAGATTTCGGATAGCCTGCTTTCAAGTGGAAGGGGTGTAGCCTTCCAACAAACTAACTTCTGATTGACGGGAGGGGTTTCCATTAATACAGAACGACTCATGCCGACCAATCAATGTTTACTGACCATCTCTGGTCTAAATATGCCGGCATCCATATCACAAAGTAATGGGGACAAAATTGACAAAATTTCGTTGGTTTCGTAAACAAAACATTTTCAATGAGTCTCACTTGGTCCAGTTCTCATTAACAGTCAATGGTATTGGGTCATTAAATGGGAAATAGCTGAATACTGAATTAATACTTTTTACATTAAATGAAAAGCAAAAAAATAAAAGATGATGTCATCATCTTGCCAATAAAGTTGCTCCTCATCATTAATAGACATATTTGTACATATGCATTCAGAATACATTCACATGACACATAAAACCTATTAAATATAATGCTTGTCACATAAAGTTCATTGAGAAAAATTTAAATTTAGTAGCTTGAATTCGAACATTTTTTTTGCGTTTTGTCTAACATGACAGACAGAAGGAAAATGCAGCATTTAAAGCGTGTTGGGGACAGTTTAAAGCATTGACTATATATGACAACTTGACAGAGTGAATGTGATGTCACTCATAGATAGTGCCTAACTTCCGCCTCAACCAACATTATGTCAATTTGGTCCACAACAATATGGAAGTTGCCATTTTGGAACTAGCATTAATCAGCAGGCAGTGATTCTATTCTAATCGAGTAAACTTTCTTATAGCAACCGATCTGGCCAATCAGGACTGAGCTTGTTGGAAGTGCACACCCCTACTTGATACCGGGCTAAATGAAATCTGTCAAACATTCCGAACATTCGACGTGAGACCACGTACTTTTACTGAGGCATCCGATTGGTCTGTTCATAACTTGAGTTACTTGCAAGAAAAAATATCATAAAAAAAGAGAGGATTAGCAAGAACATTTAAAAAAAAGAAAAGATTATTCTGATTTTAGAATGACTGAGTAATAGTTCTTTATTTCTCAATAGAAGTCTAATGGATGTTGGCTTCTTAGCACCAGCAGGTACCAAGGGGTAGGGGCCACTCAGTCCAGTTTTCATAGACAGAAAGTGGTTTAAACCTTGGTGAACTTTTGCACCTTAAATAAAGAATTGCAAGTTCCTTCTAGGATATACTGCCATAACACAATGGGGTGGGGGTAGGGACGCAATGGCCCATCAACCTTAGCTACAATTTAGCAGGCGCAGCCAGCCTTGTACGGCACATATTCAATGGCCAGAAATTACAAAATCATTTCAAGTTTTACATGGAAACTCAAAAAGTTGCAACAAAAGCTTTGCATTTGCGAGATAATGAATCACATGCCGCAGCGAATCAATAAAATTGCTGGATCCGCGTTTCCTAGAAGGGATCATTACTCTGAATGAGGGCAGTTGTGTGTAACAGCAGCATAGTTAATGGCTCCATGAGTGCTCAGATCACAGTGATTTCAGACAGAAATGACTCCAGGTGTAACAATCTTTGAGCCCTTTAAAAACTGTGATTTATTTTTTTATTTTTTTTGGCGCATCATTGGGATACCGAAACCTAACCCTGCCACTCGTGGGCGAAGGCAGGACATGTCAACAGTCTGTTGCAGGGCCACAATCACACAGCGCACACAGAGCACTAACCTCTGCGCCACAGTGCATAAAGTTTTTCATTTCAGTAAAACTGAAACAACAAAAATCATCTCTAAAAGTACGCCATCAGAGTTTGACGTCCAAACTGGAAAAAGGACCAGAACCGTTTAAACTTCCAGGTTTTTCAGCAAGACAGTGCTCTAAGGATGAGAAATGGTTGTGTCATGGCCTTGAAATGAACAAACTACAGTATAGCATATAGCTGAGCTGCTCTCCATCATCTCTCTGCTCAATACTGGCTCAAATGAACTTTCTTGTACGTTTCCTCGACTTCTCCTTAGTCACAACTGCTCTTATGAGTGGATATGGGTTGTCTGCGGGCAAGATATGGACAAACCTGTATGGGGCACACATGTGGCCCACATGAAATTTTAAGATCATACCATTGACATTGGAGAGCTCAACCCCTCCCTTCTCGTGTTCCCAAATAGGAAATACCATTACCTCCTGATACCAGTGCCATGTTGAAACCAGTCGACAGTGATTGGTCCGAGTTGCTTTGAGTCGTCATATCTATGACAACTACCGTTGTCATTGCCGTACGATAACTCAGAGCGACTCGGACCAATCACTGTCGACTGGTTTCAACATGGCGCTCTTATCAGGATGCAGTGCTATGGGATTTTGTTTAATTGAGTGAGAGCCGGAGGTAAGGCATTTTCTATGGGTGACGTCACACCTCGATTCGTGCGTTGTTTTTACAGTCTATGGATCGTACACAACCGGGTGAGCCCATATAGGGAAATTGTTAATTTTTCCTGCGGGCATAATGCCGCTTTCTTGAGGCACAAGGGAACTGCAAGGCAAACCTGCGCTCCCTTCAAGATGCGGCCACACCTGTCTACTGACTCAGACAACCCAAAAACCTGCATCACCGTGTGGACAACTCCTGGAAAAGTTCTTCTTGAAAACGTGTTTAGCATATGACGTTTACACTCGACAAGTGGGGAGGGGCTTCTTTTTTTTTTTTTTTTTTTTTTACTGGAGCAAAATTATGAAGCGGTGCAAATCTTGTATATCTTGCTCCAGGCTAGTTCTTTCACTATTCTGGTGTATGAAAGACTTGGTGTCATAATTCCGGTCGGACACAAATTGCAATAATTAATTTCTCCTTCAGAATCAATTTGACGCTATCCAAAGATGAATACCAAATCTGAATCCCTGATTGTTCAAAGTTCAACTTACAGGCGTTCATTGGACTTGCATGTTGTACGCAGAAGTCTGAAACACGTGTTTTACATTGACTTTTCTTTAGAAGTGGTCGCTTGAACACACATTGCCGATGGTGGTATTAACGTGGCTCAGTGCATTCAACTGTTGCAGAATTATCACAACTGAAGTGATGGTGTAAAGCAGTTCAGAAGAGAGTCTCTCCATTCTGTTTTATTGTGTTTTACCTGTTTTATTTGTGCAGTGGCCTTGAGAGCCCTGAAAGGCACTTTTTTAAAAATAAAATGTATTATCATTGTTATTATAATTATTATTTGTTGCTAACTGGAAACAAAACAAACTCCCCTTCCCCGAATTCTTCTGCATTTCTTTCCTTCCAGTCTGTCAGTGACTGATCTCTCCATTCCTGTTAAGAAGCTCTTCTCCATCATGCCCCTCCTGCCAGCCCCGTCCCACTTTCCCAGAGCTATCATAGCAGTCGCTCTGAGAGGCCGGCGATAACGAGCGACCTGGGACGGAAAGGTAAATCCATCTCAGCAACACGCTGGCAGGACGCCCACACTCTGTGTGTGTTTGTGTATTTACTGTATGCGTTTCTTTCAGATGATGTCAGCGATACCCATGCTGGGGCAAATGTGAACTGATGAGAGTACATGCATAAGTACACCGGCACATGTGCCTCCATGTTTGAATTTCAGAAAGAATTTTAGCACTCAATGTGATTCTGTTAAGCCCTAAAGCTTTTGACATGGTTTCACCTCCTCTCAAAACTTTTTCATCTGTTCTTTATTCTCTAAAGATGCTTTAGTAATATGGGGTCCTTTCTTCTTGGGGTGTTTAAATGTGTAAATTAGGCCGATCAACAAATCCTTCACTCAAAAAGTGAAACTTAATTTTCAGACTGCATTGCATTTGCCTGTTATTTTTGGTGTAATATCAGCTTGTACACATTGGTTATCGAAAAGATATTACCCCTTAAAAAAATATCCTGATACTTTTCTATATTTTCTTATATTTTTATAAAAATGTACAAAATTCCAGTTCTAAAGTCTTTAACTTCTTGTTTTTGACATATAAAAATCAGCAAATATCTCCTCAAAATAACATATTAGGGCATTTAGAAAATGTTGTGACTCCCAAAGACATAAAAACCTGAGGTTTTGTTTACGAAAGAAGTTATTATAACTTGGTTAATTCACACACATGTTCAGATTTAATTGATTCTTTCTTTAATTTCTATATATATTTTATTTTTTTGGTTTGTTACTTTAGAAAACAAAATGTTTTAAACACTTTTTGCTTCTCTTGATTACCTTGATGTATCATTATATAAGATTCTGTACAAAAACTGGTATTCAAAGCCGTTTTTCACGTGTTAAAGCATGTTTGAACAATCACTAACAACAAATGTTTAACTTCCTCCAGTCTTAATCTCAGTAAATAACATGCAGATTAATTAATCAAAAAGGTTTTCTGTTCCAATGCTGATTTAAATGCCAACATAGGAGGAGAATGTTCTAGAATTACAGAGAAATATGAAATATATTTACAGCAGCACAGTAATTGTAGCATTAATCTGAGTTATCATGAAGGATTATTCAAACTGATTACTTCCATGAAAGTATTTATATCAAACTTTCAAAAGACAAAACTCATGCTGGTTGATCAATATGCATTAAAGCCAGTAAACAGAACATTGATTTGGAGCTTAAACACAACAATAAATACCTTCTGCCGGTTGGTGAAATTCTGAATATTAATTGCTACCAATTTTCAAATCATTACTTACAAAATGTGTTGTGGAACCCAGCTATCCATCTGGTTTAGAGATACAGACAAAAAAATCTATTTTTGATAATGATTGTATCTCATGGTTTTGTGGCTTTTATCTCCACAAATGCTCCATCCTAACAAGATACATGGGTTTTAATTAGAGTGGGCTGCAGCTCTGAGGCAGCAGGTAAAGGCCAGGCTGAAATTCCAGGAGACAGAGGCTTCCGTGCTTTAAGGAAGAAAAATGCTGAAAAGGAAGTTTTGTGAAAGTTGCACAAAAAAAAAGACCTGGTGTTGCTCATAAAAAGTGATCATGAAGTGAAATAATCAGAAACAGAAGTTTACAGACACATTTATTTCTTTGCATTTTTCATTCAAGCAAGTTATGTTTTTAACTGTGTAGTAATTATTATTTTCATTCCAGGTCCTATTAAAGACTCACTCTGAAGAAAAGGGTAATGTTAACATGTTCTTGTGGCATTTTTCTGGTGATGGTGGACAAAAATAAATAATAAATTAAAATAAATAAAATAGACGATAAAAACTGCATTTCTGAGTAGTTCTATTTTTAAACAAATAGTTGTGAATCAGGACCAGATGAAAAAAAATTGCAGTTGGGAAAAGCTTTTGCAGTTAGAGGTGCTACAGTTTGTGGTCAACAAGCTCATTCAAGACATTCGCAAAGATTAAATTCACAACAAATTCAGTAAACTTTTCTTTAGAGGTCGTATTGTTGGGCAATCTGAGGGTGGTCTCAGCCAATGAGAAGATGCAGAAAATCCTGAAACTCTTCTTGGTGCTTTTGATAGAATGACAGTACATGTTAAAAGTCAAGGAATAAAAACAACAGATTTTAGTTCCCGCTGATCCACAGAAAAGAAGCTTTGCTGTTTGAAAAGAAGTGTGTAAAACAAAGCCCATGCTGCTTACAAAGTTCATCAGTTCAATGGTAAAGAGTTTCTGAAATAAATATTGCAAAGAGAATGTCCACTAAATACTAAAGTAAGTATTACATTTCAATTGTTCGTTCTTCGTAAAAAAAAAAAAAACTTTGAAAAGTTGAAAGTTTAGTTTAGTTAATAATCATTCATTTACTCATTCAATCAATTTCAGGGAAAAAAGAAGTCTCCATTTGACAGAACTTAATATATATTTAAAAATAACAAAGGTGTCTGTTTACTTTTGCATGTCTGTGTACATGAATGGACGGATATATGCCTACATGGTTGGGTGGTTGGCTTAACGCTGGGCGTTGACCTTATGGGCCCTGAGGAGATTGTAGGTGGTCCAGGACCATGGAGGGTCCTACAGAGGAGCGGCTGGATCTTAAAGGGAGCGCAGGTGTGGCTTGCCGTACCCTTGTGGCTCACAGGGCTATCTTACGGGACGTCGGGAAAATGCATCATACTAATGATTTGTGCATGTAGAAAGTGTACTGTGAAGTATTTGTAAATGATAAACGGAGTATGCTTATACAGCCCTTTACTGCCTTCTTAGAAGGCCCAAAGCACTTCATAGTCATAGTCACCCACGGACACACACGTTTACACACTGATGGCGGCTCCGCTGCTGAACATTGGCACCAATCGCTAGGAGAAATGTGGGGTTCGGTACCTTGCTCAAGGACACTTTGACACATGTGCGTGCTGAGCGAGAATCGAACCGATCGGGGTTCCAGCGCTCTCACCATGGTGAATATAAGTTGAATGCACGTACGAGTGATACAAAAAGTCGGGCTGCACACAGAAGTGCGCACTTATCAAATGAACAGCACTAACCGGCTCCTTACGCAGTAAAAAGTATGGGACCGGTAGAAAAATAAAAAATCTGTACGACATGCCGGCATCTCACCTACTTCACCCTTAGGTTGGTTAAGTGTTCTCTATGACCTTTCACCCGCAGCTCCCCGTAAGAGTAGAAGTCCATGAACGTTTTCCCTCCACGGGCTCTCCATCTACAACTTTGATATTTTGTGAAGACCACTTGCGTACCCCCTACATATTTTTTCCACAGACAGCCCGTATCAATCCATGAAGGCAATTGTAACTATAGGTTAAAGAGTTTTATGACATGTTTCACACAAACTAAATTGAGAAAAAAAAACTCTACGAACAACAACAAAATCCCTTAATTCCACATATTTTAATCATTTTAGGAAATTATTACATGTATTTTGTTCTTAAATGGTTCATTTATTATCTTTTTAGAATGATGCAAATCAAGATTTTGAAGTGAAACCCAATTAAAGTGAAGGAAAAGATTGATGGAAAACGACCATATTTGGTCATTGAGAATGCTTTTCGTTGGTTAAACAGCTGCTTTTGTTTCAAACAGATGCTTACTTCTTCCGTCCCAACACATGTAAGTGCAGGTTGGAGCCTCTGGATCAGTATTCCTTCCCACACAAAATTAAGAATGCAATTACAATTGCACAAAAGAGGAGGCCCGGCTGGTTCTCCTCGCCACAGCTTTTACCATAATTAAGCCACGAGAGGTCAAAGGGAGTCCATGTAAAAGTAATCACGCAGTAACACTATTTTGAATTTTTTTAAAAGCCCATATAAAAAGTGTGGTTTCTTCTTTTGAACGATGAAGTATTGCAAAAAGGATTTCAAACATTTTGTCATTTTCAGCGGGACGTCTGTTTGCAGAAGATATGCGAAGTTGAATACTGGGTCGCAACCGTCAGGCTGCTGTTCAGGCTGAAAGAGCTTTGACCATGATGAGGACTAGGAGGAAAAGAAAAAAAACACAGATGAGCTGCCCGCTTTCCTGATTAGCAACGGCCCTCAGCTTGGCCTGTCTACCGTTTACTCTGCTTTCTTTTTTCATGAATTAAGCTCAAATTGGTCCCTAGAAAAATAATGACTAATGTTATTTGGTTTAATGTGTCCAAATAGATTGGGTCCACTAAAATAATTGCTTAAACCCCAAGATAATAAAGTTCACAAAGTATTAACTTCATGATAATTGCACTTTCCTGAAAAAATGCAGGACTTTTTTATACGATGCTGAGAAAACATCTTTATCCAGGACGGCATTCATGATTTTTTCAGGACTTTTCCAACACAATGAAACTATTTTGCTGCAAACTAATGTCATTATTAGTAAATGACTCCAAAAACACAACATTTAATCAAATATTTTTGTTAAATTTCCAGTTATAATACCCTTTTACATCTAATTTCAGACAAAATTAGCTTACCAGTAATTATTCAGTGAGACATAGTGACTTGTTTTAAGACAATAAGCCTTTAAATGTGTTGTTTAGTCTTGACAACATCTTATTTCAAGCAATATGTCTAATAAAGCAAGCTTTTTTTTTTATTCACAGCACTGTATTTTAAAGCAGAAGTATTGATTGTGAATGGAAGTGTGATGAAGCATCTCAACGTCAACCCAAGTTGTTTTTTCTTGTTTGTCACTCCTCTAGCAGTGTCCGTGTACTGTAGTTTGCATCGGACACACCCACCTCTCACATCCACACACGCCTGCACAAGGAAACAAACCCTATAAATTGCTCGCATTTCACCACAGTCATTTTTGTTTGAATCCAAGGGTGCACACTTGGATTTAACACTTAAACACCTGAGACCTAAATAACCTCAGCTTTCTGACAAACCCCCAACTCTTTGATCGTTTACTTGATCCACGCGAATCAGCTGATTTTGACACACAAAAAAGTCCATTAGAATGCTGTTAATCCCATTAACTATTGAAGAGTTACTGTAATTTATTTTGTTTGTTTCAAACATGTCAAAAAACAACACATAAATCAGTACCATCATTATTGTCGTTCATGTTTTCGCACATCTTTTCAGGTGTCGCCACAGCAAATCAGCTTCCACTAATTCACAAAGGTGGTTTGGCATTTTGACATTTTTAGGCCGGATTCCCCTTTCTGACACTACCTTGTATTTTATCAGGGCTGGGGACCAGCACAGGGAACCCTAGACTTGACCCCCTTGTGGCTACACAGTTACGCAGTGGAGCAACGTGTCTTGCCCAAGGACCCACACTGGATGTAGCTCATCGCGCCTCCTGGGAAACCTATTTTATTAAGTGTTTAGAAATAAAGATTTAAAATCATTGTTTTGTATTTTTTGTTAAACTGACTAATGTTTGGACTCTTTGTTTTAGTTCTGGGTCTAGTTCATTCCACAGTTTTACTCCAGTTATTGTAAAGCAGAATCTTTTTCATGTTGTTTGTAGCTTTAGTTTTAAAGTTTAATTTTCCCCCTTAATCTGTATCCTATTCTCTTTCAAAACAAATTTAACAAAACTCCGATGTCAAAAGGGTCAAACAGAATTGTCCTCACCGTCAGGCTTTTCCCACCACAAACTTCCAAAACAAGCTATCATACACCTCATCAAATATATCCATTCACAACCGGAAAACCGGAAACGGTAAGTCTTTGCATGACAAAATTCTTAGTTTTTCTTTTTTTTCTTCTTTCTTTTCTGTCCAAAGGATTTTTATTTTTTCAAAATTAGCCTGTTTTATTCTTTCAAAAGTTCAAATGCTGTTTAAAATATTTGAAATATATGTTTAATAGTTTTCTGAATTCAACCAAATATCTTCCTAACCCTAACCCCTCAAATAGGATGGGAAAATGTATAAATATACATACTATAGATAAAAAAAAAACTATTTTTTGAGCCATAAATGCATATTTCAATGAAAATAATATTTCCAATCACCACAGAGAGATACCCAAATATGGGTGTTAATAGCTAATTTCAAGATTTCATGTTGTCTTAAAAGAGGAAGACACAACAGTTTCTTTTAAGAAATGCTACCAAGATCAATTCTACTCGCTCCTTGCCATATTTTGTCCTCTAGAACAACGGAGCAACATTGTTTATTTTAGACATTCAACTTGGTTGAAGAAAAACATTTTCCCTTTACACCTGATTTTAAAACATGTAACAATAGAAATGTAAAGGATAACAGATACGTGTAGAAAAATCAATCTAATACTCAGAGAAACAGCAGTATTGAGTTGCGTTAAAGGCATTCTCAATTCTAGTATTAAATGCCAAATGATTTTTAAATATCTAGATTGTTTCTATTTAGGTAAAATAATTGGACAGTATCATATCACCACAAAGTTAGTTGAATCTTTTTTATGGATCTGTGAGCCATGAATTGGGATGCGCTTGAATCATGTGAGAGGGAAGGACACACATCCATGTGTAACAGTACAGGACTTCTTGTAGGTTTGGAAGCTTGTTTTCTAACTGGGGCATTAGAAGTCAACAGTATCTGTCCGTCTTTGGCTTCAATGCACATTTGTTTGTGTCTTAAAGTGAATTTGTTCACGTTTTGGCATATCCCATCACAGGGTCGCCACAGCAAATCAGCTTCCCCTGACACAACCCTGTGTATTAACCAGGCTAGGGACCTGCACAAGGGGACCCAGACTTGGACTACATGGTTAGGCTGAAAGGTCATGCCTCGGGACCCACACAGGAGCCCCCTTAGAATGAACCCGGGTTTCCCATGTGGCAGTCCCACACACAGCCAACTGAGCCTATGTCGTACAGTGAATTGTTACAGTGAATTCGGTCTTTTCTTATATTTTTATTTATTTATAAAAGTTTAAAAAAAAAACAACAACTGTTGTTTGACTCGAACCTGCACAAGCTAGCAAAGGAAAGCTTTGCGACGCAGCACTTTATTAGCTAAGACCTTTGTCTGTGGACAAGAACCAACACCTCTGCGGGGGAATGTGTTACTCCAGCAGCTTTTTCATGTATGCAAACAAAGAAAAAAGAGCAATGTCCCTCTAATTTGTTATGTTCCCTGTCCTTAGGAACAGCCGCTCGCCTGCTCCGGCCCATTTGTTCAGCACTTAATAAATTGCAAAGCGGGTTCAGAGAGGTGGCATGATTGATCACCGGATAAGGAGTTTGCCAGCAGCAGCATTTGTCTGAGATTGCAGAGAAAATTAGCAATAACTAACTGTATTTGGAATAAGGAAATAACTCGAGCGATGAAAGGCCTGCTAGTCCATTCAAGAGGGAGCCGCCGAAATTTTGGGCAAAACAAAAAGCAGCAGCGCACAAAGGAAGTAACTCTCCACGTCAAATACAGCAGAATGAATGAGTCTGTTTGGGTTTTCAGCATTGTAATCTATTTCGTTTTAGCCTACAGTTTGTTTCAAAGCTTGTTCAGAGGCTGTTTAATGAACAGCTCAGACTCGGTTTGGTTCCATCACCATGGATTTCACCTTCATCATTTAAATGAAGGGCTCAGTAATCAGGCTAATTGCAGATAATGGTAGTCTTAACCTCCACCACAGGATCTAAGGTGTCAGCGGGCGCCTCCCTCCACATCTCCTCATCTCACCGCTGAGACCCCCACCCCCCAACCCCTACTGTTCCTGCATGATTAATGCAGAATCTGAAACTCAACAAGCAGGGCATGTGAAGAGACATGACTGCTAGCTGCTGGAAAATATGCTGGGATAGGTGCGTCCAAAGAGGAAAAATTACATATAGGGGAACAGTTTTGAATAACATATAGTGAGAAAACTAAGCAGAGGTCAGATGGTGTACCATTAACCCCTTCACAATGTATGTTGCTAATTCACAAAGTACCATTTAATACTGGACTCCACTCAATTTAGCATCACCTTGAAAAGAAAAAAACACTAAAGACATTTTGTTATATGCCATACTTTTGGGAGTAAAATTCGTGTTTTTTACAAAGTTTGTCCAGGGGTGTGACGCATACTCAGGACTGACTTATTTGTGATTTTTCTAAAGTAAGCTCATATGCACTATATTACCAAAAGTATTGGCTCACCCATCCAACTGATCAGATCAGGTGTCCTAATCGCTTGACCTGGTCACAGGTGTATAAAATCAAACACTCAGGCATGCAGACTGTTTTTAGGAACATTTGTGAAAGAATGGGCCGCTCTCAGGAGCTCAGTGATGTGGAACTGTCATACGATGTGCAACAAATCCAGTGGTGAAATATCCTCGCTCCTAAATCTTCCACAGTCAACTAACAGCTCTATCAGAACAAAACGGTAGAGTTTAGGAACAACAGCAACTCCACGTAAACTAACGGAGAGGGATCGGCAGATGCTTGAAGCGCACAGTGCAAAAAGGTCGCCGACTTTCTGACACAACACACACGATCTCTTTAGATTCCTCCTCTCAGGCCGGCGTTTCAGAGCTCTGAACGGCAAGACCTCACACCACAAAAACAGCTTCTTCCCCCGAGCCGTCGCTCTGCTGAACTCTTTACCAGTCAGTGTAATAACAGAAACCAGAGAATTTTTTTAAACGGCTTAAATGTTGTATTCATCTTTTTTGCTATTCTTTTTACATCTATTTATATTTGTCCTTGTTTACCTAGTCATTGTCCTTGAGAGCATAAGACACCAAAACAAAATTCCATGTATATGCACTTATACTTTGCCAGTAGAGCTAATTCTGATTCTAAAAATAGGATTTTCATATAAAAGCTTTCACAAAACGATAGCATCTTGACATGTTTTATGGTTTATAGATACTTTTTTAAAATAACTTTCCTAAAAACAGGTGAAATTTTGTTACAGCAAGAAAAAAAAAAAGGTATTTTTACCGTTTCCTCTTGATTTATGGAATATCAAACAATTTGGAACTTAATGCACGTAAACATGTCCGTTATTTACTTACCAAACCTTTTTACACCAAAGAGTACTGACAGCAGCCCTTAACAATCATTTCTCAATGATCTTTCTGTTTCGGTAGTTGAAACATCAGCCCTGAGAATTGTCTTTGCTCTGCGTCCTCACGACTCTAATTGCTGCTGCGCTGCAGACAGGAATATTGATGGCGCAGCTCGGTGAGACTGGCAGCTGTATGAATCGTTATTAGCCAGGTGGCTGGACTCTGGTGGGCTGTGGAGGAGCTCAATAGGCTGCCATGATAAAGCTTTATGCTGCTGGACCCCAGGAGAGGTGATCCCTGCACAGACAGGAGATAATTAACCATCTGAGGCTGGGGGCCCATGGGCCAGCAGCCAGGTGAGGAGGTGAGATGGATAAAACCGCAGGACGGCACAGGGAGGAAAGCTCGCCTCAGGAGCATCAACACCACGCAGGCAGTTGCTGGACATCAGAGTGAATAAAGACTGAGAGCGACGGCTTCGAATGGGACGATTTTAGATGACACTAGTTAAACCTGAGGGGAGGCTGGGATCTTGCAGCAGATAATAAAGCCGTTTTGGCAAACATACTATTCCATTTTCAAAGAAATAGCTGCCAAATATGTCATTGTGAGATCAAATCCACATAAATTTATTAGAATATAAAAGCATTAAAATTATTACTTTAAGTTCAGGTCAAACACTGATTAAAATATTTTGTTTGAGGAGAAAAAAAACACCTTCTTAAGCCATTTTAAGAATTGTTATAAATGGTCTTTATTTTATTTACAGATGCACCTTTTAGCTGTTTTAAATTCATTGTATTTTTTGTTTTTAATAACCAAACAATGCACTATTTATCTACTTATTGCAAATGGAAGTGTTATTTAGATGTTTTTATTTTTATAACTGAATAATCTACTGATTATTAGTTGTAAGGGATGCACTGTGGAGCAGTGGTTAGCTCTCTTACCTCATAGCCAGAAGGCCTTGGTTTGAATCCCAGCTGAGACCATTTTGGATGGAGTTCTCCTTGTTTCCGTGGGTTTTTTCTGGGCTCTCTGGGTTTCTTACACCGTCCAATAACATCTGTGGTACCTCAGGATGCTCTAAGTGTGCACTTGTACATAAAGAACCAATAATAATATTCTGTATTTTACATCTAAAGCTGATGTCAGATGAGGCGTGATAGACTGACATGGAGAGTGACCTCTTTGCAACGCCTTCTTCTCTGACCCTCTCTGGGTTAAATCACAAAAGGAAATCATACAAAACTATTGAATTTGGCCACTTTTATCTAACATATGTGAACCAATGTTCATATGAGTTAAGTCATGTCATGGAACATAAACATTTGAGACTACAGTTATGTTAAAGTGGCATAATTACGTCGATGTTGTTTAAAGGTTTATTCTCAGGAGTGCTTTTCAGCTGCCACTTCAGTGCAATTTGTTTTATTTTTGCAATCTGAAGCTTCTCTGATTTGTCAACCGTAAACCACACTGCATTTGATGTGTAAGCCATTATAGACACACTTTTTATGTTATCCCTCAGCTCTGTAGCTTTTGTGTAGCTCCTGTAGCCAAAGAAAGACTGAAAAGAAGGGAAAACAGAAAAGATTATCAATTTTTCAGACATGCTGAATCCCTCACAGGGATGGTGGAGCCCATCCCAGCTACTTTTGGGGGAAAGAGGTGTACACCCTGGACGATCCATCACAGGGCCACAAACTCACACAAACACCTAGACCTATTAACCTATAACGCACATATTTTGGACTGTGGGATGAAGCTGGAGTGCCTGGAGAAAACATGCAAACTCCACACAGAAAAGACTCAGGCGGGATTTGAAGTGCTCACCACTACACCACCGTGCAGCCTCAAACAAACAAACGGAACAGAAAAAACATCCGATGGGTTTGCTGAATTTGGAAAACATTAAAATCATGGAGCATTTTTGACTATTGACCTGGTTTATGCCATTCAAACATCAAAAGTAAGACCACAACAAGAATAATGCATCAAAGGATAAAGAGAATTCAGCTTTTTTTTCACCGCCATCTTGGTCACATTTCAAGCAATGTTTACATTGCCCTCTGCAACGCGCATTCAAGAGACGACTTCCAATGAAAAGTCTACAAAAATGCACTTTTCAGTGCTCAGAACTCTTGTATTCACATGTAGCTATGCAGGTTTCGGGCTCTATGTACAAAGCGCGTGGCCATTGAATGTCCATTGAAAATAAAGCAAGTCAAACTTTGATCAATCAGGGACTCGGATTTGGTAGTGACGTATGGACGATGTCCCCTTTAATTCACAGAGGTGCGAACTGTTTGAAAATTGATCATGGAGGAGAAACAAATAATTAGAGATTCATGTATCTGAACCAAAAAGCCACTCCCTGGCTGTCTAGTGCGAAAACCATGGGCTAACTGTGTGTTTAAGAATCTGCATTTAGCGTGTTCTTGAACACGCGTCATATATCTGGTGTGTTGGTAGTGTCACACTGTTGAAATCAGCAGAGTCAATAAAATGCATTAAAAAGGGTAATAATTTGTTACATTTTGATGATGCTTTTGTTCTATTCTCCTCGGAAAACTTCCGATTCACTTTCTAACACAGTTGGGGAGTTTAAAAGCTTTCTGTTTTCAACAGATTTCACTGATTTATACTATTTCATTTGAAATCTAAACAAATTGAAAAACAGACAATGGTAAAATAAGTTGCAGAACCTGAAAATGTTCCATCAGAAAGATGTTTGATGGGTGGTAGTTATCTGTCTTTTCTTCTCCGTCCTCTTGATTCTTGCTCTGAACACTTTGAAGATCCTGCTGGAGAAGCTGACTGCATGCGCCTGCAAGATGAAAGGCCCAAAAGTTCCCTGCTTAGCTCAGGTCCCACACCGTACCACAGCCGATTAGCATAAACGCACAGGACGTAGCTCTAGGACTCAATTTGTCCTATTTCTACCAGAGATTGTCAAAACCTTGCTAATCCCAACTTTACATAATAGCTGCTTTTTTTTATAGTAATCGCATTTGTCAGGGAAGAGAGGACGATGATTGTCAAAGTAACACTTTGCAAGAAGTATTGCATTTTCCACTCCTGACGATTTCTCTTTGGGGGGGACTGTCTTTTCCCAACGTAATCCTTCAATTTCTGATCACATGCTCAGACTCTCGCGCAAACACACACACAAGGCTGAATATAATAAACCTCATGCTTTCTTTGCCTGGAGGCAAGTGGAAGGTAAATTGAACAGCAGCTGGAGTGAAGCTGTGTGATGGAGGAGACTATTGTTGCAGACGTGGGATTAAACACCATGTTCTTTATGTGCTCAACACAGATATTGACCATCTGTTGTCCTGTCCTCACTCCAGCCAATTCTCCACACTGTTCAAAGTTCGTCAAGAAAAAATTGGCTAATTCACCTCTTCCTCCTGTTCATTTTCATTAGCTGAGTTATTAAGTTCACAGAGCTCCTCAAAGGCAAAGAGGACGCCAACACTCCTGGCTCAATGGTCACCCATGTTGAATTGCTGAATTTTATCAATACATGTAAATGATTGTCCAGCGCAATACCAATCATTGGCCTCATGTGGAAAAACGGAAGCTTACAGAGAAACTGGGCATCATAGGAGGAGAAGCTTAGTTTTGACAATGATTAGTATGAGAAAGTTTGGGCACCCCTGACAATTTCCAAGATTTTTCTTCATAAATCATTGGTCATTGATCATCAATTTCAGTTAAATATATCATATAACAGATGAACACAGTGATATTTGAGAAGTGAAATGAAGTTTATTGGATTTAAAGAAACTGTGCAATAATTGCTTAAACAAAAATAGGCAGGTGTGTAAATTTGGTCTCCCCTGTTGTTTTATTGATTTGACTACCTTTAGCAATAAATATTGGAACACAAAATTTGTATTATAAGCTCATTGATCCTTGACCTACATACACATGTGAAGCCAATCATGAGAAGAGGTATTTAAAGTGGTCAAGAGCAAGTTTTTCTCCTCTTTGCATCTTCCATGAAGAATGTCAACATAGGAACCTCAAAACAGCCGTCAGATGACCTGAAAACAAAGATTGTTCAACATCATAGTTTAGGAGAAGGATAGGCAGAGGCGAAGGATGGTGACAACAATCAAACTCAACCCACAGACCAGCTCCAAAGACTTACAACGTGATCTGGCTGCAGATGGTGTCACTGTGCATCGTTCAACCATTCAAAGCACTGTGCACAAGGAGATGCTGTATGGAAGAGTAATGCGGAAGAAACCTTTTCTGCACACATTCCACAATCAGAGTCGCTTGAGGCATGCTAAAGCACATTTTGATGAGCCAGCTTCATTTTGGAATAAGGTGCTGTGGACTGATGAAACGAAAATAGAGTTATTTGGACATAACAAGGGGCGGAATGCTTGGCGAACAAAAAACATGGCATTCCAAGACAAACACTTACTACCCACAGTCAAATTTGGTGGCGGTTCCATCATGATTTGGGGCTGTGTGGCCAGTGCAGTAACTGGAAATCTTGTCAAAGTTGAAGGTCGCATGGATTCCAGTCAGGATCAGCAGATTCTTACAATGTTCAAGAATCAGTGACAAAGTTGAAGTTACGCCAGGGCTGGATACTTCAACAAGGCAATGACCCTAAACACTGCTGTAATTCTGTGTTCTTAAATTATTTTTTCTCAGACACTGTATTCGGCGGAATACCTTCTGCCTTCATCAGAGTCGTCATCGGGCGGTGGTGATGTGACGTCTTTAAAAACAGATGATTGTGACTGCTCTCCCATACCTGGAGCAACATCCTCCAGCAAAAAACGGACATCAAGGGGCGGAGTCACTTGTCTAAGTCTGACAGGTGACTCCACCTCAGTCACAATCATCTGTTTTTAAAGACGTCACATCACCACCACCTGATGACGACTCTGATGAAGGCGGAAGGTATTCCGCCGAAACATGTAAGGTACGCTTGACAAAAACAAACCGTGTCTGAGAAAAAAAAAAGTTAACACAGTTGAAACTTGTAGACACCATGAACTTAATTGAATTACTGCTCTAATTCTACAAAGGCATTCATGCAGAGGAACAATTACAATGTTCTGGAATGGCCATCTCAGTCCCCAGACCTGAATATTATTGAAAATATGTAGTATGATTTAAAGCGGGCTGTCCATGCTCAGAATCCATCAAATCTGAGTAGACTGGAGATGTTTTGCAGAGAGGAATGGTCCAAAATACCTTCAACCAGAATCCAGGCCCTTATTGGAAGCTATAGGAAGCGATTAGAGGCTGTCATTTCTGCAAAAGGAGGATCTACTAAATATTGATGGCATGTTTCTGTTGGGGTGCCCAAATTCAAGCACCTGCCTATTTTTGTTTAAGTAATTAATGCACAGTTTCTTTAAATCCAATAAACTTTATTTCTCAAATATCACTGTGTTCATCTGCTATATGATATATTTAACGGAAATTGATGATCCAAACAACCAATGATTTATGAAGAAAAAACGTTGGAAATTATCAGGGGTGCCCAAACTTTCTCATACCACTGTAAGCATGTTGTTCTGTTATGAACTGGTGGAAGACCCAAAATGCAGGAGACCAGGCTTGGTGACAGGAAATAAAACATTTAATGAAAAAACTGAAACATGACAAAACTATGGGGAGAAACAAAACTGTGACACAACAGAACAGATGACCTGACGAGGAAGAACAGAAACCAAGACACTTAAATAGGATGACAAAAAGGAAACCAAAAACAGGATAAACAAAACAAAACCACTGAATCCTTACATGTTCACTATAAAGCATGTCCCTTTAGGAGTCGCCACAGCCAAAGTGCTTTCCCTGATGTTTAAAAGGTGCTTTGGCAGAAGATTTTTATGCTGAATCCTGACAGCACCCTGTGGTCTTTTGTCCGGGCTGGGGAGCAGCACAGGAGGGTCCTGTGGCTATGTACTGTAGATAGGCATCAGCCTGAAGTGTCTTGCCCAGGGAACCACACTGGATGGAGCTCATCGTGCCCCCTAATCCACACCAGTCTTGACTTCTTCTTAAACTTTACTAACTAATTTGTTGGCTTTTAAAATGTACTTAAGCAGCAGTTAAGTATGGCATGGACAGAAAACAATGCAGCATATTTTTGGAAGAAGCAGATTAAGCAAACGTTTTCTGGTTAGACATAAGCTGAAATCTCAACCTACTGTAAATTTAAGAAATTTTGCCTTCGATTTAGACTTAGGTTCAGGATGAAAAGCATGCCTTATTTACGACTGTCCTTTACGGGTGGATATGGGCTGTCTGAGGCTTAAAAAAGCTGTATGAACAGATTTGCCTATAGAGGATGTGGCAGTTTTCCCTGACTGAACCACCTGGACGAGAGAGAGAGAGAGAGAGAGAGAGAGAGAGAGAGAGAGAGAGAGAGAGAGAGAGAGAGAGAGAGAGAGAGAGAGAGAGAGAGAGAGAGAGAGAGAGAGAGAGAGAGAGAGAGAGAGAGTCTCGGTCGCAGTGAAGGCAACAGGCTCTCAAAAAAAATGTTCACTAGTATTTTTTTCTATGGCCATGCTGCAGGCGACAAGTCATGGCACTTAAACAACACGTAACTGCTGGGTGAAATAGGTGAGACACATGCATGTCATACGGATTATTCATTTTTTTAAACTCCTCCAAAACCTGGGCACTGCACAAGGGGCCCGTTGGTGCTGTTCAAGTTATAAGTGTGCACTCCTGTTGAGCTCCCAAGGGTTTGCAGCCTGATTGTTAGCAATGGAGCAATTACATAATCAGGGTTTAATTTGAATGAGCATACAGGCCTCCCATAGGTACTTACTTATCACCTGCACACCCTGTGAGTGCAGGATTTCCATGCGGTCAATTTAGGGAGGTAGTATGCTCATGTCACAAACGACTAGTGAGGCTTAAAGACACGATGACATCACCTGAATGTCACAAGTGCGTGTTACTTACAAATCCTTCACAAAACAAATATCACACGACATTTTCATGACGTCTCTTAAGTTGGGACACACCTGTGCTGCGTCAAAAACTATACGACCAATGAGAACGGCGCTTTTGCACACGTGTCTGGAGCTTCTGAAGTTACAGTAAAACACAACTTGGGGGCGCTCAAACATCAAACTGCCTTTCTGAGCACACATACCAGCGAAGAAGATAGACGCCAAGTAGCGTCTACACAGCCGCAAAGAAATAATGACGGACATTCTAAAATATCCCCGAACCAAGCACCAGTTGGAGCTACTGATGCTTGAAATATTCATGTTTTCTTTGTACGATTCTGACAAGCGCGTAAATACTTGCTCTCTTCTTCTGAGCGAAAAGCGACTTTAAGAAGTGTAAAGTTGCGCAGCGCCACCTTGTGTACAGGAGTATTTCTGTTTACATTAAGCGCCATCTAATGTCAGGGAATGAAATTGCATGTTCACTCCACTCATCGTCAGCGAATATCGCTTGGGTGTGAACACAAAAAAGTGGCGAAAAACGCTGGCGAATAACGCCTGGCGAATATTCGTCCCGGTGTGTACGGGCCTTTACGGTCTTAAATTGTCAACACTGGATCTAAAGCTCCGATGTTCGAGGGTTAAACTGTAGATTTCACTTCAAGAAACTAGTCAAATCTTTATGCAAACTCATACAGATGTGACGTTAGAAACACGAGGTTGTTACTGTGTGAATACATGAGTTTTACCATTTTCTAAGGTATTTAATATACAATTTCAAATTTTTAAGTTTTAATTTTTGAGTTGCAATGCTTAAACATTTGCTGTAATCTTCCTTTTCACACCGGAATCATTTCAAACACCCTCTTATTGATTTTAATATGTTCTTTTTGGTGAAAATTCAGACTTTAAAGAGATTCCAGTGAATAATTTGTGCCTTGTTTCAGTGATCGTTTGTTGATTTTTTTTTTGTTTTTATCTTTCTGGTGTTGCATGCTCCTTTCACTGGAAGCAGCATCTTTAAGTGAGCAACACCTGCTCCTGTATGTGGCCCCTCTTGCTCGGCCCCCGCCGGACTTAATAAATTCCACCGTGACGACAAATCCACCAAGATACCGACTTTAATTATGAGAGCGATAAATAACCTTTTGGAGAACTGTATAGATCAGGCTCTGCTCAGGATCCACCACTGGTGAATTATATTCCAACAGGGAGCGTTGCATGCTGGGGAGTGCAGTGACAGATTGCAGCAACAAGACCTCTGCTGCTGAAATATTTGTTCTTACCATTAGTATAACACTCCAGTGATTAATGGTTTCATCTCAGCATGGAAATATAATTACTCCATATTTATGCAGGGAATAAAAACCCCACAACTGCTGATTCCTTGATTGTAAAAATCTCTTAAAAAAGCAGATTCTGTTCATGCGTAACAAAATATGCTTTAAATAAAGGGTGCATTTGAGGAATGTGATGGTTCACAGTTCAAAAGTTAAATCTTGAAGTAAAAAGACCCTTGTTTCAGGAAAAATTGTCCTATTTTCTGCTTTGCAAGAAATGTGTTCTCATTTTGATGCCCACTCAGATGAAATTCCTGTTTTTTGGTGTTTTTAACAGGTTGTTGTGGCTTTTTTTTTCATGATTATGACATATACAAAGAAAATTAAGTCTAAGATTGAATTTCTGAGTATTGGTTTATTCAAATCATGGGGAATAAGGAGCAGATGAAAAAATGCAGTTGGAAAAGGATTGTATTTATAACGTCAAAATATTAGACTGGGCAGGCCACAAGCTCCATTTGGATCCATGGAACTCTTTGTTTTCCTCGTCTGAGCTGGCATCTGCTTCTGAACTGTACAGCTGGGTAGCTGTACAATTGTTGCACTGTTAATGTTAGGTTGGGGTTTTGACGGCCTGTAAGCTAGCGGAAGAGGGTGTAAACAGAGAGGTCTCAGTTATGGGTGTCAGGAAGGGGGATCGGGCTTACTCCGCCTCAGAGGTCCCACCCACAACCCAGAGACACATTTCTAATGAGCTACTGCTGGTATAATCATAATTAATTAAGACCACTGGAAACACTTTTAGGTTATGTTAAAAGATGCTCAGAGTGGGACTGTCAGACAGTTTCTACTATCTTAGTTTAAGAAAACTAGTCTTAGTGACCAGATTAACACAGAAAGTATTAGACATTTTTCATATCTGATTTCTTGGCATATTTGATAAAAATTTGCAAAATTTTATGAATTTTTGTCTTACTTCTAGTAGGCCTGTTTTCCCTTCTTCTGGTTCTGATTAAATACTAAATGCATTAGATTTTAGAGCTCAGAACCTTTTTTTTGTTTTGGACTTTAAAGAAAAATAAGTCACTTTGACTTTTCAGTCAAAGTTACATTTTCTTCCCCTCGTTTTCATGTTCATCAAAGAAGACGACTGCAGTTTGTTGTGTGCTTCACATCGATTGTTCCTGGCAGTCTGAAGGTTATAAACAGCAGAGGAAGCAGAGTAAATTTACTCTGGATACTTCAGCACGTCAAGATTTATCAGCAAGGATTGCAGTTGAAGGGAGAACAGAGGGGGGAGGAAGGAGAAAAGAGAGGAAAAAAAAAAATCAAATAAATTCAGAGGCGGCCTGGCAGACATTATATCCATTTGTCACCTCGTGCTGCGTGCAGAATAAAAGGCCTGTATGAATGGGCTCCATTATGAGAGGAGCGAGCTGCTAAGCTGCTTGCCACTGTTGATTTCTTGCAGCAGTCGATAAATTGAGCAAGGCCTAAGCAGGCCGTGGATGTCCCATTAAACAGCGAGCGCCGCTTGGCGTGTCGTACTTTTCACCAACGCTCCAGCAGTTCCTCCTGATTGCTATTCTCTTTATTGATTTGCTGTATTCACCTGCTCGCCATGCAGAAAATGTAAAGGAGACGGATACTGTATTTTTGGAAAACCAAATGGTCCTAATGACACCCCTGCAGCCTCAGTCCTACACATTGAACCAGCATCAAGGCTGCAAAGGAAATTGGATTCTTCTCTGAAGATCTCCCCACTGACAGAAGAACTTTTATCTTACCTTTTCCTGTTCAATTAAATTGTCTAGCACCTTGTAAATATGAGCTTGATCGCCAACAGCTCCTTCAATTTCAATTCAATTTTATTTATATAGCCCAAAGTCACAACAACAGTCGTCTCAATGGGCTTCGTACTGGTAATTGTAAGGTAAACATACAATCAAAAGTGAACAATACCTCCAGTTTCAGGTCTGACTCCTCCCCCATGGACGCATATATATACCAGCTCTTAGACCAGCTAATTCAGAATTGACAAAGCCTCTTGGATAAGAAGCGAAACGTCTTCTAACTTTAAAAACCAAGTCCAGATGACATCCCCTAAACCTGCTACAATGGAACCAACCTGGATGAATGAGAGTCTTCATAGACAATCAAAAAGGATCATAAATGCATAGAGTTCAATAGGGTGATACTAAAACTTTAACTAAACAGACTAACTAAACTGGGCATCCCTGCCCTTAGACCCTTCCTTTCGCGTTAAGGAAAACTCCTGTACAGGAGTACAGTCTTAAGTGAGTCTACAAAGTTTATACAGGTGTTTATTTTTGGAAGATGTGAACTTTTAGGAAAAAAATGGACCAAATCTGCTTAAAATTCCCCTGAATAAAACAACACTACATCAGCATTTCTGTTGGTTCTTTAGAAAAGCTGCAGGCTGGTGGAGCGGCTTGTACTCACAGCAGCATGTATCAAAGTATTCTTGGGATAGGAACTGAACCACATGCTTGGTTGGCGTCGGTATTAGGCAGTGGAGTTGCCATCAGTGGCCTGTGACTGTTATGCACTTTGGGCCTTCTGAGAAGGTAGTAAAGTGCTACAATGGTAAACGCCATTGTACAAAATACATGTTTTGTATACTTCTTTGTCTTGCTGACAGTTTTATTTAAAATTGCCACACACTTCAAATTCACAGAACTTGATATTTTGCATCCAGTAGATGTCCTATAGAGCAAATAAAGCTAGAAGAAGTTTTGTCCCGGAGCGAACCAACTGGATAAAAGGGTTTAATGCTTCATGAAGCTTCATCTGCCCATCACTATACAGATCATTTATGTTAGTTCCTTGAAAAAAAAGAGGCATACATGGAAAAAGCAGCAGGCTCAATGGTGGGCCAGTTTGCAGTCTACCCTCACAGAGGCTAAGTTCTAAAAACTTAAAAAAATAAAATAACAAAAAAAAAGACTAACCAGCAATTCATGCATATTTAAGGAGGAGGAGGGGTGTGGGAGCTCTCAGTGGAAGCTAGTAGCTGAATTATAAACAGGTGAGCACAGGTGTGTCGAACTAGAGGTGAGTGGGTGAGCTTGATTAAAAACAGGAACAGGACCAACTTT
This sequence comes from Oryzias latipes, assembly GCF_053564925.1. Lineage (NCBI taxonomy): Eukaryota > Metazoa > Chordata > Actinopteri > Beloniformes > Adrianichthyidae > Oryzias > Oryzias latipes. The sequence goes on along the minus strand of NC_136256.1, from coordinate 13,979,393 downwards.
GGTGAGTATCAGAAACACCCAAGTGGGTCTTAATTATGTACTTTTGTGTTTTCTGTAGTTTTTCCTACAATTATGCAACAGTTTGTCCACTTATTTGTATGAATTCTTCCTGATTTTGTATTTCAACTGTACCCAGGTTTAAAAAGCGGTATATAAAGCTGCACCACATTTAAAATAATTACTGTAAACCTTTTTTGTAACCCTAAATAACCAAGATGCTCATAAAAAAATTCAAATTGTGGTCAACTATAAATGGCTGTATGAAGTCATGAAATTGGATCCAAGTATGATTCCAGTCTATTGAGAGGTGGACTTGTTGGTGCGTTTAGATCATTGTTCCGCTGCTGAACCCATGTTCGGTAAAACCAGAGCAGGTCATCAGAATCAGCTTTATTGGCCAAGTACAGCGCATATACAAGGAATTTGTCTTCGGTGTCTGGAGAACATCCAGCTCAAGGATTGCTGGTGTAGAATTTATGGCTTTTCACAGTTTACAAATTAAAAAAAAAAAAAAAAGCTAAGAATTTTAATGTTTTTCTTTTATTGTAATGTGAGTTAAATCTTTCAGTTTTGAGTTGAGTCTTTTCTCCAATAACTGTCTCCATGGATCCCTTTTTGTCCGGTCTTGATAAATAATTAATCCTAACATTTATTCTGATTCTTCTGCAATCACTTGGAGATTTGTGTAAATATGGCCAAATTCCTTTATTACATTAATCAAATATCATCTCCTAAGTTTTATACATCTAAGGTATTTGATGTGTTTTTATGTTTTTATGTTTAACTTTGTAGTTAATTTTTCTATCAACAATGAAAGTCAATTGATTTAATTAATTAATTGACTAATCTTTTAATTGGACCCTCTTATTTTTTGTCTTACTCTTTAATTTATTTTAAAACAATCTTTTTATTTGCTCTGTTTAGAATTCCAGTGTTTCCCAAATCCTCAACCTCTTTCCTTTCCTGTTATATACTTTAAATATGTATATTTTTGTCTTAATAATACTACTTTTGTAAATATGTATGCAGTTATTTAACCGATGTGTATGCAGAGGAAAAGTAAAGCGCGTTTCTCTGTAGATCTTTTCTCATCATTTATTCCAGTTTTTTTTCTTAAGCCAGCATATTTTAAAATGCTTAACTGTATAGTAAAGCTCAAACATGTATATAATTTATATGTAATATATAAATAAATAAATACATAAATAAATAGATAATACTTTATCCATTCCCCATCAGGAAAATTCTATGGTCTGGTAACACAGAAAATCACACAAAATATTAATATGTATTGAAAATGCAACAAATACTTAAAATATTTCATAAGAAATAACATACAATTTTATTGCGGCCAGGAAAACATTTCTACAGAACCTTCTTAATCATTTAGTTGTAACAAACAACAAAAACAAAAGTCTGGTAAGTTACCATCAGTGTACAATAATACAAATATATGACATTTCTCGTAATAGTACATGCATTGGCATGACTTTTTTAAAGGTTACAAATGTTCAATTAAAGAAAACCTGATAAAGCTGCTCGCCTGTACACTTACAAAAAAAGGGGGGGTCCTGACTTTGTTAATGGGGTCATAGATTCCCTCGTAATAAGTTTGAACCCCTTTATTACTCAAATGATTTTTTAAAAAGGATATAGCCCACCATTTACAAAGTATGAGTTTTTTCTTTAAAATCTACAACTTTATACATGTAAAATTAAGACTTTTTCTTATAATTTTACTTTTTTTCTTTTCTTTTAAATGTATTTTTTCATTGTGGCTCTAATACTCGGTGGTACAGCAGGCCCCTACATCTCATGAAAAACGCTTGAGAAATTCAGTCTTCTCAATAATGCCTCATGATTTTATTTCTTCCTTTTACTTTAAGTGCTTCATCAGATTGCCATCTGGCTCTTAACACACACACACAAACACACACACACCAATAAAGAACAAAGCTGACTTTTTCTGCCTCGATCTCCTTCATCCAGCTGTGTGGCTCACATTTACAAAGCAAAAAATAGCTTTTCTCTTTCAACAAGACAAATATGATGATGCTGGACCTTCGAGCCCGACACCTCCTCTGTATCACAAAAGTGGTAAGGAAATGCAGCGCCGCTAATGTTTGATACCATCCGTTCTATTTCCATGTATTTAATTAATCTCCTCTGGCCTGGTTTAGTCACACGGAGGCAGTTTATTAGGAGCGAAAACAGAAGCACGCTGCTCTTATACATCACCGCGATACAATTGTGCCAGAACCGGTGCGACGACATTCCTCCATTAGGTGTTCTGTTTCCTAATTAACAAACTGCCATCTTTTCCAGCAGACTGCGTGTCTCTTCCTCATTATTCACCCTCAATTATGTGAAGAGTTTGTCCTGCGCTACTTAATTACTTCATCCAGGAAGATGATAAGTTAATTTTGTGATTAACCCGCCGACACCTGAGCAGACAAGAATATCATGAGGGGATTATCATTTCATTTGAGGATGTCATCGCCACTGTTATTTTGTAACGGGCAATTGAATGTCAAAGATTGCTACTTTTTATTATGCAGTATGCATCTTTAGACATTTAAATGGATGATATTTCAAATAAAGAAGCAATTTTTGTGATTGAAATGTGGATCTTGACATTGTTGGACAAAAGTGGTTTCTATTCTTCCTTTATCTCCTCTGATAACTGCCTTAACACCAATATTTATGTCTATCAGCTTCAGATTCCTGCGAATATTTCTCATGAGAGAGCTGGAGATGCCACATGACTGTTTGCTTCGGAATTATGCCGGTGTTTGTGGAGATGCTTGGAGCGAATGCGGCGCCTGCTGAGCTTCACACCTTACAGGTACTGTCTTTTTAGGATTCCCTCGAGGTTGGTTTGTTAAACAAGTACCTTTCATAGTTCATTATTGCATGTTGGTGGAGAATGACTGTATTTAAGCTTCAGAGATCAAAAAGGAGATGTTTCCACCCCTGTCTGCTATATGAATTTACTTCCGTGGTGTTTTTGTTGTATTTCTAACATTATTTTGTGCCATTTTTCTGATGATGGAGTGAAAAGTGAGTCACAAGATTCCAGCTTCGCTCCATTCTGATGAGAACCATGTACGTCTTCGTTTTCCTCATCTGAGCTGGAATCTGGATCTAAACTGCACATCTGGATAGCTCCAATATTGCTCGCCATTTTTGTTTTACCGCTAATGTTAGGGTGGGTATGTGAGGAGCTGTAAGCTAGCGGGAGAGAGTCTAAACAGAGAGTTTACAGTAACGGAAGGGGAAGGGGGGGTCGGGCACCAATGGTCCCGCCCACAATGTCGAGGGAAATTTCTAAGGAACTGCTGCTATGCAGAAACTGTCACACAAGTTTTTGTTCTTAGCCTAAAGTGGTATAATCATAATTAAAAGACCACCAGGAACTCTTTGACAATAGGTCAAAAGATCATCAAAGCGGGTCTTTAAAGGAAGATAAAATGGGTAAAACCAATAACTTAACATGAAAATCCACACTCATTGAAAAAAGATTTAATAAATGCAAATTTAAAGGGTTCAGAAGTCAGTTAAAGTGTTACACTTGACAATTCGTGGGGTACAAGTGGGGTACTGCTAGGGCATTTGTAAAGGCAAAAATGTCCCATTTCAGAAATTTCTGGCAAGACGGTTTTTGGTCTTACTCCAGAAACTTCTGACATTCAGACAAACAACACAGGAGGGGGTAGCTGTGCATTACTAACACTGTTAGCTGTAGCGATGAGGTGTCACTCCTCTAACAAGCTGATTCTTGACAAGCTTTCAACTGAGACTTACTTGGGTGGGTGGCACGGGGGTCCAAGTGGAGGTATTTGACTTCCAGATTGAATCTTAAGGGAAAATTAACTGGTGCCACATCAGCTTAGCAGGTGGCTTCTTATACAGACATATTTTTCCTTCACCCACTGCAACATTATACTGTTCAGTTTAGAAAAAAACACAGTCTAGTCCCAGAATTTTATGAAAATAAAATTGATGATACCTGCTGCTTTATGCTCATTGTCTACAGGGATTATAATCTGATGGAATAAATTCACTATAGCTCTAGAAACAGGGAACAGTTACAGAAAATCCTGTGGTCCAGCTGTGAGATGTTGACACTCTTTTTCCCTTGAAAGAATCTGGTGTGTCAAGTTTGACAGCAGCTAAGAAGATTTAATGCTGGTAATCGCCTCTTGATTTCCCCAAAACCCATTTGGTTCAAATCCTAAACTGTTAAAAGTAAAAACTTTTGCAAAGAGGAGAGTTCTTATGCATTAGTCACATGCACTTGAACGCTGGGCTGACCTGTACAATTGCTGCGGGTTTTTGTGTCGTCTCTGGAGGCTTGTAGATAATAAGTACCTAGAGGGACGTCATGAAAAAGGAACATACTATTGTCGTCCATGAGCTAGGTGTATCACGACGTATTTGTAAGGCTAATGTAAGTTACACGCACTTATGACGTACAGATGGCGCTGTTGTACGTTGCCCTTACGCCACACTTACTACTGACTGCCCACAACTGTTGCACATGCAGGATGAACTTGCAATACATAAATGTGCATGTAGGATACCCACACAAACGATGATTGACTTCTATCCCTAACCCTTGTGCTATCCTAGGCACTTTAACATTGGGAGTTGGGTCATCTAGACCCACTGGTCAGTGCACTGAACCTTTTTTCTTCAATGATTTGTGATCTTCACTGGTGTCCATGGATTACATAAAAATTTTCCACCTTTATCCACCTTTGTCATGGTGGGGTCATCTAAGATAGCACAAGGGTTAATTATAACAGTCAGGCTGCATGCACGGGGTGTCCCCTTTCTCCCTTCAACAGAACAAACTGGCTTCTTCTTCTTTGTGATATTGTGTGTTGTTTTAGTGTTTGCTACGACCTGTCGCCCATATGATGGCAGTAGAAAAAAAAATGCATTTTTGCCATACTTGCAAATCTTTAGATTTCATGCAGACGGCCTGTGTGCCCCATTGAGGTGTGCCTATTTTTCACCATCAAACACCCCATATCTATCCCCATAGGAGCAGATGGGCTAAGGCTTTAGGAATGTTAATATGGGTTTGTTTGTGATCCAGAAAGATTTGCAGAAACAAATAAATCCATAATCTTTGGTGGTTAGGGTCTGGGGTGAAGTCTTTCATGTTTGATGATAAGTTTGGACCATAGATGAATAAACCTTAGAGCTTTGATGCTAACGGTGGTTAAGAGCCAAACCAGTACTGCAGGTGGAGGTGGGCGAAAACGTCTGGAACACATCCATCCATCCTTTTCAGAACCTGCTGAATCCCTTTTTGGGATCACGGCTTCGCTAAATCTAACCCACCTACTGTTGAGCAGAGGCGGGGAACACCCTGAACAGGTCGCCAGCCTGTTGCAGAGCCACACCCTCAAAGTGAAAAATTTGATTGTGACTGGCTACGGAGAAAAGAAAATGTAGCTTCTGGTTCAGAATGAAGGCGGACTGATCAGTGGTGTGTGGACGTAACAGCACCTGAAGGTTCCAAAAAACAAGCTTTAAATCTTACTGAAATTGCCCCAAAGCTTCACAATCATTCAAAGCAATTTTTGAGTTAAAACGGAAGATTTTAGTCGAGCAACAACTTAAGCAAAGCTATTGCTGACTGAAATTTGCAATCAGTTATACTTTTTTCCGCATTTTTAAAGGTACATAAAAATCACATTTACATGAAATAAATAGCTAATGTAATATGTTAATATTGATATTCTGTAAAGACTTTGTGACTTCAAAAAACAGCAGTAGGTCGGTTGCAAAGTCTTTGCCCTTTTTTCCGCTCTGCCATAATTCCACTGAAACGTTAAGCTTCTTTCAAAGACGGCAAAGAGAAACAATAACCCAAACTGTGAAGCTGCACCCATTAACTTTTAGCTCTTGATTAACCAGTGCGGCTACACGCAGTGCTCGGCAGAAGAGCCTTGTAATCAACTTCCAATCATTAATGGTCCTGTTATCTGCACCTGGCTACTGAATAAACAAAAATCTCATTGCTCCCCTCAATCACTTGAAAGTTATCCCACTGAGAGGCACTTTCAACATCATCAGCAACACAAGCGGCTGATTCTGGGTCCCCAGTGACAGAACGCTCCCCTGGAAGAAAGCTTGATCAGCTTCCTTTGCCTTAAACAGCGATTTAAAAAAAAAAAAAATTTGTCAAATCATACTGCTCAGTGACTCATAATCACAGCTTAGCTCAATTGGACTCATTGTTGTGGGGCTGACAAGTCTGCTTTGTATGCTGATTGATTCATGTCATCTGAGAACGAGTTGCTCGAAAAGACTTATCATCATTCATTTGCACGCATTTCTGTGTGTAGACCACACTATTGATGATTACTATATCAGGAGATCTTTAATTAGCGGCTTTTGTGGCAAAGACAAATAAAAAACAAAAGGCAAGCAGAGTGAAGAGAGATCAAAATGAGGAGCGCTTGATGAGTAAACAGTTTAATTATGGTGTTAAGAATAAAATGAAAGGTACCATTTGCAAACAAATTAGTGTAAAGGTCACTTTGTTTCAAAGTATTTCACTACAGCTTTGTTTTCACGTGTTCTGTCCGTTATGTTCCTGGACCTCTCCCATCCTCAGCTATGGGTATAAAGAAGTAACTAAGTGCCAAATGAAATTCTGTTTCTTTACATAACAACAATTTGCAAAGTTGACAACAGGTTAACAAATAAAAAGGCCAATCATCCTTTCTACCTTCTGCCATCAGACTTTACAACCTTAGCTGCTCCCAGTGAACCACGTCAAACAACATCATCGACTCTGTCCTATCTGACCCTGTGCAATAACCGATCATATGATCATCCTGGGCAATATTTTGGAATGTATGTGTGTATATTGTGTATATAGGTGTTTATACTTATTCCATAGTCTTTTTCTTTTACATACTGCTCTCTGTTCCTGTACTGCTGCCGCAATAAGGACATTTCCCCATCGTGGGACTAATAAAGGAATATCTATCTATCTATCTATCTATCTATCTATCTATCTATCTATCTATCTATCTATCTATCTATCTATCTATCTATCTATCTATCTATCTATCTATCTATCTATCTATCTATCTATCTATCTATCTATCTATCTATCTATCAGAGATATGTAATTCTATCAATTCTAATCAAAATGGAATTGCATTTACAAGTTTTATCAGGATAGTGTTACTTTTAACACCAGATATGTCGCAGGCAGGGCTGCATGGTTCTACAAAACATCAGTGGGGGACCTTTTAGTGTGGAGTTTGCATGTTCTCCCCGTCATGCATGGGTTTTCTCCGGGGACCCTGGCTTCCTCCCACCGTCCAAAAACATGCTTCTCAGGTTAACTGGTTAATCTAAATTGTTGCCCTGTGACAGACTGGAAACCTGGCCAGGGTGTCCCCAGCCTTTGCCTACAAGTGGGCTGGATAGGCTCCAGCAGCCCGGTGATCCCAAAAGGGAACAAACTGTTTATAAGATGAATGACTGAATGAAAATGTTGCAGGCAACAGCTTAGCATAGCTAGGGCGATTGCTCCAATCTAATGGGCCCTGCGTCAGGCTGGCGACTTGTCCAGAGTGTATCCTTCCTTCGGCCAACAGTGGCCGCAGCAGTCTCCGGCTACCCCAGCGGGTTAAGAAAATGGATGTTAACCAGCCAGCTGTGCAGAGTTGTTGGTCACATGACTCATTTAATTCAGAAAAAGTGTTTCCATTGATTGCAGTTTTGTGAAATATGTCAATTTTGGTGCATTTCAAAAATCACCCCTTCCAAGCACACAAATCTTCTTTTTTGATAAATGTAATTTTTTTCTAAAATGATGTGTTACCATTGTAATTGCAAATCCATTATGCGCAACTTCCTAGTCAATGGAAACGTGTCTTGTTATCTTGTTATGATTTGCCTGATTAGTTTCTTTAAGTTTTCATTTGCCTTTTCATGGGTGTCAGTGCAGACTGGCTGTGACTATGCCAATTCGCCTGTGGAACCTATAGAACATTCACAGCTGCCTACCCTTTGCTAATCACCCACACATTATTTAAAGACCTGTCTCTGAGCCTTTAGTGTTTGCTTGCCTATTCTCTGCAGCTATATACTAAACCAGCTATGTACTGGCACTCATGAAGACCAGGATTTTCAGATCACTGCATTTCCGTAGTGAAAATATCTGATTACTCCCTTTTTTGTTTTTGGCATGCCAATGGTTTCAAAGTTCCAAATATCTAGAATTCTTTTAAGCCTACTTTTCTTGCCACCAGGTTACCTATCTTATTTCGTAACGATGGGTAACATTTGGATTTTATCTGGTGCAGGTGCCGAACTAGTACTGCTGAAACAGTTTCGATGCCTAAATGGAGCTCGGACTGATGCTTCAAAAATAAAGCATGCTAAGTTTTTACTTAATTTTTTAGTATGGCAGTTTTAGAGTATGGCAGGGTTGAATGTGCCGAAGATGCTTCATGACATTGTAGACGTCTCTCTTGTCCAATAGGCCACCCAATGAGAATATTTTGCTGTGAAATGCAGATAAACCTTCGCTTGCGTTGCGTTTGGCATTTTGACTGTTGTTCCAAGGACCCTCAAAGCCACACCCAATTTTTTTGGGGCCGCCCAGAATTGCTGTAAAGGTAAAATGAGTAGCTAGAATTAGAAAGAACAACTGAATAGAATACAAGTGATTGAAATTTTAGAAATGAAGCACCAAAATCTATATTTTCATTCAGTACCATTAGTACCATGTCCAGCAACTGGATAGCTCAGTTGGTTAAGCAGGACTGGAACCCAGGGTTTGATTCCCAGGAGGCGCAATGAGCTTCATCCTTGGACCCTTTGCGCTCCTGCCTATGTAGCCACAAATGGGCCAGAGGCTAGGTCCCCCTGTGCCAGTCCCCAGCCCGGTTAAAATGCAGGGTTGTGTCATCCGGCGTAACCTGTTGTGTGAATCAGTGAAAGCTGATTTGATGGGGCGACCCCCTCAAGGGATATACCAAAAGGTGAACACCTACAAACAGTAGTATTGTATTCATTGGTATTGGTACCAACTTGGCACCATCATCACCCATCCTAACTAAATAGGGGGCAGCTGTGGTGCAGAGGGAGTGCAGTCAATCTTTGATCAGAAGTTCACAGATTTGGTCTTTACCTTGCCTGTCCATGTCAAAAGTATACAACCATAAACAAATAAAAAACTGTCTTTGGGTAAGACACCGAACCCCACATTGGTTTTTGTTTATTATAAAGCATTTGCATGGCTGCAGATGCAGAAGCACCATCAGTATGTCAGTGTGTGAGTATACAGGTGAATGGGTCTGTGACTGTAAAGGCCTTTGGGCCTTCATAAAAGTGGAAAAATGCTATGTAAGTATATGATATTCACCATTTATTCTAAATTTACAGTGATTATGTAATTTTGCTTGAGGTACATCAAGGTCTGTAGCTATTTGTTAGGATTTACCACCATCTTTTTATAAATGAGGTGATGCAGAGATAGCATTTGAACAAACACAAAAAGCAATTCTATTTCCAGTGCTCAGATGAAGTCACATGAAACGTAACAATTGTTTATCTGATGCATGTTTCTGTCGTCAACAAGGTGACTTATTCCCTGCTGTGTCTGAGTGTGAAGGACTGAATCCACTGCTTTTGTTTCTGTCCATTATTTGAGCTGATCTGGCCGGAGACCTTTGCCTTGCTGGGAGCCAAATGTGATGTGATGTCGGCTGACACATCCTGACATCCCCCCGCCACCCCCTCTGCTGCTGACTGCCGGCAGTCTGGTGGATGCTGGAGCTCCACCTCGCAGCCCGCAGTTACCCCGATACCGTTTTTTAGAGAACGAGGAGCGGCATCAAAGCGAAAACACAGAAACACAATCAACTGCCGGCAGGCCTCGTGTCGGGAGGATTCAAACCTCTGCAGGTTCAGTGAGGATAAAAGTTGAAACTGTGAGAACAGAATGTTACAAGGTGTCGCACGCCAGCATCCCCACAAACAAACAAAACACTGGCAGAAGTTTAATATTTCAACTGTCGCTGAACTATTTAAAGAAGTGTCCTTTAAAAAAGAACACTTCAAAGCAGGAGAACAATGAACAAAGCCTCAGGAGTTCCAAGAAAGTAAAAATCAGACATGCTTGCGCTGTTTTCATTAAAACATCTAATATAGCTTTTACATTAAAGGCTAAATCAATACACATTTGTCTTAATGTTTAAGCTTAAGGTTGTTGCAGACAAACTGCCTTTGTAGTATATTTAAAACTCCAAATACTTTGTAATGTCTCAGATAGAGGTTCATGTGAAATTATGTCTCAGCTGTCAAGAAGACAAGCAACACTTTCAATACTTTTTGTTTGCTTTTGACTGCACTGTACTACTAAAAATGATAATGAAGTATATGAGTCTGGTGTAATTTTAATATCCAAAGTATTTATTTTAGTTTGTGCTTCAAAATATGAGCTGTAAAGTTTGAACAAGAATTATTGTTTACTTGAGATGTGTGCTAATTGATGGTGAAATTCCATCCATCTATCCATTTTTAGAACCCTCTAAATCCCTTTTGGGGTCACGCGGTTGCTGGAGCCTATCCCATCTACCATTGGATGAGGGTTACCTTGGACGGGTTATCAGTTGGTCGCAGGGCCACACAACCATGTACACGCACATTCACACCAAGGTGCAATTTCAAGTCATCAATTAACTACAAAGCATGACTTTATACTGAGGAAGGAAGCAGGAAAACTCACACATGCAAAGGGAGAACAAGCAAACATCTATCTATTTTGTGATTTTGTGTAATCCCTTTCAGAGTCAATGGGTGGCCGAAAGGCAGGAGTCCCAACTACTGTTGGGTGTAGGCGGACAGGTCCCCAGTCTGTTGCAGGGCTGCACAATCACAACCTAGGGTCTATTTAGAATTACCATTTAAAGGCCCGTACACACCGGGACGAATATTCGCCAGGCGTCATTCGCCAGCGTTTTTCGCCACGTTTTTTGTGTTTACACCCAGGCGATTTTCGCTGACGATGAGCAGAGTGAACATGCAATTTGATTCCCTGACAGAAATACTCCTGTACACAAGGTGGGGCTGCACAACTTTACGCTTCTTAAAGTCGCTTTTCACTCAGAAGAAGAGAGCAATTATTTACGCGCTTGTCAGAATCGTACAAAGAAAACAGGAATATTTCAAGCACCAGTAGCTCCAACTGGTGCTTGGTTCAGGGATATTTTATAATGTCCTTCATTATTTCTTTTTCGGCTTTGTAGACGCTACTTGGCGTCTATCTTCTTCGCTGGTATGTGTGCTCAGAAAGGTAGTTTTGTGTTTGAGCGCCCCCAAGTTGTGTTTTACTGTAACTTCAGAAGCTCCAGACACGTGTGCAAAAGCGCCGTTCTCATTGGTCATATAGTTTTCGACGCGACGCGTCAAACCAAAAAAACGAACCCGAGGCGTTTTTTAAAAAGTGATGCTTTGATGCGTGGCGTTTTTTCGCGTCGGTGTGCACACTCAAGTTGGTGCCCTTTGTTTAGTCACGAGGCGTTAAACGTCGGCGAATATCGCGGGCGAAATTCGTCCCGGTGTGAACGGGCCTTAAGATGCAAAGCTCGTTTTTTGACTCAGAAAACACACACATGCACAGGGATAACATGGTAACTGTAATGCAGATATTAAATTGTGTAGTTTTTGCTTTGTAGTTATAATGGGATTTACATTAGGTTTTGTAGTTCTTTGTCATGATTAGTTATACAGTATGTGTAGTGTTCCATGCTTGTTCAGTGTTTGTCCTGTTTTGATCACTAAGCAGGTGAACCACTAGAACTATGATATGAGACAAAAAAGAAGTTAAATTGCAATGCAATTCAATTCAGAAGTAGAAATTTCTTTAGTTCACTTGGTCATTTTGATTTTTGTAATGATTACATTTTTTTCACATATGCCAAAACACATTTCACAAACGTGTCCTCCATGTTCCCCAATGTCTAAACACCACACCCTTATCTAAAGCTACACAAACAAAGCCACAACTTCTCACTTCAAAACTCAAACTTTCACAGCACAAGAGAAGCTCCAAGCTTTCAAAACTGTAAAAACTAGACACATCATTACACACTACAGCAAAACAATGGAAACCACAATGCTCAATTTGTGAGAATGTTTTTTTTTTCTACAACTGCCAATCCATAATATAATTTTAGAAACTTTACAGTAATGGATGTTCTTAGATCTCTGCAGAGGATTAGACATACTTGTTTGTTTGTTTGCTAATTTATTTAATTATTTATTTAAGCTACATAGTCATCATTCTTTGTACGTGGGGGCCATTGGTCATATGTTTTAATGGAGGGGAGTGGGAAGGGTGAAGGGTGGGTTGGGTTTTAACTGTAATGTTGTGTGTGTTCTGTTTTTAATGTTAAAGCGCTTCGAGCTGCACAAAATGCATGAGAAGCGCTATTTTATAAATAAAGTTTGATTTGATTTGATTAGGATTTGTGAGTTTCATATGAAGAGTACAAATCTAAATTCTGCATGTAAACTACTGTAACAAAACTCAATGCAAAAACAGAATCTATTGTACACAACAGTACTCTTGAAAACATGATTGAGTGTGAAGTCATTTTATTTAGTTTACAGTATTTACACCACGATCACTGTACGGCATCATGTCGCTAAGCTGCTTCTGGCCACATCACCTCATTCACATCGCAGGCTAAAATGTGTCTTGCCAGGCACCGCGGGAAAAATGCCCTGGAATGACGAATCCATCCTTGAAAGGCCTCCACTGGGATGTCAGCACAGGCCAGCTCCATTGCCCTTAGTAGGTTCTCTCTAGTGTATGGATGTCTGTCATAAACTTTCCATCTTGCTCTCCCTCCTGGACCTTCTCCTCTCCCTTGTTGGCCTTCTCCTCTTCCTCCTCTGATTTGAACTCTTCTTCCTCCATGGCCAGCTCTTCTCCCTCCTCTGACTCAAATTCCTCTTCCCCTGACTGTTCCTTCATCCATTGTGTTCGTTTGAAATCTTCATCATACTGTGCACTCTGAACTTGCTTTTATACAAGTTGTCACAGCATTAGCAGCAAGTGTTTTAAGTTTTGAGTCTTTGTGTGTAAAGAATGGCACCAGGTGTGTTAATTGTGTTCAAATATTGCTGACTGTTGCATCACATGAGCTTTCATTTGAGCATATGAGCAGAGTTCTTTTGCAACTTGTGTTTTAGCAAGGAAAAACATGTTAAGATTTATGAGAACAGAGGATTGTGTTTTGTGAAGTGTGTCTTCATGTGAAAAGTGTTTAAGAAATTGGAAAAAGGTGGCTAGATTTAGTAAACGTGTTTCGACAACTGGTCATTTTGTTTAGGGGATTGGCTTTTTTGTTTTAGCATTTGAGAAAAACTCTAAACCACTAGTTATTTATTGTGTCTGTTATTGTATAGCAGTTAATGTGAAATGGAATTGTGACAGAGTGATGATTTTTATTTTATGTACAAAATGTAGCTACTTATTGTTAGACTGTGTTTGTGCAAGCAGAAATTCCAATTACCTTAAAGTGCTCACAGGCCGAACAGAACAAACAAGTGTGTGTCAGACAGCTTTGGATCCTTTATTAGCAACAAGGAGCAAAGTGGACAGAAAGAAGGACGGATGTACCATAGACGGCAATGACCCAACCCCGAGATCTGCGCAGCACAATAGAGGCTGCAGCGGTGAAGCCTGTAAGGGGCTGCAGGCTGGGCTGCTGCCTCTGTCTGAGCTGCAGTAGGTGGTGCTGCTGATTAGCCCTGATTCCTGCCGCCTGTTCCCTCTCATAAATTCTGGCTCTGCATTTTTAGTTTTGCCAGAACGATGTCTGCTCTTCATGCAGTTTCATCATTCAGTCTCCCTCAGTTAATCTCTGTGGCCACTTTCTCCAGATGCCAAAGGACTAACCCTGAGGTCTTAATGTTCCTTCAAGAGTATTGGGTCGACGCGCCCTATCCTGTGTGTCTGAACCAACAAACTTGAATTGTCCAACAGTCTCTGGATAGACTTACTTGCGATCTTACCTAGGTCTGTTTCCCTGAGTCACTGCTCCTGAGCTGTCTCACCTGAGCCCACGCCCCAGAGTGTACATTATTTTGGCCTTTTTTGTGTCGTCCATCACCTCAATCTTTGACAGAGCCATGTCATAGTGGGCCTAACTAGAGGCAAACCCCTACCAGGAGACAGAAGATGCTGGGCAATGCCACTGGCCTATTGGGAGTGATAAATTTATCTAATCTAACACATAGCTTAAACCTAGTTGTGAAGAAGGCAGTGGAAAAAAAAACCTGCCATAACCAACATTAGAGCAAAGGCGACCAGGGTTGTTGTCTACTTCGAAAGTAGTGTAAAAGGCAAAGAGAGGCAGTGATGAGTATGAACTAATTAGGGAGTCCGTAGAAGTTATTTTACCATTCAACATTGAAACAACTGAACTGAACAAGCCCTGAGCACCACAGCGATAGAAGCTCAGATTTACCACACCAGACAAGACCTAAGGTGTAGGCTTTCCAAAGGGCTGCCTGAAACAATCCAGCACATAACTGCAGGGTGTAAGATGTTGGCAGGGAAAGCATACATGGAGCGCCACAACCAAGTGGCTGGAATAATATAAAGGAACATGTATGCAGAATATGGACTGGAAACCCCAACGTCAAAATATGAAACACCTCAGAAAGTGGTATAGAATGAGATAGCAAAGATCCTGTGGGACTTCCAGATCTAGACTGACAGGATGGTCTTGGCGAACAAACCAGACATTGTAGTGGTGGATAAAGAACAGAGGAAAGCCGTTATGGTGGATGTGGCAGTACCAAGTGATGGAAACATCAGGAAGAAGGAACATGAGAAACTGGAGAAATACCAGGGACTCAGAGAAGAATTGGAGAAAGCATGGAAAGTGAAGGTGAAAGTGGTGTCCGTAGTAAATGGAGCATTCGGGGCAGTAACCCCCAAGCTGGAGGAGTGGCTACAACAGATACCTGGAAGGACATCAGACAACTCAGTGCAGAAAAGTGCAGTGCTAGGAACACCTAAGATACTGCGAAAGACCCTCAAGCTCCCAGGCCTCTGGTAGGGGCTTGTAGAGAGCTTGGGTGAGAAACCACCCGCAGAGGGTGAAAGGGGCAGTTTTTTTTTTTGTATATAAGAAGACAGGTGAAGAAAATACCACTGGAGGATGAGACGAGCCAAAAAAAAAAGGGATGGACTATGGCACTGAAATCTAAAATCAGTGTGAACAGAAGCAAGATTTCTCCTACACTGCAGACATATTGGAGTTCTTCACCAAAGGCAGACACAAAAATAAATAAATATTTGTGTAGGAGATGAGCTCTTGAAGCTGTAACACTGGGCTGACGGCTTAAGCTTAGAGAGAGAGGGACTGAGGGACAAATTTAGTAGCAGATCTTAGAATAACTAGGTGGGGATAAAGCTTTAAAAAAAGTGCAAATGGCTGCAGTTCTGGACGCTTTGCTTAAGGCTCTGAGATGAAGTGCTGACTGAAATGTTTGCCAGTTTGGAAAAATGATGAAAGGAAGTTCTAATCAACATTTTTTTTATGTTTAAACCTCAGGAAACAAAATAAGGTTTCTGTGGAATGATAACTCTTTCATTCCAAAGTTGAAGTCTTCCAAGCTTCTGCTTGTAAAAATCAGTAAAAAATAAAAACAATAAAGATACAATTCATGGCAATATTGTTATTTTATGGGAAATCAAAATGGAGGTTTACAGTGCCCTTTAGTTTCTCACCTAAAAAGAAAGGAGGCATAGATTTTAAAGAGCTTATATCATGCAAAGTAAACTATTTGAGCATTTAAGTGTATTATATTGTTAATCCCTCACTATAAACAACCCCAAAGTGGTATTTTGATACATTCGTGCTTTTCTTAACATTCCTCTAAAAACCTGCTTTTTGAGCACCAGCCCCAACCCATTTACAAAAACGAGTGGGTTCTCACATTGTGACATATAAGTGAGGAACAGCCCCTTTCAGGAAGAGTCTGCACTGCCAGCTCCGCCCCCTGGCCAACATCACACACTCACTTTCTCTGCAGAGCTAGCGGTGATTGGCAAAAACACTTTCCTTTTTTATGCACAATATGCACATCCGTCTTTGCAAAAGTTTGGATGTTGTTTGCTTTCATTGGCAAAACGCAGACACGCTGCCGAGGCCAACCCACAAGGACTGAAAGGCTGTGACTCAGAGATCGAGTCATCTTACATATGGGTACAAAACGAGCTGTGAAAATAACTCATATTTCGTTAAAAAATTGTTCTTTAGTGTGCTAAAGATAATATATTATCATACATGGATATAGTTTACTCTGAAAGGCTTAGGAAAAGCACGACGTAGGCCCTTTAAATGAGACCAACTTGAAAGAATTTTATTCTGAAAATTATGTAGGCGTATTACAGTATCATTTACTGTTTGCTCTTCAAAGTACCACGAGGGACTTGCATCTTATCTAATTTAATAGACAATATTTTATTGTTCAAAGCAGAAACACCAGCATTTCAGTATCAAGTGTCCCTTGTGAATCATCACAGCAATTATCAAAGCATTCTTTGCAGGTGTTAAGTCAGGGTTAGAAATAAGAATCAATTTCAAATAAATAATATTTAGTAATATTTCTTATATATATATATATAAAAAAAAACCGCCCCTCTCACTCTTTCGCGGGTGGTTACTCACACAAGGTCGGGTTCTCTACCAGAGGCCTGGGAGCTTGAGGGTCCTGCGCAATATCTTAGCTGTTCCTAGGATAGTCTTTCCAGGTATCTGTTGTAGCCACCCCTCCAGCTTGGGGGTTACTGCCCCGAGTGCTCCAATTAACACAGGCACCACTGTCACCTTCAATTTCCAGGCTTTCTCAAGTACCTATCTGAGTCACTGGTATTTCTCCAGTTTCTCATGTTCCTTCTTCCTGATGTTCCCATCGCTTGGCACTGCCACATCAACCACAACGGCTTTCCTCTGTTCTTTGTCCACCACTACAATGTCTGGTTGGTTCGCCATTACCATCCTATCAGTCTGGATCTGGAAGTCCCACAGGATTTTTGCCCTTTCATTCTCTACCACCTTCAGAGGTGTTTCCCATTTTGACCTTGGAGTTTCCAGTTCATATTCTGCACACATGTTACTGTATATTATTCCAGCCACTTCATTGTGGCGCTCCATGTATGCTTTCCCTGCCTACATCTTACACCCCGCAGTTATGTGCTGGATTGTTTCAGGCGCCTCTTTGCATAGCCTACACCTTGGGTCTTGTCTGGTGTAGTAGATCTGAGCCTCTATCGCTCTGGTGCTCAGAGCTTGTTTCTGAGCTGCAAGGATGAATGCTTCAGTGCGGTCCTGTAAAGCTAAAAGATGAAAACAAAGAAAAAAGTAGCAATCAAATTGACATGTAAAGACCTGTCTAGCCATTAATAGGACATTTTGATATCAGCCACTTCAGTTATGGTTTGGTGGTACATCCCATGCAGGGGTTTGTCCTCCCATGAGGATCTGTCCTCCAGCACTGTATACTCTGCTCTCCATTGTCTGAGACATTCACTGAGCACACTGTGAGTTGGGCCCTCGAGCTTGGACTCATGCATCTTGGATGTTTCATCCTGGATAGTGGCTTCCACGCTCACTAGTCCTCGGCCTCCTTCCTTGCGGCTAGCATACGGTCTCAGGGTGCTGGATTTGGGATTGAACCCTCCATGCATGGTGAGGAGCTTTTGTGTCTTAACATCTGTGGTCTGTATCTCTTCCTTTGGCCATCTTATTATTCCTGCAGGGTATCTGATAACTGGCAGTGCGTAGCTGTTTATTGCTTGGGTCCTATCCTATCCACTGAGCTGGCTTCTCAGGACATGCCTTACTCGTTGGAGGTATTTAGCTGTTGCAGCTTTCCTTGTTGCCTGCTCAAGGTTGCCATTTGCCTGTGGAATTCCAAGGTAGTTGTAACTGTCCTCAATGTCTGCTATTGTTCCTTCTAGGAGTGAGACCCCTCCTGTGTGGACTACCTTGCCTCTCTTTGTCACCATCCGGCTGCATTTCTCAAGCCCGAATGACATCCCAATGTCAGTACTGTAGATCCTGGTGGTGTGGATCAGGGAGTCAATGTCACGCTCACTCTCAGCATATAGCTTGATATCATCCATGTAGAGGAGGTGACTGATGTTGGCCCCATTTCTGAGTCGGTATCCATAGCCAGTCTTGTTGATTATTTGGCTGAGAGGGTTCAGACCTATGCTGAACAGCTGTGGGGACAGAGCATCACCTTGGTATATCCCACATTTGATGGACATTTGTGCAAGTGGGTTGCCATTGGCTTCAAGGGTGATTTTCCACAGCTTCAAATTTCCTATGAAGGCTCTTAGAGTCCTGTTGATGTTGTACAGGTCCAAGCACTCAGTGATCCACTTGTGTGGCATTGAGTCATAGGCTTTCTTGTAATCAATCCAGGCTGTGCACAGGTTGGTGTGTCGTGACCTGCAGTCCTGAGCGACTGTTCTGTCAGCCGGGAGTTGGTGTTTGGCTCCTCTGGAGTCTCTACCAACGCCCTTCTGTGTGTTGCTCATGTATTGATACATGTGCCTATTTATCTTTGTTGCAATGATGCCTGACATGAGCTTCCATGTTGTGGAGAGACAGGTTATTGGCCGGTAGTTGGATGGGACTGCACCCTTTGAGGGATCCTACTCGCTCAGGATCGTTCGCCCTTCTGTTAGCCGTTTGGGTGAGTCCCATCTCTTAGCAGCTGGTTCATTTCACAAGCTGGTTCATCAGCACAAATGGACAGCACAAATGGAGTGCCTTCTTTAGCCAGTAGGCATGTATCATGTCAGGGCCCAGTGCTGTCCAGTTCTTCATACCTGAGACTCTTTCTTGGATGTCATTGCTGTTATGTGCTGTCTTTTTTTCCCATATTCTTTTCCAGTACTGTTCAGCTTCTAGCCTTGGTGGGTCTGCTCGGCTGTTTTGACACTGCCACTGAGCGTACACTTTCGCAGGTTGAGTTGCGAACAGCCTGTTTATCCATCTGGCTTCATTATGTCTTGTGTTCCTTTTTAGGCGGCTGCTCTCATTATCTCTTGTGTACCTCTTTAGTCGGCTGCTGATGGCTAGAAGCCTTTGTTTGGCAGTTTCCAGTGCTTTAGGTATGGGCGTCTGGCTGTATCTCCTAGGTACTTGCTTTCTCATTGTACCTCTTTGAGCCTCTGTCAGCTTACTCACATCCCTCCGGGTTGCCTTGATTTTGGCCTCTAACCTTTGCTTTCATGGTGGGTATTGTATTCTCCCAAGGTTGCTCTTATAGCCAAGCATCTCAAGGATCACTGCTGCTGAAGTGCAAACCAGTTCATTGGTTTCTGTGATAGTTGTGGTAGGAATTGCCCTGAATGCTTCATTCACAGTTTCTAGGAGACTTTCAGGCGGCACATCCCGTAACCCTTGTGCTATCCTAGGCACTTTAACATTGGGAGTTGGGTCATCAAGACCCACTAGACAGTGCGCTGAACCTTTTATCTTCAATGATTTGTGAACATCATTGGTGTCCATGGATTACATGAAATCTTTCCACCTTTGTCATGGTAGGGAGAACACGTCAAAGTAAGGGTGGGGTCATCAAACATAGCACAAGGGTTAACCGTTGTAGCTGGTGTCGGGGTTGCCTAGTGTTCATTCTAGACATGATCTTGTCTTTCAGGTCAGTTGCTGCCTTCCTCAGCAGGCAGTGGTTGTTGGGGTTGTGTACCCAGGCTCAGGGTGAGAGTGTGGTATAGCCTTCTATCTGACCTGCTGTTCTGGCTCTCCTGTGGTGTTACAACTGTATTGTACCGTTTCAATCTCAAGTTGTGATAGGAGTTGCCGTTTGTGGATGTTGGAGCATTGGGCTACCAGTTGTTTGGAAGTTAGCCTTGATTGTGGGTTTCGAAGCGTCCATTAGTAGCATTCTAACAAAACCTTGTTCTCACATCTAGTCCATTTCCGTCACACACATATACATATATACATATATATACACACACACATGACTATGACTATGAAAGTTGTAGAGTCACACTGAAGGCATCAAAACTATGAATTAACACATGTGGAATTATATACATAACACAAAAGTGTGAAACAACAGAAAATATGTCATATTGTAGGTTCTTCATAATAGCCACATTTTGATTTGATTACTGCTTTGCACTTCACAGGTGACTGTGTGAATCAGGCCTTCATGGTAGAATATCTGCTAGGAAACCACTGCTAAAGAACGGCAACAAGCAGAAGAGACTTGTTTGGGCTACAGAACACAAAGAATGGATATTAGACAAGTGGAAATCTGTGCTTTGGTCCAATGAGTCCAAATTTTAGATTTTTGGCTCCAACCACCGTGTCTTTGTGCGACGCAGAAAAGGTGAACAGATGAACTCTACATGCCTAGTTCCCACCATGAAGTATGGAGGAGGAGGTGTGATGGTGTGGGGGCGCTTTGCTGGTGAAACTGTTGGGGATTTATTCAACATTCAGCATTGGCAGCCAAATGACCTGGCCTCCACAGTCACCAGACCTGAACCCAATCTTTGCTTTCTGACTATCGCCGAGGACAGACGTGTTTTCCTCTCGCTCTTCCTGTGTCAGCCCTTCCCAAGGCTTTTTGTCCTGTCTGCCCCAGAACTGCTTTTTTTTTTCAACCTTGTGCAACTACTGCTTTTTGCACTCTGAAAATGGATCTGATCAGCTCGTCTTTAAATTTGTTCGACAACGTTTTTTCTACACTAAGGAACGGGAAAGCGGACCCTTCCTGCCCAGACGGCACCCATGCGGCGAGATACACCATCGATCCATGGGGCAAGCAGAGGCTGGTGTGCCTGGCCCAGCTGTCTGTTGAAGACGTCAAGGACATGTTCATATTTGGATTTATGATAATTGGATTCCTCCTAATTGGGATGGGAGGATTTCTGGTTTATCAGGCGGTCTGGGAGAAGAGGACGGAGAGCGGCGATCTGTCAAGGCTCTTGGGAAGGATTCTTTGGGGAGGAGAGACTCAGAACGAGAAACTTTCACCAGCGGATCAAAAGCTCTGTGCTTGTCTTGCCCACTTAAGCAGATTGCTTGAGACTCCTGAACTTGTGCGGAGGATGGAAGCCACCTTGGAGCGGGTTTCTGCCTGGATAGAAGGAAGACTGGGCTAAATTCACCCACTTTTATTCTAATTAAATCTGCCTCAAAAGGACTCAGCCAGCAGAAAAAAACAACCTCCTGGCAACCCAAAAGCATTTAATCTAATCGGACTACCCGAAAGAGCTGTGGACAACCGTCCTTGGCTCTACCAAAACAAATCTGCTTTTATGGAGTGGACTACAGCAGCTGTTCACAGGGCTGATAACTGCAACTCACCTCCTACTTGACCTTGGCTCTCCTACTACCCCCCTCCCTCCTCCGTGTACTGTCTGGAGGAATGTGCCTGGCTCACGGAGCTGCACCTGAAGGACAGATTCATGGGGGCCAATCCCTCATGAATCCCCCCCCCCATTGTGCACCATCTGCACATAGGACAAAGTTGCGCTGGGCTTGGGCATCACGGCCTGGGTCACAGGACCATGACCTCAGGCAACTTCTCGAAATGTATGTGTATTTGTTGTTTGATTTAATCTTGTTCGAGATGTACTGGAACTAAATTTCCCCTTGAGGGATTAATAAAGTATCTTTGATTTGATTTAAATTGAATTGAGATGGTTTGGGGTGAGCGGGACATTTTCAGTTGTTTCCCAGTTTTTTGTTATGTATAGAATACCACATGTGTTAATTCATAACTTTGATGCATTCAGTGTGACTATATATATATATATATATATATCAAACATAAATACCAGGGTTTTGAACAGCGCAGGTGAAGTTTTCCAGATTCCTCGTATTTCTTGAAAGATAATCAACTGTAAGATTAAAGTGTGTACAAACAAGTAAGCAAGAATCAATTGTCAATGGCAAACCTATTCGCATTTTGGTTTCATAAAGTCCAGCCCAATGTTGTTTTTCCACATCAAAATAATCCAAAGGGAACCTTATTAGAACATTCTACCACACTGTATGGTCACATGACTTGGCAAAATTCAAAGGCTTTCCACACATTGAACTGTAATATGGACTGATCATATTTTGCTGCATCACATGTGTGATATATGCTGTGATGCACTTGAATTTTAACTTAGTAAAGTTGTAGTAAAACTTACTGTGTGTCAATTCAAATGCTATATTCCAATCGACTTATTTTAATTTGAAATGAATTTTATAATGGTAAGGGTCAATACGATTAACAACTACTTTCATGTGTGTTGGTCCTTCTTTTGCAAATTGCATTTAGGTCAATGCTACTTACAAATCTGCTAGTCTGCTTAACAAAAACAGGAGGTGAGATTCTACCCCCAGCCTCTGTGACTTTTCCATCTGCTCCTCCTCCTAAACCTAGATTCCTTCAGAACGAGGCATCTTTAGGCACAAGAAAACGTCCTCTTTTTCTCTGCTTCATCTTCTCAGCTGTATCCAGCGCTGCTCCTGTTGGAGCTATTACCGATACGCTCCGGCCAAGTGTAAAACCTCTATCTGCCCCTTATCAGTACACAGACTTTCCTCCATGAAAACTTCCCGTCATGCCAAACCTCTCCTCACTTGCACCACAGGGGGACAGATTTTGGTTTTTTCTTAAGAAAACTTTACTCCCTGACATTTTAAAATTGTTCACATTCTTAACGTTCCAAAATAGCTGTAATTAATTTTTATCAATTACTACCCCAGTGAACACCACTGTATCTTTCTAATGAGAATGTTGGAAGGTTAGCCCACAAAGAAAATCATATTTAGTTAATTAAACTACATAAACATTTTCCCTGTGAATAAAACATCAGACCAAACCTGAACAGTGTTTTTTTGAAACAGCAAAGTTATGGAAATTTACAAGCCTTGTAAGAATGGAGAATTCCATTAACTCACATCTCTGTTATGATCTTTATAGGCCAGCATCATAAAAGGTCCAATTAAAGATTTAATAAATTAACTTCTGTGTGATGTCAAATGAATTTGGCAAAAGCTGGGGATATAAGCTTTTCGTCCTTCCTTTTTTTTTTTTACACACACATGCATGATTACATGCACACCAAAGAAAGGGGCTCGGGGTCGTATTTTCATGGAAAAATAGGCTGAGCTGGATAAGCCTTGGAAAACAAATTTGGTCTTTGTTTTAAAATAAAGAAGACTTCTTAAACATGTTTGTATATAAGTCAGAAATTGAAAGAAACATCAAAAGGAAAAAAAAAAACATCTATAAAGTCAGTCCTAAAGAATAAACAGATCATAAGTAAACGTTCGATCCACTAACTTCCAATTATACCCCGATTTGGGTTGATCCGATGAGTGTTTTCAACTCAATGGTCTAGCCCAAAACACCTCCCCAGGGAGGTGGCCAATAGGCATCCGGAGTAGATGCCAAAGCCACCATAACTGGCTCCTTTTGATGTGGAGGAGAAGCGGTTGTCCAGTTTGAACACCACCGGCTTAATACGCTCCGTATAGCGTGTTCTTAAACTTGTCATACACGCCCTACGCCATACAGTACAAACGCAGCATAGGGACCAGTATTCTCACTGTACAAACAACTAGATTGTGGTGTAGCGTCCGATAGCATCACCTGTACATCATAAGTGTGTGCAACTAACATTTGCCTTACAGATACTTCAAAATACACTTATGCACACACTGCAATGGTACTTTCCTTTTTCATGAGGTCACTCGAGGGCCATATGGATATCCACCCAATATGGATAAACTCCCCTATGGGTGCATGGGAATAAGGCTTTAACCACTGGTCTTTAGGAACCAGACTGAAATCATGCTTATGCAAAGTTAAACAGTTTGAATTTAGCATTATGAGAGACTGGTTATCTGGGTGAAATGACATCGTGGCTGGATGGCTCAGTTGTGCCGGACTGCCACATGGGAAATTAGGGTTTGATTTCCAAGGAGCATGATGAGCTTCATCCAGTGTGGGTCCTTGGGCAAGCCCTTGGTGCTACTGCCTAATATGTACCCACAATGGCGGGCCCAAGTCTGAGTCCCTCTGTGCTATTCCTCAGGCCAGAAAAAATACAAGGTTGGGTCAGGAGGGAATCAATCAAAACTTTATTTGTAAAGCACTTTAGCATCCACTAGAGATCCAACGTGCTGCAAAGGTAGGATAAAATACAATTACAAGTAAAAATAATAAAATATAACAGTAACAGTAAAATAAACGTTACTAAAAACACTAATAGAGCTGGCCTAATTGTCATCTACTCTGGTGTTAAAAGCCAATGAAAGAAAGATGAGTTTTTAGCAAAGATTGAAAATCATATAAAGACCTGGCAGATCTCACAGACAAAGGGAGACAGTCCTAGAGTTTAGGGGCAGCCACTGAAAAGGCTCTGTTACCCTTAGTCACAAGTCCAGCTCTGGGAACCACTAGGAGCATCTGATCTGCAGATCGCAAAGCTCTACTAGGGTGATGGTGCTGCAGGAGCTCAGTGAGATAAAGAGGTGCTAAACCATGTAAACACTTAAAAGTCAACAGTAACATTTTAAAATCAATTCTGAAAGATACCGGCAACCAGTGTAGAGAGCGTAGTATTGGGATAATGTGATCACGCCGTCTGGTAGCTGAATTTTGGACCAGCTGAAGACGGCGTAGGAGAGACTGCTTCATCCCAGAATAACGGGAATTACAGTAGTCCCGTCTAGAAAAGATGAAGGCATGAACAACCCTTTCCAGGAAGGGCATTCAGCATAAATATCTTTGCCAAATCATGAGATCAATGAAAGCTGATTTGCTGTGGCGATTCCTGAGGGGATATGCCGAAAGGTGAACAACAACAACGTCTGGTTAAAATGGCTTGGCTGCGGTTACTTTTGTAATTTATAGATCTTCCTTTGCTAGTTTGGACATGAACTTTCCAGCAAGATCTTCCACTAGACTATTTTCTGGTTTCCTTTTAAGGCCCAACCCACAGTGGAATTCGTGTGGCATTCCTGCCATGTGTCCAAACCATCATGTCATGGAAGGAAATTGTAAGTTCAAGCACCTCAGAATTACTTTTAAGTCACCTTTGTCGATTATATTTGCCGTATTTGTTTACATCCAACAGTTTATAGCCATAAATGAGGAACAATTAGTTTTACCTTTCATGTTAACTCCCTTTTTAGCACAGGGATGATACAAAATCTGCATTGATCTGTCGATAAGTCCCATGCTCCTAACATCTGTTCCACCAGTTTCAACAATTCCAAAAACCTTCACAACTCAATCCACAAAGTAGCTTAAACCAACTGTCCCACTGGCAGGCGGTGATGCCTCTGAAAGAATCCCAAGTGGCTTGTTCAGGCTGAACCCAACTGGACCAAATGGATGCCCGTCCATCCTGTTACTGTTCTGCCAGAGCAAATGTCTCCATATTGCCAGTGAAACTCAGTTTAGAGTTGAGATTTTTTTTTCACTCCAGTTATATTGATTTAAATTCACCAGTTATACAGGTGAAAAGCTTGCTCCAACAAACTTTCCTTTAAAACCCAACAAACCATAACAACCATTTTCTTGGCAATACAGCGAAAACACGTGAGCCTCTGGTGACTAATTTTGAATATAACAATCTATTTAATCGCAACTTAACATAATGGATCCCTGTGTTAAAAGCTATTTATGTGAAGGTCTGTGGGCTGACAGAATGATGCACTCATCCCCCTCTGTCATTTATTTCCCATTCTGCCACATTGAGCCAGAAGCCTGGAGCGTGCCACCGAGATAAGAAATTAAATGTGCGTCTGCTGTAAAGGACATGATCAGGCTGGAAAGGACAGCATGAAACTCTCACTATCTCTTTAAACACACATTGTTAGCAACACTGATCCGGCTTGAGTATTGTTATCAGAGAATAAAATCACTGTTTATTGAATGGGTGTCCTCAGAAATTAATCATTAATACGACAAAATTTGTATTTTAAATTAGGTCTTTATTTTTTCTGCCAGCCATCAAGCATGTAATGTTAAACAGTTATATGCAGTTACATCTCGAGTCTGTTGCCTAATTTAAACTGTTCATACTAACATGGATTCTTCCCCATTATAGAACCATTTTTGTTTGTTTACTTATATGTATATTAATTAAAAATTATAGCAAGTAAACATAGACAGTTGGTGTTGGTAAATTCCAAGGTAAACAAACTGACTCAAGGCAGGACGCATAATTGCATAAGACAATAAAATCCAGAAATGAAATTTGTTCTAATATATATATATTATACATAGTCATTTTAAGTGACAATAAGCATCATTTCAAACTTCACTTTTAATTTTTTTGTCCAGATGATCAAGCAAAGGTTTGTTTCAAAGAAACAAATTCTACATGTTGGGTTCTTACTCACTTTTATTGGAAAAAATTTCAACCTTTTCACTCGATTTCTTAATTTCTTTCATTAATCAAAGGAAACATTTTTACCAGTTGGCATTGAGCAGGAAAGAAACAGGCAAACTATTTCAAATTAAAGGCAATCTGCCATTGATGGTAAAAATGTAATAGAGATCCTGTCATGTCCATCACAGAGCAATTTGAAAGACAGTCTTGCTGTTGTGATAAATTGTGGAATAACATATGTTCACCTATCGTCCAAGTTTCTGCTATAGTCTGGTTACCAACTGGTGTTTAGGCCCACGCAATAATATAGAACACGTGAGCAGACAATGTGACCGGAACCTCTGAGTATCACTTCTTATTGGATGCACTGCAACAAATCAGAATTGAGTATTCACCCGGGTCATGGTACAAACACAAATAATATTCACAAAACAATAACAAAATGTTGATTTGCTGATTGAACTGGCAGCGTCTGTCAGACTAAGTGGTGTGTCTGAAAGAGGCTTGTGGGCTTTAATTAGTCACACTTTGGCTGCACGTCTCCAACATGTTCACACACCCTCTGCCATATTTACACATGCACTGCAACTGGCTGCATGTTGCATGTTATCAAAGCCCAGACCATGATATGACAGGGCTCTGCCTCATGCCCTGCAGCTGCTGGAAGGTGTCCTGGCTTATCAGAGTGGTATTGATCTGCACTCCAGGAGAGGCTGCACTGACAGAACTCATGTTCATTTTGGAAAGAGGACACAGCTGTCAGCCAGCCAAAGATTAGTCCATCTGAGGAACATTTCTGACATAAATGCTAAACAGCGTCTGGCTCCATCCAGACAGGAAGGATCTAACCTCAGCTGCAGAGTGGGGAGGAAATCATTCAATTAAAATTCAAAGTTATTCAGTTAATCCCTGAAGGGAAATTACAGTTTTAGAGTTCTAAAAGGGCCTTTTTGAATACCATGAAAATTAAAAAAAACGTTTAAATCACATGAGTCAATAATTTATTTGCAGCAAAACAAAGATAACAAAAGAAATGTTTAAACAGAAAGGTTTTACTCAATTATTTGCCAAACAATCTGATTTTAAAGCCGATGCCTCCTACAGGTGTCAAGATAGACTAAATTTTAAAAAAAGACTTAGCTGGGAGAACACCCGCCACATGATTAGGTTAATTGATATCAGGTCTGGAACATGATTAGCTCTGAGAGAGGGGGAGACACTCAAAAGGATCCACAATCAACGAAGACGGCATAAGAAAAACAGTTCTTTAAAATATTGTTTCACGTTTTTTTGCAAATTGCACCATCTGCTGTGCGCCACACTACAATAATATTTAGAGAAAGTGGAGAAATCTTACAAGGCAAAAGGACAGAATGCTTATGGTCTGGCTATGCAGTGATGGAGGATCACACATTTATGATGACATTTCTGAACTGACTGGACTTTATCGTAATTATACAAAATCCCTGTTAACAATGTCTCTGGAGTTGTTAAAAATCCTTAAATTGTTTTGGAAATGGAAAATAAAAAGTGGAAATTAATAAAAACAAGTCACAATGATTGATGTGAATAGAAAGGAAAAACGCTAAAACTTTTGTTGCTTATCTAACAGTTGCAACACTTGAATGCCGCTACTTAACCCTTTGATACTGCACCTGCCACTGCGACACAAAAGAACACATGCTCTACAGCTAACATAACACTTTGACCATCTACATAATTACCAGGATTTCAGTAAATTCTAAAGTATATAACAGCTTGAAGGACTCTAACCCGTTAACACTGAAAATGTCACCAATAATCCCTAAATAACACACTGTCTTTGACATATTGAAACTCTTTGTTTATCGTTTATGCGATCAACGTGAATCAGCTGATTCTGATGTCCAGTGCATATTAACATTGCAGCAACTTCATGCAGATAGTCATAAAGGTGGGTTTCTTTTCTTTCATGGTGCTGGCCACACTCTTTACAGACCTGATGTGCTGCTGGTGGCAACTTAGTTTTCCGTTGGAAGCAATTTTGAGTAAAGCTTAGATCAACATTTAGTGAGAAAGAGATTAATGAAGCCCCCTAGTCTCCTCAAAGGCTAATTTGTAAACTTAAAGTCAATTTTTGCCATGGTCAAAGCTACATTTGTGTAGATGGAACAGATGAAAAGGAGAGAAGTAGAGAGTGGGATGTTAGAGACGGGGGGCAAGGTTACTAAAGAAAGGGGAGAAAAAAGCAATGATTACAGTCTCGGGCGGTGGCGGATCAGGCCAGTCCTTGGGCGTCTAAATGGTTGAAGAGTTATAGGAGTCCAAAGAGTGTCTATGCTGAAGCTAGAGCTCCAGTAATCATGGGTTAAAACCTAGTGCCATCTAGATTAACAATTCCAGCTTTTTGGTGCTAGCTTGGACTGCTGATGGTCTCCCCCTTCACTCCCTGTCTGCCTTGATGGATCTCTGTGTGTTCATTTATAGAAGCAAAGTAAGTGTGTCTGATTAGAGCTAGTCTTTCTATGCTAAATTTGCCTGCAAAAAAGTAGAGATTCTATTAGCTCCAAGTAACATCTCTGTGTTTTATATAACAGCTTTTATGAGCTCTCCAAAATTTGGCTGCATCAAAGGAGACTTGTCAGATCATGAATCTTACCCTGCTAGAATCCTTCAACCCCATTATCTGGTTAAAGTGTCCTTCCTTTGCCATTTGTGCCCTGCTGGGCCGCGCACCATTACCTTCTGATGGCTAATAGCTCCTCAGACTTCCTATCCTGAGAAAATGGCTAAACTTCTTTGGTTGCTTTGCCCTAGGATAAGATGTAATAGTTGCATTTGAAACCTTGTAGAATAAGTGTCTGCGCAAGAGATGAGAGGAGTTTTTCATCCCAAAGTATCCGTGACATTTACAGAAAAGCAGCTGTTGTGAAATCTTGACACCATGGGATGAACCCCCCCCCCCCCAAAAAAAACAAAAAAAGCCTTGCAAAATTTCTTATTAAGCTCATATAAGATGGTTATCTGCTCTGCATGGATCTGCTCAGTCATGCCTCACCAGTCTGTGAAGTCCCTTCCACAGTGCAAATGAATATGAAGGGGGGAAAAAAACTCTCAAGGATAATGGAAAATTGATTTTTATCTCCCCATATCTGTTTAAATATGATTAACAGTGAGCTTGACACAGCATGTCAAATTAATAATGACACGTGGAGGGAAAAGGCAATCAATAATTGACAAGAGAAATACAGATAATGCTCCTGATGAGGGTCACACTGATAACAAATGAAGTGTTGGCGTGTGAATAATAATCAGGAGTCATTAGGTGGGTGGGAATGACAACGCAGCATAAACATGCCTGGACTTCACCTCCTTGCTCTCCGCGAGCATCCGGTGGAATCATCCGAGCTTCGTATCACGCTGATGATCTGTTCTGAAGCCTGATAGCAACCTAGAGGTCATTTGCCAGATCAGCGTGCTTCTCCTCAACATCTGCTCGCCTCCCACGTATGCCTACCGCCTCTGCTGAATCATAAGTGGAGTGGCCACTAATGAAAACAAATCGGACATTTGTACGTCGTTAGCATTGAGTGCGCTCTCAGGAGGCAGCGGGCTGTTGGACACGTGGTTCAGCAGTGATTACGCCGAGGTTAATGGGCAGTCTGACATAAGTGTTGGACCCCTCAGATTGTGCCGATTTACTGAGCTGTTGACCCATTACTGTGATAAAGCCAGGCATTTATGAGAAAGTATATTAAACTTTATTTCAAACATTTGCTTAATATTGCACCAAAATGTAATTTCAATCTTTTTTTGTCCTTCTTTTTTTTGCTAAAACCTTTCTAGATGACACACATATGCATCAATAGTGTGTGTCACAGAGATGTGCAGACCTTTACTTATCATCCGCCAGCCCCTAACTATAGGTTTTAGATGACAGAGCTCGTAAATGGGTTATCTAAAATCCAATATATATTGGAAGAGAGATTGCAGGGGGGAAAGGCGTGCTTGACTATTTCATCCTGATCCATAACTTTCCCCCCCAACTAGGGGCCCATTTATTGTGCATTCCATTCGAAAGATGGGTCTGTCAGTTGGGTGGGAGTCCTGCTGCTGTTTATTTTCGAATCAATACTCAATTACTATAAGGAAGATCCACTCCCTTGCCTATTTTCCAGACGAAATTATGGACTGCAGCAATAACACTTAGTCAAGTCAAGAGCTGGTGTCATTGACTCACAACTGGGCAGGATAAGTACACCAGGATTTTATAGCATCTGGATTTCTAACCGTCCTCCTCTCCTCCCTCTACCCTTTTAATTTCTAATTAATCGATATGAAAAAGACTTTTCAAGACATAACGGATGACTAGAGAAACAATTTCCCCCCAAAGAGCCTTTTCATTTTTAACTCTGGGAGCTCATTGACTGCAACTCCCAACAACCCATCAATGATAGTTTTTAATGCACTTCCTCTTTTGTTATTGAGAAGAATGGAGAGTCAGCAAGGCACCGGCTCCTCTTCATAACTCATCTTATCGATTTGCTAAATGCCACACATTTGCCACAGAACAGAACTCTGCCAATGGCGTTAACTGGTTGTGTGTAAATTACTCTGTAAGAAAATACACAACAACATTTGTTTATAGTTGAGAGAAAAAGTTAGGCTGTGTGCACGACCTGGAATAAAATCTTTTTGTTCTGCAAAAGTCTGGTCTGGTATTTGGCAGTGCCAAACCCTTTTGTTTCCTGGATTTGAACCTAACCAAGTACCAAATATTGCAATTCTTCTGTTTACCACTTTATTTTCTATTAATGAAAACTGTCACTGATGTGTCACTCTTCACTTTATTTCCATTGACTGTATATGAGAACTGTTCATAGTGAGTGTGACATAGAGGATGACATGGTAGTGGATTTTTACTCCTGTCCCGCTCCAACAGGAAGTAATCTTGTCCCATCCCACTGTGTAATCAGACTCCCGCAACTGTACTGTTCCCTTATATTTCTGTCTTTTTTGTTGTCATAATGTAAAAATCTTAAATTATTCAAAATGGGTTGGGTTTTAATTTGTACGCAAATTACAATGTCATTTTTTAATTATAAGATGCATATGAAGTTGCATCACCATCGCACCCAACATTTATTTATTCCATCTTACTTTCAGCTCTCTGAATTTAACAGAAGAGTATTTCTTACTGACTCTTTGCTGGAAGTAATTTTTTCTGTTGTCAAACCCGCCATGGTTTGTAATTCTCCATCGCCGCCATTGATATATGATCACTGCACTTTAGATTTAAGTGGGAAACCATGACAAGGAACACTGATTGCTTCTGGGTAATGTAGTATTATGGTGCATCATCGGAAACTACTAAATGGTTCCCATAATCTCTGTTTTTAGAGATTAGGGTCTTTTGGATTGGCTAACTAAAAAGAGTCGCCTCTTTCAGCTCCCAAACGGCTCTTTAGGTTGTTCTGTTGCTTTATTCAATTTATTATCAACAATTATATAAAAATATGTACAAAATGAATAACTATTGTGAAAATGTGTTTTAATACATTATATGAATGTGCTGATTCTGTCAAACTCTTTCCCAGTACTATTAACCCGTGTGCTATCCTAGGCACGTTAACATTGGGAGTTGGGTCATCTAGACCCACTAGAACAGGGGTGTCAAACATTCGGCCCGCGGGCCATATCCGGCCCGCCAGATGGTTCAATCCAGCCCAGTCATGAAGAGTAAAAATTATAAGAATGTTTAAAAAAACAAGCACGTTTCTAGTCCATTCCTGTGGCGAGTTATAAATTTTTAAAGAAATAACCGAAATGCGCAATTCCGCCACTAGGGGGAGCAAAGGCTAAGCAAAACGGGTGAAAATGCATATCTTTGCACCTGCCAAAAGTGAAACCTAACAGCTCTGTGTTTGAATAAGATGTAGTTTGGTTCCCCGCAAGCCCCACTGCTGTTACATTGTTATAAGAATGATCAGTAGTGACACACTAATGACCAAAATGTTGTCAAAAAGAAAAAAAGGGTTGAAGTGAAGTACTGAGCTTTCCAGGAAAAATGGACAAAGTTTTATTTGTTTAAGGAGTTGAATGCAAAACCTGCGTGCTTGTTATGTCATCAACAGGTGGCAGTGCTCAAAGAATATTACATTCAGCACCACTATGAGACAATGAGGAAAGTTTCACCATTTGCAGTTAAGAATAGAGAGGATTTACCAACTAAAAGCTGGACTTAAAAACAACCGTCTGCATTTACTGCAGCATGACGTCAGTGATGGAGCAGTGACAGACACCTGATTGCAGAAAAGTTGGAGCAAACATCCAAACCATTTTCAGATGCTGAACTTATGGAAAAATGCTGAAGCCTGTAGAAGTCTTGTTCCCAAAAAGCAGTCTGTCAAGGATTATGATTGCAGATACAACATCTCTGGGGAGACTTGGGCGCCATTTTAAGGAATCGAGTCATTTATTGTATTTTCGGTCACTATTAATGAAAGCACAGATATTGGACAACGGTGCATATTTATTAGAGGTGTTAAAGAGACCGTCACAGCGGAGTTTCTTGAGTTGATGGACACAACAACAGCTGATGACATAGTCAGCTCTCTTGTTACAGTGCTGGACTATGTTGGAGTGAACTGGTCACGTGATGTCAGTCTGGTCACTGATGGCGCCCATTAAAGGTCAGGAAGAAGGCAGGTGTTGCCACAAAATTCAGGCAGAAACCAGGAAAAGATTCTTAGACATTTCATTGTGTTTTACCCCCTTAAATTACAGTAAATGTGTTTCTGCAAAGGATCTGAATCTGAAATTGATGGCTGGCTGAAGTTTGAGGAGAGAAAGGAGGTTAACTCCAAATTCTTGTTATGTTCACAAATGTTTGCAAGTTTAATTTAGTTTAATTATTCATTGATTTGCACATTTACATTTTAGGCAGGTGTTACATTTTTTTTCCGTAGCCCCTCTTGAGTTTGTTAAAAGGCTTGATTCAGTGTCAGATGTAAAATATTCAGTCTGAATAAGATTTAATAAAACAATTTTAGAAAGTGAAATGCATTTTATTTTCCATCCATTGGCCTCAGTGAATGAATGTGTAATAATAAGTGATTAGGCTACCATGTTGGCTGAGGCATTTTTTCCAACTGATTAAAA
The DNA here is from genome assembly GCF_053564925.1 of Oryzias latipes. NCBI lineage: Eukaryota > Metazoa > Chordata > Actinopteri > Beloniformes > Adrianichthyidae > Oryzias > Oryzias latipes. The sequence continues at coordinate 13,945,795 of NC_136256.1, read as the reverse complement.
AAAAAAACATATATAAACACTTTTTTTTGCTTTTATGTTACTGGTCCGGCCCACTTGGGATCAGATGCTTTGAATGCGGCCCCCGAACCAAAATGAGTGTGACACCCCTGCACTAGACAGTGCGCTGAACCTTTTTTCTTCAATAATTTGTGACCTTCACTGGTGTCCATGGATTACATGAAATTTCAGAAATTTCAAATCTTTCCACCTTTACCTTTGAGATACTTTTAACCGTTTTTAAATGTCTTAACGGTCTTGCGCCTTCTTATTTATCAGATCTTTTAATAAGATATGAACCCTCGCGGAACCTGAGATCCTCTGGCACTGGTCTGTTAACCATTTCCAACTGTAAAAACTAAAACCTAGAGTAACTGCGTTTCAGCACTATGGCCCCCGTTTATGAAACAGTCTGCCAGTGTCATGAAAATGTCTGTTTGTTGTTTTGTCTGGCAGTCTGATTTTCTCCTGAATGTCCTCCCCCTTCCTGAGTCCTCCTGTGTGAGTCACAGCTGCACTGAGTTAGTGATTATGCCTGTATTTAAGGTGTGGCTTGTTCTGTGTTTGGTGCCTGAGCGTCTTCGTACCTTCTCTAGTTTGGTCCTGTATTAAATCCTGCTCTAACTGAGGATTTGTGTCATGTCCTTCCTGCTTCTGGGTTTCTTCCCTGGCCACTCCGTTACAGCCAGAGGACCTGAGAGCTGCAGAGAGCATTGATGCTTTTAAGAAAAGGCTTAAGACCTATCTTTTTAACCTGGCTTTTAGCTAATTTTTTACTACTTTTATTTATTTATTCATTCAGTTATTTATTTATACGTAATTTTTATTTTATTTATTTATGTATCCATTTTATCTTGTTTTATGAACTTGAACCTGATTTTTAACGTGTTATTTTAATTAACCTTATTTTAATGTTTTATTGTTTTTTTTGTTTACTTTTTTACTCTCATTTTTATTCATTTTTATTTCCAGTGCTTCCTCAGCTGGAACCTCTCCCTCTGGGTCGGCTGCTGTTCATTTTTAAATCGTCAATGCTTGTTTTTATATTTTGTTGTGTTTTAATGTAAAGGACTTTGTGTTATATTTTTATATGAAAAGTGCTTTATAAATAAAGTTTGATTTGATTTGATTTGATTTATCCACCTTTGTCATGGTAGGGAGAACACGTCAATGCAAGGGTGTGATCATCTAAGATAGCACAAGGGTTAAATGGATACTTCCAAGTTTATCGAAAGTGCAAGAAGCCTAAAATTAAGTTCACCATTCAACTTTGACATTTTTTAAAACAGGTGTTTCAGTTATAAATTTTAAATAGACGAAACACTAGTATCTTTTTTTTTTGTATGCAGTATGTACATTTAATAATTATACTTATATAACTTCTAAACTTGCAAACATATCATTAGGTGTTTTCTTAAGTTGACTTGGTGGGGAAAAAAAGTCTTTTTTTTATTACATTAAACGAACTTGTTATTAAGTCAAAGAATGTCAGGGTTTTGGATGTGCACTGCTAGAAAATCAAAAGGCTAAAGCACAAAAACATTTATTTGGGGACTCAGGGATGACAGGAAAAAGTAGCCTCTGGGAGCAATACGGCCATAGGCCAGGAGGTGGAGCATCAGTCTCTGCACAAGATGAGAAAGTTGTATCATGTCCAACAACAATGGTGGATCATGACAGGGGGCCTACTTCTTTGTGCGAGTGATGCTCATTGCAACAAAAGTCCAAGTCGAGAAAAAATAAAAAACTGCATGAGGCCAGACCACAGACTAAAAGGATTAACTTGTTGGGGTTTTGCTCGACGTCAGCAAGTCTCTTCTCTTGAAAACCCATGGGGAACAAAATAGATTCACAACTCCAAACACTCCTTAGAGAGGCAACAGGAAACCAGTGGAAAGCAAACTTAGAAGGGGAAAGGGAAAAAGGAAGAGAGCTCAGAAGCATGTGACTATCAGGGCTTGGCAACAAAGCGGAGGCTGAGATGACTTTATTATGACTGAATTTCTGCAGCAGGGAAGGCACACAGGTGGAGTAAATCAGCTGATTGCACTGCTCAGATGAGCTGCCAAGGTGGAGTGGCCCAGGATCATGACCACATTTTTGCACACAACTTTACTCTTTGAGTAAGTTTAACACTTGAAATGTTCACATCTATAGTCGACATTTGGCTGTGCTCTAACACAATGCTTGAAAAAGAACAAAACTGTTTACCATCACTATCATCAGTTATTCAATGTTTGCTTTTAATGTAGTCCATGAGTGATGAAATAAAATGCACATGTTACTGGATAAGTAACCTCTTCTACAATTGAGGACTGTGATACTTGGCCCCCACCTCTCCTTTGCCCACACACTTAGCATCAGCTCGCCACAGGGCTGTGTGCTAAGCCCCCTGTTGTACAACCTCACTCGCAACTGCAGTCCAGGCCACAACAATAACCGCATTCTCAAGTTGGACAATGATACCACAGTGGTTGGACTCATCTCCAAAAGGGATGAGTCAGCTTACAGGGAGGAGGTCCTGAAGCTGACAACCTGGTCTTTAGATGACAATCTCATACTAAACACCAAAAAGACCAGGGAGATCCTCAATGACTTCAGGAAGCATTGCAATGACACAGTCCCCCTCCATATCAATAACGAGCGTGTGGAGAGGGTCAACACCATCAGGTTTCTCTGCGTCCTCATCTCTGCCTACATCTCTTGGACAGCAAACACCATAGCAATCCCCAAAAAGGCTCAGCAGCGTCTACACTTCCTGATGGTCTTCAGGAAGAACAATCTTAACACCAATCGGTTGTTGACCTTCTACCGCTCATCCATCGAGAACCAGCAGACATACAGCATGACAGTTTGGTTTGGCAGCTGCACAACCACAGACGGGAAAGGCTGCAGACAGTTGTAGAGACACCTCAGGAAATCATTGGACACCACCCCGACTGACATCTTTTCCTCCTGCCGCCTCAGCAGAGCCAAAAAGATCCTCAAGGACTGCTCACTCCCTGGCTCTGATTTGTTTCAACAACCAAGACAAACAAACTCAAAACAGCTTCTTCCTAAGGGAATAACCATGCTAAACTGCAAGATGTCCAGATTAAAAATCTGTAATAGCACATGCCAATGCACATGTTTTATATATGTGCATATGTATGTATATGGGACATGCATATCTGTTTATTTAAGCATTCATTCTGTGTCATGTCAAAACTTCCTACCTCTCTGCTGTCAAATGGTACATGCCCATAACAAACATGCCTAGAGTTGTACATACATTTTTTAGACACAGATATGTTTATGTATTGCATATATCGCTTTGCACATTTTTACAGACAGGTATATATTTGCACATCTTATTTTACATTACATACATGCTTATATTGTATTTTTTTAATTTGTTATATTTTCTTTCTATGCACTGAGGTAGTGACAGCTCCAACTTGATTGTTCATGTAGACAACATCCATCCATCCATCCATCCATCCATCCATCCATCCATCCATCCATCCATCCATCCATCCATCCATCCATCCATCCATCCATCCATCCATCCATCCATCCATCAAGCTAGATTTATCAATTGCTTGTAATAAAAAACAGCACTGCTAACCAGACTTAAGTCTTTGATATTTGTTATTTTATGCACCTTTAACAGTGCCTGACAATTGAACCTACGAGTGGCCATCTGTATTGTTGAACTCAATCTTACGCAGTGATTTTTGTTAGGCAAAAGAACCAGAGGTTTTTAAGCATGTTTGGTTGGTTTACTGAATTAACTGTAAGCCTGAGCATCTAAACTGTAATGGAAGAAACCGTTTGATGGTGGAGCTTGTTTGAATACAGAGAGGAATTAATCAAAGTTGCGACAAAGTTGTGGTGACGGGACAGAGTTGCAGTGTCAAGAAAAAGGTACAGGATCTGTTTCGATCGCATCTTCGCAAAATCTTGAAGGTGCCATCTATCCTTAGAAGTGACTTTCCAGGGTTATCACAACCCTCACCCATGATGTTGTTGTAATATTGTTTCACCTTAAAATTTGTCAGAAACTCAACTTAGCAAATGTTTTCATCCTTTTTAAGTTGTCTATCCAAAGATCGTGATACTCCTTGCTGTGCCGCAAGGTGAATCGCAGAGTGATTTCTTCTGAGAACACATTGTGCATGTATGTTCAACATGTGAAAAGTTTGCTTCTTCAACTTCAGTCATATGGTTCCTGTTACGGCCCATTTGATGTCTAGGGGTACCCAGGAGCATAACATAAAAGTAAAAATTTGCCTTTACTGTAACAAAAGTACCAAAGGTTGTCTCCATCCAAAATATACCATATGTTTTTACAATTAAGAAATAACAAACAACAATAACTTAAAAGAGAAGCAAAAAGGCTTCAGGGTGAACCAAGGCCAAAATAACAAACAAAACCCCACCTAACTGGAATATGTAATCTTACCTGTCAATTAAAGAAAAGGGAAATCAATGACAAAACACTAACCAACCTAGGCTAACAAAAACAGGAGAAAACAAGTAATAAATAAAATGGTAGTTCACCCTTGCAGCTTCACTTAAACAAAACTACACTAAACAAAAGACAACACAGAGTGGGTCTGGGGCCTGTTTCAGAAAGGACGTTCAACCAACTCTGAGGTTAAACTTGAACTCTGAGTTGGTCAATTGAGAGATTAACAACTCTGAGTTTTCTGTTTCAGAGAAGCTGATCGGAGTTAGGTCAATCAATTCTGAGTGGACTGATTCGGAGGTAAGCGTCCGCACCGCGACTATAAGAAGCCATTATCAATGGAGCGCAGATATGACGAGTCACCATGGCAACCGTGGAAAAAAAGAGGTCTGCGTATTTTTCGCCAGCTGAACTTGACGTGCTGCTGCAGAGTTACAGTGAATATGAGCACATATTCCGGAAGACAAGCAACACCGCTGCATCTGCAAAACAGAGACAGTTAGCGTGGGAAAACATAGCTGCTCAAGTTAATGCGCAAGTTTGCATTTAAATCATTGTTATGAAATATTGGCTGTAATAACTTTTTAAATAGCGTAAGGTGTGAAATAAAAAATGGCGATATTTAGGTCTACTTTTGAAGTGTCATTCCTGGTAAATGCATGAAATGCTGCATAGTGTACAGAACCAATCTGGGGGAAAAATGCATTTAACGTCGCTAATGTTTAGAGGACTTTTTTGTTAACCTTCCCCTCTTGCAAACGTTGGTCAGTTTAATATTAATACATTCAATTGTGTTTTTAAAAGTGAGCTTATGTCTACCCTTGTATTGATCAAGTGGTATAGGTTTATATGGGATTAAGAAAGTAAGCAGTACTAGCAAATTGTGTTTCCAAAAACTAATTGTTACATTAATCTAATCCAATGTCCCTGATTTCATTTTCATGTAGATGCAATCCTGCAGGAATTAAAAGAACATGGCAGCAGCTAAAAATGAAGTATAAAAACATAATTCAATCAGGTATAATTTGAGCATGTCATGGATGTAGGCTTTGTTGACAATATTTGACATATGAAACATCTACATAGCAATACATATCTAATGTTGTTTTCATTGTATATATGTAATTGACTGCAACGAAAAATGGTAACGCTCAAACAAAAACGTATGGGGAAATGACAAAAAAACGAGTCTAGGTCTCAAAATCCTCGCACGACGTAAATGTAATTCTCTACGAATTAATGCAGCATCCTCGTCTATTGGGTCCTCCAAAAAAGGACAAGCCATTCTTGTCACTTAGACCCTCTGTGTGACGGAAATGTGGGCAATGAAGGTTAAAGCGACAAATACCGCTTCGTCTTTAAAAAGGGGAGGGGACCGGCAGAAACCTTGAGTTTAGAGAATAAAACCTGCTCCCGACCAGGTTAGGTTCACAGCGTAAGTAACCATGGACACTGACTCCGAGTATAAGTTACCTCTCTTTCAGAAACGGGTTTGACTTACTCTGCTTTCTCTGGTTTAACAAACCTCCCAAACCCAGGGTTTCCCTGATTTCAGGGTTAACGCACTCAGAGTTTACACTTAACCTCCTTTCTGAAACAGGCCCCAGGTCACAAACCCACAAAATTCCAAAGTGAAACTCAAACTAAAACAGGTGGAGAACTACAAAACAAATGGATAAGAGTGCCGAGCTGCAGTGAAGACAGGTTGCAGAAAATCTCCCTTCTTACAGGTTGGAAGTCTACATGGTGCTTTTAAAGGCTGCCTCCATCAGCTGGGGTCCAAATGGAAGCCACACTCTTTCCAGCACAAAACATGAAAATAATTAGACAAACATACAAAGATGCACAAAAACAACAAAGTCCCACTCTGATAGAAATAAAAAGTACAAAACAGAACAAAAAGAATGAACAAAACCAAATACGGCAACAAAATAAGTGTGATATTTTGACTTACATAATGGCTGAATAGGTCATAAATTTGTCATCTTACATTTCTGTACAGCATTAAGCCTTAAAAGACTGCAAATCTACAAAGCATCAAGAAAAAGAAAAACTTGACAAAAGCTCCTGAAAGACATAAGACATCCGTCTGGTAGTCATCGGTGACCTGTATCTCACCTGATCCTGATAATCTGCCAGATTGGATTTGGAATTTGGAAACATTTATGTATTCATTATCCTCATCACTGGTATCTTCATCCATTTCCTCCTCTTGGAATTGTAAATCGAGTTCTGGATAATCAATACTCTTATCTAAGATTGAATCTACATAAGTATCTTCAACAGGTTAATGGACTTGTGCAGTTACATTCTCATAGTCATTATCATCATCATTGGTGTCTTCATCCATTTCCTCCTTTTGGGATTGTAAACCAAGTTCTGGATAATCAATACTCTTGTCAAAGACTGGATCTACATAAGTATCATCAACAGGCTGATGGAAATGTGCAGTTACATTCTCATAGTCATTATCATCATCACTGGTTCCTTCATCCTCTTCATCCGTTTCCTCATCCTGCCTGTTATTCTCCGTATTCAAACACTTTCTTCTGGATCGTGAATCAGCTTCTGAATAATCAATGTTCTCATCATATATTGCATTCACATAATCATTACTGTCTTCGTCTTCTGATTCCTTTGTGAGTCTTGATGGAATGTGTTCTCCGTCAGGATTTTCATAATCTTCCTCACTGTCTCCAGTGCACTCTTGAAGAGCCCCTGAAAAACATTAAGAGCCAGAGTTAAGGGACTCTTTGAACAAACTCCTGTACTTTAAATATATTGTATCTTGAAGAAGACAGACTTTGAGTCTGGTAAAGAATCGATGAATTGCTGAGTTTTCTTCTCCTTCGAACCAGACAGATCAGGATCAAGATGAACAGCAGCAGAAGAAAGATTCCACTTGATATCAACAAGATCAACAACAGGGACTCTGGAAGACACAATTGATCCACAAAACAAGTCTAGTTCATTTCCAGCACAGGTTTTTTTGATTATTTTACAAAAATATTCTATTTATAACTAAAAATTGTTGCCTGAACATAACACACACATTCAGATCTTGATAAACAGCATAGCACATGATCTCATACATTCTTGTGTAAATACTAAACTACAGAAAGCACATGCTTAGTACACGTGTATTGTTCTCCTTACATTGTTCATCCACAAATGACCATAGAAGATCCATGTTAGACGGTCCACCATTTATTGACAGCTATAAGTAACCTGGTTATAAAGTCAAAGCTTGTGTGGCCAAACCAGCTTTCTCCTGATTAGCCGACTCATGATGATGATTCCACATCCTGATTGCTTTTTTAACCTACAGTTTTACTATTAAAGTAAACACTTTTTCATAACACTGCTAAAAAAATGGAATTAAACTTTACTTACGTTTAAATACAACAGTGATGGGTGCTGATGCAGCAGAGGTGAACGTGGATGTAGGCAAGATAACCTGGTACACACAGCTGTAGCTACCTTGGTGTTCAAACTCTGCCTCAGGAAAGGTAAAGGAGGCTGAATTGTTGGCAGCTGGGAGTCTGTTTGTCTTGTTGGAACCAGAAAACATGAGGAGGAAATGACCCTGAAAAACTTCATCAGGAATGAAGCAGGTTAAGTTAAAGCTGTGACCCCTGGTAACCTCCGCTTCTCCAGGACCCCAGATTAACCCCACTCCAGGAGACGTGAGTGAGATATTAGGCCTCTGCAGTTCCGCTACAACAACAAACAGGACATGATTAGCACATGAAACCTACAACAATTTCATTCAAATTAAATCATTTAAATCTCTGCCTTTCTCTGTCTCTTCTGGTGTACCCCAAGGTTCTGTCCTAGGTCCTCTTCTTTTCAGTACTGATCTTCTACCCCTTAGCGATGTCTTCCATAAATCTAATATACAATTTCATTGTTTTGCGGATGACACCCAGCTCTGTTAATCTAGCAAACCTTACTTCTCTCTTCCACCCTCCTCCCGCCATTCTTGTTTATCTAAAATCAAACACTGGTAAACCTTAAACTGTCTAAAACAAAACAGTTATAAAACCAAGCTACTTCTCGTTGGTTCCAAATCCACCATCTCAAAAAGCTACAGGTTTTAGTCTTTTTATTGACTCTTCTGTCTCCCCATCTCAGCAGTAAAAGAGTCTGGGTGTCATCCTGGATAGTTCAATATCTTTTCAGTCTCATATCAATAATTATGCTTAGTCTGCCCATTACCATTTACATAACATTAATCGCCTAAGCCCCTCCCTCACCATCCGCTCTGCTTCTATCCTGGTTCAGAAATCATCTGTGAGCTTCAACTGGTCCAGAACTCAGCTGCCCGCATCATCTCCAGATCCTCTTCCTTCAATCATGTCACCCTGGTTCTCCACCAGCTGCACTGGCTTCCCATTACCTCCAGAATCAAATTCAAACTCTTCCTATTTACCTTTAAGAACCTCCACAATATCTTCTCCATATCTTTCTGACCTACTCCAAATAAAAACCCCTCTGCTTCTCTTCGGTCCTCCTCTGTTCAGCTCTCTGTTCCTCCAGCCCGACTCGTTACCATGGGAAGCAGAGCCTTCAGCTGCTCGGCTCCCAAACTGGAATTCCCTCCCCCGTGATCTCCGTGACATAGACTCTTTACAAACGTTCAAATCAAAACTCATCTCATTTTGATTCACTTTTAATTTTCTGTCAATTTCAATTTATTGTGCTTTTAATTGATATTTTTTACCTTTTGTTGTGTACAGTGTGAAAGGCACTTTTAAATAAAAGTGTCATGGTTTCAGTTTGTTGTGTCTTGTGTTTCGCTTTAGTTGTTGTCCTGTCTTGTTTGGTTCTGTTTCCTGTTTTATTTTGAAAGGTTTCCTGTCTTGTCATGTCTTGAGTTTTACTTCCTTTGGTCCCCATCTGTCCTGATCGTGTTCACCTGTGTCTTGTCTGCCCTGTCTGTATATAAGTCTTGTCTCTGCCTTCCTCCTGTGTTGGTCCATTATCCCTGTCTGGTGTTCATGTCATGCCATGTTCCTCGTTTCTTGTCCCTCCCCACGCCACAGTGAGTTTTGGTTTGTTTTTGTCATCCTGCTCTGCAGCGCCTTTTGTTTGTTCGCATTAAACCCCTTGCCCTTGAACCGTGTGCCTCCGCCTCTCCATTCTGGGTCCTACCGGCTCTCAAGCCACCCCCGCACATGACAAAAAGGGATTATTATTATTAATTGTGTCCACTTGATTGAGGTATTTGTTATGCTTGTTTTTGTGTTTCTTTGTATTGTTATAATTTTCTCAAATGCTTTGTTATGTTTCTTTTATAATTTTCACAGTGTGATTAGAGCGAAGGCATGCATTGTAACCAACGAGAAGTGTGATGACATAAAGATGTGCACATAAGTGTCTGTGTCAATAACTGACCCGTGTTGTCATGAGAAGAGCTACAACGTTCTTACTGATACTTTAGAACTCTTCAGAATAAATAAACCTGATCTCTCAACCTCATCCTTGTCATCTTGTCATTGTAAATAAGATATATAGTCAATGTTACTGTTTAAAGTAAATACATTTTCACTGTACTATCATAAAAGAAAGTGTTGCTAAGCCATTAAAGTTCAACATGTTAGTGACGAGCTGCAGAGCATCATATTTCACACAAGTTAAGCAGTAACAGGATGCACCCAGTTTACACACAAACCTCAAAATGACTTAAGTGCTGAATCTGAAAAGCAGAACTCAACTTTTTATTCATTTGCAGCAGGAACCAAAAAGGAGGAACTTTTAGTTGACCTTTCTTGGTAACGCTTTCTTTTACAGTACAGTACTTACAGTGTACTTAAGTGGTATTTACATGGTACTTATTGTGTAACTACTGGGTACTTTCAGGTTACTTACATGGTACTTTTTATGGAATTTACTGGGTACTTACAAGGTACTTTTTTGTGTCTACTCTGTACTTACATGGTACTTAATGTGTATTTATGTGGTACTATTTGGTTCATACCTATGTGGTATATACTGGGTGTTATAATATTCTTACTGGGTATTTACATGTTGTGCAAAGGTGTCTTTTATGGTACTTACCACATGTATGTGCACGGTAAGTACAAATAAAGAACCTTGAATTCAAGTCTGCACTCGTATGTTTCATAGTATTTACGATGAATTTACCACAGAAACTACCCCTTAAGTACACTGAAACTGGACTGTAAAAGAAAGTCAGCCCTATTTCCACTCTATTACATGGTACTTTCATTACTAAATAGGGCTGCACGATATGAAGAAAACTCGCGATATGCGATATTGGTAATTAATGTTGCGATAACGATATAAATTTCATTTGTTCAATATTTCAAGCTGCCATGAGTTTGTTTTAGCACATTTAAGGTAATCGTTTATTGCGATTTTTGCCGTCTTTTGCGATATGCATATTGCACAACTTAATATCGCGATAAAGATAAATTTGCGGTATATTGTGCAGGCCTATTACTAAATACTGGGTATGTTCACTTGAATATTACTTGGTACTTACCCCTTAAGTACACTGAAACTGGGCTGTAAAAGAAAGTCAGCCCTATTTCCACTCAACTACATGGTACTTTCAGTAGTAAATGCTGGGTATCTTCACGTATTACCTTCCCGTACAGTGTACATACACACTTGGTCTTCTGACTTCACCAAACGAGACAATGCTAACTTGTTGTTAAGGGTAAAGTAACTGCATTGTAAAAACATATTCTGGCCTGATTACTTCTTGTAACATGAGGCAAATGTAAAGAGAAACAAGACAGCAGTGAAAACAACAATCTTTAATGATACACTTCCGCAGCATACAAAGTGTCTTCACAATAACATTTGTTTTAAGTTCTCAACAGCATTCCAAAAAACACATTATTGGCCTGAGGGTTGTGTTTTTGTCCGTCAAAATTCTTTCAGCAGAGTTTGGTAACGGTGCAGGACTTCTTCAGGGTTGGTAACTGCAAGAAAAATCCCAATACAAGCTCAAATGAACATAAAAAGCATAAAGACTTTTATAAAGTACAAAGTATATTTTACTTATTTAATCATTTCTGTAATGAGTTTGATAAATCTCTGTAAACAGTGTTGCCAGATTGGGCGGTTTTGGTTCTAAATTTGCGGGTAAAAATGGCTTTGGGCGGTTATGCATAATTTGGGCGGTTTTAGGGTCTGGCGGGATTTTCCCCTCATGACTATGTAATAACGGACTATTATTCATTTTATATATATATATATATATATATGATAAACACAAAAACACAAACTTGTCACGTGACCCCTCCCCCCCACCACCGTAGGGCGGTTTTTGGCTGAGTCTGGCGGTTTTCAGATGACTTTTGGGCTGGAAAACTGTGACTCTATCTGGCAACACTGTCTGTGAATTCTTTATTGCTTTGACTGTAATGCTTGAAACTAATCAATTATCCTCATTTATAAATATGATAATAAACTTTTCAAAACTTAACTTTTTTTAAAATATTGTTCTAAACATGAACTTGTTTTAATATATAATGTCAGGAAAATATGTAAAACAACAAGGCTAAATATTTACTTTTAATACTAAAAACACCCCGAGTGTGTGTTTTTGTTAAGTAGGTCGGGGCGAGCAAAGTTGCAAATTCCCAGGGCACTTGAATGCAGCATAACTACCCCAAGGTGAACGTGCTTTAATCTAGAGAGCCTCGACGAGGCGCGCGCAAAGTTTTAGTTTGTCTTCATTTGGCAGGTAAGCCTGTGTTTTTGTTTTTTTTAAATATTGGATAAATTACCGTATATGTAAATATTTAAACTGATCCAACTTTATAAAGAAGCTAACCTCGTGATTTCAGCTACTCTCTCTCTGTGTTTGAAACGTGACGTAAGAGTATGTCTGTTGCCTTACTGCAATAATTTCAGTTATTTCAAAATGTATAACTTTTCAAAGTTTGTAATGAAAATTTACCCTCCATAATTAAGTCTGTGGTTCCGTGCTCGTTTGAACGTACGTCTTTCTGGGAAAATCAAAGAAAGGCGTTTGTTTATTTAAAATAATGATGACGTACTTCCGTCTTTTTACCGCTTTAGATCAGCTATGGTGAAGAAGACATCCCAGATGAATCCGTGAAGCCACAGGAGAGTAAGCTAAAGTAAGCTAAATCCACCAAGTGGACATATTATTTACATTAATGAAGAGTTTAACTGCATTTTCCCCATTTTCTTTTCTTTCTCCGTTTTTATTTATTATTTTTTTTAAATGTGATAGAGACAACAATACCACCCAACAGCGAAATGCAATTTAAAACATATTTTTGTGATTAACTGTGTTGAATTTGAAATTGCGTATTTTTTTCTTTTTTTCCTTTTCTTTTACACTGCCATGTTTTTCATGCTAATGCAAATTGTAGGTGCGAATAATATTTATAAAGAAGAAATACACACAGTAATAGCCTATTAAAACATTACTTTAGTCATTCTTTGTCTAAACAAATTAGATTTTTTATGGCAATTTTGATTTTTTTCTTCTTTATTTTGTTTTTTGTTGTTTTTGTTTATGTAACTAAAATATAAAGTTGTGAATAATCCATCATGTTATAAATGAGGATAATTGATTAATTTCAAGCATTACAGTCAAAGCAATGAAGAATTTACAGAGATTTATCAGACTCATTACAGAAATGATTAAATAAGTAAAATATACTTTGTACTTTATAAAAGTCTTTATGCTTTTTATGTTCATTTGAGCTTGTATTGGGATTTTTCTTGCAGTTACCAACCCTAAAAAAGTCCTGCACCGTTACCAAACGAATTCTGCTGAAAGAATTTTGACGGACAAAAAGCACAACCTTCAGGCCAATAATGTGTTTTTTGGAATGCTGTTGAGAACTTAAAACAAATGTTATTGTGATGACACTTTGTATGCTGAGGAAGTGTATCATTAAAGATTGTTGTTTTCACTGCTGTCTTGTTTCTCTTTACATTTGCCTCATGTTACAAGAAGTAATCAGGCCAGAATATGTTTTTACAATGCAGTTACTTTACCCTTAACAACAAGTTAGCATTGTCTCGTTTGGTGAAGTCAGAAGACCAAGTGTGTATGTACACTGTACGGGAAGGTAATACGTGAAGATACCCAGCATTTACTACTGAAAGTACCATGTAGTTGAGTGGAAATAGGGCTAACTTTCTTTTACAGCCCAGTTTCAGTGTACTTAAGGGGTAAGTACCAAGTAATATTCAAGTGAACATACCCAGTACTTAGCACTGAAATTACCATGTAGTTGAGTGAAAATAGGGCTGACTTTCTTTTACAGTCCAGTTTCATTGTACTTAAGGGGTAGTTTCTGTGGTAAATTTGTGGTAAATACCATGAAACATGCGAGTGCAGACTTAAATTCAAGGTATTTGATTTGTACTTACCTTGTTCATACATGTGGTAAGTACCACAAAAGACACCTTTGCACAACATGTAAATACCCAGTAAGTGTATTTTAAATACCTAGTATGTACCACATAGGTAAGAACCAAATAGTACCATGTAAGTACCCAGTAAAGTCCCATAGAAAGTACCATGTAAACACACTGTAAGTACCCAGTAAATTCCATCAAAAGTACCATGTAAGTACCCTGAAAGTACCCAGTAGTTACATAATATGTACCATGTAAATACCACTTAAGTACACTGTAAGTACTGTACTGTAAAAGAAAGCGTTACCGTTTTCTTATATAAGCAAAAATGCAAATGAGAAAATGCAGAAAAGTTTACCTAGTAGGTCAAAAGAAAATATGTTTAGAAATATTTTCCACATTCCAGCTAAAGTTCAGTTGGTTTAAATGTTCATCAACATCTATCTTTGTCCTATTCAGTATTCATAATCACATATCACTGATCATATCTTGATGTATCCTAAAAGCGTTCCCAGTGGTCTTTTCATTGTGATTGTGGCATTTTTAGCCAACATCAAAAACCTGTGTTGTTTTCTAGGACACAGTTTCTGCAGAGCAGCAGTGTTTCATCAGACATTCACCTATTGCTATTAAAAGAGAGTGTGTTCAAGTATATGAGAACTGGACTGAGTGACCCTCCCTCTTGGCATTCCAGTCAAGAAGTACCCGCTGGTTCCAGGAAGCCATAATCCCAGGGACTTCTATTGAGACATAGAAGTATATGGCTTTTCCCTTCAGTGGTTGCCACAGCAAATAGGGTTCCTCCATATAACCCTGACTTCAGCATCCTCTACTCTAACATCAGCTACAGTCTATCCTCTCTGCCTATGAATCCACCTTCCATCTTTCCTTTTTTGAACAACAGAAGTCCAATTTCCACCGGCACCCTGTCGTTGAACATGGCAGTCGTTAACCAGGCTTCACACATAAAGAAATAAAACTGTAATTTTTGTGAACATTTAAAAACAAGTGGGGCACAATAATGAAGTGGAACAAAATTTATTGGATCTTTCAAACTTTTTTTAAACTAAAAAAAAACATAACGTAATATCGGGCGTGCAAAATTATTTTGCCCCTTTACTTTCAGTGTAGCAAAGTCTCTCCAGATGTTCAGTGAGGATCTCCAAATGATCCAATGTTGACCTAAATGATTAATGATGAAAAACAGAATCCACTTGTATGCATTCAAGTCTCTGTAGAAAAGCACCTGCTCTGTGAAATCTACAAAGACCCTGGTGTCCGTCTGAACTTTCAGCTCAAACAAGGAGAAGACTGATCAGAGATGCAGCCAAGAGGCCCATGATCACTCTGGATGAACTGCAGAGATCTACATAAATCTGCATAAATCTAACCTTTATGGAATAGTGGCAAGATGAAAGCCATTTCTTAAAGATTTCTATAAAAAGTGTTGTTTAAAGTTTGACATAAGCCACCTGGGAGACATACCAAACATGTGAAAGGAGGTGCTCTGGTCAGATGAAACCAAAATCGAACTTTTTGGCAACAGCGCAAAACATTAGGTTTGGCGTAAAAGCAACACAGCTCAACCTGAACAAACTGTCAAACATGGTGGTGGCAGCATTATGGTTTAGGCCGGCATTTTTTCAGAAGGGACAGGGAGGATGGTTAGAATTGATGGGAAGATGGATGGAGCCAAATACAGGACATTTCTGGAAGAAAACCTGACAGAGTCTGCAAAAGACATGAGGCTGGGATGGATATTTGTCTTCCAACAAGACAATGATCCAAAACATAAAGGAAAATCTATAATGTAATGGTTCACAAATAAACATATCCAGGTGTTAGAATGGCAAAGTCAAAGTCCAAACCTGAATCCAATCAAGAATCTGTGGAAAGATCTGAAAACTGCTGTTCACAGACGCTCTCCATCTAATCTCACTGAGCTCCAGCTTTTTTGCAAGGAGGAATGGGCAAATATTTCAGTCTCTCGATGTGCAAAACTGATAGAAACATACCTCAAGCGATTTAAAGCTGCAATCACAGATGATTGTGTCCCTGTAGTTGTTGATTCTTTACAAGAATTTACAGTTTTATGTGTTGATGTTTGCAGCCTGAAATGTGGCAAAAGGTTGAAAAGTACAAGGGGGGCAAATACTTTCACAAGGCACTGTTTGTGGTCGCATGTTGAACATTCAAAAGTATGATAGATTCTCCCAAACCTGCTTTCAAGAGGCAGGGGTGTGTATTTCCAACAAGCTCACTCCTCATTGGCAAAAATGTTGCCATAGAAATGTTGACTTGATAGACTCGGACCAATCACTGCTTACTGATGACGTCTGACTCCAACATGGTGACATGTGCATCATGAAAAAAATGGGACAGGCTAACTTTATTCTGTTGGAGTGGGCAGAAAGTCATTTTCTATGGGTGAACTCACACTCACTCAGTACAGAACACAAAACAACGTTGTCTAAGGTGACAGTTGGTTTAGTCGACTGACTATTGCTATCTGCCCTGCAACAACAACGTTGGCGATAAAAACTTTTTTTTGTCTGACTAAAACTGAAGTAGGCCCAAATGTTGCAAATGTCATTTTTGAGATTTTATTTTAAATTTTTGCTCTGCCTTAACTTGTAACATTAGTTATGATTCGTGTGTCTGTCTGCTCTGCTGTAACACAAAGGTTTTGTTGTGTTTTGCTGTTGTATACTTAGTTCATTAATGATAAATGAGCTGTGATGGTAGCAAGCTGCTGCTCCTGCTGATGCCATAAAATGCTAATGGGGCAAATAACTGCAGATTGGCCACTAGATTTGTGCTTTATAATATTTATTTTATATTATGTATTCAATATTGTGTTTGATTTAATCCTTGTTCTATCCTAGGCGCTTTAACATTGGGAGTTGGGTCATATAGACCCACTAGACAGTGCGCTGAACCTTTTTTCTTCGATAATTTGTGATCTTCACTGGTGTCCATGGATTACATGAAATCTTTCCACCTTTATCCACCTTTGTCATGGTAGGAATAACACGTCAATGTAAGGGTGGGGTCATCTAAGATAGCACAAAGGTTAATATTTTCCTACCTAACTGTATTTTTGCCATGCTTATGTTCCTTTATTTTTATGTCCTGATAACTGTTCTAATGCAGTGCAGAATTCTGATGAACGTTTTTTTTTTTTTTTTGTTATCAATTTCTTAGTTTCAATCACAATAAAACATGCCAGTTGACATTGACACAGGGACTCTAAACGGGGGGGCGTCTCGCCCGGGCAGTAATTCAGGGTAGAACCGCCACTGACCTAGACAGTAGAATAAGTATTGCTAAGCAATTAAAAAAAATTGTTTGTAATAAGCTACAGAGACTCGTGTTTGACACTTGTTGAACAGTTAGAGGTTATACTCAGTGAGTTGTGCTGAGGCTCAAAAACAGATTTCTACCTTTTGACGATTCATAAACTACAGAGAAGGAACTTTAACTTGCTAAAGACCCAACATTTACTTAAAATTCAAGTAAAAAGAAAAAAAACTGTAAAACTGCAGTAAAAGCTAATCTAGACAGGCAAAGGCAAATAGGTGTATCACTCTCTCTCTTCATATATATATATATATATATATATATATATATATATATATATATATATATATATAAAAATATAGGTCTGTTGGTTTGACTTTATCAAAATTTGTCTTTTTGCTTTGCAATAATTTATATTCTCCAAAAAGTAAAATAATGCTATTCTCTTCCGTAACTCTCAAATTCAGAGGGGAACTTAAAGGTGAGGTGAAAATTTGACCGGTGATGCTGTAGTATCGCGAGACCCAGCGAGACGAGTGTGGTGAGTAGACTTGGCGGCGCGTAAGCATTTGAACAAACATTTTCGATCTTGTTTCATTTTTCCGCCATATTAAAATATTTCCTGCTAACTAACATAACCTGTTAAGAGTATTAAGCTTCTGTCAGCCTGGAGGACCTGGAGAATTTCATTGACGAGTGTTTTAATACCTGCAACATGGTGAAGCCCAAAACCGCCACCACCACCCCCTCCGCCAAGCGTGAACGGCCTGAGGACTCTCCTGGGGCTGTGTCCTCTCCAGGCAGCGGAATGAGCGATATCCTGGATTCGATTGATAAAAAGCTCTCCAGCTTTGATTGCCGCCTCAATTTGCTGGAGATCCTCCATAGAGAATTTCAAGGTCTGCGGGAGTCTCTGGAATTCAGCCAGCAGCAGGTGCGGGAGCTCGCAGCGGAGAACCAGGCCCTCAGAGAGACCATCAAGATCCTGAACAGTGACACCACTCGTCTCTCCGAGGAGAACCGATCCATCAAGGAAACCCTCCTGGATCTTCAGTCGAGGAGCATGAGGGACAATCTAGTGGTCGCGGGGGTTCCAGAGGAGGCAGGAGAAGACCCCGAGGCCACCGTGAGATCCTTTTTAGAGGTCCACCTGAAGCTCCCCAAGGAGGAGGTGCAGAAGATCTCCTTCCACAGGGTTCACCGCCTCGGAGGAAGAAGGTCCGACCACCAGCGCCCGCGTCCTATTGTGGCTAAATTCGAACATTTCAAACAGAAGGAGCTGGTGAAGGGCCGCGGACGGGAACTGAGAGGCACGCATTACAGCGTTAATGACCAGTTCCCGGCAGAAATCCTCCGTAGAAGAAAGATCCTGTTCCCGCTGAGGAGGAAGCATCTTGCTGCTGGTTCGAGAGCGATTGTGGCCGTTGACAAACTTTACGTGGACGGCCGGCTGTTCCGGGACCCGGAGATCACTCCCTGGCTGTGCTGAAGGCTTTCAAATCCGCGCTGAGAACATCTGCGCTGCCCAGAAGAAACCCGCTAAACTTACTTCAATGAATGGAAAACCGGATCATCAATAATCCACACCTCGATCGCAGGAAAACAGTCTTTTTTTTTTCTTCGTCACCTCAGTCCCACTGATGTTTCTATTGTTGTTTTGTTGTTGTTTTCGTTTTCCCTTCTATCTCTTTTTTTCTTTCCTTTACTCTCCCCCCCCCCTCTCCCCCCTCATTATATGTAAATCACCTGGAAGCAACTCATCCTCAGTAAGTATTTATTTATGCACGGAACGGGCGCACGCGCACACAAGCGCACACAGGGGCGTGCACATGCGATCCCGCACACACACGCCGACATACTGCAATCACCTCACACAGGCTCTCATAGGACGCACACGACAAGCAGCTCACATAGCCAGAAAACGTTCACGCGCACAACGCTTCTCAATGCGGGCACGCGCACACGGACTGGTACACAAGCACTACTTAGCTTTACACCTTTTCAGTCAGAGCAGTTATGAACAGTCTTAACATCGTTAGCTGGAATGTGCGTGGACTTGGCTCTGAGCCAAAGAGACTGAAAGTGTTAAAGCACCTGGATGGTCTAAAAGCAGATATAGCTCTACTGCAGGAGACCCATTTATCGAATTCTTTGAATCACCTTATGTGCTGCTTACAATTTCCAGTTATATACTCTGCCAGTTACAACTCCAAACAACGAGGAGTTGCTGTTTTAATTAATAAAAATCTTAATTTTACTCATAAGGATGGAGTTACTGACCCAGAAGGCAGATTTGTAATCATTAATATATCCATTCAGAATAAGGACTTTTGTATAGCGAGTGTTTATGGCCCTAATGTTGACGACTCTTCCTTCTTTCACAGATTCTTCACTTCACTCTCAGTTCACTCTGACTCCACAATCATTATAGGAGGAGACTTCAACCTTGTTTTGGACCCTGAACTTGACAGACTCAGCACAGCAGCAAATCAGCGTACATGGCGGTCTGCAAGTATTCTAAAGCAGTACATGAATGATTTGGGTCTCTGCGACGCGTGGCGCTCATGTCACCCAAGCACTAAAGGGTTCACCTTTTTTTCTCCAGTCCACCATTCACACTCCCGTTTGGACTATTTATTAATCAGTAACTCTCTTTTAAAAAATATTCAAAGCTCCAATATCCATCCAATTATTATCAGTGATCATGCACCAGTCTCTGTAAACATTTCTAGGGAAAAATCCACACCCTCTGGTACAACTTGGAGGTTTAATACGTCTCTGTTAAAGGACCAGGAATTTCTTGAATTCTTTAAAAAAGAGTGGGCAACCTTCTTAGACTTCAACAATACTCCAGACATCCCACCGTGCGTTCTTTGGGAAACAGCAAAGGCAGTCATGAGAGGGAAAATCATTTCTTATTCAACGCACAAAAAACGCAAAGAGGAAGCAGATTTATTAGAATTAGAAAATAAAATCAAAACCCTGGAGACTGCTAATGCTGCTTCAGCACAGGAACGCATTCTGGGAGATCTGAAAAATTTAAAGCTGCAGTTAAATGACATCATTAATAAACGAACACAATTTCAAATACAAAGGCTACGACTTGAAAGATTTGAAAACTCTAATAAATCTGGCAAATTTCTGGCTAATCAGCTTAAAATTAATAGAGAAAAATCATCAATCACCTCTATTATGGACCAAACAGGAAATGTCACTCATGACCCGGTCAAAATTAATAACGCATTTGAAAAATTTTATAAAAACCTGTACACACCGCAGATCAATCCGTCAGAGCAAAGTATTGACTCATTTCTTAATAATGTAAACCTACCCAGGCTAAATGAGGATCAAATCACAAACTTAGATTCTCCGCTCTCGCTGTCTGAACTTCATGAAGCTCTGTTACTTATGCCTAATGGTAAAGCATCAGGGCCTGACGGCTTTCCTGCTGAGTTTTATAAAGAATTCTGGGAACAACTGGCACCAACATTTTATAAAACGGTCACATCTATTAATGAGAGCCAATCAATGCCACCTAACATGAACTCAGCCAACATAATTCTTCTTCTAAAACCAGACAAAGATCCCACTAGTCCTTTAAGCTATCGCCCCATTTCTTTAATTAATGCGGATGTAAAAATTATCTGCAAAGCACTAGCACAGAGAATAGAAATAATCACTCCTCACATAATTTACTTCG
This sequence comes from Oryzias latipes, assembly GCF_053564925.1. Classification (NCBI taxonomy): domain Eukaryota; kingdom Metazoa; phylum Chordata; class Actinopteri; order Beloniformes; family Adrianichthyidae; genus Oryzias; species Oryzias latipes. Next base: position 13,924,970 of record NC_136256.1, on the reverse strand, counting down.
ACCAGACTGGATTCATCAAAGGCAGACACTCGGATGATAATGTCCGTAGACTAGTTAATATAATAGACTTTACCACCATTGAAAACCAGGAAATGACGGTACTATCGCTGGATGCTGAAAAAGCCTTTGACAGAGTAAATTGGAAGTTCCTTATTGCTGCCCTCCATAAGTTTGGTTTTGGAGAAGCATTCATCAATTGGATCAAAATATTATATCACAACCCCAATGCATCAGTTAGAACTAATAAACAGACTTCAAACAGGTTTTTTCTTGGAAGAGGAACCAGACAGGGCTGCCCACTCTCTCCTTCTCTTTTTGCTATATTCATTGAGCCTTTAGCTGCAGCAATAAGACAGAATGAGAGCATTATAGGAATAAAAACCAAACACAGCCATCATAAAATTAGTCTTTATGCGGATGACATATTACTGTTTTTAAGGAATTTACATTCTGTAAATGAAACAGCAATGATCATAAATGAATTCTCCTCCATATCAGACTATTCCATTAATTGGAATAAGTCTGTTTTATTACCACTCAACAGGAATATGGAACAAAGACTCACAATTCCAGTTAAAACAGGAAATATCAAATATCTGGGTATCTACTTTTCCCCTAAACTATCAGAACTGGTGCAGCTAAACCACACCCCATTACTGAAAAGCATACAGGACGATCTAACACGCTGGACCAACCTGCCTCTGTCCCTTATGGGCAAGGTAGCCACGGTTAAAATGAAAATCTTACCCAAGGTTAATTATCTCTTCTCAATGATTCCCACACAACCGCCATTAAAATGGTTCAAAACATTAGACTCATCCATATCAAGCTTTCTATGGAACAACAAACCTGCAAGAATTAGTCTAAAAACTTTAAAATCTGCAAAAAGCTGTGGAGGATTAGAATTACCTAACTTCCACAAATACTTTCTTGCAAATAGATTACAATATATCTTAAAATGGTTAAAAAATAATCCAGAAACCAACTCATGGTTAGACTTGGAACAGGCGTTATGTGGAAAGATCAACCTGTCACAGCTACCATTTATTAGCCAAACAGTTAAAAAACAGGATTGTTTCAAAAGCATTAATATAAATGCCACTTTAACAGCCTGGTGGGAATTTCTCAAAATATCAAAATCATCAATTCAACCGTGCAAAATGACACCCATCTGGAACAACCCGGACATCCTTATTAACAAAAAAATGATTCACTTCCCAGCTTGGCAAGCAGGGGGCATAAAACAACTAGAGCACGTAATTATTGATAGAAGATTCATAACTCCCCAGGAACTTCAAGACAAACATGGAATAAATAACTTCTTGGAATATCAGCAACTTAAATCAAGTATTACTAAAAAGTATAAAATTAAAGACGACGATTTAAAGCTACCAGATGTAGTTACCACTCTGATTAATTTTTCAATGAATAGAACTCTCTCCAAAATATACAAACTTTTATGTAATTTAGATAACAATATTGCCCTTCCAACAAAAAAATGGGATGCAGATTTGAGCATCAGCACAGATGAAAGCTTCTGGTCAGAACTCTGTCTAAATACCTTTAAACTGACAAAAAGTCCAAATCTGCAGCTAATCCATCTCAAAACTCTTCACAGAATTTACTACACTGGACAGAGGCTGTTCAAGATGGGTCTCAGTAACTCAGACATTTGCGAGCACTGTGATAATAATCTACCCGACAGCTACATGCACGCACTGTGGTTCTGCACTCCTGTCCAGGCTCTCTGGCAGCAGGTATGTGCCGATTTATCAGTCTGGCTTAAGGTTTCAATCACTGCCTCACCGTCACTTTGTGTGCTTGGTGACATGAGTGCCATCGATATAGAAGAAGGATTAGCATCTATCATTTTCATAACTCTTTGTATTGCCAAAAAAACTATTTTAATAAATTGGAAAAACAAGAAAAATATAAACATAAGTCAACACCGAAATCTGCTGTTTGATCATATCAGCTTGGAAAAAATGTCAGCCCAAAGCTCAAGTAACTTTGAAAGAATTCAGTCTCTCTGGTCTCCTGTGGTTGACTCCATGACTTAGGGGGTGGGGGGATTGGTCGTCGCTGCTCTTTGCCCTTCTGCCGTGGTTTGGGGTGGGGGTCGGGGCTTCCGGTGCCTGGGTGGGGCGGGCTGGGGCGCTGCGTGGTCCTCTGGGCTTGGGTGTGGGGGTGCGTGGTGGGGGGGTGGGGTGGTGGTTGGCTTGGCTTGGGGGGGTGGTCCCTTTGCCTGTGCTGGGGGGGGGTTGGCGGGGGGCCCTGCTCGGGGGGGCGGGGCCCAGCGGCGCCAGATGGGCTGCCCATCTGCACCTGGGGCTGGGATCGGCCCTTCCCTGGCTCTGGGACGGGACGGGACAACCCTCTCGGGGCCCCCGGTCGCTCTGGGTGTCACCCGCTTCGGCTGCGGGGTCTGGGGTGGGGTGGGGGGCTTGTCGGCCCTGTCCTGTGGGGGGGCGTTCTGGGGGGGAGGGGGGGGCATTATTGGTACGGGTCGGGGGGGCTAGCGGGTCGGGGTCTCCGCTGAGGCAATCAGTGGTTGCCTCGGCCGGTTGGCCTCCTCAGTCCCGTCGAGGCCTGACCAGAGCTCCTCTAGGGCCGGCGTCTGGGGTTGGGGTCCTGGGCTTGCTCCGGGGGGGGCGACGCTTTCTGGCTCCTCTCTCTCTGTGTGGGGTGGGTGGTGCCGGGCCTGGGGTGTCGGCGCCTCCGGGGGTGGGGCCCCTGGGCTGGGTGGCCCTGGCCCCTTTGCTGGGGGTGGGCTGGGGGACGGCTGTTTGACCACCGGGGGACAGTCTACCAGCTGTCCCCAACTTACCCCCTTCCTCATGTAACCTCATATTAGGGTGAGGGGGTGGGGGGTCAAGCCTGCGATGCGCCTTGGGGGGGGGGGCTACTTGGGAGTGGCCCCCCTCCTATGGTTGCCGTATGGAGTGGGCCCCCCCTCTTTCGGTTTTATTTGCACCTTAGACATGTAGGGTCCTTGGTAGGGGGGGTGCTTGGACATCACTGTAAGCAAGCAGCAGATGTCCTCCTGGCACCCTACCCGCCAATTTTAACCGCACCTTAGACATTTAGGGCCCCTTGGTGTGGAGGGTGAGGGGACATCACTGTGAGTAATCAGGAGATGTCCCCTTAGTATGAGGTGCCGTGTAGGACATTACTCAGAATTAGCATTCATAAACACATATGAAATCTCTCACACACACTAGTGAAATGCTTGTATACATACAACTGAAAATATATTCATTCACATGTGAAATCTCTCACATACACATGTGAAAATGCTCTCACACACACATGTGAAAATGCTCTCACACACACATGTGAAAATGCTCTCACATACACAACTGAAAATGCTCTCACACACACTACTGAAAATGCTCTCACACAGACTACTGAAAATGCTCTCACACACACTACTGAAAATGCTCTCACACACACTACTGAAAATGCTCTCACACACACTACTGAAAATGCTCTCACACAGACTACTGAAAATGCTCTCACACACACAACTGAAAATGCTCTCACACACACATGTGAAAATGCTCTCACATACACAACTGAAAATGCTCTCACACACACTACTGAAAATGCTCTCACACACACTACTGAAAATGCTCTCACACACACTACTGAAAATGCTCTCACACACACAACTGAAAATGCTCTCACATACACATGTGAAAATCCTCTCACACACACTACTGAAAATGCTCTCACACACACAACTGAAAATGCTCTCACATACACATGTGAAAATCCTCTCACACACACTACTGAAAATGCTCTCACATACACAACTGAAAATGCTCTCACATACACATGTGAAAATCCTCTCACACACACTACTGAAAATGCTCTCACATACACATGTGAAAATCCTCTCACACATACTACTGAAAATTTCGATAGAAACGGAAGGCATTTCAGTAGAAACGGAAGTTGGCTGATTATCGCGAGATTTAACGGCAGTCAAAAGCGTTGCTATGGTGATGTGTATTGGCAGCCTGCACTAGTAAATTCCCAGAAGTCTCTACAAAAAACCAGTGTGGATCGATGTAGAGGGCTGCATTGGGATTGCCAAAATCTTGCGTGATTGGGTGGTTTAAATTGTGCTGCGGGCGGCAGAAATAAAACCCCGCGGGAATCATCATGAATCATGAATATATATTAGCGGACCACGTTAGGCTGTGCGGCTTTTGGAGTCTTATGTACTGAAGCTCCGTGAAAGCACCAGGTAGAGACGCCTAATGGCCACTGTCATCTAACCTGTTGTTAGGGGTGTGCAACGCCCCGCCCCGCCTCTTAGAAATTGTGTTCTTTAAAGCCTGATACCGCGGTCGCGTGTGGGCGGAGCTACCAGCTAGAGGTTATGGTCTGATCGCTGCATGGAGCGATGTGTGCATCAATGCATGGTAGACACTGAGAATGTGGAGAGATCAGGTTTATTATCTTGAAGAGTTCTACTTGGTAATCATGTTTCCATGTTTGAGTTCATAAAATCATACCAGGGAAAGTCTCTGCTTCAACTCCCGCAGGGAAAGCTGCGTCTGAATCTGACGCCCGCGTTGTCATCTCTCTGACAGGGTTTGAAGCCAAAGCCCCTCCCCCGCCTCTTTACCTGCTTCTCCTCTCTACCTGTTCACCTGTTCTCATCCTCTGCAGCTGAGAGTTATTTTTCCCCGCGCTCCCAGTGTATTCCACAGAGAGCACGCATGATAGTTGGGACAGCAGAAGGATGAAAGAGCTGTGACTCTATCTGGCAACACTGCGCTGGATGAGGAAGGAAGGAGCAGGTTTCCTGGCAAGGACATGATGTCAATTGATAAAGCAGAAAAGAACCTCAAACGAGCTTCATCGTGAGACACGCATGGTGTTCAGATCTGCGAGCCGATGCCCAACTGAGGCCAGAACAGCAAAAACGGGAAATAGCTGAAGCTAAAAAAAAAAGTATTTTTCCATCAGGAAAAAATTAATTCATAGATTTTCAGCTCTGTTGAACCATTACAATGTTTTTTTTTACTTTGACCTGCATCTTTACCAGCTGGTTTAGCGCGCTTCAGGCCGTCTGTCTGCGCGCGGACACGCACACTTTTAACCGAACAGGATTTGTGAAAATATATCTAATAATTAAGTTGCACATTACACAAAGGAGGAATGCATGAAAAGATGAGGCTGGAGGAGGGACATGAATCTCTTTAATAATATCAATACCAATACCTGTTTTTTTTCCTGCGGGGCGGGGGACGATACAAAATGATCTCACGAAAAATGGTTGAATTATTGCCATGAACACGGACAGATTCATATTCAAAGCCATTTTTAGTAAGGTGTGAGAAAACTACAGAAGAAAAATGCCTCCTCGCAAGAGCCGGTTAATCGTTCAGCGGCACAAAAATAAATATTGCCATGAATAAATAACTTGGGGGTTTATTTATGAACAAATACATTAAATCAACACCAAAGTGTTTGTAATTTAATTATTTATAAATCAGCCACGTTTTCCATGATCAGAACAGAGCAGTCTTTGTAAAATGTCCATATTTATTGTGTTTTTACTCTGACAAATAGGTGTCATTCTCTGCGTTAAATAGGAGTAGTTCGCCTCCAGACCAGGTGGTGGCGGTAATGCGCCAATTTGTTTTCGTGTCAAGCTCCTTATGAACAACACCCGAAAGAAAAAAGTAGTGAGCATGGGTGTCCAAATTGCTTTTAAAATTCAGAGAACTATATAGAGAACTATATAGTGCTGCACTATATAGGGTTTTTGTAATTAGGGATTAGGCCAGGAATTCGGACACAGGTTCGTTTCCACTGAAATGCCTTCCGTCGACCAACTTCGTTTCTAACAAAGTTTAAAAAAAACTGTCTCTACTGAAATGCCTTCCGTCGTTTCTATTGAAAATTTCAGTAGTATGTGTGTGAGTATTTTGGTAGTGTGTGTGAGAGCATTTTCAGTAGTGTGTGTGAGAGCATTTTCAGTAGTGTGTGTGAGAGCATTTTCACATGTGTGTGTGAGAGCATTTTCACATGTGTGTGTGAGAGCATTTTCACATGTGTGTGTGAGAGCATTTTCACTTGTGTGTGTGAGAGCATTTTCAGTAGTGTGTGTGAGAGCATTTTCACATGTGTGTGTGAGAGCATTTTCAGTTGTGTGTGTGAGAGCATTTTCACATGTGTGTGTGAGAGCATTTTCACATGTGTGTGTGTGAGAGCATTTTCACATGTGTATGTGAGAGCATTTTCACATGTGTGTGTGAGAGCATTTTCACATGTGTGTTTGAGAGCATTTTCAGTAGTGTGTGTGAGAGCATTTTCGATAGTGTGAGAGCATTTTCGATAGTGTGTGTGAGAGCATTTCACATGTGTATGTGAGAGATTACACATGTGTATGTGAATGAATATATTTTCAGTTGTATGTATACAAGCATTTCACTAGTGTGTGTGAGGGATTTCATATGTGTTTATGAATGCTAATTCTGAATAATGTCCTACACGGCACCTCACACCTTAGTGCCCTACTCGCCAATTTTAACTGCACCCCCCTTGGTACACACACCCCTCCCCCTTCAATATATACATTCAAACATAAACACACACACATGCACACAAACACCCTCTCAAACACACATACACGCACACACATTTTACAAGGAAGGTGGGACCTTCTCTGGGTCCATCTGTCCCCTACCCCTTCCCTGGTGGGGGGTGCGGGCCCCTTGGCGATGGCGGCCGTGTCCCTTGGGTGCCGGCTCCCTGGGCCCGGCGGTGCTCTCTCCGCACGGTGGGGGGGTTCATTTTACACCTGAGCCGGGGGTGTTCGTGTCCCTGGGGGGTGGGTCCTGGTCCTTGCCCCTGGGCGCTGGGCCCCGCCAAACTTCCAACATGGCCGAGCCTGGTCGGGCCATATTTATAACACCCCTTGTGGGCCGCCCTTTTTTCCCCGGGGTTCCCCCCTCCTGGGCAGGGGCGGCGGACCCCTGCCTTGCTCCTACCTGGACCAACCGTGGGCCGGGTGGATGGCTGCCTGGAGTGCGGAGCGGGTCTCCCTTGGGGGGTCCTGGCTCGTACCTGGGGTCGGGGCAGGGGGATGCCCGGAACTCCTGGGTGGTGGTGGGGTGCTCGTCTGGGGCTGTGGGCGTCCCTCTCCGGTGGGGCCCTGCGTTGGGCTCTTCCGGCGCGGCGGGGGGGCTGCTTTCCTGGCTGGGCTGGGGCGGGGCTCTCTTTCCCTCCGCGCCTCCCTGCTCTCTGGCTCTGGGGGCCTCGCGGCGGTCCTACTGGCCCTGGCCTGGGTGGCGGTCTTGGTCGCCCGGGGGGCGGTTGTTCCCTGCCTGTTCCCGTATGGCGTTGGGGGAATTCCGGCTGCCGCTGCTGCTGCGGCGGGGGTCTGGGTGTGGGGGTGGCTGGGCGTTCCTCCTCCTTCTTTTCACATTCCACCATCCATTTTAGAAGAACATAAACACTCACTTGAGCACTGGTGTTAGCTCACCTTTGCACTAATAGTTTGCATGATTGAATGAATGAAAGATTTCACACTAGTTGGTTTAAAGGCATAGGTATGCGTTCGTGAACACTATCTGTTTTGTGTACATGTTGACATGTGGACATTTTTGCAGCTAGCAGGTGTGTTGATAATATTTGAGTGTGTGTGAAAAGGCCCCGCCCTTTTTGTACTACATTTGAACCGTACCGTATTGATAAACAACCAGTAAACCTGTCTGCTCTATGCTGCTTCATGGTCTTACCCCCCTTCCCCTCCTATTATCACCCTCCTACCCCCCCCCCCCTCTCTCTAACGTCCCTCTCTCTTCTTCCCCTCTTTCCTTTTCCGTCCGGTCCAACACCAAAGATTTTCAAACATGATTGAAATTAATAAAGTTTGGCCTCAATTACAAAAGGGGTTTATTCAGACATACCTTTGGTTTGTCTGAAGATGAATAACCCCTCTTGTTAAAATAAAATATGTCCAACACAAGAGGCCCTCAGCTCTCATCTGTTTGCCTAGCTGTTGGACAGGACAAGTTTAAAAAAAAAAAAAAAAAAGAAAAAAAAGAAAATTTGACCAGTATTGAGACTGGTACGATCCACCATGATCAAAGTAACTTTAGAGATGGTGAAGGTTGCAGCGCGGCTTGAAGAAATTTGTTTCTCTCTGAAGGAACCTGACATCTTCTGGAGAATAAATCTTTTTTCCAAAAGTTCAGCTGCAATGGAACTAGTGATTCTGAATTCCCAACCACACCAGATCTCTTCAGCAGGATCCATGGAGATGCTGGGCTTCTCAAGGCTCAAGTTGAGGTAAATAAAAATATTAACTGAAGTTGTGTCTTCCAACATTATAAAAAGAAACCAATTTATCAGCTGTTTTTAAATAAGTATCTTTCAGTCTTCCCTGATCTTTACAGTCCCGCATCACAAACTCTGAGCATTAGCGCTATTGAGAAGCGCTATTTTATAAATAAAGTTTGATTTGATAAAACTCACAATAATGTAGGAAATCTCCTCACCTGAACAGATGACACCAGCATCTTCTCTATGATCACAGTTATGTGTTCCATAACCTCTGTGACCACACTGTATTAATGAGCTTTCATTGCCTGAACATGCTACATCATCCAGCCAGATTTTGTCTGATCCTTGACCAAAATGAGATGATCCAGGAGTTTGAAGAGCTGGTCCACAGGACAACTGTCTACAGACCACATTTGCATCATTTAGATCCCAGTCATCATCACAGACTGTTCCCCAGGATCCATTGTGGTAAACTTCAACTCTTCCAGAGCAGCGAGTTGATCCAGACCCAACCAGTCTGATCGGACCTTAAAACACATCACAAAAATGTATGTTTTCCCTGGAAATGGTTCAGAACTCAGCAGAAGATGACTGCATCACAAACTCTAGATAGCATTTCAGGAAAAGCAAAGGATTTTCATAAAACTCACAATAATGTAGGAAATCTCCTCACCTGAACAGATAACAGCAGCATCTTCACCGTGATTACAGTCATGTGATCCATAACCTCTATGACCACATTCTGTTAATGAGCTTTCATTGCCTGAACATGCTACATTATCCAACCAGATTGGGTCTGATCCATGACCAAAATGAGCTGATCCAGGAGCTTGAAGAGCTGTCCCACAGGACAACTGTCTGCAGACTACATTTGCATCCTTTAGATCCCAGTCATTATCACAGACTGTTCCCCAGACTCCATTGTGGTAGACTTCAACTCTTCCAGAGCAGCGAGTCGATCCAAACCCAACCAGCCTGATCTGATCTTAAAACACATCACAAAAGTGTATTTTTTCCTTGGAAATGGTTCAGAGCCTCAGTAGAAGATGACAGCATCACAAACTCTGAGCAGCATGTCAGGAAAAGCAAAGGATTTTCATAAAACTCACAATAATGTAGGATATTTCCTCACCTGAACAGATGACACCAGCATCTTCACCGTGATTACAGTTATGTGTTCCATAACCTCTGTGACCACACTGAGTTAATGAGCTTTCATTGCCTGAACATGCTACATCATCCAGCCAGATTGGGTCTGATCCTTGACCAAAATGAGCTGATCTAGGAGCTTGAAGAGCTGTCCCACAGGACAACTGTCTGCAGACCACAATTGCATCATTTAGATCCCAGTCATCATCACAGACTGTTCCCCAGACTCCATTGTCGTAAACTTCAACTATTCCAGAGCAGCGGGGCAATCCAGACCCAACCAGCCTGATCTGACCTTAAAACACATCACAAAAGTGTATGTTTTCTTGGGAAATGGTTCAAAGCCTCAGTAGAAGATGACAGTATCACAAACTCTGAGCAGCATGTCAGGAAAAGCAAAGGATTTTCATAAAACTCACAATAATCTAGGAAGTCTCCTCACCTGAACAGATGACACCAGCATCTTCACCGTGATTACAGTTATGTGTTCCATAACCTCTGTGACCACACTGAGTTAATGAGCTTTCACTGCCTGAACACGCTACATCATCCAGCCAGATGGGGTCTGATCCTTGACCAAAATGAGCTGATCCAGGAGCTTGAAGAGCTGTCCCACAGGACAACTGTCTGCAGACCACTTTTGCATCATTTAGATCCCAGTCATTATCACAGACTGTTCCCCAGGATCCTTTGTGTTGGACTTCAACTCTTCCAGAGCAGCGAGTCGATCCAGACCCAACCAGCCTGATCTGATCTTAAAACACATCACAAAAATGTATGTTTTCTTGGGAGTGGTTCAGAGACTTAGCAGAAGATGACAGCATCACAAACTCTGAGCAACATGTCAAGAACAGTAAAGTATTTTCATAAAATTCATAACAATATAAGACATTTCCTCACCTGAACAGATGACACCAGCATCTTCGCTATGATCACAGTTATGTGTTCCATAACCTCCGTGACCACACTGAGTTAATGAGCTTTCATTTCCTGAACATGCTACATCATCCAACCAGATTGGGCCTGATCCTTGACCAAAATGAGCTGATCCAGGAGCTTGAAGAACTGTCCCACAGGACAACTGTCTGCAGACCACAATTGCATCATTTATATCCCATTCATCGTCACACACTGTTCCCCAGGATCCATTGTGGTAGACTTCAACTCTTCCAGAGCAGCGAGTTGCCCCAGACCCAACCAGTCTGATCTGACCTTAAAGCACATCACAAAAGTGTATGTTTTTTCCTACATTAACAGAAATTTATGAAGAGGAAAAGATAGGAGAAAGACCTGACCTGAGGCAAATGAGCTCCAGACACAAAACACTGATACTGGAAGAAATAGAATGTTTGTTAAAGGAAAAATTAACATTCAGATCATTAAAAATAAAGTTTTTAAGTTGATCAGAATAATATGTAGTGAAAACTAATACTTACTTAAAATCAGAAGAAGAAACTTTCCTTGCTTTTTGTTGAGCATGGCTGAGATTAATCTGCTGTGTGACCAATTTGAAGAAACAAGAGAAACTGAAGCACATAAGAGAGAGAAGAAATATTTCCTGCTGCCTTTACAGAAAAGTTCCTCTTTCTAAGAATACATCTTAGAGCTTCTGTTTCTCAGAAAAATGATCTATTCAATAGAATGGAACAACGTGTTGAATTTCAAGCCTTTTCTCAAAAAAAAGTTCAACTTGTTCTTGTCTATGTTTCTGTGTGCTGTACACCAGGGTGCAAAGATTGTCTTATGGAGGGTCTAAGGGAAGTTTCTCATTTGCATTTTTGCCTTCATAAAAAAATGTCATCAAACTTTTGTAGGCTAGAAGTTCCTCCATTTTGGTTAGTAAATGAACAAAAAGTTGAGTTCTGCTCTTGAGGTTAAGGACTAAGGCCACTTTGAACAACCCTCAGCGATGATCCCGTGTAAGGTTAATGTCTGGTCAGCCTTTACCTGGACACTCCTACGTCTTATTCACCGGCCCACAGCAGGGCTAATCCAGTACACAGCATCAGAGCTTCTCCGACTTTGCTGCCAGCCCGAGGGGGTATTCCAGGTGTTCCAGAAGGCACCTTTAAACTACCGTGAATTTAATCCTGAACTCTGGCTGAAGTCCGCCTGAACTTGCTAACTCTGGGTATGTCGGTTCCAAAAGACTGTATATGAGTTGGCACAATTACGCTCGACGTGGTATCCCTGGGTTAACGCGTGTGCATGGCAAGAACATAAAGGCATTCTCAATGGATCGCCGATTTCCGGAGTCACCATGGAAACGTGGCGAAAAAAAGAGAGCGCTATACTTCATTGAGACCGAGTCTCAGATTTGAGTGAGTCTGAGATTTGAATGACGGCATATGAAGATAATACGCCCATCAAAAAAGTAATACAGCTGCATCAGACAAAGAGTTTCTGCTTGTAGAAAAATAACGGACAAAGACGCATGAGTTTCTGATTTGATTTCTATTTTCATTGTGATGCAAAATGCTTTTGGGAAAAAAAAAAAATATATATATATAAATATATATATATATATATATATATATATATATATATATATATATATATATATATATATATATATATATATATATATATATATGTATATATTACAGACCAAAAGTTTGGACAGACCTTCTCATTCAAATGAATGGGAAGGTGTGTCCAAACTTTTGGTCTGTACTGTATGTATGTATGTATGTATGTATGTATGCATGCATGCATGCATGCATGCAAAAAAAAAAACGCCCCTCTCACCCTCCGCGGGTGGCTTTTTTTCCTCCAAGCTCGGGTCCTCTACCAGAGGCCTGGGAGCTTGAGGGTCCTGGGCAGTATCTTAGCTGTTCCTAGCACTGCGCTTTTCTGGACTGAGAGGTCTGAGGTCTTTCCAGGTATCTGTTGTAGCCACTCCTCCAGCTTGGGGGTTACTGCCCCGAGTGCTCCAATTACCACAGGCACCACTGTCACCTTCACTTTCCATGCTTTCTCCAGTTCTTCTCTGAGTCCCTGGTATTTCTCCAGTTTCTCATGTTCCTTCTTCATATATATATATATGTATGTATATATATATATATATATATACATATATATATATATATATATATATATATATATATATATATATATATATATATATATATATATATATTCTCCAACTTGAATGAATTATTTCAATTGGTAACAAGTAATTGAGTTAAATTTATTCAACCTAATTTCTTACGTTAATAATTGTTTATAAAACTCAAACTTACATCTTCATCCAACTAAATGTCATATTACTCCAATTGAATTAAATCTTTTTCCATTTTAATTTACTGTACTTCTTGAACTCTCATATGTCTAAGTTTGAGGCCGCCAATGATACAGTGTGGATTTGCAATATAAAGTACAGTAAACCCTTGTTTTTCGCGGGGTTACATTCCAAAAAGAACCCGTGATAGGCAAAATCCGTGAAGTAGAAACCTCTATTTTTTTTTACAATTACTATACAATTAAATACTCTATTATACATTGAAAAGAAAGAACAAACCATTTTACAGGCTCAAGTATTTGTTTTACAAATAAAAGTACTTTAGAAACTTTTTTTCAACAAATAACGTCTGTACTGTACTGTCAAATAATAATTTTAATCATCAATGTGAACAGAAGGCTTCAAATCGCGGAGATTAGCCCCGCCCACCGCGACCCGAGTTTTGGATTAAACGGGAGAAAATTTTAAATGATTATGAAAGAAATGCAAAGTACAGTGGGACAAATAGTGACTCAGCTGTTTTTCACTGCTCTTCAGACTGATCCTTTGCATTCTGACTCCGCTCTGCAGTGTTTTCTTCTTTTGAAGCCCGCGGTGCAGGTGTTTTTGTTCGGGAGAAGAACATAGTGATAGGCAGTTGTTCTCGCTCTTTTTTCTATGGGTTTTAGAGAAACTCGAAATTCCAAGATGATTTGCACGTACATGTTGTAAATTTGCCGAGCTGTTTTATGTACGTGTACATATTAAACTGCAACGTTATTGTGGCACAGGTAGAGAAGAAGCAGAGTGACTTTTTAGCCAATCAGAATGCAGAACACAATCCACGATGCAAATCCGTGAAGTAGCGAAACCGTGAAAAGTAAACCGCGTTATAGCAAGGGATCACTGTATACAGTTATTCATCATGATTCTGACTTTAACTTCAGTTCTTATAAAATTACACAGCACTAGCGGTGTTAAATAGGGTTGTGCCGATGGACGATGGTATCGTCCATCGTGTTGGGTGACTGACATCCCGATGGAGAGACGCCATCGTGATGCCATGCCCCCGCCACGCTGCAAGTAGACACTATAAGCCGCAGTTACATGTGCAAAATATCTTGATCGGATCAATGGTCGGATTGGAATCCAACCATGAGTTGCTATGGCAACTTGACATACCCTGAAACATACCTCTGTTTTTGGAACCGAAAGCTGAGGTTATCTGACTCCTTAGCCTCAAACTTACAGTAGTAACTAGCAAAACCTGCTTTCTGGAATACCCCCCCCCCTGCTCTACTTCCGCAAACATTCTCTATTTCCGCTATGCCCTCGCGGTCAGGTGAGCCGACATCTGTGGAAGTGCGGTCTCGCTAGCCGCCACTGACTTTTTGCATGCGCGTTTACATTATTGTTTACGGTACACACGCCCAGCGAGCTGAAAAGACGGTATAAACTAAGCGCTAATATCAACCTTGTCACAGTTACCTATTATCAAATAACATGTATTGTGCTCAGAAATCGATGAGAGCTATTGCAAGCCCTTTATTGTCATTTGATCTACAAATGTATTCGTTTAGATTGAATGTCTGTTAATTCCATAATAAACTACCAGAAATTACGTGTTTTGCTTGAAATATAATCAATCAGACAGATTCTAAAAGTGAGATTTAACACTGACAAGAGTGTTTTGTTGAGCATCTCATGGAAATGAATCAAACAGAAATTAATTATTATTTCACTTCATTTAAGGTGACACAAAACTTTCACTGGATTATTGTTGATGATGATGTTCACTAACATCACAGCAATTTTGAAGACAAATAACTGCAGAAAATACTCTAACCATGTATTCACCTAACTAATATAAATAATATGGAGGTTAATACTCATGTTATACTCTGATTATGAATGAGGAGGCCAGAATTAGATTATAATGTCAATATCTGTAATTTTCTCCAGTCATTTTTCTTCAAGCTTGCTGTGATGATCATGAACATCATTACCAACAATAATCCAGTGAAAGTTTAACCTCACTTTATGATAAAGTGGCATTTTGGGTGGTTAATACGTAATACTTTGGTCCCTTCTCTGCTTCTGTGCCGGTCTCAAGCCCGGTCACTTTGAGAGGGTTGCGTCAGGAAGGGCATCCGGCGTAAAACATTGCCAAGATTACCATGCGGATCTTCCGCAGTGAAGTGGCTGGTTCGCTGTGGCGACCCCTGATGGGATAAGCCGATGTGGGTACCGGATGTTCTCGGGTTGCCGGATGTTCTCGGGGTCCTTCAGGGTCCTTCGACCAATGATGACGTCAGACTATTTGATTGGCTGTAAGTTGCCACGACCAATGAGTTAACGTCGCTAAGTTTTAAAAAAAAACTTGCTTGACAATTGCGGTGTCATTAACAATGACATTAACGTTAACAACGAACAATAACGATGTAATCAATATTGCCTCGAGGATCAGTCACCATTGCCAAATATAACATATTGACATAGAAAATAAACAAAAGAGGGGAAAAAAAGAAACAATGAACATAACACACAAATAAATAAAAACATAAGTAAAATAAAATAAAGGAACATAGAAAAAATCTAACTAGTCTAATACAAGTTAAGTTAGGGGTACTCGTGAAGTTTGTATTTCTGAACAAAACTAAGCAATTTCAAACCATTCTTCTTTTTCATATAATGAAGTGATTGAAAGCAAAAACAGAGCTCTTTATTAAATGTTATAAAAAGTGGTTTGGTCTTCAAAACTTGACCTCACCAAGATGGCGGTGCTCTCCTCCCATGAGGAACCACGTGATGTCTCCTCTGTATAACTCATTTGAAGGACCCCGAAGGACCCCGAGAACATCCGGTACCCACACCGAAAGTGAAAGAAGAATAAGTAATACTTTGACCATACAGGCAGGATGCTTAGGAGGACTATAATGTCAATATCTGTATTTTTCTGCAGTTTTTGTCTTCAAACTTGCTGTGATGTTAGTGAACATCATCATCAAAAATAATCCAGTGAAAGTTTTGTGTCACCTTCCTTAAATGAAGCAACTTTAGAAAGATTTGACATGACATGACCAGATCTGCCCTTTTATGTGTAATATCTTCATTTCTGTTTGATTCCATTCCATGAGATGCTCAATAACACACAAAACACTCTTGTCAGTGTTAAATGTCACTTTCAGAATCTGTCTGATTGATTATATTTCAAACAAAACATGTTATTTCTGGTAGTTTATCATGGAATGGACAGACATGCAATCTCAATGAATACATTTGTACATCAAATGACAATATAGGGGTTGCAATAGCTCTCATTGATTTCTGAGTACAAGACACGTTATTTGATTAGGGGTAACTGTGTCATGGGTGATATTCGCGCTTTATATCGTCTTTCCAGCTTGCTGGGCTTGTGTACCGTAAACAATGATGTAAACGCGCATGCAAAAAGTCAGTGGCGGCTAGCAGGAACCGCACTTCCACACATGTCGGCTCACTTGACCTTAAAACCCAGGAGGTACGTTCACCGCAGCACTCGGCGGCAATTCGAGGACGACTGAACCAACTCAGTCCGTTACTTCTCCTCCGCCACCCAGCGCCCTCCCCGCAACAGCAGACGCATTGTGGACAACAGAGCGCTCTCCAGTCTTCCTTGGTTGCCGGTGGTGCTGTGTACCAAAACTCCACAACAGTCATTTCAGCCTCATCAACATCCGCTCACTGTCGAACAAGAGTCAGCTGATCCAGGACATTATATCTGACCGTAAACTTGACTTTCTTAGAGTGACAGAAACTTGGCAGCATCCAAATGACCATTTACAACTTAACAACTCCACTCCGCCTGGCTTTGTTCACATCTCTCAACCTCATAAAATAAAAATAATAAATCTCACAAACTTGTTGCTCGGGCCGCGGAGGAGGTCTCGCTGTGCTCTATCGTGAGGGCTGGAACCTGTTTTTATATACTTTATTTTTTCTTTTAACTTTATTAACAAATATTGCACATACAAAATACCAAACACAAAACTCCACACTGTGTGCAAAATTCAATTTTCACGTTAATTGTAATGTAAAACAGGTTAAGCAAAAATAAAACAAAAATATTAAAGGCGAAGGAATCTGTTAGAGTTTCAAAAGAGACCATGTTTCAACTGTTCTGAGAGCTTTTTTGTTAGTGGAGGATTTTATACTGTTTACATACAGTACCATATCTTTCTGGAAAACATAAAATACTGTTTTTTGTTAGCATATTTACACTTGTGTGTAAAATATTTAGCCATAATTATAAGTAAATTAACAACATATATTTTCTCTGGATTATGTCTCCACAGTGTAAAATATCCAACAATAATATGCTCATAAAATAATCTATAATCTTCACCTAGATGAGTCCTTATAAAATATATCAAATCTTTCCAAAATACTTGAGTGAAGGAGCAATACCAAAAAAGATGAGGCACAGTTTCTGGTGAGGAATGACAAAATGACCAGTTTATGTCCAGATCTTTTTTAAACTTGGTAAAGAAGTGTTTCACTGAATAAAATTCATGAAGAGTTTTGAAAGAAATGTCTCTGATTTTATTGGTGATGAAATACGTTTGTGGCAGGGACCAAACATTTTTTCACTAAGTTCTACAGGCAAACCTATTCCAATATGAGATAACATGCGGTTTTGTGGCAATCTCACAGAGAACGGATACTTTGATTATTCCTGCCAGCTGAAAAACAGATCTTTCCACACCACAATTCCGTTAATTTGGGAGGAGAACATGGAGTATTTGAAGGAAAACTGCCACATAGAAGTCTAACACCACCTGGGATGGCTCCAGTAACCAATGCAAACTCTGCTAGTGGGACATGCAGACTATAGCATGGACAGAAACTCAACATATATCAGGTTACCTTGTGGATTAATCAGCTGTGTCACAAGAGAAATATTCTTTTCTAACCAATTTTCAAGAAAAATACTCTTGTTTTTGTATAAAATATCTGCACTATTCCAATTGTAGTAGCGATGAGGAGAAAAATTATGTTTGTACATCAAAGTCCATGCCAATATAACCTGCTTATGAAAATTAGACAGTTTTAAAGGAATTTTCCCTATTTTGAAATTACATAATAGAAGAAATGGCAGACCTCCAAGCTTATCAAATATATATTTTGGTATGAAATTTCAACATGAGGTTTCACTTTTTAAGAGTTTTTTTAACCATTTAATTTTGAGGACATCATTTAGAGTGGAAAAGTCAAGGAAGGCAAGTCCTCCGTCTTTTGATGAATTATTTACTACTGATTTTCGGACATAGTGGATTCTATTTCTCTAAAGGAAATGAAAAACTATCTGATCAATCCTTTTTGCATTTTAACAGTCCAGAGATAGTGAGGAAGCACTGTAAACCAGTCTGGAAATTCCCTCTGTTTTAGCTAAGAGGGCACAACCTTTTAGTGCAAGATCTCTTTGTAGCCAGTGATTAAACTTATTTTGTGCTTCTGCAAACATAGGATTATAGTTATTCAGTTCTTTGTTTTTGATCTGCAAAGATAGGATTATAGTTATTCAGTTCTTTGTTTTTGATCTGCAAAGATAGGATTATAGTTATTCAGTTCTTTGTTTTTGATCTGCAAACATAGAATTATAGTTATTCAGTTCTTTGTATTTGATCTTTAGTTATCTGCAATCCCAAATATGTGAAATTTTATTTGACTACTATATTATTTATGGATGTTAGAGCACATTGTTTAAGAGGAAATAACTCACATTGTTTAGGTTTAGATAAAGTCCAGATGCTTTTGAAAATGTATCTATAACTTGAAGAACCATGGGAACCTGTGAGGAGTTTTTTAAGAATAATGTGGTATCATCTGCCAGTTGACTTATAAGAATGTTTTTGAGGGACGGAAACACTCCAGTGGAAAGTTCTTCCGGTCCTGCTCCCCCCACTCAGTTGCATGGAGTGCACCGCCTTTATGCTTCCTGGACCTACTCCTACTGTCATAGCAGTGGTTTACCGCCCCCTAAGGGCAACAGTGACTTTATAGATCAGTTTGGATCCCTGCTCACCCACCTTTAATCCCTCCCACCCAATGTCATGATTTTAATATTCATATTAAGTTGGTAAAATATGGCTGTAGCCAATTAAATCATGCTCTGAAAGTCTCTTATTAAATCAATGTTGGTCAGTTAAATTCCCTAAAAGCACCAACTACTCTATGTGGGAACCTGCATCACTGCTTAGCTGTGGTGGGCCGGTCCCCGACTGCGATGCTGCATTTGGCTGGTTGTGCGGCTGGTCAGAGACAGGAAGGTTCCAATTATTAGCGCTTCCACTATCCTGTTTTCGTGCTCAGCCTATTTCTCATTATCTTTTCACCCATCAGAGGGGTGTTGTGCGTAGGTACACGGAAGGGGGCCCTATTTTTAAATTTTGTATTTTTATTTATTTATTTATTTTTTTCATTTTCATGCTCGTTTTTATTTTATTTGTTTTGTTTTGTTTTGTTTTAATGTAAAGCACTTTGTGTTATACTTTTATATGCAAAGTGCTTTATAAATAAAGTTTGATTGTTATTGACAATACCAGCCTTTCCCTCACCAGAGACTTCTGTTCCTGCTTGGACAGTTTTAATTTTAACCAATCAGTTCAACTTCCTACCCACATAAAAGGATGTACTCTGGACTTAATATGCTGCTCCGGCATAACTCCCATTAACTGTTCTGCAGGCGAGATCCCTGTAACTGAGCATTTTCTAGTTTCATTTAGTATTTCTGTCTGTCTAACCGTCACTAAACCTTAACGCCTCGTCACTTTTCGCAATGTCAAAAATATTAATCTAGAAATGCTCTCCTCCCATATAGGTGACATTTTACTCCCAGATTCTCATGATCCTGATGCACTTGTTTCTTTTTACAATAGTAGTCTTGTTGATATTCTGAACCTCCTTGCTCCTCTCAAAACTTGCAGTGTTTCCTTCATCAAATCTGCCCCATGGTTCACTCCTGAACTCTGTAAAATAAAAGCTAGAAGTCACCAGCTTGAGCTGCTCTTCAGAAGAACTGCACTTTCTGTGCACAGGGAAATGTTTAAAACTGATCTCATAATGTACAAAGATCTGGTATCACTCACGAAAAGAGATTATTACTCTAAGCTCTTCTGTGTCAACAAAGGGAATCTTAAAACTGTTTTTTCAATTATGAATAATATCTTTCAGGCCCCTGATAACCTTCCCCCTCATATGTACTCCACTAACACCTGCCAATCCTTTCTGTCATATTTTGACAAGAAAATTCAAACCATACAAGATGACCTTCATTACCCTGACCCGCTCTTCATCCCTTCTGACTCTTTCTCTGTGTCCCATGTATTTTCTTATTTTCAGTTGCCTAATCGTAGTCGACATTTCTTCCCTCATCAAAGAATCCAAACCCTCTATTTGCTAGCTTGATCCTCTTCCAACATTTCCTTTTCAAATCCTGTCTCCCACAACTCCCCCTTATTTCAGCCATTATTTATTCTTCAGCAACGTCTGGTATTGTCCCTTCACTTCTCAAAACTGCAGCAGTGAAACCAGTTTTTAAAAAACCTGGTTCAGATCCCACCATTCTTGGCAAGTGTCGACCTATCTCCAATCTGCCAATCATTTTAAAGGTACTCAATAAAGTAGTAGCCTCTCAACTCCATCAGCATCTGAAACAAAACCGTCTTTTTTAAATCTTTCAATCTGGTTTCTGTCCCACCCACAGCACTGAAATTGCTCTTCTGAAAATAACCAACGACATTCTTCACGCTGCTGACTCTTGACTTATCACCATTCTCCTCCTCCTTGATCTGAGTGCGGCCTTTGACACTACATCCCACTCAATTGTCCTCCATAGATTCTCCTCTCCTGGCATCACTTCAACCCCTGTCCATTGGTTCCATTCTTATTTCTCAGGCTGCACTCAGTTCATTCAGCTAAAGTCCTTCAATTCTCATTCCTCATCTCTCTCTTCCGGTGTTCCCCAAGGCTCTGTTCTTGGTCCTCTCTTATTTATCACTTACTTCCTTCCACTTGGTAACATCTTCCATAAATTCAATATCAACTTCCATTGTTATGCGGATGACACCCAGCTCTATCTCTCCAGCAAACCCAATTCCTCTCTCCCACCCTCCTCCCTCACCTCCCGTTTACTTGAAATTAAAAACTGGTTCACTCAAAAATTTCTAAATTTTAATAGTGATAAAAACAGAACTAATACTTGCTGCCTCTAAATTCACCCTTTCGAAAGTTCCAAAATTCACGCTCTCCATTGACTCTTCTTCAGTTTACCCCTCCCCTCAGGTAAAGAGTCTGGGTGTCATTCTTGATTTTTCACTCACCTTTGAACCCCACATTGATAACATTACTCGGTCCGTCTTCTTTCAACTGCGCAATCTAAATCTTTTTTCCCCCTCCCTTACTATCCACTCTGCTTCCATTTTGGTTCATGGTTTAGTCACTTCTTGTCTTGATTACTGTAATGCTTTTCTCTTTGGTTTACCTAAAAAAACTCTCAAAAAACTCCAACTGGTCCAAAATTCAGCTGCTCGCATCATTTCCAGAACTCCACCATTTCATCACATCACCCCCACATCAGCCCCACCTTATTTATCAGATTTTCTCCATATTTATACACCCCCCACGCTCTCTCCGGTCTTCTTCATCCCTGCAGCTCTCTGTACCCCCATCCGACTGATCACCATGGGGAGCAGAGCCTTCAGCCACTCGGCCCCTCAACAATGGAACTCCCTCCCCCTGGACCTCTGTATCATTGACTGACTGCCTATCTTTGAATCCACACTCATAACTTACCTCTTTAAATCTGCCTTTCTTCTCTGAGTTGCCCTTCCATCCATTGGCTGAATTTATTGTGCTTTTAGTGTTGATTTTATTTATTGGACTTATTTTATTTTACTTATTGTATTTTCTGTAATTTGCCACTGTAATTTCTTGAGTGGCAAGAAAGGCTCTTTAGATAAAATGCATTATTTTTTATTTTATTAGATGTATAGAAAGGAAAAGAAGTTGCCGCATTGATAAAAGAGGAAGAGTAGAAAGGGTTTAGGTCTTCTGTTTGTAAAGAGAAATGATAAAATATAGCCAGGGAACCACTAACAGCTGCGACTTCTGCGACAAAGAATGCCTGTCCCGGATTGGCCTTTACAGCCACCAACGACACTGTCCCAGACAATCCAACACCAAGACGAGAGCCAAGATACATCATTCATGTCAACACTGACCGACAGAGGCCAATTATGATACGTATATATATTTATACATTTTTGTTTTTATTTTATTTATTTTATTAAAACATTTATTTGTTGTTTTTTTTATTTTTTTTATTTACATTTACCATTTTATATCGGTTTATTAAGGTTTATTTATGTACTTATTTGAGTATTTATCTATTTTAATTTTTATTTTATTGCTTTTACTTTTTTTACTTTTTTTCCTCAGAGGGATCCTCCACATCAGTGACTGACCATTCTCAGTGAACGGGGTAACTGCAATGAGGTCTCCAAAGTCTTTATTTTAATTTAGATCTGGGGAGTCCCATGGCAGTGCATTCTATGAACTTGAGTGGGGGGTCACTGATGTGGACATATCCACAAAATATCATTTCCCTACTTCAGCACAAAGCCAGATTTCTACATTGCATCATTGTATCAATCTTCTTATCATGTTTTGTGTGTATGTGTGGTGTGTGGGGGGAGGGGGGTGTCATTATGTTGGTTTTAAAGAAAATAGTTGATTTGTTGTTAAATTTGATTATGTTTTTAGTGTAAAGCCCTTTGAGTAGCATAAGTTGTAAATAAAGTTTGATTTAATTTGAATTTTGATTTGATTTGAAGTTTGATTTGATTTGTTCCAACTTAACTTTTGTTGTAGTCCATAAGTAATGAAATGAATGAAATGCAAATATAACTGATACTTGGCCCCCACTTCTCCTCTGCTCACACACTTAGCATCAGCTCGCCACAGGGCTGTGTGCTAAGGTCTCTGCTGTACAACCTCTACACTCGCAACTGTAGTCCAGGCCACAACAATAACCACATTCTCAAGTTGGACAATGATACTCCAGTGGTTGGACTCATTTCCAAAGGTGATGAGTCAGCCTACAGGGAGGAGGTCCTGAAGCTGACAACCTGGTCTTTAGATGAAAAGCTCATTCTAAACACAAAAAAGACCAGGGAGATCATCAATGACTTCAGGAAACATTGCAATGACACAGCCTCCCTCCATATCAATAACGAACGTGTGGAGAGGGTCAACACCATCAGGTTTCTCTGCGTCCTCATCTCTGCCCACATCTCTTGGACAGCAAACACCATAGCAATCCCCAAAAAGGCTCAGCAGCATCCACATTTCCTGAGGGTCTTCAGGAAGAACAATTTTAAAACCAATCGGCTGCTGACCTTCTACCGCTCATCCATCGAGAGCCAGCAGACATACAGCATGACAGTTTGGTTTGGTTTGGCAGCTGCACAACCACAGACGGGAAAGGCTGCAGAGAGTTTGATGAGACAGCTCAGATCATTGGACACCACCCCGACTGACATATTTTTCTCATGCTGCCTCAGCAGAGCCAAAAAGATCTTGTAATGTCAAAACTTCCTACCTCCCTGCTGTCAAATGGTACATGCCTATTTCAAACAGGCCTTTATTTGTACATACATTTTTGGACACAGACATGTTTATATATTGCATAGATCGCTTCACACATTTCTACAGACTGGTATATATTTGCACATCTTATTTTATATCACATACATGCCTATATTGTATTTTTTTAACTTGTTATATTTTCTTTTTTTTGCACTGAGGTAGTGACAGCTCCAACTTGATTGTTCATGTAGACCAGTGTTTTTCAACCTTTTCTGAGCCACGGCACACTTTAACCTTAAAAAAAATCCCGCGGCACACCAGCATCCAAAAATTTAAAAAAAAAACAAGGAGAAACTCATAGTCTGTATTCATCTACAGCCCCTCCACAATCTCACATGCATTTTTGAGATAATTGTTGCAGAAAAAGCTGGAAACTGCAGCTGTTTTTTTCTAAAAGATGCAATAAAAGTTAAGTTAGAAGATTTAAAAACAGTTTGATGTGTGTACGTTGGTTTCAAGACGTTTAACAACAGATCTCTTTGTGCGCTGTCACTCTCACAACCCAATGCATCATGGGAGATGTAGTGCATAAAACGGGCGGAGAGCGCGTCTCTGAGCTTCATTGTTTTGTTCACTTGTTCCACGGTCTGATGCCGGATTCTGTGGAAAGCTACACCGCTAAAGACGAGCTTTAGCTGGTATTTTTGTTAGAACTGAGCGACTTTACGAGCTAAATTGGGACAAGGAAGTGAAGACTTTAACCACTTCTGATTGGTCAGACTGATGACATGTGATTAAGCCCCCCAAGAATGATTGGTGGAGACAGTTAAAGGGGTGGGACTTTTCCAAAATACAGCCAAAGCTGCAGCTGAATCCCGGTACAGTCATTCTTATCAAAATGTGTTTAACCTTGTGCTATCTTAGATTACCCCTCCCTTACATTGACGTGTTCTCCCTACCATGACAAAGGTGGATAAAGGTGGAAAGGTTTCATGTAATCCATGGACACCAGTGAAGATCACAAATCATTGAAGAAAAAAGGTTCAGAGCACTGTCTAGTGGGTCTAGATGACCCAACTCCCAATGTTAAAGTGCCTAGGATAGCACAAGGGTTACTAAAATAAAATAAACGCAAAGAAAAAGTATTTTACGATCTTTTATATTCCTAACTCCTCAGTGTTTTATCAGGGCCTGTTTGGATGAACAGAGAGCTGAAATCCTGGACATGGGAAATGTTTTTAAATCAGTTAATGAGGGGAATTTCCCAAGGCACACTTGACCATCTCCCACGGCACACTAGTGTGCCGCGGCACACTGGTTGAAAAACACTGATGTAGACAACAATAAAGGCATATCCATCCATCCATTTATCCATCCATCCATCCATCCATCCACTCAGCAAGCTAGATTTATTAATTGATTGTAATAAAAAACAGCACTGCCAACCAGACTTAAGTCTTTGATGTGTTATCTTATGCACCTTTAACACTGCAGGACAATTGAACCTACGAGTGGCAAACTGTATTGTTGAACTCAATCTTTCGCAGTGATTTTTGTTAGGCAAAAGAACCAGAGGTTTTTAAGCATGTTAGATTGGTTTAGTGATTAACTGTAAGCTTGAGCATCTAAACTGTAAAAGAAGAAACCGTTTGATGGTGGAGTTTGTTTAAATCCAGAGAGGAATTAACCAATGTTGCGGCAAAGTTGTGGTGACGGGACAGAGTTGCAGTGTCAAGAAAAAGGTACAGGATCTGTTTCGATCGCATCTTCCCAAAATCTTGAAGGTGCCATCTATACTTAGAAGTGACTTTCCAGGGTTATCACAACCCTTACCCATGGTGTTGTTGCAATATTGTTTGACTTTAAAATTTGTCAGAAACTCAACTTAGCAACTGTTTTCATCCTTTTTACAGTTTTCTCAGTCACTTTAGTACAATTCTCAGATCAGAATCGAAGATTGCAAATACGTGTGTGCATTTCTCAGAACAATTTGTACAAACAGCAAAACACTATGGATTTCTTGCAAAAGCCTGTAACTTGCTCAAAATCTTTAGTTCATCTCTCAAAACTCTTTATGTCATTGAACATGTCAGTGCCATCAGAATGTCAAGTCCTTGTGTCATTGTCTACGAAGAAGACAGTCAAATTACTTAGTCATGTTGTCAGTATAACTGTGTACTTTAGAGGGAGGTTCTGATGTAAACTATGGCTAAAGGTTTGCTGACAATTATTGTAAAATGTAAGTTACACCTTTTTTGTTTGATTGCAAGAGACTGGACAAGATTCAAATTTACACTTTTATTGTTCATATTGTAATTTGTTGACAGACCATGTCATACCAACATAGAAAAACCCACTGCAAACAGTAACACAATGAGGAAAAAAAGATAGGACAATATTCTGTACAACAGTACAGGCAGTGCAGTAGGAATTGGTGTGGTCTTACTACACCTCTTGTCATTCCTGTATGTTAGGCCACAAATTCTCATCCACATCAGCGAATATCCTCTCTTGCAATGCAACGAAATATGTTTGTCACATTATGACAACTTGGTCAACGTTTTTGCAGTTAATGACTTATACGATGAACTACTGATTAGGTGTTTTGAGGAGTAAGACTATTGCACAGTGAACTATATAATACATTTTGATCAACATGACAAACAATTGATAATGTAGCAAAGAGCAGATAAATGTACATAATCATTTGCATGGATGTACCAAAGCAATTGCAACTTGTTCAAAGTGAGAAGCTGCTTATATGATGTGCACAAGTGACATCATGATGTGAAGATTGAACAAATAGTTTTGGGAATTTCATTCTGATCTGAGAATTGTACTAAAGCGACTGAAAAAACTGTAAGTTGTCTATCCAAAGATCGTGATACTCTGTTACGGGGCTGTGCCGAAGGTCAATCGCAGAGTGATTACTTCTGAGAACAAATTTTGTATGTGTGTTAAACATGTGAAAAGTTTACTTTTTCAACTTCAGTCATACGGTTCCTGTTACGGCCCCTTTGATGTATAGGGGATGTCTAGCATAACATGAAATTAAAGATTTGCCCTGACTATAACAAAAACACTTAAGGTTTCTCCAGCCAAAATATACCATATGTTTTTACAATTAAGAAATAACAAACAACAATAACTTAAAAGTGAAGCAAAAAGGCTTCAGGGTAAACCAAGGCCAAAATAACAACCAAAACCCCACCTAACTGGAATATGTAATCTTACCTGTCAATTAAAGAAAAGGGAAATCAATGACAAAACACTAACCAACCTAGGCTAACAAAAACAGGAGAAAACGAGTAATAAATAAAATGGCAGTTCACCCTTGCAGCTTCACTTAACCAAATCTACACTAAACAAAAGACAACACAGAGTGGTTCTGGTTACAAAACCACAACATTACAAAGTGCAACACAAACTAAAACAGGTGGAGAACTACAAAACAAATGGAGAAGAGTGCCAAGCTGCAGCAGAGACAGGTTGCAGCAAATCTCCTTTCTCGCAGGTTGGAGGTCTACATGGTGCTTTTAAAGGCCGCCTCGATCAGCTGGGGTCCGAATGGAAGCCACACTCTTTCCAGCACAACACATGAAAATAATCACACAAACATACAAAGATGCACAAAAACAACAAAGTCCCACTCTGATAGAAATAAAATGTACAAAACAGAACAAAAAGAAACAAACAAAACCAAATACGGCCACAAAATAAGTGTGGTATTTTGACTTACATAATGGCTGAATAGGTCATACCTTTGTCATCTTACATTTCTGTACAGCATTAAACCTTAAAAGACTGCAAAACTACAAAGCATCAAGCAAAAGAAAAACTTGACAAAAGCACTTGAAAGACATGAGACATCCGTCTGGTAGTCATTGGTGACCTGTATCTCACCTGATCCTGATAATCTGCCAGATTGCATTTGGAATTTCGAAAGACGTCTGTATTCATTATCCTCATCACTGGTATCTTCATCCATTTCCTCATCTTGGAATTGTAAATCAAGTTCTGGATAATCAATAGTCTCATCTAAGATTGGATCTACATAAATATCATCAACAGGTTAATGGACTTGTGCAATTACATTCTCATAGTCATTATCATTATCATTGGTGTCTTCATCCATTTCCTCCACTAGACTTTTACTCTCAGCACTCACACACTTTCTTTGGGATTGTAAACCAAGTTCTGGATAATCAATACTCTTGTCAAAGACTGGATCTACATAAGTATCATCGACTGGCTGATGGAAATGTGCAGTTACATTCTCATAGTCATTATCATCATCACTGGTTCCTTCATCCTCTTCATCCGTTTCCACATCCTGCCTGTTATTCTCCGTATTCAAACACTTTCTTCTGGATCGTGAATCAGCTTCTGGATAATCAATCTTCTCATCATATATTGCATTCACATAATCATAACTGTTTTCATCTTCTGATTCCTTTGTGAGTCTTGATGGAATGTGTTCTCCATCAGGATTTTCATAATCTTCCTCACTGTCTCTAGTGCATTCTTGAAGAGCCCCTGAAAAATTGAAACCAGAGTTAAGGGACTCTTTGAACAAACTGCTGTACTTTAAATATATTTTATCTTGAAGAAGACAGACTTTGAGTCTGGTAAAGAACCGCTGAATTCTTGAGTTTTCTTCTCCTTCGAACCAGACAGATCAGGATCAAGATGAACAGCAGCAGAAGAAAGATTCCACCAGATATCAACAAGATCAACAACAGGGACTCTGGAAGACACAATTGATCCACAAAACAAGTCTAGTTCATTTCCAGCACAGGTTTTTTTTTGACGATTTTACAAAAATATTTTGTTTATAACTAAAAATACTTGCCTAAACATAACACATACATTCAGATCTTGAGAAACTGCATAGCACATGATCTCATACATTCTTGTGTAACTAAACTACACAAAGCACATGCTTAGTACATGTGTGTTGTTTTCCTTCCATTGTTCACCCACAAATGACCATAAAAGATCCATGTTAGACGGTCCACCATTTATTGGCAGCTATAAGTAACGTGGTCATAAAGTCAAAGCTTGTATAGCCAAACCAGCTTTCTCCTGATTAGCCGACGCAGGTGATCCACATCCTCATTGCTTTTTTTATTCACTGTTTTACTATTAAAGTGAGCACTTCTTCATAACACTGCTAAGAGTGTAAAGTTTACTTACGTTCAACAACAACAGTGATGGGTGCTGATGCAGCAGAGGTGAACGTGGTTGTAGGCAGGATGACCTGATACACACAGCTGTAGTTACCTTGGTGTTCAAACTCTGCCTCAGGAAAGGTAAAGGAGGCTAAGTTGTTGGCGGCTGGGAGTCTGTTTGTCTTGTTGGAGCCATGAAACATGAGGAGGAAATGACCCTGAGGAACGTCATCAGGGATGAAGCAAGTTAAGTTAAAGCTGTGACCCCTGGTAACCTCCGCTTCTCCAGGACCCCAGACCAACCCCACTCCAGGAGACGTGAGTGAGATATAAGGCATCTGCAGTTCCGCTACAACAATAAACAGGACATGATTAGCACATGAAACCTGCAGAAATTTCATTTAAATTAAATCATTTAAATTTCTGCCTTTCTCTGTCTCTTCTGGTGTGCCCCAAGGTTCTGTCCTAGGTCCCTATTCTTTTCAGTACTCATCTTTACCCCTTAGCAATATCTTCCATAAATCTAATATACAATTTCATTGTTTTGCAGATGACACCCAGCTCATCTAGCAAACTTTACTTCTCTCTTCCACCCTCCTTCCTCCACTCCTGTCTAGCTAAAATCAAAAACTAGTTAACCTTAAATTTTCTAAAACAAAATAGTTATAAAACCAAGCTACTTCTTGTCGGTTCCGAATCGACCATCTCAAAAAGCTACAGAT
This sequence comes from Oryzias latipes, assembly GCF_053564925.1. Taxonomy (NCBI): domain Eukaryota; kingdom Metazoa; phylum Chordata; class Actinopteri; order Beloniformes; family Adrianichthyidae; genus Oryzias; species Oryzias latipes. The sequence goes on along the minus strand of NC_136256.1, from coordinate 13,895,775 downwards.
TTTAGTCTTTTCATTGACTTATCGTCTGTCTCCCCATCTTCGCAGGTATAGAGTCCTGGTGTCATCCTGGACGGTTCAATATCTTTTCAGTCTCATATCAATGACATTGATCGGGGTGCCCATTTCCATTTACGTAACATTAATCACCTACATCCCTCCTTTTTTTAATTTTATTTTTTTAACTTGTCCTGTCCAACAGCTGGGCAGGCAGATGAGAACTGAGGGCCTCTTGTGTTGGACATATTTTACTTTAACAACAGGAGTTATTAATCTTCAGACAAACCAAAGGTATGTCTGAATAAACCCCTTTTGTAATTGAGGCCAAACTTTATTAATTTCAATCATGTTTGAAAATCTTTGGTGTTGGACCAGACGGAAAAGAAGAAGGGGAGAAGAGAGAGGAATGTTAGAGAGGGGGGAGGAGGGGGGTAAGAGGGTGATAATAGGAGGGGGGGGATAAGACCATGAAGCAGCATAGAGCAGCAAGTTTACTGGTAGTTTATCATTAAGGTACGGTTCAAATGTAGTACAAAAAGGGCGGGGCCTGTCCACACACACACTCAAATGTTATCAACACACCTGCTGGCTGCAAAAATGTCCACATGTCAACATGTACACAAAACAGATAGTGTTCACACACCCATACTTATGCCTTCAAACCAACTAGTGAGAAATATTTCATTCATTCAATCATGCAAACTATTAGTGCAAAGGTGAGCTAACACCTGTGCTCAGGCGAGTGTTTATGTTCTTCTGAAATGGACGGTGGAATGTGAAAAGAAGGAAGGAGAGTGCCCAGCCATCCCCAAACCAAGACCCCCACCGCAGCAGCAGCGGCAGCCAGAACCCCCCAACGCCACATGGCAGCAGGCAGAGAACAACCGCCCGCCGGGCGACCAAATCCGCCACCCAGGCCAGGGCCAGTAGGACCGCTGCGAGACCCCCAGAGCCAGAGAGCAGGGAGGCGCGGGGGAAACAGAGCGCCGCCCCAGCCCAACCAGGAGAGCAGCCCCCCCGCCGCGCCGGGAGAGCCCAACGCAGGGCCCCACCCGAGAAGGGCGCCCACAGCCCCAGACGAGCACCCCATCACCACCCAGGAGTTCTGGGCATCCCCCCGCCCCAACCCGAGGTACAAGCCAGGACCCCCCAAGGGAGAGGGGAGGGGGACAGATGGTCCTAGGTCCCACCTTCCTTGCAAAATGTGTGTGCGTGTATGTGTGTTTGTGAAGGTGTGTGTGTGCATGTGTGTGTGTTTGAATGTATATTTTGAGGGGGGAGGGGTGTGTGTACTAAGGGGGGTGCAGTTAAAATTGGCGGGTAGGGCACTGAGGGGACATCTCCTGATTACTCACAGTGATGTCCCCTCACCCTCCCCACCAAGGGGCCCTAAATGTCTAAGGTGCGGTTAAAATTGGCGGGTAGGGTGCTAGGAGGACATCTGCTGCTTGCTGGCAGTGATGTCCAAGCACCCCCCCTACCAAGGACCCTACATGTCTAAGGTGCAAATAAAACCGAAAGAGGGGGGGCCCACTCCATACGGACACGTATGGAGTGGACTCCAGCCAAGCCACAGTCAAGTACTCCAGCTACGCCACAGTCAAGTGCTCCAGCCACGCCACAGTCACGTATATTCAGCCACGCTGCTGACTAATGCTCCTGTCACGTCAAGATCAAGACCCGACTTCTCAGCACTCGACTCAATCGAGTCTCCGCCACGAACTCTGAAATGCTTCACCCTTATCTTCATCCTCGCCTCAGTCTCAGCTCCGCCAGAGTACCAGTCTCACTATTCACCAAGACCCGCTGGTTCTACAATAAAACTCATTACTTACCTCTCCACCTACCTGCCTCATCCTTCCCGGGTCCAGCTTCTGGGTTTGTCTCGTGTTCTGACCATGACAGAACGAAGTGGCCCAACTCCCGACCCAGCTGACCCGAAAGAAATCCGTCTCATCCTCTCACAGCAAGAAATCATTCTTCACCAGCAAGCAGATGTTATAACCCAGATGTCTACAGCGCAATATGATCTTTATCGCCGTCTTGACAGTGTGTCACAAACCTGTATGGAATTATCTGGACAAATTTCTAACTCCCCAGATACTACTCCACTCTTGTCTTCCGGCAACATTACAATTTCCGCTTCCCCCTCGACCCCAGAAAACTATCGTCTTCAGCCGGAGCCTTTGTACGGTAACGTAGAAGCTTGTGGGGGTTTTTCTCTTGCAATGTCAGCTCTTGTTCCAACAGTCCCCCGGATACTACCACACGGACCACAGTAAAATCACCATGATCATCAACTCTCTCAGGAACAAAGCGCTACAATGGGCCCAAGCCTTCCTAGCAGCTAACCCCATCACGTATCTGCCGTTTGAACGCTTCATGGGTGAGTTCAGACTCATTTTTGTTCAACTCCGAAAGCAGGAAGAAGCCACCAAACAAGTACTAAGGCTCAAGCAACGTAATCGATCTGTCAGCGATCACATGATCAACTTCCGGATCCTAGCGGTGGAAGCAGGATGGACCGATCCAGCGCTTTGAGGTATTTTTTATCAGTCACTCAACGAAGTTATTAAAGATCATCTGTGTACCCAGCCCGAAACATCATCTTTTGAAGAACTTGTTGCTGCCGATGGCAGTTGTTAACCAGGCTTCACACATAAATATGTAAAACTGTGGGACACAATCATGAAGTGGAATGAAATTTATTGGATATTTCAAACTTTTTTTAAACTAATAAAAAACCTAACATAATATTGGGCGTGCAAAATTATTTGGCCCAATTACTTTCATTGCAGCAAACTCTCTCCAGATGTTCAGAGGATCTCCAAATGATCCAATGTTGACCTAAATGATTAATGATGGAAAACAGAATCTACTTGTATGCATTCAAGTCTCTGTAGAAAAGCACCTGCTCTGTGAAACCTACAAAGACCATGCCGTCCATCTGAACTTTCAGCTCAAACAAGGAGAAGACTGATCAGAGATGCAGCCAAGAGGCCCATGATCACTCTGGATGAACTTCAGAGATTTACAGCTGAGGTGGGAGAGTCTGTCCATAGGACAACAGGCAGTCATGTACTGCACAAATCTGGCCTTTATGGAATAGTGGCAAAAAGACAGACATTTCTTAAAAATATCCATAAAAAGTGTTGTTTAAAGCTTGACGTAAGCCACCTGAGAGACACACCAAACATGTGGAAGAAGGTGCTCTGGTCAGATAAAAACAAAATCAAACTTTTTTGGCATCAGTGCAAAACATTATGTTTGGCACAAAAGCAACACAGCTCATCACCCCGAACACACTATCCCCACTGTCAGACATGGTGGTGGCAGCATCATGGTTTAGGCCTGCTTTCTTTCAGCAGGGACAGGGAGGATGGTTAGAATTGATGGAAAGATGAATGGAGCCAAATACAGGACATTTCTGGAAGAAAACCTGCAAAAGACATGAGGCTGGGATGGAGATTTGTCCTACAACAAGACAATGATGCAAAACATCAAGGAAAATCTGCAATGCAATGGTTCACAAATAAACATACTGTATCCAGGTGTTAGAATAGCCAAGTCAAATCCAGACCTGAATCCAATCAAGAATCCGTGGAAAGATCTGAAAACTGCTGTTCACAGACGCTCTCCATCTAATCTCACTGAGCTCCAGCTGTTTTGCAAGAAGGAATGGACAAAAATTATGGTCTCTTGAAGTGCAAAACTGATGGAGACACACCCCAAGCAACTTACAGCTTCAATCACACCAAAAGGTGGCGCTACAAAGTTTTAACTTAAGGGGGCTGAATGAATTTTCCTGCCCAATTTTCAGTTTTTCATTTGTTCTAAAGGTTTGAAATCCAATAAATTTCTTTCCTCTTCATTATTGTGTCCCATTTTTGTTGAGTCTTCACAAAAAAAATACAGTTTTATGTCTTCATGTGTGTAGCTTGAAATGTGGCAAAAGGTTTATAAGTTCAAGGTGGCCGAATACTTTCACAAGGGACTGCAAGTTTCCTCACGTTGAACATACAAAAGTATGACAGATTCTCCCAAACCTGCTTTCAAGAGGCAGGGGTATCTCTTTCCAACAAGCTCACTTCTGATTGGCAACGATGTTGCCATAGAAATATTGATTTGATAGACTCTGACCAACCACTGCTTACTGATGACTTCTGGCTCCAACATGGTGGCATGTGTACCATGAAAAAAAGGCAACTGGACTGACTTTATTGATAACGCTTTCTTTTACAGTACAGTACATACAGTGCACTTAAGTGGTATTTACATGGTACTTATTGTGTAACTACTGGGTACTTTCAGGGTATTTACATGGTACTTTTTATGGGACTTACTGGGTACTTACATAGTACTTTTTTGTGTCTATTCTGTACTTACATGATACTTACTGTTTATTTATGTGATACTATTTGGTTCATACCTATGTGGTACATACTGGGTATTGAAGATATACTTACTTCATGATCCACTTTTGCAGCATACAAAGTGTCATCACATTGACATTTGTTTTAGGTTCTCAACAAAACAGTAAAAAGGAGCATTCCAAAGAACGTATTCTTTTTCATATTATTTATCTTTTCTTCCAGAGTTTTGTGTTATTCCCGGAATGATTTGCACTCGTTTGGCAGTCAAGCATTGCAGTCAAAGCAATAAATAATTCACAGAGATTTATCAAACTCATTACAGAAATGATTAAATAAGTAAAATATATTTTGCATTTTAAAAGTCATTGTGCTTTTTACGTTCATTTGAGCTTCTATTGTGATTTTTCTTGCAGTTACAAACCTTGAAGAAGTCCTGCACCGTTACCAAACTGCCAAAGGAGTGCAAATTATTCCTGGAACAACACAAAACTCTGGAAGAAAAGATAAATAATATGAAAGAAAAATCTGTTCTTTAGAATGCTCCTTTTTACTGTTTTGTTGAGAACCTAAAAAAGAATGTCATTGTGATGACACTTTGTATGCTGCAGAAGTGTATCATATTAAAGATTGTTGTTTTCACTGCTGTCTTGTTTCTCTTTACATTTGCCTCATGTTACAAGACGTAATCAGGCCAGAATATGTTTTTACAATGCAGTTACTTAACCTTTACCAACAAGTTTGCATTGTGTCATTTATAAGGTCAGAAGACCAAGTGTGTTTGTAAACTGTACGGGAAGGTAATACGTGAACATGTCCAGCATTTACTACTGAAAGTACCATGTAATAGAGTGGAAATAGGGCTGACTTTCTTTTACAGTCCAGTTTCATTGTACTTAAGGGGTAAGTACCAAGTAATGTTCAAGTGAACATACCCGGGATTTACTACTGAAAGTACCAAGTACTAAAGTGGAAATAGGAATGACTTTCTTTTACAGTCCAGTTTCATTGTACTTAAGGGATAGTTTCTGTGGTAAATTCATGGTAAATACAATGAAACACACAAGTGCAGACCTAAAGGTCAAGGTATTTTATTTGTACTTACCTTGTTCTTACATGTGGTACGTACCACAAAAGACACATTTGTACGACATGTAAATACCCAGTAAGTATATCTTCAATACCCAATATGTACCACATAGGTATGAACCAAATATACCACATAAATACACAGTAAGTACCATGTAAGTACAGAGTAGACACAAAAAAAAGTACCATGTAAGTACCCAGTAAGTCTCATAAAAAGTATCATGTAAATACCCAGCAAGTACCCAGTAGTTACACAATAAGTACCATGTAAATACCACTTAAGTACACTGCAAGTACTGTACTGTAAATGAAAGCGTTACCACTTTATTTTGTTGGAGTGGGCAAAAAGTCATTTTCTATGGGTGAACCCACACTCAGTCCAGTTCTCATTCAGTGTTTCTAACTTTGAAGGGTAAGATAAACCTTTTGAAGGATGTACTATGTACTGACTAGACAAAAATATGTTTGTTAAAAAGTGAGATTTCTACTTTTCATTTAAGATTAAAAAAATTTATTTTTTTTAAATGCATCAACATTCCAACATGGTGATGGTCTGGAAATGGTTTGTAGCTTCAAGATCTGGACAATTTGTGCACATTTTATGTAATCTGGAGTTATTTTCAGTTTAACCAGAAAACTCTTGGAAGAGCATGTTTGGCATTATATTTTGCCCAAAAAGCTTGTCTTTTGCAGCAAAACAATGACCAAGCACATAACAATTTTAAATGAAAAAATGTTTTAAATAGATTTTGGAAAGTGCCTAAAATTTCCTCCTTAACTTCAAGCTCTAAGTGTTTTACAGACAAAATCTAGACGGTAATAAAATGTTGCTAAGCAATAAAAAAGAGAATTGTTTGTAATAGGCTGCAGAGAATCATGTTTGACACTTGTTGAACAGTTAGAGGTTACACTCAGTATGTTGAATAGAACAGAACAGAATAGAATAGAATAGAATAGAACACATTAGAATAGAATAGAATAGAATAGAATAGATCTTTAATAATCCATAAGGACATTTAAAATTGGCCATCTGCTCATAAAACACACACAAATGTTAAAAACAATAAAAATGTGCTGAGGCCAAAAAGCAGAAATCTACTTTTTGACATTTCATAAACTACAGAGAAGGAACTATAACTTGCTAAGGTATTACAGCAGTAATTTAAATTCTCTAAAAAGTAAAATAATGCTCTTCTGTTCTTCTCACTGATAAGGCTCAAATTCTGAGGGGCACTTAGAGGTGAAGTGAATGTTTGACCAGAAACTTTCTCGTAGTGACACTGGTACAATCCGTCATGATCAAAGTTTACTTTTTATGGAAGCGATTCTGTAGCATAAATAAAAAGCAAAGTCAAAACCAGAAATGCTTTTTAATTTTCAAAATGAAGCTGCATTTTTTGACTCAAAAATAAAATGAAAAAGCAATCCACCAAAATGCTTTTTCATTTCCTTCCTCAATACAGCTTTTTCTGTCACTTAATTAAAATGATAATGAAAATGGTATTTGACATTTCAATTTCAAGACGTTCCATGGTAAATGTGTAGCATAATTCATTTAGAAATGTCTAATTTGACAATTAAAATGGATTAATAGAAATGCTTTTTAATTTTCAAAATGAAGCTGCATTTTGTGACTCAAAATTAAAAAGAAAAAGCAATACTTCAAAATGCTTTATCATTTTATACTTCAACACAGCTTTTTCTGTCACTTAATTAAAATGATAATGAAAATGGTATTTGACATTTCAATTTCAAGACCTTCCATGGTAAATGTGTAGCATAATTCATTTAGAAATGTCTAATTTGACAATTAAAATGGATTAACAGAAATGCTTTTTCATTTTCAAAATGAAGCTGCATCAAATGACTCAAAATTAAAAAGAAAAAGCAATATTTCAAAATGCTTTTTCATTTTATACCTAAAACCGCTTATTCTGTGTCATAATTAAAACGAAAATGCAAAGAGGGGATTGCATTTGCATTTTAACATCCACCCCGCGCAAGTTGTCACAATATTCATTTAGAAAAAGCAATAGCAGAGGGGAGGCGGGGCGATGACGTCACTGCTTTCTCCGTGTGTCCGGCTGCTGACTGACGCACACACCAGGAGCAGACTGTGTTAGTGGCAGAGAAGACGGCTTTGTGATGGTTGTGAACTTCTGATGAGTTTCCACAGCTTCTCAGGACTAAGTAGCTGCATGTCCGCCTTCTGCGGTCCTCCTCCGGACCCACCGCGGACAAGCTTTGTTCTTCGGACCGCCAGCTGCCTTCGCATAGCCGAGCGCGAAGCTCCCGACGATCGCTGAAGGCGGAAATGCTGCTGCGATCTGAGAAACCATCATATGAATTTGTGTTTCCAGTGGTGTCCAGAACAAAATAAAGACATGTAATTCACAGATATTTACACCTTGATCTGCAGCTTCGCGGTGAATTTGCTGTTTGATTTATTAAGATCCAGGAATCCAGGTTTGAGCAGGCCAGGTCCAGCGGTTTTTGAACAGGACCCGGTTTTAGGTGATCTTAATGTGAAAAATGCAGCAGAATGTTCCTTCAGCTCCCTCGCGAATCAGAAGCTGTGAAGCCAATGTAAGCCAACTTTAGCGTCGTCTGACCGCACGGATTTAAAAACATATGATCGAGCAGGGCAGGCCCTTAAATATTACCATAAATGTAATAAAAGCACATTATGAAGATAGTCTCCTGGAGCTTCGCGCTGAGTGAGTGTTTTGGTCCAACCAGCAAACGTTTAGCATGGAGAAATCTGCTATCTGTTGATGGGGCTCCAGCTGTCATCAAACAGTAAATTCACCGCGAAGCTGCAAATAAATGTGTAAATATGTGGGAATTACATGTCTTTATTTTGTTCTGGACACCACTGGAAACACAAATTCATATGATGGTTTCTCAGATCGCAGCAGCATTTCCGCCTTCAGCGATCATCATCGGAGCTTCGCGCTCCGCTGTGCGAAGGCAGCTGGCGGTCCGCAGAACAAAGCTTGTCCGCAGTGCGTCAGGAGGAGGACCGCAGAAGGCGGACATGCAGCTACTTAGTCCTGAGAAGCTGTGGAAACTCATCAGAAGTTCACAACCAACTCAAAGCCGTCTTCTCTGCCACTAACACAGTCTGCTCCTGGTGTGTGCGTCAGTCAGCAGCCGGACACACGGAGAAAGCAGTGACGTCATCGCCCCGCCTCCCCTCTGCTAATGCTTTTTCTAAATGAATATTGTGACAAGTTGCGCGGGGTGGATGTTAAAATGCAAATGCAATCCCCTCTTTGCATTTTCGTTTTAATTATGACACAGAATAAGCGGTTTCAAGTATAAAATGAAAAAGCATTTTGAAGTATTGCTTTTTCTTTTTAATTTTGAGTCAAAAAATGCAGCTTCATTTTGAAAATTAAAAAGCATTTCTATTAATCCATTTTAATTGTCAAATTAGACATTTCTAAATGAATTATGCTACACATTTACCATGGAACGTCTTGAAATTGAAATGTCAAATACCATTTTCATTATCATTTTAATTAAGTGACAGAATAAGCTGTGTTGAGGAAGGAAATGAAAAAGCATTTTGGTGGATTGCTTTTTCATTTTAATTTTGAGTCAAAAAATGCAGCTTCATTTTGAAAATTAAAAAGCATTTCTGGTTTTGACTTAGCTTTTTATTTATGCTACATAATCGCTTCCATAACTTTTTACTTTAGAGATGGTGAATGTTGCAGCGCGGCTTGAAGAAATTTGTTTCTGTCTGAAGGAACCTGAGCTTTTCTGGAGAATAAATGTTTTTTCCAAAAGTTCAGCTGCAATGGAACAAGTATTTCTAACTTCCCAACCACACCAGATCTCTTCAGCATGATCCATGGAGATGCTGGGGATTCTCAAGGATTTCTGTGGAAAGTTTAGGTAAATAAAAAATTGACTGAAGAAGTGTCTTCTGACATTAGAAAAATCAACCACTTTATTAGCTGTTTTCAGATAAGTATCTTTCAGTCTTCCCTGATATTCACATTAAAGTTGGGAGAATGTCAACTGTAGACATAGATCTCTGTAAATATTACGTTGATATGACATTCCAGACTGGAAATAGTTCAGAGCCTCAGCAGAAGATGACTGCATCACAAACTCTGAGTCACATGTCAGGAAAAGTAAAGGATTTTCATAAAACTCACAATAATGTAAGAAATCTCCTTACCTGAACAGATGACACCAGCATCTTCACCGTGATTACAGTTATGTTTTCCATAACCATTGTGACCACACTGAGTTAATGAGCTTTCATTGCCTGAACATGCTACATTATCCAGCCAGATTTTGTCTGATCCTTGACCAAAATGAGCTGATCCAGGAGCTTGAAGAGCTGTCCCACAGGACAACTGTCTACAGACTACATTTGCATCCTTTAAATCCCATTCATCACCACAGACTGTTCCCCAAGATCCTTTGTGTTGGACTTCAACTCTTCCAGAGCAGCGAGTCGATCCAGACCCAACCAGCCTGATCTGATCTTAAAACACATAACAAAAATGTATTGTTTCCCTGGAAATGGTTCAGAGACTCAGCAGAACATCACAGCTTCACAAACTCTGAGCAGCATGTCAGGAACAGTAAAGGATTTTCATAAAACTCACAATAATGTAGGAAATCTCCTTACCTGAACAGATGACACCAGCATCTTCACCGTGATTACAGTTATGTTTTCCATAACCATTGTGACCACACTGAGTTAATGAGCTTTCATTGCCTGAACACGCTACATCATCCAGCCAGATTTTGTCTGATCCTTGACCAAAATGAGCTGATCCAGGAGCTTGAAGAGCTCGTCCACAGGACAACTGTCTACAGACCACATTTGCATCATTTAGATCCCAGTCATTATCACAGACTGTTCCCCAGGATCCATTATGTTGGACTTCAACTCTTCCAGAGCAGCGAGCCGATCCAGACCCAACCAGCCTGATCTGATCTTTAAACACATCACAAAAGTGTGTTGTTTCCTTGGAAATGGTTCAGAGACTCAGCAGAACATGACAGCTTAACAAATTCTGAGCAGTATGTCAGAAACAGTAAAGGATTTTCCTAAAACTCACAATAATGTATGAAGTCTCCTCACCTGAACAGATGACACTAGCATCCTCACCGTGACCACAGTTATGTTTTCCATAACCATTGTGACCGCACTGGGTTAATGAGCTTTCAATGCCTGAACACGCTACATTATCCAGCCAGATTGGGCCTGATCCTTGACCAAAATGAGCTGATCCAGGAGCATGAACAGCTGTCCCACAGGACAACTGTCTGCAGACCACATTTGCATCATTTAGATCCCAGTCATCCTCACAGACTGTTCCCCAGACTCCATTATGTTGGACTTCAACTCTTCCAGAGCAGCGAGTTGATCCAGATCCAACCAGTCTGATCTGACCTTAAAACACATCACAAAAAAAGTATTTTATATCCGTAGATTAACAGAAATTTATGAAGAGGAAGAGATAGGAAAAAGAACTAACCTGAGGCAAATGAGTTCCAGGCACAAAAGACTGTAGTATTGGAAGAAACAGAATGTGTTAAATGAAAAATTAACATTCAGATTATTAAAAATAGAGGTTTTGAGTTAATCAGAGTAATGTGTAGTAAACAATACTTACTGAATATCAGATGAAGGAACTTTTTTTGTAGTTTGTTGAGCATGGCTGAGATTAATCTGCTGTGTGACCAATTTGAAGAAACAAGAAAAACTGAAGCACATAAGAGAGAGAAATATTTCCTACTGCCTTTACAGAAAAGTTCCTCTTTCTGAGAATGCATCTTATAATTTCCTTTTTCTTAAAAATAAGATCTATTCTAAATTTAGCTGCAGCGCTAGGTTGTATTTTTTCTTTTTCTTTTTTTTTCTTCATAATTTTACGTTCAGTCTCTTCTCTTTCTCTCTCAAGGCGACGAGTGTAAGCAGCAGTTTCTTGATCTGCTGTTATTAACTTATTCTCAGCCTCAAGTTTCTCCAACTCTTCTCTACGACACTCTTGCTCAGCCATAATCTGCAACACAGCCCGTGTGGCTGCATACTCTGCTGCTGCTTCTTGTCTACTGAGTGCGGATGCTACAGAGTGACTCAAAGTCCTTTTAGAGTGGTCAGAGACCGAAAGTGAAACACTAGAACTTGAAGATGCGAACACTGAACTAGCATCAGGCCAAACAATCTCCTCCCTTTCCCCTCGTGTCTGTGACTGTGCATTTTTGATTACAATCTTGGTTACTGACACAGCCTTATCCAACTTATGGCGCATGTCATGAGGTGGACTATCTGTACATCTGTACTCATCATACACACTGTTTAGTGTTAACAGTTCCTTTTCTACAGAACTAATGTGTTCCTGCAGAATGTCATTAGGATCCTGTCTCATTACAGATTTTTTAGCCAACTTAGTTAAGGCTTTCCATCGTTCGTAGATGGTGTCAAAACGTAGCATGAGTCCCTCTAACCTTTCTCTTTGAAAGACTTTTCCCCTTTCTGTTAATGTACGGGCTCTTTCACTTCGACGAGGTTCTTCATGTTGCTCTGTAGCCACGTCTGCTGGTTCTGGCTCTGCAGCATGTTCTGTATTGCTTTCAGTCCTTTCATCAGGTTGCAACATTTTGATTTATAAATGGTAGTTATCCCTATTCTAACTTCAATATAACAGAATTTTCTTACATATCTAAATCAAACATAAACCCAGAAACTTCAATAACAAAATTAAAAGGAAACTTATATATATCAACTTATCAAATGTCAAATGTCAGTCTTTGTCACACTTCAAAACAAACACTTGTTTATCCGTCTTGTGAACATCTTCTCGAACTAACACAGGTGCAAAAGCGTTTGTTGTAGCTTATCTGCAGTTCCCGTCTAGATGAACTGGCGGGACGGTCTGGTGACGTCACGCTGATGAGCAGGCTCGAGTTTGACTTTCGCTCCCTCATGAAACACGGGACCACGGTTCTTCATACAGATGAATTTATTGGCTCTTTATCCACAACTTCAACAACTCCACCAACTTCGCCAACTCCACCAACTTCGCCAACTCCACCAACTTCGCCAACTCCACCGTCAAACTGACAGAACAAATAAATACACATATAAATTGTATAGACATTTCACAGAAATATAAATAATACAAACAAACATACCTCGCTGGCCGCATATATAATGAGGGAGGGATGTACGTGAAGGAACAACAAATATTCAAAACACTTTAACAGCTCTTAACTTCACTTGAACTTCTTTTCTTTTCGATTCACACGTCTTTTCCAGCTCTCCTGTGTTCTCATTAGAATTGTCCGTGCACAGCACATCACGCCACAACATTCCGCTTTGGTTTTCCTATTTAACTAAACAAAAACACAACACAAAAAAATACAACCTAGCGCTGCAGCTAAACTAAAGAACCAAACAACATGTAGAACTTTAAGCCTTTTCTTAAAATAATTTGATCATCAGTTCAACTAGTTCTTGTCTATGTTTCTGTGTGCTGTACACTACTGGGGTGCAAATATTGTCTTATGGAGGCTCTAAGGGCAGTTTCTCATTTGAATTTTTGCCTACATAAGAAAATGTCATAATTCTTTAGTAGGCTAGAAGTTCCTCCCTTTCAGTTAGTAAATGAATAAAAAGTTGAGTTCTGTTCTTTTGCTGCATCACTAAGGCCATTTTGAGGTTTGTGTGCAGATGGGTGCTTCCTGTTACTGCTCAACAAGTGTGAAATATGAGGCTCTGCAGCTCGTTACAAACATCTTAACTTTTACTCTTAACACTCACACTCTCTATTGGATTGTGTCAGGACAGATTAAGGGCTGAACTCAGACACAGACTTTCAGAGCCTTTAATCTCAGATAATGGCAATTTTTGTGGTACAAGATACGACCAAACACACTGGCACAGGACAATATGAGGAAGGGAATCACAGGTGGAAACAATCAGGGAGGATTAGACAGTCACGCCTGTAGAGAAACACACTAGGGCTGGAAGTAACAAGGCCTAAAACGAGAGGAGTGTTAGTGTTTCAAAATAAAACAGGAAGTTCAACACAAAACAACACAAGTGGCAGACATTGACCAAAAGTGTACAACTCAGGACAAAACCTAAGACTGACGACACATGACAGGTTGTTAACCAAGCTCCGGATAATCAATACTCTTATCTAAGACTGGATCTACATAACTATCATCAACAGGTTAATGGACGTGTGCAATTACATTCTCATAGTCATTATCATCATCATTGGTGTCTTCATCCATTTCCTCCTCTAGACTTTTACTCTTAGCACTCACACACTTTCTTTGGGATTGTAAACTTCTGGATAATCAATACTCCTATCTAATACTGGATCTACATAAGTATCATCAACAGGCTGATGGAAATGTGCAGTTACATTCTCATAGTCATTATCATCATCACTGGTTCTTTCATCCTCTTCATCCGTTTCCTCATCCTGCCTGTTATTCTTCGTATTGGAACACTTTCTTCTGGATCTTGAATCAGCTTCTGGATAATCAATGTTCTCATCATATATTGCATTCACATAATCATAACTGTCTTCGTCTTCTGATTCCTTTGTGAGTCTTGATGGAATGTGTTCTCCATCAGGATTTTCATGATCTTCCTCACTGTCTCCGGTGCACTCTTGAGGAGCCCCTGAAAAACATTAAAGCCAGAGTTAAGGGACTCTTTGAACATCATCATCATCATCATCATCAAAGTGACGTCCGCTTCCTGCCATTCTGCTGCTCGGTGAAACCAGAAGGTCCCACGGCCCACACTAACCGGACTAAGCCCTCCAGCCACGACACCAGCTGTATTCAAGCCTAGACTACCTCCACTATTTACATTACCATACCTGGAGAAACAATAAATTCTTTTCTCGCCAAAATCACTTACCTGTCTTTTTCTGGGTTCCAGGGTCTGGGTCCTCACGCCTTGAGCGTCATGACAGTAATACTGCTAAAAAAAAATTGGAATTAAACTTTACTTACGTTTAACAACAGCATCAGCAGTTACGGTTAACTGCTGATGCAGCAGAGGTGAACGTGGTTATAGGCAGGATGACCTGGTACACACAGCTGTAGCTACCTTGGTGTTCAAACTCTGCCAAGGTAAAGGTAAAGGAGGCTGAGTTGTTGACTGCTGAACCTAAGGTTGTCTTGTTGGAGCCAGAAAAACACGAGGAAGAAACGACCCTGAGGAATTTCAGCAGGAATGAAGCAGGTTAAGTTAAAGCTGTGACTTATGGTAACCTCCGCTTCTCCAGGACCCCAGACTAACCCCACTCCAGGAGACGTGACTGAGATATTAGGCATCTGCAGTTCTGCTACAACAACAAACAGGACATGAAACCTGCAACAATTTCATTCAATTTAAATCTCTGCCTTCCTCTGTCTCTTCTGGTGTGCCCCAAGGTTCTGTCCTAGTTCCTCTTCTTTTCAGTACTTATCTTCTACCCCTTAGCAATATCTTCCATAAATTTAATATACATTTTCATTGTTTCGCACTATGAATCTAGCAAACCTTACTTCTCTCTTCCACCCTCCTCCCTCCACTCCTGTCTATCTGAAATCAAAAACTGGTTAACCTTAAATGTTCTAAAATGAAATCGTTATAAAACCAAGCTACTTCTCCTCGGTTCCAAATCCACCATCTCCAAAGCTACAGGTTTTAGTCTTTTCATTGACTCGTCTGTCTCCCCATCCACAGAAGTACTGTAAAGAATCTGGTTGTCATCCTGGATATTTCAATATCTTTTCAGTCTCATATCCATAACATTGTTCGGTCTGCCAAATTTTCATTTACGTAACATTAATCACTTACATCCCTCCTTAACCATCCGCTCTGCTTTTATTCTGGTTCAGAAATCCTCTGTGAGCTTCAACTGATCCAGAACTCAGCTGCCTGCATCATATCCGGAGCTCCTTCCTTCAATCATGTCACCCTGGTTCTCCACCAGCTGCACTGGCTTCCCATTACCTCCACAATCAAATTCAAACTCTTCCTATTTACCTTTAAGAACCTCCATAACATCTTATCCATATCTTTCTGTCTGACCTACTCCATATCAAAACCCCTCTTGTTTTCTTCGGTCCTCTTCTGTTCAGCTCTCTGTTCCTCCAGCCTGACTCGTTACCATGGGAAGCAGAGCCTTCAGCTGCTCAGCTCCCAAACTGGAATTCCCTCCCCAGTGACCTCCGTGACATAGACTCTTCACAAACGTTCAAATCAAAACTCATCTGTTTAATTATGCCTTCTCATTTTGATTCACTTTTGATTTTCTGTCAATTTCAATTTATTGTGCTTTTGAATTAATATTGTTTTTACCTTTGTTTTGTACAGTGTCCTTGGGTTCCTTGAAAGGTGCTTTTAAATAAAATGGATTATTATTATTATCATTAATTTTGTCCACCAGATTGAGGTATTTGTTATGCTTGTTTTTGTGTTTCTTTGTATCGTTATCATTTTCTCAAATGCTTTGTTATGTTTCATATATAATTTTCACAGTGTGATTAGAGCGAAGGCATGCATTGTAACCAACAAGAAGTATGATGCCATAAAGATGTGCACATAAGTGTCTGTGTCAAGAACTGACCCGTGTTGTCACGAGAAGAGCTACAACACTCTTCGGAATAAATAAACCTGATCTCTAAACCTCATCCTTGTCTACCATGCATTGTAAATAAGATATATAGTCAATGCTCACGTTTAATCGCTTTTTTTTCACTATCGTAAAAGAAAGTGTTGCTAAGCCCTTAAAGTTCAACACGTTTGTAACAAGCTGCAGAGCCTCATATTTCACACATGTTGAGCAGTAACAGGATGCATCCAGTTTACACACAAACCTCAAAGTGGCCTTAGTGCTGAAGCTTAAGAGCAGAACTTAACTTTTTATTCATTTGCAGCAGGAACCAAAAAGGAGGAACTTCTACTTTAGTTTTCTTATATAAGCAAAAATGCAAATGAGAAACTGCAAAAAGGTTTACCTAAAATGTCAAAAGAAAATATGTTTAGATATTTTTTCCATCTCCCTGCTCAAAGTCAGTTGGTTTAAATGTTCATCAACATCTATCTTCATCCTGTTCAGTATTTATAATCACATATCACTGATCATATCTTGATGTATCCTAACAGCGTTCCCGGTGGTCTTTTCATTGTGATTGTGGCATTTTTGCCAACATCAAATTCAAATTCAAATTCAAATTAATTTTATTTATATAGGACCTTTCATGACAGCAAAGACAGCTAAAGGTGCTGTACATAAAAACAAAATCAAATGCAATAAAATACAATAAGATACATTAAATTAGCCCCACACAATAAAATACACAAAGACAAACACCAGTGGAAAATAAATAAATAAATAAAGATAAACCAGAGAAACCAGAAGACGCCATCTGCCCTGTCAAAAACCTGTGTTGTTTTCTAGGACATAGTTTCTGCAGAGCAGCAGTGTTTCATCAGACATTCACCTATTGCTATTACAAGAGAGTGTGTTCAAGTATATGAGAACTGGATTGAGTGACCCCTCCCTCCTGGCGTTCCAGACAAGAAGTACCCGTAGGTTCCAGGAACCCATAATCCCAGGGACTTCTATTGAGACATAGAAGTCTTTCACTTTTCCCTTCAGGGGTTGCCACAGCAAATAGGGTTCCTCCATCTAACCCTAACTTCAGCATCCTCCACTCTAACACCAGCTACCATCTACTCCAGGGGTCGGCAACCGGCGGCTCCCGAGCCGCATGCGGCTCTTTCATGCCTGTGCTGCGACTCTGTGGTTTAGTAAAATAACTATTATGTTGTAAGATTTTCGTGGTGCCTTTAACACCGTCAGGTAGTGCGAACGGGCAGGAGGAAGAGAGCAGCGTGAATGTGGAGGGGACATGGAAAGTTCTTCTAAAAAAGAAAGTCAGTGGTGATCTTGTAGGGGACACATGAGCGCCCCCTCCCCAAAAAAAGCATTTTCCCCCTAGACTAAAACCACCTATTTCCACCTATTAAAATGAATTAAATTTGTGTTTGGGTGCCCCTACTATCCTGCCCCCTTCTGCTATGATGACCGTATGTTGTGCTGTCAGTGTAGAACACACTAGAGCAGTGTTTTTTAAACTTTGTTGAGCCACGGCACACTTTAACCTTGAAAAAAATCAGCATCCAAAAAAAAAAAAAAAAAAAAACGGAGCAACTCATAGTCTGTATTGATCTACAGCCCCTCCATAATATTACATGCATTTTTGTGATAATTGTGGCAGAAAAAGCTGGAAGTTGCAGCTGTTTTTTTTCTAAAAGATGTAATAAAAGTTAAGTTAGAAGATTTAAAAACTGTTTGATGGGTGTTCTTTGTGGGTGCAAGACGTTTAACAAGGAAGACTCATTGTGCACTGAGACCCTGTCACTTTAACCCAATGCATCATGGGAGATGTAGTGTGAAGAGCTGCCGAACGCAAACAGACTCACTTCTCTGAGCTTCATTGTTTTGTTTACTTGTTCCACGGTCTGATACCAGATTCTGTGGAAAGCTACACCGCTAAAGACGAGCTTTAGCTGGTATTTTTGTTGAATCAGTCATGAGAGACTTCATGACTGATTCGGAACAAGGAATTGAAGACTATAGCCACTTCTGATTGGTCAGACTGATGATGTGGGATTAAGTCTCCAAGAATGATTGGTGGAGACAGTTAAAGGACTTTTCCCAAAAACAGCTGAAGCTATGGCTAAATCGCGGTACCGTCATTCTTCTCAAAGTGTCTTTAATAGAATCAAATAAACACAAAGAAAAAAAGTATTTTATGATCTTTTATAATCAGGAGAGAAAAACCCAAGAACAGGAATTAACGATTCAGACCCACTTTCCAAAATGAGAAGGCTTTAATGCCAAAACCACAAACGTAAACTGGAGCATAGAATAGGAGATGCTCAGATACAGAATCAAGTACAGCCATAGCTTAAGTAGACCCAAACCTAATTAACATAAAATCAGAATACCTGTGACTCTCGCAGGGGACCTCAGGAAGGAGAAGGGGCTCCAGGAGAGATCCTAGCAGAGAGAAATTCAAGCCTTTTCATGACAGAACCCCGACCCCTACGTACCAGACGGACGACGCATAGGTTAATCAGGGTGGTCACGATGGAAACAAGCAACCAGGGATTGGTCAACAATGAAATGGTCAGGAACCCACTGGCGATCCGCCGGACAATAAGCCTCCCATTCCATCAGATATTGCTAACATCAACCCACCCTTCTGGAAGTGTGGAGAGCCTTGACGGTGTACACGGGACCCCATGCACGATACGGGGGGCTGCAGAGGATGCTGCGAGGGGAGTATCTGGCAGGTTTCTGCTTTCTCACATGAAACACAGGATGGATGCGTAGAGTGTGATGAAGATCCAATTTAACAGCAACAGGATTGATGACTTGTGTGATGGAGTGTGGACCAATGTAGCGGGGAAGTAACTTTTTAGATAACCCCTTTAACGGAACATCTGCAGAGGAGAGCCATACTCTGTCTCCCACCTTATACTCTGGAACTCTTGTCCTCCGGCGATTGGCCACCACCGTGAGACGTTCTTGTGTACGCATGAGTTCGAGCCTGTACTTGCTCCAGGTTCGGCGACAGCGTCTCACGAAGGTAGCGGGTCCAGAAGAGGTGGCCAGTTGTTCCTAAAGAGGAAACACAGGTAGCTGATAACCATAGGCAGCCTGGAAAGGGGAGTATCTGAATGAGTTCACCAGGGAGTTATGGGAGTACTCCGCCCATGGGAGCTGAGAAGACCAGGTTCTGGGGCTCTTGCTGCACATGGCTTGTAATATAGCCTCCAAGTTCTGGTTGTGTCTCTCTACCTGGCCGTTAGTCTGAGGATCAAAGCCAGAATTCAGACAAACCTTGATCCCGAGGAGGTTTCCGAACTCCTTCCAGAAAGCAGCAATGAATTTGGGGCCACAATCAGAGGTGATGTTCTGATGGAAATCCATGTAAGCAAAACAGATGTTGACTGACGAGCACAGTCAATTCCTTGGCTGACGGAAGTTTCTGCAGGGAAATGGCATGACATCACACAGGTAGAGGGTGAAGCAACCCAGCAGGCGGGGTCCGGGGGGTCTTGACACTGGAACATGTGGGACAAGCAGCCACAAAGGCCCTAATGTCGGAGGACATAGCGGGCCACCAAAAACGCTGAGCCACCAGAAAACTAATCCTGGTCACTCTGGGATGAGAGGCCAGTCGGGAGGAATAACCCCACTTTAAAACAAGGGTGCTTAGGTATGGAGGCACAAAAAGGCTGCATCTGGACAGCCAGCAGGTATGGTGGCAGGATTAGGAACTGATGCCTTTACCTTGCGCTTTAGCGACCAGCGAGTGGTTCCCAACACCAAGTGAGGAGAAATAATGGTGGTGGTGGCCGCAGGCAGTGAGACACAGCGTCAGCAGTGACACCATCCGGGCCTCAACGGATTGTTTAATCTGTCATGGCGGTTTCTACGGCTTGTCAAAACTGTTGCTGTGACCAAATGAATGAAACTGTCACTAAGCTTAAGGATGAACTAGTAAACTTGCTGATGTACTCACCGAGAAAGAGACCCTCCTTTACTGCGCCTATCAACTCGCTGCAAAGCAGTCGCAGGCAATCACCAGTTTAACCGTCACCCAGGACACACTTCTGTGCGACCTGGAATGTATGCGGCCTTCCTCCTGCTCCACTCCAAGAGACCACCTATCCTGAGGTAGTTGTTCGGGATGCAAGCATGAAAATCCTAGACGAGGCCGACACCGCCATCAACGCCTCCCCAGGTCACCCTCTCCAATCGGTTCACCGTTCTGAGAAACGAAGACGCAGCCGTGGCTGGGGCGGGCATGGACTAGGATCATCTTCCGCCACATCGGCATGGTTGCCCGGCGGAGCGAAATGCTCCCCCACAACTGCAAATGACAACCACACTGGGGGATCCGGTCATCCTTTGCCCACAAGTGGCCGAGATAGGCCCCATGCAGCCGCGTGACCCCGAAAGGGAATAAACGGAAGAAGATGAATGAATGTTTGTAATAAGCCGCAGAGCCTCATGTTTGACACTTGTTAAGTTCCTCCCTTTCGGTTAGTTAATGAACATAAAAAGTTGAGTTCTGCTCTTTAGTTTCAGCACTAAGGCCATTTTGAGGTTTTTGTGCAGACTGGGTGCTTCCTGTTACTGCTCAACAAGTGTGAAATATGAGGCTCTTCAGCTCGTTACAAACATGTTAGCTTTAATGGCTTAGCAACACTTTCTTTAAATTATAGTACAGGGAAAAGGTATTTACTTCAATCACCATTGCCTTGATAATTCACTCAAATTCTTCTAAAAATGTTTTTCTGAGATGGTGATAACACTTACCAGGGTTATCACTTCTGATCCTGATAATCTGCCAGGTTGCATTTGAAAATGCACGTAGCCAGAAGTGGAATACCTGAAAGCCACAACTATATTCTCCTTTGTTTCTGAATGTTTCTCAACAGGCAGTTGTAAATATAGTTACATTCATGTATTCATTATTATTATCATCATCACTAGTTCTTCATCCATTTCCTCCTCTTGACTTTTACTCTTAGCACTCACCCATTCTATTGGATTGTGTCAGGACAGATTCAGGGCTGAACTCAGACACAGACTTTCAGAGCCTTTAATCTCAGATAATGGCAATTTTTGTGGTACAAGATACGACCAAACACACTGGCAAACGACAAGGTATCACAGGTTGAAACAATCAGGGAGGATTAGACAGTCACATCTGTAGAGGAACACACTAGGGCTGGAAGTAACAAGGCCGGAAACAAGAGGAGAGTTAGTTTTTCAAAATAAAACAGGAAGTTCAACACAAGACAACACAAGTGGCAGACATTGACCAAAAGTGCACAACTCAGGACAAAACCTAAGACTGACGACACATGACAGATTGTTAACCAAGCTCCGGATAATCAATATTCTTATCTAAGATTGGATCGATATAAGTATCATCAACAGTTTGATGGAAATGTGCAGTTACATTCTCATAGTCATCAACATCACTGGTTCCTTCATCCATTTCCTCCTCTTGATATTTATTCTTAGCACTCACACACTTTCTTTGGAATTGTAAACCAAGTTCTGGATAATCAGTACTCCTATCTAAGACTGGATCTACATAAGTATCATCAACTGGCTGATGGAAATGTGCAGTTACATTCTCATAGTCATTATCATCCTCACTGGTTCCTTCATCCTCTTCATCCATTTCCTCCTCCTGACTGTTACTCTTCGTATTGGAACACTTTCTTCTGGATCTTGAATCCGCTTCTGAATAATCGATGTTCTCATCATATATTGCATTCACATAATCATTACTGTCTTCGTCTTCTGATTCATTTGTGAGTCTTGATGGAATGTGTTCCCCATCAGGATTTTCATAATCTTCCTCACTGTCTCCAGTGCACTCTTGAGGAGCCCCTGAAAAACATTAAAGCCAGAGTTAAGGGACTCTTTGAACAAATTCCTGTACTTTAAATATATTGTATCTTGAAGAAGACAGACGTTGAGTCTGGTAAAAAACCGCATAATTCCTGAGTTTTCTTCTCCTTCGAACCAGACAGATCAGGATCAAGATGAACAGCAGCAGAAGAAAGATTCCACCAGATATCAACAAGATCAACAACAGGGACTCTGGAAGACACAATTGATCCACAAAACAAGTCTAGTTCATTTCCAGCACAGGTTTTTTTTTGATGATTTTACAAAAATATTTTGTTTATAACTAAAAATACTTGCCTAAACATAACACATACATTCAGATCTTGATAAACAGCATAGTACATGATCTCATACATTCTTGTGTAAATACTAAACTACAGAAAGCACATGCTTAGTACACGTGTATTGTTCTCCTTCCATTGGTCATCCACAAATGACCATAGAAGATCCATGTTAGACGGTCCACCATTTGTTGGCAGATATAAGTAACCTGGTTATAAAGTCAAAGCTTGTGTAGCCAAACCAGCCTTCTCCTGATGAGCCAACTCAGGTGATTCCACATCCTGTTTGCTTTTTTTTAACTCACAATTTTACTATTAAGTTTAACAATTTTTCATAATAAACTCAGTAATAATGCTAAAAAAATTGGAATTAAACTTTACTTACGTTTAACAACAACAGTGATAGGTGCTGATGGAGCAGAGGTGAACGTGAGTGTACACAGGATGACCTGGTACACACAGCTGTAGCTACCTTGGTGTACAAACTCTGCCACAGGAAAGGTAAAGGAGGCTGAGTTGTTGATGGGTTGATGAGTTGTTCTGTTTCTCTTGTTGGAGCCAGAAAACATGAGAAGGAAGTGACCCTGAGGAACTTCAGCAGGAATGAAGCAGGTTATGGTAAAGTTGTGACCCCTGGTAACCTCTGCTTCTCCAGGACCCCAGACTAACCCCACTCCAGGAGA
Source organism: Oryzias latipes (assembly GCF_053564925.1). NCBI lineage: Eukaryota > Metazoa > Chordata > Actinopteri > Beloniformes > Adrianichthyidae > Oryzias > Oryzias latipes. Next base: position 13,872,859 of record NC_136256.1, on the reverse strand, counting down.
CGTGAGTGAGATATCAGGCATCTGTAGTTTCACTATAAAAAAAACCAACAGGACATGATTAGGACATTATTAGGATTAGGACATTACTGCAACAATTCTGTCCACTTGTTTGAGGTGTTTGTTTTTGTGTTTCTTTGTATTATTTTATCCTGTTTTTATTTTCTCAAATGCTTTATGATTTTTCATTTATAATTTGCTTAATTTAGAGCGAAGGCATGCATTGCAACCCACATAAGTGTGATGACCTGCAGATGAGCAAAAAAAAAAACGCCTGTGTCAATAACCGACCTGCGTTGTCATGAGAAGAGCTACAACTTGCTTACTGATGCTGTAGAGCTCTTCAGAATATATAAACCTGATTTCTCAACCTCATCCTTGTCTACCATGCATTCTAAATAATACGTATAGTCAATGCTTCCACGTAGCAATGAAACTAAAAACCTTTGATGGTAGCTCCTCCCACACCCATCAGAACAATTAAGTTCATGGAATCATTGTGGGACAAGCGTCAAGCTGTGAATTTAATTCACACCAAAACAGAAGCAGCGGATGTGAGTTTGATGCATGCATGACGTTTGGTGTAAAAATACAGCATAAGTTTTGATGTCAAACTAAAACATAATTAGATAATTACAAAAGTCAAACATGTTGGTGGTAGTGTGATAGCACTGAGATGTTTTGTGACTTCTCGAGCTGAAAACTTGGAATATATTGGAACCATGAGTTATGTTTATTTTAAATAGAAAACCCCATATCCTGGCCAAATGCTCCTGAGGACTTGTCGTTTGGACCAAGACAATAACATACTTTAGCATATAAAAATATTTTGAACAATAAAAAATGAACATCTGTTCAGTTTTAGGGTCTGTAAACACATTTTTAGTCAAATTCGACTGAATTAGAAAGGCAATAGATATGATTAAAATAAGTACCAACTGACCTCCAGCAGAGAGATGGACAAAAAATATCCAAACGTATTTTTTTTTGACTTCTTAGGTTAACTTTTCGGAAGTTTCTCGTTTGTATTTTTGCATATATAAGTAAATGTCTTCATGCTTTAGTCGGCTAGAAGTTCCATTTCAGTTAGTAAATGAACAAAAAGTTTACTTCTGCTCTTTAGCTTTGAGGTTTGTGTGCAGATGGGTGCTTCCTGTTACTGCTCAACAAGTGTGAAATATGAGGCTCTGCAACTTGTTACAAACATGTTAAACTTTAATGACTTAGCAACACTTTTTTTGACGATAGTTCAGTGAAAAGGTATTTACTTTAATCACTATTGCCTTACTAATTCAGTCAAAGTTTTCTTAAGATGTTTTTCCAAGACCCTAAAACTGAACAGACGTTCATTTTTTATGGTTCAGGTACTAATATAGTGTTTACACTACTCACCTGAACAGATGACACCAGCATCTTTACTGTGATTACATTGATGTTTTTCAAAAACTCTGTGACTACACTCTGTTAGTGACATTTCACTGCCTGAACACGTCACATTCTTCAACCAGATTTGGCCCGATCCTTGACCAAAACCAGCTGACTCAGTCGCAGTAAGAGCTGGCCCACAGCCCATCTCTTTGCAGACAACATTTGCATCATTCAGATCCCAGCCATTATAACACACTGTTGCCCAGGATCCATTTTGTTTGACTTCAACTCTTCCAGAGCAGCAAGTCGATCCAGACCCAGCCAGCCTGATCTCACCTGAAAGAAAGAAAAAATGCCTTCCTACATTGACAGTAACTATAAATAGGTTACACAGGAGAAAGGACTGACCTGAGACAGATGAGCTCCAGATCCAAGAGACTGAAACATTAGAAACAAAGATTTGTGTGTCAAATATTTAAAGAATTATTCAGGTAACAAAAAAAAAATGTTTCTCAGTTAATCAGAGAGTAATTTGTCGTAAAATAAAGACTTACATAGAGTCAGTAGGTAAAACTTTCCTTGCTGTTTGCTGAGCATACCTGACATGAAACTACCATCTGAACAATTTGAAGAAACCAGAGCACATAAGAGAGAGCAGCAATACTTCTTAGTCACTGCTTTTACAGAAACTTCCTCTTTCTGAGAATGGATCTCATAACTGAGCCTGTGACCTGACATGGGTAAAATAATAAATATCTCGTCCCCACAAATTAATATATTGTTCCCACAAAATAATATCTAGTTCCCACGCAATAATTAATTTGTGGGAACGAAATAATTATTCACGTCATTCATAAATATGTGTTTAATATATTTGTATATGTGTATTTAATATTTGGATTTACAGCAGATACAGTCCCTTCAGATTTCTGTATGTGTGTTTCTCATTACATTGCATTGAAGACACAGAGGATGTTTAGAGATCAGATTTATTTATTTTAAAAACCAAAAAGCATTGGTAATCACGTTTTCATGTCTGGGTTCATTCTCATCCCTCTTTGTCCGCTGCTGCAAAAGCCGCTTCCCGCGGCTAGTTCAGTGTCTCTGTGACCCACATTCGTTTAAGAGGCGAAAAATAAAAAATAAAAACAAGAATGATCGATTTATTATGGTCTTGATTAAATTAAGAAAAATATCATAAGATTTAGGATGCCCAAGCTATATTCTTGAATTTCTGATTTTAAGATCAGAAATAAAACTTCCACATAGAAAGTGGAACATTACATTATCATTAAATAGTTACTGTTTATTTCGCAAACACAATGTTTTCAGAATCAGAAATACTTTATTGATTCCACATGTGGGAAATTTGTGTGTTACCGTAGCAGCATTGTAATCATATAAAGAAAATAGAATAATATAAAAACTGTCATGATTCAGCTACGAGACAGATCCAGACGCTGGAACCCAGAAGGAAACACACAGGTAAGTGAATTGGTAAGTAGTGTTTATTTCTCCGTTGAGGGCTTGGTTTAGTCACCATAAGGGGCAAGGAACTGGTGTTGAAGCTGAAGCTGGGTCTCATTCAGTAGAGCAGAGCTTGAGTGAAGTGAGTGATCACAGCTGGTGGAGTCATGAGCAGAGCAGAGGGGGAGGGGGAGGAGAACTGACAGAGGCACCATGACAAAAACAAAGTAAATGTAAACAAACAAGGTGGTATAATAATTAAAATGGTTTGTTTCACTTCACCGATTTAATGGATAGGGTGGTAATTTTATTGTGGTGATAAATTAACCTCATTTTGTGTCTTCCATATATTTGTCTCACTGTGGACAGTTTGTCTTACTTTTTGGGTTTAAAACCACAAAACTCTCAAAGAAAAACCTTTTCAATGTGGCATTAGTTTCAACAATCTGTGAGTATAAAAAAGGAGATTTTTACCAGTCAGTCATACCAGGTTTATCATTCAAACAGCCATGAACACACAACTTTGCTAAATGGACAAGCAGGGCTACCTGACAGCACGCCTTTGGGTTGGTAGTGGGCAGTCAGATGTTGCAGGTGAACTTGGTTTGTCTCATCAGCAGTGTCACAATCAACTCCACCGCTTTGACCTGGATGCCAGATGACAGTTGCAAATGACTCCACTGACATCAAATCAACACCGTGAACGGCCATGTGACCTGGACAATGCAGCAAGGGTCTTCCGTCCTGTTCACTGATGAGTGTTGAGTCACTTTGCATAGAAATAATGGTCTTCAGCATTACTGCAATACGTCGAGGTCAACGTAGTCTCTGGGTGGAGGAGGTGCAACTGTCTGGGCAGACATCACCAGTCAGTAAAAAAACATTTTAGTTATTGTAGATGGCCCAGTCACTGCATGTTCTTACTTCAGAGACATCATAGAACCATCATCATCACCTAATTCCACTAGCATACCCCCAACATGACAGTGCTCCACCACATGGTGCCAAAATGGTGTCATAATATGTAACCATGGTGTCACAATATATTTTCATATGGTACAGCCAGCAATGTCCCCTGACCTGGAGCCCATAAAGCACATCTGGGAACAGCTGAAGCAGAGAATGGATGATCATACCCCACAATCTGAATCTTCCAGAATGACTCTTACATAAATGAAGTAAAGTTTTCAGTGAAGGAGCGAATATTTCCCACTTCCTCTTTTGAAGAACACAGGTTTTGTTTCACTTTAAAACTTTCAAGTAGGGTGTTTGATGAAGGACTTAAAATGCAGAGACTGGAGGCACACGGTTCCAAGTCAAGGGGTTTTAATTCCATAAACAAAAAGTGCTGCTGAGCAGCGTAACCTAACACAACAAACTGTAGACAAACCAAGTAAACAGGAAGAAGAGGCTCAGGGATATGGCGGTATGCACCAGCACAAGAGGAAGGCAGAGACAAGACTTAAATACAAAGAAGACTGACAAGGCACAAAATAAAACAGGAAGCAGAACTCAAACATGACAGAAAGAAAATGGAAAGGCAAAAAAACCCAAACCATGACAAAAACTAAGTTTCTTGGTCCCTATGTCATTCTGCAGATAAAAAAATAATATCATGCAAATTGTATTAACACCAATGCATAACAACCCCTTATAGCCAAAGCACAAACATTAAATTACACAGTTGTTTCATCAGCAGGAAACTCGTTTAGATAGCACTAGTCCAACTGCCTGGCTGGAGTATTTTAGGGCTGTACTTCCTGCATTACCTCTTTTGGCCTCACAGCGGAGCTGCAAAAGGAGAAGCTGGGCCACACCCATAACGTGGAGCCCCTTTAAGCACTGACAACTGAAAAAAACGGTGATGTTAATTAAACAGATTACCAGGTTGAGTAAACTGTACCAAAATAATAAAATGAGTGTGCTACTGATAATGACTTATGAAAACACCAAACGATAAATCTTAAATAAAAAAGTCTACTCATTGTAGGAAATCAAAATTCTGAATCTGTAAACACAATAAACAGTACAAGTGTGAAGTGCACTGAAGTTTACCGCCAATTTTTCTGTAGAACTGGTAGAGTATGCTGCCATCACAATAAATTAAATTCTCCAAACTAGGAAGAATGCAGGGGAATCAAACTCCCATTGTCTTTTAGTGATTTGAGGTGTGTTAAAAACAAACACAAACTTGAAACAAGCATTCAGTCCCCAGCACAGTGAAAAAGACAACCTGACATTATGTACAATAGGTCAGAATGCACCAACACTTCATAAAAAATAAAACATGTGAGGAGAAACAAAAAATGAAGAACATGGTTTAAGTTCTGTACTAATATAGTGATTTCTATCTTGATTTAGACCCAAAGTACTTTACAGTCACATTCACAGCCCCATGCACACACACACCATTACACACAGATGGTGGCTCCCCGTCATTCATGGCACCAACTTCTCACCAGCTTCTAACCATCAGAAGTAAGACAGGGTAGTGCTGTCATGTCATGTGACATTGTGGTGCAGTAAAAGATCAAAATACAACTAAAAAAGTGGCTTTATGAAGTTTTTCTTTTGGAGCAGATGAACAAGGGGTATTATTTTGTATATCAAACTTTAGAGGAAAAAAAAGTTCAGAGTGCTTCAATTCAACACATCAAAAAAAGCAGAATCACTTCTGAGCAATCCCCAAAAAAATTTACCATAAACTTCTTATTAATGCCCTACCATAGTGCATATGTTGACCTTATTCCACATATTTCAGCTGAGTTCCAATAAAACATGAATTTAAGTAAATAGTTGGAGACTTGTTTTATATTCTATTTAAGAAAACGACAATAGTCATGTTAAAAGAGATTTGTTCTCCATTAGGTACTCTTTTCTCCAGAATGTTTGCTTGTTTTGAGATCGGAGTCTTCGGCCCACCTCCACTAGCTCCATGAGAGGAGTTAGCCTAGCTAATCATCAAGGATTGATTTTAATGCCATCATTGTCACTTATTGCTCTCTTTTTCTTCGGGACCATGGTCAGCTCTATTTTTTGGACATAATCAACTTTTAAGTCGCTTGAAGAACTACATCAGAGCTGCTGACCGCAAAAAGGTTCATTGAGTGACATAAAGAATTAACTTTCCATTTTCAATTTACAACTGTGAAAATATCTATTGCACATATTGCTTATATGTGTAATCTGTTGCAATTATGTTTATTACATAAATGGTTAAAGAGTCACAGTAAGTCATGGAATGTCAACACTGGAACTAAAGCTCTGGTGTTAAAGGGTTAAGCAAAAGTCTTGGATCTGGGAACAAACCAAACAAAGCTGTAAATCCTAAATCAGAGCCAGATTAAACCATAACTGAACAGTTTACTGGACAGGCAAAGTCACAATGTTACAGTAGGTTTTGTCATCGCTGGTTTCTTTGTTTTCCTCCTTTTTTTCCTCTGTTTGTTTTTCATTCTTAGCACTCGTGCTCTACATTAATGATGGTGGACTAAATTCTTCATTAAGATTTGTCTCATCTCCATAATCAATTCCTTTGTCTTCATCTGCTTTGTTCGTAGGTTGAGATGGAAAGGGTTCTCCTGGAAGATTTTCGTGTTCTGCCTCACAAATCCCTCGGTCCTCTCTGGTGAACCCTGAAACCCCAAAAAAGACAATTAAATGGCCCCTTCACAAAATGCTAAACCTAAATATCTGGGAACCTCGTGAACACACACTTTGAGTCTGGAAAAGAACCGCTGGCTGTTTGGGTTTTCTTCTCCTGTGGACGAGATAGACCAGGAACAAGACGAAGAGCAACAGGAGCAGGATTCCACCAAATACTGTACAGATCAGCAGCAGCAAAGATTCTGGAAGTGACAATATTTTACAGGTTTAGATCAGTTCAGGAGAAATAAATGCTTCTTTGTTGGGAAACATCAACAAGGGGTTTAAGCTTTGTTAAGTTAGAAGCAATTGTAAAAAGTTGAAATTAAAAAGATGATTTACAGAAAATATCAAAATGGCACAAATTCTTTTTAAACCAAAGTGTTTGGGCCAAGTCACAGAAGAATCCAAGGAAAAGCTTTGTGGAATTGTACACAAAACAGTCAATTACAAAGAGCAGAGTAATGCTAGACTTCTGATGGGTTCAAGCTACTGCTGAAGAGAAAGTATGTCCCCAAATGTATAGTCTGAAGTAAAACTGGGCGTCCTAATGGGCCCTTATGTGTCATGTACTTGGGGCAGGTGCTGGCACCTTACTAAAACCTAAAGTGGGAAATAAGGAGACCTCATGTCAGACATCAGTCATATGTCATAAGTGTGTGCAATTTACATTTGGCTTACAGATACTTTACGATACATATACCACAGAAATGCACAACATTCATACGTTTCATTTCGGTGACACCCCATAAGGTGGTTATACAAGCCTAAAGGGAACTGAGAAACTCACCTATGCTCAACCCCCCCCCCCTCCCCATGCAGGTGCATGTGCTTAAGAATAAACCATTATATAGGTCAACTACTATGAAAGAAATCAATTAGGTTAACTCAAACTTTAAACTGACGACATGGATCGGTTTGGGAGGGGATACAATTTTGGAAAAACTAACTGTTGATTATTGTGGTTATTTGTGGCTGCATCTTGTGTTACTCTGCTTATGTACAATTAGACAAAAAGAAATAATTTTCTTCTGACGGACCACCCAAAACCAGCCCCCAGAGGTCATATTATGGACTGCAAATGTTTATATTGGTGTGTTTCACTTTACTTACGCCTCACAACAACAACAAAAATAGAAGCTTATGAACAAAAATACAAAATTTATATTCCAGCCAAAGAGATGTAGTTTTTCAAGACTTTCCAGATTGTGTGGATTTCTTACCGTTTACAGAAACTCTGACAGAGTTGCTTAATGGAGAAGTGAAATTTCGATGTGGTCCTTTTTTCTGATACTGACACTGGTACGACCCGTCATTTTCAGTGTCAGCTTTGGAGATTGCAAAGTTGGCGGAAATGTTCTTTGAGGTTTGAGTCTCTTTAAATGAACTCTGAGTATTCATCAGGATGAAAGTTCCACCAAGGACTTGAGTTGGAATTGAACAAGTGAACCCAAATCTCTGACCCCAGGAAACATTAGTAGAACTAATGCCTGGGAGAGTCTGGGCTTTAGAACGCTCACTGAAAAAATGCAGAAAATAATATAAAAAACAGTGAATCTGACTCCTTTCTCAATTTTTCAGTGCTTAAATTTTAATAAAAAAAAGAATTATATTTTTCTTAACAGTAACATTAAGTAGGTCGCTTAGAGGTGAAGTGAACGTTTGACCAGAAACAGTTTTCTCGTAGTGACACTGGTACGATCCATCATGATCAAGATTCACTTTAGAGATGTTGAAGGTTGCAGCGCGGCTGGCAGAAATTTGTGTCTGTCTGAAGGAACCTGAGATCTTCTGGAGAAAAAAGGTTTCTCCTAAAAGTTCAGCTGCAGTGGAACAGGTGATTCTGAGTTCCTGACCCCAGGAGACCTCTCCAACAGGATCCATGGAGATGCTGGGCTTTACAAGACTTTCTGTGGGAAGTTTAGTTAAAGCAAATTTAAACACTAACTGTGAATTTTAGTCTAGCTGACATTCTAAATAAGAAATAGTACAGTAACTCACCTGAGCAGATGACACCAGCATCTTCCCCATGATTACAGTTATGTTTTCCATAACCGTTGTGACCACACTGTGTCAATGAGCTTTCACTGCCTGAACACTCCACATCATCCAGCCAGATTTTGTCTGATCCTTGACCAAAAAGAGCTGATCGTGGGGCATGTAGAGCTGTCCCACAAGACAACTGTCTGCAGACCACTTTTGCATCATTTATACTCCACTTGTCGTGACAGACTGTTCCCCAGACTCCATCATGTAGGACTTCAACTCTTCCAGAGCAGCGAGTCGATCCAGATCCAACCAGCCTGATCTGACCTTAAAACACATCACAAAAAGGCTATTTCTATTATTTGTTTTGAACTGCAAATTAAGCAAAGGAAATAGGAGAATACACTTACCTGAGGCAAATGAGCTCAACAGACATGATACTGAATTGTTTGGGGGAAATAAGGTTCTTAATTAAATTAGAGACACAATTTTAAATCTTTTAGAATGCCTTCTTTTGTAAACTGACTCTTACCTAAAGTCAGAAACTGAGAGTTTCTTTGCTTTTTGCTGAACATGGCTGAGATATTCCTGCAGTGTGTCACCAATCTGAATGCAAAAAGAAAAATGGTGTTACATTTCTGCAGGAGAGCAAATGTTTCTTACTTCCTCTTTCTGTGAATCATTTGTTGAGTGAGTCATTTTTTTTTAAAACAGGGCGTTTTTTTATGTGTTTGTCATTCTATAGAAAACTGCTGATTGTGTTTTCCATTTTAAAAAAAAGAACTTGGGATGATGTCATGATGAATGTGCATGACTTCTTGTTTCCATGAGTAAAGGTGATGAGATTTTGTTGGTAAATTGGCAAGAAAAATGTAAAGCACTTTAAAAATGCAAACAAGAAATTGCAGCAGGAAAGTATCACTTACTCACAAAACCATGCACACTCAGTGAACACAGCAAAAAATAGCTTTAAAGAAATTCACCTTTCAGCTCTCCCTTATGGACATTCTTAATTCCTCCAATTCTTGCCAAAATCGAAGCACAAGCAGAATTTGACTAAATGTCACCCTCTCTAAAGACTAAATAGTTTCGTTAATGAGCAACATACATTTACAGAAAACATTCTGTCCACATCCCAGGCGTGCAGATTTGCCATCTTAATTCAAATCTAACTCCATGTGTAGGCACCTGTCCTCTCTTTGTTCTGACACCTACCTTAAAGCTGAGTCAATTTAAGTACCTTTTAGTACCTTTTGCTGTGTCAAAAAGTATTTGTTAAAGTCCTGTAAGATATAAAAAAAAGGAAATCCTAATCCTTTTTCATCAAATCAGGTTTTTCATTAAATCAGAGAAAATTTTAAATCTTCCAGAATGTCAGATTTTGTAAACTGACTCTTACCTAAAGGTCAAAAGTAAAGAGTGTTAAACCTTCCATTAAATCCATTGTCTTTTACCCATTTATCCAAATGCTTGATTTTTGAAGGATCCTGACTTTCCCCATACTTCCAATCCTTGCTCTGCAAATTTTTTTGTTGGACTTTCCTTACTCTGTGCCTTTCCCATTTTTCAAAAACACTTGTTTAATTAGCAGTTCAAAAATACAAGCTGCAAATTCAGCGATTTGCTAAACAAAACAACGACAACAAAACAGAGCAAATACAGCTATTACCAAAACACAGCAACAAAAAAACAAACAGCAACCGGGTTCCGGTTCCGGGTTACAGCAGCAGGACGCGTGGCGTGCCTCTCTGCGATTACAACTATCTTCAAATTACTTAAAAAGTTGATTTTTCTCCAAAAAAGAGAGCTGACCATGCCCCCGAAGAAACCCCAGGAATATGAAGATCTCAAAAAGTCTCTTGACATTATTCAAGAAACGCTGAAAAGTTTTATGGATCAAGTGTCGGCTAAGCTAACGCTACTATGGGAGATGATGGAAGAGTTCCGAAGATTTCGGGCTCAAAACGAGCAGCGAGAAAACCGGGTCGAGATTCTGGAGAAAAGACTGGACGATGTGGAACAGCAAGTAAGGATGAATAATGTCATTCTCACTGGAGTACCGATCAAGCCTCGAGCTAGCACTACTAATGCTAGCGCTAGTGTAGCTGGCAGTGCTACTAATACGGAGTTCGGTGGAGAGTCTCTGGAACAGCAAATACATTCATTTCTCACATCTAAAGGGATTTCCCTGGATCTCAATACCATCGAGACCTGCCACCTGCTCCCCAGGAGAAAGGAGACGGATAAACCAGCGATCCTCATCAGGTTTGTGAATCACAAACACAAGCTAGCTCTGATGTCTTTCTCCTTGGGTATACCGTCAACCTTTCAGACTCCAGCCAACGGGATGGGCACCAGTTCCAACAAAGGGATGACTCACCTAGGAGTCAGCTGTGGCCACAGTCTCCTGGGGCCCACCACGCTCACTGAAATCCTCAGGTATGCTGGTGTCCGGCTCAAAGGACCAAATTACTGTTGGGTTAAGACAACCTGCAACATCATAACAATTCAAAAAGGAAAGAAAGACAGACAGACAAAGGTACCTTTTATGAGGAGAAGGAACAGCGAATAATGCCCAATTACAATCTCTCTCCGCTCTGTGGCATATTCCTGTCGCTTCCTCTTTTATTAAGTTTGTTGGGTTTTCCCTAATTTACATATGCGCTTAGCTCTAAGGAGGGGAAACAGATAAAAACACAGCTGCAGTGCTATCAGAAAACATTAATTGCAACATGTCCATCCTTTCACAGGGTTCCCACATCATCTCTGGACCTGCAAAGCCTTTTCTCACGGATTAACTAACACAGAGCGTACTTTGATTCATTCTAGACACAGCTAACACAGGTTCTCAGGAAAATTTTGAGAAGACGCAAAGATAATCATTTTCTCTCACCTTCACCTTCCTGTGAAACAGAGTTGGACACAGACACTTTTCCGAACAGGATTATATCCCCTACATATAGCTAGGTGATGCATAAAAAAGCAAATAAGAGATAATTTATATACATTATTCCAACACTCTGCCCATCAAACCTCTAGACACCCCGATCAAAGCTGCGGGTTTGGGGGGGACAACACCTCTCTCTTATAACACATCGTACTAAACCCATACTCCTTATTACTTCCGGTAATCACAGGGAATTTATTCAATTTTTTTGTCACCTACTCTCCTCAGACTCCTGTTGTTTTAGATTTCTCTTGGCTCAGATTGCATAATCCCCAATTTGATTGGACTCTCCAACGTATAACCAATAGGAGCAACTTTTGTATGGCTAACTGTCTGCAGTCAGCTATTCCGTCAGTCACTCCTTCTGTTGCCAATGCTTCGGAAGATGTTGATCGATCTAAAGTTCCCTCCTGCTACCATGATCTGAAATCTGTCTTCAGTAAGGTCAGCACATTACCACCTGATAGGCCTTATGATTGTTCTATTGAACTACTCAAAGGTGCCACGTTACCCAAACGAAGACTTTAATTTATCCGGGAAAGCAGCTATGGAAAAATACATCCAGTAGGCACTTTCCTCGGGACACATCCGTCCGTCATCGTCACTGGTTGGTGCTGGCTTCTTTTTCGTCGAGAAGAAAGACAAGTCCTTAAGACCTTGCATTGACAATCGAGAATTTGATCAGATAACTATCAAAGACAAAGACACATACTCTGTCCCACTCATTGGCTCTGTTTTTGATTCCGTCCTAGAAGCTCGAATCTTTTCCAAACTAGACCTTCGCAACACTTACCTTGTTCGCATTAAAGAAGGTGACGAGAGGCCCCGAAGGGTCCTCTGGGCTTGGGTGTGGGAGTGCGTGGTGGGGGGTGGGGCGGTGGTCTAGCTTGGCTTGGGGGGTTGGTCCCTTTGCCTGTGCTGGGGGAGATTGGCGGGGGGCCCTGCTCGGGGGGGGGGGGGGGGGGGCAGCGGCGCTGGATGGGCTGCCCATAATACACCTGGGGCTGGGATCAGCCCTTCCCTGGCTCTGGGACGGGACAACCCTCTTGGGACCCCCGGTCGCTCTGGGTGTCATCCGCTTCGGATGCGGGGTTTGGGGTGGGGGGCTTGTCGGCCCTGTCCTGTGGGGGGGCGTTCTGGGGGGAAGCCCACTATTGGTACGGGACATTGGGGGGTTGACGGGTCGGGGGTCTCTGCTGAGGCAATCGGCGGTTGCCCCGGCCGGTTGGCTGCCTCGGTCCCGTCGAGGCCTGACCAGAGCTCTTCTAGGGCCGGCGCTTGGGGGTGGGGGCCTGGACTTGCTCCGGGGGGCCGGCACTTTCTGGCTCCTCTCTTTCTGTGTGGGGTGGGTGGTGCTGGGCCTGGGGTGCCTGGGCTGGGGGTGCCTGGCCCCTATGCTGGGGGGGGGGGGGGGGGGGGGACAGCTGTCTGACCACCGGGGGACAGTCTACCAGCTGTCCCCAACTTACCCCCTTCCTCATATAACCTCATATTAGGGTGAGGGGGTGGGGGGTTTAGCCTGCGATGTGCCTTGGGGGGGGGCTACTTGGCAGTGGTCCCCCCTCCCATGGTTGCCATTTGGAGTGCCCCCCCCCCTCTTTTGGTTTTATTTTCACCTTAGACATGTAGGGCCCTTGGTAGGGGGGGTGCTTGGACGTCACTGCCAGCAGGCCGCAGATGTCCTCCTAGCACCCTACCCGCCAATTTTAACTCGCACCTTAGACATTTATGGCCCCTTGGTGGGGAGGGGCAGGGGACATCACTGTGAGTAATCAGGAGATGTCCCCTCAGTGCCCTTACCGCTGATTTTAACTGCACCCCCCTTAGTACACACCCCCTTCCCCCCTCAAAATATACATTCCAACACAAACACACACACATGCACACACACCCTCACAAACACACATACACGCACACACATTTTGCAAGGAAGGTGGGACCTAGGATCATCTGTCCCCTACCCCTTCCCTGGTGGGGGTACTTGGCAACGGCGGCCGTGTCCCCTGGGTGCCGGTTTCCTGGGCCCAGCGGGACTCTCTCCGCGCGGAGGGGGGGTTCACATTACACCTGAGCCGGGGGTGTCCGTGTCCCTGGGGGGTGTCCCTGGCAGGGGCCACTCCTGGGCGACTGGCCCCTGCCTTGCTCCTTCCTGGACCAACCGTGGGCCGGGTGGATGGCTGCCTGGAGCGCGGAGCGGGTCTCCCTTGGCGGGTCCTGGCTCGTACCTGGGGTTGGGGCGGGGGGGATGCCCAGAACTCCTGGGTGGTGATGGGGTGCTCGTCTGGGGCTGTGGGCGCCCTTCTCAGGTGGGGCTCTGCGTTGGGCTCTCCCGGCGCGGCGGGGGGGCTGCTCTCCTGGTTGGGCTGGGGCGGCGCTCTCTTTCCCCCCGTGTCTCCCTGCTCTCTGGCTCTGGGGGCCTCACGGCGGTCCTGCTGGCCCTGGTCTGGGTGGCGGATTTGGTTGCCCGGGGCGTTGTTGTTCCCTGCCTGCTGCCATGTGGCGTTAGGGGGTTCCGGCTGCCGCTGCTGCTGCGGTGGGGGTCTTGGTTTGGGGATGGCTGGGCACTCTCCTTCCTTCTTTTCACATTCCACCGTCCATTTTAGAAGAACATAAACACTCACCTGAGCACAGGTGTTAGCTCACCTTTGCACTAATAGTTTGCATGATTGAATGAATGAAATATTTCACACTAGTTGGTTTAAAGGCATAAGTATGGGTGTGTGAACATAATCTGTTTTGTGTACATGTTGACATGTGGACATTTTTGCAGCCAGCAGGGGCCTGTTTCAGAAAGGAGGTTAAGTGTAAACTCTGAGTGCATTAACCCTGAAATCAGGGAAACCCTGGGTTTTCCGTTTCAGAATGGGAGGTTTGTTAAACCAGAGAAAGCAGAGTAAGTCAAACCCGTTTCTGAAAGAGAGGTAACTTCTACTCGGAGTCAGTATCCATGGTTACTTATGCTGTGAACCTAACCTGGTCGGGAGCAGGTTTTATTCTCCAAACTCGAAGTTTCTGCCGGTCCCCTCCCCTTTTTAAAGAGGAACGACGTATTTTTCGCTTTAACCTTCATTGCCCACATGTCCGTCACACAGAGACGGTCTAAGTGACAAGAATGGCTTGTCCTTTCTTGGAGGACCCAATAGACGAGGAGGCTGCATTAATTCATAGAGAATTATATTTACCTCGTACGAGGATTTTGAGACCTAGACTCGATTTCTTTTTCACTTTTAGCTGCTGCCATGTTCTTTTAATTCCTGCAGGATTGCATCTACATGAAAATGAAATCAGGGACATTGAATTAGATTAATGTAACAATTACTTTTTGGAAACACAATTTTCTAGTACTGCTTACTTTCTTAATCCCATATAAACCTATACCCCTTGATCAATACAAGGGTAGTGTTGCAGCGTGTGTGTGCTGAGCGGGGTGCGATCCACGAGAGACAAGGGGAGGGGCGATTGCAGGTGCAGATGGGGGGGGGGGGGGGACGGAGCAGAGGTGTGTGCGTGGTAATTATTGTGTGTTCGGAGGACGGAGCACTTAGTCAAATAAAGAGAAGGTGTCATTCCCAGAATAACTGTTTTGGAGTCATTCTTAATCCGCTCTGGAGGTTCAGGGTTTCCAACGGGAAGTGAACCCCGAAGGAGAATTCCCTTCGGCCCTGAAGGAAATCTCCCCTGCGCTTCTGACCACGGTCGGAAAGACGAGAGAAAAGAAAGGAGAAGTCTTCGCGCAGCGAAAGGTTCAACAGTAGACAAAAGTTCACTTTTAAAAACACAATTGCATGTATTAATATTAAACTGACCAACGTTTGCAAGAGGGGAAGGTTAACAAAAAAGTCCTCTAAACATTATCAACGTTAAATGCATTTTCCCCCAGATTGGTTCTATACACTATGCAGCATTTCATGCATTTACACCAGGAATAACACTTAACTTAACTTAACAAAAGTACTCCTAAATATCCCCATTTTTTATTTCACTCCTTACGCTATTTAGAAAGTTATTACAGTCAATATTTTATAACAATGATTTAAATGCAAACTTGCGCATTAACTTGAGCAGCTATGCTTTCCCACGCTAACTGTCTCTGTTTTGCAGATGCAGCGGTGTTGCTTTTCTTCTGGAATATGTGCTCATATTCACTCTAACTCTGCAGCAGCACGTCAAGTTCAGCTGGCGAAAAATACGCAGACCTCTTTTTTTCACGGTTGCCATGGTGACTCGTGATATCTGCGCTCCATTGATAATGGCTTCTTATAGTCGCGGTGCTCACGCTCACCTCCGAATCAGTCCACTCAGAGTTGATTGATCTAACTCGGATCAGCTTCTCTGAAACAGAAAACTCAGAGTTGTTAATCTCCCGATTGACCAACTCAGAGTTCAAGTTCAACCTCAGAGTTGGTCGAATCTCCTTTCTGAAACAGGCCCCAGGTGTGTTGATAACATTTGAGTGTGTGTGTGGACAGGCCCCGCCCTCTTTGTACTACATTTGAACCTTACCGTAATGATAAACAACCAGTAAACTTGCTGCTCTATGCTGCTTCATGGTCTTATCCCACCCTCCTATTATCACCCTCTTACCCCCCCTCTCTTTAACATCCCTTTCTTTTCTTCCATTCTTTCCTTTTCCATCCGGTCCAACACCAAAGATTTTCAAACATGATTGAAATTAATAAAGTTTGGCCTCAATTACAAAAGCGGTTTATTTAGACATACCTTTGGTTTGTCTGAAGATTAATAACCCCTGTTGTTAAAGTAAAATATGTCCAACACAAGAGACCCTCAGTTCTCATCTGCCTGCCCAGCTGTTGGACAGGACAAGTTTTTAAAAAAAAGGGGGTGACGAATGGAAAACTGCGTTTAACACTCCATTAGGTCATTATGAATATCTTCTTCTTTCTCTTTCGGCTTTTCCCATCAGGGGTCGCCACAGCGAATCATCCTTTTCCACCTCACTCTATCATGAACATCTTCTACCCTAACGTTAGCCAACTTCATGTCCTCTGTTAAGACATCCATGTATCTCCTCTTTGGCCGTCCTCTTGCCCTCCTGCCAGGCAGCTCCATCTCCAACATCCTTCTACCAATATATCCACTATCCCTCCTCTGAACATGTCCAAACCATCTCAGTCTGGCTTCTCTGACTTTGTCGCTAACACAGGCAACATGAGCCGTCCCTCTGATGTACTCGTTCCTTATCCTGTCTAACCTGGTCACTCCTAAGGGGAACCTCAACATCTTCATCTCCGCTACCTCCATCTCAGCCTGTTGTCTCTGTCTCACTGCTACCGTCTCTAACCCATAGAGCAGAGCTGGTCTCACCACTGTCTTGTACACCTTTCCTTTGAGTCTTGCTGACACTCTTCTGTCACACAACACTCCTGACACTTTCCTCCAACCGCTCCAACCTGCCTGCACTCGCCTCTTCACCTCTTTTCCACAATCCCCATCACACTGAACTGTTGACCCCAAGTACTTAAACTCCTGCACCTTCTTCACCTCAGTCCCCTGTAACCTAACGCTCATTATGAATATCTAGTTATGCCTTTCTGTTTGACTAACGGTCCTGCCGTCTTCCAAAGGCTAGTTAATGACGTTCTCAGGGATTTCATCAACCGTTTTGTATTTGTCTACTTGGACGACATCCTAATATATTATAAAGATCCCACTAAACATAAGACCCATGTCCGCCTGGTTCTGGAAAGATTATCAGAGAACCAACTCTTCATCAAGGCCGAACAGTGCGAATTTCACGTTTCTACTATCCCCTTTCTGGGTTACATTTTTGAGGCGGGTAGTATTCATCTTGATCCAGGCAAAGTTGAGGCTGTCTCCCAGTGGAAACAGCCCGATACCCGTAAAAGATTACAACAATTTTTGGGGTTCGCAAACTTGTCGCGCCGTTTCATCAGAAACTACAGCAGTATCGCATCACCCTTGACTCAACTCACTTCCACCACTAAAACTTTCAAATGGAACCCAAAGCACAAGCTGCTTTTGACACCTCAAGAAACTTTTCATCTCAGCTCCCATTCTCATTCAACCAGATCCCACTAGGCAGTTCATCGTGGAAGTGGACGCCTCTGATTCGGGGGTTGGACCAGTTCTTTCCCAAAGGGAGGAGTCCTCTGGCAAGCTCAAACCTTTTGCTTTTTTCTCCGGAAAACTCTCTCCCGCAGAATGCAACTATGACATGAGTAAAAGAGAACTGCTAGCTATCAATCTTGCCCTGGAGGAGTGGCATCATCGCCTGGAGGAGCAGTTCAACCATTCATCGTTTGGACATACCATAAGAACTTGGCTTATCTTCGCACTGCTAAGAGGCTCAACTCACGGCAAGCACGTTGGTGCCTTTTTTTTATCGTTTCAACTTCACTATCACGTACAGACCCGTTAACCACAACATCAAACCTGACGCTCTCTCCTGAAAATACAGCTCTTCAGAAACCCCTCCCATTACCACCATCCGACAGCCCACCTGAATTGTGGGAAACCTCACATGGGACATTGAAACTAAAGTCCTTTGTGATCAAGGTGAAGAACCAGACCACGCGCCTTGCCCTTACTGAACTCTTTTTGTACCATCATCCCTCAGGTCCAACGTCCTCACCTGGGGGCATTCCTCCCGCATTGCTTGTCATGGTGGAGTTCACAGAACCCTCAACCTCATCCGCAGTCGCTTTTTCTGGCCATCCATGGATAAAGATGTGCGATAGTACATTACTGCTTGCACCACCTGTGCTTGTTCTAAGTCGTCAAAATCCCCCCCCCCCCCCCCCCCCCCCCTTCTGGTTACCTCCATCCTCTGTCAATGCCAAGCTGCCCATGGTCCCACATTGCAGTGGATTTTGTCACCAGACTACCTCCCTCTCAAGGCAATACTGTTATATTTACTGTCATTGATCGTTTTTCCAAGTCTGCTCACTTCATCCCCCTTCCTCAGTTACCCACTGCCACAGAAATAGCTAACATTTTGCTCCATCATCTATTCTGTCACCATAGTATACCTGCAGATATGGTGTCTGACCGCAGCCCTCAATTCATCTCCCAGGTTTGGAAAGCTCTCTGTTCGGCATTAGGAGCCACTGTCAGTCTCACTTCAGGATATCATCCTCAGCCCAACGGTCAAGCAGAGAGGGCTAACCAGGAGTTGGAGGCAGCCCTCTGATGTCTGGCTGCTCAAAACACCCTGGACTGGTCCAAATACCTGGTGTGGATTGAGTATGCCCACAATACTCACCTGTTCTCTGCCACAGGGATGTCTCCGTTTGAAGCCTTCCTCGGGTATTCACCACCTCTGTTTCTGTCCCAAGAACTTGACTTGACAGTGCCCTCGGTTCAACAACATCTCCAACGGTGCAAGCACATTTGGCGCCAGAACAGGGCTGCTATCCAAGGACCAAGGAGAAAGAATTAAAGAATTAGCACCTCCAGTAATTGTCTTGAAGTTGAATCATGGCATCTGGACCTAAAGTCTTCTTTTTTTAAATATATTTTACTACTCATCTAAGTGACTTTAACAGTCTCTGTGGTACACGTATATCCCCTGGGTGGGTAACCAAAATACCCCACACCCAAAGAAAGAAGAAGCACTGCAGCTTACACTCACTGAGCAGTTTTAAAGGCACACCAGTCCAACTGCTTGTTAATGAAAAATTCTCATTAGTCAATCACATGGCAGCAGATCAATGCATTTAGACAAGTAGGCATAGTCAAGACAATCTGCTTCAGTTCAAACTGAGCATCACAATGAGGAAGAAAGAGGATTTTAATGACTTTAACAGTGACATGTTTGTTTGTGCCAGACCACCGTCTGCATATTTCAGAAGCTGCTGATATACTGGAATTTTCACACACAACCATGATTATTGGTTTACAAAAAAAGGTCTAAAAAGAGGAAATAACCAGTGGGTGACAGAAATGCATTGTTGATGTCAGAGGTCAAAAGAGAAAAGCCAGGCTGGTTTCAGTAAATGAAAAGAAAACAGCAACTCAAATAGGTCTGCAGACGAGCATCTCTGAACACACAACACGTCCAACCTTATGGCAGATGGGCTACAGCAGCAGAAGACCAGACTGGGTGCCACTCTTTTCAGCTAAGAACAGGATACTGAGGCTAAAATTCACAGACTCACCAAAATCTCCATTTCTGTGACCACCTTCAGATGGTAGGGTCAGAATTTGGCATCGACAACATTAAAGCATGAATCCATCCTTCCTTGTATCAATGGTAAGGGTGGTGGTGGTGTAATGGTGTGGGGGATATCCTTAGTACCAATTGAGCATGGTAACGTAGCACAGTTGAAAGTTATGGCTAGTGGATAGTGCTGTTGCCACGTCATCGTGACTGAAGTTGCATCTGTTGTTCTTTGAGAGATACCGTAGCCCCGGCTAAAGTTGGGTCTGTGCGCCATTTTGATTGCAGAATGTCTGTTACTCCTTTGAAAGGGGAGCTACAAGGTGGCGGCTGAGCATTACACAGATGTATGTGAATCTGAGTTCCTTTGGGAACAAAATAAATACCTGCCTTGTTCTATTTGGTCTTCGCCTCAACTGCAATCCCTGAACCAACTGTTGTGTCTGATGCTCCGTGCGACACTTCCTCTCATCAACATCAAAAACACAACGCAAAAACACGGGATCCCTGGCGAGGTATCAGTAAGGGAGGGTTATAGTTACAACGCCACAGCCTTCCTGAGTATTGTTGCTGACCACGTCCATTCCTTCATAAGCACCATCTCCTGATGGCTTCTCCCAGCAGGATAAGGCGCCAGGTCACAAAGCTTTAAGAAGAATGTTCTTGTGTAATTAATGAGTTTATCATGCTTGTCAAATAAAGCTATTGATAAAGTCCTACCTAATTAAGAAAAAAAAATATATCATCAATTAAAAGAAAGAGTAGTTATAGTAAAAGAAAAATTGGATTTTTGGAGTGATGGATTTAAGGCAGATTCTTGCAACTGAGTCTTCATCAGAAGGGTCATGTCCCAGCTCTGGTTTTCCATTGTTTGTTGTTTAACTACATTTTATTCTAATGTGGTTTTTACCTCACTTTTAACTGTTTTGCACATTTAGTTTTTCATTTCAACTTGATACCAGACCCCCAAAGGAGGAATTAAGATACAGAACAAATTGTTTGTTTTTTTTATCCCAAAAGCTTAATGGAAAACTTTACCCAGAGACACGCTGAAGTCCACCATCAGTTTGAGGCAAAATTAGTCCAACAGGAGGTCTTCGAGCCTTCAAAGTTATGGCCTTCAGAGTTATGTAGATAATGGTTTGAGAAAGGCCTTTCTACCTGGTACTATAGCTTCTAGGTAGATCTTCCAGCATGACAATGATACCAAACATGCAGCCTGGGCAGCTACAAAGTGGGCAAAAATTGTTTTTTTTTTAGTGACCAAGCCAGTTTCGAGACCTCAGTCCAACAGAGAAACCTGTGGAGAGGGAGTCGAAGATTTGTGTTGCTCAGCAACAGCCCCAAAGACATCACAGCTCTCAAAGGTATGCAAAGAAGAATAGGTCCTGAACTTGATAGACTTAATCTAAAAGTAAGAGTTTTAAAGGTTTTAAAAGCAATCAAATAAAACTAAAACAGAGGAAACAAAATAAAAAATTAATGTAAGCATCTTAAAAGAAAATGTATTTAGCACATAAAAAATGTACTTTCTGTTTTCAATTTAAAATTATGAGAAATTTGATAGGGACAGTATGCTTATATATTTGTTCTGCTCTCAAACGAAATTCAAAAAATCTTTTCTGCCAATACCAACCATATTCTGTCATTTGCTCTTGTTTCCTGGATGAGATGATTTAAGTTTGATTAAATGTGACATGTCCATCTTTAAGGTATTTGTTTTAACACTTTACCACCAGAGCTGTTGGCAACAAAAGGAAATGAATGACCTTGGGAGAATTTCAGGCAGGCTGCTCAGCAGTGCGTTTATACCTCCCAACGGGCAGTTCAGCCCAATGAACTCATCTATTCCGTGTCCTACTTGAGAACTAGTTGTGCGCTTTACGCCCTCTTCATCCATTTCCGCGAGCACTGCGTTT
This sequence comes from Oryzias latipes, assembly GCF_053564925.1. Lineage (NCBI taxonomy): Eukaryota > Metazoa > Chordata > Actinopteri > Beloniformes > Adrianichthyidae > Oryzias > Oryzias latipes. The sequence continues at coordinate 13,851,390 of NC_136256.1, read as the reverse complement.
TTCGCCCCACCCTCCTCCCTGGATTCCACCTGTGAGCTTCGTTAGGGGTAGTTTTATACCCGAGGTTTTCAATGGAGGTTTTGTTTTATTGTATCTGATCGGAGCCTTATGCCAAACTAAAAGAAATCATATGGAAAATAAAGCTTCCTCTATCGCATAAGCTGTCTGAAAATATGTTATTCCACAATTTATCACAACAGCAAGACTGTCCTTCAAATGGCTCTATGATGGACATGACAGGATCTCTATCAAATTCTTACCATCAATGAACGACCCTGGGAGACTTTCAGGCAGGAAGCTCAGCAGTGAGTTTACACCTCCCCGCGGGCGGTTCAGCTCAATGAACTTACCTGTTCCATGTCCTACTTAAGAACCAGGTGTCCGATCTACGCCCTCTTCATCCATTTCCACCTGTGAGCTCCGTTAGGGTTAGTTATACCCAAAGTTTTCTATGGAGATTTTGTTTTATTGTATCTGATCGGAGCCTTATGCCAAACTAAAAGAAATCATATGGAAAATAAAGCTATATCTGCAGCATGAGTTGTCTGACTGAAATGACACACGCTTTCCGAACTACTGTAACTTTTTGACCCTTTACACAATAATGTGATTCCAACAGATTCTAAGGCGGAGTAAAGCAGATTGCTGATTTTCTTCTTATTAGAGTCAGTTGGTTTGAATTTGTTGCATGAACTTTTTAATACTGTAGCACATTTTGAAGGTTCTGTGTTAAAACAACAACACTATCACAGGCAACATGAAGTTATATCCTTTTTGAACTACCACAAGTCCTCAACCTTTTATGCAATACCCATAATTCCAACAGAATCTGAAGCAAGACTCAAGTGTTGCATATCAGTAATAAGCTGCTTTTCTTACCTTGAGAATTTGTTGCAATTATGTTTATTACATAAATGGTTAAAGAGTCAAAGTAAGTCATAGAATGTCAACACTGGAACTAAAGCTCCTGTCATGTGCGGGGGAGGCTCGAGAGCCGGTTGGACCCAGAAGCAGAAGCACGAGGATCAGGGACTAGTGGTTTTAATACAAGAAAACGAACAAAAAGCGCTGCAGAGCAGGTTCACAGAACAAAAACAAAAACTTACTTGGCGAGGCATGAAACGTGGATGAGGCAAGAGACAGGACCATGGACTAGACAGGACATGCACACCATAACAGAGGTAATGAACCAGCACAGGAGGAAGGCAGAGACAAGACTTAAATACAGACAGGGCAGACAAGACACAGGTGAACACGATCAGGGCAGATGGGGACCAAAGGAAGTAAAGCACAAGAAACAAGACAGGACAGGAAACCTTTCAAAATAAAACAGGAAACAGAACCAAACAAGACAAAACAAGAACTAAAACGAAAAACAAGACACAACAAACTCAAACCATGACAGCTCCGGTGTTAAAGGGTAAAGCAAAAGTCTTGGATCTGGGAACAAACCAAACAAAGCGGAAAAACCTAAATCAGAGCCAGATTAAACCATATCTGAACAGTTTACTGGACAGGCAAAGTTACAATGTTACAGTAGTTTTCGTCATCGCTGGTTTCTTTGTTCACCACCTCTTTTTCCTCTGTTTGTTTTTCACTCTTAGCACTCGCACTCTCTATGAAGGATGGTGGACTAAATTCTTCATAGAGATTTGTCTCATCTCCATAATCATTTCCTTTGTCTTCATCTGCTTTGTTCGTTAGTTTTGATGGAAAGGGTTCTCCAAGAAAATTTTCATAATCTGCCTCACAAATCCCTCTGTTCTCTCTGGTGAACCCTGAAACACAAAAAGCACAGTTAAATGGCCCCTTCATCAAATAGTAAATCTAAACTTTTGGAAACTTCATGAACACACACTTTGAGTCTGGAAAAGAACCGCTGGCTGTTTGGGTTGTTTTCTTCTCCTGTTGACGAGATAGACCAGGAACAAGACGAAGAGCAACAGGAGCAGGATTCCACCAAATGCTGCACAGATCAGCAGCAGCAAAGATTCTGGAAAAGACAATATTTTACAGTTTTATTTCAGTCAAGGACAAATAAATGCCTTTTGTTGGAAAACATCAACAAAGGTTAAAAGCTTTGTAAAGTTAGAAGCAGTTGGAAGAATTTGAATTAAAAATATCAAAATGGCACAACATCTAGTCAAACCAAAGTGTTTGGTTCAAGTCACAGAAGAATCCAAGGAAAAGCTTAGTGGAATTTACTCTGTAAATAAAACGGTCAATTACAAATAGTAATGCTAGACTTCTGTTGGGTTCAAGCAACTGCTGAACATAAAGTGTGTCCCCAAATCTATAGAAAAATGACTTCATGACTGGACTGCCTCCTTCTCATGGCAATACTGTTATTTTCACCGTTATTGTCCATTTCTCCAAATCTGCTCAATTAATGCCCCTTCCACACCTTCCTACTGATACCGCCGACATTCTGGTCAACCATGTTTTCCACCATCATGGCATCCCCTCGGACATTGTTTCTGACCGCAGTCCTCAGTTCATCTCTCTGGTCTGGAAGGCATTCTGCTCCGCTCCGGGAGCCACAGCTTGTCTAACGTCAGGATACCATCCTCAGTCCAACAGCCAGGCAGAGAGAGCCAACTAGGACCTGGAAGCGGCACTCAGATGTCTGGCAGCTCAGAACAATCCGGACTGGTCCAGGTTCCTGGTATGGGTAGAGTATGCCCATAATACTCACCATCTTCTGGCATGAGGATGTCTCCTTTTGAAACCTCCTTTGGGTACTAATCACCTCTGTTTCCGTCACAGGAACTCGATCTGGCAGTTCCCTCGGTCCAGCTCCACCTCCAACGGTGCCAACAAATTTGGCACCAGACCAGGGCCGCTCTCCTCCGCACCAAGAAGAGCCACTGCCAGATAGTCAACCGCCACAGGGTGGTGGGACCCACGTATCAGCCAGGTCAAAGGGTGTGGCTTTCGTTGCGGAACATCCCCATCCAGGCTACCTCCCGGAAGTTGGCTCCCCGCTACATTGGTCCCTACGTCATTGACAAACTCTTAAACCCTACCTGTGTCCGCCTCCGGTTGCCCGCTGCCCTCAAGGTACATCCTTCCTTCCACGTCTCCCAGGTCAAGCCTGTCCACAAGAGCCCTCTATGCCCGCCGTCCACTTCCCCTCCACCCGCCTGTGTCATTGACAGCGGGTACTGTCATGGTGCCTCTGGTAGCACTCCTCCCCCTCCCCCCCTCTCTGCTCCTGAGGATTCCCAGTTGTATTCACTCAACTCATCCTCCTGCAGTCTTAAGGAGATCCAGCCCCAGCATTCATTGCCAGTTCGTTGGTCCTCCATGGAAATACATACCACGAGTGTTTACCTGGGATTCACCTCCAGAGCTATCTGTCCTCTTCATGCCAACTCTCCAGGTCAGCCATCGCAGAAACCCTCCAGGCACGCCATGACTCAAAGTCAAGATTCCCCAGTTCTCTCCTTGTTACTCATCTGCAATCCTCAGCCTTCATCCTCGCCATTGCATCTGCGTCCCGCAACAATAAATCATCGAACTTACCTTACACTCTCCTGTTTTCCTTCCGGGTTCCAGCATCTGGGTCTGTCTCGGTTCTTTAAAATCATGACGGGGGATACAATTTTGGAAAGACTTACTGTTTAATATTGTAATTATTTGTTGCTGTACCTTGTGTTTCTGTGCTCATGTACAATCAGATGTATAGAAAAAAAATTCTTCTGACTGACCCTATTCTTCATGGCGTGTTTAATTTTGACCTATCTTGCATTCATTAATAAATTGGCATTAACAATAATCAATAAAAAAGGAATCAATGTTTTTCATACTAATGTAAATTTGTGCTTTAAATGTTTTTTTTTAGTGTACCCTTTAGTGCGGAAAAAAATATCTCTAATGTTTTCTGTTTTGTAGCTTTTCTTCACGATAATTAAAGAACCAGTAAAGGTTGAAAAAAATATTTTATTTTATTTTACCCTAAATAACTCATTTTGTAGATAAATTTTGCCTGTTTACTAGTGTAATCTGGTACCAACAATTTAAATAGTTACTCCCCTTGACAAATATTTTTTTACCAGTCGATCTGGATTATTATTTGTGCACAGAATATATATATATATATATATATATATATATATATATATATATATATATATATATATATATATATATATATATATATATATATAAGAGAATATAGATTGTAGATATCAAGCCTGGTCTCCTGTATGCATGGTCCTTGTCCACCGGTTGATTAAAGAAAATATCAAAGTGGCAGAAACTCTACGAAAATGTTTTGTCCTAATTATTTAAAGTTTTCGAGGAATACAGTGAAAAGTTTACAAAAATTGTTTTTATAATCACTCACTGTAGCATAGTTTTTAGCCACACACACCATTTATTATAACTCGAAGGTACTGATAAAACTGAGTTGATGTATTCTTTCCTGATCTAATCCAACCTCATCACCCTCAAAGAGATAGGGATAGAGATATTCTTTATTGATCCCACGTTGGGGAAATTCGATTGCTACAGCAGTTCAGTGCAAAAAAAAAGAGAATAAGAGACATAATATTATGACATGTTATGCGTAATAATAAAATTAAATAAATAAAGTATAAAAACAGAATATACGGATGGGCTATGGATGCATCCTAACCGGTTTGTACATGCATATTTAAACTGTGGCATTGTACAACCTAACAGCTGTTGGAATGAATGACCTGCGGAACCGTTCCTTCCTGCATGGGGGGTGTCACAGTCTGCCAGTGGAAGAGCTCACTACCTCAATGTCCGAGCCCTGGATGCTCACCGGTGCGTATTGTGGTGTTCTTCTCCGGAAATCAATCACCATCTCCTTTGTCTTACTGGTGTTCAAGCACAGGTGATCACGCTCACACCAGTCCACAAAGTCCTTGATGACTGACCTGTACTCCAGCTTGCCCCCCCGACACACAGCCAACAATGGCCGAGTCCTCAGAGAACTTCTGGAGGTGGCAAGTGCCGGTGTTGTATGTAAAGTCAGGTGTATAAAGGGTGAAGACGAATGGTGAGAGCACCATCCCCTGAGGAGCCCCAGTGCTGGAAACCACCACCTCCGACACACAGTTGTGTAGCCTCACATACTGTGGTCTGTTGGTAAGGAAGTCGGTCGTCCATGCAGCCAGTCGTCCATCCACTCCTGCCCCTTCCAGCTTCTCTCTCAGCAGAGCTGACCGTATGGTGTTGAAGGCGCTGGAGAAGTCAAAGAACATGATCCTCACAGTGGTTCCGGCATCCTCCAGGTGAGTCAGCACCCGGTGCAGCAGGTAGATGACAGCGTCATCCACCCCGATGTTCGGCCTGTAGGAAAACTGCAGCAGGTCCGTTGCGGTGCTGAACACTGATCGAAGGTGGCTGAGGATGAGCCTCTCCATTGGCCTTCGTTAAGTAGGAGGTCAGGGCTTCTGGTCTGTAGTGGTTTGGCTCCTTAGCGTGCGCCATCTTAGGAACCGGAACCACACAGGAGGTCTTCCACAGGGCCGGGACCGTCTCCCGCCTCAGGCTCAGGTTGAAGATGTATGCGACCACCTAATAGAGCTCTTCAGTTTTGCTACCTCCATCATTGTCTCCTGTCACACAATTTTCATAAATTGAAAGAAAGCAATTCATATAAAAAAAGCATTAATGTCACTGTACAAGTCTACCCTCTTTACCTTTTTTTGAAAATATAAATGGTCTACTTTCTAAATTCACCCCAAGTGGTCATTTTATGAACTGCAGCTGCTTTAAATCTTAAAGCAGAATGGGAGCCTGATTACATCACAGGAATGTATATCTTCACTTTAGATCATCAAATATGAGATGGAACAAACTTATCATGGTGTGAGTTCTTTTTAAGGTGTACGTATCATTTGGTGGTTGCATGTGGCACCAAGAACAAAATCCAGACTTTGGGTTACTTTGCAGGTGATTTGTATTGATAGGATTTTTTGGCGAACTTTGATAAAAAGAAAATGCTAATTAAGTCTAAATGGATAACTTGTGAACTAAAACACACAACTTTCCTTTCTTTTCATTAGCTAACTTCTTTACATATAGGTGTGGGAAGCAATTATTTTTAGTTGATATAAAGGAATTCTGTTAAATTCTCACTTTCATGATTTTATTTAAATTACTTGTGTTTTTCTATGGATTAATGGTCTAACCGTGTGGCTTGCAGTGTTTTTGATGCTGGAATATGTTCGCTTAAAGATGCAGAGCAGATCACATTCCCAATCTTTCAGGTATGTTTCAAAATCTCCCACATCTGTCCATGCATTAGGAGTTAGGTGGGTTCCATCTTTGAACAGTGAGCCAAACACATAACAGCCAGCATGTAGAGGTTGGCTTGAGGTCAAATTGTGTGAAATCAGCAAAACACCTAGAACATCCCGACACTGACAGTGTGTCAGGATGGTTTTCGTTGATTTCAGCTAGGCGTTTAACACCATCAGCACAGAAATCCTGCCAGCAGACAAGAAAACTCTATAGGAAGGGAGACCAGGACTGTTGAAAAGATCATTGGTTCCTTTCTGCCCCCATGGAGAACATTGCCCGCTCATGCTCCTAAACAAAGTATACCAAACATCATGACACATATACACTTATTTATACTGTGTTTACACTGCTTTTATTCTCATGATTCCAGATGTACCTTCATTTATGCCAATGAGAAAAAAATAAGATGTTAAACCCAGAGGAAATATAAAATTACAGTATGATTTTTTCAGAAATCCTGATTTAAGATCAGAAATAAAACTTCCACGTAGAAAGGGGAACATTGCATTATTATTAAGTAGTTATTGTGTATTTCAGTCAAACAACTCTTGCAGTAAGAAATATTTATTTGACATTTTCCACATTCTTTAAGTTGGCATCCACATATTTTCGTTTGGCATAAGGCTCCGTTCAATTCCATGAGAAATTTCCATAAAACTTTCGGGTAACAAAACCCCCCCTTTACGGAGCCCACAGGTGGAAGCCGGGGAGGAGGGTGGGGCGAAGAATGAGCGCTGAAGGTAAGAAAGAGAATGAACGACTGCGCTCCTGGGCTTAAATAGGACGCTGAGCAGGTGAGTTAATTGACTGAACCGCCCTAGGGTATTTACCTGTAAAAACACTGCAGCGAGTATCTGCCCGAAATACGATAAATCTTCATTTCAGTCAGACAACTCTTGCAGTAAGAAATATTTATTTGACATTTTCCACATTCTTTAAGTTGGCATTCACATATTTTCGTTTGGCATAAGGCTCCGTTCAATTCCATGAGAAATTTCCATAACACTTTTGGGTAACAAAACCCCCAACACTAAAATCATCCAGAAGAAGAAAAATGTGAATGTATAATCAGTATGTAATAAAATGGGGTGTGTTTTTGGCAGCATTCCATTTTCATTTCATTTCCCAGTATGACTGCTATGTGTGACCCGGCACCATTGACCGTTTGGGCCGCCCCCGTTCGAGTACAGCGCCACGAAGGGAACATGCTATCTAGTGGATCTGCTATGTGTGACCCGGCACCATTGACCGTTTGGGCCGCCCCCGTTCGAGTACAGCGCCACGAAGGGAACATGCTATCTAGTGGATTTGCTATGTGTGACCCGGCACCATTGACCGTTGGGCCGCCCCCGTTCGAGTACAGCGCCACGAAGGGAGCATACTATCTAGTGGATCTGCTATGTGTGACCCGGCACCATTGACCGTTGGGCCGCTCCTGTTCGTGGAAACCACTAGGGGAACATACTATCTGAAAGAGAGAGGGAAAGAAATAAAAGGGGAGCCAACATAAGCATTACTCATACCTGATCTTAGAACGTAAGCTCACGTCCACAAACGCTGTGCGGAACTATAATTTAAACCGCCCAAAACAACCCGTATGAGACACTAACTTAACATCCAATCCAAAGCTTCCGATGGCGTATTATGACATGCTTAACAGCCATTATTCAAATTTCTATTAAACTAAGAACAAGCTTGATGGCCATAAACTTCTTCCATTTTGGCAACTATATATATACACGCGCTTAAGTAACATCCATTATTTCGAAGCTCCCAATGACAGTATCACGAACGAGCTTAATAGCCACAATTTTCTCCATTTGGCATACCAATTATAAGCGCTCAAGGAACATCCATTTAATTGAGGTTCCATCCAAATATTAAGAACGAGTTCAACGCCCATAATTACTATGCTTCATTGGCATACTATACACAAATGAACTTAAGAATCAGATTCGAGCTCGCGCATACTATGATACAACTTAGAACATCCTAAATTTTGAGGCTTACACCTGGCTATAATTTTCTTTTAACATCTATAATCGAATAATTTACATTCATTCTGCGGTTGACATTGATTAATTAATTCAGTCAGAAGTGTCATTGGAATGCAGAGGAGGTCCACCGCTCCGTCACTTTCAGTGCAGCAATAGGTACGTCGAGCAGTCATCGTTGCAGCACCAGATCAAGGAATGGGTGACATCATTTCCTGGAAACGGAGAAGCTGATCGGGGCGTAGGGGTTCGCAGGCTCAGGATGCGATGCATATATAAAAACAAAGCAGTATTAGTCTTGACAAGAATATATAAATAACTCAGAAACTGATCAGTTTCAAAATGGTTGAGATAAATTAAATAACAGTGCTTTTAAAGAACAAATCTGAGAAGTGAAATTTAGTAGATAGTTAAGGTAAAGACCCATTGTGGATTTATCGCACCCTAGAAACCACCATAATTACAAATTCCAACAGTGAAATGATAGTGAAATATATGACCTGCACGAAATCTTAACACCAATTTTTTTATATAATCAAATGATAAGAAAAGTAAACTTTGACAGTCTCAGAGGGACGCACCTTCAGGAGGCCATTGAGGAGTAGGAGATGGGAAGAGTAGCCAAGGAGATTTGTAGATGAGGAAGGTCAACATCCCACGTAGCAAAGGATTACAGCTCAGCTGGATTTTATATTAGTGGTTCTCAAATTGGTGGACAACAAAGTACAGACTACTAAAATTTTAATTAGCCAAGGGGCGTCTGAATACTGCAAAAAGAGAACTTGAGAGCCATGAGGGATCATAGGTTTTGATAGTATTTTTGCTAGACTGAACCTTAAGCATTTAGAGGCGGAGTAAAACAAGCCTCTAAATGGGGATGCATCTAGCAGAGTGTCATCTGCTTAAGCAAGGCAGACAGAAGACTGTGACTGTGTGGACACAAGATTTAACTCTTGAACTAAGCTTGAGAGCGCATGTGATATATTTCCAACGTTCAGGGTAGAAGTTGCTCAAGGTGTTATTTAAACATTAACCAACACTGTAAACCCAAACAGTAAAGGTTCCTTAAAAAAAATAAGTTGCAATCACTCAAAAAAGTATAAAAGTTATTTCACATCTATTTATTTGAGTCGTGTTGACAAAATTTCTGTTTTAAGTTTACAGGACTTAATTATTTTAAGTGTCTTTAGAAGCATAACGCAAAAGATTTGAGCCGAAAATTAATGACGTCATGAACGTACCATACTTGCTCCGCCTCTTTTCTTCAGCAAGCGTGAAAACTTCGGCCATGTTTTTCAGTCCTCTCATCGGTACTCCTCATTAACGATACTTTCTTCGGCTGTGGTAAAGTTTTTCCAACTGCTGTTACGTTAAAAAGTTTTCCAACTGCTGTAACGTTGTAAGTTTAACCATAGTTCATCAAAAAAAAAAATCGCCGCTGTACTATTTTGAACGCTATAGAAACGTATGGTGGCATGCAGGAGCTTTTTGATCTTCAGAAGCTACGTTATCCTGCCGTTCTTGCAGCACTTGCCGCCATCGGATTGGCCTTCTCTTTGGGCGCATATATTTGGTAAGTTATATTTCCATTTTCATGTGAATTTTCACTGAAACTTGACAGTCGCTCTGTCTTGAAACGGTTATTTTACAGGTTACATCACTTTTTTAAACCTGAACTTGCACTTTTCTGAATACGTAACGTTATCTGTTTATTTGAAATATTGCATGTTTATTGTTGTTCATTTTCTCAAGTAAGTAATTGTTTCAACCGTTCTTATATAATGATGTAGAGCTACCGTATTTTCCGGTCTGTAAGGCGGGAATTTTTTCCCCCTAATTTGGACCCAGTGGCTAGATTTCTCTTCGCTAATAGCCAGCAGGGGGCAAAGAGCAGAAACAGACAGATGGACGAGGTCATTGCAAGAAGAAAACGTTAGCTTTTAGCTCTCAAGGCTAACCACAGCAGGACAGACACGAACACACAGAAAGAAAAGAATCTGATGCAGCTTTGAAGTAAAACGATGGATTTGTCTATATCCAGGAGGGAAATAGAGCTGCTGCAAGTAAGCTGGACGTTAATGAATCAATCAGGAGACATTGGAGATGCCAGCGTGAACAATGTGTTAGGCACCTGTTCAAAGCAATTAAGATACATAAATAAAAAAAATTAAAAATTATGCTTTGTAAATATTTCCTTTGACTATTTATTTAATATTCATTTCACTATTATATATAATAGTGTATATAATATATATACACAATATATATTATATAGCACATGAGTGCTACATAATATATATTGCCATGAACTATATAATTGTCAAATCTGTCATGTTTTATTTTTTTTTAGGGAAACTTCTAACTAATTTTATATTCTCTTTTTAGGTTGAAACTGAAGCACCTGGCCAGTCTGGAGAGATTTCATTGGGTATGTTCATGAAGACTAAATGACAAGTGTTTTTTTTTTTTTTTTTTTTTAAATTTGGTAAAAAGTACAAGAAAAAAAGATATGCAATGGCTTTGAGGTGCAAGCTTTGCAATGCTGTCATTGAGAAAAAGACACAAGTACTTGAACACTATCGCTTGTGTCATTGTAATGTCTCCTCAGTTAGCCAATTTCCATGTTTTTATGACGAATGTGTTTGCACTTTTCAGTCAGTAAATGCTTTGAAAATTCATCTGACACGAACACATAATCAGGCAACTGTACATGGTAGTTATCAAAATGAATGCATATCATTTATTTGTCCTCTGTGTAGTTTCAAGCAGCCCTTTAATGATAAAACTCTTCTTAGTCATCTAAGGACACACACAAAGCAACATGAAGTAGTGGACTGTCCATTCAAAAACTGTCAATACCGTACAAATGTATATTCCTCCTTTAATGCTCACAAAAGTAGAAATCATCCAGATGGGGAGAGTTCAGCTTTTAAGAGTGAAATTCTAACAAAAACTTGCAATCAGCGAGAGCCAAGGCCCCTGGAGTCTTCCGAAGCTGGTCCTTCTCACGAATCTCCTGAGCTGGATACTTCTGATTCGATTCCCAATGAGTCTGCCTATGACATCAAAGAACTGCAACTTCAGTTGAAGAATAATGTATCATCTCTGCTTTTGAAAATGCACAGCGTTCTTCATGTTTCAGAGACTGCTATACAAGACATGGTTGACAGTTTGCTGCAGATATTCGCACTGTCAAAGCCTCTTGTGAGAGAGACCATCCTTGTTGTTCTGCAAGAACACAATGAGTCCATCAGTGATGCTGTGCTTCAAGAGTTGGTGGATGCCATCACCGAAAGTAATGTCTTTGTTAGTGCAACTACAGAGGGTGGAGAGCTGTCTACCACAAAACGAAGAAAAACATTTGTAAGAAACAACTACCCTCTGGTAATGCCAATACAACATACTTTAGATTCAAGTGGATACACTGTTTATGTTCCAGTTCTACAAATGCTTCAGATGATGTTCAAAAACACTGAGCTTCTCGATAAGCTTCAGGCAGCTACAAAATCGTTGCCTGGAGTTTATGTGTCTCATGAAGATGGGGCATATTTCAAAGCAAATAAGCTTCTATCAGAAACTGGAAAATTGTCTCTGATTTTGTATGTGGATGATGTTGAACTAGCCAATCCTTTGGGAACGAGTAGAAAGATCCATAAGATATGTGCAGTGTATTGGTTGCTTGCTAATATACCCTGTCAGTATAGGTCTAGCTTGCATGTTATACAACTAGCCCTGCTATGCAAAGTGTCTGACCTCCAAAAGCACAGTTATGAAACTGTCCTGTCACCTTTGCTAAAAGACTTGCAAACTTTAGAACAGGATGGAATTTTCATTGAAGCACTTGGTGAATGTATTCAGGGGACTGTGCTTTGTGTGGCAGCTGATAATTTGGCTGCCCATGGTCTTGCTGGTTTTGTACAGTCTTTCAGAAGAAATTACATATGCAGATTCTGTTGCTGTACCACAGAGCAAATCCAGACCACCGAGGTTTCTGATGGAGAGTTCTGCATGAGAACAAAAGAATCTCACGATCTTCATGTGCAAAATGTTGTGCAGGGAGAATATTCAACACATTTTGGTGTTACAGGTGCTTGTGCCCTCAGCAAGACATTGCAGCATTTTCATCCCATTACTGGTTTCCCACCTGATATACTGCACGATCTCTTTGAAGGGATTGTGCCTGTTGAGTTGGCCTTGTGCATCGGTGAAATGATTCGACGGAAGTATTTCACTCTTGAATATCTGAATACAAAAATCCAAACGTTTCCATATCAGCACTCTGATAGAGTTGATAAACCAAAGCCAATCCCAAAAAACTTTGCAGCCAAACAAAGCATTGGTGGAAATGGGCACGAAAATTCCACCCTGTTGAGGTTATTGCCACTCATGTTAGGAAGCAAAGTCCCTGAAGGGGATGAAGCATGGAACATACTGATGGATCTAAAAGAAATTGTGCAACATGTGTTATCTCCAGGCTTCACAGAAGAATCTATTCAGTACATGCAAACTAAAATACGTGATCACAGGCAGGGTCTTAAAGTTGTGTTTCCAGATTTTAGGCTTCGACCAAAACGAGCCAGTTTAGCTCGTGCTGGTTTGCGGCGCCTTCCGTCCGTGAAACCCGGGTTCGACTCCGGGCTGCTCCCTGTTCCCTTCTCTACCTCTGCCGGTTCCAAGCCCGGTTTGAGAAGGTTGCGTCAGGAAGGGCATCCGGCGTAAAACATTGCCAAATTTACCATGCGACTTGTTCGCTGTGGTGACCCCTGATGGGAGAAGCTGAAAGTGGAAGAAGAGGCTTCGACCAAAACATCATTATGTTGAGCATTATCCAGAGATGACAAAAAACTTTGGTCCCCTGGTTCACCTGTGGACCATGCGGTTTGAAGGAAAACATCGTTTTTTTAAAAGGGTCATTAATGATGCAAAGAACTTCAAGAATGTGTTGAAAACACTAGCTACCAGACACCAGTACATGATGGCATATTATCTCAGTGCACCAGCATTTTTCAGACCCCACATACAGGCCTCGCATGTCTCATCTGTTTCAGAAGAAAATCTGCCCAAAGTTGCACAAGACTTCATCAAAGCAAAGACAAACAGCCAAAGCATATACAGCACATCGAAGGTTTCAGTAGATGGCATAGAGTATGCCAAAGGGATGTTTGTGTCAGTAGGCCAGACAGGAGGACTCCCAAGATTCAGCAAAATTCATGATATATTGCTCATGAACAAATCTGTTTCATTTCTTTGCAGGAACTATGAGTGTTTGTATTATGAGCATTTGAGGTCATTTGAGCTAATGTCATCAGAGATATTCTCTATGCATCTGCTTTCAGAACTGAATGACACACTCAGTCTCTCAGCATACAATGTTGATGGACGTTTGCTGTTAACCCAGAAACGATTTATTCTGATCAAAGATTTGTAAGGGTATTATTCATTTATAAATGAAAATGTATGTAGCATCTTTGAACGGCTAGAAAACATTTGCACTTACAAATTTGAATATATTTTTTCTCTCTTTAACAGTAGAAATGGCTGCACAGAACTTCCTCCTCCATGTACATATCTCCACAGACATTGTCAGAAAGATGACATTATCCACACGTCCAGAGTCTGTGGATGAGCTAAAGAGAATGATACAAGACAAGTTCAAACTAGACTTTGATTTTAGTCTTTCTTATGAAGACCCAGACTTTGATGGGCAGCTTTGCTCCCTTGTAGACATTGAAGAACTTCCTCAGAAGGCTGTGCTAAAGATTGTGCGACCTGAGAGCGATACAAGTTCAATAGCATCGGATGACACTATAATACTGCCCCATGCTATGACGCCAGAGAGGATTGATAAATGGCCTCAGGTTTTCCCAATGCCGACTTTTTCTTATGAGGTTGAACTCATACTTAGTGAGGGAAATAGTACTTATCAGAGAACAGGAAAGTCTTTAAAGTTGACCAGGGGCCAAAAACATGACATACTTGAAGCTCTTGCAGCTACAATGCACAGTTTCAAAGCATACCCCAATGACAAAGAGGTTTCAGTGGTAGCAGAGGCACTTGTTACTCATCACCCTTGTCTGAAAGAGCCAGGCTCTAAAACAGGGTGGTATGGCTGGAAAAATAGCCTCAAGTTTAAAATGGGGAATTATCGAGCTAAGTTAAGTCGTGCTGGATTTCAAGAGGTAGCAGTGAACTCTGGAAAGAGAAGCAAAAATAATCCAGATAGACAAGCTGCACACACTGGCATTAAAAGACCAAAGAGAGCAGAACTCAATTTTCTCCCCAATTTTCCAAGAGGGGAAGATGCTACCAGCCTAGAACAACTGAGACTGCAGATTATAGATGAAGTTAAAAAGACTGACAAAGATCACATCCTGATCACCAAGTTAATGCAAAGCACCTTTGCCCTGCGGCGCAAAGAAATAATCAGTGATGACCTGCCAGTTGCTGACATCTTGGAACGCTGGCCTGCCCTAAAAATGGAATCTCAGGTGAATGTTTTTTTTAAATAAAATTGTACATGCAATAGTATAATGTTTTAAGCCACATACTCACATTCCTTTTGTGTTTGTGCAGATTTGTGCAGAGTTTCACAGAATTACAAACATTAACTTGAAGAACCACTTCTTTGCTGTGTTGGACCAACATACTCCTCGCCTTCAGAGCATATTCAGGAAGAAAGCTTCACGCACAGGGAAGGTGTCCGATGTTCTAGGCCAGCTCTTCACAATGTACGACCTCCAGGTCAGTGACATCTCATAATGGCTTATTCATATGCATGTCTGTACAAGATTTAGTGAACAACTGTGGGGGTTGTTCATCAATGTCATGTTCTCACACTGCAGGAACAAGTTGATGTTCATGTTAGACGTGCAGTTGTCCTTCAGGCTCTTCCTGCCTATCTCCAAGAAGACACCTCCAGCTTTCTGAGGACTTGTGAGGTAAATTAAAATGTTTACAATGTACCATGACAGTAACAAATACAATATCTGAGTGATGAATCTAATTTGGGGTGGCCAATCCCGGTCCTGGAGAGCTGCAATCCAGCATGTTTGCTTCAGCATAAATGTGATACAAATGTCTGTCACTCACAGAGCTGGACAGACGGTAACTATGTTGATTCTGACCATTAGTTGGAAGGTGTGTAGAAGCAGGGAAATGTATAAATTATACTGGATTGCAGATATGGAGGACCAGGAATGGCCACCCCTGATCTATTTGAACAAATGGAAACTTTAAAAAAAAAAAAATCCATGACAGTCTGAGAATGTGCACCAATGGGATTTTCAAGTCTCACTCAATAGGTTGTAATTAAAATGTTTAATAAGACAATTATGAATATGCTTGAAGAAATGTTTATTCATCTAACTTTAAAATATTCTGTACAATTTGTCAAGCTGTGTCCTTAAAATATGCTATTGTAGATATGGATGAGTCTGTATGTGGACAGCTGAAATTGTTAGTCGTCCTGCAAAGTTTGTCAGTGTATTTTGCTTAAATACTAAGGTGGGCAAAAAAATAAGTGGAACAAAAACTTGTAAAATTAGAATTAAAAAGTTACGTAATCTACTTCATTCAGTGTTAAGACAGGACAGCCCGCGTGGTATAAAATGACAACCTAGATAATATGAGATACATGATGGGCAAAAGCATTATTTTCATTTGATTTTACAAAAAGGTACATCTTACAGTAAATGGATGCCTTTCATGTGAAAACATAAATGTACACCAGAGTTGCAGTATTCTAATTATCTTTTCTCTTTAGGTTGTGCAGTCCAGGGAACCAGATGTTGTGGACACACTACTTGGACTTCTTGCAGTTGGTGCTGATCCACAGAATGCCATGTTCCATCCAGTCAAGATCATGGTTGTACTTGAGGGTAACACGATTATTGACGTACCCACACTGGCTGATGGATTTGTCATATTATTTGCATTGATATATGCCCTTCATCTAGCGTACCCCAAAACCTTGGTCAACACATTTGACTTTATCCAAAAGGTTTTGATGGGCCTTGAGGATGAAAAATTAAAGCCCAAAGTGTTGAGTCTGAAAAATGACCTATTGACAGAACTGTAGTGTCATATGAATGATTCTTTTGCTGGACTTTGGACATTTCAACATGTTGAACCTGTGTTTTGAAAGTGTTGTTTCATGTAAAAGTGGAGGTTTCTTTTTGCACTTAAACTGGATGTGTGCAATGATAGTTTCTGAAAACTATCCAGCCTTACTAACTAGCCTGAATTTTATTTGAACTGTAAGAACATTGTGGTTGGTGGCAGATATGCTGATGCTTTTAATTTAATCTGCGCGAGTGGGATTTTGAAGTTTTTTTTGTTCATTCAAGGCTATACTTTATTTATGGAAATATTGTTTTACTTTTTTTTTATTTTCGTGAAAATGCCTGGCACACGCACATTTTATTTGCCAGGTTTTGTTTTTTTGTTAAGGTTGCCTAAACAATGTTTACTTTTAAAAGTTGTGGCAGTAAAACTGTAAAACCCTTAGAGAATACTAAATCACAAGTTCTTCTAACTGTTGTTGTTGAAAAAAAGCCTTGTTAGAATTTTTATGATTACAGGCTTTATAGTGTTATATTGTTATAACTGCTCAGGTTGTTCAAGATGTTTACTCTTGACTCCGTTAGTAACTTGTCAAAAGCATTTGTACAATAATCAACCTTTTCCGTCATTGCAATAATTTACCTTTTTGCTTATATTTACACTCATTGTGTTTTTTTTTTTTACTGGATTGAACAGAAGGATATATGTTAAAATTATACTTTTGTTTTAAATTGTAAAATGTACACGGACTTGACAATATTGTTATTTTTGATACCTGAAAACTCTTAAATAGTAATTTTGTAAAGATTTCACAGCCTGGTATTACAATCATTGCCTAATGCTGCTCTTTAATTGTATAACTGATGACTTGTTTTAGCTGCTTTTGGGAAAACTTGACATTGTTTAATAAAAATAAATTAAACATGGTCAGTCTGTCTAAATATTTTAATTTTGATTTTTTTTTTTGTATTGACTCTATTCAAGTATATGTATGTAAAAGAAAATGTTTAATGATTTAAATGTAATCACCGAAAATGTGAAATATTTTAGAATTTAAAATTAAATAAATGATTGTAGTAAGTACTAAAACATTTTAAGTAAAATATACTTCTTTTAAATATACTGTAAGAACTTAACAATCTAACTATAGATAACTTGATTAAAACTGTTTTGAACAAAGAAAATTTAGTCAGGTTAACTTTAATATTTTTTGTCAAATTAACTTACAAAAATAAGTCTTGTAACTTAAAACTTTAAGTTAACAATAATTAAAAAAATTTATGTAATCAGTTTTGAAGAAATGTTTGAGTGAAGTGAACTTATTAGGTTTTACAGTGAAGACATCCGATGACACAATACTATCATTCAATATTGAAACAGCCTTAATATAATCTCCAAGGATTAAATAACCGGACGACCCCTTAAAACCATCAGAGCTGTGGATTCTGGCGGCCGGACAAACACAAACCACCCTTCTTGAATCTTTTTCCCCCAAACCAGTAGGCGCAGACTCAGAAGAACAAGTGGAGGGAGCCTGAAGACACGTCAGTCATCATAACAAAACCACTCCAAGCATAGAGAGGGAAAGATCAAACGCAAAACACAAAAATCCAGAACAGGAACACGGGGCCCAGGATCGAACTACCCAGAACAAGAACACAAGATGAACGGAGGACCATAGGACCAAAGCTACAGCAAATGTCAGGTGGCCCAATCATTGACAAATCATATTCAACCAAAATTTGAATAAACGACATGCTGCACAAACGCTAGAGATGACATAATGGGGAGAGACAGCATCAGTGAACCACCCAAATCCATAGAAGAAAAATAAATCCGGATGGGCGGAGAACCATACATTATAGACAACGTGGAAACCCAGATTTGAAAATAATTTTTTTTTTTTTTTTACAGAGATTCAAAAGACCAGGGATACAGAGGAAAGTTGGCCACCAAGAAATCATCAATAACATGCAAAATTAAGGGCACCCATCGCCTACAAATATCCAGGACAGGGCTTCAGATAATAAAGTCGATTTTATGATGACTGCCACGACAGCGGAAAGGCAAACCGACAAATACTTCGAGCGCCAACTGAAGGCCAAGAGACGCCACTGAGAGGCATAGAGGCAGAACAGTGAGACCATCAGTGATAACAGTCATCCTCAGCCTTATATCGCTTTCGGAGGAAAATCGTGGAGACAGCATGGGGAGCTGAAGAAAATATATACCAATCCTGAAGGCGCATAGGGAACCAGGCCGCTGATGCCCAGAAGATGAACTGCGAGGCGCTAACAGGTCCAGATCAAGTCACGTCAACCTGAAAACGTCCCAGGGGCCACCTTCAGTGGTGGCATTGAAAACGATGCCTTGGAAGAATCCATCACATAGCCCCCACAAACCAATGCGGCCGACGCAAGTCCCTGAGCCAGGGCAGGACCCACTGGGGTACACAGAGCAGGGAAAACAGGCGGAGCAGAACCAGATGCAGAAGGTGCGGGGGCAACGAACGAGGATCACTGAGTGAATAAAATGAGCCATAGACGCTGCATAAGAGAGACCAATCATAGGGAAAATGTCCACAGAGCAGAGACGGGTCCAAGAGACACTGATTCACATTCTGACTAACCAGCAGCTACAACAACGAAGAAAATAAACAGAAGAACTGCCATAATAATAAAGCCAGCAACGAATTAAAAAACAGTCAAGAGTCACACTCAGCTCCCAAAGAACAAAACAGCAACAGAAAATAAAAAAAAAAAAAGCTAAAATCCACAAAAATTCAGCCAGCATGAGAAACCTGTCAAAACGAGGACCGCCAGCCTTCACAACCACAGAAGAGACCCCACAAACCCAGAAACAATAACCGGACGACGCCGAACTATGCAGCAGAAAAGGAATCAGAAGGGCATCATGAAGGACCACGAGTCAAAACTACAATTCCCAGGGTCCTTAGGGGCGTGACGTCACCGAAGTAAACAGGAAGCAAAACGCAGCCTTAGAAAACTACACGGGAAAGAACCGCATGATGCCCACCGTAGATAATTGGGGTGACCACGGCAGACGAGAAGACCCGGACCGCTCCTGATGGGGGGGCACGGTCATCCCGAACATCGCGGAAAGCACACCCCCTGCAGATGCACGCGACCGCGGCGAAACGAATGCGCTGTGCGCCGTCAGCCGCCCGCTGAACGCCGCAAAAGGAGAGCAGACGCGGCGAAACAAAAACCCCACATCAGAAAAAGGGGGATCATCCATCCGAAGGACGGGGGGAACACAACAAGACGCCGAAGAGAAGGAGACCCGCGGGCTCGGAGACCGGCGAAGAATGAGCGCTGAAGGTAAGAAAGAGAATGAACGACTGCGCACCTGGGCTTAAATAGGACGCTGAGCAGGTGAGTTAATTGACTGAACCGCCCTAGGGTATTTACCTGTAAAAACACTGCAGCGAGTATCTGCCCGAAATACGATAAATCGTCATTTCACAAACAATGTTTTTTATTTATTGATCCCACATGTGGGAAATTTGTGTGTTACCGTAGCAGCATTGTAATCATAAAAAGAAAATATAATGATATAAAAACAAAGTAAATGTTAACAAACAAGGTGGTATAATAATTAAAATGGTTTGTTTCACTTCACTGATTTAATGTATAGGGTGGTAATTTTATTGTGGTGATAAATAAACCTCACATATATTTGTCTCACTGTGGACAGTTTGTCTTACTTTTTGGAGTCAAAACCACAAAACTCTCAAAGAAAAATCTTTTCAATGTGGCATTAGTTTCAACAATCTGTGAGTATAAAAAGCAGATTTTAACCAGTCAGTCCTACCAGGTTTATCATTCAAACAGCCATGAACACACAATTTTGCTAAACGGACAAGCAGGGCCACCTGACCATAGCAAGCCTTTGGGTTGGTGGTGGGCAGTCAGATGTTGCAGGTGAACTTGGTTTGTCTCATCAGCAGTGTCATAATCAACTCCACCGCTTTGACCTGAATGCCAGATGACAGTTGCAGATGACTCCACTGACATCAAGTAAACACCATGAACGGCTATGTGACCTGGACAATGCAGCAAGGGTCTTCCGTCCTGTTCACTGATGAGTGTCGAGTCACCTTGCATAGAAATGATGGTCTTCAGCATTACTGCAATACGTCGAGGTCAACGTAGTCTCTGGGTGGAGGAGGTGCAACTGTCTGGGCAGACATCACCAGTCAGTAAAAAAACATTTTAGTTATTGTAGATGGCCCAGTCACTGCATGTTCTTACTTCAGAGACATCATAGAACAATCATCATCACCTAATTCCACTAGCATACCCCCAACATGACAGTGCTCCACCACATGGTGCCAAAATGGTGTCATAATATGTAACCATGGTGTCACAATATATTTTCATATGGTACAGCCAGCAATGTCCCCTGACCTGAAGCCCATAAAGCACATCTGGGAACAGCTGAAGCAGAGAATGGATGATCATACCCCACAATCTGAATCTTCCAGAATGACTCTTACATAAATGAAGTAAAGTTTTCAGTGAAGGAGCGAACATTTCCCACTTCCTCTTTTGAAGAACACAGGTTTTGTTTCACTTTAAAACTTTCAAGTAGGGTGTTTGATGAAGGACTTAAAATGCAGAGACTGGAGGCACACGGTTCCAAGTCAAGGGGTTTTAATTCCATAAACAAAAAGTGCTGCTGAGCAGCGTAACCTAACACAACAAACTGTAGACAAACCAAGTAAACAGGAAAAAGAGGCTCAGGGATATGGCGGTATGCACCAGCACAAGAGGAAGGCAGAGACAAGACTTAAATACAAAGAAGACTGACAAGGCACAAAATAAAACAGGAAGCAGAACTCAAACATGACAGAAAGAAAATGGAAAGGCTAAAAAAACCCAAACCTTGACAAAAACTACGTTTTTTGGTCCCTACGTCATTCTGTAGATAAAAAAAGAATATCATGCAAATTGTATTCCCACCAATGCATAACAACCCCACATAGCTAAAGCACAAACATTAAGTTACACCGTTGTTTCATCAGCAGGAAACTCGTTAAGATAGCGCTAGTCCAACTGCCTGGCTGGAGTATTTTAGGGCTGTACTTCCTGCATTACCTCTTTAAGGTAAAATAATGAAATGAGTGTGCTACTGATAATGACTTATGAAAACACCAAATGATACAACTTAAATAAAAAAAGTCTACTCATTTTAGGAAATCAAGATTCAAGGCCTGACCAGAGCTCTTCTAGGGCCGGCGTTTGGGGGTGGGGGCCTGGGCTTGCTCCGGGGGGGGGGCAACGCTTTCTGGCTCCTCTCTCTCTGTGTGGGGGGGGGTGGTGCTGGGCCCGGGGTGTCGGCGCCTCCGGGGGTGGGGCCCCTGGGCTGGGTGGGCCTGGCCCCCTTGTTGGGGGGGGAGGGCGGGGGACAGCTGTTTGACCACCGGGGGACAGTCTATCAGCTGTCCCCAACTTGCCCCCTTCCTCATATAACCTCATAATAGGGTGAGGGGGTGGGGGGCTTAGCCTGCGATGAGCCTTGGGGGGGGGTTTACTAGGCAGTGGCCCCCCTCCTATGGTTGCCGTATGGAGTGGGCCCCCCCTCTTTCGGTTTTATTTGCACCTTAAACATGTAGGGCCCTTGGTAGGGGGGGTGCTTGGACATCACTGCCAGCAAGCAGCAGATGTCCTCCTAGCACCCTACCAGCCAATTTTAACCGCACCTTAGACATTTAGGGCCAATTGGTGGGGAGGGTGATGGGACGTCACTGTGAGTAATCAGGAGATGTCCCCTTAGTGCCCTACCCGCCAATTTTAACTGCACCCCCCTTGGTACATACACCCCTCCCCCCCTCAATATATACAGCCCAACATAAACACACACACATGCACACACACACTCTCTCAAACACACATACACGCACACACATTTTGCAAGGAAGGTGGGACCTAGGACCGTCTGTCCCCTGCCTCTTCCCTGGTGGGGGGTACGGGCCCCTTTGCAACGGCGGCCGTGTCCCCGGGGTGCCGGCTTCCTGTGCCCGGCGGTGCTCTCTCCGCACGGTGGGGGGGTTCACATTACATCTGAGCCGGGGGTGTTCGTGTCCCTGGGGGGGTGGGTTCTTGTCCTTGCTCCTGAGTGCTGGGCCCCGCCAAATTTCCAACTGTGGCCGAGCCTGGTCGGCCATATTTACAACACCCCTTGTGGGCCCTCTTTTTTCCCCGGGGTTCCCCCCTCCTGGGCGGGGGCGGCGGGCCCCTGCCTCGCTCCTCCCTGGACCAACCGTGGGCCGGGCGGATGGCTGCCTGGAGTGCGGAGCGGGTCTCCCTTGGGGGGTCCTGGCTCGTACCTGGGGTTGGGGCGGGGGGATGCCCGGAACTCCTGGGTGGTGGTGGGGTGCTCGTCTGGGGCTGTGGGCGTCCTTCTCTGGTGGGGCCCTGCGTTGGGTTCTCCCGGCGCGGCGGGGTGGCTGCTCTCCTGGTTGGGCTGGGGCGGCGCTCTCTTTCCCTCCGTGCCTCCCTGCTCTCTAGCTCTGGGGGCCTTGCGGCGGCCCTGCTGGCCCTGGCCTGGGTGGCGGGCTTGGTCGCCCGGGCGGCGGTTGTTCCCTGCCGGTTCCCGTGTGGCGTTGGGGGGATTCCGGCTGCCGCTGCTGGTGCGGTGGGGGTCTTGGGGTGGGGATGGCTGGGCACTCTCCCTCCTTCTTTTCACGTTCCACCATCCATTTTAGAAGAACATAAACACTCACCTGAGCACAGGTGTTAGCTCAACAGACTGAATGACTGAAATATTTCACACTAGTTGGTTTTAAGGCATAAGTATGCGTGTGAACACTATCTGTTTTGTGTACATGTCGACAGGTGGACATTTTTGCAACTAACAGGTGTGTTTATAACATTTGAGTGTGTGTGTGGACAGGCTCCGCCCTTTTTTTTTTTTTTTTTTACATTTAAACCTTACCATAATGATTAACAACCAGTAAACTTGTTGCTTTATGCTGCTTCATGGTCTTATCCCCCTTCCCCTCCTATTATCACCCCCTACCCCCCCTCTCTCTAACGTCCCTCTCTCTTCTTCCCGTCTTTCCTTTTCCGTCCGGTCCAACACCAAAGATTTTCAGACATGTTTGAAATTAATAAAGTTTGGCCTCAATTACAAAAGGGGTTTATTCAGACATACCTTTGGTTTGTCTGAAGATTAATAACCCCTCTTGTTAAAGTAAAATATGTCCAACCCAAGAGGCCCTCAGCTCCCATCTGACTGCCCAGCTGTTGGACAGGACAAGTTAAAAAAAAAAAAAAAAAAAAAAAAAGGAAATCAAGATTCTGAATCTGAAACACAATAAACAGTACAAGTGTGAAGTGCACTGAAGTTTACCGCCATTTTGCTGTAGAACTGGTAGAGAATGCTGCCATCACAATGAATTAAATTCTACAAACTAGGAAGAATGCAGGGGAATCCAACTCCCATTGTCTTCCCAGTGGTTTGAGGTGTGTTAAAAACAAACTTGAAACAAGCATTCAGTCCCCAGCACAGTGAAAAAGACAACCTGACATTATGTACAATAGGTCAGAATGCACCAACACTTCATAAAAAATAAAACATGCGAGGAGAAACAAAAAATGAAGAAAAGGGTTCAAGTTCTGTACTCATATAGTGCTTTCTATCTTGATTTAGACCCAAAGAACTTTACAGTCACATTCACAGCCCCATGCACACACACACCATTACACACAGATGGTGGCTCCCCGTCATACATGGCACCAACTTCTAACCAGCTTCTAACCATCAGAAGTAAAACAGGGTAGTGCTGTCATGTCATGTGACATTGTGGTGCAGTAAAAGATCAAAATACAACTAAAAAAGTGGCTTTATGAAGTTTTTCTTTTGGAGCAGATGAACAAGGGGTATTATTTTGTATATGAAACTTTAGAGGAAAAAAAAGTTCAGAGTGCTTTAATTCAACACATCAAAAAAAGCAGAATCACTTCTGAGCAATCCCCAAAAAAATTACCATAAACCTCTTATTAATGCCCTACCATAGTGCATTTGTTGACCTTATTCCACTTATTTCAGCTGAGTTCCATTAAAACATGAATTTAAGTAAATAGTTGGAGACTTGTTTTATACTCTATTCAAGATAACGACAATAGTCATGTTAAAAGAGATTTGTTCTCCATTAGGCACTCTTTTCTCCAGAATGTTTGCTTGTTTTGAGATCGGAGTCTTCGGCCCACCTCCACTAGCTCCATGAGAGGAGTTAGCCTAGCTAATCATCAAGGATTGATTTTAATGCCATCATTGTCACTTAGTGCTCTCTTTTTCTTCGGGACCATGGTCAGCTCTATTTTTTGGAGATAATCAACTTTTAAGTCGCTTGAAGAACTACATCAGAGCTGCCGACCGCAAAAAGGTTCATTGAGTGACATAAAGAATTAACTTTCCATTTTCAATTTAGAACTGTGAAAATATCGATTGCTTATATTGCTTATATGTGTTTTATGCCTTTAGAAAATTTCAGAGAATCTTTTCTGTTAAAACCAACCATATTCTGTCATTTTCTCTTGTTTTCTTTATGAGATGATTAAAGTTTGATGAAATGAGACATATCCATTTTCAATATATTTGTTCTTTCCCTTTACCACCAGAGCTGCTGGCAACAAAAGGAAATAACAAACGCTTTCCAAACTACTGTAACTTTTATGATCCTTTACACCGTTGATGTGATTTCAACAGATTCTGAGGCACAGAAAAGCAGATTTCACAGGTGACATGAAATAATATGCCTTTTTGAATTAAGTATTTAAACTTTTACGCAATATACATAATTCAAACAGATTAAGAGGCAAACTTCAGTAAGTGTTGCATATCAGTAATAAGCGGCTTTTTTTCACCTTGAGAATCTGTTGCAATTATGTTTATTACATAAATGGTTAAAGAGTCACAGTAAGTCATGGAATGTCAACACTGGAACTAAAGCTCTGGTGTTAAAGGGTTAAGCAAAAGTCTTGGATCTGGGAACAAACCAAACAAAGCTGTAAATCCTAAATCAGAGCCAGATTAAACCATAACTGAACAGTTTACTGGACAGGCAAAGTCACAATGTTACAGTAGGTTTTGTCATCGCTGGTTTCTTTGTTTTCCTCCTTTTTTTCCTCTGTTTTTCATTCTTAGCACTCGTGCTCTACATTAATGATGGTGGACTAAATTCTTCATTAAGATTTGTCTCATCTCCATAATCAATTCCTTTGTCTTCATCTGCTTTGTTCGTAGGTTGAGATGGAAAGGGTTCTCCTGGAAGATTTTCGTGTTCTGCCTCACAAATCCCTCGGTCCTCTCTGGTGAACCCTGAAACCCCAAAAAAGACAATTAAATGGCCCCTTCACAAAATGCTAAACCTAAATATCTGGGAACCTCGTGAACACACACTTTGAGTCTGGAAAAGAACCGCTGGCTGTTTGGGTTTTCTTCTCCTGTGGACGAGATAGACCAGGAACAAGACGAAGAGCAACAGGAGCAGGATTCCACCAAATACTGTACAGATCAGCAGCAGCAAAGATTCTGGAAGTGACAATATTTTACAGGTTTAGATCAGTTCAGGAGAAATAAATGCTTCTTTGTTGGGAAACATCAACAAGGGGTTTAAGCTTTGTTAAGTTAGAAGCAATTGTAAAAAGTTGAAATTAAAAAGATGATTTACAGAAAATATCAAAATGGCACAAATTCTTTTTAAACCAAAGTGTTTGGGCCAAGTCACAGAATAATCCAAGGAAAAGCTTTGTGGAATTGTACACAAAACAGTCAATTACAAAGAGCAGAGTAATGCTAGACTTCTGATGGTTTCAAGCTACTGCTGAAGAGAAAGTATGTCCCCAAATGTATAGTCTGAAGTAAAACTGGGCGTCCTAATGGGCCCTTATGTGTCATGTACTTGGGGCAGGTGCTGGCACCTTACTAAAACCTAAAGTGGGAAATAAGGAGACCTCATGTCAGACATCAGTCATATGTCATAAGTGTGTGCAATTTACATTTGGCTTACAGATACTTTACGATACATATACCACAGAAATGCACAACATTCATACGTTTCATTTCGGTGACACCCCATAAGGTGGTTATACAAGCCTAAAGGGAACTGAGAAACTCACCTATGCTCAACCCCCCCCCCCCCCCCCCCCCTCCCCATGCAGGTGCATGTGCTTAAGAATAAACCATTATATAGGTCAACTACTATGAAAGAAATCAATTAGGTTAACTCAAACTTTAAACTGACGACATGGATCGGTTTGGGAGGGGATACAATTTTGGAAAAACTAACTGTTGATTATTGTGGTTGTTTGTTGCTGCATTTTGTGTTACTCTGCTTATGTACAATTAGACAAAAAGAAATAATTTTCCACTGACGGACCACCCAAAACCAGCCCCCAGAGGTCATATTATGGACTGCAAATGTTTATGTTGGTTTGTTTCACTTTACTTACGCCTCACAGCAACAGTGATGGGTGCTGACTCAGCAGAGGCCACAGTGCGTCCAGACAGGGTAACCTGGTACAAACAGCTGTAGTTACCCTGGTGTTTTAACTCGGCCACAGGAAAGGTAAAGGACGCTGTGTTGTTGACTGCTGGGCTGTTGGTAGTCATGTTGAATCCAGAAATGAAGAGAAAGAAATGACCCTGAGGAGATTCAGGGTTAATGGAGCAGGTGATGGTAAAGTTCAGACCACCAGTGATCTCTGCTTCTCCAGGACCCCAGACCAACTCTGCTCCAGGAGAAGTTAGTGAGATGTTGGGCGCCTGTAGGCTCACTGTGAAAACACAAAAATGAGGTAATTTAGGAGTTTCAGATCATCCATTGGAGATGAAGCCAACTAATCAGGACGTTTTTGAGGTGTACATTTCCTTTTGAGATTGTTTATAGGACAAAATCCAGAATTTCAGGGTTTGTATTGATAGGCTTTATGTGACCATCTGTGATTAAGGGAAAACCAAAATTTACTGTAAATGAATAATTTATGAATAGTCTGAAATCATTTCACTTAAAGATGCAGGCCAATTGACATTCTTAATGCTTAAAGTATATTTTCAAATGTCCCTCCATCTGTTGGTGTTTCTGAATATTAAGGAGATGGAAGGTTCCACCTTTGAACAGTGAGGCAATCACAGGACAGCCAGCACAGAGAAGTGGGCTTGTACTAGTTCTATTTATTATGACTCAGAACATGATGTCCGACATCACCAAAAGCAGCACATCATCCAGGATATACCAAAATATTGGAGTGTTTTATTTTAAACAAAAAGACAAAGCAAAGATAAGCTTATACAGCCTTAAAACTGAAAAGATGGGTTATGTTCTTTCTACGAGATTGAAAAGTTGGCAGAATTGTTACTTGAGGTTTGAGTCCGGGTTATTTTCATTTTAATACTAGGCCTTAATACAAGAATATGTCTCTAATAAGGAGAGGATTAAGATGTTTTGATAAACACAAAAAGCAACAACAAAATCCTTATTTTAAGGCCGGTTCTCCAACCTCTGACTACAGGTGACACAAAGGTTTTTAAGGTAGTTATTTATAGCAATTCAATCTTCGGTTGAGAAAATTCTCACACTGAGGAAAACTGCAAGAAATAGAAGTTTATGAACAAAAAGACACAATTTATATTCTAGCCAAAGAGATGTAGTTTTTCAAGACTTTCCAGATTGTGTGGATTTTTTACCGTTTACAGAAACTCTGACAGAGTTGCTTAATGACGAAGTGAAATTTCCATGTGGTCCTTTTTTCTGATACTGACACTGGTACAACCCTTCATTTTCAATGTCAGCTTTGGAGATTGCAAAGTTGGCAGAATTGTTCCTTGAGGTTTGAGTCTCCTTAAATGAACTCTGAGTATTCATCAGGATGAAAGTTCCACCAAGGACTTGAGTTGGAATTAAACAAGTGAATCCAAATCTCTGACCCCAGGAAACATTAGTAAAACTCACAGAGAGTCTGGGCTTTAGGAGGTTCACTGAAAAAATGCAGAAGATAATAATACAAGAGTGAATCTGACTCCTTTCTCAACTTTTTTGGTGCATACATTTTTAATAAAAAAGGAATTATATTTTTCTTACCAGTAACATTAAGTAGGTCACTTAGAGGTGAAGTGAACGTTTGACCAGAAACTGTTTTCTCGTAGTGACACAGGTACGATCCGTCATGATCAAAATTCACTTTAGAGATGTTGAAGGTTGCAGCGCGGCTGGCAGAAATTTGTGTCTGTCTGAAGGAACCTGAGATCTTCTGGAGAAAAAAGGTTTCTCCTAAAAGTTCAGCTGCAGTGGAACAGGTGATTCTGAGTTCCTGACCCCAGGAGACCTCTCCAACAGGATCCATGGAGATGCTGGGCTTTACAAGACTTTCTGTGGGAAGTTTAGTTAAAGCAAATTTAAACACTAACTGTGAATTTTAGTCTAGCAGACATTCTATATAAGAAATGGTACAGTAACTCACCTGAGCAGATTACACCAGCATCTTCCCCATGATTACAGTTATGTTTTCCATAACCGTTGTGACCACACTGTGTCAATGAGCTTTCACTGCCTGAACACTCCATATCATCCAGCCAGATTTTGTCTGATCCTTGACCAAAAAGAGCTGATTTAGGGGCATGTAGAGCTGTCCCACAGGACAACTGTCTGCAGACCACTTTTGCATCATTTAGATCCCACTTGTCGTGACAGACTGTTCCCCAGACTCCATCGTGTAGGACTTCAACTCTTCCAGAGCAGCGAGTCGATCCAGATCCAACCAGCCTGATCTGACCTTAAAACACATCACAAAAAGGCTATATCTATGAGTTGTTTTGACAGCAAATTATGAAAAGGAAATAGGAGAATACACTTACCTGAGGCAAATGAGCTCAACAGACATGAGACTGAAAGAAAGAAAAGGTTTTTAATTAAATCAGAGAAAATTTTAAATCTTCCGGAATGTCAGATTTTGTGAACTGACTCTTACCTAAAGTCAGAAACTGAGAGTTTCTTTGCTTTTTGCTGAACATGGCTGAGATATTCCTGCTGTGTGTGACCAATATGAATGCAAAAAAGAAAAACAGAGTTAAATTTCTGCAGGAGAGCAAATATATCTTACTTCCTCTTTTTGAGAATCTTCTGTTTCTCTTCAAAACAGGGTGTATTTTCTGTGTCTGTTATTGAAAACTGCTGATTGTGTTTTCTTTTTAAAAAACAAGAACTTAGGATGATGTGATGAAAGTGCATGACTTCTCGTTTCCGTGAGTACAGGCGATGAGATTTTGTTGGAAAGTCAGCGAGAAAAATTTATAAAATGCAGCAAGATAGTATCACCAACTCACAAACCATGCACACTCAGTGAACACAGCAAAAAAATCTGACTTTAATTGCATCCTGCAATGCAATTATTTTCTGAGTGTTTAACCTTCTAATTGTGTAAAAGTCACGTTTAGAACTTTGAGAATTCATTTTGGGTGATTTTTACCTAGCACAGTGAAAAACTATCCCACCACGTTACACTTAATATGCTAAAGCTAGTCGCAATTAGCATTCGGCTGCATTTTGTAATATGTAGCCATGGTGCCAAACGAGCAGTTTAACCCTTGTGTGGTGTTCATATTGTTGTTACTCAGCCAGTGTTCGTGGGTCTGGTGGACCCGTTGCATGTTGTGGTTTTTAATGCCTCACAATCAAACACTTTGATGTTAAAATACTCGACGGATGTTTACCTCAATCAGTATATTTAGTCAATATTTGCCCTTTTACCTTTGTTAGATCACATTCATAACTCATTATTTAAAACGTGATAAAGAAAATCAGTTAAAATCAAGATATGAGTGGAAACAAATTTTCAAGTGAAGCAAGGGTTTTCAAAACTACTGACTTTTATTTATTTGAACACAGAAAATGAACCCATTTAGCTGCACAACACAAGCTGAACACATAGAGTAAACCTATTAGTCAAGACAACACATCAGCCCCATTGAACACATGGCCTTCTAGCCACTAGCCTATACAACACATGGCCCTGGCTGCTGACGGCCTGGTCCTGTGGCTGGGTGCTGATGGCTTCGTTTTGGAACTGGCTGATGCTCAATCTAAATGGTAAATGGTAAATTGCGTATACTTATATAGCGCCTTTCTTCCAACAAGGACAAAGGGCTTTACAGTCACAGACCCATTCACCCAGTGACACACACATTCACTCACACATTCACACACTGGTGGCGGCTCCGCTGCCAAACACAGGCGCCCGCCTACCACCAGAGGCAAGGTGGGGTTCAGTGTCTTGCCCAAGGACACTTCGACTCATGGGCGTGCAAGGCGAGAATTGAACCTGCAATCTTACGATCATGGGCCAACCACCCGACCGCTGCTCCACGGCCGCCCCAATCTAATCATCTTCTTCAGAGTCACTGTCAGACTCTGAATTTTCAGAAATGTGATCCTCTAATTCTGAAACCTCCTCTTCTGAATCGTCTCCCTCTACATCATCATCAAAAACGTCACTCTCTTCTAAAATCAATTCCAGGGCCCTCTGCGCAGAAAGCCTTTTGGCCATTTTGATCAGTTGTGATAAGAAACCACACTGGCAAAGCTATATTTAACGTGTCCCGCCTCCAATTTGTAGCAGATAAAGAGCGAGATATTAAAGATTCCCGCAAGAAAGTCAAATGGTTAAATGTCAAATGTGCGGGAGAACGAGAGCAAACAGAGTTGATTTTTGAATTATTCTAACAATGTTGCAACCTTGCGCGGGAACCGCAGGTGCAGAAACAGAACTCACATTTACAGTGAAACTTTCTCTCTCTGCCACACTCTCTCTCTCTTTCTCACTGGTCACACACACACACATACACACCTACACACACCCACACACACACAGCAGGCCCAGACAGGTGGAGGACAGAGTGTAGGTACATAAAACATCAATTTCCACACTTCTATTAGCCCCGGGTCCAGTGGACCCGAACATCTTATATGTAATAGAAATGTGTTGGGGGGGTATACGGTGTGTGGTCATTAAAAATGTATTCTGATATATGTTCTTCACAGAAAATGAGCCAAGGCCAGTGAGTCTGAGTTTGAAAAATTAATTAATTGTATCATTTTTCTTTTGATAAAATGTAAACGGGTCCCACAGACCCGAACACCACATAAGGGTTAAACACACAAAAAAATTCCACTCTATTGTATTTTACCCATTTATCCAAATGCTCGATTTTTGTAGGGTCCTAACTTTCCACACAATTCCAATCCTTACTCTGTGCCTTTCCCATTTTTCAAAAACACTTGTTTGTTTAGCAATTCAAAAATACAACCTGCAAATTCAGCGATTTGCTAAACACAACAACAACAACAAAACACAGCAAATACAGCTATTTGCAAAACACAGCTACCAAAAACAGACAGCAAATATGACGATTTGCACACAAAATCACATTAACATTCACACACTCTTTACTTTGCTTAATTATAAATGCCGGCTTTTTAATTATCTTTAATTGATACAGCTCAAAGTTATGTTACTGTTATTTTTTACTTCATATATGTATTATTTTATTAAACATAGGATTTCGAAGACCAAATAGTACCTTTCCGTTGTCTTTCTCCTTCGGTATACCGTCAACCTTTTGGACTCCAGCCAACGGGATGGGCACCAATTCCAACTAAGGGTTGACTCACCTAGGAGTCAGCTGTGGCCACAGTCTCCTGGGGCCCACCACGCTCACTAAAATCCTCAGGTATGCTGGTATCCGGCTCGAAGGACCAAATTAATGTTGGGTTAAAACAACCTGCAACATCAGAACAATTCAAAAAAGAAAGAAAGACAAACAGACAAAGGTACCTTTTATGAAGGGAACGAACAGCGAATAATACCCAGTTATAATCTCTCAGGCGCATATTCCTGTTGCTTCCTCTTTTACTAATTTTGTTGGGTTTTCCCTAATTTACATATGCGCTGAGCTCTAATGAGGGGAAACACATAAAAAAACAGCTGCAGCGCTATCAGAAAACATTAATTTCAACATGTCCATCCTTTCACAGTGTTCCCACATTATCTCTGGACCTGCAAAGCCTTTTCTCACGAATAAACTAACACAGAGCGTCCTTCGATTCATTCTGGACACGGCTAACACAGGTTCTCAGGAGAATTCTGCAAAGACACAAAGATAATCGTTTTCTCTCACCTCCACCTTCATGTGAGACAGAGTTGGAAAAAGACACTTCTCCAAACATGATTATATCACCTATATATGGCGAGGTGATGCACAAAGGCTGGGACCCTGCAAACATGACGGGCCCTTCAGAGATGGTCCTGGACAGAGGGCACGGCCACTGCTCTTTCTTGAGAAGGGAAGATGGGGAGGCTTATAGCCTTTGGATGCCATGAATGGAGAAATACTAGTGGCAGAGGTGACCAAGGAGTTATGTGAATACTCAATCCAGGGAAGATGAGTTGACCATGATGCAAGATGACTGGCAGCAACACAGTGCAAAGCCGCCTTCATGTCCTGGTTAGCCCACTCCGTCTGGCCGTTGGTTTGGGGGTGGTATCCAGAGGACAGGCTAGCAGTGGCCCCAATGGTCCGGCAGAAAGCGTTCCACACCTTGGAGGTGAACTGGGGGCCACGGTCTGACACAATGTCCTGGCGAAGACCTTTTAACCGGAACACATGCTGAACCAGGAGGTTGGCTGTCTCTAAAGCAGATGGGAGCTTGGAAAGTGGCACAAAATGGACGGACTTTGAAAAACGGTCGACTATGGTTAAGATTGTCGTGTTACCTTCAGACGGTGGGAGGCCAGTAATGAAATCCATAGCTATGTGGGACCAGGGTCGATGAGGAACTGGGAGCGGTCGCAGAAGACCAGCTGGTGCTCGATGGGAAGCTTTTCAACGAGCACAGACAGAGCAGGCCTGGACAAACTCACGTGTGTTAGCAGATATGGAGGGCCACCAGAACCGCTGTTTGAGTGACACCAAAGTCCGGTGTATCCCAGGATGGCAAGCCACCCTTGGAGCTGTAGTCCCACTGTAGCACAGAGGAAGGAGCAGATGGGGGAACAAACAGGAGACCTGTGGGACATTCAGGAGAAGAGGGAAGGTCCTCCAGAGCTCTCTGAACCTCATGCTCCACCTCCCAGATGGCTGCACCAACAACACAGGAACGAGGTAGGATGGTATCCTGGGGAGTGTCGCACGATGCCGTTATCTCGAATTGCCTGGATAGGGCATCAGGCTTTAGGTTACGAGACCCTGGGTGGTATGTGAGGGTAAAATTAAAGCATCCCAGAAAAAGGGACCGCCAAGCTTGATGGGGATTCAGTCTGCGGGCAGACAAGTTCAAGACAAGCTCAAGACAAGTTCTTGTGATCTGTCCACACCATGAAAGGTTGAGATGTTCCTTCCAACCAATGACGCCATTCCTTTAGGGCCAGCACGACTGGACTGCAGACAACTCTCGATTTCCTCTCCGCAGGAGAAAGCTGCTGGGAGAAGAAGGCGCAGGGATGCATCTTCTGATCTGTGGATGAACGTTGAGAGAGCACCGCCCCTACTCCAGACTCTGAGGCGTCCACTTCCACCATGAACTGAGCTGCAGCATCAGGATGGGAAAATACAGGAGCAGAATCAAAACAGATTTTTCAACTTAACAAAGGCTGCCTCAGAAGACCAGGAGAAGTGTTCTTTAACAGAGGTCAGCTTGGTCAGGGGAGAGGCCACAGAGCTGTAGTTCCTGATATACCTCCTATAAAAGTTAGCAAAAACCTTTGGAGCTGTTTCCTACTGGTGGGTGTAGGCCAATCTGCAACAGCTTTGATCTTGGCAGGATCTGGTTTGAGTTGGCCCTTCTCAATAACAAACCCAAGAAAACTGACATTGGAGGCATGAAAATCACATTTCTCACCCTTAACATAGAGTCTGTTTGCAAACAGCCGCTGTAAAACAAGCCTAACATGTTGAACGTTTTCCTCTAGAGTCCGTGAAAAAAATCAAAATATCATCAAGATAAACTAACACAAATCTATTCAACATGTCACGCAGAACATCATTGATTAGACATTGAAAAACAGCCGGAGCATTAGTCAGTCCAAAAGGATTAACCAAATATTCAAAATGTCCCAGAGGAGTGTTGAAAGCGGTCTTCCACTCGTCACCCTCCTTTATTCTCACTAATGATATGCGTTTCAGAGGTCGAGTTTGGTGAAGACGGTTGCAGTCTGGAGGGAGCTGAAAGCAGAGTCTATGAGTGGGAGAGGATACTTGTTTTTTACAGTGATGTTATTCAGACCTGTGTAGTCAATGCATGGGCGAAGGGACCCATCCTTCTTCTCCAAAAAGAAAAACCCTGCTCCAACAGGGGAAGAGGATGGGCGGATAGGTCCAGCAGTCAGACTTTCAGTGATGTAGGTCTACATCGCATCCCTCCCAGGTTTGGATAGGTTGTACAGTTTACTGGAGGGGAGTTAAGCACCAGGTAACAACTCTATCTCACAGTCATAGGGTCGATGAGGGGGCAGAGAGGAAGCACGGTCCTTGGAAAAAACTTCCTTGAGGTCATGATACTCCCATGGAACACACGAAAGGTCAACAGGTTTAGGAGGATTAGGAGAGGTGGAAACAGGTGGTACAGCAGCATGTAAACAGTGAGAATGGAAGGCAAGGCTCCAATTAACAATGGATTGTGAAGACCAGTCTATGTGTGGATTTTGGAGTGAAAGCCAGGGCAGACCTAACACAAGCAGAGAGGATGGAGATGGGATTATGTTCAAACTAATTAGTTCTCTGTGGTTGCCAGAAACTAGCAGGGACAGAGGATGTGTGTGGTGCGTTACACAGGCCAACAGTCTACCATCCAGAGGAAACACTTTTTTGGGGTTAGGTAAAAGTTCAGTGGGGATGTTAGATTGGGACACAAAATGAGAGTCAATAAAATTGTCATCTGCACCGGAGTCCATCAAAGCCTGGATCTGTAATGTTGTGGTGTCATAAGAGATTGTACCTTTAAGATGGATGCGTCTGGAGAGGAATCCACAGGGGTTCGGCTCACCAGTGCCCACTCCTGAGCCTGATTATTTATTATTTATTTATTTATTTAAGCTTTATTTAATAGGGACAGTGCACATTAATGAACATCTACCAAACAATGATAGGCGTAAACATGCTGGATTATAGCAATGATGCTAATTTGCATCCATAGTCCCTAGGCAGGAAACATAAAACAGGACAAAACAAAAGACAGAATCACAGATACAATAAGAACACAAGAAGGTGGTACATTATGAGAGTTAAAAGTCAGTGGCTACAGGACTGGTTTGCTTTCAGCCACTGCTTGAGCTGTGTTTTGAAGGTCTGTAATGTTTGACACTCCCTGATGTACAGTGGAAGACTGTTCCAGAGTTTACTGGCCTTTACAGAGAGAGCGTTTTGTCCAAACGCTGTTTTTCTGTATGGAACCTCACAGTCCCCCCGAGACGAGGCCCTAGTCCTGAGAGCGCTGTGAGCCCTTTTTAAAAAAAAGTCAGACATGGGAGGCAGAGCAAGTCCATGTAACACCTTGTACATCAAACAAGCAAATTTAAAATTTTTAAAATTCTCAAAGCTTAACAACTTGTACTTTTTCAAGATATTACAGACATGGAATGACATTGGTTTTCTATATAAGACCTTAAGGGATTTTTTATAAAGTGATTCTATGGTTTTGCTCGTATTTACACCCGCCAAGGACCAACATGTAATACAGTATTCAATATGTGATGATGTGGGAGGATTGCATGTTGTAGGGTGTTTTTCTTTTGCATGTTTGCATGTTTGTGGTACTACTTGTTTGTTGCATGCTTTCTATGGACACCCCCCCTTGTAACATAGCGCGCCGATCCACCACACCTGCTCCTCATCAAGAGGGACTTATAAAAGTCCCGACGAGGAAAGCCAAAGCAGGGCGCACGCCGACAGCAGGCGCATGCACGCGGGGCGCGAGTGGAACGTCGGGACCGCCAGACGTCGGGAAGACTCGCTGTGATCGGGACACACACTCTGAGAGCGCTGGGCGCTGGGACCATCAGTCTGCAGAGCGATCGACACGCAAGGGCAGGGCAGGGACCCTGCCTGTGTGTAAGTAGCCGAACGGGCTTCAGCAGACTGGTGGAAATAGGTGGGAGGGCTAGTGGCAGCCTGCATCAGGAATTGCTTTTCGTGCTGCCGCTTGCCTGTTTCCGCAGAT
Organism: Oryzias latipes; assembly: GCF_053564925.1. Taxonomy (NCBI): domain Eukaryota; kingdom Metazoa; phylum Chordata; class Actinopteri; order Beloniformes; family Adrianichthyidae; genus Oryzias; species Oryzias latipes. The sequence goes on along the minus strand of NC_136256.1, from coordinate 13,814,820 downwards.
TCCAGCGTGTCCAGGAGAGCCAGCTGGAGGTGACGCGGAGGAGTGCCAGTCACAAATCACAGAGGCGGAACGGAGCCCGCCCCCCAGGTCTTTGTGTGTATGACTGGAGGGATCCTCGGAACAACGTCGGGGGAAGAGAGACGTCTCCTGGTTTGGGATCAGTGATTCCCCCCTTTGAGCTGCATTTTTAAACCAGTTTTAACTGTTCTTTGGACTTTTAGCTCTCTTTTATCCTTTTTAACTGTTCCTGGGATTTTTATCGTGTTTTACTGTTTTAATCCGTCCCTAGAATTTTTAGACGCATTTTATGCTTGTTTTAAGTGTCTTTTAACTGAAACTTTGTGGCCTTTCATATGTTTTTTCCATCGGAATAAATTGTCATTGTGGCCAAGAATTTGGGTCCTCTTTGGTGGTGTGCGTGCGCTCTCCCCAGATCATTCCTCTAGCCCTTCAATACCCTCATTCAATTTTTTGTTGTTTACCCCAACTTTCAACCCTCCAGGCCTTACATACCTTTCTAATTTGGCGTTGTCGGCAGGATCTGGGTTCGAGCGCACTACCCTACCGAAGAGGCACCAGCCAAGATGATGATGATGCCAGTGTACCCAGGTGCTCCTTGGCTCCCAAAGTTTAAGGGACCAGGGGAAGAGTTGAAGCTCTGTGATTGGAAGGAGCAGATAGATGGGTTGTTGGGGTCTCAAGAGCTCACAGAGGCCAGGAGGGTGGCCATAGTCTTGGGAGCACTAGCAGGGGACGCTAAGCGACAAGTAGGTGTCTTACAGGAACGCGAAAAGAACACTGTTCAGAAAATCTTTTCCTACTTGGACTCGCTGTATGGGGACCGGACTCCAGTTGCTGTTTTAAGGTCACAGTTTTTTAGTTGTAACCAGAAAGCAAGTGAAACTGTTCAATCTTTTATTTTACGACTCCGTGAGTTATACTGCAGGCTGCAGCAGCATGACCCTGACGAATCTCCCTCTGCTTCGGCTCTAAAAGATCAACTACTCCTGGGGTTGCAAGCAGGACCGCTAGCCCAAGCATTAAAAGTGTATGCCCGGCGCCACCCAGAGGAGGATTTTGAGGACTTGCGGCAGGAGGCTTTTCTGTTGGACGCTGAATATGGAAACTCATCTGCTGAGGTAACATGCTCCATGGTCAATAACCAACCAAATTCATCCAAACAGCCACTGTTGGATTGGAAAGAAGCCCTCAAACAGGAAATTCTGGAGGAGGTGAGGAAGGAGATGAAGGGAGTAACCCAAGAAATAATTAGGGAACTCAAGCCCCGCCAGTCATCCGCTACGGCCACCACCGAGCCACCAGTGGCAGCCAGGGGGCTTCGCAGGCCAGCCACATACAACCAGCGCGATGAACAAGGTAGGCCCATCTGTCGACGGTGTAAAAGACCAGGGCATATTGCTAGGTTCTGTCAGACACAATCCACCCCAGAACCAGGGTTAAACTAGGAGTCCCCGCCGCCGAGGTCCGTGGGGTGGGGATGGCTGAGTTGACACCAGCATCAAGGGCCACCGAAGCATTTATAGGCCAATGTCCAACAGTAAAAATCACTGTAGAGGGGGTTGAACTAAAAGGGCTGCTGGATACCGGGTCGCAGGTCACCCTGATGGCGGAGAGTATGTTCAATGAACACTTCAGTCAGACTAGGCTTGGGAAGGCCCCACTAATGTTCAAGCTACGAGCAGCTAATGGTCTGGAAATCCCCTATGTTGGCTATGCCATCCTGGACGTAGAGGTCGAAGGGGTAAATATTCCTGGCCGAGGTGTGGTGGTGGTAAAGGATGATGACTGTACTCAGCCTCTCATTGTGGGCATGAACGTTGTGACGGCATACCAAGAAATCTTTTCTAAGTTGCCTAGAGAGTCTCCTCGCCCACCACAGAAGCTGGGTAGCCCATGGAGGGAAGCTTTTGCCGCCTGCCAACATATCGAGGCCACCACAGCAGAAGATGGATTTCTGGGCCACGTACGGCTGGCTGGGGGGCGACCGGTGACTGTTCCCCCTAACAGTGAGCTGCTAGTGTGGGCTAGAACCCGGCTACCACACTATGGGCGGGACTACTCTGCCTTGGTTGAGGCCTCGCCGAGTGCTGGAGAAGTAGGAGTGGCCAGAACTGTCGGTGTGGTGAGAGATGGCAAAATCCCTGTACGCATCTGTAATCCCCATCCCTACAGTCTGACGGTTGGCCGCTACCAGAAATTTGGACGTCTTTACCAGATCGACCCAGCTGATGTCTCTGGTCCAGACTATGTTAGTCTGTCCTTGGAGGAAGATGGTGTGGTCGAGGTGGCGCTGGTACACAGCACCCCGGATACTGGACAGCATAGCCTGACAGAAGGGGTGAGCAACCTGGTTAATAGGCCGGACCTGACAGAACGGCAACAGGAAGAACTGGCCACTTTGCTGCAGAAGTGGGAGAAGGTGTTTGCGCAGCATGAGGAGGACTTTGGCTGCACTAATACAGTTCTGCACCGCATTCACACGGGAGACTCTTTGCCAGTTCGTGAGAGGTTTAGGGCACTGCCACCATCGCTCTACAAAGAGATGACCTCACTGCTTACTGGCATGTTGGAAAGGGGTGTCATTAAGGAGAGCAAAAGTCCCTGGGCAGCACCAATAGTCCTAGTAAGGAAGAAGGACGGAACCCTGCGTTTTTGTGTGGACTACAGGAAGCTTAATGCAGTGACCCACAAGGACGCATTTCCGCTGCCAAGGATTGAGGAGACATTGACCAGTTTGAGTCAGGCGGAGTGGTTTTCCACCCTTGACCTAGCCAGTGGCTACTGGCAGGTCGAGATGCACCCACAGGACCAGGAAAAGACTGCTTTCACTACCCCATTGGGGCTCTATGAGTTTGAGCGCATGCCGTTTGGCCTTTGTAACGCCCCTGCAACTTTTCAACGGCTAATGCAACAGTGCTTGAATGGCCAGATTGCTCAGTCCCTGCTCGTATATCTGGATGACATAATAATCTACTCACCTGACTTTTCGTCTCACCTGCAGCATCTGGATGAGGTCTTCGGCCGGTTGTGGCAACATGGACTCAAACTGAGGCCAGACAAATGCAGACTGTTTCAGCAAGAGGTGAAGTTCCTGGGACACATTGTTGACCGTTCGGGGGTAAGACCAGACCCGGAAAAAGTGAAAGCGGTACAAGATTGGCCGATACCATCAACTATTAAAGGGGTGCGAGCGTTCCTAGGGCTGGCCGGATATTACCGGAGGTTTGTGGCCGGGTTTGCAAATATTGCTCGCCCCCTGAATTCCCTGCTAGTTGGTATACCAGCAACTAAAAGATCAGGTACGCAGAGGATCGTATGGACTCCTGACTGTAAGGCCTCTTTTGATGCTCTGAAAGAGGCATTGACGCAAGCACCAATTCTGGCATACGCAGATTTTAACAAGCCTTTTGTGGTGTATACTGATGCCAGTCATCACGGACTTGGAGCTGTCCTTGCTCAAGTGCAGGAGGGGAGGGAGCGTGTGATAGCGTACGCCAGCCGGAGCTTGCATCCCTCTGAGCGTAATGACGCGAACTACAGCTCATTTAAGTTGGAGTTGCTGGCACTGAAATGGGCTATCACAGAGAAGTTTAAGGACTATCTGATGGGGGCCAAATTTACTGTGTTCACGGACAACAATCCACTTGCACACCTGCAAACTGCCCGGCTGGGGGCTGTGGAACAGCGTTGGGTTGCCCAGCTGGCATCTTTTGACTATGACATCAAATACCGATCAGGAAAGAATAACACTAATGCAGATGCTCTCTCCAGATTTCCTGCCTCTGTGATTCAGGATGACCCGGACACGGATGCTCCAGCCATAGCTTCCACTGCAGCGGTGGAGTTGACCCCAGAAGGGTCCGAATGGGAAGAAGCCCAAGCTACTGACCCAGACATCCAGATGGTGAGACGGTATGTGGAGAAGCAAGAAAAGCCTAGGAAAGCAGACCGTCAGGCCATGTCCAGCAGAGGGCAGCGTCTCCTACAACACTGGAAAAGGCTGCAACTCAGGCATAATGTCTTATGCCGTAAGGTAATGGACAACAAGTCGCATGAAACCCATTATCAGATAATCTGCCCAAGTTCCAGGTGTCAAGAGGTTTGGAGGAGAGTCCACGAAGCTGCTGCCCATGCGGGTATTGACAAGACCCTTGTAAGCCTCCGAAAGAACTTTTATTGGCCTGGCATGGAGGGAGAGGTACGTCAGTTTCACCAGGGGTGTGCTGCTTGTAGTCTGCAGAAGAGTAGGGTGGAGCCCAAAGCCCCATTGCACCCAGTGACTGTTTCTTACCCTCTCGAGGTAATCGCGTTGGACTTCTTGTCATTGGGCCGCACCGCTGACGAATTCCCATATATTCTAGTGGCCACGGATCAGTTCACTCGTTTTGCTTGGGCCATTCCTACTAGGGACCAAACGGCGCAAACAACAGTTAAAGCAATATGGGCGAACATCATCCAAAACTTTGGTTGCCCAACACGTTTCCATTCGGACCGGGGGACTAACTTTGAGTCGGCTCTAATGAAGGAGTTATGCGAGGCCTATGGGGTTGTCAAGAGTCGGACCACACCTTACCACCCGGCTGGTAACGGTAGTGCTGAACGATTCAACCAGACTCTGCTTAAAATGCTGCGTGCTTTGGAGGAGGAGAAGCAAAACTTTTGGCCACAATACCTGGCTGAGCTTGTGCATGCCTATAATAATACTGTCCATTCAGCCACTGGTTACACGCCTTCTTTTTTAATGTTCGGTCGTCACTTGCGCCTTCCGGTTGATCTTAACCTAGCTGTGGGGCCCCAACAACCCGGTTACCTTGTAGGTGGGTGGGTGAAGGACCACCATCAGAAAATGTCTGTAGCCTACCGCATTGCTAGAGACCAGATGAAGACTGCTTCCTTCCAGCAGAAGCGACATTATGACCGCTCTGCTAAAGCGTTGCCTTTTTTGCCTGGTGAGAGGGTGTTGGTACGCCTTCGAAATAAGCGGGGTAGGGGAAAGCTGGCACCGTGGTGGTCCCCAGAACCATTTGTTGTTTTAGAACAGGTAGGCGACACAGGACTGGTCTACAGAATTCGGCCTGAGAAAGGTGGTCAGGAGAAAACATTGCACAGGAACTCTATGAAGCCCTGTGTACTGCCTCCAGTGGTTCCACAGCCAGCTGAACAGCTGCAAGAACCAGAGACTGCCTTACCTGTATTTTATGGATTTTTACCAACGGCGGCTCAAGAACGGGTGAATGTGGAGCCACTTCCCAGACGTTCCACTCGGACTAATCGGGGGAAGCCCCCAGCTCGGTATGGCGATTGAACGCTTAAGGTTGCAGGGACTGACAACCTCAAACTGTGGGGGGATGTGATGATGTGGGAGGATTGCATGTTGTAGGGTGTTTTTCTTTTGCATGTTTGCATGTTTGTGGTACTACTTGTTTGTTGCATGCTTTCTATGGACACCCCCCCTTGTAACATAGCGCGCCGATCCACCACACCTGCTCCTCATCAAGAGGGACTTATAAAAGTCCCGACGAGGAAAGCCAAAGCAGGGCGCACGCCGACAGCAGGCGCATGCACGCGGGGCGCGAGTGGAACGTCGGGACCGCCAGACGTCGGGAAGACTCGCTGTGATCGGGACACACACTCTGAGAGCGCTGGGCGCTGGGACCATCAGTCTGCAGAGCGATCGACACGCAAGGGCAGGGCAGGGACCCTGCCTGTGTGTAAGTAGCCGAACGGGCTTCAGCAGACTGGTGGAAATAGGTGGGAGGGCTAGTGGCAGCCTGCATCAGGAATTGCTTTTCGTGCTGCCGCTTGCCTGTTTCCGCAGATTCCAGCGTGTCCAGGAGAGCCAGCTGGAGGTGACGCGGAGGAGTGCCAGTCACAAATCACAGAGGCGGAACGGAGCCCGCCCCCCAGGTCTTTGTGTGTATGACTGGAGGGATCCTCGGAACAACGTCGGGGGAAGAGAGACGTCTCCTGGTTTGGGATCAGTGATTCCCCCCTTTGAGCTGCATTTTTAAACCAGTTTTAACTGTTCTTTGGACTTTTAGCTCTCTTTTATCCTTTTTAACTGTTCCTGGGATTTTTATCGTGTTTTACTGTTTTAATCCGTCCCTAGAATTTTTAGACGCATTTTATGCTTGTTTTAAGTGTCTTTTAACTGAAACTTTGTGGCCTTTCATATGTTTTTTCCATCGGAATAAATTGTCATTGTGGCCAAGAATTTGGGTCCTCTTTGGTGGTGTGCGTGCGCTCTCCCCAGATCATTCCTCTAGCCCTTCAATACCCTCATTCAATTTTTTGTTGTTTACCCCAACTTTCAACCCTCCAGGCCTTACAAATATGTGATGGAATCATTGAATGCAATGATGATGCCGGACTTTTGGCCATACAGGGCAGTTGGGCCGGAAATGGCCAGACTGGCCGCAGTAGAAGCAGAGCCGCTAGTAGATGCGGCGTTGACTTTCCTCAGGAGTGAGAGTCATCCTGCCGAGCTGCACTGGCTCCTCACTGCAGCGCGGCGTGCTCTGTTCCTGGGGAGGCGTGGTCGCGGTGTCCCGCTGAGTTGCAGGTGGAGGAAACACCGGCAGATGGAGGGCGTGACCGGCGTGGAGCTGGCTGGAGGAGAGGGTCCAGCTGCTCTTTCCCTGCGTCTCTCCCGAAGGCGGTTATCCAGTCTTATGGAGAGGGAAATTAACTCCTCTAGACTAGATGTTTCATCACAAGCTGCTAGTTCGTCTTTAATCTCCCCTCTTAAACCCTGGTCGAATATTCTGGTTAGCGCTTTTTCATCCCAACCACACTCCGCAGCAGAAGTACGAAAGTCAATGGATTACTCCGAGACAGAACCGGAACCTTGGCGTAAGAAGAGCAGGTGATTTCCAGACAATTTACTCCGGTGGAAAGGTGTTGGAGGGCGTTCATAATATCCTGGTGTGCTTGGTCGTGCCGTCCAACAAGAGCCCCTTGGGAGGAGAGGGCATGTCTAACCTCTTCAAGCTCTGCGGGATCCATGTTGGCCGGATTTTTCTCTTAGGTTGAGTGGGAGGATCCCAAAGCAGAGACTGAAGCTGATGGCAGGTTGACAATTTTATTCCTCAGGAACAAAAACTAAATCAGACAGGATGCTGAAATTCCGGAGCTACACCGATAAACAGGACAGGTGCTAAGAGCCACTGAATAATAATAAATCCGGCAGGGAGCAGTGACAGGCTCAGGCGTTTAAAGACAGTGACGCAATGAAGATCAGGTGTGCAGTGTAGAGAGGTATCGGGGAAAAGGTCAGCCACGCCCCAACTGCTCACACAGATCAAAACATTATGTTTACATAAATGGTTAAAGAGTCACAGTAAGTCATGGAATGTCAACACTGGAACTAAAGCTTTGGTGTTAAAGGGTTAAGCAAAAGTCTTGGATCTGGGAACAAACCAAACAAAGCTGAAAATCCTAAATCAGAGCCAGATTAAACCATATCTGAGCAGTTTACTGGACAGGCAAAGTTACAATGTTACAGTAGTTTTCGTCATCGCTGGTTTCTTTGTTCTCCTCCTCTTTTTCCTCTGTTTGTTTTTCACTCTTTGCACTCGCACTCTCTATGAAAGAGGGTGGACTAAATTCTTCATAGAGATTTGTCTCATCTCCATAATCATGTCCTTTGTCTTCATCTGCTTTGTACGTTAGTTTTGATGGAAAGGCTTCTCCAAGAAAATTTTCATAATCTGCCTCACAAATCCCTCTGTCCTCTCTGGTGAACCCTGAAACACAAAAAAGCATGGTTAAATGGCCCCTTCACAAAATATAAATATTTGAAAACCTTATGAACACACACTTTGAGTCTGGAAAAGAACCACTGGCTGTTTGGGTTTTCTTCTCCTGTGGACGAGATAGGCCAGGAACAAGACGAAGAGCAACAGGAGCAGGATTCCACCAAATACTGTACAGATCAGCAGCAGCAAAGATTCTGGAAGAGACAATATTTTACAATTTTATTTCAGTAAAGGAGAAATAAATGCTTCTTGTTGGAAAACATCAACAAGGGGTTAAAGCTTTGTAAAGTTAGAAGCAGTTGGAAGAATTTGAATCAAAAATATCAAAATGGCACGAAATCTAGTCAAACCAAAGTGTTTGGTTCATGTCACAGAAGAATCCAAAGAAAAGCTTAGTGGAATTTACTCTGTAAATAAAACGGTCAATTACAAAGAGCAAAGTAATGCTAGACTTCTGTTGGGTTCAAACAACTCCTGAACAAAAAGTATGTCCCCAAATATATAGTACAAAGCGAAGCAAGTAAAGTAAAAATGTGCATCTTACGGGAGCTAACCACCCCATTCACATGAAATGGGGCAGGCCAGCTCTGGCACCTTCCTTAAAACTAAAGTGGGACATACGTCATAAGTGCGTGCAACTTACTTTTGCCTTACAGATACTTTACGATACACATACCACAGAAATGAGCAACATTTGTACATTTAATTTCAGTGAAACCCCATAAGCGGGATGTACAAGGCTTAAGGGAACTCCGAGACTCACCTATGCTCACCCCGTCCCGTCCAGGTGCATGTGACTAATGCTTAAGAGTAAACCACTAGATGGGTCAACTACAATGATGGAAATGAATTATATTAACTCAAACTGTAAACTGGCAACTTGGATTGGTTTGGGAGGGGATGTCATGGTGCCTCTGGCAGAGAGAGGGGGGGATAGGAGGGCGATTATGGGGGGGTAAAGCCATGAAGCAGCATAAAGCAACAAGTTGCTGGATGATTATCATTACGGTAAGGGGCTGGGCCTGTCCACACACACACTCAAATGTTATAAACATACATGTTGGCTCCAAAAATGTCCATTTGTCAACATGTATACAATACAAATAGTGTTCAGACACGCATACTTTGCCTTCAAACCAACTAGTGTGAAATATTTCATTCAAGGCTGCATCCGCCACCCAGGCCAGGGCAATAAGGACTGCCCACGGGGCCACCAGAACCAGAAAGCAGGGAGGCATGGGGGGGACAGAGAGTGCAGCTCCGCCCCAACCAGGAGAATAGCCCCCCCACCCCCCCGCTGCGCAGGGAGGGCCCAACGCAGGGCCCAGCCCCACAAGAGTGCCCACAGCTGCAGAACAGTGCCCACAGCCCCAGACGAACATCTCGTCACCACCCAGGAGTTCTGGGCAGCCCCCCGCCCCAACCCCAGGTACGAGCCAGGACCCCCCAAGTGAGACCTGCCCCGCACTCCAGGCAGCCACCCACACGGCCCACGGTTGGTCCAGGAAGGAGCAAGGCAGAAACCAGATGCCCCTGCTCAGGAGGAAGACATCCAGGAGAAGAGGGGGTCCACAAGAGGTGTTGTAATCATGGCCCGACCAGGCTTGTCCACAGTTGGAAATTTGGTGAGGACCAGCGCTCGGGGGCAAAGACCAGAACCTACACGACAGGGACATGGACACCCCCCAGCTCAGGTGTGTTGTGATCCCCGGCTCTTGGTTTTGCCAGAAAGCTCAGGGATCCCTGTCCCTGGCCGGGCCCAGAAAGCCAGCACCCAGGCAACACGGCCGCCGTTGCCAAGGGCCCAGTACCTCCTACCAGGGATATGGTAGGTGACAGATGGTCCAAGGTCCCACCTTCCTTGTGAAATGTGTGTGTGTGTGTGTGTTTGTGAGGGTGTGTGTGTGCATGTGTGTGTGTTTATGTTGGAATGTATATATGGAGGAGTTAAGGGTGTGTGTACTAAAGGGGGTGCAGTTAAAAGTGGCGGGTAGGGCACTGAGGGGACATCTCCTGATTACTCACAGTGTTGTCCCATCGCCCTCCCCACCAAGGGGCCCTAAATATCTATGGTGCAGTTAAAATTGGCAGGTAGGGCGCTAAAAGGACATCTGCAGCTTGCTGACAGTGATGTCCAAGCACCCCCCTTACCAAGGGCCCTACATGTCTATGTTGCAAATATAACCGAGAGGGGATGGGGCCCATTCCATACAGCAACCAGGGGAGGGGGAACCACTGGCAAGTAGGCCCCCCCACAAGGTGCAACGCAGGCTGACCCCCCCCCCCATCACCCTAATAAGAGATTGGGGTGATGGGGCAGCTTCCCCTCGGACATTGTTTCTTACGTTTCTAAGTTGGGGACAGCTGGTAGACTGTCCCCCGGTGGTCAAACAGCCATCCCCCCTGGATAAATAAAGGTTAAATAAAAATGAATAAAAATCTGCGTCCCGCAACAATAAATAATCAAACTCACCTTACATTCTCCTGTTTTCCTTCCGGGTTCCAGCATCCAGGTCTGTACTGGTTCTTTGAAATCATGACAGAACAAACTGGCCAAACTCCTGACCCAGCTGACCCTGAAGAACTCACCATCTTACAGCAAGGAATCCTTCTCGACCGTCAATCGCATGCGCCAACCCAGATGTCTTCTGCACAATACGACCTTTACCGCCGTCTTGACGGTATGACACAAACTCTCATAGAACTAACGGGACAAATATCCAGTCCTACTTTTTCAGCTCCTCTTCCACGTTCCGGCAAAATTCCGGACCCCACTTCCGCCACGTCACCGGAAAACCTCTGCCTCCAGCCAGAGCCGTTCTATGGAAATGTCAAAGCCTGTGGAGTATTTCTACTTCAATTCCAGTTAATTTTCTAACAGGCACCCAGGTATTACCAGACCGATCACAGCAAAATTACCTTGATTGTTAATGCCCTCTGTAACAAAGCACTACAATGGGCTCAAGCCTTTCTGGCTGCTAATCCCATCTCCCACTTAGCCTTTGACAGGTTCATAAGAGAATTCTGCTTGTCACTGAAGCTCTCCGATCAGATGTCCGCCTTCGAGAATGCCAGGCCGTAAACAAAACCGTAAGCAGTCACCTAACGCTTCTTTCCGCTCCCCAACGACCCACGTTCCTCCTCCATCAGGACTCGAGTCCCCTCGTAACATCACAGGGAAACCCATACAGGTCGGGCACTCAAAATTAACTGCGGAAGAAAGACAAAAACGCAAAGAAGAAGGTTTGTGTTTCTAGTGTGGTAACCACGGCCACTTAGTGACTCAATGTGGGCATCGTTCAAGTTCCAGAACCCCCCCGATAGTGGACAGGCCACAGGGGGAAATTTTGTTAACACTGACGAAAACATTTTTCTCTTTGCCCCTCTTAAAATTTGTCACAACTCTGAGGTTCATGATTTCAAAGCTCTTACTGATTCTGGCGCAGAACAAAGCCTCATAGATCAATACTTAGTAACCTGACTTTCTCCACCTACTGAATCCCTTAATTCTCCCATCAAAGCTGCTGGGTTAGGTGGTCAACACCTTTCCAGAATTACTCACTGTACTAAACCCGTTCTACTTCTTTCTTCCGGCAATTACAGAGAATACCTCCAGTTTTTTGTCACGCAATCCCCTCAGTCCCCAAGAGTTCTAGGGTTTTCTTGGCTTAAACGTCATAACCCTCAGATTAATGGCATCACTAACTGGAGTACGTTTTGTTTGGCTAACTGCCTCCACTCCACTATTCCATCCACGACCACCGCAGTTACCAACGTAGTGGATAACGTGGACCTATCCAGACTACCCTCTTGTTACCACATACCAAAACGGTATTTTGTGAAACCAAAGCCAGCACTTTACCACCTCACAGCCCCTTTGATTGTGCCATCAACCCCCTTAATGACGCTGCCTTGCCTAAGGGGAAATTATTTAATCTATTCAGCCCTGAAAAGGCAGCAATGGAAAATTACATAAAGGAGGGCCTCTCCTCAGTTTACATCTGTCCCTCTTCCTCCCCGGTCGGTGCAGGGGTTTTTTTCGTTGAGAAGAAAGACAAGTCCTTATGACCCTGCATTGATTACCGTTAACTTAACCAAATCACTGTAAAATATAAATACTCACTCCCTCTCATCATCTCTGTTTTTGACTCCGTTCGGGAGGCTCACATTTTTTCCAAGTTGGGTCTATGTAACACTTATCACCTGGTACGAATCTTCTAAAGAAACATTTCTTCGATCCATCTATGAAGAAGGATGTACGCAAATACGTCGCTGCCTATACCACCTGTGCTCGCTCCAAGACGTCCAACTCTCCTCCTGCTGGTCATCTGCTCCCTCTGCCCACTCCTGGTCATCCCTGGTCCCACATTGCCGTGGACTTCATGTATGGACTGCCTGCCTCTCTCATGGCAATACTGTTATTTTCACCATTATTGACTGTTTCTCCAAATCTGCTAAATTTAGTCCCCTTCCCCACCATTCTACTGCTACTGATACCGCCGACATTCTGGTCAACCATGTTTTCCGCCATCATGGCATCCC